>NC_091282.1:632706449-633906449 GCF_032444005.1 Ranitomeya imitator
GGCACCGTGCGCTGCCTCCTTAGCGTTGTTTGATTCCGTCATGGACCCTGCGCTGTTATGTTATCCCTTGGCCATGCACAGTTTGCGCTGCCCGTCCTCTGACATCATTTGTTGTCGTCCTGGCTGCGCCTGTGCGTCCACGCTGCCCGAAATCACACCTCGCAGTGTCGTCTAATGTGATCCCACAGTGGGCCTGGTATCCATGGCCATGCGCAGTGCATATACTAGCCTCTCACTCCCCTTCTTCACGCTTCTTCAGACTAGGCGGCGTCAGCTGATCCCTAATAGCATGCCACGGCCGTGACGCCGCACAGTCTGAAGAAGCAGGAAGGAGGTGAGTGAGAGGCGATGATATGCACTGCGCATGCCCATGGATCCCTGGCCCGCAGTGGGACTACATTAGATGACACTGCAAGGTTGGATCTCGGGCAGCTTGGACGCACAGGCACTGCCAGCCTGACACCTACATGATGTCAGAAGACGGGCACCGCTAACTGTGCATGGCCAAGGGATAACATTACAGTGCGGGCTCCGTGACAGAACCAAACAACGTTGAGGAGGTGGTGCCCGGCACCAAGGGGGTTGGAATGACGGCTGTGCTGTGTCACATTACAAAGGAAAGTCCCACTTCCGGGATGGTTTGACGGTGTGAGGGGACACATTATATGAGTGTGTACTTCAGCGTTTGCAAGGAGCATAATTTTCGGAGCCACCATTTTCCATGTGCAGTATTACTGCTGTACAAGATGGCTCTTTCAGCAACAAATGCCTGGGGGGGGGGGTTAAAGGTTCCCTTTCAACTTGCTCCACTGCAGGCTTCGGCCTACACTCTGCTCCTCTTTGATTCCCTGGGTTTCAACACTGTCAGTTGCCACCTGGAAGTGTTGTCTACACAGAAAAAAACACTAGGTGATGTGTCAGTGGGGTTCAGCACCGCCAGCTGTTCCCCTGCTGTGTAGTCGGCAACGTGTCCAGCACAAGCCACGCTGGCACAACAGAACAAAAGCTGCCACCAGTGCAGGCTTCGGCCTACACTCTGCTCCTCTCCTCCTCCTGCTGACCCTGGGCTCAAACACCGCTAGTTTTTGCCCGGAAGTGCTAGCTGCACAGAGAAAAACACCAGCCAATGTGTTAGTGGGGTTCAGCAACGCCAGCTGTTCCCCTGCTGTGTAGCCGGCAACGTGACCTGCAAACGCCATGCAGGCACAGGAACTGAAATTAAAAGGGAACCTGGCCCCACCCCCCCAGGTGTTTCTATGTATAACAGCCACCTAGTACAGCAGTACTGCTGCATTTGTACAAGGTGGCTGACTTTTTCTCCTTGCCCACGTGGAACTCAACACGTACAAAATGTGTCTCATTGAGACCATTCCACTGTCCCTGAGGTGTGACTTTCCTTTGTAATGATACGCAGCACCCCCCTTGGTAGCGTTTCCCGTCTTTTGTCATCATGGTTAGCTGGCTGCGCCTGTGCATCCGCCCTGCTAGAAACAACGCCCCTCGTTGTCATATTTATTTTGTCAGCGAGGGTGTGGTTTATGGGCACGAGCAGTGCATATGTTCGCCTGTCTTAACTCATCTCCTTCCGCCTTCTTCAGACTGTGCGGCCTCCTGGCCGTGGTAGGCGATAAGGGATCAGCTGAGGCCGCCCAGTCTGGAGCAGGTGTAAGGACATGTGTAAGCGGCAAACCTATTTACTGCACAAGGCCACGAATCCCAGCCACGCAGTGTGATTTTTTGAAAACACACTGTGGGTCTGGGATTCATGTCCATCGCTAACCGCAACGGCCGACATGAAATGAGGTCAGAAGACAGGAAGCGCTCACAGCGCATGGCCAAGGGATCACAATAGCGCAGACTCCTGTACAGCAAATAACAACGCTCAGGAATCTGCGCCCAGTACCTAGGTGCAAATTTTGACACCTGTGCTGCGTCTCGTTAAAAAGACAAGTCACGCCTCCACAACTGTTTGACAGTATAATGGGCTAAATAGTGTACGTGTTTTAGTCAGCGTGTGCAAGGAGCAAAACAAATAGAGCAACCTTTTACTTGTGCAGCATTAATGCTGCACAAGGTGTGGCTCTTGTACCTTGCAACACCTGAGGGGGGGGTTAAAGGTAACCTTTGAAATTGGTTCAACTAGGCTTCGGCCTACACTCTGCTCCTCTACTCCTCCTGCTGACCCTGGGCTCAAACACCGCTAGTTTTTGCCCGGAAATGCTAGCTGCACAGAGAAAAACACCAGCCAATGTGTTAGTGGGGTTCAGCACCGCCAGCTGTTCCCCTGCTGTGTAGTCGGCAACGTGTCCAGCACAAGCCACGCTGGCACAACCGACCAAAAGCTGCCACCAGTGCAGGCTTCGGCCTACACTTTGCTCCTCTCCTCCTCCTGCTGACCCTGGGCTCAAACAACGCCAGTTTCTGCCCGGACATGCTAGCTGCACAGAGAAAAACACCAGCCAATGTGTTAGTGGGGTTCAGCACCGCCTGCTGTTCCCCCGCTGTGTAGCCGGCATCGTGTCCAGCACAAGCCACGCTGGCACAACCGACCAAAAGCTGCCACCAGTGCAGGCTTCGGCCTACACTTTGCTCCTCTCCTCCTCCTCCTGCTGACCCTGGGCTCTAACACCGCTAGTTTTTGCCCGGACATGCAATCTGCACAGAGAAAAACACCAGTCAATGTGTCAGTGGGGTTCAGCAACGCCAGCTGTTCCCCTGCTGTGTAGCTTGCAACGTGACCTGCAAACGCCACGCAGGCACATGAACTGAAATTGAAGGGAGCCTGCCCCCCACCCACAGGTGTTTCTATGTATATCAGCCACCTTGTACAGCAGTACTGCTGCATTTGTACGAGGTGGCTGACTTTTTCTCCTTGCCCACGTGGAACTCAACACGTACAAAATGTGTCTCATTAGAGACCATTACAATGTCCCTGAGGTGTGACTTTCCTTTGTAATGACACGCAGCACCACCCTTGTTAGCGCTGCCCGTCTTTTGACATCATTGGTTAGCTGGCTGCGCCTGTGCATCTCCCCTGCTCGAAACAACGGCCCTCGGTGTCTTATTTTTTTGGACAGCGAGGGTGTGATTGATGGGCATGTGCAGTGCATATGTTTGCCTGTGTTCACTCATCTCCTTCCGCCTTCTTCAGACTGGGTGTCCTCATGGCCGCGGCAGGCGATAAGGGATCAGATGAGGCCGCCCAGTCTGAAGCAGGTGTAAGGACATGTGTGAGCGGCAAACATATTTAGTGCACCAGGGCACGAATCCCAGCACCGCAGTGTGATTTTTTAAAAACACACTGTGGGTCTGGGATTCATGTCCATCGCTAACCGCAACGGCCGACATGAAATGAGGTCAGAAGACAGGAAGCGCTCACAGCGCATGGCCAAGGGATCACAATAGCGCAGACTCCTGTACAGCAAATAACAACGCTCAGGAATCTGCGCCCAGTACCTAGGTGCAAATTTTGACACCTGTGCTGCGTCTCGTTAAAAAGACAAGTCACGCCTCCACAACTGTTTGACAGTATAATGGGCTAAATAGTGTACGTGTTTTAGTCAGCGTGTGCAAGGAGCAAAATTAAATAGAGCAACCTTTGACTTGTGCATCATTAATGCTGTTCAAGGTGTGGCTCTTGTACCTTGCAACACCTGAGGGGGGGGTTAAAGGTAACCTTTGAAATTGGTTCAACTAGGCTTCGGCCTACACTCTGCTCCTCTACTCCTCCTGCTGACCCTGGGCTCAAACACCGCTAGTTTTTGCCCGGAAATGCTAGCTGCACAGAGAAAAACACCAGCCAATGTGTTAGTGGGGTTCAGCACCGCCAGCTGTTCCCCTGCTGTGTAGTCGGCAACGTGTCCAGCACAAGCCACGCTGGCACAACAGAACAAAAGCTGCCACCAGTGCAGGCTTCGGCCTACACTTTGCTCCTCTCCTCCTCCTGCTGACCCTGGGCTCAAACAACGCCAGTTTCTGCCCGGACATGCTAGCTGCACAGAGAAAAACACCAGCCAATGTGTTAGTGTGGTTCAGCACCGCCAGCTGTTCCCCCGCTGTGTAGCCGGCATCGTGTCCAGCACAAGCCACGCTGGCACAACCGACCAAAAGCTGCCACCAGTGCAGGCTTCGGCCTACACTTTGCTCCTCTCCTCCTCCTCCTGCTGACCCTGGGCTCTAACACCGCTAGTTTTTGCCCGGACATGCAATCTGCACAGAGAAAAACACCAGTCAATGTGTCAGTGGGGTTCAGCAACGCCAGCTGTTCCCCTGCTGTGTAGCTTGCAACGTGACCTGCAAACGCCACGCAGGCACATGAACTGAAATTGAAGGGAGCCTGGCCACCACCCCCAGGTGTTTCTATGTATAACAGCCACCTTGTACAGCAGTACTGCTGCATTTGTACAAGGTGGCTGACGTTTTCTCCTTGCCCACGTGGAACTCAACACGTACAAAATGTGTCTCTTTGAGACCATTCCACTGTCCCTGAGGTGTGACTTTCCTTTCTAATGATACGCAGCACCCCCCTTGGTAGCGCTTCCCGTCTTCTGACATCATTGGTTGGCTACTTGCGCCTGTTCGTCCGCCCTGCCTGAATAAAATGCTCCTCGTTGTCTTAATTATTTTGACTGCGAGGGTGTGATTGATGGGCACGAGCAGTGCATATCTTCGCCTGTCTTAACTCATCTCCTTCCGCCTTCTTCAGACTGTGCAGCCTCATGGCCGCGGCATGCGAGAAGGGATCAGCAGAGGCCGCCCAGTCTGAAGCAGGTGTAAGGACGTGTGTGAGCGGCCAAAATATTTACTGCTCAAGGCCACGAATCCCAGCACCGCAGTGTGGCTTTATGAAAAGACACTGTGGGTCTGGGATTTATGGCCATCGTTAACCGCACCGGCCAACATGAAATGAGGTCATAAGATGGGCAGCGCTAACAGGGCATTGCCAAGGGATAACACAAGAGCGCAGACTCCTGTACAGCAAATAACAACGCTCAGGAAGCTGCGCCAAGCACCAAGGCGTTATTTTGGACACCTGTGCTGCGTCTCATCAAAAAACCAAGTCACGCATCCACTACAGTTTTACTGTAGAATGGGGTAAATTGTGTATGTCTTTCATTCAGCGTGTGCAAGTAGACAAATTAATAGAGCAACCTTTCACTTGTGCAGCATTAATACTGCACAAGGTGTGTCTCTTGTACTTTGTAACACCTGAGGGGGGGGTTAAAGGTTTCCTTTGAAATTGGTTCAACTAGGCTTCGGCCTACACTCTGCTCCTCTCCTCCTCCTCCTGCTTCAACACGGGCTCTAACATCGCAAGTTTTTGCCCGCAAGTGCTAGCTGCACAGATAAAAACACACGCCATTGTGTTAGTGGGGTTCAGCAACGCCAGCTGTTCCCCCAGTGTGTAGCCGGCAAAGTGTCCTGCAAACGCAACGCAGACACAAAGCTGCCTCCAGTGCAGGCTTCGGCCTACACTCATCTCCCCCTGCTTACCCTTTGCTCCAACACCGCTAGTTGGGGCTCTAGGAAGACAATCTTTAATAGGCAAGGCAACGCATCCGGGTTCCAGCACCGCCAGCTGGTTCTCGGCAGTGTTCTTGTCACAGGTACTCCCTCGTGCCAAGCCTGGTTTCAGCACCGTCAGCTGTTTCCGGGTTGTGTCAACTTCACTGAGACGCCTATGCTTGCCCCGTCGTGGGGCGGTCGAGTTAGCCAACTCCAGGGTGCCTCCAGTTTAGGAGCTTCCTATGTGGGCTGCGTGAACTGGTAGTCAAGGCTGGTTCTGTAGTGCCAGTAGGCCCAGCTCCCCCTGTAGGACTGTTGGGGTTCGGTAACTGCGGCTGCCTCGCGGCCTAGCTGTTCTCTCCTCTCCTGTGGGCCTTGGGGTCCACCACCTGGTTCCAGCACCGTCAGCTGGTTCCGGGCCGAGCCTTTGGCTTAGGTGCCTCCTCCTGGGTATCCGAGTTCCGCCAACGCCAGGCGGTCCTTGGTAGTGCTTTTAAGCGCGGGCACCTACAGCTTAGTAACCGGGTTCCAGCACCGTCAGCTGGTCCTCGGTCGTGCCATTGGCTCTTGCACACTGGGGCAACGCATCCGAGTTCCAGCACCGCCAGCTGGTTCTCGGCAGTGTTCTTGTCACAGGTACTCCCTCGTGCCAAGCCTGGTTTCAGCACCGTCAGCTGTTTCCGGGTTGTGTCAACTTCACTGAGACGCCTATGCTTGCCCCGTCGTGGGGCGGTCGAGTTAGCCAACTCCAGGGTGCCTCCAGTTTAGGAGCTTCCTATGTGGGCTGCGTGAACTGGTAGTCAAGGCTGGTTCTGTAGTGCCAGTAGGCCCAGCTCCCCCTGTAGGACTGTTGGGGTTCGGTAACTGCGGCTGCCTCGCGGCCTAGCTGTTCTCTCCTCTCCTGTGGGCCTTGGGGTCCACCACCTGGTTCCAGCACCGTCAGCTGGTTCCGGGCCGAGCCTTTGGCTAAGGTGCCTCCTCCTGGGTATCCGAGTTCCGCCAACGCCAGGCGGTCCTTGGTAGTGCTTTTAAGCGCGGGCACCTACAGCTTAGTAACCGGGTTCCAGCACCGTCAGCTGGTCCTCGGTCGTGCCATTGGCTCTTGCACACTGGGGCAACGCATCCGAGTTCCAGCACCGCCAGCTGGTTCTCGGCAGTGTTCTTGTCACAGGTACTCCCTCGTGCCAAGCCTGGTTTCAGCACCGTCAGCTGTTTCCGGGTTGTGTCAACTTCACTGAGACGCCTATGCTTGCCCCGTCGTGGGGCGGTCGAGTTAGCCAACTCCAGGGTGCCTCCAGTTTAGGAGCTTCCTATGTGGGCTGCGTGAACTGGTAGTCAAGGCTGGTTCTGTAGTGCCAGTAGGCCCAGCTCCCCCTGTAGGACTGTTGGGGTTCGGTAACTGCGGCTGCCTCGCGGCCTAGCTGTTCTCTCCTCTCCTGTGGGCCTTGGGGTCCACCACCTGGTTCCAGCACCGTCAGCTGGTTCCGGGCCGAGCCTTTGGCTAAGGTGCCTCCTCCTGGGTATCCGAGTTCCGCCAACGCCAGGCGGTCCTTGGTAGTGCTTTTAAGCGCGGGCACCTACAGCTTAGTAACCGGGTTCCAGCACCGTCAGCTGGTCCTCGGTCGTGCCATTGGCTCTTGCACACTGGGGCAACGCATCCGAGTTCCAGCACCGCCAGCTGGTTCTCGGCAGTGTTCTTGTCACAGGTACTCCCTCGTGCCAAGCCTGGTTTCAGCACCATCAGCTGTTTCCGGGTTGTGTCAACTTCACTGAGACGCCTATGCTTGCCCCGTCGTGGGGCGGTCGAGTTAGCCAACTCCAGGGTGCCTCCAGTTTAGGAGCTTCCTATGTGGGCTGCGTGAACTGGTAGTCAAGGCTGGTTCTGTAGTGCCAGTAGGCCCAGCTCCCCCTGTAGGACTGTTGGGGTTCGGTAACTGCGGCTGCCTCGCGGCCTAGCTGTTCTCTCCTCTCCTGTGGGCCTTGGGGTCCACCACCTGGTTCCAGCACCGTCAGCTGGTTCCGGGCCGAGCCTTTGGCTAAGGTGCCTCCTCCTGGGTATCCGAGTTCCGCCAACGCCAGGCGGTCCTTGGTAGTGCTTTTAAGCGCGGGCACCTACAGCTTAGTAACCGGGTTCCAGCACCGTCAGCTGGTCCTCGGTCGTGCCATTGGCTCTTGCACACTGGGGCAACGCATCCGGGTTCCAGCACCGCCAGCTGGTTCTCGGCAGTGTTCTTGTCACAGGTACTCCCTCGTGCCAAGCCTGGTTTCAGCACCGTCAGCTGTTTCCGGGTTGTGTCAACTTCACTGAGACGCCTATGCTTGCCCCGTCGTGGGGCGGTCGAGTTAGCCAACTCCAGGGTGCCTCCAGTTTAGGAGCTTCCTATGTGGGCTGCGTGAACTGGTAGTCAAGGCTGGTTCTGTAGTGCCAGTAGGCCCAGCTCCCCCTGTAGGACTGTTGGGGTTCGGTAACTGCGGCTGCCTCGCGGCCTAGCTGTTCTCTCCTCTCCTGTGGGCCTTGGGGTCCACCACCTGGTTCCAGCACCGTCAGCTGGTTCCGGGCCGAGCCTTTGGCTAAGGTGCCTCCTCCTGGGTATCCGAGTTCCGCCAACGCCAGGCGGTCCTTGGTAGTGCTTTTAAGCGCGGGCACCTACAGCTTAGTAACCGGGTTCCAGCACCGTCAGCTGGTCCTCGGTCGTGCCATTGGCTCTTGCACACTGGGGCAACGCATCCGGGTTCCAGCACCGCCAGCTGGTTCTCGGCAGTGTTCTTGTCACAGGTACTCCCTCGTGCCAAGCCTGGTTTCAGCACCGTCAGCTGTTTCCGGGTTGTGTCAACTTCACTGAGACGCCTATGCTTGCCCCGTCGTGGGGCGGTCGAGTTAGCCAACTCCAGGGTGCCTCCAGTTTAGGAGCTTCCTATGTGGGCTGCGTGAACTGGTAGTCAAGGCTGGTTCTGTAGTGCCAGTAGGCCCAGCTCCCCCTGTAGGACTGTTGGGGTTCGGTAACTGCGGCTGCCTCGCGGCCTAGCTGTTCTCTCCTCTCCTGTGGGCCTTGGGGTCCACCACCTGGTTCCAGCACCGTCAGCTGGTTCCGGGCCGAGCCTTTGGCTAAGGTGCCTCCTCCTGGGTATCCGAGTTCCGCCAACGCCAGGCGGTCCTTGGTAGTGCTTTTAAGCGCGGGCACCTACAGCTTAGTAACCGGGTTCCAGCACCGTCAGCTGGTCCTCGGTCGTGCCATTGGCTCTTGCACACTGGGGCAACGCATCCGGGTTCCAGCACCGCCAGCTGGTTCTCGGCAGTGTTCTTGTCACAGGTACTCCCTCGTGCCAAGCCTGGTTTCAGCACCGTCAGCTGTTTCCGGGTTGTGTCAACTTCACTGAGACGCCTATGCTTGCCCCGTCGTGGGGCGGTCGAGTTAGCCAACTCCAGGGTGCCTCCAGTTTAGGAGCTTCCTATGTGGGCTGCGTGAACTGGTAGTCAAGGCTGGTTCTGTAGTGCCAGTAGGCCCAGCTCCCCCTGTAGGACTGTTGGGGTTCGGTAACTGCGGCTGCCTCGCGGCCTAGCTGTTCTCTCCTCTCCTGTGGGCCTTGGGGTCCACCACCTGGTTCCAGCACCGTCAGCTGGTTCCGGGCCGAGCCTTTGGCTAAGGTGCCTCCTCCTGGGTATCCGAGTTCCGCCAACGCCAGGCGGTCCTTGGTAGTGCTTTTAAGCGCGGGCACCTACAGCTTAGTAACCGGGTTCCAGCACCGTCAGCTGGTCCTCGGTCGTGCCATTGGCTCTTGCACACTGGGGCAACGCATCCGGGTTCCAGCACCGCCAGCTGGTTCTCGGCAGTGTTCTTGTCACAGGTACTCCCTCGTGCCAAGCCTGGTTTCAGCACCGTCAGCTGTTTCCGGGTTGTGTCAACTTCACTGAGACGCCTATGCTTGCCCCGTCGTGGGGCGGTCGAGTTAGCCAACTCCAGGGTGCCTCCAGTTTAGGAGCTTCCTATGTGGGCTGCGTGAACTGGTAGTCAAGGCTGGTTCTGTAGTGCCAGTAGGCCCAGCTCCCCCTGTAGGACTGTTGGGGTTCGGTAACTGCGGCTGCCTCGCGGCCTAGCTGTTCTCTCCTCTCCTGTGGGCCTTGGGGTCCACCACCTGGTTCCAGCACCGTCAGCTGGTTCCGGGCCGAGCCTTTGGCTAAGGTGCCTCCTCCTGGGTATCCGAGTTCCGCCAACGCCAGGCGGTCCTTGGTAGTGCTTTTAAGCGCGGGCACCTACAGCTTAGTAACCGGGTTCCAGCACCGTCAGCTGGTCCTCGGTCGTGCCATTGGCTCTTGCACACTGGGGCAACGCATCCGGGTTCCAGCACCGCCAGCTGGTTCTCGGCAGTGTTCTTGTCACAGGTACTCCCTCGTGCCAAGCCTGGTTTCAGCACCGTCAGCTGTTTCCGGGTTGTGTCAACTTCACTGAGACGCCTATGCTTGCCCCGTCGTGGGGCGGTCGAGTTAGCCAACTCCAGGGTGCCTCCAGTTTAGGAGCTTCCTATGTGGGCTGCGTGAACTGGTAGTCAAGGCTGGTTCTGTAGTGCCAGTAGGCCCAGCTCCCCCTGTAGGACTGTTGGGGTTCGGTAACTGCGGCTGCCTCGCGGCCTAGCTGTTCTCTCCTCTCCTGTGGGCCTTGGGGTCCACCACCTGGTTCCAGCACCGTCAGCTGGTTCCGGGCCGAGCCTTTGGCTAAGGTGCCTCCTCCTGGGTATCCGAGTTCCGCCAACGCCAGGCGGTCCTTGGTAGTGCTTTTAAGCGCGGGCACCTACAGCTTAGTAACCGGGTTCCAGCACCGTCAGCTGGTCCTCGGTCGTGCCATTGGCTCTTGCACACTGGGGCAACGCATCCGGGTTCCAGCACCGCCAGCTGGTTCTCGGCAGTGTTCTTGTCACAGGTACTCCCTCGTGCCAAGCCTGGTTTCAGCACCGTCAGCTGTTTCCGGGTTGTGTCAACTTCACTGAGACGCCTATGCTTGCCCCGTCGTGGGGCGGTCGAGTTAGCCAACTCCAGGGTGCCTCCAGTTTAGGAGCTTCCTATGTGGGCTGCGTGAACTGGTAGTCAAGGCTGGTTCTGTAGTGCCAGTAGGCCCAGCTCCCCCTGTAGGACTGTTGGGGTTCGGTAACTGCGGCTGCCTCGCGGCCTAGCTGTTCTCTCCTCTCCTGTGGGCCTTGGGGTCCACCACCTGGTTCCAGCACCGTCAGCTGGTTCCGGGCCGAGCCTTTGGCTAAGGTGCCTCCTCCTGGGTATCCGAGTTCCGCCAACGCCAGGCGGTCCTTGGTAGTGCTTTTAAGCGCGGGCACCTACAGCTTAGTAACCGGGTTCCAGCACCGTCAGCTGGTCCTCGGTCGTGCCATTGGCTCTTGCACACTGGGGCAACGCATCCGGGTTCCAGCACCGCCAGCTGGTTCTCGGCAGTGTTCTTGTCACAGGTACTCCCTCGTGCCAAGCCTGGTTTCAGCACCGTCAGCTGTTTCCGGGTTGTGTCAACTTCACTGAGACGCCTATGCTTGCCCCGTCGTGGGGCGGTCGAGTTAGCCAACTCCAGGGTGCCTCCAGTTTAGGAGCTTCCTATGTGGGCTGCGTGAACTGGTAGTCAAGGCTGGTTCTGTAGTGCCAGTAGGCCCAGCTCCCCCTGTAGGACTGTTGGGGTTCGGTAACTGCGGCTGCCTCGCGGCCTAGCTGTTCTCTCCTCTCCTGTGGGCCTTCGGGTCCACCACCTGGTTCCAGCACCGTCAGCTGGTTCTCGGCAGTGTCTTTTGCTCTTGTACCTTCTGCTCCCCATCCTGGTTCCAGTACCGTCAGCTGGTTCCGGGCAGAGCCTTTGGCTTAGGTGCCTCCTTCTGGGTATCCAAGTTCCACCAATGTCAGGTGGTCCTTGGTAGTGCTTTCAGGCACGGGTACCTCCTGCTTAGTAACCGGGTTCCAGTAACGTCAGCTGGTCCTTGGTAGTTCCATTGGCTCTTGGACATTCGGCTACCCATCCGGGTTCCAGTACCGTCAGCTGGTTCTCGGCAGTGTCTTTTGCTCTTGTACCTTCTGCTCCCCATCCTGGTTCCAGTAACGTCATCTGGTTCCGGGCAGAGCCTTTGGCTTAGGTGCCTCCTTCTGGGTATCCGAGTTCCGCCAACGTCAGGCGGTCCTTGGTAGTGCTTTTTAGCACGGGTACCTCCTGCTTAGTAACCGGGTTCCAGTAACGTCAGCTGGTCCTCGGTAGTTCCATAGGCTCTTGAACCTTCGGGTAGCCATCCGAGTTCCAGTTCCATCAGCTGGTTCTTGGCATTTTCTCAGCCTTCTTGTACCTTCTGCTACATTTCCAAGTTGAAGACCCTAACGTCGACAACCCGGAAGACCACCCCGATGACGACGACCCGGAAGACCACCCCGATGACGACGACGACGACGACGGCGGAGACGACGACGGCTGAGACGACGACGGCGGAGATGACGACACTGGAGACGAAGACCCTGGAGACGACAACATGGAAGACCGAGAAGCAGAAGAACAAGAGGCTGCAGAACAAAGAGCAGAAGAACATTAAGCATAAGACTTAATATCAGAGCAAAAGATATTATCTAAATTATATGCAGAAGAAGACTAAGCAGTGTATGGGGGTGAGTCCGTTCCTCCTCGTGGTGCCCCTGGATAAAGCCTGATGCTGCAGGCCAAACTGAACGCGGACAAATGTAACTTTTGTGACTGGCAGAACGGAAGGTGTAATCTTCCAACTTTTATAGATAACAACTACGGGAATGCCTGTCACAAATGAGAATATGATGAAGAAGTAGAATAGGAAGAATAATAACAGTGGAATAAAAAGAATATGTAGAATAGGAAGAATAATAATAGTTGAAGAAAATGAATATGAAGAATGTAATAAAAAAAAAAATAGGTAGAAGATGAAGAAGAAGATGAATAAGGTGAAGAAGTTGATGTCAAGGATGCTGATGATGATGAAGATGAAAGTGTGGGAAAAGAAAAAAAAAAAAAAGAAAAAAAAGAAGGGGAAGGGCGTGGAATAGTGAAACATCAATATCTGACAAAATAAAAAAAATTTACATACTCAATATCTTTTTCAATCCGAACTTCTTTAAAAAAAAAAAAAAACATGCTATTCTATTTGATTGGACTAATCCTCATTGCCTTTAATGTCTCCGCCACCTCCCCCATACATCCTACATTATTCTTAGTTGTTTTCCTTCAGGTAGAATGAACCTACAAGGAAAGAAAGGGTTTATTTTAATTCCGATATTTTGGTCCCATTGACTTGCATTGGGATCGGGTATCGGTATCGGCGATATCCGATATTTTTTGAATATCGGCCGATCCAAACCGATACCGATACTTTCCGATATCGGAAGGTATCGCTCAACACTAGTGAGGATAGATCAGGTACTGCAGTCTACAGAGATTCCACGTCTCAGAGCTCGTCCTATTGTTTTTGGTTATTGCCAGATCTCTGTATGTGCGCTGATTACTGCACGCTGTGTTGCCTGATTGCCAGCCATAACAGGAGGCGTGACTACTAGTCTTTTTAAGGAGACGCAGCACAGGTGTACAAATTTACACCTAGGTGCTGTGCGCAGATTCCTTACCGTTGTTATTTGCAGTACAGGAAACTGCGCTCTTGTGTTATCCCTTGGCAATACCCTGTTAGTGCAGGCCGTCTCATGACCTCATTTCATGTTGGCCGGTGCGGTTAACGATGGCCATAAATCCCAGACCCACAGTGGCTTTTCCTAAAGTCACACTGCGGTGCTGGGATTCGTGGCCTTGTGCAGTAAATATGTTCGCCGCTCACACATGTCCTTACACCTGCTTCAGACTGGGTGGCCTCAGCTGATCCCTTATCGCATGCCGCGGCCATGAGGCCGCACAGTCAGAAGAAGGCGGAAGGAGGGGAGTGAAGACAGGGAAACATATGCACTGCTCGTGCCCATCAATCACACCCTCGCAGTCAAAATATATGAGACAACGGGGGGCGTTGTGTCGGGCAGGGGGGACGCACAGGCACAGCCAGCCAACCAATGATGTCAGGAGACGGGCAGCGCTAACAATGGGGGTGCTGCGTGTTATTAAAAAGGAAAGTCACACCTCAGGGACATTGTAATGGTCTGTAATGAGACACATTTTGTACTTGTTGAGTTCCACGTGTGCAAGGAGAAAAAGTCAGCCACCTTGTACAAATTCAGCAGTACTGCTGTACAAGGTGGCTGTTATACATAGAAACACCTGGGGGGGTGGGGGGCAGGCTCCCTTCAATTTCAGTTCATGTGCCTGCGTGGCGTTTGCAGGACACGTTGCCAGCTACACAGCAGGGGAACAGCTGGCGGTGCTGAACCCCACTAACACATTGGCTGGTGCTTTTCTCTGTGCAGCTAGCATGTCCGGGCAGAAACTGGCGTTGTTTGAGCCCAGGGTCAGCAGGAGGAGGAGAGGAGCAAAGTGTAGGCCGAAGCCTGCACTGGTGGCAGCTTTTGGTCAGTTGTGCCAGCGTGGCTTGTGCTGGACACGATGCCGACTACACAGCAGGGGAACAGCTGGCGGTGCTGAACCCCACTAACACATTGGCTGGTGTTTCTCTCTGTGCAGCTAGCATGTCCGGGCAGAAACTGGCGGTGTTTGAGCCCGGGGTCAGCAGGAGGAGGAAAGGAGCAGAGTGTAGGCCGAAGCCTGCACTGGTGGCAGCTTTTGGTCGGTTGTGCCAGCGTGGCTTGTGCTGGACACGATGCCAACTACACAGCAGGGGAACAGCTGGCGGTGCTGAACCCCACGAACACATTGACTGGTGTTTTTCTCTGTGCAGCTAGCAGTTCCGGGCAGAAACTAGCGGTGTTTGAGCCCAGGGTCAGCAGGAGGAGTAGAGGAGCAGAGTGTAGGCCGAAGCCTAGTTGAACCAATTTCAAAGGTTACCTTTAACCCCCCCCTCAGGTGTTGCAAGGTACAAGAGCCACACCTTGAACAGCATTAATGATGCACAAGTCAAAGGTTGCTCTATTTAATTTTGCTCCTTGCACACGCTGAATTAAACACGTACACTATTTAGCCCATTATACTGTAAAACAGTAGTGGAGGCGTGACTACTAGTCTTTTTAAGGAGACGCAGCACAGGTGTACAAATTTACACCTAGGTGCTGTGCGCAGATTCCTTACCGTTGTTATTTGCAGTACAGGAAACTGCGCTCTTGTGTTATCCCTTGGCAATACCCTGTTAGTGCAGGCCGTCTCATGACCTCATTTCATGTTGGCCGGTGCGGTTAACGATGGCCATAAATCCCAGACCCACAGTGGCTTTTCCTAAAGTCACACTGCGGTGCTGGGATTCGTGGCCTTGTGCAGTAAATATGTTCGCCGCTCACACATGTCCTTACACCTGCTTCAGACTGGGCGGCCTCAGCTGATCCCTTATCGCATGCCGCGGCCATGAGGCCGCACAGTCAGAAGAAGGCGGAAGGAGGGGAGTGAAGACAGGGGAACATATGCACTGCTCGTGCCCATCAATCACACCCTCGCAGTCAAAATATATGAGACAACGGGGGGCGTTGTGTCGGGCAGGGTTGACGCACAGGCACAGCCAGCCAACCAATGATGTCAGGAGACGGGCAGCGCTAACAATGGGGGTGCTGCGTGTCATTAAAAAGGAAAGTCACACCTCAAGGACATTGTAATGGTCTGTAATGAGACACATTTTGTACTTGTTGAGTTCCACGTGTGCAAGGAGAAAAAGTCAGCCACCTTGTACAAATGCAGCAGTACTGCTGTACAAGGTGGCTGTTATACATAGAAACACCTGGGGGGGTGGGGGGCAGGCTCCCTTCAATTTCAGTTCATGTGCCTGCGTGGCGTTTGCAGGACACGTTGCCAGCTACACAGCAGGGGAACAGCTGGCGGTGCTGAACCCCACTAACACATTGGCTGGTGCTTTTCTCTGTGCAGCTAGCATGTCCGGGCAGAAACTGGCGTTGTTTGAGCCCAGGGTCAGCAGGAGGAGGAGAGGAGCAAAGTGTAGGCCGAAGCCTGCACTGGTGGCAGCTTTTGGTCAGTTGTGCCAGCGTGGCTAGTGCTGGACACGATGCCGACTACACAGCAGGGGAACAGCTGGCGGTGCTGAACCCCACTAACACATTGGCTGGTGTTTTTCTCTGTGCAGCTAGCATGTCCGGGCAGAAACTGGCGTTGTTTGAGCCCAGGGTCAGCAGGAGGAGGAGAGGAGCAAAGTGTAGGCCGAAGCCTGCACTGGTGGCAGCTTTTGTTCTGTTGTGCCAGCGTGGCTTGTGCTGGACACGTTGCCGACTACACAGCAGGGGAACAGCTGGCGTTGCTGAACCCCACGAACACATTGACTGGTGTTTTTCTCTGTGCAGCTAGCAGTTCCGGGCAAAAACTAGCGGTGTTTGAGCCCAGGGTCAGCAGGAGGAGTAGAGGAGCAGAGTGTAGGCCGAAGCCTAGTTGAACCAATTTCAAAGGTTACCTTTAACACCCCCCCCTCAGGTGTTGCAAGGTACAAGAGCCACACCTTGAACAGCATTAATGATGCACAAGTCAAAGGTTGCTCTATTTAATTTTGCTCCTTGCACACGCTGAATTAAACACGTACACTATTTAGCCCATTATACTGTAAAACAGTAGTGGAGGCGTGACTACTAGTCTTTTTAAGGAGACGCAGCACAGGTGTACAAATTTACACCTAGGTGCTGTGCGCAGATTCCTTACCGTTGTTATTTGCAGTACAGGAAACTGCGCTCTTGTGTTATCCCTTGGCAATACCCTGTTAGTGCAGGCCGTCTCATGACCTCATTTCATGTTGGCCGGTGCGGTTAACGATGGCCATAAATCCCAGACCCACAGTGGCTTTTCCTAAAGTCACACTGCGGTGCTGGGATTCGTGGCCTTGTGCAGTAAATATGTTCGCCGCTCACACATGTCCTTACACCTGCTTCAGACTGGGCGGCCTCAGCTGATCCCTTATCGCATGCCGCGGCCATGAGGCCGCACAGTCAGAAGAAGGCGGAAGGAGGGGAGTGAAGACAGGGGAACATATGTACTGCTCGTGCCCATCAATCACACCCTCGCAGTCAAAATATATGAGACAACGGGGGGCGTTGTGTCGGGCAGGGGGGACGCACAGGCACAGCCAGCCAACCAATGATGTCAGGAGACGGGCAGCGCTAACAATGGGGGTGCTGCGTGTTATTAAAAAGGAAAGTCACACCTCAGGGACATTGTAATGGTCTGTAATGAGACACATTTTGTACTTGTTGAGTTCCACGTGTGCAAGGAGAAAAAGTCAGCCACCTTGTACAAATGCAGCAGTACTGCTGTACAAGGTGGCTGTTATACATAGAAACACCTGGGGGGGTGGGGGGCAGGCTCCCTTCAATTTCAGTTCATGTGCCTGCGTGGCGTTTGCAGGACACGTTGCCAGCTACACAGCAGGGGAACAGCTGGCGGTGCTGAACCCCACTAACACATTGGCTGGTGTTTTTCTCTGTGCAGCTAGCATGTCCGGGCAGAAACTGGCGTTGTTTGAGCCCAGGGTCAGCAGGAGGAGGAGAGGAGCAAAGTGAAGGCCGAAGCCTGCACTGGTGGCAGCTTTTGGTCAGTTGTGCCAGCGTGGCTTGTGCTGGACACGATGCCGACTACACAGCAGGGGAACAGCTGGCGGTGCTGAACCCCACTAACACATTGGCTGGTGTTTCTCTCTGTGCAGCTAGCATGTCCGGGCAGAAACTGGCGGTGTTTGAGCCCGGGGTCAGCAGGAGGAGGAGAGGAGCAGAGTGTAGGCCGAAGCCTGCACTGGTGGCAGCTTTTGGTCGGTTGTGCCAGCGTGGCTTGTGCTGGACACGATGCCAACTACACAGCAGGGGAACAGCTGGCGGTGCTGAACCCCACGAACACATTGACTGGTGTTTTTCTCTGTGCAGCTAGCAGTTCCAGGCAGAAACTAGCGGTGTTTGAGCCCAGGGTCAGCAGGAGGAGTAGAGGAGCAGAGTGTAGGCCGAAGCCTAGTTGAACCAATTTCAAAGGTTACCTTTAACCCCCCCCTCAGGTGTTGCAAGGTACTAGAGCCACACCTTGAACAGCATTAATGATGCACAAGTCAAAGGTTGCTCTATTTAATTTTGCTCCTTGCACACGCTGAATAAAACACGTACACTGTTTAGCCCATTATACTGTCAAACAGTAGTGGAGGCGTGACTACTAGTCTTTTTAAGGAGATGCAGCACAGGTGTCAAAATTTACACCTAGCTGCTGTGCGCAGATTCCTGAGCATTGTTATTTGCTGTACAGGAGTCTGCGCTATTGGGATCCCTTGGCCATGCGCTGTGAGCGCTTCCTGTCTTCTGACCTCATTTAATGTCGGCCGTTACGGTTAGCGATGGACATGAATCCCAGACCACAGTGTGTTTTCAAAAAATCACACTGCGTGGCTGGGATTCGTGGCCTTGTTCAGTAAATATGTTTGACGCTCACACATGTCCTTACACCTGCTTCAGACTGGGCGGCCTCATCTGATCCCTTATCGCCTGCCGCGGCCATGAGGACACCCAGTCTGAAGAAGGCGGAAGGAGATGAGTGAACACAGGCAAACTTATGCACTGCACATGCCCATCAATCACACCCTCGCTGTTCAAAAAAATAAGACACCGAGGGGCGTTGTTTCGAGCAGGGCAGACGCACAGGCGCAGCCAGCTAACCAATGATGTCAAAAGACGGGCAGCGCTAACAAGGGTGGTGCTGCGTATCATTAGAAAGGAAAGTCACACCTCAGGGACAGTGGAATGGTCTCAATGAGACACATTTTGTACGTGTTGAGTTTCACGTGGGCAAGGAGAAAAAGTCAGCCACCTTGTACAAATGCAGCAGTACTGCTGTACAAGGTGGCTGTTTTACATAGAAACACCTGGGGGTGGGGGGCAGGCTCTCTTCAATTTCAGTTCATGTGCCTGCGTGGCGTTTGCAGGTCACGTTGCAAGCTACACAGCAGGGGAACAGCTGGCGGTGCTGAACCCCACTGACACATTGACTGGTGTTTTTCTCTGTGCAGCTCGCACTTCCGGGCAGAAACTGGCGGTGTTTGAGCCCAGGGTCAGCAGGAGGAGGAGAGGAGCAGAGTGTAGGCCGAAGCCTGCACTGGTGGCAGCTTTTGGTCAGTTGTGCCAGCGTGGCTTGTGCTGGACACGATGCCGGCTACACAGCGGGGGAACAGCTGGCGGTGCTGAACCCCACTAACACATTGGCTGGTGTTTTTCTCTGTGCAGCTAGCACTTCCGGGCAGAAACTGGCGGTGTTTGAGCCCAGGGTCAGCAGGAGGAGGAGAGGAGCAGAGTGTAGGCCGAAGCCTGCACTGGTGGCAGCTTTTGGTCAGTTGTGCCAGCGTGGCTTGTGCTGGACACGATGCCGACTACACAGCAGGGGAACAGCTGGCGGTGCTGAACCTCACTAACACATTGACTGGTGTTTTTCTCTGTGCAGCTAGCAGTTCCGGGCAAAAACTAGCGGTGTTTGAGCCCAGGGTCAGCAGGAGAGGAGCAGAGTGTAGGCCGAAGCCTAGTTGAACCAATTTCAAAGGTTACCTTTAACCCCCCTCAGGTGTTGCAAGGTACAAGAGCCACACCTTGTGCAGCATTAATGCTGCACAAGTAAAAGGTTGCTCTATTTGTTTTGCTCCTTGCACACGCTGACTAAAACACGTACACTATTTAGCCCATTATACTGTCAAACAGTTGTGGAGGCGTGACTTGTCTTTTTAAGGAGACGCAGCACAGGTGTCAAAATTTGCACCTAGGTACTGGGCGCAGATTCCTGAGCGTTGTTATTTGCTGTACAGGAGTCTGCGCTATTGTGATCCCTTGGCCATGCGCTGTGAGCGCTTCCTGTCTTCTGACCTCATTTCATGTCGGCCGTTGCGGTTAGCGATGGACATGAATCCCAGACCCACAGTGTGTTTTCAAAAAATCACACTGCGTGGCTGGGATTCGTGGCCTTGTGCAGTAAATAGGTTTGCCGCTTACACATGTCCTTACACCTGCTTCAGACTGGGCAGCCTCAGCTGATCCCTTATCGCCTACCACGGCCAGGAGGCCGCACAGTCTGAAGAAGGCGGAAGGAGATGAGTTAAGACAGGCGAACATATGCACTGCTCGTGCCCATAAACCACACCCTCGCTGACAAAATAAATATGACAACGAGGGGCGTTGTTTCTAGCAGGGCGGATGCACAGGCGCAGCCAGCTAACCATGATGACAAAAGACGGGAAACGCTACCAAGGGGGGTGCTGCGTATCATTAGAAAGGAAAGTCACACCTCAGGGACAGTGGAATGGTCTCAATGAGACACATTTTGTACGTGTTGAGTTCCACGTGGGCAAGGAGAAAAAGTCAGCCACCTTGTACAAATGCAGCAGTACTGCTGTACTAGGTGGCTGTTATACATAGAAACACCTGGGGGGGTGGGGCCAGGTTCCCTTTAATTTCAGTTCATGTGCCTGCGTGGCGTTTGCAGGTCACGTTGCCGGCTACACAGCAGGGGAACAGCTGGCGGTGCTGAACCCCACTGACACATCACCTAGTGTTTTTTCTGTGTAGACAACACTTCCAGGTGGCAACTGACAGTGTTGAAACCCAGGGAATCAAAGAGGAGCAGAGTGTAGGCCGAAGCCTGCAGTGGAGCAAGTTGAAAGGGAACCTTTAACCCCCCCCCCCCAGGCATTTGTTGCTGAAAGAGCCATCTTGTACAGCAGTAATACTGCACATGGAAAATGGTGGCTCCGAAAATTATGCTCCTTGCAAACGCTGAAGTACACACTCATATAATGTGTCCCCTCACACCGTCAAACCATCCCGGAAGTGGGACTTTCCTTTGTAATGTGACACAGCACAGCCGTCATTCCAACCCCCTTGGTGCCGGGCGCCACCTCCTCAACGTTGTTTGGTTCTGTCACGGAGCCCGCGCTGTAATGTTATCCCTTGGCCATGCACAGTTAGCGGTGCCCGTCTTCTGACATCATGTAGGTGTCAGGCTGGCAGTGCCTGTGCGTCCAAGCTGCCCGAGATCCAACCTTGCAGTGTCATCTAATGTAGTCCCACTGCGGGCCAGGGATCCATGGGCATGCGTAGTGCATATCATCGCCTCTCACTCACCTCCTTCCTGCTTCTTCAGACTGTGCGGCGTCACGGCCGTGGCATGCTATTAGGGATCAGCTGACGCCGCCTAGTCTGAAGAAGCGTGAAGAAGGGGAGTGAGAGGCTAGTATATGCACTGCGCATGGCCATGGATACCAGGCCCACTGTGGGATCACATTAGACGACACTGCGAGGTGTGATTTCGGGCAGCGTGGACGCACAGGCGCAGCCAGGACGACAACAAATGATGTCAGAGGACGGGCAGCGCAAACTGTGCATGGCCAAGGGATAACATAACAGCGCAGGGTCCATGACGGAATCAAACAACGCTAAGGAGGCAGCGCACGGTGCCAAGGGGGTAGCAATGACGGCTGTGCTGCGTCACATTACAAAGGAAAGTCCCACCGCCGGGACGGTTGGACGGTGTGAGGGGACACATTACATGATTGTGTAGTTCAGCGTTTGCAAGGAGCATAATTTCAAGAGCGACCTTTCCCTTGTGCAGTATTAGTGCTGCACATGGTGGCTCTTTCAGTAACAAACGCCTAGGGGGGGGGCAGGTCCCCTTACATTTTAGTTGTGCCAGTGTGGCGGTCGCATGACATGTTGCAGGATACACAGCTGGGGATCAGCTGACGTTACTGAACCCCAATAACAGAGGAGCGACTGTTGACTGTGCACACAGCACTTCCAGGCACCAACTGGCGGTGTTAGAGCCCAGGGACAGCAGGAGGAGCAGATTGGAGGTATTGCCGCACACACAGCTGGGGATCAGCTGACGTTACTGAACCCCAATAACAGAGGAGCGACTGTTGACTGTGCACACAGCACTTCCAGGCACCAACTGGCGGTGTTAGAGCCCAGGGACAGCAGGAGGAGCAGATTGGAGGTATTGCCGCACACACAGCTGGGGATCAGCTGACATTACTGAACCCCAATAACAGAGGAGCGACTGTTGACTGTGCACACAGCACTTCCAGGTACCAACTGGCGGTGTTAGAGCCCAGGGACAGCAGGAGGAGCAGAGGAACAGAGTGTAGGCCGAAGCCTGATTGGAGCAAGTTGAAAGGAAACCTTTAACCCCCCCCAAGACGTTTGTAGCTGAAAGAGCCATCTTGTGCAGCACTAAGGATGCACAAGGAAAAGGTTGCTCTTTTAATTATGCTCCTTGCAAACACCGAAGTAAACACTAAAAATGTGTCCCTTTATACCATTAAACCGTTCCGGAGGTGCGAATTTCCTTCGTAATGGGACACAGCACAGCTGTCATTCCTATCCCCTTGATGCCGTGCGCTGCCTCCTCAGCGTTGTTTTAAGCTGTCACGGAGCCTGCGCTGTTCTGTTAGCCCTTGGCCATGCCCAATTAGCGCTGCCTGTCTTCTGACATAATTTGGTGTCAGGCTGTCAGTGCCTGTGCGTCCACGCTGCTCCAGATCCCACCTCGCAGTCTCGTCTAACGTAATCCCACTGCGGGCCTTGGAACCATGGGCATGCACAGTGCATAACCTCGACTCTCACTCCCCTCCTTCCCTCTTCTTCAGACTGTGCGGTGTCACTGCCGTGGCATGCTAGGGATCAGCTGACGGCGCACAGTCTAAAGAAGGCGGAGGGAAATGAGCGAGAGCCCGAGGGGAAGATATGCACTGCGCATGCCCATGGATCCCAGGCCCGCAGTGTGACTCAATCAGAAGACACTGCGAGGCGGGATCTCGGGCAGCGCGGCCGCACAGGCGCAGCCAGCCTGACACCAAATTATGTCAGAAGACAGGCAGCGCAAATAGGGCATGCCCAAGGGATAACAGAACAGCGCAGGCTCCGTGACAGCTTAAAACAACGCTGAGGAGGCAGCGCATGGCACCAAGGGGGTAGGAATGACGGCTGTGCTGCGTCACATTACGAAGGAAAGTCCCAGCTCCGGGACGGTATAACGGTATCAGTGAACACATTTTATAAGTGTTAAGTTCTGCGTGTGCAAAGAGCTAAAAAAAAAGAGCTACCTTTTTCTAACAAACGACGGGGGGGGGGGGGGGACAGGTTCCCTTACATTTAGGTTGTTGTGCCAGCGTGGCGGTCGCAGGACACATTGCCGGCTACACAGCTGGGGATCAGCTGACGTTACTGAAACCCAATAACACTGGGTCGTATGTTTTTACTGTGCAGCCTGCACTTCTGAGCCGCAACTGGCGGTGTTGGAGCCCAGGAATAGCAGTTCAGGTGGTAGAAAGATGAACACAGCAGGAGACCTGGATGACACCCAATTACTTAATCAGGCAGAGGAGTGACAAATTCCTGCGAGATCCAGGCCTGGTTCATTTTCAGGAAAGTAAGCCAGTCAACGTTATCGGAGGATAGTCGCATGCGACGGTCTGTTAGTACACCACCTGCGGCACTAAAGACACGTTCCGATAAGACACTAGCCGCAGGGCAAGCCAGCACCTCCAATGCATACTGGCTTAGCTCTGGCCATGTATCCAGCTTAGAGACCCAAAACTTGAACGGGGAAGAGCCGTCTGGGAGTACAGTAAGAGGGCAAGCCATGTAGTCTGTCACCATCTGACAGAACCGTTGCCTCCTGCTGACTGGAGCCGCCGGTGATGGTGTAGACATTTGGGGCGGGCACACAAAAGTGTGCCAGAGTTGTGCCATACTGGGCTTGCCTTGGGCAGAGGCACTGCTTCTGCTCCCTCTTTGGGCAGAGCCTCCCCCACTGCCTCGACGCACTGAGCTGCTTTGTAAAGCACTAGCAGCACTCCTCTCAGTTGGACAGGAGAAGATGATGGAATTCACCAGTGTGTCGTGGTACTCCCGCAATTTACGCTCCCGGGTCAACGCAGGGATGAGGTTTTGGACGTTGTCCCGGTAGCGAGGATCGAACACCCAATAATCAGGCATGTTGAGAATGTGGTCGATGCGGCGGTCGTTTCTCAGGCACTGCAGCATGAAATCCACCATGTGCTGCAGAGTGCCAACTGGCCCAGAAACGCTGTCCCCTGCTTGAGACATGATCTC
Organism: Ranitomeya imitator; assembly: GCF_032444005.1. Taxonomy (NCBI): domain Eukaryota; kingdom Metazoa; phylum Chordata; class Amphibia; order Anura; family Dendrobatidae; genus Ranitomeya; species Ranitomeya imitator. The sequence continues at coordinate 632,730,109 of NC_091282.1, forward strand.
TGCCCGCTCGTCATCACCCCACCCTCGCTGTACACACTGACCACTGGACAATTGTGTCGCTCCCTCCTCTGGACGGAGCTCTTCCTCCTCCATTGACTCCTCCTCATCCTCCTCACAAATTGGCCCCTGCGTACCCCTTTGTGAGGAACCACGTGGCGCTGACTCTCCAGAAGCTGATGGAAAAGGTGACTCCTCATCCTCCACCTCTTCCACCACATCATCCCTTAACCCTTGCAAAGTTTGCTGAAGCAGGCAGATAAGGGGGACAGTCATGCTGACTAGTGCATCATCTGCACTTGCCATCCGCGTGGAATAATCAAAAGGACGCAAAACCTGGCAGACATCCTTCATAGTGGCCCACTCTGTGGTTGTGAAGTCTGATCGGCGCTGACTGCGACTTCTTTGCGCCTGATGCAGCTGGTACTCCATAACTGCTTGCTGCTGCTCACACAACCGCTCCAACATATGTAACGTGGAATTCCACCGGGTAGGTAGGTCACATATGATGCGGTGTTCCGGAAGGCGGAATCGGCGCTGCAGAGCAGCAATGTGGGATCTGGCCAAGCTGGAACGCCGCAAGTGAGCACACTCTAGGCGGACCTTGTGCAGCAGGGCATCAAGATCCGGATAGTCCCTCAGAAAACTCTGCACAACCAAATTGAGCACATGTGCCAGACATGGGATGTGAGTGAGGTTGCCAAGGGCCAAAGCTGCCACCAGATTTCGGCCATTGTCACACACTACCATGCCTGGCTGGAGATTCGCTGGCAGTAACCACACATCGCTCTCCTGCTTGATGGCATTCCAGAGCTCCTGCGCTGTGTGGCTTCGATGCCCCAATGAAACTAGTTTCAAGACGGCCTGCTGACGTTTGGCCACGGCTGTGCTCATGTCGGTCATAGGTAAACGTTCACGGGTCCATGTGGAGGTGGACTGTGACGGATCCTGCAGAGAGGAATCAGAGGAACTGGTGTAAGAGGAGGAGTCGATGCGTACAGACTGGATTCCTGCAATCCTTGGAGTGGGCAGGACACGTCCTGCGCCACTCGCACGATCTGTACCTGGCTCAACAACATTAACCCAATGGGCAGTGAGGGAAACATATCGCCCCTGTCCATGCTGACTGGTCCACGCATCGGTGGTGAGGTGGACCTTGCTACTGACGGCGTCCAGTAGCGCATGTTTTATGTTTGCCTCAACATGCCTGTGCAGGGCAGGGACAGCCTGCCTGCTGAAGTAAAAGCGGCTGGGCACCTTGTACTGTGGGACTGCCAATGCCATCAAGTCACAGAAGCTGTCAGTCTCCACCAGCCTGAACGAGAGCATTTCCAGGGACAACAGTTTGGCAATGCCTGCATTCAAAGCCTGTGCTCGGGGGTGGTTGGCCGAGAATGCCCGCCTTTTCTCCCATGCCTGGACTACCGATGGCTGTAGAGTAGACTGGGAGTGTGAGGATGACTGGGAAGGTGGTGCTGTGGGTGGAATTACACTAGGTCTCTGGACAACAGTGGAGGAAGAGGCAACACGAGATGAAGAGGTGGTAGCTGCCACTGTTGGTTGGCCTACGTCTTCACTGTGTTTCTGTAACTCCACCGCGTGCCTGTTCCGCACATGTTTCCACATATTTGTGGTATTGAGGTTGCTGACACTTTTACCTCTTTTTACTTTCTGATGACACAGCTTGCATTTGACAAAACAAATGTCATCTGCAACTGTGTCAAAAAACGACCAGGCACTGCAAGTCTTGGGAGCGCCCTTTTTGGCTTTGGAAAGAGACAGGCTCCTAACGGGTGCCAAAGTGGAGGCTACAGGCTCCGCAGTCTTCCCCCTCCCTCTCCCTCTTTGGCCCGTAAGGGGAAGCTCTTCCTCAGAGCTGCTCCCACCACCTTCCTGTTCCTCACGCCACGATGGGTCAAGGACCTCATCATCTCCACTACCCTCTGCCACCAACTGCTCCTCCTGGGTAGTCTCGGCAGCACAGTACGCATCAGAAAGCGGCACCTGAGTTTCATCATCAGATGCGTACTGTTGTGAATTCTGTGGCTGAATTCACTCCTGTGGTCACAAGTGGTACTGCAGCTTCTGAGCTTCCTCCCTCAGGTGTTCTGGTGAGCTCGTTAACTGCTTCATTACTTAACTCCGCCTGATGCTGCTATCCTTGCTCCTTGTCAATGTTTCAGTGTTGGATCTGAGCTTCTCCTGATTGTTCCTGTGACCTGCTGCTCTGTATAGCTAAGTGCTTTTTGCTTTTTTGTTGCTTTTTTTCTGTCCAGCTTGTCTTTTGTTTTGCTGGAAGCTCTGAGACGCAAAGGGTGTACCGCCGTGCCGTTAGTTCGGCACGGTGGGTTTTTTTTTTGCCCCCTTTGCGTGGTTTTGCTTTAGGGTTTTTTGTAGACTGCAAAGTTCGCTTTACTGTCCTCGCTCTGTCCTAGAATATCGGGCCCCACTTTGCTGAATCTATTTCATCCCTACGTTTTGTCTTTTCATCTTACTCACAGTCATTATATGTGGGGGGCTGCCTTTTCCTTTGGGGAATTTCTCTGGGGCAAGTCAGGCCTATTTTTCTATCTTCAGGCTAGCTAGTTTCTTAGGCTGTGCCGAGTTGCCTAGGTAGTTGTTAGGCGCAATCCACAGCCGCTTTTAGTTGTGTTTAGGATAGGATCAGGTGTGCAGTCTACAGAGTTTCCACGTCTCAGAGCTGGTTCTTGTATTTTTGGGTATTTGTCAGATCACTGTGTGCGCTCTGATCGCTAAGCACACTGTGTTTCTGGATTGCCTTCATAACACCTGTCATTAGCAAACATAACACCTGTCATTAGCAAACATAACAGTACAAGGAGCCCAACTAATGATTCTCAATAGAGGGAAAGAAAAAGTTCTGACATCATTTTTTTTTTTTTTTTCTGCTCTGTGTTCATTTTTTTTTTTTCCCCTAGACATTAGGGTGATTCTGGACACAGGTGTGGACATGGATATTCAGGGTCTGTGCTCTTCAATGGATAATCTCGTTATAAATGTACAAAAAATTCAAGATACTATTGATCAGAAATCTATGTTAGAACCAAGAATTCCTTGTTAGGACTGGCGGAACGCACCAAGACAGATGATAAAGGTGCGTTCGCAGTCCGGGGTCCACCGTGCAGGTGGAGACCTGCTGCTAGTAATTGGCAGACAATATGGCGGTACACTAAAGTATACACGCGTGGGTTAAACCTCACCCAGCGTGAAGAAAGCGATCCTGTTAACTCACAGGACCGCAGTACCGCACTAGAGCGCGAGCAAGTGGTCAGCGGACTTAACCCCAGAAGGGATTGAAGCCCGATTAGACCCTTGCTGGCGTAACACCGCAACTGGGTGTGTAGAGAACCTTAGGACAAATATGTGCACAAGAGTGCGAGCGATGCCGCACTAACGGACGCCACTAACCACCCAGACTCGGGTATGGAAAGCGCAAGGCAAGCGCACGGCGCCGTACAGGCAGGCACAGCTATAGGACGCTGAGATGTGTGTATCGTGTAGATGGCAAGTCGGGCGCTAGATAGCTACCGTCATCCGCGAACAGTCAACAACACTAGGGAGGGATATTTAGGAGCTTTCATCCTTCGACATACATCCATCTACACACACACATAATAACAAGACAATACTAGCGCATGGCCGTGCGGTCATGCGCAGTTTATATAGGAGCAGCACAGGAAGTGGCCACAGCACTTTTGCCCTTCTAGGACCTGCCAAGAGGACCAATGGAATGTGCTGCAGAGCCTGAGCACATGACCCTCGATCTCCAACGGGAGACCTTACGCTGGGCATGCTCAGTACATGCAGACAAGGACTTAGTCCCAGAGAAGTCCGCTCGCTGCTGACCAGTACTGACTTTAATGGCAGAGACTGGAGAAGCAGCACTAACTCTCTGAACAGAGTGAGAATGAGCAAGACGCTGGGACCGACGTCCTTGCTGAGCAGGCTCCACTGCGGCTGGACAAGAATGGGAGACCGCAGCGGAAGTGGCTCGAGATTCCCCCAGTGCAGAAGCGGGAACTCGACCCCTAACATTACCCCTCCTCCTAGGGCCCCCCCCTCCTTGGGCCTCGCTACGTTCAAAGGCAGCAATGAGCTGCGGAGCCCGAATGTGCTCCACAGGCTCCCAGGTTCTATCCTCTGGACCATGACCCTTCCAATCCACCAAATAAAATTTTTTGCCACGTACCACCTTGCTTCCCACAATAGCATTCACCTCAAATTCATCCGTGGATGAACCCGATGTCCCAGCAGATGACTCAGAAAACCGAGACAAACGAACGGGCTTTAAGAGGGAAACGTGAAAGGTATCGGTGATACCAAGGCGTGGAGGAATGGCCAAACGGTAAACCACAGGGTTGACCTGTTCCAGAACTTTAAACGGGCCAATGTAGCGAGGAGCAAACTTAGTGGACTCAACTCGCAGCCTGATGTTACGGGCGGAGAGCCACACTAAGTCGCCGGGAGCAAAGACCGGAGCGGGGCGCCGGTGTGTATCAGCCGAAACCCTCATTCTCTCCTTGGAGGCCCGGATAGCATCCTGTGTGCGGTCCCAGATGTCACGTGCCTCCACCGCCCAGTCTGCCACCCTAGAATCGGTGGAGGACACGGGCATGGGCACAGGGACACGCGGATGCTGGCCGTAATTAAGGAGAAAAGGAGTTTGACCAGTGGAATCGGCTACGGCGTTGTTCAGGGCAAATTCCGCCCAAGGTAGCAAAGATGCCCAGTCATCCTGCCTAGCAGAGACGAAATGTCGCAAATATGTCACCAGAGTCTGGTTGGTTCTCTCCACCAACCCATTCGTCTCGGGATGGTAAGCAGAGGAGAGGTTTAACTCTATGCTGAGTAAACGGCAGAGCTCTCTCCAAAACCGAGATGCGAACTGGGGACCCCGATCGCTGACAATTTTATCAGGCATACCATGCAAACGGAAAACGTGTTTAACGAACAACACCGCCAAGGCCCGTGCTGAGGGTAACCGAGGAAGCGGCACCAAATGCACCATCTTAGAGAAATGGTCAGTGACAACCCAAATAATGGAGCAGCCACGCGACTTGGGTAGACCCACCACAAAGTCCATCCCGACCATCTCCCAGGGCCTGTCTGCCACCGGTAGAGGGTAAAGCAACCCAGCAGGCCGTTGCCGAGGAGACCGATTCTGGGCGCAAGAAACGCACGCCTGAATGTAGTCCCTGACATCTCGGGCCATATGCGGCCACCAGTATGTTCTCGCCAAAAGCTCTGATGTCCTCTTGGTCCCAAAATGCCCCCCCACTCTGGAGGAGTGAGCCCAAGAGAGAACCTCCGGTCGCAAGTTAGCTGGCACGAAAGTCTTGCCCGGGGGCACAGACTCTAGCGAAACCGGAGCTACAGTTCTCAGGCTCTCAGAAGGGACAATAAGCCGAGGCTCCTCCTCCTCCTCCTCAGATGACACTACGGAGCGGGAGAGAGCGTCGGCACGAACGTTCTTCTTCCCGGAGAGAAAATGGAGAGTAAAATGGAACCGGGAGAAGAACAGGGACCATCTAGCCTGGCGAGAATTCAGCCGCTGGGCCGTCTGTATATACACCAAGTTCTTGTGGTCAGTGAAGACTTGGAAGGGAAAGCGAGCTCCCTCCAAGAGGTGTCTCCACTCTGAAAAAGCCAACTTCATGGCTAGCAACTCCCTGTCCCCGATGGAATAATTCCTCTCCGCTGGTGTGAAGGTCTTGGAGAAGAAGAAGCAAGGATGCTTCCGACCTTGAGCATCCTTTTGGAAAAGGACTGCTCCAGCACCAACGGATGAGGCATCCACCTCCAAGATGAATGGTTTATCTACATCGGGGCGATGTAGGATGGGAGCGCTAGCGAAGTGTGACTTAATCGAGAGAAAGGCCTTGGAGACCTCCTCTGACCACAACTTGGGATTTGCTCCCTTCTTGGTGAGGGCAACCAAGGGAGCTACCAAAGTTGAGAAGTGTGGAATGAACTGGCGATAATAATTAATGAACCCCATAAAGCGCTGCACCGCTTTAAGAGAATGGGGTTCCTGCCAGTCCATTACAGCCTGTAGCTTGGCAGGATCCATAGCCAAACCCTGGGCAGAAATGATATAACCAAGGAAAGGCAAGGACTCCTGCTCAAACACACACTTCTCCAACTTAGCGTAGAGGGAGTTTGCCCGTAAGAGGTCGAAGACTTTGCGAACATCTCTCCGATGGGAGTCTATATCTGGAGAGTAGATGAGAATGTCATCCAGATAGACTACGACCGAGGTGGTGAGCATATCCCGAAAGATGTCGTTCACAAAGTCTTGGAAAACGGCTGGGGCATTACAGAGCCCAAAGGGCATCACTAGATATTCATAGTGCCCATCCCTGGTGTTAAAAGCCGTCTTCCATTCATCCCCCTCACGGATGCGAATCAGGTTGTAAGCACCCCGCAGATCTAACTTTGTAAATACCTTTGCTCCCCGTAGCCTATCAAAGAGCTCAGATATCAGGGGTAATGGGTACTTGTTCTTAACGGTAATGGCGTTAAGACCCCTGTAGTCTATGCATGGACGTAAGTCTCCAGTCTTCTTCTGTACGAAGAAGAACCCAGCCCCTGCCGGTGACACTGACTTCCTAATGAATCCTCTTGCCAGATTCTCCTGAATATACTGGGACATTGCCTCCGTCTCCGGGAGAGATAACGGGTAGACTCGACCCCGGGGAGGCTCAGCACCAGGCAAGAGGTCAATAGGACAGTCATAGGGGCGGTGAGGCGGAAGGGTCTCCGCAGCTCTTTTGGAGAACACGTCTGCATGGGACCAATAGTGCTTGGGGAGAGAGGAAAGATCTGCGGGTACCTGTGTAGTAGCAACCTGAACGCACTCCCTCTGACATCTACCCTCACAGGATTTACTCCATCCCAAAATTCTCCCAGAGGACCACTCAATATGAGGAGAATGGTAGCGAAGCCATGGCATCCCCAACAGGACCTCATCAATTCCCTCAGGAATGACTAATAGGGAGATTATCTCCTGATGTGATGGAGACACAGATAGGGTGAAAGGAATGGTTTGGTGGGTAATCTGTGAAGGTAGTGTTGACCCATTTACCACTCGAACGGTCACTGGCTGGGCGAGCATCACCAAGGGTATTGCGTGACGCTGGGCAAAGGCGGAGGACATAAAGTTACCCTCTGCCCCAGAATCCAAGCATAGCTCGACCGTGAGAGTGGATGGGCCTATGGTAATTGTCCCCTTGAAGGACAACTTTGAGGCAAACGTCGCCGTGTCTAGTGTACCTCCTCCAACTGCCACTAGACGCTGACGTTTCCCCGACCGCTGAGGACTCTTGGAGGCAAGACGTCCTGACTGCTGGCAAACATGACGAACCTTATGTGCACGAGCGGACTGAGACTTGGATCCCGCTCGTGTCACCTCCAAGGTCTCATGTGACTCAGATGCCTGGACTGGAGATTTCAAAGGTTTGGCGAAGGTAGGAGCCAGCCGAAACCTCTGCCTACACTGGGCTCGTTCCAACCTCCGCTCGTTAAAACGGAGGTCTATACGAGTAGAAATAGATATTAACTCCTCCAGTGTGGCAGGAATCTCCCTAGTGGCCAGAGCGTCCTTAACATGGTCAGCCAGGCCCCTCCAGAATATGGGGATAAGGGCTTTATCTGACCACTCCAGCTCGGAAGCTAAAGTACGGAATCGGACGGAAAAATGGCTGACCAAGGACTCACCCTGAGTTAATGCCAGTAGTTGGAGCGCTGTATCATGGGTGAGTTGAGGTCCTAGAAAGACCTTTTTCAGCGTGCCCAGAAACAACGGAGCACTCTGCACCACATGATCATCACGCTCCCACAGCGGCGTAGCCCACTCCAACGCCCTGCCCGACAACAGCGAGACAATAAATCCCACCTTAGCCCGCTCTGTAGGAAAACGTGCAGCCAGGAGCTCGAGATGGATAGAGCACTGGCTCACGAATCCACGACAATGTTTGCTCTCTCCAGCAAACTTGTCAGGTAGTGGGAGACGGGATAAAGTCGGAGCAGGGGTGGCAGTGGACAAACTGGCTGCGGCTACACTTGCAGCCTGCACAGCTACAGCAGTGACATCCACAGCTGAGGTTGTACGCTCAAGAGCCGCCAACCTTCCCTCCAGCTGCTGGATGTACCGCTGTAAACGCTGGTCGTCCGCCATTTTACTAGCCAGACCCTGGCGCTAGTATTCTGTTAGGACTGGCGGAACGCACCAAGACAGATGATAAAGGTGCGTTCGCAGTCCGGGGTCCACCGTGCAGGTGGAGACCTGCTGCTAGTAATTGGCAGACAATATGGCGGTACACTAAAGTATACACGCGTGGGTTAAACCTCACCCAGCGTGAAGAAAGCGATCCTGTTAACTCACAGGACCGCAGTACCGCACTAGAGCGCGAGCAAGTGGTCAGCGGACTTAACCCCAGAAGGGATTGAAGCCCGATTAGACCCTTGCTGGCGTAACACCGCAACTGGGTGTGTAGAGAACCTTAGGACAAATATGTGCACAAGAGTGCGAGCGATGCCGCACTAACGGACGCCACTAACCACCCAGACTCGGGTATGGAAAGCGCAAGGCAAGCGCACGGCGCCGTACAGGCAGGCACAGCTATAGGACGCTGAGATGTGTGTATCGTGTAGATGGCAAGTCGGGCGCTAGATAGCTACCGTCATCCGCGAACAGTCAACAACACTAGGGAGGGATATTTAGGAGCTTTCATCCTTCGACATACATCCATCTACACACACACATAATAACAAGACAATACTAGCGCATGGCCGTGCGGTCATGCGCAGTTTATATAGGAGCAGCACAGGAAGTGGCCACAGCACTTTTGCCCTTCTAGGACCTGCCAAGAGGACCAATGGAATGTGCTGCAGAGCCTGAGCACATGACCCTCGATCTCCAACGGGAGACCTTACGCTGGGCATGCTCAGTACATGCAGACAAGGACTTAGTCCCAGAGAAGTCCGCTCGCTGCTGACCAGTACTGACTTTAATGGCAGAGACTGGAGAAGCAGCACTAACTCTCTGAACAGAGTGAGAATGAGCAAGACGCTGGGACCGACGTCCTTGCTGAGCAGGCTCCACTGCGGCTGGACAAGAATGGGAGACCGCAGCGGAAGTGGCTCGAGATTCCCCCAGTGCAGAAGCGGGAACTCGACCCCTAACATTCCTATTCCTGATTTGTTTTTTGGAGATAGAACTAAGTTTCTAAGTTTCAAAAATAATTGTAAGCTATTTCTGGCCTTGAAACCTCATTCTTCTGGTAATCCTATTCAACAGGTTTTTATTATTATTTCTTTTTTGCGCGGCGACCCTCAAGACTGGGCATTTTCTCTTGCGCCAGGAGACCCTGCATTGAGTAGTGTCGATGCGTTTTTCCTGGCGCTCGGATTGCTGTATGATGAGCCTAATTCAGTGGATCAGGCTGAGAAAAATTTGCTGGCTTTGTGCCAGGGTCAGGATGATATAGAAGTATATTGTCAGAAATTTAGGAAATGGTCAGTACTCACTCAGTGGAATGAATCTGCGCTGGCAGCTTTGTTCAGAAAGGGTCTCTCTGAGGCTCTTAAGGATGTCATGGTGGGATTTCCTATGCCTGCTGGTTTGAATGAGTCTTTGTCTTTGGCCATTCAGATCGGTCGACGCTTGCGCGAGCGTAAATCTGTGCACCATTTGGCGGTACTGCCTGAGGTTAAACCTGAGCCTATGCAGTGCGATAGGACTATGACTAGAGTTGAACGGCAGGAATACAGACGTCTGAATGGTCTGTGTTTCTACTGTGGTGATTCCACTCATGCTATTTCTGATTGTCCTAAGCGCACTAAGCGGTCCGCTAGGTCTGCCGTCATTGGTACTGTACAGTCCAAATTCCTTCTGTCCATTACCTTGATATGCTCTTTGTCGTCGTTTTCTGTCATGGCGTTTGTGTATTCGGGCGCTGCCCTGAATCTGATGGATTTGGATTATGCTAAACGTTGTGGGTTTTTCTTGGAGCCTTTGCGGTGTCCTATTCCATTGAGAGGAATTGATGCTACACCTTTGGCCAAGAATAAACCTCAATACTGGGCCCAGCTGACCATGTGCATGGCTCCTGCACATCAGGAAGTTATTCGCTTTCTGGTGTTGCATAATCTGCATGATGTGGTCGTGTTGGGGTTGCCATGGCTACAAACCCATAATCCAGTATTGGATTGGAATTCCATGTCGGTATCCAGCTGGGGTTGTCAGGGGGTACATGGTGATGTTCCATTTTTGTCGATTTCGTCATCCACCCCTTCTGAGGTCCCAGAGTTCTTGTCTGATTATCAGGATGTATTTGAAGAGCCCAAGTCCGATGCTCTACCTCCGCATAGGGATTGTGATTGTGCTATCAATTTGATTCCTGGTAGTAAATTCCCTAAAGGTCGATTATTTAATTTATCCGTGCCCGAACACGCCGCTATGCGCAGTTATGTGAAGGAATCCCTGGAGAAGGGACATATTCGCCCATCGTCATCACCACTGGGAGCAGGGTTCTTCTTTGTAGCCAAGAAGGATGGTTCGCTGAGACCGTGTATTGATTACCGCCTTCTTAATAAGATCACTGTTAAATTTCAGTATCCCTTGCCATTGTTATCTGACTTGTTTGCTCAGATTAAGGGGGCTAGTTGGTTCACTAAGATAGATCTTCGTGGTGCGTATAATCTGGTGAGAATCAGGCAAGGAGATGAATGGAAAACTGCATTCAATACGCCCGAGGGTCATTTTGAGTATCTAGTGATGCCGTTCGGACTTGCCAATGCTCCATCTGTGTTTCAGTCTTTTATGCATGACATCTTCCGTGAGTATCTGGATAAATTCCTGATTGTTTACTTGGATGACATTTTGATCTTCTCAGATGATTGGGAGTCTCATGTGAAGCAGGTCAGAATGGTTTTTCAGGTCCTGCGTGCTAACTCTTTGTTTGTGAAGGGATCAAAGTGTCTCTTCGGTGTGCAGAAAGTTTCATTTTTGGGGTTCATCTTTACCCCTTCTACTATCGAGATGGATCCAGTTAAGGTCCAAGCCATCCAGGATTGGATTCAGCCGACATCTCTGAAAAGTCTGCAAAAGTTCCTGGGCTTTGCTAATTTTTATCGTCGCTTCATCTGTAATTTTTCTAGCATTGCCAAACCATTGACCGATTTGACCAACAAGGGTGCTGATTTAGTTAATTGGTCTTCTGCTGCTGTGGAAGCTTTTCAGGAGTTGAAGCGTCGTTTTTGTTCTGCCCCTGTGTTGTGTCAGCCAGATGTTTCTCTTCCGTTCCAGGTCGAGGTTGATGCTTCTGAGATTGGAGCAGGGGCGGTTTTGTCACAGAGAGGTTCTGATTGCTCAGTGATGAAACCATGTGCTTTCTTTTCCAGGAAGTTTTCGCCCGCTGAGCGTAATTATGATGTGGGCAATCGAGAGTTGCTGGCCATGAAGTGGGCATTCGAGGAGTGGCGTCATTGGCTTGAAGGAGCTAAGCATCGCGTGGTGGTATTGACTGATCATAAGAACTTGACTTATCTCGAGTCTGCCAAGCGCTTGAATCGTTATTTTTTGCCCGCTTCGACTTTGTGATTTCGTACCTTCCGGGCTCTAAAAATGTGAAGGCGGATGCTCTGTCTAGGAGTTTTGTGCCCGACTCTCCGGGTTTATCTGAGCCAGCGGGTATCCTCAAGGAAGGAGTCATTGTGTCTGCCATCTCCCCTGATTTGCGGCGGGTGCTGCAAAAATTTCAGGCGAATAAACCTGATCGTTGTCCAGCAGAGAAACTGTTCGTCCCTGATAGGTGGACTAATAAACTTATCTCTGAACTTCATTGTTCGGTGTTGGCTGGTCATCCTGGAATCTTTGGTACCAGAGAGTTAGTGGCTAGATCCTTCTGGTGGCCATCTCTGTCACGGGATGTACGTACTTTTGTGCAGTCCTGTGGGATTTGTGCTAGGGCTAAGCCCTGCTGTTCTCGTGCCAGTGGGTTGCTTTTGCCCTTGCCGGTCCCAAAGAGGCCTTGGACACATATTTCGATGGATTTCATTTCTGACCTTCCCGTTTCTCAAAAGATGTCAGTCATTTGGGTGGTCTGTGATCGCTTTTCTAAAATGGTCCATCTGGTGCCCTTGGCTAAATTGCCTTCCTCCTCTGATTTGGTACCTTTGTTCTTTCAGCATGTGGTTCGGTTGCATGGCATTCCTGAGAATATTGTTTCTGACAGAGGTTCCCAGTTTGTTTCAAGGTTTTGGCGAGCCTTTTGTGGTAGGATGGGCATTGACCTATCCTTTTCCTCGGCTTTCCATCCTCAGACTAATGGCCAGACCGAACGAACCAATCAGACCTTGGAAACATATCTGAGATGTTTTGTTTCTGCAGACCAGGATGATTGAGTGTCCTTTTTGCCGTTGGCTGAGTTCGCCCTTAATAATCGGGCCAGCTCGGCTACCTTGGTTTCTCCATTTTTTTGCAATTCTGGGTTCCATCCTCGTTTCTCTTCAGGACAAGTTGAGTCTTCGGACTGTCCTGGTGTGGATTCTGTGGTGGATAGGTTGCAGCAGATCTGGACTCAGGTAGTGGACAATTTGATCTTGTCCCAGGAGAAAGCTCAACTTTTCGCTAATCGCAGACGCCGTGTGGGTCCCCGACTTCGTGTTGGGGATCTGGTTTCGTTATCTTCTCGTCATATTCCTATGAAGGTTTCCTCTCCTAAATTTAAACCTCGTTTTATTGGTCCGTATAGGATTTCTGAGGTTCTCAATCCTGTGTCTTTTCGTTTGACCCTCCCAGACTCCTTTTCCATACATAATGTATTCCATAGGTCGTTGTTGCGGAGATACGTGGCACCTATGGTTCCATCTGTTGAGCCTCCTGCCCCGGTTTTGGTGGAGGGGGAATTGGAGTATATTGTGGAGAAGATTTTGGATTCTCGTGTTTCTAGACGGAAACTCCAGTATCTGGTTAAATGGAAGGGTTATGCTCAGGAAGATAATTCCTGGGTTTTTGCCTCTGATGTTCATGCTTCCCATCTTGTTCGTGCCTTTCATGCGGCTCATCCTGGTCGGCCTGGGGGCTCTGGTGAGGGTTCGGTGACCCCTCCTCAAGGGGGGGTACTGTTGTGAATTCTGTGGCTGAATTCACTCCTGTGGTCACAAGTGGTACTGCAGCTTCTGAGCTTCCTCCCTCAGGTGTTCTGGTGAGCTCGTTAACTGCTTCATTACTTAACTCCGCCTGATGCTGCTATCCTTGCTCCTTGTCAATGTTTCAGTGTTGGATCTGAGCTTCTCCTGATTGTTCCTGTGACCTGCTGCTCTGTATAGCTAAGTGCTTTTTGCTTTTTTGTTGCTTTTTTTCTGTCCAGCTTGTCTTTTGTTTTGCTGGAAGCTCTGAGACGCAAAGGGTGTACCGCCGTGCCGTTAGTTCGGCACGGTGGGGTTTTTTTTGCCCCCTTTGCGTGGTTTTGCTTTAGGGTTTTTTGTAGACTGCAAAGTTCGCTTTACTGTCCTCGCTCTGTCCTAGAATATCGGGCCCCACTTTGCTGAATCTATTTCATCCCTACGTTTTGTCTTTTCATCTTACTCACAGTCATTATATGTGGGGGGCTGCCTTTTCCTTTGGGGAATTTCTCTGGGGCAAGTCAGGCCTATTTTTCTATCTTCAGGCTAGCTAGTTTCTTAGGCTGTGCCGAGTTGCCTAGGTAGTTGTTAGGCGCAATCCACAGCCGCTTTTAGTTGTGTTTAGGATAGGATCAGGTGTGCAGTCTACAGAGTTTCCACGTCTCAGAGCTCGTTCTTGTATTTTTGGGTATTTGTCAGATCACTGTGTGCGCTCTGATCGCTAAGCACACTGTGTTTCTGGATTGCCTTCATAACACCTGTCATTAGCAAACATAACACCTGTCATTAGCAAACATAACAGCGTACTGCGCTGTGGTCACCGGAGGCACTGGCCCACCTGCCTCTTCAGAGTCAGAGAGATAAAGCTTTTGGGCATCACTGCACACTGCCTCTTCTTCCATTTCTCCAATGCTGCTTGGCTGGCCCCCTGTTTCCAAGCCAAGAGATTCAGAGAACAGAAGTAGAGACGGCTCCTGTCCTGGGCTCTCTGACTGCCTGGCCAATTTGGCAGGTGGAGAAGAGACAGATGGCTGCTCTCCAGTGCTCTGTGCCTGAGAGGATGTGGCACTAACTGAAGTCGATGCCGAGGCGTTAGCTGCCATCCACCCGACAACGGCTTCAATTTGGTCTTCACGTAGCAGCGGTGCACGGCGCTCTCCGACAAAGCTGCGCATGAAGGACTGTTCCCTGCTGAAACTGAGTGACGACGAGTCACCGGCGCCCGCAGCAGGCACAGAATCACCACGTCCTCTCCCTGCTCCTCTCCCTGCTCCGCGCCCACGCCCACGTGCCTTACTCCCTGCCCTCTTCATCTTGGTTGACAGATAAAGATAAGCAGAAAAGTACTAAGGCCTTAGTGTGCTTATTCCTGAAATGCTCCTCCTAACAGGTGTAAGAAACACTAATGTTGTAAATTGTGGACTAAACTTTATTATTTTTCAAATGTGGCCTACACAAGTGTTAAGTTGTGTTTGGTGAACTTAACTTTTTTTTTGGTGCAGATCGGGCTACAGAGCTAGTTTAAATCACACGGAGACCGTGTAGACAGCCGTAAACGGCGCTGCAAGGCCAAAAAACCCTCCTCTCGGTTATCCTATATAGTGTTTTTCCACTATTTAGCTGGATACGAGTGGAAAGACCCTAATAGGAATTTTTTTTTTCAAATTTTAAACTGGCTGCACTATTTTAAAAAAAGGAAATTGTTTTTCAAGGTATGAGGCAGTAACGCACCCTGAGCTGAATCCAACCGGCTATGGCTGCACACAGACTACAGGGCGAGCTGCGCTCACACAGACACCGTGCAGACAGCCGTAAACGGCGCTGCAAGGCCAACAAACCCTCCTCTAGGTTATCCTATATAGTGTTTTTCCACTATTTAGCTGGATACGAGTGGAAAGACACTAATAGGAATTTTTTTTTTCAAATTTTAAACAGGCTGCACTATTTGAAAAAAAGTAAAATTTTTCTCAAGGTATGAGGCAGTAACGAACCCTGAGCTGAATCCAACCGGCTATGGCTGCACACAGACTACAGGGCGAGCTGGGCTCACACGGAGACCGTGCAGACAGCCGTAAACGGCGCTGCAAGGCCAAAAAACCCTCCTCTAGGTTATCCTATATAGTGTTTTTCCACTATTTAGCTGGATACGAGTGGAAAGACACTAATAGGAATTTTTATTTTTCAAATTTTAAACAGGCTGCACTATTTGAAAAAAAGTAAAATTTTTCTCAAGGTATGAGCCAGTAACGAACCCTGAGCTGAATCCAACCGGCTATGGCTGCACACAGACTACAGGGCGAGCTGGGCTCACACGGAGACCATGCAGACAGCCGTAAACGGCGCTGCAAGGCCCAAAAACCCCCCTCTAGGTTATCCTATGTAGTGTTTTTCCACAATAGAGCTGGAGACTGGTGGAAAAACACTAATAGGAAATTTGAGAAAAAATGTGCAGCAGGCTGCACTAAGAGCAAAAAAGGACAACTGTGTGAGGCAGTGTGAACCCCCCCTGAGCTGAATACAACCGGGTATATGGCTGCACACAGACTACAGAGTGAGCTGCACACACACACACACAGACACCTTGCAGAACGCTGTTAAAACAGCGCTGCAAGGCAAGAGCAAGGTGAACAGTGAAGAACACACAGCGTTTTGCTAAATTAGCCTTTGGAAAGGAAAATAAAGCAATTAGCTAGCTCGGCTGGCCCTCAGTTAGAACACAGCGTCCTGTCCCTAACTGAAATCACAGCAGAGTGAGCGCAAAATGGCGGCAGCATTTTTTATAGTGCAGAGTGACATCATTTCAGCAGCCAATCCAAGCCTTGCCAGTACTTACATGCCCACCATGCTAAACAGGATGTGCCCACACTTCCAATCATTCCTCATTGGCTGCTGCGTTCAGTTTGAATTCTGGGAACTTCCGATTCCGGTATCCGATACGCGGGAAGTATCGGAATTCGGTATCGGAATTCCGATACCGCAAATATCGGCCGATACCCGATACTTGCGGTATCGGAATGCTCAACACTAACTGTAACGTATCAGGCAGTAAATATCAAAAAATGTAAATATGCAAATGCCACGATAAATATGAATATATAACTGCAAATGATACAAAAACAAATGTATGGGACAGCGAACATAAAATCTCCACAGCCTATAGCCGGTATAAAGATATGGAACTGCCTATCTATCTGTGCACTTTATAGCCAAAAGGTATAATACTGATAAGTCACATCGGATTGATGCCCAGAAAATATAAATATACAAACGAAAAACTGCTGTATGAATACAAGAAAATATACTAACTACAGTGAGTAGAATGGACATAAAACAAACCAGTACAATGTAGGCTGATAAGTATGATGCAAAAAACTGTATAGCAAGTAGCCAGGTAAAAGTGCTGATGCCGTAGTGAAAGATTTCAATATAACAGCATGGCTAGATGCATCAGTAAAGACAGATATAATAGACCAAGCGGTAAACATAACCGGAATACCGGCGGTAAGGCAAAGGTAACAGAGTGCTCACCGCAAAGTGCGTAGCGTCCAAGTGTCCTTCCCGCCTGCCCGACGGGCGCCGTTTCGCTGCTCGCTTCTTCCGGGGGCGTGTACGGAGAGGGGTGCCGACGCTGTATTTACGTGCAGAGAGAGGATGTGATAGGCTGTTCCACCCAGGTGTGAGGCGCATGCGTCAGGACAAATTCTCCCCTGCTAGAAAATGACTTCCGGGAGATGCCTCAGTGGAACGCAGTGAGACGCACTGCGGCCACAAGGTAGACACACTCGGAAGTCATAGGGGATAAGACCCAGCGCATGCGCACCCCGAGTGGGAAAGCAGACCGAGACAATAAAATATAACGCGCAACCACCGGCAAGGATGTGTTATGCAACCAAAAGGATAAAGTAATAACGAGGCAATTTTAATATAACAATATAAGGAGAAGAGAAAACCTACGGGGAAGGAAATAAAGTGCGGAAAAGTGCCCGATGTGAATTAATAATTTTAATTAATAATATATATAAACAAGAAAGCCATAATTCAAACCAAACATAAATCTAATGTGCAATGACCAAAGGGTTATATATATTAAATAAATTTATATAGAGTGCCATAAATAAAGAATGTAGATAAATATAATAAACCTAAATATGACTCCATTTGACCAAAGTCTCATTAATAGGCCCATTAAAACACACAGAATAATGACAGATTCCAGTTTATTCCATCGGACTACCAGAATGTAGCGGAATGACGAGTTGGTAGATAGCGGGAGACATTGAAACATTGCCAGAAGATTATTGAGGAAAAAGTGGACATTGAAAAGTCTTATTTGCTAAGTAACTGTCAATGCTTTAAAACCTTGTCCAGATTGTTCTAGGAAATAGACTAATTAATGGATCAGTAGGAATTTAATGGAAGGGGGGGGTGGGCTTAGCTGGTGATGTCTTTGAGAACTGGCAAAGAAATTAATTAAAGTTTATTAAAAAGCAACGGATGAATGGAGGATCATGAGGAGCCGCGGAACCTTCTTTGCATTAATTAGTAGCACTGATTTATTTGCCAGATAATCGAGACACAGTTTTAGAAAGAGAAAGAATTATAAGAGTCGTTCTCTTATACACATAAGATACACAACACAAGTTACAATCTGGAATAAATGTGTTATCTGTTGCGTTACTTTTCAGTTAAGTCAGATCCATGTCCTATGAGATGTACTAGAAAGCTTTTAAAGGCATTTTCCTAAATTGGAAAGAATAGGTGATAAAAGTCTGATCAGTAGGACCCTGATGTGCACTAGATGAGGGATCTAGAGCCCCATGTTCCAAAGTTAAGTGAATGCGATGGTTGAGCTGCTCCATTTAGCATCTATGCAAATTTCTCTCAAACTGTTTGAGTTGGTGCCACACATATCAAATGGAGATGTAGGTGTCACGCTTAACTAGCGATTCATTCAACCTCCTCCTCATTTTGGTAGAGGAGTAAGGAGGAAAGGTGATCTAGGAACATCCAATCTTGCGATCGGTGAAGGTCCCAGCTACCAGACATTTATCGCCTATCTTGTGGATAGATTATAAATGTCCATCTTGGGAAAACCTTTTGTGAAACCACTCTTTGGATGCATTAACCCCTTAGCGACCGCCGATACGCCTTTTAACGGCGGCCGCTAAGGGTACTTAAAGCACAGCGCCGTTAATTAACAGCGCTGTGGAAAAAGTGAATAGCGCCCCCCAGAGTCGGATTTTCTCCGGGGTCTAGGCTGCCGGGGGTAGCCGAGACCCCAGAGAACATGATTCGGGGTTTTTTTACCGACCCCGCATTTGCGATCGCCGGTAATTAACCGTTTACCGGCGATCGCAAAAAAAAAAACGCGATCTCTTTTTAATTTCTCTGTCCTCCGATGTGATCGCACATCAGAGGACAGAGAAAGGGGGTCCCAGATAGCCCCCCGATACTCACCTATCTCCCCCGGTGCTCCTCGTGGCTCCCGGTGGGTGCCGCCATCTTCAAAATGGCGGGCGCATGCGCAGTGTGCCCGCCGGCCGGCCCCGGGAGAATCTTTGGGGTCTCGGCTGCCGGGGGTAGCCGAGACCCCAAAGAGCATGATCGACCCCTGTTTTGCGATCGCCGGTAATTAACTGTTTACCGGCGACCACAAAAGGGCTAGGGTTAGGGCTAGGGTTAGGGCTAGGGTTAGGGCTAAGGCTAGGGTTAGGGCTAGGGTTAGGGCTAGGGTTAGGGTTGGGGCTAAATTCAGGGTTAGGGTTCTTTCACACTTACGTCGGTACAGGGCCGTCGCAATGCGTCGGCCCGACATACCGACGCACGTTGTGAAAATTGTGCACAACGTGGGCAGTGGATGTAGTTTTTCAACGCATCCGCTGCCCAATCTATGTCCTGGGGAGGAGGGGGCGGAGTTAAGGCCACGCATGTGCGGTCAGAAATGGCGGACGCGACATACAAAAAAACATTACATTGAATGTTTTTTGTGCCGAGGTTCCGCCAAAACACAACTGATCCAGCGCACGACGGACGCGACGTGTGGCCATCCGTCACGATCCGTCGGCAATACAAGTCTATGGGCAAAAAACGCATCCTGTGGGCACATTTGGAGGATCCGTTTTTTGTCCAAAACGACGGATTGCGACGGATGCCAAACGCTGCAAGTGTGAAAGTAGCTTTAGGGTTAGGGTTGGGGCTAAAGTTAGGGCTAGGGTTGGGGCTAAAGTTAGGGTTAGATTTGGGATTAGGGTTAGGGTTTGGATTAGAGTTGGTATTAGGGTTAGGGTTGGCATTAGGGTTACGCTTGGGATTAGGGTTAGGTTTGGGATTAGGGTTAAGGTTAGGGTTGTGATTAGGGGTGTATTGGGATTAGGGTTAGGTTTGAGGTTAGGGTTGAGATTAGGATTAGGGTTGTGTTGGATTTAGGGTTTTGATTAGGGTTATGGTTAGGGTTGACATTAGGGTTGTTTTGGGGTAAGGGTTGTGATTATCGTTAGGGTTAGTGATTAGGATTATGGATCAGGTTGGGATTAGGGTTAAGGGTGTGTTGGGGTTAGGGTTGGAGGTAGAATTAGGGGGTTTCCACTGTTTAGTTACATCAGGGGGTCTCCAAACACGACAGCCAATATTGCGCTCAAAAAAATGGTGCTCCCTCCCTTCTGAGCTCTGCCGTGCGCCCAAACAGTGGGTTACCCCCACATATAGGGCATCAGCGTACTCGGGATAAATTGGACAACAACTTTTGGAGTCCAATTTCTCCTGTTACCCTTGTGAAAATAAAAACTTGGGGGCTAAATATCTTTTTTGTGGAAAAAAAATATTTTTTTATTTTCACGACTCTGCATTCTAAATTTCTGGGAAGCACTTGGGCATTCAAAGTTCTCACCACACATCTAGATAAGTTCCTTGGGGGGTCTAGTTTCCAAAATGGGGTCACTTGTGGAGGGTTTCTACTGTTTAGGTACATCAGGGGCTCTGCAAACGCAACATAACGCCCGCAGACCATTCTATCAAAGTCTGCATTCCAAAACGGCGCTCCTTCCTTCCGAGCTCTGCCGTGTGCCCAAACAGTGGTTTACCCCCACATATGGGGTACCAGCCTACTCAGAACAAATTGGACAACAACTTTTGGTGTCCGATTTCTCTTGTTACCCTTGCGAAAATAAAAACTTGGGGGCTAAAAAATCTTTTTTGTGGAAAAAAAAAATATTTTTTATTTTCATGACTCTGCATTCTAAACTTTTGTGAAGCACTTGGGCATTCAAAGTTCTCACCACACATCTAGATAAGTTCCATGGGGGGTCTAGTTTCCAAAATGGGGTCACTTGTGGGGGGTTTCCACTGTTTAGGCACATCAGGGGCTCTCCATACGCGACATGGCGTCCAATCTCAATTCCAGACAATTCTACATTGAAAAAGTAAAACGGCACTCCTCTTCCAAGCTCTGCAGTGCGCCCAAACAGTGGTTTACCCCACATATTGGGTATCAACGTACTCAGGAGTAATTGCACTACAACTTTTGTGGTCTAATTTCTCCTGTTACCCTTGTGAAAATAAAAATTTGGGGGCAAAAAGTTCATTTTTGTAGAAAAAATGCGATTTTTTTATTTTCACGGCTCAACGTTATAAACTTCTGTGAAGCACATGGGGGTTCAAAGTGCTCACCACACATCTAGATAAGTTCATTAAGGGGTCTAGTTTCCAAAATGGTGTCACTTGTGGGGGATTTCCACTGTTTAGGCACATCAGGGGCTCTCCAAGCGCAACATGGCGTCCAATCTCAATTCCTGCCAATTCTACATTGAAAAAGTAAAACGGCGCTCCTTCACTTCCAAGTTCTGCGGTGCGCCCAAACAGTGGTTTACCCCCACATATGGGGTATTGGTGTATTCAGGAAAAATTGCATAACAAAATTTATGGTTACATTTCTGTTTTTACACTTGTGAAAATAAAAAAAATGGTTCTGAATTAAAATGTTTGCAAAAAAAAGTTAAATGTTCATTTTTTCCTTCCACATTGTTTCAGTTCCTGTGAAGCACGTAAAGGGTTAATAATATAGACCCCTCAAAATGACTTCAAATGTGATGTGGTCCCTAAAAAAAAGGTGTTGTAAAAATGAGAAATTGCTGGTCAATTTTTAACCCTTATAACTCCCTAACAAAAAAAAAATTTGTTTCCAAAATTGTGCTGATGTAAAGTAGACATGTGGGAAATGTTATTTATTAACTATTTTTTGTGACATATCTCTCTGATTTAAGGGCATAAAAATACAAAGTTTGAAAATTGCAAAATTTTAAAAATCTTCGCCATATTTCCATTTTTTTCATAAATAATCGCAAGTAATATCGAAGAAATGTTACCACTAACATGAAGTACAATATGTCACGAAAAAACAATCTCAGAATCAGCGGGATCCGTTGAAGCGTTCCAGAGTTATAACCTCATAAAGTGACAGTGGTCAGAATTGCAAAAATTGGCTCGGTCATTAAGTACCAAATTGGCTCTGTCACTAAGGGGTTAAATTAGAAAAAGTTTTTTTGGTTTTGTTTTGATTTTTTTTTTTTAGAAACAAGGCTCCATTTTTCATAGGCTGCCTTTAGAAAAAAAAATGAAAAAAACTCAGAATTATGAAAAATAAAATAAGCAATACACATGTTTTCAATTTCTTGTTACTCCCTGTGTGACTAAAGTTGAGCAAAAATATTCATAGTGCTTTGGTCCAGTGCCCAAGTTGGTAGTCCTTGGCTGCCTTTCTGTTGCCTGCAGCATTCCTGGTGCACCTCTTGTGATTGGTAGGTCCTTGTGGCATCATTACAATGGAGTGCGATACATTCATCACCAGGTTCCAATATTCAATCAAGGCACCAGAGATGCCGCAAGTAGGAGGTTTACAGTGCTCTCATCGGGCAGCCATGGATGATTCACATGGCCACTAGATCGGTCACCGCAAAATTTGCTCAATTCTTCTTATTATATTTCATGGCTACCCTACAAGTCCCTGTACTTCCTGATCAGTTGATCCATTTAGGTGGACATGTGACTGCTGCAGCCAATAACATCCTAAATTAGTGGGCAACACATTACCATTGATTGGCTATGAAGGACACATGTCTGTTGGAACAGAACAAGAAGTACAGAGATCAAAAAAGTGCCTGGGCGGTGTATTGATGGTACAGAAAGAAATTACCAGAATTTCATTATTTTACAGCATTCTGAAATTTTTGGAAATTTAAGTGAGCAGAAGTCTCATTTGAGTAAATTGAGCTGAGCCACGATTAAAAAAAACAACTCTTGGAAAATGGACATTTTTTTTGTGAAGAGAGAATCTGCCAAAATTCAAGGCAGCTAGCTTGAAATTGGTCAGGAAATTCAATAAGACTTGAATATGAGTCTCCCCAGACCTCAGAGCATAATAAATATAGCGGTTAAAAAGTAGAAGGAATAGTATACTCACTTCACCTGTTAGACTATAGTCTCTTCTGTTCTTCATGGCAGGTGACATCTTTCACTCTGCACTAGGCTGAGTAGGCCTCAAGCTAAGCAGGTGGTGACGTTGGGACTTCGTAACATGGATCATCTAAAGCAGAGGTCCCCAACTCCAGTCCTCAAGGCCCACCAACAGGTCATGTTTTCAGGATTTCCTTTGCATTGCACAGGTGATGCAATTATTACCTGGGCAAGACTAAGGAAATCCTGAAAACATGACCTGTTGGTGGGCCTTGTGGACTGGAGTTGGGGACCTCTGATCTAAAGCATAGTGCAGAGTGAAGTAAGATGTGGAAAAGGATGCCACCTGCCATGAATACTAGAACATATTGAGGTGGGAGGTAGCTGCAGTGGTGGGACAGGTGTGCAGCAACAAGAGTAGAATTTTTGGAGCAAATCCACATTTTTCGAATCATTAGTGGCAAATTCGACTTGCCCTGATCAGATTTGCTCATCCCTACGAGACCCTGCTTCTAATTTAACACAACCCTTTTTTAATAGATTGAGCCAATGTCCAATTCTCTGCATCAGTGCACGGGGACAGGGAAATATGCTCATGAGGTTTTATTGGACTGAATATTGGTTTAGTTTTCAGAATTTCTGCCAACATCACTGGGCACGGGACTAGGTTAGTATTATCGTGGAAGTTTATGAGTTATTTAAGCCGTATTTGTAAAGAGCTCATTTGGAAGTTGGAATATTTTACCAAAATTTTTTTTTTCCAAAACTGCTTTGTCGCTTTATATACCTGTGTATCTGTATTTATCCATCTATAACCTTTACTATAATCTTCCAAGATGGCGCAATACCTCAGTCAGTTCAATCACATATTGCATTGGTATTTGCTGTATTAATCTCCTACGGACAAACTGATTTTGTTCTATCGGGACTAGAAGTGAGAGATTTTTCTTTTTCATAACAAGAAACATTCTGGGTGTGTTTTTTTTTGCATTTTTTTGGGCCATGACTTATGTGGTATAAATAAATTATTCTACTTATGGTGATACCAAGCCAATAGAGTTTTTTCGTATGATTTTATGAAAAAAAAACATTTTGCAGAACATTTTTTCTGCATCTTTTTCTAAAACTTAGAACTCTGTTATTATTACTTGTATGCTGTCATATCAGGGTTTGATTTTTCTTGACAAACTATTTTTTACACCATTTTTGGGTACAAAGAATTAATAGCTTTTTGTTGTTTTTTTAATCTCTAATAAAAGCAATTCTGCTATGGCTCTTTGCACATCATGCACTTAAATGCGGTATTTTCTGTCTTCTTCACTTGTTATGATGATGGTGCTGTTATAGATATACATTGCTCAAAAAAAATAAAGGGAACACTTAAACAACAGAATATAACTCCAAGTTAATAAAACTTCTGTGAAATCAAACTGTCCACTTAGGAAGCAACACTGTTTGACAATCAATTTGACATGCTGAAGACACAAAAGAGAATAGTAAAACCAAAAACACTCAGTTTGAAAAAATGTTGCAGTAATCCGCAAGTGCTAGTAAAAGATGTAAAAAACAGGGTATTTGGTTGATACGTTTTTTGCAAAAAATGTATACTAAGCTGCTCTACCAATCTTCACGGTATACCCTTATCAGAGCAGTCCTAACTAATGTATGCAATCCCTATCTGATGTATTTAAAAACCTGATCATCTGTATATAACCTGTGTGAACAGGGTTCAGAGAGGAAAAATCCATGTGTGCATACAGGGTAGAACAGCTTTTGTGCAGATAGCCCAAGAGGAGTGGTGGAACTCCCCAGTCTTGTAGACACAAGAGAACAATTATGGAAACAGGAACACATGGGCTACTTGCACAGTGAACAAGTCTGTATGATCATGTTCACACACCACCAAGAAACCTGAAGACACAAAAGAGAATAGTAAAACCAAAAACACTCAGTTTGAAAAAATGTTGCAGTAATCCGCAAGTGCTAGTAAAAGATGTAAAAAACAGGGTATTTGGTTGATACGTTTTTTGCAAAAAATGTATACTAAGCTGCTCTACCAATCTTCACGGTATACCCTTATCAGAGCAGTCCTAACTAATGTATGCAATCCCTATCTGATGTATTTAAAAACCTGATCATCTGTATATAACCTGTGTAAACAGGGTTCAGAGAGGAAAAATCCATGTGTGCATACAGGGTAGAACAGCTTTTGTGCAGATAGCCCAAGAGGAGTGGTGGAACTCCCCAGTCTTGTAGACACAAGAGAACAATTATGGAAACAGGAACACATGGGCTACTTGCACAGTGAACAAGTCTGTATGATCATGTTCACACACCACCAAGAAACCTGAAGACACAAAAGAGAATAGTAAAACCAAAAACACTCAGTTTGAAAAAATGTTGCAGTAATCCGCAAGTGCTAGTAAAAGATGTAAAAAACAGGGTATTTGGTTGATACGTTTTTTGCAAAAAATGTATACTAAGCTGCTCTACCAATCTTCACGGTATACCCTTATCAGAGCAGTCCTAACTAATGTATGCAATCCCTATCTGATGTATTTAAAAACCTGATCATCTGTATATAACCTGTGTGAACAGGGTTCAGAGAGGAAAAATCCATGTGTGCATACAGGGTAGAACAGCTTTTGTGCAGATAGCCCAAGAGGAGTGGTGGAACTCCCCAGTCTTGTAGACACAAGAGAACAATTATGGAAACAGGAACACATGGGCTACTTGCACAGTGAACAAGTCTGTATGATCATGTTCACACACCACCAAGAAACCTGAAGACACAAAAGAGAATAGTAAAACCAAAAACACTCAGTTTGAAAAAATGTTGCAGTAATCCGCAAGTGCTAGTAAAAGATGTAAAAAACAGGGTATTTGGTTGATACGTTTTTTGCAAAAAATGTATACTAAGCTGCTCTACCAATCTTCACGGTATACCCTTATCAGAGCAGTCCTAACTAATGTATGCAATCCCTATCTGATGTATTTAAAAACCTGATCATCTGTATATAACCTGTGTGAACAGGGTTCAGAGAGGAAAAATCCATGTGTGCATACAGGGTAGAACAGCTTTTGTGCAGATAGCCCAAGAGGAGTGGTGGAATTCCCCAGTCTTGTAGACACAAGAGAACAATTATGGAAACAGGAACACATGGGCTACTTGCACAGTGAACAAGTCTGTATGATCATGTTCACACACCACCAAGAAACCTGAAGACACAAAAGAGAATAGTAAAACCAAAAACACTCAGTTTGAAAAAATGTTGCAGTAATCCGCAAGTGCTAGTAAAAGATGTAAAAAACAGGGTATTTGGTTGATACGTTTTTTGCAAAAAATGTATACTAAGCTGCTCTACCAATCTTCACGGTATACCCTTATCAGAGCAGTCCTAACTAATGTATGCAATCCCTATCTGATGTATTTAAAAACCTGATCATCTGTATATAACCTGTGTGAACAGGGTTCAGAGAGGAAAAATCCATGTGTGCATACAGGATAGAACAGCTTTTGTGCAGATAGCCCAAGAGGAGTGGTGGAACTCCCCAGTCTTGTAGACACAAGAGAACAATTATGGAAACAGGAACACATGGGCTACTTGCACAGTGAACAAGTCTGTATGATCATGTTCACACACCACCAAGAAACCTGAAGACACAAAAGAGAATAGTAAAACCAAAAACACTCAGTTTGAAAAAATGTTGCAGTAATCCGCAAGTGCCAGTAAAAGATGTAAAAAACAGGGTATTTGGTTGATACGTTTTTTGCAAAAAATGTATACTAAGCTGCTCTACCAATCTTCACGGTATACCCTTATCAGAGCAGTCCTAACTAATGTATGCAATCCCTATCTGATGTATTTAAAAACCTGATCATCTGTATATAACCTGTGTGAACAGGGTTCAGAGAGGAAAAATCCATGTGTGCATACAGGGTAGAACAGCTTTTGTGCAGATAGCCCAAGAGGAGTGGTGGAACTCCCCAGTCTTGTAGACACAAGAGAACAATTATGGAAACAGGAACACATGGGCTACTTGCACAGTGAACAAGTCTGTATGATCATGTTCACACACCACCAAGAAACCTGAAGACACAAAAGAGAATAGTAAAACCAAAAACACTCAGTTTGAAAAAATGTTGCAGTAATCCGCAAGTGCTAGTAAAAGATGTAAAAAACAGGGTATTTGGTTGATACGTTTTTTGCAAAAAATGTATACTAAGCTGCTCTACCAATCTTCACGGTATACCCTTATCAGAGCAGTCCTAACTAATGTATGCAATCCCTATCTGATGTATTTAAAAACCTGATCATCTGTATATAATCTGTGTGAACAGGGTTCAGAGAGGAAAAATCCATGTGTGCATACAGGGTAGAACAGCTTTTGTGCAGATAGCCCAAGAGGAGTGGTGGAACTCCCCAGTCTTGTAGACACAAGAGAACAATTATGGAAACAGGAACACATGGGCTACTTGCACAGTGAACAAGTCTGTATGATCATGTTCACACACCACCAAGAAACCTGAAGACACAAAAGAGAATAGTAAAACCAAAAACACTCAGTTTGAAAAAATGTTGCAGTAATCCGCAAGTGCTAGTAAAAGATGTAAAAAACAGGGTATTTGGTTGATACATTTTTTGCAAAAAATGTATACTAAGCTGCTCTACCAATCTTCACGGTATACCCTTATCAGAGCAGTCCTAACTAATGTATGCAATCCCTATCTGATGTATTTAAAAACCTGATCATCTGTATATAACCTGTGTGAACAGGGTTCAGAGAGGAAAAATCCATGTGTGCATACAGGGTAGAACAGCTTTTGTGCAGATAGCCCAAGAGGAGTGGTGGAACTCCCCAGTCTTGTAGACACAAGAGAACAATTATGGAAACAGGAACACATGGGCTACTTGCACAGTGAACAAGTCTGTATGATCATGTTCACACACCACCAAGAAACCTGAAGACACAAAAGAGAATAGTAAAACCAAAAACACTCAGTTTGAAAAAATGTTGCAGTAATCCGCAAGTGCTAGTAAAAGATGTAAAAAACAGGGTATTTGGTTGATACGTTTTTTGCAAAAAATGTATACTAAGCTGCTCTACCAATCTTCACGGTATACCCTTATCAGAGCAGTCCTAACTAATGTATGCAATCCCTATCTGATGTATTTAAAAACCTGATCATCTGTATATAACCTGTGTGAACAGGGTTCAGAGAGGAAAAATCCATGTGTGCATACAGGGTAGAACAGCTTTTGTGCAGATAGCCCAAGAGGAGTGGTGGAACTCCCCAGTCTTGTAGACACAAGAGAACAATTATGGAAACAGGAACACATGGGCTACTTGCACAGTGAACAAGTCTGTATGATCATGTTCACACACCACCAAGAAACCTGAAGACACAAAAGAGAATAGTAAAACCAAAAACACTCAGTTTGAAAAAATGTTGCAGTAATCCGCAAGTGCTAGTAAAAGATGTAAAAAACAGGGTATTTGGTTGATACGTTTTTTGCAAAAAATGTATACTAAGCTGCTCTACCAATCTTCACGGTATACCCTTATCAGAGCAGTCCTAACTAATGTATGCAATCCCTATCTGATGTATTTAAAAACCGTGAAGATTGGTAGAGCAGCTTAGTATACATTTTTTGCAAAAAACGTATTGTAGCGTGGCTAAAGGATGTCTAATCGATGGGAGATATGTGTCTTATAGATGGCTTGTTGCTGTGATGTAACCATGGCTACCTATATGTGTTTCAGGACCTGTGGTGATGTCACAACCACATGTCTGGTCATGTGATGGGTTCTGGGTGTGGTTAGACATATAAAAGAAAGCCTAATGCTTAACACAGGTAGGTATGTGTGGAGGTGAAACCCTCCTGAGTGTGTTACGGCTTCAGGACTGAGCCGGATGAACTGGACACTTGTTTTTCTTTACCTGAACCAAAGGCTATTTGTTTTCTGTTGTTTGCCACATGGTTTATGAAGCAATAAACCCAGTGAACTTTAAAGGAACACGTCTCCTGAGTGTCAGCCGTCGCAGCTGAGTGAGTGAAATCCCTACAATTGGTGGTAGACGTGCGAGCAGCGTTCCCAGCGGAGACGTGAGTTTATTTTGAATGTCCTGGGTCAAGGCTGTTGCAAGCCAGCAAGCATTGCCAGAGAAAATGGAGGACCTGCTGAAACAATTGGTCCAGATGCAGTCACAGCAGGAGAAAAGGCAGCAAGAGACCAACAGGCTGTTGATGCAGCAGATACAACAGAGCCAGCAGGAGCAACGGCAGCAGATGCAACAAAGCCAGCAGGAGCAATGGCAGCAGTTACAACAGAGCCAGCAGCAGATGCAGCAGAGCCAGCAGGAGCAACGGCAGCAGATGCAGCAGAGCCAGCAGGAGCATCAGCAGCAGATGCAGCTTCTGGCAACCGCCATCCAGGGCAAGGCGAGCGCCCCAACCCCAGGTTTGGCTGATGACACCCACGTCCGGAAAACGGTAAGACGCGCATTGTAGAAAATGACTCCCGGGGATGATGTTGAGGCCTTCCTGACGGTGTTTGAGAGGGAAAAACTTCCGCCAGAGCAGTGGGCAGAGGTACTTGCGCCATACCTGACGGGAGAACCCCAGAAGGCGTACTATGATTTGACCTTGCAGGATGCCAAAGAGTATCACAAATTGAAAGCCGAGATTCTCGCACGTTTGGGGGTGACACTGACTGTCAGGGCACAGCGAGTTCACTCCTGGGGCTATCACCGGGACAAACCACCTCGTTCCCAAATGTTTGATCTGTTGCACCTGGTCCAGAAATGGTTGCAGCCAGAGTCCTCTGCGCCTGCACAGATGGTAGAACGGGTGATGATTGATCGGTTTGTCCATTCCCTCCCGAGGCCTATACAGTCTTGGGTTGCCCAGGGTGATCCCCAGAATGCCGACGAGCTGATCGGACTGGTTGAGAGGTACCAAGGGTTGGAAGGCTCCTTCGGGAGGCAGCCCATGCCGTACTGGGGATCCCAGAAGACAGCTGAGTCCCAAAAAGGGGTGGTGCGTCCAAGGTCACAAAGGGCGGGGGAGGTGGTGCCCAAGGTCCCCACGGGTGATATTATTTGTAGGAGGTGCCACAAGCCAGGACATATAGCTGCCCGTTGTTCCCAAACCACTGAGCAGATGGACTGCAGCACGGGACGCCGTTGTTCATACTATGCGTATCCAGCTTGCAGTGTGAACTCTCCGCCCAACGAGGGACCTCAAGCATGTCCCGTGAAGGTGAACGGTCAAGCAGTAACGGCACTGTTAGACTCGGGGAGCCTAGTGACCCTGGTGAGGGCCACTTTTCCTCTCCACCTGCTCCCGGGAAAGAAGGTCGGAGTGCGGTGCATACATGGTGATGCAAAGGACTACCCTGTGGCCAGTGTGAACATTGAAACGACATGTGGCACGGAGTCCCACATAGTCGGCGTCGTTCAGGACTTGTTGCACCCTATAATTATTGGCCGGGATTTCTGTTTGTTTTGGGATTTGTGGGGGAAAGGTTCTGAGCTCCCTAGCAAGAGTAGGGAACCAGTGAACCCGGGAAGGGTGGTGCCACACCCAGAGTCAGACAGATTTCCTTTTTGTGTCCTGGCTGGAGATGAGGAGGAAGTGTCCCCTGCATCTGACATTCTGGAGTTAGAGGTATCCGGTGAAAATTTTGGGACTGCCCAACATAGGGACCCCACTCTGAGGGAAGCCTTTAATAGTGTCACAGTTATTGACGGGGTGGTACAGGAGCCGGGGGCAGACACAAGATTTCCCCATTTTCTAATGAGCAGGGAGTTGTTGTACCGGGTCACGAAAATAAGGGAGGAGTTGGTAGAGCAGTTGGTAGTGCCGGGTCCATATAGACGGAAGGTGTTGGACATGGCCCATTCACACATCTTGGGTGGACACCTAGGGGTGGAAAAAACACAGGAACGGGTTGTGCAGAGGTTCTATTGGCCTGGGTGCCACCGGGAAATAGTGAACTATTGCAGGTCCTGCCCTACATGTCAGCTAACTGCTCCCACTCCTCATTTCCGGAACCCCCTTGTGCCACTGCCCATTATTGAGGTGCCATTCGAGAGAATTGCCATGGACTTGGTCGGTCCCTTAGTTAAATCAGCCCGGGGCCATCAGTATATATTAGTCATCCTGGACTACGCCACACGCTATCCTGAGGCAATTCCCTTGAGAAATTCTTCTTCAAAGAGTATAGCTCGCGAGTTGGTCCATGTCTTTTCCCGGACAGGTCTGCCGAAGGAGATCCTGACTGACCAGGGGACACCTTTCATGAGCAAGGTGATGAGGGAACTATGCAAAGCCCTGAAAATCTCCCAGTTGAGGACCTCGGTGTACCATCCCCAGTCAGATGGCCTTGTTGAGAGATTTAACAAGACACTGAAGAGCATGCTGAGAAAAGCTATAGAGAAAGACGGTAGAGACTGGGATTGTCTCTTACCCTATTTGATGTTTTCCATTCGTGAAGTTCCACAGGCCTCCACAGGTTTCTCACCGTTTGAGCTTCTGTATGGCCGACATCCACGAGGACTCCTGGATATAGCCAAGGAAACCTGGGAAGCCGAAGTCACGCCCCACAGAAGCGTCATTGAGCATGTGGCCCTGATGCAGCAGAGGATTGCAAAGGTGATGCCTATCGTGAAAGAACACCTTCTCCAAGCACAAGAAGCTCAGGCCAGGGTCTACAACCGGTCTGCAAGAGTGAGGCAATTCAATCCGGGAGACCGAGTTCTTGTGTTAGTTCCGACAGTGGAAAGCAAGTTCTTGGCCAAATGGCAAGGGCCATATGAGGTTGTCGAGAAACTTGGTGAAGTAAACTATAAAATTCACCAACCAGGAAGACGGAAACCATTCCAAGTATACCATGTCAACCTTATCAAGCCGTGGCAAGATAGAGAGCCGACAGTAACTCCATCATTGTTAAGCAACCCAGAAGATGAGGTTGGAGCGGTTACTATAGCGGAGACGCTATCGGAGTCCCAGAAACAGCAATGCCGGGAGTTACTCCAGAAAAACAGGGACCTGTTTTCCGAGTTGCCTGGGTACACGAAGGTCATAGAGCATGAGGTCCTGACAGAGCCCCATGTGCGCGTGAACGTGAAGCCCTATAGAATTCCTGAGGCCCGTCGAGAAATAGTCTCCAAGGAAGTGGAGCGTATGTTGAAGCTTGGAGTCATTGAGGAATCCAAGAGCGGTTGGTCGAGCCCAATTGTCCTGGTCCCAAAACCTGATGGGGAGTGGAGATTTTGCAACGACTATAGGAAGTTGAATGAGGTCTCCAAGTTCGACGCATATCCCATGCCCCGAGTTGATGAGCTCATCGAAAGGCTTGGGCCCGCCAGGTACATAACCACCTTGGATTTGACGAAGGGGTATTGGCAGATCCCCATGGCACAGGAAGCCAAGGAGAAGACGGCGTTTTCTACACCAGATGGATGCTTCCAGTATGTCCGGATGCCATTTGGCCTACAGGGAGCTCCGGCCACCTTCCAAAGGGCTATGGATAGAGTCCTTGCACCCCACAAGGCATACGCTGCTGCGTACCTAGATGATATCGTCATCTTTAGCCCGGACTGGAAGAGTCATCTGGAGAAAGTCCAAGCGGTGTTTGATGCTATAAGAGAGGCCGGATTTACAATAAACCCGAAGAAGTGTGCATTGGGTAAAGAAGAAGCTAAGTACCTTGGATACATAGTGGGTCATGGAGAAATAAAACCCCAAATCAGTAAAGTGGAGGCAATTCAAACATGGCCAAAACCAGTTTCCAAGAAGCAAGTTAAAGCCTTCCTGGGAATCGTGGGATATTACAGGAGGTTCATCCCAAACTTCGCCACAATGGCGGCGCCTCTGACTGACCTGCTAAAAGGGACAAAATCAGTAATGGTTAAGTGGTCCGAAGAAACAGATTCAGCCTTCCAAGAAATGAAAGAGGCTTTATGTAAGCAACCCGTTCTGATGGCCCCAAACTTCAAGAAAGAGTTTATTCTTCAGACAGATGCCTCAGATGTTGGGGTGGGAGCAGTCCTTTCCCAAGAACTACATGGAGAGGAGCATCCTGTTCTCTATCTGAGTAGGAAGCTGTCCTCGTCTGAAAAGAACTACTCAGTCGTTGAAAAGGAGTGCTTGGCCATAAAATGGGCAGTCGACACATTACAGTACTATTTGCTGGGACGTAAATTTAGACTGATATCCGACCATGCCCCACTTAGGTGGATGAGGGAAACGAAGGGTAGAAATGCTAGGGTCACCTGTTGGTTCTTAGCCCTGCAGGACTTCTGTTTCCATGTGGAACATAGGGCCGGAAAGCTGCACGGTAATGCTGATGCCCTGTCAAGAATCCCTTGTCTAGTGGGAGAAAGTGCCAAGCCCCACGGCTTTAGGCAGAGGGGGGAGATATGTAGCGTGGCTAAAGGATGTCTAATCGATGGGAGATATGTGTCTTATAGATGGCTTGTTGCTGTGATGTAACCATGGCTACCTATATGTGTTTCAGGACCTGTGGTGATGTCACAACCACATGTCTGGTCATGTGATGGGTTCTGGGTGTGGTTAGACATATAAAAGAAAGCCTAATGCTTAACACAGGTAGGTATGTGTGGAGGTGAAACCCTCCTGAGTGTGTTACGGCTTCAGGACTGAGCCGGATAAACTGGACACTTGTTTTTCTTTACCTGAACCAAAGGCTATTTGTTTTCTGTTGTTTGCCACATGGTTTATGAAGCAATAAACCCAGTGAACTTTAAAGGAACACGTCTCCTGAGTGTCAGCCGTCGCAGCTGAGTGAGTGAAATCCCTACAGTATCAACCAAATACCCTGTTTTTTACATCTTTTACTAGCACTTGCGGATTACTGCAACATTTTTTCAAACTGAGTGTTTTTGGTTTTACTATTCTCTTTTGTGTCTTCAGGTTTCTTGGTGGTGTGTGAACATGATCATACAGACTTGTTCACTGTGCAAGTAGCCCATGTGTTCCTGTTTCCATAATTGTTCTCTTGTGTCTACAAGACTGGGGAGTTCCACCACTCCTCTTGGGCTATCTGCACAAAAGCTGTTCTACCCTGTATGCACACATGGATTTTTCCTCTCTGAACCCTGTTCACACAGGTTATATACAGATGATCAGGTTTTTAAATACATCAGATAGGGATTGCATACATTAGTTAGGACTGCTCTGATAAGGGTATACCGTGAAGATTGGTAGAGCAGCTTAGTATAAATTTTTTGCAAAAAACGTATCAACCAAATACCCTGTTTTTTACATCTTTTACTAGCACTTGCGGATTACTGCAACATTTTTTCAAACTGAGTGTTTTTGGTTTTACTATTCTCTTTTGTGTCTTCAGGTTTCTTGGTGGTGTGTGAACATGATCATACAGACTTGTTCACTGTGCAAGTAGCCCATGTGTTCCTGTTTCCATAATTGTTCTCTTGTGTCTACAAGACTGGGGAGTTCCACCACTCCTCTTGGGCTATCTGCACAAAAGCTGTTCTACCCTGTATGCACACATGGATTTTTCCTCTCTGAACCCTGTTCACACAGGTTATATACAGATGATCAGGTTTTTAAATACATCAGATAGGGATTGCATACATTAGTTAGGACTGCTCTGATAAGGGTATACCGTGAAGATTGGTAGAGCAGCTTAGTATACATTTTTTGCAAAAAACGTATCAACCAAATACCCTGTTTTTTACATCTTTTACTAGCACTTGCGGATTACTGCAACATTTTTTCAAACTGAGTGTTTTTGGTTTTACTATTCTCTTTTGTGTCTTCAGGTTTCTTGGTGGTGTGTGAACATGATCATACAGACTTGTTCACTGTGCAAGTAGCCCATGTGTTCCTGTTTCCAATTTGACATGCTGTTGTGCAAATGGAATAGACAACAGATGGAAATTATCGGCAGTTATCAAGACACACTCAATAAAGGAGAGGTTCTGCAGGTGGGGACCACAGACCACATCTCAGTACCAATGCTTTCTGGATGATGTTTTGGTCACTTTTGAAAGTTGGTTGTGCTTTCACACTCGTGGTAGCATGATACGGACTCTACAACCCACACAAGTGGCTCAGGTAGTGCAGCTCATCCAGGATGGCACATCAATGCGAGCTGTGGCAAGAAGGTTTGCTGTGGCAAGAAGGTTTGCTGTGTCTGTCAACAATGTGGAGGGGGCTGTAGGAGGGCAACAACCCAGCAGCAGGAACGCTACCTCAGCCTTTGTGCAAGGAGGAACAGGAGGAGCACTGCCAGAGCCCTGAAAAATGACTTCCAGCAGGCCACAAATGTGCATGTGTCTGCACAAATGGTTAGAAACCGACTCGGCAATTGCCACAGAACACCAGGATTGGCAAATTCACCACTGGCGTCCTGTGCTCTTCACAGATGAAAGCAGGTTCACTTTTAGCACATGTGACGGATGTGACAGAGTATGTAGATGCCGTGGAGAGCGATCTGCTGCCTGCAACATCCTTCAGCATGACCATTTGGCAGTGGGTCAGTGATGGTGTGGTGTGGCATTTCTTTGGAGGGCCGCACAGCCCTCCATGTGCTCGCCAGAGGTAGCCTGACTGCCATTAGGTACCGAGATAAGATCCTCAGACCCCTTGTAAGACCATATGCTGGTGCGGTTAGCCCTAGGTTCCTTCTAAAACAGGACAATGCCAGACCTCATGTGGCTGAAGCGTGTCAGCAGTTCCTGCAAGATGAAGGCATTGAAGCTATGGACTGGCTCGCCTGTTCCCCAGACATGAATCCGATTGAACACATCTGGGACATCATGTCTCGCACCATCCACCAACATCACAATGCACCACAGACTGTCCAGGAGTTAGCGGATGCTTTAGTCCAGGTCTGGGAGATCCCTCAGGAGACCATCTGCCGCCTGAACATGAGCATGCCCAGGCATTGTAGGAAGTTCATATAGGCACGTGGAGGCCACACATAATACTGTGCATCATTTTGACTTGTTTTAAGGACATTACATTCCACTTTAATTTTGTGTGTGACTCCAAATCCAGGCCTCCATTGGTTAATAAATTTGATTTCCATTGAAGATTTTTGTGTGATTTTGTTGTCAGCACATTCAACTTTGTACAAAACAAAGTATTCAATGAGAATATATCATTCATTCAGATCTAGGATGTGTAATTTGAGTGTTCCCTTTATATTTTTCAGCAGTGTATATACGACATATGATACGATATGATACAATACGATACACTTTATTGATCCCGGGGGAAATTACGGTATTACAGCAGCAATACAAACAGCAGTACATAAAATATTAGGTAGGACACAAATCTTGCACAAGTATACTAACATTTCATAACAAA
Source organism: Ranitomeya imitator (assembly GCF_032444005.1). NCBI lineage: Eukaryota > Metazoa > Chordata > Amphibia > Anura > Dendrobatidae > Ranitomeya > Ranitomeya imitator. The sequence goes on from NC_091282.1 coordinate 632,766,072, forward strand.
TAAATGTGGGTAGTTCAGGTATATAAGTCACTGTTAATTGACATTAGTACACCTGATAAGTATGTTGAGCTTATTAGCGTCAGATACTCGCACACTACTGCCCCAGCATATGATACCAAAAAAATGGCGCTTGCCACAACAGACTGGTAGAACATTTCCTGCATTTTACTGCACACAGTGAACAACCTGAGCTTCCGAAGAAAGTAAAGTCTGCTTATTCCCTTCTTGTAAACCTTTTCTGTATGCCACCTTCAATCGAGTTTACTGTCAAGGTGAACCCCCAAATATTTGTAGCTCTCAACAATCTCAACCTCCTGGCCAGCAATAATAATAATAATAATCCTCCTTTTTCCTTCTATAACTCACCACCATCTCCTTGGTTTTCTTTATATTTAGTTCTAGACAGTTAGTCCGGAACCAATCCACAAAGTCAGAAACCACCCTTTTATATTTCTCCTCACCCCTGCCCCCCACAATGCCCCATACAATCACTGAGTCATCTGAGAAGTTTTGGAGGTGACAAAAATCTGATTTATACTGAAAGTCAGCTGTATACAATGTTGTTCTGTCTTCCTCCACGTAGGATGCTGTGTGGATTCCAATATACGGCTAAACCTTCATCCACATCCCAGTAGACAGACTGTGTTGATGCTTAAGTCTTATTTACTAGGGTGATGATAACCAAAACTATAACGTTGAACAACAATGGTGGACAGTATTCATAGTAGATGATCGAATAGTGAATGATGTTGATGTGCAAAGAGGATGTTCAGTGAATAATCATAGTGGATGACTGGTGAAAAACTGTAAAGAATAACAGCATTTCAGTATATGCACATACAGGGTGCAATCACATAAATAACTGGTACATTACAGCAAGAATTATACAGAGTGCATTACACAGTAACTCAAACAGCACTGCCCTATTCTATACAAGAATGCATCTATCTACATGCAGAGTACACCTGAACCTAACTGCAAGCTGCAAAGCACATCTGCCTAACTATATCTGACTATAGGAGCTGCATAAGGCTTAAATACTAACACAAAACATAAGATGCATTAAACCTTTATAAACGTACCGAGATCCGTTAGGACGGGGTAAGGAAGTAAGCGAGACAGGAGCAAGTGTGCCTCTGTTCAGATCTGAGGAAAAATGGCTACTGAAGCTTGTCTTCACAAGAAGAATGTGGGCGGAACTAACCCATAAGACATTGCTCTAGGAGGGAAAGGTTGGTAAACAACATGAAAAGTAGGTAACTGATGACCTCCAGTGGCCACAACTTGAATAACAAGAAAATAAACTTTCTGCACATTAAGATGGGCAGAACAAATGTGAAGAGGAAGGGCGACAACACTATACCGAGGGGCTCCAACACTGCCAGATACCACCTCCCTCCTTCCTTACAAACTGCAGCCTGTCCGTCAGGTAGTCGTTTATTCAGATCACCATCCCCTCATCTACTGCCACATCAGTCAACTTATTACGTAGTAAAAGCGGCTGAAAGGTATTGAAAGCACTTGATAAGTCAAAGAACATGGCACGCACTGCAGTTCCATCATTGTCCAAGAATGAATGTACTGTACGTAGCAGAGACACTACAGCATCATCCACCCCCAATCTCATCTGGTACGCAAACTGTAGGGGGTCAGTGTAGGCCCTCACCCTTGGGCATAAGTTGGCGAGTATTATTCTCTCCAAGGACTTCATAGCATGTGATGTTAAGGCCACTGGACGATAGTCTTGTAGGGAAGTTGGAAAGTGGTCTTAGGAACCGGCACCAGGCAGGTGGTCTTCCACAGTTTTGGTACACTCTGTGATTGAAGGCACCAGTTAAACAGGAGCTGGAAGACAGAACACAGTTGGTTTGCACATGCTCTGAGGACACATGGGCTGAGGCCATCAGGCCCAGCTGTTTGGCCAATAACTAGTGTTGAGCATTCCGATACGGCAAATATCGGGTATCGGCTGATATTCGCTGTATCGGAATTCCGATACCGAGTTCCGATACTTTTGCGATATTGGATACTTGAATTGGAAGTTCCCATAGTGCAATGATGCACTATAATGGAGTGTGGGCAGTGCGTGGGCGGAGACTGTGTGTGCAGGCGGGGTCTGTGCGTGACCGTTGGGGGTCTGTGTGTGCCTGCTGGGGCTCTGTGCGGGCTGCCGGGGGTCTGTGCGGGCTGCCGGGGGTCTGTGCGGGCCTGCCTGGGCTCTGTGCGGGCTGCCGGGGGTCTGTGCTGGCCTGCCGGGGCTCTGTGCGTGCTGACGGGGGTCTGTGCGGGCTGCCAGGGGTCTGTGCAGGCCTGCCAGGGGTCTGTGCGGCCTGCCGGGGGTCTGTGCGGGCCTGCCAGGGGTCTGTGCATTCTGCCAGGGCTCTGTGCGAGCTGCCGGGGCTCTGTGCGGGCTGCCGGGGGTCTGTGCATGTGTGCAGGCATCGTCCGATGGGACTACAAGTCCCATCGGACGATGCCTGCTACAGTGACAGTGATTGACACATTAGCCAATGATGGAACAGTAGTAGTCCCATCATCCGGCTAATGTGTTGCCGGATTGTGCCTGACGGCAAATGCCTGATGTGTGAAAGCAGCCAGATATATAGATAGATACATCTATGTATCTATAGATATATCTCTCTATAAATATATCTATAGATAGATATATCCATAGATATATATTAGAAAGGCCGATGTTTCTAAGGCTACTTTCACACTTGCGTTTTTAGCAATCCGTCGCAATCTGCCGTTTTGGGAAAAAAACGGATCCTGCAAATGTGCTCACAGGATGCGTTTTTTACCCATAGACTTGTATTAACGACGGATCGCGATGGATGGCCACACGTCGCGTCCGTCGTGCAACGGATCTGTTGTGTTTTGACGGACCATCGGTATGAAATTTGTCCGTCGTGTCATGCGCAGCCGAAACTCCGTCCCCTCCTCTCCGGCTTCAGAATGGGCAGCGGATGCGTTGAAAAACTGCAACCGCTGCCCACGTCGTGCACAAATTTCACAACGTGCGTCGGTACATCGGCCCGACGCATAGCGACGGACCCGTACCGACGCAAGTGTGAAAGAGACCTTAATGAGTGTTTAATTAAAAAAAAACGGAAAAAAACGGCATGGGCTCCCGCGCAATTTTCTGTGCCAGAGGGGGAAAGCCGACGGCCGGGGGCCAATATTTGTAGCCTGCTGTGAATATCAGCCCGCAGCTGTCTGCGTAGCCTTTACTGGCTATTAAAATAGGGGGACCCCATAAAAAATGGCGTGGGGTCCCTCTATATTTTATAGCCAGAAGAGCTATATTCATAGCCTAGAGAGGGGCCATGGATATTGCCTCCCGGCTACAAATACCAGTCCGCAGCCGCCCCAGAAATGACGCATCTATAAAATGCACCAATTCCGGGAACTTAGCCCCTCTCTTCCCACTCCCGTGTAGCGGTGGGATATGGGGTAATAAGGGGTTAATGTCACCTTGCTATTGTAAGGTGACATTAAGCCGGGTTAATAACGGAGAGGCGTCAATAAGACGCCTATCCATTATTAATCCGATAGTAATAAAGGGTTAATAAAACACACACATTAGGAAAAAAGTATTTTAATATTCTTCATTTAACCATACTTACCATACTTCAGCGCCTGCAAAAAACGTAAAATAATAAGCCGTATACTACCTGTCCGCCGTAGTCCAATTAGTAATGAGTGTCCCACGATGATCTCCCCTATAGAACAGTGACATCGGGTGATGTCACTGCTCTATAGGACCCTCAGTGACACACTGACATGAGACAATGGCTCCTGCAGTGCATGACTGAGGTTACTATAGTTCAAAGTTTCACTTTATGGCAATTGCTGCGTGGGAAAATTTCTCACACAGCAATGCCAAAAGCGAGACTAGGGACTGTTTTTTTACAGCGGTGGAGGAGTAAAGTGCGGAAGCATAGCTTCCTCCGGTCATTGTGTTCCTGGAGCCCCTGGAGAGTGGTCGCATCAGCTGATGCTGCCGCTCTCCACGGGAGATCGTTGTAGGACACTAGTGGATTTCTGCGGACAGGGAGTATATTGGTTGCGAGTATATTGGTTGCTTGTTATTTTAATATTTTTTACAGGTGACACAGGCTTCGGGGATCAAAATGACAAGTAATGGTGAGTATGTACTCTATGTTTATTGTACTATATGTCTATATGTATGTATTGTATGTAATGTATGAATGTACTGTATGTAGCATGTATGTATATAGTATGTATGCATGTTGTATGTATGTAGTATGTATGTTTTTTTTTTTTTTTTTACATTCAACACATTAGCCGGATGATGGGACTACTACTGTCCCATCATTGGCCAATGTATCAATCACTGTCACTGTAGCAGGCATCGTCCGTTGGGACTTGTAGTCCCATCGGACGATGCCTGCACACACGCACAGACCCCCAGCAGCCCGCACAGACCCCCGGCAGCCCGCACAGAGCCCCGGCAGTCCACACAGAGCCCCGGCAGGCCCGCACAGACATTCGGCAGCCCGCACAGACCCCGGGCAGGCCCATACAGACCCCGGCAGGCCCGCACAGACCCCGGCAGGCCCGCACAGACCCCCGGCAGGCCCGCAAAGACCCCCGGCAGCCTGCACAGATCCCCGGCAGGCCCGCACAGACCCCCGGCAGCCCGCATAGACCCCCGGCAGCCCACACAGAGCCCCGGCAGGCCCGCACAGACCCCCGGCAGCCCACACAGAGCCCCTGCAGGCCAACACAGACCCCCGGCAGCCCGCAGAGACCCCAGCAGGCCCATACAGACCCCCGGCAGGCCCATACAGACCCCCGGCAGGCCCGCACAGACCCCCGGCAGGCCCACACAGACCCCCGACAGGCCCGCAAAGACCCCCGGCAGCCCGCACAGACCCCCGGCAGCCCACACAGAGCCCCGGCAGCCCGCACAGACCCCCGGCAGCCCGCATAGACCCCCGGCAGCCCACACAGAGCCCCGGCAGGCCCACACAGACCCCCGGCAGCCCGCACAGAGCCCCAGCAGGCCAACACAGACCCCCGTCAGCCCACACAGACCCCCAGCAGGCCCATACAGACCCGGCAGGCCCACACAGACCCCCCGGCAGGCACACACAGACCCCCGGCAGCCCACACAGAGCCCCAGCAGGCCCGCACAGACCCCCGGCAGCCCACACAGAGCCCCAGCAGGCCAACACAGACCCCCGGCAGCCCGCAGAGACCCCAGCAGGCCCATACAGACCCCCGGCAGGCCCATACAGACCCCCGGCAGGCCCGCACAGACCCCCGGCAGGCCCGCACAGACCCCCGGCAGCCCACACAGAGCCCGGCAGGCCCGCACAGAGCCCCGGCAGCCCGCACAGACCCCCGGCAGCCCGCATAGACCCCCGGCAGCCCGCATAGACCCCCGGCAGCCCACACAGAGCCCCGGCAGGCCCACACAGACCCCCGGCAGCCCGCACAGAGCCCCGGCAGGCCAACACAGACCCCCGGCAGCCCACACAGACCCCCAGCAGGCCCATACAGACCCGGCAGGCCCACACAGACCCCCCGGCAGGCACACACAGACCCCCGGCAGCCCGCACAGACCCCTGGCAGGCCCACACAGACCCCCGGCAGCCCGCACAGAGCCCCAGCAGGCCAACACAGACCCCCGTCAGCCCACACAGACCCCCAGCAGGCCCATACAGACCCGGCAGGCCCACACAGACCCCCCGGCAGGCACACACAGACCCCCGGCAGCCCACACAGAGCCCCAGCAGGCCCGCACAGACCCCCGGCAGCCCACACAGAGCCCCAGCAGGCCCACACAGACCCCCGGCAGGCCCGCACAGAGCCCCGGCAGCCCGCACAGACCCCCGGCAGCCCGCATAGACCCCCGGCAGCCCACACAGAGCCCCGGCAGGCCCACACAGACCCCCGGCAGCCCACACAGAGCCCCGGCAGGCCCGCACAGAGCCCCGGCAGCCCGCACAGACCCCCGGCAGCCCGCATAGACCCCCGGCAGCCCACACAGAGCCCCGGCAGGCCCACACAGACCCCCGGCAGCCCGCACAGAGCCCCGGCAGGCCAACACAGACCCCCGGCAGCCCACACAGACCCCCAGCAGGCCCATACAGACCCGGCAGGCCCACACAGACCCCCCGGCAGGCACACACAGACCCCCGGCAGCCCGCACAGACCCCTGGCAGGACCGTACTGACCCTCGGCAGCCCGAACAGACCCCCGGCAGGCACACACAGACCCCGAGAGTCCCATACAGATCCCCGGTAGGCCCGCACAGACCCCGTCCGCACACATAGACACGCATAGTGTCTGCCCACGCACTGCCCACACTTTTCCCCCCTCCAGGACAGGGCTTATTTACATTCCGACATTTGTGTCCCATTGACTTGCATTGGTATCGGGTATCGGTATCGGCGATATCCGATATTTTTTGGATATCGGCCGATCCAATCCGATACCGATACTTCTGGAATCACTGTCACCGGCAGGCCCGCAAAGACCCCCCGGCAGCCCGCACAGACCCCCGGCAGCCCACACAGAGTCCCGGCAGGCCCGCACAGATCCCCGGAAACCCGCACAGACTCCCGGCAGCCCGCATAGACCCCTGGCAGCCCACACAGAGCCCCGGCAGGCCCGCACAGACCCCCGGCAGCCCGCAGAGCCCCGGCAGGCCCATACAGACCCCCGGCAGGCCCGCACAGACCCCGGCAGTCCCACACAGACCCCCGGCAGGCCCGCAAAGACCCCCGGCAGCCCGCACAGACCCCGGCAGTCCCACACAGACCCCCGGCAGGCCCGCAAAGACCCCCGGCAGCCCACACAGAGCCCCGGCAGGCCCACACAGAGCCCCGGCAGCCCGCACAGACCACCGGCAGCCCGCATAGACCCCCGGCAGCCCACACAGAGCCCCGGCAGGCCCACACAGAGCCCCGGCAGCCTGCACAGAGCCCCGGCAGGCCAACACAGACCCCCGGCAGCCCACACAGACCCCCAGCAGGCCCATACAGACCCCCGGCAGGCCCGCACAGACCCCCCGGCAGGCACACACAGACCCCCGGCAGCCCGCACAGACCCCTGGCAGGCCCGTACTGACCCCCGGCAGCCCGCACAGACCCCCGGCAGGCATGCACAGACCCCGAGAGTCCCGTACAGATCCCCGGTAGGCCCGCACAGACCCCGTCCGCACACACAGACACGCACAGTGTCTGCCCACGCACTGCCCACACTCTTCCCCCCTCCGGAACAGACAGGGCTTATTTACATTCCGATATTTGTGTCGCATTGACTTACATTGGTATCGGGTATCGGTATCGGCGATATCTGATATTTTTTAGATATCGGCCGATCCAATCCGATACCGATACTTCTGGATATCGGAAGGTATCGCTCAACACTACCAATAACTAGTCTACTATACTGTTTTCTCACGTCACTTTGGGAGACAGTGAAAGAAGGCAGTTTATTCCCCAATGTCAATGCTGCCGAGCCCAGCTCCATCCCCCATTCCTGATGATGCTGTGCTTGTGTTGGTGAATCTATTGAAAAACTCATTCCCCACTCATTCCCCACGCTCTGGCTTTGCCGTAAACCAGTCAGGTGTTTCATGCCAGACCACACCTCCATGGAACTGTTGTGACAATTTATTTTCTAATTTAATTCAGAACACGTCACGGGCATTCTTAATTTTCCCCTTTAAATCTCTTTGTTTCAATTTCAGTTTCTTTGTAGCCTTCATTTTAAATACACATATATCTTTAAAAAAATCATTGTTTCGCTAAAAACAGAAATTTTTATTCTTTATTAGGTGAAAAGTTTTATGGAAGTAAGGCCGGGTTCAGACAGAAATATTTCACCATCTGTATATGGATCACAATATTTGGGCAGACTGTGGATGCCAGACACATTAATATGAGACATGATGGGAGAAGTTGTGATGTAAGATTTATGGGAATTGACAGGGTCAATGCATCAAAAAGGAAGGGGGGGGGCAATTGGGATCAAATTATTTTACAACATGAGACAAAATGGATCTACTGCCTTTAGGCACCAACAGGTCTAAATGAAATGCTAACTTACAGTTGTTTTTTATAATATAAAATCTATTAGATTAATAATTGTAATGTGTAATGATTAGATCTGTCTCAAAGACAGACACATACAGCAACTGCTCCAAAGCTCTCACTGACTACTTCAACCCTAAACAAAACATCAGATATGACAGATACAAGTTCAGGATTGCTAAGCAGCTTCCAGAAGAATCCATAGACACCTACGTCACCCGGCTAAAAGAACTAGCACATGGGTGTGCATTTACTGACGTAGATGATGAAATCCTAACTCAAGAAATTGTCACCTGCTCGTCTAATAACATAAGGAGTAAAGCTCTGCAGCAGGATCTCTCTCTGCATGATTTACTCAAGATGGCCCGTGCTCTAGAGATAGCAGATCATCAGGCAACTGCAATGGAGAATGGGGATAATTTACATGTGCATAACCTCAAACATAACCGTGCACAAGGCAAGCAGGCCCCGCAACAGAAGAAATGTTATAGATGTGGACAAGATTTCCCTCACCACATGAACAAATGTCCAGCTATAGGACAAACTTGCAGCAAATGTGGAAAAGGGAACCATTTTGCAGTTGTCTGCAAATCAGCGCCCAACAAGTCTCCTCTGCCAATGACAAATCCTGCAAATATAAAAATGGTCAATCAAGATATAGAAGAAATGTCTGTGGCTGAGTGAGAACTATGTGTTCACGACTTCTGCCACTGGCTCAGTGCAGTTTCCATGTATTACACTCACCATTTGCAACACGGATATCACCTTTACAATAGATACAGGAGCTTCGGTGGATATCATAGGCAGCAATGCTTATGAACAATTGAAAACAAAGCCAGTCTTACAGCACGTGCATACTAAAATTTTTCCATATGGATCTAAAACACCTCTAGTTACAATGGGACAATTTGATGCTGAACGTAGCTATAAAGAAAATAGGCAGAAAACCACTTTTCATACATTACAAGGATCGGGAGGCTGTCTTCTCAGCTATCACACTGCCTTGAAGCTAGGACTCATCCAGATTGTTCATACCATAACCGACCCTGCGGACCTGGATGTACAAGCATGGTGAACAGTTTTCCCTCCCTATTTAGTGGATTAGGAAAATTAAAGGACTCTCAAGTGCATCTTCATGTGGATGACAGTGTCCGTCCAGTAGCCCAGGCTCACAGGCGTATTCCATTTCACTTGAGAAAGAAGGTAGAAAAGGAACTCCAATTGCTCATGGATAGTGTTGAGCATTCCGATACCGCAAGTATCGAGTATCGGCCGATATTTGCGGTATCGGAATTCCGATACCGAGTTCCGATACTTTTAGTATATTGGATACCGGAATCGGAAGTTCACATAATTCAAACAGCCAGAATTAAGCCAATGAGGAATGATTAGAAGTGTGGGCACATCCTGTTCTGCATGGTAGGTGTTATGTTTGCTAATGACAGGTGTTATGAAGGCAATCCAGAAACACAGTGTGCTTAGCGATCAGAGCGCACACAGTGATCTGACAAATACCCAAAAATACAAGAACGAGCTCTGAGACGTGGAAACTCTGTAGACTGCACACCTGATCCTATCCTAAACACAACTAAAAGCGGCTGTGGATTGCGCCTAACAACTACCTAGGCAACTCGGCACAGCCTAAGAAACTAGCTAGCCTGAAGATAGAAAAATAGGCCTGACTTGCCCCAGAGAAATTCCCCAAAGGAAAAGGCAGCCCCCCACTTATAATGACTGTGAGTAAGATGAAAAGACAAAACGTAGGGATGAAATAGATTCAGCAAAGTGGGGCCCGATATTCTAGGACAGAGCGAGGACAGTAAAGCGAACTTTGCAGTCTACAAAAAACCCTAAAGCAAAACCACGCAAAGGGGGCAAAAAAAACCCACCGTGCCGAACTAACGGCACGGCGGTACACCCTTTGCGTCTCAGAGCTTCCAGCAAAACAAAAGACAAGCTGGACAGAAAAAAAGCAACAAAAAAAGCAAAAAGCACTTAGCTATACAGAGCAGCAGGTCACAGGAACAATCAGGAGAAGCTCAGATCCAACACCGAAACATTGACAAGGAGCAAGGACAGCAGCATCAGGCGGAGTCAAGTAATGAAGCAGTCAACGAGCTCACCAGAACACCCGAGGGAGGAAGCTCAGAAGCCGCAGCACCACTTGTGACCACAGGAGTGAATTCAGCCACAGAATTCACAACAGTACCCCCCCTTGAGGAGGGGTCACCGAACCCTCACCAGAGCCCCCAGGCCGACCAGGATGAGCCGCATGAAAGGCACGAACAAGATCGGAAGCATGAACATCAGAGGCAAAAACCCAGGAATTATCTTCCTGAGCATAACCCTTCCATTTAACCAGATACTGGAGTTTCCGTCTAGAAACACGAGAATCCAAAATCTTCTCCACAATATACTCCAATTCCCCCTCCACCAAAACCGGGGCAGGAGGCTCAACAGATGGAACCATAGGTGCCACGTATCTCCGCAACAACGACCTATGGAATACATTATGTATGGAAAAGGAGTCTGGGAGGGTCAAACGAAAAGACACAGGATTGAGAACCTCAGAAATCCTATACGGACCAATAAAACGAGGTTTAAATTTAGGAGAGGAAACCTTCATAGGAATATGACGAGAAGATAACCAAACCAGATCCCCAACACGAAGTCGGGGACCCACACGGCGTCTGCGATTAGCGAAAAGTTGAGCTTTCTCCTGGGACAAGATCAAATTGTCCACTACCTGAGTCCAGATCTGCTGCAACCTATCCACCACAGAATCCACACCAGGACAGTCCGAAGACTCAACCTGTCCTGAAGAGAAACGAGGATGGAACCCAGAATTGCAAAAAAATGGAGAAACCAAGGTAGCCGAGCTGGCCCGATTATTAAGGGCGAACTCAGCCAACGGCAAAAAGGACACCCAATCATCCTGGTCTGCAGAAACAAAACATCTCAGATATGTTTCCAAGGTCTGATTGGTTCGTTCGGTCTGGCCATTAGTCTGAGGATGGAAAGCCGAGGAAAAGGATAGGTCAATGCCCATCCTACCACAAAAGGCTCGCCAAAACCTTGAAACAAACTGGGAACCTCTGTCAGAAACAATATTCTCAGGAATGCCATGCAACCGAACCACATGCTGAAAGAACAAAGGTACCAAATCAGAGGAGGAAGGCAATTTAGCCAAGGGCACCAGATGGACCATTTTAGAAAAGCGATCACAGACCACCCAAATGACTGACATCTTTTGAGAAACGGGAAGGTCAGAAATGAAATCCATCGAAATATGTGTCCAAGGCCTCTTTGGGACCGGCAAGGGCAAAAGCAACCCACTGGCACGAGAACAGCAGGGCTTAGCCCTAGCACAAATCCCACAGGACTGCACAAAAGTACGTACATCCCGTGACAGAGATGGCCACCAGAAGGATCTAGCCACTAACTCTCTGGTACCAAAGATTCCAGGATGACCAGCCAACACCGAACAATGAAGTTCAGAGATAAGTTTATTAGTCCACCTATCAGGGACGAACAGTTTCTCTGCTGGACAACGATCAGGTTTATTCGCCTGAAATTTTTGCAGCACCCGCCGCAAATCAGGGGAGATGGCAGACACAATGACTCCTTCCTTGAGGATACCCGCTGGCTCAGATAAACCCGGAGAGTCGGGCACAAAACTCCTAGACAGAGCATCCGCCTTCACATTTTTAGAGCCCGGAAGGTACGAAATCACAAAGTCGAAGCGGGCAAAAAATAACGACCAACGGGCCTGTCTAGGATTCAAGCGCTTGGCAGACTCGAGATAAGTCAAGTTCTTATGATCAGTCAATACCACCACGCGATGCTTAGCTCCTTCAAGCCAATGACGCCACTCCTCGAATGCCCACTTCATGGCCAGCAACTCTCGATTGCCCACATCATAATTACGCTCAGCGGGCGAAAACTTCCTGGAAAAGAAAGCACATGGTTTCATCACTGAGCAATCAGAACCTCTCTGTGACAAAACCGCCAATGCTCCAATCTCAGAAGCATCAACCTCGACCTGGAACGGAAGAGAAACATCTGGCTGACACAACACAGGGGCAGAACAAAAACGACGCTTCAACTCCTGAAAAGCTTCCACAGCAGCAGAAGACCAATTAACCAAATCAGCACCCTTCTTGGTCAAATCGGTCAATGGTTTGGCAATGCTAGAAAAATTACAGATGAAGCGACGATAAAAATTAGCAAAGCCCAGGAACTTTTGCAGACTTTTCAGAGATGTCGGCTGAATCCAATCCTGGATGGCTTGGACCTTAACTGGATCCATCTCGATAGTAGAAGGGGTAAAGATGAACCCCAAAAATGAAACTTTCTGCACACCGAAGAGACACTTTGATCCCTTCACAAACAAAGAGTTAGCACGCAGGACCTGAAAAACTATTCTGACCTGCTTCACATGAGACTCCCAATCATCTGAGAAGATCAAAATGTCATCCAAGTAAACAATCAGGAATTTATCCAGATACTCACGGAAGATGTCATGCATAAAAGACTGAAACACAGATGGAGCATTGGCAAGTCCGAACGGCATCACTAGATACTCAAAATGACCCTCGGGCGTATTGAATGCAGTTTTCCATTCATCTCCTTGCCTGATTCTCACCAGATTATACGCACCACGAAGATCTATCTTAGTGAACCAACTAGCCCCCTTAATCCGAGCAAACAAGTCAGATAACAATGGCAAGGGATACTGAAATTTAACAGTGATCTTATTAAGAAGGCGGTAATCAATACACGGTCTCAGCGAACCATCCTTCTTGGCTACAAAGAAGAACCCTGCTCCCAGTGGTGATGACGATGGGCGAATATGTCCCTTCTCCAGGGATTCCTTCACATAACTGAGCATAGCGGCGTGTTCGGGCACGGATAAATTAAATAATCGACCTTTAGGGAATTTACTACCAGGAATCAAATTGATAGCACAATCACAATCCCTATGCGGAGGTAGAGCATCGGACTTGGGCTCTTCAAATACATCCTGATAATCAGACAAGAACTCTGGGACCTCAGAAGGGGTGGATGACGAAATCGACAAAAATGGAACATCACCATGTACCCCCTGACAACCCCAGCTGGATACCGACATGGAATTCCAATCCAATACTGGATTATGGGTTTGTAGCCATGGCAACCCCAACACGACCACATCATGCAGATTATGCAACACCAGAAAGCGAATAACTTCCTGATGTGCAGGAGCCATGCACATGGTCAGCTGGGCCCAGTATTGAGGTTTATTCTTGGCCAAAGGTGTAGCATCAATTCCTCTCAATGGAATAGGACACCGCAAAGGCTCCAAGAAAAACCCACAACGTTTAGCATAATCCAAATCCATCAGATTCAGGGCAGCGCCCGAATCCACAAACGCCATGACAGAAAACGACGACAAAGAGCATATCAAGGTAATGGACAGAAGGAATTTGGACTGTACAGTACCAATGACGGCAGACCTAGCGGACCGCTTAGTGCGCTTAGGACAATCAGAAATAGCATGAGTGGAATCACCACAGTAGAAACACAGACCATTCAGACGTCTGTATTCCTGCCATTCAACTCTAGTCATAGTCTTATCGCACTGCATAGGCTCAGGTTTAACCTCAGGCAGTACCGCCAAATGGTGCACAGATTTACGCTCGCGCAAGCGTCGACCGATCTGAATGGCCAAAGACAAAGACTCATTCAAACCAGCAGGCATAGGAAATCCCACCATGACATCCTTAAGAGCCTCAGAGAGACCCTTTCTGAACAAAGCTGCCAGCGCAGATTCATTCCACTGAGTGAGTACTGACCATTTCCTAAATTTCTGACAATATACTTCTATATCATCCTGACCCTGGCACAAAGCCAGCAAATTTTTCTCAGCCTGATCCACTGAATTAGGCTCATCGTACAGCAATCCGAGCGCCAGGAAAAACGCATCGACACTACTCAATGCAGGGTCTCCTGGCGCAAGAGAAAATGCCCAGTCTTGAGGGTCGCCGCGCAAAAAAGAAATAATAATCAAAACCTGTTGAATAGGATTACCAGAAGAATGAGGTTTCAAGGCCAGAAATAGCTTACAATTATTTTTGAAACTTAGAAACTTAGTTCTATCTCCAAAAAACAAATCAGGAATAGGAATTCTTGGTTCTAACATAGATTTCTGATCAATAGTATCTTGAATTTTTTGTACATTTATAACGAGATTATCCATTGAAGAGCACAGACCCTGAATATCCATGTCCACACCTGTGTCCAGAATCACCCAAATGTCTAGGGGAAAAAAAAAAGTGAACACAGAGCAGAAAAAAAAAAAAAAATGATGTCAGAACTTTTTCTTTCCCTCTATTGAGAATCATTAGTTAGGCTCCTTGTACTGTTATGTTTGCTAATGACAGGTGTTATGAAGGCAATCCAGAAACACAGTGTGCTTAGCGATCAGAGCGCACACAGTGATCTGACAAATACCCAAAAATACAAGAACGAGCTCTGAGACGTGGAAACTCTGTAGACTGCACACCTGATCCTATCCTAAACACAACTAAAAGCGGCTGTGGATTGCGCCTAACAACTACCTAGGCAACTCGGCACAGCCTAAGAAACTAGCTAGCCTGAAGATAGAAAAATAGGCCTGACTTGCCCCAGAGAAATTCCCCAAAGGAAAAGGCAGCCCCCCACATATAATGACTGTGAGTAAGATGAAAAGACAAAACGTAGGGATGAAATAGATTCAGCAAAGTGGGGCCCGATATTCTAGGACAGAGCGAGGACAGTAAAGCGAACTTTGCAGTCTACAAAAAACCCTAAAGCAAAACCACGCAAAGGGGGCAAAAAAAAACCACCGTGCCGAACTAACGGCACGGCGGTACACCCTTTGCGTCTCAGAGCTTCCAGCAAAACAAAAGACAAGCTGGACAGAAAAAAAGCAACAAAAAAAGCAAAAAGCACTTAGCTATACAGAGCAGCAGGTCACAGGAACAATCAGGAGAAGCTCAGATCCAACACCGAAACATTGACAAGGAGCAAGGACAGCAGCATCAGGCGGAGTCAAGTAATGAAGCAGTCAACGAGCTCACCAGAACACCCGAGGGAGGAAACTCAGAAGCCGCAGCACCACTTGTGACCACAGGAGTGAATTCAGCCACAGAATTCACAACAGGTAGGCATGTAACTACTGGCATGGCTGTGATTGGCTGCTGGAATGATGTCATGATGCACTATAAAAGTCGCTGCCACCATTTTGTGTTCACTCTGCTGTGAATTCAGTTAGGGACAGGCCGCTGTATTCTGACTGAGGGCCAGTTTAGAGATAGCGATTTGCTTCATTGTGCTTTACCCAGGCTAATTTAGCAACCGCTGTGTGAGAACCTTGTTTTTGCCTTGCAGCGCTGTTCACAGGTGTCTGCAAGGTCTCTGTGTGAGTGCAGCTCACTCTGTAGTCTGTTCTGCCACCACAGCCGGTTGTAGTCAGCTCAGGGTGCGTCACTGCCTCATACTGTTCCATTGTCCGTTTTTCAATTAGTGCAGCCAGCTACACATTTGTTCAAATTTATCCTATTAGTGGGTTTCCATCCGTATCCTGCTAGATTGTGGAAAAACACAATATAGGAGTACACAGAGGAGTTTTTTTTTAGCCTTGCAGCGCCGTTCACGGCTGTCTGCACGGTCTGTGTGTGAGTGCAGCTCACTCTGTAGTCTGCTCTGCAAAAAAAAAAAAAATAATTCCTGCTATTCCATTTGATTGGGCTAAACCTCTATGCCTTTAATGTCTCCTCCACCTCCCCAATATATCCTACATTATTCTTAGTTGTTTTCCTTCATGTAGAATTAACCTACAAGGAAAGAAAGGGTTTATTTTAATTCCGATATTTTTGTCCCATTGACTTGCATTGGTATTGGGTATCGGTATCGGCGATATCCGATATTTTTTGAATATCGGCCAATACAATTCGATACCGATACTTATGGATATCGGAAGGTATCGCTCAACACTACTCATGGATGATGATGTCATTGAAACTGTTTCTGGTCCGACTCTGTGGGTCTCTCCACTTGTGGTAGTTCCAAAACCAAAGACTCCAGAGCAGGTAAGACTGTGTGTTGATATGCGCCTGCCCAACACTGCTATTCAGAGGGAAAGGCGTATCTCACCCACAATTGATGACATTATTCATTTATTAAATAGCTCAACCGTTTTTTCAAAGCTCGACCTCAATAAGGGCTATCATCAATTAGAATTGAACCCAGAATCCAGATACTTAACAACATTTTCCACCCATGTGGGTATCAGAAGATAGAAAAGATTGACTTTTGGGGTCTGCTCAGCAGCGGAAATTTTTCAAGATACGATAAGGAGCGTCATTCAACACATTCCAAATGCCTTTAATTACAGTGATGACATACTGGTTTTTGGGAAAACTCAAGCTGAACATAATCGTGCTCTATATACTATCTTTGAATGTCTGCTCTCTGCTGGACTCACTCTAAACAAAGAAAAATGAGAATTTGATAAAAATTCATTGGAGTTCTATGGTCACATTTTCTCGGCGGAAGGAGTACAACCTGATCCCAAGAAGGTGGAATCCATCAGAGCAGCTTCAATTCTACAGGATGCCAGTGAAGTGCGCTCTTTTCTTGGAATGGCAAGCTACTGTGCTAGATATATTCCAAATTTTTCGACAATCAGCACTCCATTAAGGGAACTTAAGAAACAAAATTGCATTTTTCAATGGTCCCAAGACTGTCAGGCCTCTTTTGAAACAATTAAAAACGAACTCTGCTCAACAACCACCATGGCCTATTTTGATCCAGCTCTTCGAACCGAACTGATTGTGCATGCTAGTCCCATGGGACTGGGTGCAATTTTAGCACAATACAAGGATGACAATCAAAGTCCCCACATCATTTCTTATGCAAGTAAAAGCTTATCAAGCACTGAAAGAAAGTATTCACAACCTGAAAAAGAAAGCTTGGCAGTCGTCTGGGGATGTGAACATTTTCACTTATTTCTTTATGGAGCTCCCTTCACTATTGTCACAGATCATCAAGCCCTCCTTACAACCTTTGGAAATCCCAGAGCTAAAATGCCGGCACGGATTGAACGATGGGGTCTTCGTCTACAGGACTATAATTACAAAATTGTTCACAAACCTGGAAAATACAGCAATCCAGCTGATTACCTCTTAAGACATCCTACGAATGATGATTTACCTGGGCATTCCTCCATTGAAGAATACATACATTTTGTTGCAGCTCACGCCATGCCAAAAGCACTTTCTGTTGATCAGTTTGTGAATACAACAACAAGTGACTAGACACTCTGTGCCTTAATGCAAATTATTCAAAATAGAAGGTGGCATGAAATTCAAAAGAAAAAATTTCCTGATGATGGGATTGATTTGAAGGAGTTAAAACTATTTTCAAAGGTACATGAGGAATTATCAGTCACTGAAGACCAACTCATCCTTCGCGGTACCAAACTGGTTGTACCTAAGGCCTTGCACAAACTAGTCATACAGATAGCACACGAAGGTCATCTAGGAATTGTTGGCACAAAAAAGTTACTCAGAGAAAAAGTGTGGTTCCCAAATATGGATAAATTGGTGGAAGAGAAGATTAGACATTACTCCACTTGTCAATTAGCTACACCATCATCAACTCTACAGCTAGTGTTGAGCGATACCTTCCGATATCGGAAAGTATCGGTACCGGATAGGATCGGCCGATATTCAAAAAATATCGGATATCGCCGATACCGATACCCGATCCCAATGCAAGTCAATGGGACCAAAATATCGGAATTAAAATAAACCCTTTCTTGCCTTGTAGGTTCATTCTACATGAAGGAAAACAACTAAGAATAATGCCGGATGTATTTGGGGAGGTGGCGGAGACATTAAAGTCATAGAGGTTTATCCCAATCAAATAGAATAGCATGTTTTTTGGTTTTTTTTAAGACGTTCGGAGTGACAAAGATATTGACTAAGTAAATTTTTTTTTTATTTTGTCAGATATTGATGTTTCACTATTCCACGCCCTTCCCCTTCTTTTTTTTCTTTTTTTTTTTTCTTTTCCCACACTTTCATCTTCATCATCATCAGCATCTTTCACATCAACTTCTTCTTCACCTTATTCATCTTCTTCTTCATCCTTTACCTTTTTTTTTTTTTTTTTGATTACATTCTTCATATTCATTTTATTCAACTATTATTATTCTTCCTATTCTACATATTCTTTTTATTCCACTGTTATTATTCTTCCTATTCTACTTCTTCATCATATTCTCATTTGTGACAGGCATTCCCGTAGTTGTTATCTATAAAAGTTGGAAGATTACACCTTCCGTTCTGCCAGTCACAAAAGTTACATTTGTCCGCGTTCAGTTTGGCCTGCAGCATCAGGCTTTATCCAGGGGCACCACGAGGAGGAACGGACTCACCCCTATACACTGCTTAGTCTTCTTCTGCATATAATTTAGATAATATCTTTTGCTCTGATATTAAGTCTTATGCTTAATGTTCTTCTGCTCTTTGTTCTGCAGCCTGTTGTTCTTCTGCTTCTCGGTCTTCCATGTCGTCGTCTCCAGGGTCGTCGTCTCCAGGGTCGTCGTCTCCAGTGTCGTCATCTCCGCCGTCGTCGTCTCAGCCGTCGTCGTCTCCGCCGTCGTCGTCTCCGCCGTCGTCATCGGGGTGGTCTTCCGGGTCGTCGACTTTAGGGTCTTCAACTTGGAAATGTAGCAGAAGGTACAAGAAGGCTGAGAAAATGCCAAGAACCTGATGATGGAACTGGAACTCGGATGGCTACCCGAAGGTTCAAGAGCCTATGGAACTACCGAGGACCAGCTGACGATACTGGAACCCGGTTACTAAGCAGGAGGTACCCGTGCTAAAAAGCACTACCAAGGACCGCCTGACGTTGGCGGAACTCGGATACCCAGAAGGAGGCACCTAAGCCAAAGGCTCTGCCCGGAACCAGCTGACGGTACTGGAACCAGGATGGGGAGCAGAAGGTACAAGAGCAAAAGACACTGCCGAGAACCAGCTGATGGTACTGGAACCCGGATGGGTAGCCGAAGGTCCAAGAGCCAATGGAACTACCGAGGACCAGCTGACGTTACTGGAACCCGGTTACTAAGCAGGAGGTACCCGTGCCCGAAAGCACTACCAAGGACCACCTGACGTTGGTGGAACTTGGATACCCAGAAGGAGGCACCTAAGCCAAAGGCTCTGCCCGGAACCAGCTGACGGTACTGGAACCAGGATGGGGAGCAGAAGGTACAAGAGCAAAAGACACTGCCGAGAACCAGCTGACAGTGCTGGAACCAGGTGGTGGACCTGAAGGTCCACAGGAGAGGAGAGAACAGCTAGGCCGCGAGGCAGCCGCAGTTACCGAACGCCAACAGTCCTACAGGGGGAGCTGGGCCTACTGGCACTACAGAACCAGCCTTGACTACCAGTTCACGCAGCCCACATAGGAAGCTCCTAAACTGGAGGCACCCTGGAGTTGGCTAACCCGACCGCACCACGACGGGGCAAGCATAGGCGTCTCAGTGAGCTTGACACAACCCGGAAACAGCTGACGGTGCTGAAACCAGGCTTGGCACGAGGGAGTACCTGTGTCAAGAACACTGCCGAGAACCAGCTGGCGGGGCTGGAACCCAGATGCGTTGCCCCAGTGTGCAAGAGCCAATGGCACGACCGAGGACCAGCTGGCGGTGCTGGAACCCGTTACTAAGCTGTAGGTGCCCGCGCTTAAAAGCACTACCAAGGACCGCCTGACGTTGGCGGAACTCGGATACCCAGGAGGAGGCACCTAAGCCAAAGGCTCGGCCTGGAACCAGCTGACGGTGCTGGAACCAGGTGGTGGACCCCAAGGCCCACAGGAGAGGAGAGAACAGCTAGGCCGCGAGGCAGCCGCAGTTACCGAACCCCAACAGTCCTACAGGGGGAGCTGGGCCTACTGGCACTACAGAACCAGCCTTGACTACCAGTTCACGCAGCCCACATAGGAAGCTCCTAAACTGGAGGCACCCTGGAGTTGGCTAACCCGACCGCACCACGACGGGGCAAGCATAGGCGTCTCAGCGAGTTTGACACAACCCGGAAACAGCTGACGGTGCTGAAACCAGGCTTGGCACGAGGGAGTACCTGTGTCAAGAACACTGCCGAGAAACAGCTGGCGGGGCTGGAACCCAGATGCGTTGCCCCAGTGTGCAAGAGCCAATGGCACGACCGAGGACCAGCTGACGGTGCTGGAACCCGGTTACTAAGCTGTAGGTGCCCGCGCTTAAAAGCACTACCAAGGACCGCCTGACGTTGGCGGAACTCGGATACCCAGGAGGAGGCACCTAAGCCAAAGGCTCGGCCCGGAACCAGCTGACGGTGCTGGAACCAGGTGGTGGACCCCAAGGCTCACAGGAGAGGAGAGAACAGCTAGGCCGCGAGGCAGCCGCAGTTACCGAACCCCAACAGTCCTACAGGGGGAGCTGGGCCTACTGGCACTGCAGAACCAGCCTTGACTACCAGTTCACGCAGCCCACATAGGAAGCTCCTAAACTGGAGGCACCCTGGAGTTGGCTAACCCGACCGCACCACGACGGGGCAAGCATAGGCGTCTCAGCGAGTTTGACACAACCCGGAAACAGCTGACGGTGCTGAAACCAGGTTTGGCACGAGGGAGTACCTGTGACAAAAACACTGCCGAGAACCAGCTGGCGGTGCTGGAACCCAGATGCGTTGCCCCAGTGTGCAAGAGCCAATGGCACGACCGAGGACCAGCTGACGGTGCTGGAACCCGGTTACTAAGCTGTAGGTGCCCGCGCTTAAAAGCACTACCAAGGACCGCCTGACGTTGGCGGAACTCGGATACCCAGGAGGAGGCACCTAAGCCAAAGGCTCGGCCTGGAACCAGCTGACGGTGCTGGAACCAGGTGGTGGACCCCAAGGCCCACAGGAGAGGAGAGAACAGCTAGGCCGCGAGGCAGCCGCAGTTACCGAACCCCAACAGTCCTACAGGGGGAGCTGGGCCTACTGGCACTACAGAACCAGCCTTGACTACCAGTTCACGCAGCCCACATAGGAAGCTCCTAAACTGGAGGCACCCTGGAGTTGGCTAACCCGACCGCACCACGACGGGGCAAGCATAGGCGTCTCAGTGAGCTTGACACAACCCGGAAACAGCTGACGGTGCTGAAACCAGGCTTGGCACGAGGGAGTACCTGTGTCAAGAACACTGCCGAGAACCAGCTGGCGGGGCTGGAACCCAGATGCGTTGCCCCAGTGTGCAAGAGCCAATGGCACGACCGAGGACCAGCTGGCGGTGCTGGAACCCGGTTACTAAGCTGTAGGTGCCCGCGCTTAAAAGCACTACCAAGGACCGCCTGACGTTGGCGGAACTCGGATACCCAGGAGGAGGCACCTAAGCCAAAGGCTCGGCCCGGAACCAGCTGACGGTGCTGGAACCAGGTGGTGGACCCCAAGGCCCACAGGAGAGGAGAGAACAGCTAGGCCGCGAGGCAGCCGCAGTTACCGAACCCCAACAGTCCTACAGGGGGAGCTGGGCCTACTGGCACTACAGAACCAGCCTTGACTACCAGTTCACGCAGCCCACATAGGAAGCTCCTAAACTGGAGGCACCCTGGAGTTGGCTAACCCGACCGCACCACGACGGGGCAAGCATAGGCGTCTCAGTGAGCTTGACACAACCCGGAAACAGCTGACGGTGCTGAAACCAGGCTTGGCACGAGGGAGTACCTGTGTCAAGAACACTGCCGAGAACCAGCTGGCGGGGTTGGAACCCAGATGCGTTGCCCCAGTGTGCAAGAGCCAATGGCACGACCGAGGACCAGCTGACGGTGCTGGAACCCGGTTACTAAGCTGTAGGTGCCCGCGCTTAAAAGCACTACCAAGGACCGCCTGGCGTTGGCGGAACTCGGATACCCAGGAGGAGGCACCTAAGCCAAAGGCTCGGCCCGGAACCAGCTGACGGTGCTGGAACCAGGTGGTGGACCCCAAGGCCCACAGGAGAGGAGAGAACAGCTAGGCCGCGAGGCAGCCGCAGTTACCGAACCCCAACAGTCCTACAGGGGGAGCTGGGCCTACTGGCACTACAGAACCAGCCTTGACTACCAGTTCACGCAGCCCACATAGGAAGCTCCTAAACTGGAGGCACCCTGGAGTTGGCTAACCCGACCGCACCACGACGGGGCAAGCATAGGCGTCTCAGTGAGTTTGACAAAACCCGGAAACAGCTGACGGTGCTGAAACCAGGTTTGGCACGAGGGAGTACCTGTGACAAAAACACTGCCGAGAACCAGCTGGCGGGGCTGGAACCCAGATGCGTTGCCCCAGTGTGCAAGAGCCAATGGCACGACCGAGGACCAGCTGACGGTGCTGGAACCCGGTTACTAAGCTGTAGGTGCCCGCGCTTAAAAGCACTACCAAGGACCGCCTGACGTTGGCGGAACTCGGATACCCAGGAGGAGGCACCTAAGCCAAAGGCTCGGCCCGGAACCAGCTGACGGTGCTGGAACCAGGTGGTGGACCCCAAGGCCCACAGGAGAGGAGAGAACAGCTTGGCCGCGAGGCAGCCGCAGTTACCGAACCCCAACAGTCCTACAGGGGGAGCTGGGCCTACTGGCACTACAGAACCAGCCTTGACTACCAGTTCACGCAGCCCACATAGGAAGCTCCTAAACTGGAGGCACCCTGGAGTTGGCTAACCCGACCGCACCACGACGGGGCAAGCATAGGCGTCTCAGCGAGTTTGACACAACCCGGAAACAGCTGACGGTGCTGAAACCAGGTTTGGCACGAGGGAGTACCTGTGACAAAAACACTGCCGAGAACCAGCTGGCGGTGCTGGAACCCAGATGCGTTGCCCCAGTGTGCAAGAGCCAATGGCACGACCGAGGACCAGCTGACGGTGCTGGAACCCGGTTACTAAGCTGTAGGTGCCCGCGCTTAAAAGCACTACCAAGGACCGCCTGACGTTGGCGGAACTCGGATACCCAGGAGGAGGCACCTAAGCCAAAGGCTCGGCCTGGAACCAGCTGACGGTGCTGGAACCAGGTGGTGGACCCCAAGGCCCACAGGAGAGGAGAGAACAGCTAGGCCGCGAGGCAGCCGCAGTTACCGAACCCCAACAGTCCTACAGGGGGAGCTGGGCCTACTGGCACTACAGAACCAGCCTTGACTACCAGTTCACGCAGCCCACATAGGAAGCTCCTAAACTGGAGGCACCCTGGAGTTGGCTAACCCGACCGCACCACGACGGGGCAAGCATAGGCGTCTCAGTGAGCTTGACACAACCCGGAAACAGCTGACGGTGCTGAAACCAGGCTTGGCACGAGGGAGTACCTGTGTCAAGAACACTGCCGAGAACCAGCTGGCGGGGCTGGAACCCAGATGCGTTGCCCCAGTGTGCAAGAGCCAATGGCACGACCGAGGACCAGCTGGCGGTGCTGGAACCCGGTTACTAAGCTGTAGGTGCCCGCGCTTAAAAGCACTACCAAGGACCGCCTGACGTTGGCGGAACTCGGATACCCAGGAGGAGGCACCTAAGCCAAAGGCTCGGCCCGGAACCAGCTGACGGTGCTGGAACCAGGTGGTGGACCCCAAGGCCCACAGGAGAGGAGAGAACAGCTAGGCCGCGAGGCAGCCGCAGTTACCGAACCCCAACAGTCCTACAGGGGGAGCTGGGCCTACTGGCACTACAGAACCAGCCTTGACTACCAGTTCACGCAGCCCACATAGGAAGCTCCTAAACTGGAGGCACCCTGGAGTTGGCTAACCCGACCGCACCACGACGGGGCAAGCATAGGCGTCTCAGTGAGTTTGACAAAACCCGGAAACAGCTGACGGTGCTGAAACCAGGTTTGGCACGAGGGAGTACCTGTGACAAAAACACTGCCGAGAACCAGCTGGCGGGGCTGGAACCCAGATGCGTTGCCCCAGTGTGCAAGAGCCAATGGCACGACCGAGGACCAGCTGACGGTGCTGGAACCCGGTTACTAAGCTGTAGGTGCCCGCGCTTAAAAGCACTACCAAGGACCGCCTGACGTTGGCGGAACTCGGATACCCAGGAGGAGGCACCTAAGCCAAAGGCTCGGCCCGGAACCAGCTGACGGTGCTGGAACCAGGTGGTGGACCCCAAGGCCCACAGGAGAGGAGAGAACAGCTAGGCCGCGAGGCAGCCGCAGTTACCGAACCCCAACAGTCCTACAGGGGGAGCTGGGCCTACTGGCACTACAGAACTAGCCTTGACTACCAGTTCACGCAGCCCACATAGGAAGCTCCTAAACTGGAGGCACCCTGGAGTTGGCTAACCCGACCGCACCACGACGGGGCAAGCATAGGCGTCTCAGTGAACTTAACACAACCCGGAAACAGCTGACAGTGCTGAAACCAGGCTTGGCACGAGGGAGTACCTGTGACAAAAACACTGCCGAGAACCAGCTGGCGGTGCTGGAACCCAGATGCGTTGCCCCAGTGTGCAAGAGCCAATGGCACGACCGAGGACCAGCTGACGGTGCTGGAACCCGGTTACTAAGCTGTAGGTGCCCGCGCTTAAAAGCACTACCAAGGACCGCCTGACGTTGGCGGAACTCGGATACCCAGGAGGAGGCACCTAAGCCAAAGGCTCGGCCCGGAACCAGCTGACGGTGCTGGAACCAGGAGGTGGACCCGAAGGCCCACAGGAGAGGAGAGAACAGCTAGGCCGCGAGGCAGCCGCAGTTACCGAACCCCAACAGTCCTACAGGGGGAGCTGGGCCTACTGGCACTACAGAACCAGCCTTGACTACCAGTTCACGCAGACAACATAGGAAGCTCCTAAACTGGAGGCACCCTGGAGTTGGCTAACCCGACCGCACCACGACGGGGCAAGCATAGGCGTCTCAGTGAACTTGACACAACCTGGAAACAGCTGACGGTGCTGAAACCAGGTTTGGCACGAGGGAGTACCAGTGACAAAAACACTGCCGAGAACCAGCTGGCGGTGCTGGAACCCAGATGCGTTGCCTATTAAAGATTGTCTTCCTAGAGCCCCAATTAGCGGTGGTGGAGCAAAGGGTAAGCAGGGGGAGCAGAGTGTAGGCCGAAGCCTGCACTGGAGGCAGCTTTGTGTCAGCGTTGCGTTTGCAGGACACTTTGCTGGCTACACATTGTGGGAACAGCTGGCGTTGCTGAACCCCACTAACACAATGGCGGGTGTTTTTCTCTGTGCAGCTAGCACTTGCGGGCAAAAACTTGCGATGTTAGAGCCCGTGGTGAAGCAGGAGGAGGAGGAGAGGAGCAGAGTGTAGGCCGAAGCCTAGTTGAACCAATTTCAAAGGAAACCTTTAACCCCCCCTCAGGTGTTACAAACTACAAGAGACACACCTTGTGCAGTATTAATGCTGCACAAGTGAAAGGTTGCTCTATTAATTTGTCTACTTGCACACGCTGAATGAAAGACGTACACAATTTAGCCCATTCTACAGTCAAACTGTAGTGGATGCGTGACTTGGCTTTTTAAGGAGACGCAGCACAGGTGTCCCAAATAACGCCTTGGTGCTTGGCGCAGCTTCCTGAGCGTTGTTATTTGCTGTACAGGAGTCTGCGCTCTTGTGTTATCCCTTGGCAATGCCCTGTTAGAGCTGCCCGTCTTATGACCTCATTTCATGTTGGCCGGTGCGGTTAACGATGGCCATAAATCCCAGACCCACAGTGCCTTTTCATAAAGTCACACTGCGGTGCTGGGATTCGTGGCCTTGAGCAGTAAATATTTTGGCCGCTCACACACGTCCTTACACCTGCTTCAGACTGGGCGGCCTCTGCTGATCCCTTCTCGCATGCCGCGGCCATGAGGCTGCACAGTCTGAAGAAGGCGGAAGGAGATGAGTTAAGACAGGTGAAGATATGCACTGCTCGTGCCCATCAATCACACCCTCGCAGTCAAAATAAGTAAGACAACGAGGAGCATTGTTTCAGGCAGGGCGGACGCACAGGCACAGGCAGCCAACCAATGATGTCAGAAGACGGGCAGCGCTACCAAGGGGGGTGCTGCGTATCATTAGAAAGGAAAGTCACACCTCAGGGACAGTGGAATGGTCTCTAATGAGACACATTTTGTACTTGTTGAGTTCCACGTGGGCAAGGAGAAAAAGTCAGCCACCTTGTACAAATGCAGCAGTACTGCTGTACTAGGTGGCTGTTATACATAGAAACACCTGGGGGGGTGGGGCCAGGTTCCCTTTAATTTCAGTTCATGTGCCTGCGTGGCGTTTGCAGGTCACGTTGCCGGCTACACAGCAGGGGAACAGCTGGCGGTGCTGAACCCCACTGACACATTGGCTGGTGTTTTTCTCTGTGCAGCTAGCACTTCCGGGCAGAAACTGGAGGTGTTTGAGCCCAGGGTCAGCAGGAGGAGGAGAGGAGCAGAGTGTAGGCCGAAGCCTGCACTGGTGGCAGCTTTTGGTCAGTTGTGCCAGCGTGGCTTGTGCTGGACACGATGCCGGCTACACAGCGGGGGAACAGCTGGCGGTGCTGAACCCCACTGACACAATGGTGGGTGTTTTTCTCTGTGCAGCTAGCATGTCCGGGCAGAAACTGGCGGTGTTTGAGCCCAGGGTCAGCAGGAGGAGGAGAGGAGCAGAGTGTAGGCCGAAGCCTGCACTGGTGGCAGCTTTTGGTCGGTTGTGCCAGCGTGGCTTGTGCTGGACACGATGCCGGCTACACAGCGGGGGAACAGCTGGCGGTGCTGAACCCCACTGACACAATGGTGTTTTTCTCTGTGCAGCTAGCATGTCCGGGCAGAAACTGGCGGTGTTTGAGCCCAGGGTCAGCAGGAGGAGGAGAGGAGCAGAGTGTAGGCCGAAGCCTGCACTGGTGGCAGCTTTTGGTCAGTTGTGCCAGCGTGGCTTGTGCTGGACACGATGTCGGCTACACAGCAGGGGAACAGCTGGCGGTGCTGAACCCCACTAACACATTGGCTGGTGTTTTTCTCTGTGCAGCTAGCAGTTCCGGGCAAAAACTAGCGGTGTTTGAGCCCAGGGTCAGCAGGAGAGGAGCAGAGTGTAGGCCGAAGCCTAGTTGAACCAATTTCAAAGGTTACCTTTAACCCCCCCTCAGGTGTTGCAAGGTACAAGAGCCACACCTTGTGCAGCATTAATGCTGCACAAGTAAAAGGTTGCTCTATTTAATTTGCTCCTTGCACACGCTGAATAAAACACGTACACTATTTAGCCCACTATACTGTCAAACAGTAGTGGAGGCGTGACTTGTCTTTTTAAGGAGATGCAGCACAGGTGTCAAAATTTACACCTAGCTGCTGGGCGCAGATTCCTGAGCGTTGTTATTTGCTGTACAGGAGTCTGCGCTATTGTGATCCCTTGGTCATGCGCTGTGAGCGCTTCCTGTCTTCTGACCTCATTTCATGTTGGCCGTTGCGGTTAGCGATGGACATGAATCCCAGACCCACAGTGTGTTTTCAAAAAATCACACTGCGTGGCTGGGATTCGTGGCCTTGTGCAGTAAATATGTTTGCCGCTCACACATGTCCTTACACCTGCTTCAGACTGGGCGGCCTCACCTGATCCCTTATCGCATGCCGCGGCCATGAGGCCAGCCAGTCTGAAGAAGGCGGAAGGAGATGAGTGAACACAGGCAAACATATGCATTGCACATGCCCATCAATCACACCCTCGCTGTCCAAAAAGATAAGACACCGAGGGGCGTTGTTTCGAGCAGGGCAGACGCACAGGCGCAGCCAGCTAACCAATGATGTCAAAAGACGGGCAGCGCTAACAAGGGTGGTGCTGCGTATCATTAGAAAGGAAAGTCACACCTCAGGGACAGTGGAATGGTCTCAATGAGACACATTTTGTACGTGTTGAGTTCCACGTGGGCAAGGAGAAAAAGTCAGCCACCTTGTACAAATGCAGCAGTACTGCTGTACAAGGTGGCTGTTATACATAGAAACACCTGGGGGTGGGGGGCAGGCTCCCTTCAATTTCAGTTTATGTGCCTGCGTGGCGTTTGCAGGTCACGTTGCAAGCTACACAGCAGGGGAACAGCTGGCGTTGCTGAACCCCACTGACACATTGACTGGTGTTTTTCTCTGTGCAGCTCGCATGTCCAGGCAAAAACTGGCGGTGTTAGAGCCCAGGGTCAGCAGGAGGAGGAGAGGAGCAATGTGTAGGCCGAAGCCTGCACTGTTGGCAGCTTTTGGTCGGTTGTGCCAGCGTGGCTTGTGCTGGACACGATGCAAGCTACACAGCAGGGGAACAGCTGGCGTTGCTGAACCCCACTGACACATTGACTGGTGTTTTTCTCTGTGCAGATCGCATGTCCAGGCAAAAACTGGCGGTGTTAGAGCCCAGGGTCAGCAGGAGGAGGAGAGGAGCAGAGTGTAGGCCGAAGCCTAGTTGAACCAATTTCAAAGGTTACCTTTAACCCCCCCTCAGGTGTTGCAAGGTACAAGAGCCACACCTTGAACTGCATTAATGATGCACAAGTCAAAGGTTGCTCTCTTAATTTTGCTCCTTGCACACGCTGAATAAAACACGTACACTATTTATCCCATTATACTGTCAAACAGTTGTGGAGGCGTAACTTGTCTTTTTAAGGAGACGCAGCACAGGTGTCAAAATTTGCACCTAGGTACTGGGCGCAGATTCCTGAGCGTTGTTATTTGCTGTACAGGAGTCTGCGCTATTGTGATCCCTTGGCCATGCGCTGTGAGCGCTTCCTGTCTTCTGACCTCATTTCATGTCGGCCGTTGCGGTTAGCGATGGACATGAATCCGAGACCCACAGTGTGTTTTCAAAAAATCACACTGCGTGGCTGGGATTCGTGGCCTTGTGCAGTAAATAGGTTTGCCGCTCACACATGTCCTTACACCTGCTTCAGACTGGGCGGCCTCAGCTGATCCCTTATCGCCTACCACGGCCAGGAGCCCGCACAGTCTGAAGAAGGCGGAAGGAGATGAGTTAAGACAGGCGAACATATGCACTGCTCGTGCCCATAAACCACACCCTCGCTGACAAAATAAATATGACAACGAGGGGCGTTGTTTCTAGCAGGGCGGATGCACAGGCGCAGCCAGCTAAACACGATGACAAAAGACGGGAAACGCTACCAAGGGTGGTGCTGCGTATCATTAGAAAGGAAAGTCACACCTCAGGCACAGTGGAATGGTCTCAATGAGACACATTTTGTACATGTTGAGTTCCACGTGGGCAAGGAGAAAAAGTCAGCCACCTTGTACAAATGCAGCAGTACTGCTGTACTAGGTGGCTGTTATACATAGAAACACCTGGGGGGGTGGGGCCAGGTTCCCTTTAATTTCAGTTCATGTGCCTGCGTGGCGTTTGCAGGTCACGTTGCCGGCTACACAGCAGGGGAACAGCTGGCGGTGCTGAACCCCACTAACACATTGACTGGTGTTTTTCTCTGTGCAGCTAGCACTTCCGGGCAAAAACTAGCGGTGTTTCAGCCCAGGGTCAGCAGGAGGAGGAGAGGAGCAGAGTGTAGGCCGAAGCCTGCACTGGTGGCAGCTTTTGTTCTGTTGTGCCAGCGTGGCTTGTGCTGGACACGTTGCCGACTACACAGCAGGGGAACAGCTGGCGGTGCTGAACCCCACTGACACATCACCTAGTGTTTTTTCTGTGTAGACAACACTTCCAGGTGGCAACTGACAGTGTTGAAACCCAGGGAATCAAAGAGGAGCAGAGTGTAGGCCGAAGCCTGCAGTGGAGCAAGTTGAAAGGGAACCTTTAACCCCTCCCCCCAGGCATTTGTTGCTGAAAGAGCCATCTTGTACAGCAGTAATACTGCACATGGAAAATGGTGGCTCCGAAAATTATGCTCCTTGCAAACGCTGAAGTACACACTCATATAATGTGTCCCCTCACACCGTCAAACCATCCCGGAAGTGGGACTTTCCTTTGTAATGTGACACAGCACAGCCGTCATTCCAACCCCCTTGGTGCCGGGCGCCACCTCCTCAACGTTGTTTGGTTCTGTCACGGAGCCCGCGCTGTAATGTTATCCCTTGGCCATGCACAGTTAGCGGTGCCCGTCTTCTGACATCATGTAGGTGTCAGGCTGGCAGTGCCTGTGCGTCCAAGCTGCCCTAGATCCAACCTTGCAGTGTCATCTAATGTAGTCCCACTGCGGGCCAGGGATCCATGGGCATGCGCAGTGCATATCATCGCCTCTCACTCACCTCCTTCCTGCTTCTTCTTCTTCACGGCCGTGGCATGCTATTAGGGATCAGCTGACGCCGCCTAGTCTGAAGAAGCGTGAAGAAGGGGAGTGAGAGGCTAGTATATGCACTGCGCATGGCCATGGATACCAGGCCCACTGTGGGATCACATTAGACGACACTGCGAGGTGTGATTTCGGGCAGCGTGGACGCACAGGCGCAGCCAGGACGACAACAAATGATGTCAGAGGACGGGCAGCGCAAACTGTGCATGGCCAAGGGATAACATAACAGCGCAGGGTCCATGACGGAATCAAACAACGCTAAGGAGGCAGCGCACGGTGCCAAGGGGGTAGCAATGACGGCTGTGCTGCGTCACATTACAAAGGAAAGTCCCACCTCCGGGACGGTTGGACGGTGTGAGGGGACACATTACATGAGTGTGTAGTTCAGCGTTTGCAAGGAGCATAATTTCAAGAGCGACCTTTCCCTTGTGCAGTATTAGTGCTGCACATGGTGGCTCTTTCAGTAACAAATGCCTAGGGGGGGGGGGGACAGGTCCCCTTACATTTTAGTTGTGCCAGCGTGGCGGTCGCATGACACGTTGCCGGATACACAGCTGGGGATCAGCTGACGTTACTGAACCCCAATAACAGAGGAGCGACTGTTGACTGTGCACACAGCACTTCCAGGCACCAACTGGCGGTGTTAGAGCCCAGGGACAGCAGGAGGAGCAGATTGGAGGTATTGCCGCACACACAGCTGGGGATCAGCTGACGTTACTGAACCCCAATAACAGAGGAGCGACTGTTGACTGTGCACACAGCACTTCCAGGCACCAACTGGCGGTGTTAGAGCCCAGGGACAGCAGGAGGAGCAGAGGAACAGAGTGTAGGCCGAAGCCTGATTGGAGCAAGTTGAAAGGGAACCTTTAACCCCCCCAAGACGTTTGTAGCTGAAAGAGCCATCTTGTGCAGCACTAACGATGCAAAAGGAAAAGGTGGTTCTTTTAATTATGCTCCTTGCAAACACCGAAGTAAACACTAAAAATGTGTCCCCTTATACCGTTAAACCGTCCCGGAGGTGCGAATTTCCTTCGTAATGGGACACAGCACAGCTGACATTCCTATCCCCTTGGTGCCGTGCGCTGCCTCCTCAGCATTGTTTTAAGCTGTCACGGAGACTGCGCTGTTCTGTTAGCCCTTGGCCATGCCCAGTTAGCGCTGCCTGTCTTCTGACATAATTTGGTGTCAGGCTGTTACTGCCTGTGCGTCCACGCTGCTCCAGATCCCACCTCGCAGTCTCGTCCAACGTAATCCCACTGCGGGCCTTGGAACCATGGACATGCACAGTGCATATCCTCGACTCTCACTCCCCTCCTTCCCTCTTCTTCAGACTGTGCGGTGTCACGGCCGTGGCATGCTAGGGATCAGCTGACGGTGCACAGTCTAAAGAAGGCGGAGGGAAATGAGCGAGAGCCCGAGGGGAAGATATGCACTGCGCATGGCCATGGATCCCAGGCCCGCAGTGTGACTCAATCAGAAGACACAGCGAGGCGGGATCTCGGGCAGCGCGGCCGCACAGGCGCAGCCAGCCTGACACCAAATTATGTCAGAAGACAGGCAGCGCAAATAGGGCATGCCCAAGGGATAACAGAACAGCGCAGGCTCCGTGACAGCTTAAAACAACGCTGAGGAGGCAGCGCATGGCACCAAGGGGGTAGGAATGACGGCTGTGCTGTGTCACATTGCGAAGGAAAGTCCCAGCTCCGGGACAGTATAACGGTATCAGTGAACACATTTTATAAGTGTTAAGTTCTGCGTGTGCAAGGAGCTAAAAAAAAAGAGCTACCTTTTCCTTGTGCAGCATTACTGCTGCACAAGATGGCTCTTTCAGTAACAAACGACGGGGGGGGGGGACAGGTTCCCTTACATTTAGGTTGTTGTGCCAGCGTGGCGGTCGCAGGACACATTGCCGGCTACACAGCTGGGGATCAGCTGACGTTACTGAAACCCAATAACACTGGGTCGTATGTTTTTACTGTGCAGCCTGCACTTCTGAGCCGCAACTGGCGGTGTTGGAGCCCAGGAATAGCAGTTCAGGTGGTAGAAAGATGAACACAGCAGGAGACCTGGATGACACCCAATTACTTAATCAGGCAGAGGAGTGGCAAATTCCTGCGAGATCCAGGCCTGGTTCATTTTCAGGAAAGTAAGCCGGTCAACGTTATCGGAGGATAGTCGCATGCGACGGTCTGTTAGTACACCACCTGCGGCACTAAAGACACGTTCCGATAAGACACTAGCCGCAGGGCAAGCCAGCACCTCCAATGCATACTGGCTTAGCTCTGGCCATGTATCCAGCTTAGAGACCCAAAACTTGAACGGGGAAGAGCCGTCTGGGAGTACAGTAAGAGGGCAAGCCATGTAGTCTGTCACCATCTGACGGAACCGTTGCCTCCTGCTGACTGGAGCCGCTGGTGATGGTGTAGACATTTGGGGCGGGCACACAAAAGTGTGCCAGAGTTGTGCCATACTGGGCTTGCCTTGGGCAGAGGCACTGCTTCTGCTCCCTCTTTGGGCAGAGCCTCCCCCACTGCCTCGACGCACTGAGCTGCTTTGTAAAGCACTAGCAGCACTCCTCTCAGTTGGACAGGAGAAGATGATGGAATTCACCAGTGTGTCGTGGTACTCCCGCAATTTACGCTCCCGGGTCAACGCAGGGATGAGGTTTTGGACGTTGTCCCGGTAGCGAGGATCGAGGAGGGTGAACACCCAATAATCAGGCATGTTGAGAATGTGGTCGATGCGGCGGTCGTTTCTCAGGCACTGCAGCATGAAATCCACCATGTGCTGCAGAGTGCCAACTGGCCCAGAAACGCTGTCCCCTGCTTGAGACATGATCTCTGCCCGCTCGTCATCACCCCACCCTCGCTGTACACACTGACCACTGGACAATTGTGTCGCTCCCTCCTCTGGACGGAGCTCTTCCTTCTCCATTGACTCCTCCTCATCCTCCTCACAAATTGGCCCCTGCGTACCCCTTTGTGAGGAACCACGTGGCGCTGACTCTCCAGAAGCTGATGGAAAAGGTGACTCCTCATCCTCCACCTCTTCCACAACATCATCCCTTAACCCTTGCAAAGTTTGCTGAAGCAGGCAGATAAGGGGGACAGTCATGCTGACTAGTGCATCATCTGCACTTGCCATCCGCGTGGAATAATCAAAAGGACGCAAAACCTGGCAGACGTCCTTCATAGTGGCCCACTCTGTGGTTGTGAAGTCTGATCGGCGCTGACTGCGACTTCTTTGCGCCTGATGCAGCTGGTACTCCATAACTGCTTGCTGCTGCTCACACAACCGCTCCAACATATGTAACGTGGAATTCCACCGGGTAGGTAGGTCACATATGATGTGGTGTTCCGGAAGGCGGAATCGGCGCTGCAGAGCAGCAATGCGGGATCTGGCCAAGCTGGAACGCCGCAAGTGAGCACACTCTAGGCGGACCTTGTGCAGCAGGGCATCAAGATCCGGATAGTCCCTCAGAAAACTCTGCACAACCAAATTGAGCACATGTGCCAGACATGGGATGTGAGTGAGGTTGCCAAGGGCCAAAGCTGCCACCAGATTTCGGCCATTGTCACACACTACCATGCCTGGCTGGAGATTCGCTGGCAGTAACCACACATCGCTCTCCTGCTTGATGGCATTCCAGAGCTCCTGCGCTGTGTGGCTTCGATGCCCCAATGAAACTAGTTTCAAGACGGCCTGCTGACGTTTGGCCACGGCTGTGCTCATGTCGGTCATAGGTAAACGTTCACGGGTCCATGTGGAGGTGGACTGTGACGGATCCTGCAGAGAGGAATCTGAGGAACTGGTGTAAGAGGAGGAGTCGATGCGTACAGACTGGATTCCTGCAATCCTTGGAGTGGGCAGGACACGTCCTGCGCCACTCGCACGATCTGTACCTGGCTCAACAACATTAACCCAATGGGCAGTGAGGGAAACATATCGCCCCTGTCCATGCTGACTGGTCCACGCATCGGTGGTGAGGTGGACCTTGCTACTGACGGCATTCAGTAGCGCATGTTTTATGTTTGCCTCAACATGCCTGTGCAGGGCAGGGACAGCCTGCCTGCTGAAGTAAAAGCGGCTGGGCACCTTGTACTGTGGGACTGCCAATGCCATCAAGTCACGGAAGCTGTCAGTCTCCACCAGCCTGAACGAGAGCATTTCCAGGGACAACAGTTTGGCAATGCCTGCATTCAGAGCCTGTGCTCGGGGGTGGTTGGCCGAGAATGCCCGCCTTTTCTCCCATGCCTGTACTACCGATGGCTGTAGAGTAGACTGGGAGTGTGAGGATGACTGGGAAGGTGGTGCTGTGGGTGGAATTACACTAGGTCTCTGGACAACAGTGGAGGAAGAGGCAACACGAGATGAAGAGGTGGTAGCTGCCGCTGTTGGTTGGCCTACGTCTTCACTGTGTTTCTGTAACTCCACTGCGTGCCTGTTCCGCACATGTTTCCACATATTTGTGGTATTGAGGTTGCTGACACTTTTACCTCTTTTTACTTTCTGATGACACAGCTTGCATTTGACAAAACAAATGTCATCTGCAACTGTGTCAAAAAAGGACCAGGCATTGCAAGTCTTGGGAGCGCCCTTTTTGGCTTTGGAAAGAGACAGGCTCCTAACGGGTGCCAAAGTGGAGGCTACAGGCTCCGCAGTCTTCCCCCTCCCTCTCCCTCTTTGGCCCGTAAGGGGAAGCTCTTCCTCAGAGCTGCTCCCACCACCTTCCTGTTCCTCACGCCACGATGGGTCAAGGACCTCATCATCTCCACTACCCTCTGCCACCAACTGCTCCTCCTGGGTAGTCTCGGCAGCACAGTACGCATCAGAAAGCGGCACCTGAGTTTCATCATCAGATGCGTACTGCGCTGTGGTCACCGGAGGCACTGGCCCACCTGCCTCTTCAGAGTCAGAGAAAAAAAGCTGTTGGGCATCACTGCACACTGCCTCTTCTTCCATTTCTCCAATGCTGCTTGGCTGGCCCCCTGTTTCCAAGCCAAGAGATTCAGAGAACAGAAGTAGAGACGGCTCCTGTCCTGGGCTCTCTGACTGCCTGGCCAATTTGGCAGGTGGTGAAGAGACAGATGGCTGCTCTCCAGTGCTCTGTGCCTGAGAGGATGTGGCACTAACTGAAGTCGATGCCGAGGCGTTAGCTGCCATCCACCCGACAACGGCTTCAATTTGGACTTCACGCAGCAGCGGTGCACGGCGCTCTCCGACAAAGCTGCGCATGAAGGACTGTTCCCTGCTGAAACTGAGTGACGACGAGTCACCGGCGCCCGCAGCAGGCACAGAATCACCACGTCCTCTCCCTGCTCCTCTCCCTGCTCCGCGCCCACGTGCCTTACTCCCTGCCCTCTTCATCTTGGTTGACAGATAAAGATAAGCAGAAAAGTACTAAGGCCTTAGCGTGCTTATTCCTGAAATGCTCCTTCTAACAGGTGTAAGAAACACTAATGTTGTAAAGTGTGGACTAAACTTTATTATTTTTCAAATGTGGCCTACACAAGTGTTAAGTTGTGTTTGGTGAACTTTACTTTTTTTTTTGTGCAGATCGGGCTACAGAGCTAGTTTAAATCACACGGAGACCGTGCAGACAGCCGTAAACGGCGCTGCAAGGCCAAAAAACCCTCCTCTAGGTTATCCTATGTAGTGTTTTTCCACTATTTAGCTGGAGACGGGTGGAAAGACACTAATAGGAATTTTTTTTTTAAATTTTAAACAGGCTGCACTATTTGAAAAAAAGGAAATTGTTTTTCAAGGTATGAGGCAGTAACGCACCCTGAGCTGAATCCAACCGGCTATGGCTGCACACAGACTACAGGGCGAGCTGCGCTCACACAGAGACCGTGCAGACAGCCGTAAACGGCGCTGCAAGGCCCAATAAACCCCCTCTAGGTTATCCTATGTAGTGTTTTTCCACTATTTAGCTGGAGACGAGTGGAAAAACACTAATAGGGAATTTTTTTTTAAATTTTTAAACAGGCTGCACTATTTGAAAAAAAGGAAAATTTTTCTCAAGGTATGAGCCAGTAACGAACCCTGAGCTGAATCCAACCGGCTATGGCTGCACACAGACTACAGGGCGAGCTGGGCTCACACGGAGACCGTGCAGACAGCCGTAAACGGCGCTGCAAGGCCCAAAAACCCCCCTCTAGGTTATCCTATGTAGTGTTTTTCCACAATTTAGCTGGAGACGGGTGGAAAAACACTAATAGGAAATTTGAGAAAAAATGTGCAGCAGGCTGCACTATGAGCAAAAAAGGACAACTGTGTGAGGCAGTGTGAACCCCCCCTGAGCCGAATACAACCGGGTATATGGCTGCACACAGACTACAGAGTGAGCTGCACACACACACACACACAGAGACCTTGCAGAACGCTGTTAAAACAGCGCTGCAAGGCAAGAGGGCAACAGTGAAGAACACACAGCGTTTTGCTAAATTAGCCTTTGGAAAGGAAAATAAAGCAATTAGCTAGCTCAACTGGCCCTCAGTTAGAACACAGCGTCCTGTCCCTAACTGAAATCACAGCAGAGTGAGCGCAAAATGGCGGCAGCGTTTTTTATAGTGCAGAGTGACATCATTTCAGCAGCCAATCACAGCCTTGCCAGTACTTACATGCCCACCATGCTAAACAGGATGTGCCCACACTTCCAATCATTCCTCATTGGCTGCTGCGTTCTGTTTGAATTCTGGGAACTTCCGATTCCGGTATCCGATACGCGGGAAGTATCGGAATTCGGTATCGGAATTCCGATACCGCATATATCGGCCGATACCCGATACTTGCGGTATCGGAATGCTCAACACTATCTAGAGCCATTACCAATGTCTCCGTTACCCACTGCTGCATGGGAGGAAATGGCAGTCGACATATATGGACCATTACCAAATGGCCAATACATGCTAGTAACAATTGATGGATATTCTAGATATCCTGTCATTTCATTCATCTCTTCAACGTCTGCTAATAGTGTCATACCAGAACTGGACAGCACATTCTCTGCATATGGCATTCCAAGAGTGGTCAAAACAGATAATGGACCTCCATTCAATGGACATGTGTTTGCACAGTCTTCTGAATACTTGAGGTTCAGCCACCGAAAAATCACACCTTGCTGGCCGCAAGCTAATGGAATCGTAGAACGCTTCATGCGCACCATGGGGAAACAAATCAAGGCAGCTAGTCTGGAGCACACCCCGCTGAAACAGTCACTATACAAATTCCTGCGCAATTACCGCAATA
Organism: Ranitomeya imitator; assembly: GCF_032444005.1. Taxonomy (NCBI): domain Eukaryota; kingdom Metazoa; phylum Chordata; class Amphibia; order Anura; family Dendrobatidae; genus Ranitomeya; species Ranitomeya imitator. The sequence goes on from NC_091282.1 coordinate 632,803,666, forward strand.
CGCCACATTCTACCACTAATGCTGCTCCATCTCATCTAATGTTCAGCAGAACTCCTCATATACGGATCCCTGACGTGACCAGTCATCCCTGATAAATTTAAGTGAAATCTATCACATCTCAAATCTTAAACTTAAATTGTTAAATATTTTTTCTTTTCTTTTTGAGCCAGCACTTGCTTTGACCTAATATGGATCCTCCATCCTATCTGGAGGTAGGTTAGGATCCTTTAGACTTAATAATCCCCCTCTGTCAAAACCTTCCCTTGCAGTGTTTTATTTAGGTGAAGGGGTTAAATAGGTGGCATTTTAGATGTAGTGCTATGTATTATAAATGGGGTTTGATTTTGTGCCCCGGAAAGATGGAGGACGTGTGAAGGATTTATATCTAAGATCCATGCTCTGAACATAACAGATGCGGCTCAGCGCTGCGTTCTAAATGAAAGTCACATGAAAACTACCGGAAGTGATTCTTGAGCTTCACCTGTGCGTTCCACTCGGGGGCGCACAGGAAATGACACAGGTAGGCTTACTACACGAGGACTGAATAGCGGTCTATTTAATCTGAGCACTGACAGCGGCACGGTATCTTTCCTGGCTATATGGAGTATCCCCCTATTACCTCATTGTAGCAGCGTGGGGTCTCTAAGCTGGGGAGCGGCGGCGATGGCTCCTCTTTGTGCCGCGTGGGTGCTGTGGGGCGGCGGCTCCTCTTTGTGCAGCGTCGGGCTCTGTGCTGTGGGGCGGCGGCGTATCTTCGTGCAGCGTCGGGGCTTCTCCGGCATTTCCTCAAAGCCTGGAGGCACCGGCAGCTCCATTGCTGTGATGTGTTGGCCTCCGGGAAAATGGCCGCTGGGGGCAGTGCATGCTCAGATTCAGATCTCGTCTCCTGAATCTTATATGCCGGAAAATACGGTAAATCTGGCGTTTTGACTTTTTTGCTCTGCCATTTACCGAATGGATTAATTCTTTTTATAGATTGATAGATCGGGCGATTCTGAATGTGGCATTAAAAAATATGTGTATTTTTTTATTATTAATTGTTTTATTTTGAATGGGGCGAAAGGGGGGTGATTTGAACTTTAAAATTTTTTTATTTTTTTAATATTTTTTTAAACTTTTTTTTTACTTTACACTTGCTTCAATAGTCTCTATGGGAGACTAGAAGCTGCAGTACTCTGATTGTCTCTGCTACACACAGGCGATAATCAGACCACCTGTGTGTAGCAGAACTTGCTATGAGCGTCGACGGCTCATAGCGATCCAGCAATGAAAACTACAGGGGTCTGTTGCAGACCCTGGGTTGTCATGCCAAACCATCGGCAACCCGCGGTCATGTGACATGGGTGCTGATAGGCGGGATTAGCGACGCACTTCTGGCACGATCACATTGATTGCTGTTATCAGAGATTGATAGCGGCAATCATGTCCTGGGCTGCTGATAGCAATAGAGAGTGAGACAATTCATTTGTCAATGGTGCAGTCACATGGAGGAATTACACGGAAGACTATCACATCCCAGTGCACGGACTGACTAGCTGCTCTCCTGATCAGAGCGTGACAGCTGCATTCAATGGCTGCACGTTACTATACTGGTGGAGCACTGCCGAAATCCCACAGCCAGAAGACCATAAATGGGACACAGCAAGCTGTAGTTAGAGTTCATGGAAGTAGAGATTTGGAAGGATCAGAGAAATCCGAAGAGAAGTACAAACAGACTGGGTAAGACAGTTCACAGGAGAGAGACTGAAGGCTAGACACAATAATCAGCAAGTAATGAGGCAGAGTGCCATGTTTTTTTTAGTAGGCCCAAACAGGAAACAAGATGGCTTTCACAGACGCAACATCAACCATCTTAGTAAAGGGCAAAGTCAGATATACAATAGCTGCCTCAAGTGGTGAGGAGTGGAAATGCAGCACAAATTTTTTAAGGTGTACAATAGCAGCCACTAATGGTTAATCAGCAGAATAATATTAGAATCCTGTTAATAAATCCATGTAACAATCCTACATTTCTCATCTGCTTTTCCAGGCTTCTGGCAGCTCCATGACAGATGAGGAGCACCAATACCATTAACCCTGGAGAGACCAGCTGACCCCTCATTCAGGACCTAAGTGCCAATCAATAGCCCCTCTTCAACCCCATGTTAGCAGAGCTGCTTGAATCTGGAGCAAAAGCATTAAAAGTCACAACAATTTTACGCAACTCAGCATTGGGCAAAAAATTAGCAAATGTTCAAAGTGTTTTATGACAGTTTTCTGGCTTGCACACTTTGTTGAATGAAGGTCATAGTTGCTATAAATTCCAGGAAGTGTTGAGCTGTTATCTACATACAGATGTGTCCTTACCTTTACTCTTGGCAACAGATATCCTAAGAGGAATGTCACCAGATCACCAGATTTGAAAGGAAACAAGATTTACCGATACTCTGTCAGGAGATGTGCATGCTATATGTACCTACTTGTGGCCACTCAGTGGTTGAAATGTAAATTGTGACTTTTCAAGGGTTTTGTTGATAATGCTTTACATTTGTGTCATATCATATGTTGGTACAAATTGATTCATAGAACCCGGTTCATTGGCGACATCAACCTGGAGCCATGAGAGCTGCCTCTTACCTGATGGAATCTACAGCTCTTTTGAATAACCGGCCTGGCATGGCATCACATGTGTATCACATACAACAATGATATCCTGCCAGGCTGGCTAAATAAGAGACCTTGATGCTGGCAGGCAAGATATGGTTTTCAGGCTCCCAACCAATGCTCACAGACTACTGAAGTGGAAGATACACCGGGTCCTATGAATCGATTCATATCAACTTATCAAATTTTTGCTTATCACTATTGGCAAAGCATTGACCCCTTCACAATCATTTTGTGGGAGGCTGATGGCCTGATACAGTAGGATTGTTCCTCTGTCAACTGTTTAGAGTATATGGTCAATAATGACTGTGGCATCTAAGGGTGTATTCAAGCCAAACATGTACAGATTTGGTGCCCAACTCTAGTCATAATTATTAGTTATTAATGAAATCTAAGGATTGACACAACTGTATTGTACCATGCTAGGCAGGTTCAATGCCACATGAATTTCCTGCCAAAGCACCAGTAATGTACTGGGTATAAACCAGTTGTCCTGGAAGATCTAAGAAAGCTTAATTTTTCAGATTCAAAATTGTGGGTCTGGATTGCTTATGAAATCAACTCATGACATAGACCCTAGTGGTAACTAATAGGTTCCAAATTCAGTTTCCACTTAGGTTATCTTTTGATGGTCTTCTACAACCAAAGCCTGCTACCAACTGTTGTTGCTGGTCTTGCAGAGGACATATAATATACATTCCAGAGAGGAATTAGGAGCAGATAGTTTGTTGTCCAGATGTGCACTCCCAATAGTGAGGCTCCATAGATCACTTCTGGTTTTAAAACCTTCAGACCATCAAGAGACAAGGATATTTTGAATTGTCTTAGAATTTTTTGATCTTAGTTTTATGGCCACAGTTTTTACTTGGCAGATGATGAGCCTTATTAACCCCTTCATGACCCAGCCTATTTTGACCTTAAAGACCTTGCCGTTTTTTGCAATTCTGACCAGTGTCCATTTATGAGGTAATAACTCAGGAACGCTTCAATGGATCCTAGCGGTTCTGAGATTGTTTTTTCGTGACATATTGGGCTTCATGTTAGTGGTAAATTTAGGTCAATAAATTCTGTGTTTATTTGTGATAAAAACGGAAATTTGGCGAAAATTTTGAAAATTTCGCAATTTTCACATTTTGAATTTTTATTCTGTTAAACCAGAGAGGTATGTGACACAAAATAGTTAATAAATAACATTTCCCACACGTCTACTTTACATCAGCACAATTTTGGAAACAAAATTTTTTTTTGCTAGGAAGTTATAAGGGTTAAAATTTGACCAGCGATTTCTCATTTTTACAACGAAATTTACAAAACCATTTTTTTTAGGGACCACCTCACATTTGAAGTCAGTTTGAGGGGTCTATATGGCTGAAAATACCCAAAAGTGACACCATTCTAAAAACTGCACCCCTCAAGGTACTCAAAACCACATTCAAGAAGTTTATTAACCCTTCAGGTGCTTCACAGCAGCAGAAGCAACATGGAAGGAAAAAATGAACATTTAACTTTTTAGTCACAAAAATGATTTTTCAGCAATAATTTTTGTATTTTCCCAATGGTAAAAGGAGAAACTGAACCACGAAAGTTGTTGAACAAATTTGTCCTGAGTACGCTGATACCTCATATGTGGGGGTAAACCACTGTTTGGGCGCACGGCAGGGCTTGGAAGGGAAGGAGCGCCATTTGACTTTTTGAATGAAAAATTGGCTGCACTCTTTAGCGGACACCATGTCAAGTTTGGAGAGCCCCCGTGTGCCTAAAAATTGGAGCTCCCCCACAAGTGACCCCATTTTGGAAACTAGACACCCCAAGGAACTTATCTAGTTGCATAGTGAGCCCTTTAAACCCCCAGCTGCTTCACAAATTGATCCGTAAAAATGAAAAAGTACTATTTTTTCACAAAAAAAATTCTTTTAGCCTCAATTTTTTCATTTTCACATGGACAACAGGATAAAATGGATCCTAAAATTTGTTTGGCAATTTCTCCTGAGCACACCGATACCTCACATGTGGGGGTAAACCACTGTTTGGGCACATGGTAAGGCTCGGAAGGGAAGGAGCGCCATTTGACTTTTTGAATGAAAAATTATCTCCATCGTTAGCGGACACCATGTCGCGTTTGGAGAGACCCTGTGTGCTTAAACATTGGAGCTCCCCAACAAGTGACCCCATTTTAGAAACTGGACCCCCCAAGGAACTTATCTAGATGCCTAGTGAGCACTTAAAACCCTCAGGTGCTTCACAAATTGATCCGTAAAAATGAAAAAGTACTTTTTTTTCACAAAAAATTTCTTTTCGCTTCAATTTTTTCATTTTCACATGGGCAATAGGATAAAATAGATCCTAAAATTTGTTGAGCAATTTCTCCCGAATACGTCGATACCTCATATCTTGGGGTAAACCACTGTTTGGGCACACGGCAGGGCTCAGAAGGGAAGGCGCGCCTTTTGACTTTTTGAATGGAAAATTAGCTCCATTTGTTAGCGGACACCATGTCGCATTTGGAGAGCCCCTGTGTGCCTATGCAATGGAGCTCCCCCACAAGTGACCCCATTTTGGAAACTAGACCCCCCAAGGAACTTATCTAGATGCATACTGAGCACTAGGGTTGAGCGAAACGGGTCGTTCATTTTCAAAAGTCGCCGACTTTTGGCAAAGTCGGGTTTCATGAAACCCGATCCGACCCCTGTGCGGGGTCGGCCATGCGGTACGCGACTTTCGCGCCAAAGTCGCGTTTCAATGACGCGAAAAGCGCCATTTCTCAGCCAATGAAGGTAAACGCAGAGTGTGGGCAGCGTGATGACATAGGTCCTGGTCCCCACCATCTTAGAGAAGGGCATTGCAGTGATTGGCTTGCTGTCTGCGGCGTCACAGGGGCTATAAAGGGGCGTTCCCGCCGACCGCCATGTTACTGCTGCTGATCTGAGCTTAGGGAGAGGCTGCTGCCGCTTCGTCAGAAGCAGGGATAGCGTTAGGCAGGGTCCATTAACCACCAAACCGCTTGTGCTGTAGCGATTTCCACTGCCCAACACCACCTTCGGTGTGCAGGGACAGTGGAAGCTACATTTTTTTTTTTTCCCCTCAGCGCTGTAGCTCATTGTGCTGCCCTAGAAGGCTCCCTGATAGCTGCATTGCTGTGTGTACACGCCGCTGTGCAAACCAACTGCTTTTTTCAAAGCACAAATCCTCTTGTTCCTTCCTTTCTGCACAGCTATCTTTTTTGTTTGTCCACACTTTTTATTTAATTTGTGCATCAGTCCACTCCTTATTGCTGCCTGCCATACCTGGCTGAGATTACTGCAGGGAGATAGTAATTGTTGGACACTCCCTGTTTTTTTTTTTGTTTTTTGTTTTTTTTTTTGTGGGAGATTAAGATTGACATTTCTGCTAGAGTGCCATCCCTGTGTGTGCCATCTCTCACTCAGTGGGCCATAGAAAGCCTATTTATTTTTTTGCTTGATTTGGGTTATAAAATCTACCTGAAAAAATCACTACATCAATCAGTGGGAGAAAAATATTGGCCTCAGGGCTTGTGTGCCACTCTTGACTCCTGTGTGTGCCATCTCTCAGTCAGTGGGCCATAGAAAGCCTATTTATTTTTTTGCTTGATTTGGGTTCTAAAATCTACCTGAAAAAATCACTACATTAATCAGTGGGAGAAAAATATTGGCCTCAGGGCTTGTGTGCCACTCCTGACTCCTGTGTGCATCATCACTCACTCAGTGGGCCATAGAAAGCCTATTTTTTTTTTGCTTTATTTGGGTTCTAAATTCTACCTGAAAAAATCAATAAATCAATCAGTGGGAGATTAATATTGGCCTTTGGGCTTGTGTGCCAGTCCTAAGCGTGCCATCTCTCTCTCTCAGATAGTGGGCCATAGAAAGCCTATTTATTATTTTTTTTATTGGGTTTATAAATTTTCCCTGGAACAAAAAAAAAAAAAGTGGGAGATTAATATTGGCCTCTGGGCTTGTGTGCCAGTCCTGAGCGTGCCATCTCCCTCACAAATAGTGGGCCATAGAAAGCCTATTTATTTTTTTTTTTTGGTTTTATAAATTCTCCCTGAAAAAAAAAAGGGAGATTAATATTGGCCTTTGGGCTTGTGTGCCAGTCCTAAGCGTGCCATCTCTCTCTCTCAGATAGTGGGCCATAGAAAGCCTATTTATTATTTTTTTTATTGGGTTTATAAATTTTCCCTGAAAAAAAATAAAAAGTGGGAGATTAATATTGGCCTCTGGGCTTGTGTGCCAGTCCTGAGCGTGCCATCCCTCTCACAAATAGTGGGCCATAGAAAGCCTATTTATTTATTTTTTTTTTGGTTTTATAAATTCTCCCTGAAAAAAAAAAAGGGAGATTAATATTGGCCTTTGGGCTTGTGTGCCAGTCCTAAGCGTGCTATCTCTCTCTCTCAGATAGTGGGCCATAGAAAGCCTATTTATTATTTTTTTTATTGGGTTTATAAATTTTCCCTGAAAAAAAATAAAAAGTGGGAGATTAATATTGGCCTCTGGGCTTGTGTGCCACTCCTGAGCGTGCCATCTCTCTCACAAATAGTGGGCCATAGAAAGCCTATTTATTTATTTATTTTTGGTTTTATAAATTCTCCCTGAAAAAAAAAAGGGAGATTAATATTGGCCTTTGGGCTTGTGTGCCAGTCCTAAGCGTGCCATCTCTCTCTCTCAGATAGTGGGCCATAGAAAGCCTATTTATTATTTTTTTTATTGGGTTTATAAATTTTCCCTGAAAAAAAATAAAAAGTGGGAGATTAATATTGGCCTCTGGGCTTGTGTGCCAGTCCTGAGCGTGCCATCTCTCTCACAAATAGTGGGCCATAGAAAGCCTATTTATTTATTTGGTTGATTTGGGTTCTAAATTCTACCTGAAAAAATCAATAAATCAATCAGTGGGAGATAAATATTGGCCTCTGGGCTTGTGTGCCACTCCTGACTCCTGTGTGCGTCATCTCTCACTCAGTGGGCCATAGAAAGCCTATTTTTTCTTTTATTTGTTTTCTAAATTCTCCCTGAAAAAATCATTTTATTTTATTTGGTTTCTAAATTCTTCCTGAAAAAATCATTTTATTCTATTATTTTTTTTTCCTAAAGTCTCCCTGAAAAAAAAAAAAAAATCAAATCAGTGGGAGATTAATATTGCCCTTTCTGCTTGTGTGCCAGTCTTGACTCCTGGGTGTGCCATCTCTCTCTCTCTCTCTCTCCAATTGTGGGCCATAGAAAGCCTATTATTTTTTTAGCTTGATTTGGGTTCCAAAATCTACCTGAAAAAATCACTACATCAATCAGTGGGAGATAAATATTGGCCTCTGGGCTTGTGTGCCACTCCTGACTCCTGTGTGCGTCATCTCTCACTCAGTGGGCAATAGAAAGCCTATTTTTTGTTTTATTTGTTTTCTAAATTCTCCCTGAAAAAATCATTTTATTTTATTTGGTTTCTAAATTCTTCCTGAAAAAATCATTTTATTCTATTATTTTTTTTTCCTAAAGTCTCCCTGAAAAAAAAAAAAAAAAAAAAATCAGTGGGAGATTAATATTGCCCTTTCTGCTTGTGTGCCAGTCTTGACTCCTGGGTGTGCCATCTATCTCTCTCTCTCCAATTGTGGGCCATAGAAAGCCTATTTTTTTTTTAGCTTGATTTGGGTTCCAAAATCTACCTGAAAAAATCACTACATCAATCAGTGGGAGATAAATATTGGCCTCTGGGCTTGTGTGCCACTCCTGACTCCTGTGTGCATCATCTCTCACTCCGTGGGCCATAGAAAGCCTATTTTTTCTTTTATTTGTTTTCTAAATTCTCCCTGAAAAAATCATTTTATTTTATTTGGTTTCTAAATTCTTCCTGAAAAAATCATTTTATTCTATTATTTTTTTTTCCTAAAGTCTCCCTGAAAAAAACAAAAAAAAACAAATCAGTGGGAGATTAATATTGCCCTTTCTGATTGTGTGCCAGTCTTGACTCCTGGGTGTGCCATCTCTCTCTCTCTCTCCAATTGTGGGCCATAGAAAGCCTATTATTTTTTTAGCTTGATTTGGGTTCCAAAATCTACCTGAAAAAATCACTACATCAATCAGTGGGAGATAAATATTGGCCTCTGGGCTTGTGTGCCACTCCTGACTCCTGTGTGCGTCATCTCTCACTCAGTGGGCAATAGAAAGCCTTTTTTTGTTTTATTTGTTTTATAAATTCTCCCTGAAAAAATCATTTTTATTTTATTTGGTTTCTAAACTCTTCCTGAAAAAATCATTTTATTCTATTATTTTTTTTTTCTAAAGTCTCCCTGGAAAAAAAAAAAAAATCAAATAAGTGGGAGATTAATATTGCCCTTTCTGCTTGTGTGCCAGTCTTGACTCCTGGGTGTGCCATCTCTCTCTCTCTCTCCAATTGTGGGCCATAGAAAGCCTATTATTTTTTTAGCTTGATTTGGGTTCCAAAATCTACCTGAAAAAATCACTACATCAATCATTGGGAGAACAATATTGGCCTCTGGGCTTGTGTGCCACTTCTGACTCCTGTGTGCGTCATCTCTCACTCCGTGGGCCATAGAAAGCCTATTTTTTCTTTTATTTGTTTTCTAAATTCTCCCTGAAAAAATCATTTTATTTTATTTGGTTTCTAAATTCTTCCTGAAAAAATCATTTTATTCTATTATTTTTTTTTCCTAAAGTCTCCCTGAAAAAAACAAAAAAAACAAATCAGTGGGAGATTAATATTGCCCTTTCTGCTTGTGTGCCAGTCTTGACTCCTGGGTGTGCCATCTCTCTCTCTCTCTCTCTAATTGTGGGCCATAGAAAGCCTATTATTTTTTTAGCTTGATTTGGGTTCCAAAATCTACCTGAAAAAATCACTACATCAATCAGTGGGAGATAAATATTGGCCTCTGGGCTTGTGTGCCACTCCTGACTCCTGTGTGCGTCATCTCTCACTCAGTGGGCAATAGAAAGCCTTTTTTTGTTTTGTTTTCTAAATTCTCCCTGAAAAAATCATTTTATTTTATTTGGTTTCTAAATTCTTCCTGAAAAAATCATTTTATTCTATTATTTTTTTTTTCCTAAAGTCTCCCTGAAAAAAAAAAAAAACAAATCAGTGGGAGATTAATATTGCCCTTTCTGCTTGTGTGCCAGTCTTGACTCCTGGGTGTGCCATCTCTCTCTCTCTCCAAATGTGGGCCATAGAAAGCCTATTTTTTTTTTAGCTTGATTTGGGTTCCAAAATCTACCTGAAAAAATCACTACATCAATCAGTGGGAGATAAATATTGGCCTCTGGGCTTGCGTGCCACTCCTGACTCCTGTGTGCGTCATCTCTCACTCAGTGGGCCATAGAAAGCCTTTTTTTGTTTTATTTGTTTTCTAAATTCTCCCTGAAAAAATCAATTTAATTTTATTTGGTTTCTAAATTCTTCCTGAAAAAATCATTTTATTCTATTATTTTTTTTTCCTAAAGTCTCCCTGAAAAAAAAAAAAAAATCAAATCAGTGGGAGATTAATATTGCCCTTTCTGCTTGTGTGCCAGTCTTGACTCCTGGGTGTGCCATCTCTCTCTCTCTCTCCAATTGTGGGCCATAGAAAGCCTATTATTTTTTTAGCTTGATTTGGGTTCCGAAATCTACCTGAAAAAATCACTACATCGATCATTGGGAGAACAATATTGGCCTCTGGGCTTGTGTGCCACTCCTGACTCCTGTGTGCGTCATCTCTCACTCCGTGGGCCATAGAAAGCCTATTTTTTCTTTTATTTGTTTTCTAAATTCTCCCTGAAAAAATAATTTTATTTTATTTGGTTTCTAAATTCTTCCTGAAAAAATCATTTTATTCTATTATTTTTTTTTCCTAAAGTCTCCCTGAAAAAAAAAAAAAATCAAATCAGTGGGAGATTAATATTGCCCTTTCTGCTTGTGTGCCAGTCTTGACTCCTGGGTGTGCCATCTCTCTCTCTCTCTCCAATTGTGGGCCATAGAAAGCCTATTATTTTTTTAGCTTGACTTGGGTTCCAAAATCTACCTGAAAAAATCACTACATCAATCAGTGGGAGATAAATATTGGCCTCTGGGCTTGTGTGCCACTCCTGACTCCTGTGTGCGTCATCTCTCACTCAGTGGGCCATAGAAAGCCTTTTTTTGTTTTATTTGTTTTCTAAATTCTCCCTGAAAAAATCATTTTATTTTATTTGGTTTCTAAATTCTTCCTGAAAAAATCATTTTATTCTATTATTTTTTTTTCCTAACGTCTCCCTGAAAAAAAAAAAAAATCAAATCAGTGGGAGATTAATATTTACATTTGTGCTTCAGTGACAGTCCTGCGTGTGTGGCATCTCTCTCATTTGTTGCCACCAACAACAGAGTGTGTAACATTGTGCCTGATTTTCGTTGTGGTCTCACTCACCTGTAAAGGGGTAGCTAAATCATACTGAAGTTATAGCTCACCGTGTAAGTTGTGTGACACCAACAAATACCGTTAGTTTGGTTACGTTTTTAAAACAATGAGGAAGTCTGGTGGAAGAGGTCGTGGCCGGGGGCGTTCATTGTCAGCTGGTAATGAGGGTAGTGGTAGTGGTGGAGCATCAGCTGGTCGTGGGAAAAAAAATATTGCACCTAAGTCTGGAGCTGTGGAGCCAGCTTCGTCGTCTGGCTACACAAGGCCTCGAACGCTCCCTTTTCTGGGAGTAGGAAAACCGCTTTTAAAGCCGGAGCAGCAAGAGCAAGTTTTGGCTTATCTTGCTGACTCAGCCTCTAGCTCTTTTGCCTCCTCTCGTGAAACTGGTAAATATCAAAGCAGCGCGTCGTTAGTGGATGTTCACGGTCAGGGACAAGTCGCTTCCTTGTCCTCTTCAGCAAAAACAACAACAGAGAAGAATGCAGCAGGCGACACAACGGGTTACTCCATGGAGCTCTTTACACATACCGCCCCTGGCTTAGAAAGTGAAGCAGTTAACAGTCCATGCCCATTACAAGTTGAATCTGACATGGAGTGCACTGATGCACAGCCACAGCCAGACTACTATGCTGGTCCTTTGACTCAGACCACAACATTGCCCTCGCAGGGTAATGATCAAGAATCAGACCCTGATGAGACTATGTTGCCCCATCACGAACGCTATACCACCGACCGACACGGTGACACAGACGAAGTTGCACACGAGCTACAAGAAGAGGTAATAGATGACCCAGTTCTTGACCCCGATTGGCAGCCATTGGGGGAACAGGGTGCAGGCGGCAGCAGTTCTGAAGCGGAGGAGGAGGGGCCGCAGCAGGCATCAACATCGCAACAGGTTCCATCTGCCGGGCCCGTATCTTGCTGAAAACGCGTGGCAAAGCCAAAATCTGTTGGAGGACAGCGTGGCCATCCGGTTAAAGCTCAGTCTGCAATGCCTGAAAAGGTATCCGATGCTAGAAAGAGTGCAGTCTGGCATTTTTTTAAACAACATCCAATTGATCAGCGCAAAGTCATCTGTCAAAAATGTTCAACTACCTTAAGCAGAGGACAGAATCTGAAAAGTCTCAATACAAGTTGCATGCATAGACATTTAACCACCATGCATTTGCAAGCCTGGACTAACTACCAAACGTCCCTTAAGGTTGTAGCACCCTCGGCCAATGAAGCTAGTCAGCAACGCAACATCCCTTCCGGCAGTGTAGGGCCACCATTTTCCGCACCACCTGCAGTATCTGTGCAGGTTTCTTTGCCAGGCCAAAGCAGTCAGGGTCAGGGAATCACCAGTTTCGTAGTAGGAAACACTGCATCTAGGGCACTGGCGGCAACAATACCATCTCCCACCGTCTCTCAGTCTGCCATGTCCACCGGCACCCCCGCTAGTTCCACGATCTCCAGCTCTCCAGTCCAGCTCACCCTACATGAGACTATGGTTAGAAAAAGGAAGTACTTAGCCTTGCATCCATGTACACAGGGTTTGAACGCCCACATAGCTAGACTAATCTCGTTAGAGATGATGCCCTACCGGTTAGTTGAAAGCGAAGCTTTCAAAGCCCTGATGGACTACGCTGTACCACGCTACGAGCTACCCAGTCGACACTTTTTTTCCAGAAAAGCCATCCCAGCCCTCCACCAGCATGTTAAAGAGCGCATCGTCCATGCACTCAGGCAATCTGTGAGCACAAAGGTGCACCTGACAACAGATGCATGGACCAGTAGGCATGGCCAGGGACGTTACGTGTCCATCACGGCACACTGGGTGAATGTTGTGGATGCAGGGTCCACAGGGGACAGCAAGTTTGGGACAGTTCTGCCTAGCCCACGGTCTAGGAAACAGTTGGCTGTAGCCGTTCGCACCCCCTCCTCCTCCTCTTCGTCCTCCTGCAGAAGCGAGAGCTCGTCCACAGACCGCAGTCGCACAACCACTCCATCCGCAGCTGCCACTGTTGCACACCAGGTCTCCCATTATGGGGCAGCTACTGGCAAACGTCAGCAGGCTGTATTGGCTATGAAGTGTTTGGGCGACAACAGACACACCGCGGAAGTTCTGTCCGAGTTCTTGCAGAAAGAAACGCAGTCGTGGCTGGGCACTGTAGATCTTGAGGCAGGCAAGGTAGTGAGTGATAACGGAAGGAATTTCATGGCTGCCATCTCTCTTTCCCAACTGAAACACATTCCTTGCCTGGCTCACACCTTAAACCTGGTGGTGCAGTGCTTCCTGAAAAGTTATCCGGGGTTATCCGACCTGCTCCTCAAAGTGCGTGGACTTTGCTCACATATCCGCCGTTTGCCCGTACACTCCAGCCGTATGCAGACCTATCAGCGTTCTTTGAACTTTCCCCAGCATCGCCTAATCATAGACGTTGCAACAAGGTGGAACTCAACACTGCACATGCTTCAGAGACTGTGCGAACAGAGGCGGGCTGTTATGTTTTTGTGGGAGGATACACATACACGGGCAGGCAGTAGGATGGCAGACATGGAGTTGTCAGGTGTGCAGTGGTCGAAGATTCAAGACATGTGTCAAGTCCTTCAGTGTTTTGAGGAATGCACACGGCTGGTTAGTGCAGACAACGCCATAATAAGCATGAGCATCCCCCTAATGCGTCTGCTGATGCAAAGTTTGACGCACATAAAGGATCAGGCGTCTGCAGCTGAGGAAGAGGAAAGCCTTGATGACAGTCAGCCATTGTCTGGCCAGGGCAGTGTACAGGACGAGTTAGCGGGCGAAGAGGAGGAGGAAGACGAGGAGGATGATGGGGATGATTATATTTTTAATGAGGAAGCTTTTCCGGGGCCACTGGAAATTGGTGGCGCGGCAAGGCCGGGTTCTGGTTTTTGGAGGGACACAAGTGACGTGGATTTGCCTGAAACTGCCTCTCAACCAAGCACAACCGCAGATTTGAGAACTGGAACTTTGGCCCACATGGCGGATTATGCCTTACGTATCCTCAAAAGGGACACACGCATAACTAAAATGATGAACGATGACGATTACTGGTTGGCCTGCCTCCTTGATCCTCGCTATAAAGGCAAATTGCAAAATATAATGCCACATGAGAACTTGGAACTAATATTAGCAACCAAACAATCAACTCTTGTTGACCGTTTGCTTCTGGCATTCCCTGCACACAGCGCCCGTGATCATTCTCACACGAGCTGCAGGGGCCAGCAGACCAGAGGAGTTAGAGGGGCAGAAATCAGAAGTGGCGTTGGCCAGAGGGGTTTTCTGACCAGGTTGTGGAGTGATTTTGCTATGACCGCAGACAGGACAGGTACTGCAGCATCAATTCAAAGTGACAGGAGACATTTGTCCAGTATGGTTACAAACTATTTTTCATCCCTTATCGATGTTCTCCCTCAACCGTCATTCCCATTTGATTACTGGGCATCAAAATTAGACACCTGGCCAGAATTGGCAGAATATGCATTGCAGGAGCTTGCTTGCCCGGCAGCTAGTGTCCTATCAGAAAGAGTATTCAGTGCTGCAGGTTCAATACTAACAGAAAAAAGGACTCGTCTGGCTATCCAAAATGTAGATGATCTAACCTTCATTAAAATGAACCACAACTGGATTTCAAAATCTTTTGCCCCACCTTGCCCGGCTGACACCTAGCTTTCCTATGAAAAGGTCTTGCCTGTGGACTATTCTGAATGCCTTTTCCAATCTCGTAATTTTCTGCACCTGATTGTCCAGCATACGACATGTTTACACCTCACTAAATGGCCAAACTCCCCACACGGGGCCGTGGTATCGACATTTGGCGACAGCACCCGTGAGAGTGCTGTTTGTCTGAAGAGGTGGGTGTGCCCGCTTTTGGTCGACGGCACTGCCACTGGGTCCCTCCTAGTACAATAAAGTGTCTCTGGCGGTGGTGGTGCGCACCCAACGTCAGACACACCGTTGTAATATGAGGGGCCCTGGGCCTGTACCGCCGGCCACAAGACAGTTCCCCCCCAGCTCAAACAGTGCTCTACCACTTGCAAAATTATCTCACAGCTCCACCAATGTTTAGTCTATGCGCTGACATCCTTCAATGCCTGCCACTGACAATACCATTGTATTGACATTTTTGTTATGTTAGGCCTTCGAAGCCTGTCTGCGGTCACTCCTTCCACTATGCCTCCACTGACCACACCACTGCTGCCCGTGTACCCCTGGAACCAATTTAAAATTGCCTACAGCCAGCCCAATTTTTTTATTTTAGGCCTTCGATGCCTGTCTGCGGTCCGTTGTTTCTACTACTACTACACTGACCAGGCCACTGCTGCCCGTGTACCCCTGGAACCAATTTAAAATTGCCTACAGCCATGTGTTATTATTTTAGGCCTTCGATGCCTGTCTGCGGTCACTTTTTCCACTAGGCCTCCACTGACCACACCACTGCTGCCCGTGTACCCCTAGAACCTATTTATAATTGCATAGAGCATCCTTTTTTTAATAGTAGGCATACAAAGTCTGTCTGCGGTCCACTATTGAAATTGTCCTCCACTGCCCAGAGCACTGCAGCTTGTGTACCCCTGTAACTTTTTTCTGCTGCAGTGAGCCACATTTTTGGTTTGAGTCCTACTACCTGTGTCTGTCTGCGCCACTCAATTCAGCTGTGTTCCTTTGAAAAAAGCTGAGCGTCAATAGTTTTGTTTTCAGCCTCTAGGAATTTTAAAACTGCATTGGGTGTACAACTTTGGTAGGGCCTACTAATGGTGTCTGCCTCCCCAAGGTGTTCCCCAGGTTTCCTCTCCATTGCTTCAATCTTCATGCTCTCGTTTAGTAGTTGTTGGAAACTACGCTGCATTAGGCCTACAAATTGGGTATGGGGTGTAGAGAGGTGGTGTGTTCCACTCCAAGGTGTTCTCCAGGTTGCCTTTCCTGAGCTTCAATCTTCATGCTCTCGTTTAGTAGTTGTTGGAAACTACACTGCATTAGGCCTACAAATTGGGTATGGGGTGTAGAGAGATGGTGTGTTCCACTCCAAGGTGTTCTCCAGGTTGCCTTTCCTGAGCTTCGATCTTCTGGCTCTCGTTTAGTAGTTGTTGGAAACTACACTGCATTAGGCCTACAAATTGGGTATGGGGTGTAGAGAGATCGTGTGTTCCACTCCAAGGTGTTCTCCAGGTTGCCTTTCCTGAGCTTCGATCTTCTGGCTCTCGTTTAGTAGTTGTTGGAAACTACACTGCATTAGGCCTACAAATTGGGTATGGGGTGTAGAGAGATGGTGTGTTCCACTCCAAGGTGTTCCCCAGGTTTCCTCTCCATTGCTTCGATCTTCATGCTCTCGTTTAGTAGTTGTTGGAAACTACGCTGCATTAGGCCTACAAATTGGGTATGGGGTGTAGAGAGATGGTGTGTTCCACTCCAAGGTGTTCTCCAGGTTGCCTTTCCTGAGCTTCGATCTTCTGGCTTTCGTTTAGTAGTTGTTGGAAA
Organism: Ranitomeya imitator; assembly: GCF_032444005.1. Classification (NCBI taxonomy): domain Eukaryota; kingdom Metazoa; phylum Chordata; class Amphibia; order Anura; family Dendrobatidae; genus Ranitomeya; species Ranitomeya imitator. The sequence goes on from NC_091282.1 coordinate 632,820,177, forward strand.
CTACGCTGCATTAGGTCTACAAATTGGGTATGGGGTGTAGAGAGATGGTGTGTTCCACTCCAAGGTGTTCTCCAGGTTGCCTTTCCTGAGCTTCGATCTTCTGGCTCTCGTTTAGTAGTTGTTGGAAACTGCACTGCATTAGGCCTACAAATTGGGTATGGGGTGTAGAGAGATGGTCTGTTCCACTCCAAGGTGTTCCCCAGGTTTCGTCCACATTGCTTCGGTCTTCCGACTCTCGTTTAGTAGTTGTAGAAAACTACACTGCATTAGGCCTACAAATTGGGTATGGGGTGTAGAGAGATGGTGTGTTCCACTCCAAGGTGTTCCCCAGGTTTCCTCTCCATTGCTTCGATCTTCATGCTCTCGTTTAGTAGTTGTTGGAAACTACGCTGCATTAGGCCTACAAATTGGGTATGGGGTGTAGAGAGATGGTGTGTTCCACTCCAAGGTGTTCTCCAGGTTGCCTTTCCTGAGCTTCAATCTTCTGGCTCTCGTTTAGTAGTTGTTGGAAAAAACACTGCATTAGGCCTACAAATTGGGTATGGGGTGTAGAGAGATCGTGTGTTCCACTCCAAGGTGTTCTCCAGGTTGCCTTTCCTGAGCTTCAATCTTCATGCTCTCGTTTAGTAGTTGTTGGAAACTACGCTGCATTAGGCCTACAAATTGGGTATGGGGTGTAGAGAGATGGTGTGTTCCACTCCAAGGTGTTCTCCAGGTTGCCTTTCCTGAGCTTCAATCTTCATGCTCTCGTTTAGTAGTTGTTGGAAACTACGCTGCATTAGGCCTACAAATTGGGTATGAGGTGTAGAGAGATGGTGTGTTCCACTCCAAGGTGTTCTCCAGGTTGCCTTTCCTGAGCTTCAATCTTCATGCTCTCGTTTAGTAGTTGTTGGAAACTATGCTGCATTAGGCCTACAAATTGGGTATGGGGTGTAGAGAGATGGTGTGTTCCACTCCAAGGTGTTCCCCAGGTTTCCTCTCCATTGCTTCGATCTTCATGCTCTCGTTTAGTAGTTGTTGGAAACTACGCTGCATTAGGCCTACAAATTGGGTATGGGGTGTAGAGAGATGTTGTGTTCCACTCCAAGGTGTTCTCCAGGTTGCCTTTCCTGAGCTTCGATCTTCTGGCTCTCGTTTAGTAGTTGTTGGAAACTACACTGCATTAGGCCTACAAATTGGGTATGGGGTGTAGAGAGATCGTGTGTTCCACTCCAAGGTGTTCTCCAGGTTGCGTTTCCTGAGCTTCGATCTTCTGGCTCTCGTTTAGTAGTTGTTGGAAACTACACTGCATTAGGCCTACAAATTGGGTATGGGGTGTAGAGAGATGGTGTGTTCCACTCCAAGGTGTTCCCCAGGTTTCGTCCACATTGCTTCGGTCTTCCGACTCTCGTTTAGTAGTTGTAGAAAACTACACTGCATTAGGCCTACAAATTGGGTATGGGGTGTAGAGAGATGGTGTGTTCCACTCCAAGGTGTTCCCCAGGTTGCCTTTCCTGAGCTTCGATCTTCTGGCTCTCGTTTAGTAGTTGTTGGAAACTACACTGCATTAGGCCTACAAATTGGGTATGGGGTGTAGAGAGACGGTGTGTTCCACTCCAAGGTGTTCTCCAGGTTGCCTTTCCTGAGCTTCGATCTTCTGGCTCTCGTTTAGTAGTTGTTGGAAACTACACTGCATTAGGCCTACAAATTGGGTATGGGGTGTAGAGAGATGGTGTGTTCCACTCCAAGGTGTTCCCCAGGTTTCCTCTCCATTGCTTCGATCTTCATGCTCTCGTTTAGTAGTTGTTGGAAACTACGCTGCATTAGGCCTACAAATTGGGTATGGGGTGTAGAGAGATGGTGTGTTACACTCCAAGGTATTCTCCAGGTTGCCTTTCCTGAGCTTCTATCTTCAGGCTCTCATTAAATTGTGGTTAAATGGAACAACTGCATTTGGCGTACTAGTTGGTTTGGGGCCTACTATCGGTGTCTGCCACTCCTTGCTGTTCTCCTCCACTGAACAAAGCTGTGCCGCCTGTTTACTACGGTTGCCAATTTTGAACTGCATTTCGACTACTTACTGATTTGGGCCTACTCTCTGTGTCAGCCTCTCATTCCAGTTGTCCTCCACTGCAATGCCCCCTGGTTAGTCCTGTGTTACCAATTTTGAACTGCATTTAGCCAACTTTATTCTTTGGGCCTATATCTGTGTTTCCTCCTCATCCTGCCCATTGCCCAGCCAGTGATAGATGAGTCTGCTGGTACATTGACCCATAACGCAAAATTCCCCGTGCACGCTACACAGCAAGATTGTGACCCTGCTGAAAGTCAGGTTCCTCTTCCCGCATACCATACCACCTTACACGGGGACAAAGAGGAAGGTGCAGATGAAAGTGCAGGTTCCTTCATCAGGTGGGGGGAGGAATACTAGTTGGCGATGTCACTGGCACAGGGCCTCTCATAGTATGCAAAAGTGTTGCTGCCGGTGGGAGGCGCCCCCGCCGTGCAAACACACCGCTGTACTTTGAGGGGCCCTGTGCCAGTGCCAATGCCAACGAGTGGGCCCCCCCTGCTTGCTCAGGATCACAGCACTTGCAAAGTTTAAATACTTACCTCTCCCTGCTCCACTGCCGTGACGTGGTCCAGATTTACTGGGCCCACTAATTACTTGAACCAGCCCTACCCCCCACAACTTTAGCCAAATGACCCCCAATTTCAAATGCCTTCCAATTATTAAAAGGTAAATTACGATTGACAAGCTTCTTTAACAAGAATGGATGTTTTTGCCATTAAAATGGGCAGTGTAGGTGTTTTCCTGGCCTCCACTCACTGCCGACTATGCTCCCCCATTGACTTGCATTGGGTTTCGTGTTTCGGGCGATACCCGACTTTTCGCGATAATCGGCCGATTCCACTCGACTCGACTTCTAAGATAGTCGGGTTTCGCGAAACACGGCTCGACTCTAAAAAGGTCAAGGTCGCTCAACCTTACTGAGCACTTCAAACCCCCAGGTGCTTCACAGAAGTTTATAATGCAGGGCCATGAAAATAAAAAATAATTTTTCTTTTCTCAAAAATGATTTTTTAGCCTGGAATTTCCTATTTTGCCAATGGTAATAGGAGAAATTTGACCCCAAAAGTTGTTGTCCAGTTTCTCCTGAGTACGCTGATACCCAATATGTGGGGGTAAACCACTGTTTAGGCACATGCTTTGGCTCGGAAGTGAAGTTGTGACGTTTTGAAATGCAGACTTTGATGGAATGCTCTGCGGGCGTCACGTTGCGTTTGCAGAGCCCCTGGTGTGCCTAAACAGTAGAAACCCCACACAAGTGACCCCATTTTGGAAACTAGACCCCCAAAGGAACTTATCTAGATATGTGGTGAGCACTTTCAACCCTCAAGTGCTTTACAGAAGTTTATAACACAGAGCCGTGAAAATAATAAATACGTTTTCTTTCCTCAAAAATAATTTTTTAGCCCAGAATTTTTTATTTTCCCAAGGGTTACAGGAGAAATTGGACCCCAAAAGTTGTTGTCCAGTTTCTCCTGAGTACGCTGATACCCCATGTGTGGGGGTAAACCACTGTTTGGGCACACGTCGGGGCTCAGAAGGGAAGTAGTGACTTTTGAAATGCAGACTTTGATGGAATGGTCTGCGGACGTCATGTTGCGTTTGCAGAGCCCCTGGTGTGCCTAAACAGTAGAAACCCCCCCGCAAGTGACCCCATTTTGGAAACTAGACCCCCCAAGGAACTTATCTAGATATGTGGTGAGCACTTTGAACCCCCAAGTGCTTCACAGACGTTTACAACGCAGAGCCGTGAAAATAAAAAATCATTTTTCTTTCCTCAAAAATGATGTTTTAGCAAGCAATTTTTTATTTTCTCAAGGGTAACAGGAGAAATTGGACCCCAGTAATTGTTGCGCAGTTTGTCCTGAGTATGCTGGTACCCCATATGTGGGGGTAAACCACTGTTTGGGCACACGTCGGGGCTCGGAAGTGAGGGAGCACCATTTGACTTTTTGAATACAAGATTGGCTGGAATCAATGGTGGCGCCATGTTGCGTTTGGAGACCCCATGATGTGCCTAAACAGTGGAAACCCCTCAATTCTAACTCCAACACTAACCCCAACACACCCCTAACTCTAATCCCAACTGTAGCCATAACCCTAATCACAACCCTAACCCCAACACACCCGTAACCCCAACACACCCCTAACCCTAACCACAACCCTAATTCCAACCCAACCCTAGCCCTAAGGCTATGTGCACACGTTGCGGATTCGTATGAGATTTTTCAGCACAATTTTTGAAAAATCCACGGGTAAAAGGCACTGCGTTTTACCTGCGGATTTACCGCGGATTTCCAGTGTTTTTTGTCCGGATTTCACCTGCGGATTCCTATTGAGGAACAGGTGTAAAACGCTGCGGAATCCGCACAAAGAATTGACATGCTGCGGAAAATACAACGCAGCGTTCCCGCGCGGTATTTTCCGCACCATGGGCACAGCGGATTTGGCTTTCCATATGTTTACATGGTACTGTAAACCTGATGGAACACTGCTGCGAATCCGCAGCGGCCAATCCGCACCGTGTGCACATAGCCTAATTCTAAAGGTATGTGCACACGCTGCGGAAAACGCTGCGGATCCGCAGCAGTTTCCCATGAGTTTACAGTTCAATGCAAACCTATGGGAAACAAAAATCGCTGTACACATGCTGCAGAAAAACTGCACGGAAACGCAGCGGTTTACATTCCGCAGCATGTCACTTCTTTCTGCGGATTCCGCAGCGGTTTTACAACTGCTCAAATAGAAAATCGCTGTTGTAAAACCGCATTGAAATGCGCAGAAAAAACGCGGTAAATCCGCCATAAATCCGCAGCGGTTTAGCACTGCGGATTTATCAAATCCGCAGCGGAAAAATCCGCAGAGGACCAGAATACGTGTGCACATACCGAAACCCTACCCCTAACCCTACCCCTAACCCTACCACTAACGCTAACCCTACCCCTAACCCTACCCCTAACCCTAGTTCTTACCCCAACCTTAGTGGAAAAAAAAAATTATTTTTTTTATTGTCCCTACCTATGGGGGTGACAAAGGGGGGGGGGGCATTTACTTTTTTTTATTTTGATCACTGAGATATAACCTATCAGTGATCAAAATTCACTCTGGAACGAATCTGCCAGCCGGCAGATTCGGCGGGCGCACTGCACATGCGCCCGCCATTTTGGAAGATGGCGGCGCCCAGGAAAGAAGATGGACGGTCCCCGGGAGGCCAGGTAAGTATAAGGGGGGGGAGATCAGGGCAAGGGGGGGGGCGTTGGAGCACGGGGGAGTGGATCGGAACACGGGGGGTGGATTGGAGCACGGAGTGGGGGATCGCTGTGCGGGCGGGTGGATCGGAGCACGGGGGGGATCGCTGTGCGGGGGGGGATCGCTGTGAGGGGGGGATCGGAGTGCGGGTGGGGTTTGATTGGAGCACGGGGGGTGTGATTGGAGCACGGGGGAGCGGGCAGGAGGACGGGGGAGCGGAGCACAGGACGGAGGAGAGCGGACCACAGATCGGGGGGCTGGGGGGGCGATCGGAGGGGTGGGGTGGGTGCACATTAGTGTGTCCAGCCATGGCCGATGATATTGCAGCATCGGCCATGGCTGGATTATAATATTTCACCATTTTTTTAGGTGAAATATTACAAATCGCTCCGATTGGCAGTTTCACTTTCAACAGCCAATCAGAGCGATCGTAGCCACGAGGGGGTGAAGCCACCCCCCCTGGGCTAAACTACCACTCCCCCTGTCCCTGCAGATCGGGTGAAATGGGAGTTAACCCTTTCACCCGATCTGCAGGGACGCGATCTTTCCATGACGCATATGCTGCGTCATGGGTCGGAATGGCACCGACTTTCATGACGCAGCGTATGCGTCAAAGGTCGGGAAGGGGTTAAGGGTGTAACAAGGATGGATATTCATGAATTGTACAGAAATAGCTAATAGGAACAGATGCACTGAAGTTAAAAGGCTCAGGTTTATTATTCTTAGTTCCTCATGTGTCTTGTCACGGGTGGCTTTTTTCTTAAGCAGATGTCATGATTTCAATGTCAAGATCACTTCCATTTGATATTGATTGCAATAGATCTTGCAATCTCAGTACGCTGGGCTTTCATCCAAAGCCGAACACAAGTTCCTTTACACACTCTTCTCGTCTCCCTTTGTAATAAGTAAACCTTAAGTTGAATGAGAATATAAAAAGACGACTTGAACTTGTTTGTGATCACAGCCGCAGACTGTGTTATAGCTCTTATCTGTTCTGGACAATATGGTTGGTTGGTAAAATGAAAAATACAAGACTGTCACAAAAGTGTCTGGTTGTGGATTAAGTTCCTTTATTTGTATCTTCACAACTTTCATAAAAAATGTAGCAGAGTCAAGCAATAAAGAGGTTGCTACATCTGGCCATTTTTTTTTACTCAGATGATTAATTTATCCTCTTCTAATGTCAGTTATCAACAGAAGTAAGGATGAGGAACATGGGCCTCAACCACCCCGGAGATCTTGTTTACCTCAGTTACATAAGCTAAAGCCAGTATTATTCATCCAACTTTCAAGTACTGACCACAATGTCTGGACTGATCGCCTGTCACAGATGTGTCAGGGGTGACTGACACTCATCCTGGATCTGGCTGTAGAAGGTCTTAGCGATTAGCTCAAGCTCCTTCTTGATTTTTGTATCTCTGTTGTAGAGCAATATCCCTCTCCTTTTGGGACCCAACAGTCACCTCCACATTATGCTGCTAATTGGACACCTTTGCTGCAGGTTTATATTTATTCCGTGTCTGTGGCATGTTGCTGGTGTTAGCTCTTACTTGTCCCTGTCTAATTGGAAGTACTAACAGGCGGTTAGTACCTCCTTAGAAGACTCTTGGAGGATTACTGGCTTCACATCTCGGTGGTCTTCTCAAGCTAATTTTTCCCTTCGTTCATCTACTCTTTCTGTTTGTAGTTGCAGCTGGGACTGACTAGTGCCTACCTCATCCTCTCCCTAACTAGGGCCTATCGCTAGGGTCAGGCAGGAATTAGGTTCCTGCTTGCTGATAGGTGCAGAACCTATATAGGGACGTTTAGGGCAGACAGGGTGATTTTAGATCTGCCTAGGGGGTCTCCACTCCCCCGTTCCCTAGTGTTTGGGCTCCCCCCTCCCTCTCCCTGTTGTTGTGCACTTACTCCTGACCTGAAATCAACAGACTGACACACATACGAGAGTTCCCAATTCAAAACAATAGTGCAACATGCCCACAGCAACCTAGACAGCTTACAAATCACATCGTAACCACTGGGTGGCCACCCACAGACATATATATCATGATTCCTGACAGATTATCATGAAATTAAGTGTTTTCCAAAGCTGGTCATCTGGAACCACTCACATGTTGAATCAAGGGGAAAGGTGAAAAAGGACACATCAATTTTTGGCTACAATATGGGACCAAATGGGTCTTGGTTCAAGAAGTGACCAATTATATTCTAGCCATGACCATTATAGAGGAAGGAGAGAATCACATGGTTACTATTCAAACAAATAATTAGACATTTAATATGTGATCCCATTGAGCTGTTTAGTAGGCAAAGTTCCAAAGAAAGAAAGTGGTCCTTATGTAGACCTCTTATGGTAGATCTAAGAAATCCTGGTTTTCAGAAGTGAGGTCTAGATAGAGATCATTGCTTGATCATCTATCTTGGTTGATGCCATATTTAGCATGGTTTTTGCTGAGAATTTGGCAACTTATTGGCCCAGAGTGCTATTTTCCCCCACATGAACCACCAAGGCATCGGAGAGCTGGTCATCTTCAACACATGAGGAATTTTGGCTTGTCAGTGAGTTATATTAACAAATTCGCTTGTAGGTTCTAGTCTAGTATTCGATTCTACATGGCTGATCAGAGATCACAGCAAGAAATTCAACCTGAGATGGAAAAAAACTAATCGATAGCTCCGACTTCCTCTTACAATACCAAAATTTGGAGATATAACTTCAACACAATTTAAGCATGAATTCCTCCAGATGCATCAGTGACAATCTAAAAATAAAACACAAGCTGGACAGGGCAATTTAACTGACCAGACGGCCGCATTCATCTCATCTCCTGATGTTTGCAGGCAGCACAATTGTTACTAAAGCTGATGATGTAGAAAATAAAGCGCACAGAAACCAGTTAAGGCTAATGGGCTTTCATGATGAGGCTGGTGGGGAACTGATGTCTTTTCATCCCGTCTATCCTAACTGCGCATTGTCCTTCTTAGAAGGGGCCAACTCTGAACCAGAATTTTCAAATATAAATATCTGTTTCTTCTCTCTTTTTAGAAATTTAGTGAAGCTGAGCTTGTCCTGTTTCTGTTTTTTTGTACATGCTGCAATGACTCTGTAGCGCTATTGCCTGCACCCCTGCATGGTTCCCCTTCCTTGTTCAAGCAGGGACACCAACATACTCACCACTACGACTGCAAGATCACCTCCACATCTCTGGCACTACTCAGTGCTTTGTAGAAAAAGACTTACAGCGATGCTGTGCACTCCCTTGCTCTTAAAGAGGCAGCACGCACGCTGTAAATGCCATCAGTAAATACCTGGGAGGCATGCAAGTATAAAAAGGCACCCTCCCCATTAGGAAGGTGCCTGAGCAACCCCTATGGTTTCCTGAGTAGTGTGTCTGTGCAGCTGTATGTTGCCAGATCCCTCTTCCCATGTAGTTGAGAGTTAGCCCAAGTGCCTGGTCCTTGTGACTGTTGATCCGAGGAGGCAGAAAAGAATGTGGGTACACCAGCTTTTGAGGCGAAGGCTGACTAAAGGACATTTCCACTGACTGTATGGTTCTCTGCACAGCCATCCTGACAAGATTTATCACTACTGTCGGATGAGAATTTCTACAATTGACCATCTTTTGGAGGCAGTGTGACTTGGCCTGACCTTCAAGGACACCAAGATGCGCAAATGTATTTCGGCAGAAGAGCACCTTTTACTTACATTACGGTATGTATTCATCCCATATTTGCTGGCTCTTAAATGTAATGATCATTTTGTAACACGCTCTGGCCATACATTATTTCTAAATTTTGTGAATGTTTACGGCACCTTTACTTCAGTTACTTAACCACATTTTGTCATTAGCACTCCATGATGTTCTTCAAACTGAACTGTTCCTTAGCATATAATAGCGTTGTCTATTGTTGACCCAGGCTTAGTTTTGTATGTTTTTTACTTTTATGATGGCCTACACTGTTAATGTTATACATGGTAATGTTTTTTTCAGATTTTTTGTTCATTTTTCATTTTAGATTTCTATCCACCGGTCTTTCCTATGCAGCACTTCATCTTGAGTTTCTGATTGGGAAATCGACCATCTCAGCCATTGTACGTTTCACTTATACAGAAATCTGACCCTGCCTTCAGAATTAAGCTATGCCCGAGCCCAAACAAGAAGACTGGTTGAGGATTTCCTGTGGCTTTGAGCAAACATGCCAGTTCCCAACTGCATAGGGTCCCTGGATGGGAAGCACATCCGTGTTTGTAAGCCGCCAAACTCAGGGTCCCAATATTACAATTATAAACAATTTTTTTCTGTAGTGCTGTTGGCCCTGGTCGACAGCACTTACAGGTTTATAATTGTCGATATTGGGGCCTATGGAATAACTGGAGACTCTAGCGTCTTCAATTCTTCCATAATAGGTTGGAGGCTGTGAAGTAATGATTTGTGCATCCCACCACCACTTGTTCTACCAGGTTAACGTTTGGAAGCGGTTCCTTATGTAATGGTTACTGATGCGGCATTTCAATTGAGCCACAATGTAATGAGGCCATATCCATGCAGAGGCATGGACCACCGGTGGCAATTTTTTAATTATCGGTTATCACACGCAAGACGATTGGTGGAGTGCACCTTTGGAATTCTATGTGCAAAATGGAGGGTCCTGATGACAGCCATCCAATTAAGTGAAGCTATTGTGAATGGTGTGATGAAGGCCTGTGTGATCCTTCACAATTTTACCAGGATCCATGAATGTCCATCAAATGATGCTTATGATGGAGAATACGGGAATAATGGCAGATCTACAACACATGTTGCCAATCCATATTGCCAGCCCTCTGGCCTTAAAGTGCGGGACATATTCACAAATTATTTTGTATCACCAGAAGGATATACTCCTCTATGCTATAACATCCTTTGTTCAATAAATTTCCAGAATCAACTTTTAATGATCAAAGTGTATGATGCACATATATGTCCAAAAATAGACCCTGTATTTCTGAAGCATAGAGTATATATTAGCAATAAAATAAATCACACATTAAAATAACAGTTTATAACATTTATAACAAGTGTAATTTGTATCAATATAGCTATATTAAAATCATATGGAAACTTAGAAAAATTGTCAATGTAAACATTAAACAAACAAGGACATTACACCAGAATATTCTATTTATTTTTTACAAATTCTGTTAGGAAGGTGTAGATGATGGCGCCAGCACAGCATAACTTGTTTATGGATTTTGGTTCCCTACATTATTGTGCTCCTGAGAGGTGCATGAGGCTGGATTCTGGGACAAAGGAGGGCCCTATTGTGGGACATGGTATTGGCCACTTGGGTAATGGTAACCAAACTCATGTGGATTTGGATTTAGCATTTGGCTAAACCCCCCCAGAATGGCCATGTCAAACATGCCTACTGTAGAAGACTGGTCTCAACATGGGTATGTTCAAGTGGCCCTATTGGGCAGGTGCAGCTGGATTTGAGAAGTGCACTTTTGGTTGGAGGTGTTATACGGGTTTGCTGTGACAGAGGTGGTGGGATTTGTGGTGGAAGTGGTTCTGGGAGTAAAATGGACTGGTCATCATGGCTTCCAGGCCAGGAATGAGTAGGTGGTTATCGGTGGACATCTGACATTTTTCAAGGAAGATGAAAACCAGCCTTGGATTGATAGGTTCTGTGCAGTAATCAATGACAATTTGTACGGCACCTCTGGCATGCAGCCTAACCTCGTGGAGAATTGTGCACAAATACCGAGCAAGGCCTCCTCACCATCATTGTCAACAGTGATAGATATTCCAAAACACCAATGTCTACTTGGCGCCTGTTACTGGTGGTGGGAAGCACTCTCCTGCACTGGCCCAGCCATGGGATGGCTGCAGCCTGTGGTGAGGTATCCAGGGGCAGCATAGGACTACTGCTATGTCCATCTGCATCTCGATTGGCCTCGTGTCCTGGTGAAGGTTGTGGTGGGTCTATTGCTGATTGTGCAGAAGAAGGTCCAGCCTCCTCTACAACTTCGGCAACAGGGTCCAAGTAGACCTCGGAATCAGATGCTGTTTCTCGTTCAGTAATGTTGGATTCAGTTCTGTTGTACAAATTGAAAGGAAATTGAACATTAATTTATCTAACAAAAGGGCAAGTTTAAAAAACAAATGTATGACAAGCATGCACTTATGAACGGAGATTCAGAATGGGAGCTAGGAAATTCAAGCGGTCATAATGCATGTACTTCTGCTTTTTACTGACTGCTGCACTATTCCTGGCCCGCTGCTGACGCTCACGGTGGTATTGAACCCGGCAGCGGCGCCAGTCTTATGACATCAGCCACTGCAAAGTGACACAATTAATAAATCTAAGTATGAACACTTTGTTTGCGTTTTTATCGATAGGTTACAGTGTCAACTTGCGTACGAAGTTTTCTGCTATTTTTTATATTATTTTTCTTCAGAGCACCAACATCATTCTACAGTGAGCACCCCTAAGCTTCCTATATCAACTTGCGTACAGTTTGCCAAATGTGCATGAACAAACATGCCGGATATTAGAAATAAAATGTGGAATATTGAATTTACACTTTATGTAGTATATTACTGGACCTCGTGGACTTTCCTCAATTAGGAACATCTGGCAGTATACGCGTCTCCAAGCTGCATCCTCTTTATTATTATTATTATTATTATTTATTGTTATAGCGCCATTTATTCCATGGCGCTTTACATGTGAGGAGGGGTATACATAATAAAAACAAGTACAATAATCTTAAACAATACAAATCATAACTGGTACAGGAGGAATGAGGACCCTGCCCGCGAAGGCTCACAATCTACAAGGGATGGGTGAGAATACAGTAGGTGAGGGTAGAGCTGGTCATGCAGCGGTTTGGTCGATCGGTGGTTACTGCAGGTTGTAGGCTTGTCGGAAGAGGTGGGTCTTCAGGTTCTTTTTGAAGGTTTCGATGGTAGGCGAGAGTCTGATGTGTTGTGGTAGAGGGTTCCAGAGTAGGGGTGATACGCGAGAGAAATCTTGTATACGATTGTGAGAAGAGGAGATAAGAGGGGAGTAGAGATGGAGATCTTGTGAGGATCTGAGGTTGCGGGTAGGTAAGTACTGGAAGACGAGGTCACAGATGTATGGAGGACACAGGTTGTGGATGGCTTTGTACGTCATGGTAAGGGTTTTGTAGTGGAGTCTCTGGGCAATGGGGAGCCAGTCATCCTCTTTGTTGCAGTCTCCATAGTTGGGGTCGTGTTGATCCCAGATTTCAGGCCTCTCCTGCACCAGAGTAATCAGCATTTTCACATTAATATATCTGGCCATGTTGCTGGTATCCATGGAGGCATGTTCCTGCCTTTTTTCTTTATAGGTTGCGAGGACAATCTGCAAGCCAACCTTCCTGTTCTTGGCTTCAGGAAAATGTGTGCGTATTTGTCGCACGTTATATGGATGGTCCATGCGGCGTCTGAGTTTTTATCACACCCGCGGCGAGTCTGGGACAATATACGCGTACAACCGCAGCCTGCTGCGATTTTGCTAGCACGCCGAATACACCCCCACACGTATCTTCACTACAACTGTGGCTTCATCAGGAGTAAGAGTTTAGCTGCAACAAGCTTGTGTAGGTTTCTAAGTAGAGAAATAGCTGATTACCTGAAATCTATTACTACTGCAAGGAGTAGGAGATCGGGGACCCTCATGTCTCCATAGGACAAGAGACTGATTATGCTCATCATCGTTCACCTGAGCACAAGTAACGTGGTTGATATATCGATAATATTGCGCATGCGCATACCAGCGGGAGTGACAGACTCAATGGCCAAAATATATAAAAAAGTAAAACAGTTGTAACAGGCAAGCAATCATGTTGCAAACTTTAGGAAAAATGTAGAACATCTGCAATAGCCTTGGTATGGAGCTATTCCGTTCCATGTTATCCACCCCCGCCTAGTGTCCACAGCCGATTGAATAACCACAGACAACAGGTCTCGGGGATAACAGCTGCTTTAGTCAAGCAGAACGGGGAGATCTAACATGTAGTAATGGTTTACAGTTCACGTGGAGAATCCACGGCCAATATAGTTCAGGATTGGATTCTGACACAGAATTGAGGTTCTGGAGATTTAAGAACCTGTATTAGTTAGAAACAGTACTTGCAGGTAACTATAAGAGAGTTCAAAGTCTTTTGGGGCATATGAGTAGAAAAGGAGATATATAGTCAGGGTATTTACAGACCTGGTGTACTGTATCCATTTCACAGCTTGTCGCGGTCTATGCTGAACTATATTTGATGTAAATAACAGATAATTTGCGGTCAGGTGGGAGACCCTCAATTTCCTCAACATGCGGGGCAATAGGTTCTTCTGTGCACTTCAGTGCAACCTAATGCTAGAGAAGCAAGGGTAAATCCGGACAGAGCAAGATCCAGGGTTAAAAGAATAATTTAAAAGTCTTTAGCCATCTTGGCTGTAGAAGCCAAAGGAAAAATCCTAGGCACTAGGCCTGGCTGTATGTCTTGAGATGAATAAAATGAAGAGAAGGATGAACCTCCAGGCATGAGCCTGGAGGGGGTGAGGAGACCTCTCACATGAGGTCTGCTCTGGATCACATCTTGTACCAGGCTCCCCACCCCAGGGAACTTTTCAGATCCCTGACTTGTTTAGACAGCCGGAGCTAGCACCTCCTATTGAATCTTGGTGACAGGGTCGCTGACCAATAGGATCTATACTCAATTCTGTGTGAGATCCTACGTTGTCAGAATAATATGAATCATGTATTTCACAAGCAGGTGGTGCTGGAACACATCAAAGGAAAAGTGCACTTAATAGAAACTGAAACACATACCGGAGGAACATATGAGATTAGTGAGTTTTTAATTCATTTAAACCATATAACAGTAAGAGGATAATTTAGGAGTGAGTTGCAGTGTACAGAAGCTACTCAAGGTCCAGGGTTACTTAAAGGGACGGTCACTCTCTGGATCGGGTCACTACACGTCTAAAAAGAGATATTGGAAATGTCTATGGTTACTAAGAAAATGTTTTTTTCCTTTTCTTATGCACTATTTTTGATAAATACCAACTATTGAGTTATGGGGGCGGGAGCTGGCATCTGCACTGAATGTAGCAGGCTCAGTTCCTGAGCCTGATCAGAACTTACAGTATGCACAGAACCAAGTGGACCTCTGGTGCAGTGGGCCCCAGCACTTGTTCAGTTTCCCTGGCTGCTGGCCCTAGCGCTGGACAATTGATAACCATTCAATTCTATGGGTCTATTCTAATATGTGGTGTCACAGGTCACTGCAGCTCTATTCACACAGGAAACTTTGGGAACTTCTTTCTGGGGCTCAATATTATGGATATGTATTTGGTGGGACAAGCCTTTGAAAACTGTCCACCTCAATTTTCTTTGAAGAGTCAGAACTGATTACGAGTTGACCTGTCCTGATTTATGAACCCCAAGTGATCAACAGAAGAACCTGGTAGGAAGTGCTCAATTATTCTGCAGCACCACCACAGAGGACGACAAGAACAACACTTTTATAGAATTGAGCGAATTTATTTTAAAACGCCAATTTGACAGGGTCGCCAAATTTTCCCAGGAAATTTGATTGACAGCAAATTGATTACCTGTAAAATGAAAGTATTCCAAAGCATCCAATTGCAAATATGTGTGTAGCACTGTAAGGTCTCCTAGGATGATATCCAACTTATTTCAATATCTATTGATATATCAAGGTAACATTCACATATATGGCTGGGTGTAAGCGGAGGGTAACCGTTCTACGCGGCTGAGCTTTCACACACTATCTGTAATGTTCATTAATGTTTCATAGCTTTCTCTCCCCAAACTCTACTGCTGAGTGTGACATCTCTTATCTATCCAGATTCACCCCAAAATGGCTGCTGTTTTCCCTGCCTTAGCTTTTATACAGGCTATGATAGTCCCTTTTGATAGGCTGTGCTATACCATGTGATGTGAAAGCTGTAAGGCATTATGTGGAATCTTGCCTGGCCATAACTGATGCATTGCTCTGTATTGAGTAAATTGGAGGCAGCCATTTTTGCAATTTGTGCAAAGCGCATTGCAATCATGAAAATTCAATGAATTTCAAAAAATTTAACTAGAATTCAAAAGATTTACTAGATGGCAGGTCTTTTTCACTGTGATCTAGCATGAAGAGGTGACCTTCTTAGAACTTACTTTTCCTAATAGGGTATTTGCAAACAATATTTTCCAAACCAAACCACAAAAAAAAACTATTGAAAAACATAAAGCTAAATTTTGCAAACCAAGTTCAAATAAATAAAATTAGAAATTTGTTTGAAAATATATGTCCCAGTATACAGTACAGTATATAATTTTCCCCTTTGGATTTGCCATCAAGTGGTGGTGCAGTAATATAGCACGACACCACCTTGCCTCATTGTACATGCCTCATGTAGCCGACTCAGACCAATTTCTCTCCTCGAAATACGAAAATAGCTTTCCAGAAGGCAAATGCTCATGAAGAGGTTATTCCTTCTGAATGGAAGGAATAAATTGAGGAGAGTTGGATTAGATGTCAAGGATCATGATATTTTCAGGTCATTCCTGCATCATATGAGGTTTCTACTGGATCTGCACAATAGTCAGAATGTTAAACTGCTTTGTTCCAGTGTATTAGAGGCAAAGTAATATTACGTTGTGTTCAGAATGCCTTTCATTCTCCATGCTTGAGATTTGCACTGGAAATCTTTGAAGTCTTTCTTACAGCTATTGGCAAAACTGTGTATGTCACCGGCATGAATAATGATGAACTTCTGTATAATGGGATTAAAAATGATTGCGCTCCCCATCTAATTCTGCGCGAGGGCTTCTTCCCTAATATAAAAACATGGCTCACCAAGTCTATGTCCAAAACTAAAAGTGTCACTTGAACAATGGAATATATGCCATAGAGACAGGTCATCTGAGAAAGGGGTTGGGGCCTTGAAGAACATATAGTCAAGGTCAGCCCATCAATTGGTTTTTGAATGATGACCACATGATAAAAGGGTTATTCCAAAATTGGCAAGTCACCACCCATACACAGGGCAGGACTTCCTGATTGCTTGCGGTCCAACTGTTGGGAACTTGAGAATGGGTCTTGAAATGCCCTGTCATAATGAATCATTAGCTTGGCATGTGAGCCATCACTCCTTTCACTGTCTATGGGACTTCCAGAGATAGCCAATGACAATTTCTGGAAGTTCCAAAGACAATAAGCATAAGCTGTAACTGCTCTATTCTGAACAAGCATTTCAGAACCCCGGTCTCAGGAAAGGTGAAGGCCCCAGTGGTAATACCCCAAGCAATATCCTATATTGTAAATGGGTAATAAAGCATTAAAGATTTCCTTCTAGGCAGTAAAATGTTGTCAAAAAAGGAGGAATTGAGAAAGTGCATGGGCAACCAGGGGCGGACTATAATAGGGTCAATCTGGGCGGTAGCCCAGGGCCCAGTGGTGTGGGGGGGCCCTGGGCTACAGCTCAGATTGCCCGCCGCCATCAGGGCATTACTGCCCTGACTAGCGTATGGGCCCGGTGGGCAGAGGGGGCCCGCACCGGTCCCCGTCTCGTCTTCTCCGGGTCCCTACGGCGCTGCGGCAGTTTCACCCATTGACGTGCGGGCGCGCGACCGCATGTCAATAGTTAACAACAGCCGCCAGCCACTTGGAGGCTGGCAGCTGAAGTCGGCCGCAGGCGCAGCGCACATGTCGCCCGTGTCTGATGTCATTGTCAGTCGCTGGCGAGTGCACGCTGCTGGAGGGAGCTCGCCGCTGGAGTACACAGGTCAGGTGCGGAGAACTCGGGTTTTGTTTTTTTGTTTTTTTGCTAACGGCAATCCGGGGCCCGGGAGGGCCAGAGTGCTGGACACTGTGGACAATATGCTGGACCCACTGGGGCAGATTGCTGGTGGACACACTGTCTGGGGGCAATGTTGGACACACTGGGGCAGATTGCTGGACACACTGGGGGCAATGCTAGACATACTGGGGCAGATTGCTGGACACACTGGGGGTAATATGCTGGACACACTGGGGCAGATTGCTGGTGGACATACTGTCTGGGGCAATGCTGGAGACACTGGGGCAGATTGCTGGACACACTGGGGGCAATGCTGTACACCCAGGGGCAGATTGCTGGACACACTGGGGGCAATGCTGGACACACTGGGAGCAATGCTGGACATACTGGGGCAGATTGCTGGACACAATGGGGGTAATATGCTGGACACACTGGGGCAGATTGCTGGACACACTGGGGGCAATTCTGGACACACTGGGGCAGATTGCTGGACACACTGTCTGGGGGCAATGCTGGACACACTGGGTCAGATTGCTGGACACACTGGGGGCAATGCTGGACACACTGGGGCAGATTGCTGGACACACTGGGGGCAATGCTGGACACACTGGGGCAGATTGCTGGGCACACTGTCTGGGGGCAATGCTGGACACACTGCGGCAGATTGCTGGACACATGGAGGCATGGGCAGAATGTAGATACGGGGCATGATTGGAGACATGGTCAGAATGAAAGACATGGGGCAGGATTGGATCATGGGGCAGGATGGATACGATGGAGACAGATGGGGAGATCATATGGGGTAGAATGGATACTCATGAGGGTAGGATGCAAGAACATATGCCTGGAGCCAGGAATGAGAGAAACGGGGCCAGGATGGGGAATATTATTACCATAGGGGCTAATTAAGGGATATTATTACTGCAGTGATGTATTTATTTTATTTTTGAGGATACTGTTTTAAATGGGGGGGGGGGGACGGTCCTGTTACCATGCAGAGTGACACTATATCGCCTTTTTTTCTTTATGTGGTGTAATGTAGAAGTTGTGAAAAATTAAGAAATGTATTCTGCAAGAGGAGCTCGAGATAACTGTGTTATTTCCTGCAGAGACGAGTCCTGGCTGAAGAAATGATGGTGGTCTGTGCTGGATGAAAGATGGACTTCACCTAGAGACGACACTGGTGAGTCAGTGTTACCTATACACTGACACTATACACTGTATACTATATACAGAGGTCCTGTGTACAATGTCACCAGTGATCCCTGTATTACCTATACATTATATACAGAGCTCCTGTGTATAATACCACCAGTGATCTCTGTATTACCTCTACACAGACACTGCATACTAAGTACAGATCTCCTGTGAATACTGGCACTTATGGTGATAGTATTGTGTTGTTGTTTTTTTATTATTATTATTACTGATCAGTATTGTAGTATTCAGTCACTATGTGGTGGCAATATGTGGTCTGGAAATGCTGTTGCGGTATTTGTCCCTTTTATGTGCTATTTGGTCACCAAGGGGTGGTAATTTGTGGTCTGGTCATGGTGTGGTGGTATTTGTTCCTTGTATGTGATATTGGTCATTCTAAAAATTGAAAAATAAATCAATATATACTTAAATTGTATTGCATATTTTAACAAATATTTAATAGGTTACAGTAGAGTAGGGCCCGGCCATTTTTCTGGAATAATCTGGTTCAGGAATATCATGACCCCCGTCACATGACCCACGTCACATGACCGGGGGGGCCCACAGTGTCTGAACAGCCCGGGACCCTGGCTACCCTTAATCCACCCCTGTGGGCAACAATGGGTTTAGTGGGAACATCTAGGTATGCCCCCATTCTATAAGATGTACCTTGAAAAATGGAATCTCAGGAGCAAACTAAATTACCCAGTATTATTTTTGGTATTTAAAAATTGGGGAGCCTAATCTTCCTCTTTGTCAGGTCTCCATAATTTATCACACTGGCCTTAGGGAAGGAGGAAGGCAAAACAAGCCTTTCTGGTTGTGGCATTACCCAGTACCATAAGGGATACAGCATATTTGCATCCAGAAGTGCAACTTTAAGATTTGTGGTTTTGTGTAGCAAAGAGCCATTGGGCACCATCAGGCGCCAGTGCTGAGGTGCAGTATCTATTCGTTAGAGTAGTATAGGGCATCCTATTTTTTATTCTTCTGAAATTTTCCACCCCTATGAAGTGGCATTACTGATGCCTAAACTCTAGGGAAGTTCACAAGTCACTGATTTCTGGCCAGATGCCCTGGATCTTAGGGCGTGTGCCAAATCAATCTATATCGGCGTCGACACGAAGAGGATACCGCCTGATTTTGTGGTAGAGCAGGATGCCACAGGCCACCAATCTCCATCCTGCTTTGGAGCGCAGACGGTAGAATGATGTGCCTGAATTGCGCCACCTGTGCCGACCCACACTGTTTACAGAACAGAAGAAGACTGGGTCGCTTCAGTTCAGTGAGTATAAACCTTATTTTTTTGTGTGTCTGGGGATATATTACTTTTGAAGGGACACTGAGGGGGCATTATTACATTTTTTAAGTACATGTATGTGCCCAAGAGGCATTATCTTTTATAGGGGTCATTACTACTGGGTTAGGGAGCACAATACTAGCCTTTCACCAGGCTCTGACAACCCTCACTATGCCACTCCTATCCAAAAATTGCACAACCCGAAATGCATCACTGCAACCAGAAACCAACAAGAAGTATTCATGGTACCATTGCTAACATCATCCTCAGTTCCTGGTCCACCATCAAGATTGGCAATGCCAACTGGTGACCACCAGATTTCTCCTTTTGGTTAGTTTTTTGGGTTAGCTATAAAGGAGGTTTAGATTTTTTTTTTCTACAAGAACTGGGGAAAATGTGGCGATGACCTGGAAAATGTCATTAAAACACTTAATGGTCCAATAACACAATTATCTGTGTTTATCTTTACAGTCGCTTCTCTCCTTTAATAAAGCACTAATGACGCCATTTAATAACCACCGCTAATCAGGGAACATGCAGTGATCAAATTGTATTATAGCTTGGGGGGAGGACGCATCTACTGGAGCAGTAAATCTGTACCATAAAGGAGCCATGCCAAGGAGTGTTGTCATGGAGCCACAGTGATGCCTGACATCTGTCCTGATAGTGTGTTCCTATAACTCACATTCCTGTAATCTGGTAGCTGATAATTCAGGAAATCTGAAAAACTAACTGATAGAATGTAATATGTGCAAGACTGGCATTTTAGCAACAGGTGGTTCTAAAGCATGTGACCACCGAGAATGCAATCATATAGCCATTCACTTCACTAGATCACCAGGAAAGCAACTTCACGTAAGGAGGTGGTGGTGACCCTCACATGCCTTCTCTCTCCTGGACGCTGTTTGTTCGTTTAACTGCGGCACCTCATTGTTTATGAATGTTTATAAACTGTGATGTCATGTGCGGTAATGTGTAATGTAATGTTTAGATATTGTATCTGTCATGTACTATTTATAGGTTTAGGGATAGAATAGGATTTTAGGTAGTATAGGACAGTAGTGAGGTAGAATAGAGGGGGCATGTTAGAGGTAGGAAACAGCATAGAATAGACTAGGAGATAGGCAGCACAGGGTTAATTTAATGGGAGGGACAACACAGAGTGGGGACTTGTAGCTGGGTTGCTTCCTGGTTGAGTCAGTCACCCGGGCAACCTCCCTATAGGCAATACATGTGGGCAATGATAGAGTAGAGGATTATAGCCATGGGGATAAAGCTGCTGTAGCAGTAAGGGGCCCCAGGCACATAACAGTTCAGTTGGGCACCAGCTCGATAGAACCATCCCGAATCAGGATCTGGGGTCTAAACTGGGGCAGGAGCTGCAGTGGAAATGTTCCTGGCACCTCTTCCCACTGGAGCCGGACAAAGGGATGATAAGGAGCTAGTGACAAGAAAGAACAGGAGGGACCCGGATTGTCCAAAAGATACGGCCGATATTGTCAGGCAGAGGAAGCTGCTAGTAAGAACAGGACCTGACTGAATGACAGGGAAAACAAGGAAGATGACTCTGTATATGATGAGCGCTGCCGAATTAAAGACTGTTCTAATGTTAGGTAAAGTTATACTGTTGAACAAGAATATGGAGTACAGGGTGATTTGTGGGACTCCTGCATCAGAGGCTGAAGTAACAGGGATCGCAGAGACTCCAGCAGCTGAAGTGAGTACCCTACTGTATGCAGACCTAAAATGACTTGCTTCATCTGTGAGGCACCAGGGTGTGGAAACAGTACAGCCAGTTGCCACGACTACAACCCTGATCACCTTACAATCATGCCTCTCAACTCTTAAAAACAGAAAAGAGGGATATGTACAGCACAATGCAATTTATTTTCATGCCAAACCACAAAGAAAGAGAGAGAGCGTAAATAGGTTGTGGGATGCAGTGACGCAAGGGAGGCAGAGCAATGGTTAACAGTATAACAGTTTTATTGAAACAATAGAGGAACTCCTCGAAGGGGGAACAGTTACATTGAAAAGAGAAATTGAAAAGTAACAACAATCCAATTATCAAACTTATCGTGTCCTTAGGTTCCTCAGCCGCAGATGGTCCGTTGGGGGTTGCAGTACTGACAATGGCCGGAGTAGTGTCCGCAGATGGGGCCCCACAAATAACGGTCCAACTTCTGGCGGCAGCGGGCAGTCATCGGTTTTACCCACTGAGCCCCTAGTTCATAAGCCTGTGCAGCTGAAGCAAAGAGAGCTGCGAAATTCCTGGCGCCAGGCGTGGGCTGCTGCCCTCTGGCCAGCAGAGGGGACCACAGCTCAATGTCCCGCAGCCGTCCCACATTTCCCTGCGCGAGCGCCGCGTGGTCTTGCCTTTTGCCTAGTGCACGGCGCTCTCCACTCTCACCATCCTGTTCGAATGTCTAGAGGATGTCGGCCGCAGTACATCATGGCACAGATGCTTGGAATGCGGAGCACGCTGCTCACCCTAATGCACTATCCCTGATGGCGGTAAACTCGCTGCCAGGTGTGATCTATTGACATAGGCTGAATGGTGGAGCAGGGGTGGCTTGAGGGTATCATACTGTGTGGGTGACTGTGAGGACAATTTATTATGCTGGGAAGACTGTTGAGGTAATACATTGTGTTTGGGCAGCCGTGGGGCATCATATTGTGTGAGGTGCTGTGAGTGCAATATACTGTGTAGGGGGAACTATGCAGATGTCAAAATGTGGGGCACCATACTGATTATAAGGGGATGTGCTGGCCCTCATACTGTGCTGGGGTGTGTGAGGGGAGTGGACTGTGGGGCATCACACTGTTTGCGGGGAGCTGTGGTGGCAACACACTGAGTATGAGAAGCAGTGGGGGCCATCATTTTGTTTGGTGGGACATCACACTGTTTGTGGGGAACTATTGGGGTAACATGCCGAGTATGGGGAGTTGTTGAGTTATTGCACTGTGTGGGTGGACTGTGGGTGAATCATAATGTGTGGGGGCACTATGGGGGCATCATAATGTTTGTAGGGAACTGTGAGGGCAACATACTGAGCCTGGGGAGTTGTGAGGCTGTCAGTGTGTGAAGAGAATAGTATTAAGTTAAGGAAGTGGCTTTACATAAAATACAAATTTGGGGTAATGTGCTATCAGGTATGTATCCCGCTTTCATATCTAGCGCAGTTTGGAGGTCCAGTTTCAATATGAGAAAGTATCCCGGTGGCAGAGGGATTGTCTGTCCACATTGTCTGTCCACTCCTGCAGAGGTCTGAGCAGTGAGGACTGAGGACCAATGAGGAAATCTCCCTGATTGTCTACCGTCTGCTTCTCTGGAATTTCATAAACCATTTTTTAGAAGGTTTTATCTATGCTGAACTAAAGGAATTTCACTATCGCATTGTAAACTGTAGACATATATCACATACAGTACAATATAAGGCTTTTGTCTAAGTTGTGAATTTTAAAAAAAAAATACAAAATTTAGAAATCGTTACGTCTGATGTAATATCAAAACTCAGAAGTTACAAATGACATTAGATCAGTGCCACCTGCTGGTCATAGATGTGATGCTCATATGTAGCTGCATCTTATGGACGAAACTAAACGAATGAAATGATCTGATTGAAATGAATGAAAAAACAATACATTTTTCTCTTTTGCACACCTTTCTATAGCGGCGCCACCGCAGGATAAATGAAGTATTACACAATTAGGTCTGAAATCAATAGCCGATTCCTCAAGGGCTGAGAGTTGTTTCAGGCAAGTTAGAAAAATTAATCTATACTTGGCCACATACTCCATGGTCCCACAGAAAAAATACAGAATTTGCATCACGTTGACCACTCCTTATTTAACCTACCTAATAATCATAAGGACATTTCTTTGAGGAGATAAATCTGAAGTTGACTTGTCTGCATCACTGACAGCTCCTTATTATAATCCCTCTAATCCCAGACAATGGCGCTATCATCTGTTTTCATGACATCCACCTTTTTCTTTTTCTTATTTGAGATCATTTACCCCGAAGCTCATGCTTCAAAAATGTCAGACAGATAAATAAGTGTTAGGAATGTGCAGAGTATTTGCATATGATTTATCATTAGCGGTAATTAAATACAGAATCTAATTACACAGCACCATTTAATACACAGAGAATGACTTCTCCATCAGATATCAAACAATAGATTGCGACAGAGAAACCAATACATGGTGCTGACCGAAAACACAATAACAGACTTGGCTAAAGAGTAGGGTGAGCGAAGCCAAACTGTAAAATTTGTAGTGTGGACAGTTAGACAGATTTAACAATCCTACTTGTACTTGCTGGTCCAGGCATCAGTGGTTATGTGGACTTTAGGCTGGAGTCACACTAGCGTATTGCATCCGATGTGAGATCATCGGATGTGATATGCTAATGACCATCGGCTCCTGCTGTGCTGCGAGCGGGAGCCGGGTGTCATGCGTCTGTGCTCCGAGCCTCTCGCACAGAGCGGATCGGAGCGCAGCTGCGGAGGAGGTGGAGAAACTAATTTCTCCATCTCCTCCATTGCCGGGGTCAGCGTTTAGCGCACAGCACTCGGATGATATGCGAGTGGTGTGCGCTGTCTCACTCGCACCCATAGGCTCATATGGGTGCGAGTGAGCTGACAGTCGGCCGAGTGTCCGTGACAATCGCAGCATGCTGCGATTGTCTCGGACCGAGGAAAACGGCCGACAAAAAGTTGGCTGGTGGGAGCTGCCCCTGTTGTGAATTCTGTGGCAGAGTTCACTCCTGTGGTCACAAGTGGTACTTCGGCTGATTCTCTCTGGGATCTTCCGTTTGTGGAGGAAAGTGGTACTGCAGCTTCTGAGTTTCCTCCCTCAGGTGATCTGGTGAGCTCGTTAGCTTCTTCTCTACTTAACTCCACCTGATGCTTTGATCTATGCTTCCTGTCAATGTTTCAGTGTGGGACTTGTTTTTTCCCTGGATCATTCCTGTGGCCTGCTGCTCTGCAAAGCTAAGTTTTGCTTATGTTATTTTGTTGCTATTTTTCTGTCCAGGTTGCTTTATTGGTTTTTCTCGCCTGCTGGAAGCTCTGAGACGCAGAGGGACCACCTCCGTACCGTTAGTCGGTGTGGAGGGTCTTTTTGTCCCCTCTGCGTGGTTTTTTATAGGTTTTTGTGCTGACCGCAAAGTTATCTTCCCTATCCTCGTTCTGTTCAGCTAGTCGGGCCTCACTTTGCTAAATCTGTTTCATCTCTATGTTTGTGTTTTCATCTTACTCACAGTCATTATATGTGGGGGGCTGCCTTTTCCTTTGGGAAATTTCTCTGAGGCAAGGTAGGCTTATTTTTCTATCTTCAGGATTAGCTAGTTTCTCAGGCTGTGACGAGGCGCCTAGGTTCTGGTCAGGAGCGCTCCACGGCTACCTTTAGTGTGGTTTGATAGGCTTAGGGATTGCGGTCTGCAGAGTTCCCACGTCTCAGAGCTCGTTCTATTATTTTGGGTTATTGTCAGTTCACTGTATGTGCTCTGACCTCCATGTCCATTGTGATTCTGAATTGCCTTTCATAACATGCCCCATAGTTTAACATTAGTCCTAGTGCAATGCGATTTTTAATCACATTGCACTCGTCCGTTTAAGTCGCCAGTGTGACCCCGGCCTTACACTGTTAGCATTGAAAGTGCACGTGGAGCGCCCCCAGACGCAGGGCCGCGGGTTACTCGGTACCGGTCCTCTCTGTCTCAGTTCTGGGGTTGTCACGGTGGCTGGACCCAGTCCGTGACCCTGCTAAGGGGCGTCCAATAAAAGGGTGAAGGAAGTTGTTAGGTGTTTGTGACGCCACCTGTGGTATTCGGTCAGGTCGACCGACGCTGCTCGGGATCCACTGGGGTGATGTGATGGCAGCTAGATGGTATACCTTCCCACAGGTGAAGTGAGTCCCCAGAGCTTCCCAGTGGTGTAGGTGGCGATGGTGTGAGGTACAGTCAATAACGAGGACACAGGGTTGCAGTCTCTTTACCTCTTTACTGGTGACTTCAGGATCCTCAATCCAGAGCACTATCAACAGGGCTGTCTGAGACTGGCCGGTCCGAAGGCACATCCAGAGTTCCCTTTGCAGGTGGAAATCGTTGCCTACCACTAGCGCCTGTGTGTTGTAGTCCTTCCCTGCTGAGCATTCGGGATAGTCAGAATCAGCTGTGGAGGATATCCACTAATAAAACATAACTTTTAATATTAAATGCTAAAAACTGCACATCCAACAGGACACAAACGAAAAAAACATACAAAGTGCTCAGGTGAACCAG
Organism: Ranitomeya imitator; assembly: GCF_032444005.1. NCBI lineage: Eukaryota > Metazoa > Chordata > Amphibia > Anura > Dendrobatidae > Ranitomeya > Ranitomeya imitator. The sequence goes on from NC_091282.1 coordinate 632,846,078, forward strand.
TGCTCAATAAAAAAGAATGGTTGGATCTCACCCAAGCTGCCGGACACTGTATACTTCCGTACGACACAGTAGAGATCCAATTAGATGAGGAGGGGCAGGGCTGAAGTAGTATGTCTACCCTGTAACCCCTCTGTAACTCCTGTCCTGACAAGGACAGGCCCCAAATGGACCTTGCTCTAAGGGACCAGCCCACCCAATATGTGTAAAGGCAGAGTCCCAAAACCTCTTGAAACGTAGAATCTTCCTCCCTACGCGTTTCAACTCCGGTCATGGAGAATCATCAGGGGAGTCATATGGAAAAAAGTGCCAACGGGCACAGAGATGTAAGTCCGTCTAAATTGTGGGGCCTGCAGTGGCTAGGTAACCCACGCTGGAGATGACCGTCTGTGTCCACAGTCTCTGGTAGAGTACTACTTCAGCCCTGCCCCTCCTCATCTAATTGGATCTCTACTGTGTCGTACGGAAGTATACAGTGTCCGGCAGCTTGGGTGAGATCCAACCATTCTTTTTTATTGAGCACTGGTTCACCTGAGCACTTTGTATGTTTTTTTCGTTTGTGTCCTGTTGGATGTGCAGTTTTTAGCATTTAATATTAAAAGTTATGTTTTATTAGTGGATATCCTCCACAGCTGATTCTGTCTTGAGCCAGGGGGTATATATATGGTGTGTTTTTTGCACACTATTGCTTTTTCTGCATTCGGGATAGTCCTCACAACTTCTGTTCTCATTCTTTATCGTTCTTTCTATTCTCCGTCCCCCAAGTTTGTTATGGCTAGGACGCACCCGTTTGACGTGAAGGCTCGGAGCTATTCTGGGACCCTAGAGACGCCCCTCTCCACGTGTGCCCCCTATGTCTGCTTAGGTGATGTATGGTAGACAGCCAACCTATAATTAACTGTCCTGCGGTATTTGAAGTAAGTAATAGAGTCAGTTACTTCCTCGGTGTTCCGGTCACCGGCTACGCGCCTCAGTAGGATGTTGCCGTTCTTGGGGCACGACTCCTACTGGCTCTCCTTTGTGCTTGATCTCATTTCTCACTGTCCACAATATCCTTCGCTTCGTGTCCTTTCTTTAGATGCCGCCGCAAGATAGTGCAGGCGCGGCTCTGTAACGATCTGTCCTTGTCGCTAAGTCACTGCCAGGTTCCCACGCCTGACAAGGACCCCTCTGAATCTTCCCCGCAACACCCCCTGCCACGGGATGTTGCCTGGGCAAAACCCAGCCAGCTTCTGTCTAACTTCTTATCCAAACCCCTAGTTTTACCAGTGTGAGGAGTGGCCTAATAAATAAAACCTTTTGCTCCCCCTAGTGGCCGGAGTGTGAAGTGTAATGTGTGCTTGTGATACCTGGTCAGGTGAAATCCTTTGGTGCCATCAGACGTACCATCACTCCCCTTAGTGGCAGAGAGACACTACTGCAACAATCAGGTCTCTGGGGCGCTGCACATGCGTGATTTTGCCTGTAACATGTTCATGCAGTGCAGCCATCGCCTGTCAGGAAAAGTAGTGGCGGCTGGTAACCAGGTACTGTAGTTACCATAATTTCAATGTATTCTTAGACCTTTAGAAACCACTTGTGAAGCCACCTGTAGAATATAGGATCCAGTGTTTAGGGGGGGGTGTACAGCTGAATGCTTCAATGGGACGGTGTGGAGATGCTCAGTGACACTGCTGGTGGTGGTGTTGTCACATCCTCTCGTTGCAGGGAGCCAGGTGGCCCTGTTGCTCGGGATGGGAAGGAAGAGGCCGAGACTACAGCAGAAAAGAGAGGAAGATCAGACCTTTCTTGTTTTTTCACGTGTGTTCTCTGTTGTGAATTCCGCTCGTGGGCTCCCTCCAGTGGTTGTAAGTGGCACTTTTGTGAGTTCTGCTCTTGGGCTCACTCTTCTGGTTTCTAGTGGTATGGCTGCTCCTTGGAGTTAGCTGTCATCAGCTGCCTCCACTTATCGTCTCTTCTGCTCGCTATTTAGGTCTGGCTCTTTCTTCAGCCAGTGCCACTTGGAAATGGTTCCTGGTTGGATTCACATCTCTTTGGAGTTCCCTGTTATCCTGACCAGTTCAGCTAAGCAAAGTTTTTGCTTGCTCTTTTCTATCCATAGATTGTGGACTTATCCATTCTGTGCTTTCTATGTTTATCCAGCTTATCAGTGTGAATTTATTCGGTCTTGCTGGAAGCTCTGGGAGGCAGATTTGCCCTCCACACCTTTAGTCAGGTGTGGAGATTTTTTGTAAACTCTGCGTGGATTTTTGTAGTGTTTTATACTGACCGCACAGTATTCCATCCTGTCCTATCTATTTAGCTAGACTGGCCTCCTGTGCTCATCCTGGTTTCATTCTGTGTATGTCTTTTCCCTCTCCACTCACAGTCATTATTTGTGAGGGGGCTAATCTATCCTTTTCTTTGAGGCAAGACAGTTTTCCTGCTTCTTTCTTTAGGGGTAGTTAGCTCTTAGGCTGTGACGAGATGCCTAGGGAGAGTTAGGAGCATTCCACGGCTACTTCTAGTGTTGTGTTGAGCTTAGGGACTGCGGTCAGTACAGTTACCACTTCCTTCAGAGCTCGTTCCATGTTGCTCCTAAACCACCGTATCATAACCGTTCTCCACTGCAGCCAGTGCTTAACGTTCAGATGCCTCGTCATGCAGGTGGTGCTCAGATTAACAACATCTATGCCTCGCTTCAGTCTCTAATGGCACAGCATGCAAACCCAGTCATGTATTGTCAGGGAGCTCCTTTAAACTGGCTTTGTGCACTACTCCTTTGACGTACTCATCCTCCAACAGAACAAGTGGTTGGGCATCAGTCCACTCTCTTGTAATTGGGGGGCAGGACCAGGTGGATGGGCCACCGAACCCCAGCCAGCAGAGTGATCAAACAGCAGAAGTGACTGCTGCACGACTTGGGGCTCAGACTTCTTGGCTGATTTGCAAGGGAGAAGACAAAGTGATGGAACTGGAGGCACTCTCATCCAACCAATGTAACACCGCCTCTACTTGTTCTGGCCTCACCATTCATCCAGAGGTACTCGGGCTTAAGAAACTACACAGAATGTCCTGTCGCCTGCTTGCACCAGAGGAAGGTCTTTCACGAGCACGTCATCTCTCTCCCTGCAGCAGCTACATCACCACCATGTCTTCCATTTGATGCTCTCCTCATTGTTTTCACCCAAAAAAGTGCTGCGTATTACACAGCCTGTATACATTGAAAGAGTGGTTAGTACACTGTTTACAGCGTAACCCCCCCCCCAAAAAAAAAAAATCAATGAAAACAAAAACTAAACACAAAAGCAGTGTTGGCAACACTTCCTCCTATGCCTCTTCCATTTACACCACCACCTCCTTCTCCTTTTCCACTTGGACCTCCGCCTCCTGGTTCAATAGTATGTTTTTATTTTATTTTTATTCTGTAATTTCCCTATCCAGATTTGTATGCAGGCACTTGTCCTGCTCTTACCCCCATTTAGCTTCCTTAGCAGTTTTTAGCCCTTACTCCGACCATTTTATAGCACTGAAGTTCGAGTCTCCAATGTCTATTGGTTCTGCTCATCCTTGTTAAAAGCATAACTGTCTGTTGCATATTTTTTTTTTCTCCAGAAATCAATTGTACATGTGAATATAAGAAAATTTGTAAAATATCTTTCAAGATACATCCACTTTCTTTTCCTGAACTGACTTTATTTTTCAAAATTCTCAATTTGCAAGTAAAATCTGTCTTCAATGAATACAAACTTTTCCATTACTGAGGTAGAAGATCACAGTTGGTGCTCATCAAGTGCTATGGAGAACTTAGAGCTGAATGTCTGTCTCTAGCGCCTTCATCCTGCTTTTTTCATAGAATATTATAAGCACCAAGTGTAAGCTGTAGATCAGTAATGGGAAAATTGTCTTCATTGTATTATATCCGCAAACTGAGAATGAGTGATCAGTACAGGAGGAGAAAGAACCAACATTTATCTAGTACGATATATAGCAACTAGTGTTGAGCATTCCGATACCGCAAGTATCGGGTATCGGCCGATACTTGCGGTATCGGAATGCCGATACTTGCGGTATCAGAATTCCGATACCGAGTTCCGATACTTTTGTGGTATCGGGAATCGGTATCGGATCCATATTAATGTGTAAAATAAAGAATTAAAATAAAAAATTTTGATATACTTACCTCTCCGGAGGCCCCTGGACATCACCGCTGGTAACCGGCAGCCTTCTTTGCTTAAAATGAGCACGTTTAGGGCCTTCCATGACGTCACGGCTTCTGATTGGTCGCGTGCCGCTCATGTGACCGCCACGCGACCAATCACAAGCCACGACGTCATTCTCAGGCCCTAAACTCCTCATTCTAGGAATTTAGGACCTGAGAATGACGTCGTGGCTTGTGATTGGTCGCGTGGCGGTCACATGAGCGGCACGCGACCAATCAGAAGCCGTGACGTCATGGAAGGCCCTAAACGCGCTCATTTAAAGCAAAGAAGGCTGCCGGTTACCAGCGGTGATGTCCAGGGGCCTCCGGAGAGGTAAGTATATCAATATTTTTTATTTTAATTCTTTATTTTACACATTAATATGGATCCCAGGGCCTGAAGGAGAGTTTCCTCTCCTTCAGACCCTGGGAACCATCAGGATACCTTCCGATACTTGGTGTCCCATTGACTTGTATTGGTATCGGGTATCGGTATCGGCGATATCTGATACTTTTCGGGTATCGGCCGATACTATCCGATACCGATACTTTCAAGTATCGGACGGTATAGCTCAACACTAATAGCAACTTTATATTACTTTACCTATGTAAGTGGAGTAAGGGATCTTGAAGAATCATTGATGGCAACTTGTTACTATGTTGCAGTGGTCACACTTAACACTAGGGGGCACTGTTGCCTGATTTATATATTAGCCCCTTTACCCCCAAAGGTGGTTTGCATGTTATGGACCGGGCCAATTTTTACAATTCTGACCATTGTCCCTTTATGAGGTTATAACTCTGGAATGCTTCAACGGATCCTGGTGATTCTGACATTGTTTTCTCGTGACATATTGTACTTCATGATAGTGGTAACATTTCTTTGATATTTTCTGCGTTTATTTGTGAAAAAAACGGAACTTGGTGAAAATTTTGAAAATATCGCAATTTTCCAACTTTGAATTTTTATGCAATTAAATCACAGAGATATGTCACACAAAATACTTAAAAAGTAACATTTCCCACATGTCTATTTTACATCAACACAATTTTGGAACCAAATTTTTTTTTTTGTTAGGGAGTTATAAGGGTTAAAAGTTGACCAGCAATTTCTCATTTTTACAACACCATTTTTTTTAGGGACCACATCTCATTTGAAGTCATTTTGAGGGGTCTATATGATAGAAAATACCCAAATGTGACACCATTCTAAAAACTGCACCCCTCAAAGTGCTCAAAACCACATTCAAGAAGTTTATTAACCCTTCAGGTGTTTCACAGGAATTTTTGAATGTTTAAATAAAAATGAACATTTAACTTTTTTTCACAAAAAATTTAATTCAGCTCCAATTTGTTTAATTTTACCAAGGGTAACAGGAGAAAATAGACCCCAAACATTGTTGTACAATTTGTCCTGAGCACGACAATACCCCACATGTGGGGGTAAACCACTGTTTGGGCGCATGGCAGAGCTCGGAAGCGAAGGAGCGCCATTTGACTTTTCAATGCAAAATTGACTGGAATTGAGATGGGACGCCATGTTTCGTTTGGAGAGCCCCTGATGTGCCTAAACATTGAAACCCCCCACAAGTGACACCATTTTGGAAAGTAGACCCCTTAAGGAACTTATCTAGAGGTGTGGTGAGCACTTTGACCCACCAAGTGCTTCACAGAAGTTTATAATGTAGAACCGTAAAAATAAAAAATCATATTTTTTCACAAAAATTAACTTTCCGCCCCCAATTTTTTATTTTCCCAAGGGTAAGAGAAGAAATTTGACCCCAAAAGTTGTTGTACAATTTGTCCTGAGTACGCTGATACCCCATATGTGGGGGTAAACCACTGTTTGGGCAGATGGGAGAGCTTGGAAGGGAAGGAGCGCTGTTTGACTTTTCAATGCAAAATTGACAGGAATTGAGATGGGACGCCATGTTGCGTTTGGAGAGCAACTGATGTGCCTAAACATTGAAACCCCCCACAAGTGACACCATTTTGGAAAGTAGACCCACTAAGGAACTTATCTACATGTGTGGTGAGCACTTTGACCCACCAAGGGCTTCACAGAAGTTTATAATGGAGAGCCGTAAAACTAAAACAAAAATTTGTTCCCACAAAAATTATTTTTTAGCCCCCAGTTTTGTATTTTTCCGAGGGTAACAGGAGAAATCGGACCCCAAAATTTGTTGTCCAATTTGTCCCGAGTACGCTGATACCCCATATGTTGGGGGGAACCACCGTTTGGGCGCATGGGAGGGCTCGGAAGGGAAGGAGTGCCATTTGGAATGCAGACTTAGATGGAATGGTCTGCAGGCGTCACATTGCGTTTGCAGAACCCCTAATGTACCTAAACAGTAGAAACCCCCCACAAGTGACCCCATATTGGAAACTAGACCCCCATGGAACTTATCTAGATGTGTTGTGAGATCTTTGAACCCCCAAGTGTTTCACTACAGTTTATAACGCAGAGCCGTGAAAATAAAAAATCTTTTTTTTTTCCACAAAAATTATTTTTTAGCCCCCAGTTTTGTATTTTCCCAAGGGTAACAGGAGAAATTGGACCCCAAAAGTTGTTGTCCAATTTGTCCTGAGTACGCTGATACCCCATATGTTGGGGTAAACCCCTGTTTGGGCACACGGGAGAGCTCGGAAGGGAAGAAGCACTGTTTTACTTTTTCAACGCAGAATTGGCTGGAATTGAGATCGGACGCCATGTCGCGTTTGGAGAGCCCCTGATGTGCCTAAACAGTGGAAACCCAATTATAACTGAAACCCTAATCCAAACACACCCCTAACCCTAATCCCAACAGTAACCCTAACCGCACCTCTAACCCTGACACACACCTAACCCTAATCCCAACCCTATTCCCAACTGTAAATGTAATCTAAACCCTAACCGTAACTTTAGCCCCAACCCTAACTGTAGCCATAACCCTAGCCCCAACCCTAACTTTAGCCCCAACCCAAACTGTAGCCCTAACCCTAGCCCTAACCATAGCCCTAACCCTAACTGTAGCCTTAACCCTAGCCCTAACCCTAGCCCTAACCATAGCCCTAACCCTAGCCCTAACCCTAGCCCTAACCCTAGCCCTAATGGAAAAATGGAAATAAATACATTTTTTTATTTTTCCCTAACTAAGGGGGTGATGAAGGGGGGTTTGATTTACTTTTATAGCGGGTTTTTTAGCGGATTTTTATGATTGGCAGCCGTCACACACTGAAAGACACTTTTTATTGCAAAAAATATTTTTTGCGTTACCACATTTTGAGAGCTATAATTTTTCCATATTTTGGTTCACAGAGTCATGTGAGGTCTTGTTTTTTGCGGGACGAGTTGACGTTTTTATTGGTAACATTTTCGGGCACGTTACATTTTTTGATCGCTTTTTATTCAGATTTTTGCGAGGCAGAATGACCAAAAACAAGCTATTCATGAATTGCTTTGGGGGAGGCGTTTATACCGTTCCGCGTTTGGTAAAATTGATAAATCAGTTTTATTCTTCGGGTCAGTACGATTACAGCGACACCTCATTTATATCATTTTTTTATGTTTTGGCGATTTTATACGATAAAAACTATTTTATAGAAAAAATTATTATTTTTGCATCGCTTTATTCTCAGGACTATAACTTTTTTTTTTTTGCTGATGATGCTGTATGGCGGCTCATTTTTTGCGGGACAAGATGACGCTTTCAGCGGTATCATGGTTATTTATATCTGTCTTTTTGATCGCGTGTTATTCCACTTTTTGTTCGGTGGTATGATAATAAAGCGTTTTTTGCCTCGTTTTTTTTTTTTTTTTCTTACGGTGTTTACTGAAGGGGTTAACTAGTGGGCCAGTTTTATAGGTCGGGCCGTTACGGACGCGGCGATACTAAATATGTGTACTTTTATTGTTTTTTTTTTTATTTAGATAAAGAAATGTATTTAGGGGAATAATATATATATTTTTTTTCATTATTTAGGAATATTTTTTTTATTTTTTTTTACAAATTTTGAAAAATTTTTTTTTACTTTTTTACATTGTCCCAGGGGGGGACATCACAGATCAGTGATCTGACAGTGTGCACAGCACTCTGTCAGATCACTGATCTGACATGCAGCGCTGCAGCCTTCACAGTGCCTGCTCTGAGCAGGCTCTGTGAAGCCACCTCCCTCCCTGCAGGACCCGGATCCGCGGCCATCTTGGATCCGGGGCTGGAGGAAGCAGGGAGGGAGGTGAGACCCTCGCAGCAACGCGATCACATCGCGTTGCTGCGGGGGGCTCAGGGAAGCCCGCAGGGAGCCCCCTCCCTGCGGGAAGTTTCCCTATACCGCCGGCACATCGCGATCATATTTGATCGCGGTGTGCCAGGGGTTAATGTGCCGGGGGCGGTCCGTGACCGCTCCTGGCACATAGTGCCGGATGTCAGCTGCGATAAACAGCTGACACCCGGCCGCGATCGGCGACGCTCCCCCCGTGAGCGCCGCCGATCGCGCTGGACGTACTATCCCGTCCGTGGTCATGGGGGCCCACCCCACCTCGACGGGATAGTACGTCCCATGTCAGAAAGGGGTTAAATAAAAATGAACATTTAACTTTTTTTCACAAAAAATTTACTTCAGCTCCAATTTGTTTTATTTTACCATGGGTAACAGGAGAAAATGGACTCCAAACGTTGTTGTACAATTTGTCCTGAGTACGTCGATACCCCACATGTGGGGGTAAACCACTGTTTGGGCGCATGACAGAGCTCAGAAGCGAAGGAGCGCCATTTGACTTTTTAATGCAAAATTGACTGGAATTGAGATGGGACACCATGTTGCATTTGGAGAGCCACTGATGTGCCTAAACATTGAAACCCCCCACAAGTGACACCATTTTGGAAAGTAGACCCCCTAAGGAACTTATCTAGAGGTGTGGTGAGCACTTTGACCCACCAAGTGCTTCACAGAAGTTTATAATGCAGAACCGTAAAAATAAAAAATCGTTTTTTTCACAAAAATTATCTTTTCGCCCCCAATTTTTTATTTTCCCAAGGGTAAGAGTAGTAATTGGACCCCAAAAGTTGTTGTACAATTTGTCCTGAGTACGCTGATACCCCATATGTGGGAGTAAACCACTGTTTGGGCGCATGGGAGAGCTCGGAAGGGAAGGAGCGCCGTTTGACTTTTCAATGCAAAATTGACAGGAATTGAGATGGGACGCCATGTTGCGTTTGGAGAACAACTGATGTGCCTAAACATTGAAACCCCCCACAAGTGACACCATTTTGGAAAGTAGACCCCCTAAGGAACTTATCTAGATGTGTGGTGAGCACTTTGACCCACCAAGGGCTTCACAGAAGTTTATAATGCAGAGCTGTAAAAATAAAACAAAAATCTTTTCCCACAAAAATTATTTTTAGCCCCCAGTTTTGTATTTTCCCAAGGGTAACAGGACAAATTGGACAACAACTTTTGGCGTCCAATTTCTCATGAGTACACTGATACCCCATATGTTGGGGTTAACCCCTTTTTGGGCACACGGGAGAGCTCAGAAGGGAAGGAGCACTGTTTTACTTTTTCAACGCAGAATTGGCTGGAATTGAGATCGGACACCATGTCGCGTTTGGAGAGCCCCTGATGTGCCTAAACAGTGGAAACCCCCCAATTATAACTGAAACCCTAATCCAAACACACCCTAACCCTAATCCCAATGGTAACACTAACCACACCTCTAACCCAGACACACCCCTAACCCTAATCCCAACCCTATTCCCAACTGTAAATGTAATCCAAACCCTAACCCTAACTTTAGCCCCAACACTAACCCTAACTTTAGCCCCAACCATAACTGTAGCCTTAATCCTAACCCCAACCCTAGCCCTAACCCTAGCCCCAACCCTAACCCTAGTCCTAACCCTATCCCTAACCCTATCCCTAACCCTAACCTAAGCCCTAACCTAAGCCCTAACCCTAGCCCTAACCCTAACCATAATGGGAAAATGGAAATAAATAAATTTTTTTAATTTTTAAATTTTTCCCTAACTAAGGGGGTGAAGAAGGGGGGTTTGATTTACTTTTATAGCGGGTTTTTTAGCGGATTTTTATGATTGGCAGCCGTCACACACTAAAAGACGCTTTTTATTGCAAAAAATATTTTTTGCGTTACCACATTTTGAGAGCTATAATTTTTCCATATTTTGGTCCACAGAGTCATGTGAGGTCTTTTTTTTTTGCGGTACGAATTGACGTTTTTATTGGTAACATTTTCGGGCAGATGACATTTTTTGATCGCTTTTTATTCCGATTTTTGTGAGGCAGAATGACCAAAAACCAGCTATTCATGAATTTCTTTTGGGGGAGGAGTTTATACCGTTCCACGTTTGGTAAAATTGATAAAGCAGTTTTATTCTTTGGGTCAGTACGATTACAGCGATACCTCATTTATATCATTTTTTTATGTTTTGGCGCTTTTATACGATAAAAACTATTTTACAGAAAAAATAATTATTTTTGCATCGCTTTATTCTGAGGACTATAACTTTTTTATTTTTTTGCTGATGATGCTGTATGGCAGCTCGTTTTTTGCGGGACAAGATGACCCTTTCAGCGGTACCATGGTTATTTATGTGTCTTTTTGATCGCGTGTTATTCCACTTTTTGTTTGGTGGTATGATAATAAAGCGTTGTTTTTTGCCTCGTTTATTTTTTTTCTTACGGTGTTTACTGAAGGGGTTAACTAGTGGGACAGTTTTATAGGTTGGGTCATTACGGACGCGGCGATACTAAATATATGTACTTTTATTGTTTGGTTTTTTTTATCTAGATAAAGAAATGTATTTATGGGAATAATATATATATATATATTTAAAATATTTAGGATTTTTTTTTTAAATTTTTTTTTATTACACGTGTGGAAAAAATTTTTTAAACTTTTTTACTTTGTCCCAGGAGAACATCACAGATCGGTGATCTGACAGTTTGCACAGCACTCTGTCAGATCACCGATCTGACTTACAGTGCTGCAAGCTTACCAAGCGCCTGCTCTGAGCAGGCGCTTGGTAAGCCATCTCCCTCCCTGCAGGACCCGGATGCCGCAGCCATCTTGGATCCAGGCCTGGAGCAGGGAGGGAGGTTAGGAGACCCTCGCAGCAACGCGATCACATCACGTTGCTGCGGGGGGCTCAGGGAAGCACGCATGGAGCCCCCTCCCTGCGCGACGCTTCCCTATACCGCCGACACACCGCAATCATGTTTGATCGCGGTGGGCCGGGGGTTAATGTGCCGGGGGCGGTCCGTGACCACTCCTGGCACATAGCGCCGGATGTCAGCTGACACCTGGCCGCGATCGGCCGCGCTCCCCCCGTGAGCGCGGCCGATCACGCTGGACGTACTATTCCGTCCTTGGGAAGTAGGGCCCACCCCACGTGGACGGAATAGTACTTCCAGTGGCAGAAAGGGTTTAGGACTGAGAAGTAGGCAGTGCGGCTGGGCCACATGGCAGGCAGGAGTCCCCTGCAATACATGTAGCCAATATGGCTACTCATCTGTTATGACCTGGTGGTCAGGACAATAATGGACCTGGTGGTTAAGAGCACACCGAATGACCTGATAGTTACAGATAATTAAGGCGAGCTCTGGGACGTGGGAACTCTGCTAACCGCAACCCCTAATCCTATCAAACACACTAGAAATAGCCGTGGATTGCGCCTAACGCTCCCTATGCAACTCGGCACAGCCTAAGGAACTAGCTAGCCCTGAAGAAAGGAAAATAAAGCCTGCCTTGCCTCAGAGAAATTCCCCAAAGGAAAAGGCAGCCCACACATATAATGACTGTGAGTAAGATGAAAATACAAACACAGAGATGAAATAGATTTAGCAAAGTGAGGCCCGGCTAACTGAACAGACCGAGGATAGGAAAGGTTACTTTGCGGTCAGCACAAAAACCTACAAAAGACCACGCAGAGGGCGCAAAAAGACCCTCCGCACCGACTCAAGGTGCGGAGGCACTCCCTCTGCGTCCCAGAGCTTCCAGCAAGCAAGACAACAAAAAATAGCAAGCTGGACAGAAAAATAGCAAACCAAAGAAATACAAGTTGGAACTTAGCTTCTGCAGGGAAGACAGGCCACAAGAACGATCCAGGTGTGAACTAGACCAATACTGGAACATTGACAGGTGGCCTGGAGCAAAGATCTAAGTGGAGTTAAATAGAGCAGCAGCTAACGAATTAACCTCGTCACCTGTGAAAGGAAACTCAGAAACACCCACCAGAGGAAGTCCATGGACAGAACCAGCCAAAGTACCATTCATGACCACAGGAGGGAGCCCGATAACAGAATTCACAACAGTACCCCCCCTTGAGGAGGGGTCACCGAACCCTCACCAGAGCCCCCAGGCCGACCAGGATGAGCCAAATGAAAGGCACGAACCAGATCGGCAGCATGAACATCAGAGGCAAAAACCCAGGAATTATCTTCCTGACCATAACCCTTCCAGGTACTGGAGTTTCCGTCTCGAAACACGAGAATCCAAAATCTTCTCCACCACATACTCCAACTCCCCCTCGACCAACACCGGGGCAGGAGGATCAACGGATGGAACCACAGGCGCCACGTATCTCCGCAATAACGACCTATGGAACACATTATGGATGGCAAAAGAAGCAGGAAGGGCCAAACGAAATGACACAGGATTGATAACCTCAGAAATCTTATACGGACCAATGAAACGAGGCTTAAACTTAGGAGAGGAAACCTTCATAGGAACATAACGAGACGACATCCAAACCAAATCCCCAACACGAAGTCGGGGACCCACACAGCGCCGGCGGTTAGCGAAACGTTGAGCCTTCTCCTGGGACAATGTCAAATTGTCCACCACATGAGTCCAAATCTGCTGCAACCTATCCACCACAGTATCTACACCAGGACAGTCTGAAGACTCAACCTGCCCTGAAGAGAAACGAGGATGGAAACCAGAATTGCAGAAAAACGGCGAAACCAAAGTAGCCGAGCTGGCCCGATTATTAAGGGCGAACTCAGCCAACGGCAAAAAGGACACCCAATCATCTTGATCAGCAGAAACAAAGCATCTCAGATATGTTTCCAAAGTTTGATTAGTTCGTTCGGTTTGGCCATTTGTCTGAGGATGGAAAGCCGAGGAAAAAGACAAATCAATGCCCATCCTAGCACAAAAGGATCACCAAAACCTTAAACAAACTGGGAACCTCTGTCAGAAACGATGTTCTCCGGGATACCATGTAAACGAACCACATGCTGGAAAAATAATGGCACCATATCAGAGGAGGAAGGCAATTTAGACAAAGGTACCAAATGGACCATCTTAGAAAAGTGATCACAAACCAGCCAAATGACCGACATCTTTTGAGAGACGGGGAGATCCGAAATAAAATCCATAGAAATATGCGTCCAGGGCCTCTTCGGGACCGGCAAGGGCAAAAGCAACCCACTGGCACGAGAACAGCAGGGCTTAGCCCAAGCACAAGTCCCACAGGACTGCACAAAAGAACGCACATTCCGCGACAAAGACGGCCACCAGAAGGATCTAGCCACCAAATCTCTGGTACCAAAGATTCCAGGATGCCCAGCCAACACCGAACAATGAATCTCAGAGATAACTCTACTAGTCCATCTATCAGGGACAAACAGTTTCTCCGCTGGGCAACGGTCAGGTCTATCAGCCTGAAATTTTTGCAGCACCCGCCGCAAATCAGGGGAGATGGCAGACAAAATTACCCCCTCTTTGAGAATACCCGCCGGCTCAGGAACACCCGGAGAGTCAGGCACAAAACTCCTTGACAGGGCATCAGCCTTCACATTCTTAGAGCCCGGAAGGTACGAAACCACAAAATCAAAACGGGAGAAAAATAACGACCAACGAGCCTGTCTCGGATTCAACCGTTTGGCAGACTCAAGATAAGTCAAATTCTTGTGATCTGTCAAGACCACCACGCGATGCTTGGCTCCTTCCAGCCAATGACGCCACTCCTCGAATGCCCACTTCATGGCCAACAATTCACGATTACCAACATCATAGTTACGCTCAGCAGGCGAAAACTTTCTAGAAAAGAAAGCACATGGCTTCATCACCGAGCCATCAGAACTTCTTTGCGACAAAACAGCCCCTGCTCCAATCTCAGAAGCATCAACCTCAACCTGAAACGGAAGCGAAACATCTGGCTGGCACAACACAGGGGCAGAAGAAAAACGACGCTTCAACTCCTGAAAAGCCTCTACAGCCGCAGAAGACCAATTGACCACATCAGCACCCTTCTTGGTCAAATCAGTCAACGGTTTAGCAACAGTAGAAAAATTAGCGATGAAGCGCCGATAAAAATTAGCAAAGCCCAGGAACTTTTGCAGGCTCTTCACAGATGTCGGCTGAGTCCAATTGTAAATGGCCTGGACTTTAACAGGGTCCATCTCGATAGTAGAAGGGGAAAAAATGAACCCCAAAAATGAAACCTTCTGAACTCCAAAGAGACACTTTGACCCCTTTACAAACAAGGAATTCGCACGAAGGACCTGGAACACCATTCTGACCTGCTTCACATGAGACTCCCAATCATCCGAAAAGACCAAAATATCATCCAAATACACAATCAGGAATTTATCCAGGTACTCTCAGAAGATGTCATGCATAAAGGACTGAAATACTGATGGAGCATTGGAAAGCCCGAATGGCATAACCAGGTACTCAAAATGGCCCTCGGGCGTATTAAATGCTGTTTTACATTCATCGCCTTGTTTAATACGCACAAGATTATACGCCCCTATCTTGGTGAACCAACTAGCCCCTTTAATACGAGCAAACAAATCAGACAGCAACAGCAAAGGATACTGAAATTTGACTGTAATTTTATTAAGAAGGCGGTAATCAATACAAGGTCTCAAAGAACCATCCTTCTTGGCCACAAAAAAGAACCCTGCTCCTAACGTTGATGACGACGGGCGAATATGGCCTTTCTCCAAGGATTCCTTTATATAACTCCGCATAGCGGCGTGTTCTGGCACAGATAAATTGAACAATCGGCCCTTAGGAAACTTACTACCAGGAATCAAATTAATTGCACAATCGCAATCCCTATAAAGGCCCCTTCACATTAAGCGACGCTGCAGCGATACCGACAACGATCCGGATCGCTGCAGCGTCGCTGTTTGGTCGCTGGAGAGCTGTCACACAGACCGCTCTCCAGCGACCAACGATGCCGGTAACCAGGGTAAACATCGGGTAACTAAGTGCAGGGCCGCACTTAGTAACCCGATGTTTACCCTGGTTACCATCCTAAAAGTAAAAAAAACAAACAGTACATACTTACCTACCGCTGTCTGTCCTCCAGCGCTGTGCTCTGCACTCCTCCTGTACTGTCTGTGTGAGCACAGCGGCCGGAAAGCAGAGCGGTGACGTCACCGCTCTGCTTTCCGGCTGACCGACGCTCACAGCCAGTACAGGAGGAGTGCAGAGCACAGCGCCGGGGGACAGACAGCGGTAGGTATGTACTGTTTGTTTTTTTTACTTTTAGGATGGTAACCAGGGTAAACATCGGGTTACTAAGCGCGGCCCTGCGCTTAGTTACCCGATGTTTACCCTGGTTACCAGTGAAGACATCGCTGGATCGGTGTCACACACGCCGATCCAGCGATGTCCACGGGAGATCCAGCGACGAAATAAAGTTCTGGACTTTCTTCAGCGACCAACGATCTCCCAGCAGGGGCCTGATCGTTGGTCGCTGTCACACAGAACGATTTTATTAACGATATCGTTGCTACGTCACAAAAAGCAACGATATCGTTAACAATATCGTTATGTGTGAAGGTACCTTAAGAAGGTAGGGCACTGGCTTTGGGCTCATCAAATACATCCCGATAATCTGACAAAAACTCTGGAACTTCAGAAGGAGTGGAAGACGAAATAGACAAAAATAGAACATCACCATGTACCCCCTGACAATCCCAGCTGGACACAGACATAGATTTCCAGTCCAATACTGGATTATGAACCTGTAGCCATGGCAACCCCAAAACCACCACATCATGCAGATTATGCAACACCAGAAAGCGGATATCCTCCTGATGTGCAGGAGCCATGCACATGGTCAATTGGGTCCAATACTGAGGCTTATTCTTGGCCAAAGGCGTAGCATCAATTCCTCTCAATGGAATAGGATGCTGCAAGGGCTCCAAGAAAAAACCACAGCGCCTAGCATACTCCAAGTCCATCAAATTCAGGGCAGCGCCTGAATCCACAGATGCCATAACAGAATAGGATGACAAAGAGCAAATCAGCGTAACAGACAATAGAAATTTAGACTGTACTGTACCAATGGTGGCAGACCTAGCGAACCGCTTAGTGCGCTTATGACAATCGGAGATAGTATGAGTGGATTCACCACAGTAAAAACACAGCCCATTCCGACGTCTGTGTTCTTGCCGTTCAGCTCTGGTCAAAGTCCTATCACATTGCATAGGCTCAGGCCCATGCTCAGATAGTACCGCCAAATGGTGCACAGCTGTATGCTCACGCAAGCGTCGATCGATCTGAATGGCCAAGGACATAGACTCATTCAGACCAGCAGGCATGGGAAACCCCACCATGACATCCTTAAGGGCTTCAGAGAGACCCTTTCTGAAGATTGCTGCCAGGGCACATTCATTCCACTGAGTGAGCACAGACCACTTTCTAAACTTCTGACAATATATCTCCGCTTCATCCTGACCCTGACACAGAGCCAGCAAGATTTTCTCTGCCTGATACACTGAATTAGGTTCGTCATAAAGCAATCCAAGCGCCAGGAAAAACGCATCAACATCACGCAATGCCGGATCTCCTGGCGCAAGGGAAAATGCCCAGTCTTCAGGGTCACCACGTAACAAAGAAATAATGATCTTTACTTGTTGAACAGGTTCACCTGAGGAGCGAGGTTTCAAGGCAAGAAACAATTTACAATTATTTTTGAAATTCAAGAACTTAGATCTATCACCAAAAAACAAATCAGGAATAGGAATCCTAGGCTCTGGCATCGAATTCTGAACCACAAAATCTTGAATGTTTTGTATCCTTGTAGTGAGATTATCCATCCAAGAGGACAGACCTTGAATGTCCATGTTTACACCAGTGTCCTGAATCACCCAGGGGTAAAGGGGAAAATTGAGACAAAACACACTGCAAAGAAAAAAAAATGGTCTCAGAACTTCTCTTATCCCTCTATTGAGATGCATTAGTACTTTGGGCCACCTGTACTGTTATGACCTGGTGGTCAGGACAATAATGGACCTGGTGGTTAAGAGCACACGGAATGACCTGATAGTTACTGATAATTAAGGACGAGCTCTGGGACGTGGGAACTCTGCTAACCGCAATCCCTAATCCTATCAAACACACTAGAAATAGCCGTGGATTGCGCCTAACGCTCCCTATGCAACTCGACACAGCCTAAGGAACTAGCTAGCCCTGAAGAAAGAAAAATAAAGCCTACCTTGCCTCAGAGAAATTCCCCAAAGGAAAAGGCAGCCCCCCACATATAATGACTGTGAGTAAGATGAAAATACAAACACAGAGATGAAATAGATTTAGAAAAGTGAGGCCCGACTAACTGAACAGACCGAGGATAGGAAAGGTTACTTTGCGGTCAGCACAAAAACCTACAAAAAGACCACGCAGAGGGCGCAAAAAGACCCTCCGCACCGACTCACGGTGCGGAGGCGCTCCCTCTGCGTCCCAGAGCTTCCAGCAAGCAAGACAACAAAAAATAGCAAGCTGGACAGAAAAATAGCAAACCAAAGAAATACAAGTTGGAACTTAGCTTCTGCAGGGAAGACAGGTCACAAGAACGATCCAGGAGTGAACTAGACCAATACTGGAACATTGACAGGTGGCCTGGAGCAAAGATCTAAGTGGAGTTAAATAGAGCAGCAGCTAACGAATTAACCTCGTCAACTGTGAAAGGAAACTCAGAAACACCCACCAGAGGAAGTCCATGGACAGAAACAGCCGAAGTACCATTCATGACCACAGGAGGGAGCCCGACAACAGAATTCACAACACTCATCACTACTACAATATTATCATCATCTGCACCATCTAATCGAGCTGTTCTCCTCTTCCCACAGGTATGCACTGACTTTACCCAGCTCTCCCTGGCTCCCGAATGTCTCTGTATACTGCATTGATTTTCCATGGTATGCACTGACTTTACCCAGCTCTCCCTGGCTCCCGAATGTCTCTGTACACTGCATTGATTTTCCATGGTATGCACTGACTTTACCCAGCTCTCCCTGGCTCCCGAATGTCTCTGTATATTGTACTGATTTTTCTATGCTTCCCCTGGATCTGAGTGTCTTGGTGCTGCACATATAATCCTTTTTAGTATGCTTTCTTACCTATCAGCTTGTTTTCCATGACCTGTTGTCATGTATCTCTGTGTTATCCTTGCATCACTTTGAGTGGTCACTCCAACCCCTCCCTCTCTTTATGACCTCTGCTTAAGTCTCTACATCTGGTCTCCCATACCCAGCCACCTCCTCATTCACACCTGATTGCCCTTAACTGGGGATATATTCACATGCAGGAGTCTGCTACAGACTCAGTCTGCTGCAATTCATCTTTTAACTTCCATCTTTTTAATTATGATTCTGAATTAGACTGAATTGGACTGGAATTGACTGGAAGGTAACAGAATACCAAACACTACAATGTTTCGGTTACTTTTCTCTTTCACCCCCATACTACTTTACTTCTTACAATCTCCTGCAATCCCTCCACCTAGTAAGGAAATAGTCATTTCTTCCTCCATCCTCCCCAGCCATCTCACCTTCTCCTCAGAACTGTTCCCCCACATACAATCCTTTTTCTCCAGACCCACACGGCCGCATCATGTCCTATCCTGCTCCCAACCCTATAATGCTCTGTCTGCTACTCCTCATTGCTGGTGACATATCCCCAAATCCCGGCCCTCCCCAACTCATCCCCACACTCGTTTCTAACCCCCTGCCACGATCCTCCGCACGTTTTCCCAACCTTGACAACCTCATACCCATTCATCCAGCCCCCACTCCCCTGCTCCCGCTACTTGGAGCACTATGGAACGCACGCTCCATCTGCAACAAACTGCCATTTATCCATGACCTCTTCATCACCAACAAACTCTCCTTCCTCGGCCTCACCGAAACCTGGCTCACCCCCTCTGACTCGGCCTCTCCAGCTGCACTCTCCTATGGCGGATTCCACCTCTCTCACACCCCTCGCCCCAGCAACAAACGCGGTGGAGGAGTTGGCTTGCTCCTGTCCGACACCTGCTCCTTCACTCTAATCTTGCTACCACCCTCCTCTTCTCTTCCCTCGTTTGAGGTGCACTCTGTCCGCATCTATTCCCCCTCCAACCTCCAGCTGGCTGTCATCTACCGCCCCCCAAAACTAGCCATCTCCACCTTTCTCGACCACTTCACCAACTGGCTACTTCATTTCCTCTCTGTTGACATCCCTACTATCATCATGGGTGATTTCAATGTCCCCATTGACACTTTCACCTCAGCTGCCTCTAAACTTTTATCACTGACTGCCTCCTTCGGCCTCACTCAATGGTCCTCTGAGGCCACTCACAAAGATGGCCACACGCTAGACCTCATCTTCACCCACCTCTGCTCCCTTACTAATCTCACTAACACACCCCTCCCCCTGTCTGACCACAACCTACTGACATTCTCATCCCTCTCCTCTCCTAGTGTGCAGCCCCCACTCCACAAACTCACTCACCCTCGCAGAAATCTCAAACATCTCAACTTACAATCACTCTCTGAGTCCCTTCTCCCTCTCACAGACATAGCTTCCCTTCATGACACAGATGCTGCTGCCACTTTTTATAACACCACAATAACAGCAATGCTCAATTCGGCCGCCCCGCTCATGCATAGTAAAACTTGTACAATTAACAGGCAGCCCTGGCTGACCAGCCTGACCAAAGAATTGAGACGGGCTTCCAGGATTGCTGAGCGGAGATGGAAGCGATCCCACTCTGCCGACCACTTCACTGCATACAAGCAGTCCCTCGCCAGCTTCAAGTCTGCACTCATTGCCGCAAAACAAACTTACTTCTCATCTCTCATATCCTCCCTGTCCCACAACCCTAAACAGCTTTTCAACACTTTCAATTCTCTACTCCGTCCCCCCGCACCTCCTCCCTCATTTCTGCTGATGACTTTGCCTCTTTCTTTAAACAGAAGATCGATACGATCAGAGAAAGCTTTGGCCCACAGCGCCCACTACCCCTCTTAGCTGCTCAACCCTGCTCCTCAAAAACCAGCTTCTCCACCATGACAGAAGATCAGCTCTCCACCCTCCTGTCAAGATCACACCGCACCACCTGCACGCTTGACCCGCTCCCATCCCACCTCATCCCTAACCTTTCCACGGTCTTCATCCCAACCCTAACGCACCTCTTCAACCTCTCACTCACAACAGGTGTCTTTCTCTCATCCTTCAAGCATGCCAAGATCACACCCATCCTCAAAAAGCCCTCCCGCGACCCATCCTCTGTGTCTAGCTATCGCCCAATATCTCTTCTCCCTTATGCCTCCAAATTGCTGGAGCAACACGTCCATCTTGAACTGTCCTCCCACTTCTCCTCCTGCTCCCTCTTTGATCGGTTACAATCAGGCTTCCGTTCCCATCACTCTATTGAAACTGCCCTAACTAAAGTCACCAATGACCTACTAACTGCCAGGAGCACGCGACACTACTCTGTCCTCCTTCTCCTGGACCTGTCTTCTGCCTTTGACACTGTAGACCACTCCCTTTTGCTACAAACCCTCTCATCTCTTGGCATCACAGACTTGGCCCTTTCCTGGATCTCGTCATATCTGA
Organism: Ranitomeya imitator; assembly: GCF_032444005.1. Classification (NCBI taxonomy): domain Eukaryota; kingdom Metazoa; phylum Chordata; class Amphibia; order Anura; family Dendrobatidae; genus Ranitomeya; species Ranitomeya imitator. The sequence goes on from NC_091282.1 coordinate 632,867,095, forward strand.
CAGACCGAACATTCAGTGTCTCCCTCCCCCACACCACCTCCTCACTTCGCCCCTTGTCAGTCGGTGTTCCTCAAGGCTCTGTTCTAGGACCCCTACTCTTCTCCATCTACACTTTTGGCCTGGGACAGCTCATAGAATCCCACGGTTTGCAGTACCATCTCTACGCTGATGACACGCAGATCTACCTCTCCGGACCTGACCTCTCCTCCTTACTTACCAAAATCCCGCACTGTCTGTCTGCCATTTCAGCCTTCTTTTCTGCTCGCTTTCTACAACTGAACATGGACAAAACAGAATTCATCATCTTTCCCCCATCTCACTCTACCCCTCCACCAGACCTATCCATCAATGTCAATGGCTGCTCACTATCCCCAGTCCCACACGCCCGGTGCCTCGGGGTGATCCTCGACTCTGCCCTCTCTTTCAAGCCACATATCCAAGCCCTTGCCTCCTCCTGTCGTCTCAAACTCAAAAATATTTCCCGGATCTGTGCTTTCCTTGACCGCAACACTGCAAAAACGCTAGTGCATGCCCTTATCTCCCGCCTCGACTACTGCAACCTCCTACTCTCTGGACTCCCCTCTAGCACTCTGGCACCACTCCAATCCATCCTACACTCTGCTGCCCGACTAATCCACCTGTCCCCCCGCTATTCCCCAGCCTCTCCCCTGTGTCAAGCCCTTCACTGGCTTCCTATCGCCCAGAGACTCCAGTTCAAAACCCTCACACTGACATACAAAGCCATCCACAACCTGTCTCCTCCATACATCTGTGACATGGTCTCCCGGTACCTACCTACACGCAACCTCCGATCCTCTCAAGACCTCCTTCTCTACTCCCCTCTCATCTCTTCTTCCCATAACCGCATCCAAGACTTCTCCCGTGCTTCCCCCATACTCTGGAACTTTCTACCCCAACACATCAGACTCGCGCCTACCATAGAAACCTTCAAAAAGAACCTGAAGACTCATCTCTTCCGACAAGCCTACAGCCTGCAGTGATCCTCAACCTACTGAACAGCCGCACAGCCAGCTCTTCCCTCTCCTAGTGTATCCTCACCCATCCCCTGCAGACTGTGAGCCCTCGCGGGCAGGGTCCTCCCTCCTTATGTACTCGTGTGCCTTGTTATCTGCTCATGTTTAATGTATTTGTCTATATTTGCGCCGTATTCACAAGTAAAGCGCCATGGAATAAATGGCGCTATAAAAATGTATAATAAAATATAATAATGTCTTTTTTTTTACTGGACTGAAGGCTAGACAACATTGTTAAAGAATAAGCTTATTTACTCTAAGTTCAACCTTTCTTGACCAATTAATTAATAATTATAGATGATCAATTGTAAGATTATTTATAACCCACAATGTCATCCTTTGTTACATATTATAGACTCGGCCATTACTGCCTTGTGGTCGGCATTCCACAGTCTGACTGTTCTAACTGTAAAGAACCCTTTCCTATTTAGGGATTGGGTTCACCTTTCTTCCAAAAGTAATGAGTGCCCCTTGGTCTTCAGAAAGGTCTGTGCAAAAAAAAATAGATCAAATGTAAGTGTTTATATTGCCCACATTCTCACACCTGATGGGTTTCTCTCAGGGGAGGACATTGCAGAAAAAGATGGTTACAGTCACTAGTGACTTCATCTCTCTACTCCTTCCTGACCTCAAAGTGGAATGCTATTAGTTATCTGCAGCTTTAATATGCTCATAACTAGGGTTGAGCGACTTTTAGTTTTTTAGGGTCGAGTCGGGTTTCGCAAAACCCGACTATCTCAAAAGTCGAGTCGAGTGAAATCGGCAGATTATCGCGAAAAGTCGGGGATTGACCGAAACCCGAAATCCAATGCAAGTCAATGGGGGAGCATAGTCGGCAGTGAGTGGAGGCCAGGAAAACATGTACAGTGCCCATTTTAATGGCAAAAACATACATTCTTGTTACTGAAGCTTGTCAATCTTAATTTACCTTATTATAATAGTAAGGCATTGGAAATTGGGGGTCATTTGGCTAAAGTTGTGGGGGGTAGGGCTGGTTCAAGTATTTAGTGGGCCCAGGAAATCTGGACCACGTCACAGCAGTGGAGCAGGGAGAGGTAAGTATTTCAACTTTGCAAGTGCTGTGATCCGGAGCAAGCAGGGGGGGCCCACTCGTTGGCATTGGCACTGGCACAGGGCCCCTCAAAGTACGGCGGTGTGTTTGCACGGCGGGGGCGCCTCGCAGCGACACTTTTGTGACGTCGCCAACGAGTTTCCCCCCCCCCCCACACCTGATGAAGGAACCTGCACTTTCATCTGCACCTTCCTCTTTGTCCCCTTGTAAGGTGTTATGGTATGCGGGAAGGGTAACCTGACTTTCAGCAGGGTCACAATCTTGCTGTGTAGCGTGCACGGGGAATGTTGCGTTATGGGTCAATGTACCAGCAGACTCATCTATCACTGGCTGGGCAATGGGCAGGATGAGGAGGAAACACAGATATAGGCCCAAATAATAAAGTGGGCTAAATGCAGTTCAAAATTGGTAACAGGACTAACCAGGGGGTATTGCTTTGTTCAGTGGAGTACAACTGTAATGAGAGGCTGACACAGTGAGTAGGCCCAAATCAGTAAGTAGGCTAAATGCAGTTCAAAATTGGTAACAGAAGTAAACAGGCGGCACTGGTTTGTTCAGTGTAGGAGAACATCAAGGAGCGGCAGACACCGTTAGTAGGGCCAACAAAACAAGTAGGCCAAATGCAGTGTTATATTAAAAACAATTTAACGAGAGCCTGAAGATAGAAGCTAGGGAAAGGCAACCTGGAGAACACCTTGGAGCGGAAGACACCGTTTGTAGAACCCAGACGCAACTTGTAGGCCTAATGCAGTGTTGTTTCAACAATTACTTAATGAGAGCTTCAAGATAGAAGCTAGGGAGAGGCAACCTGGAGAACACCTTGGAGCGGCAGACACCGTCTCTACAACCCAGACCCAAGTTGTAGGCCTAATGCAGTGTTGTTTCAACAACTACTTAATGAGAGCTTCAAGATAGAAGCTAGGGAGAGGCAACCTGGAGAACATCTTGGAGCGGCAGACACCGTCTCTACAACCCAGACCCAACTTGTAGGCCTAATGCAGTGTTGTTTCAACAACTACTTAATGAGAGCCTGAAAATGGAATTTCTGGACAAGAAACCATGAGAACAGCACGGAGCGGCATACACCGTTAGTAGGCCCCAACCACACTAGTAGGCCAAATTCAGTGTAATATTAACAACTACTTAAGGAGAGCCTGAAAATGGAATTTCAGGACAGGAAACCAGGAGAACAGCAAGGAGCGGCAGACACCGTTAGTAGGCCCCAACCCAACTAGTAGGCCAAATGCAGTTGTTCCATTTAACAACTATTTAACAAGAGCCTGAAGATAGAAGCTCAGGAAAGACAACCAAGAGAACACCTTGGAGCGGCAGACACCGTTAGTAGGCCCCAACCAAACTAGTAGCCCCACTGCAGTTGTTCGATTAAAAAACTATTTAACAAGAGCCTGAAGATAGAAGCTCAGTAAAGGCAATCAGGAGAACAACTTGGAGCGGAAGACTCAGTTTGTAGACCACAACAAAACTTGTGGCCCCAATGCAGTTTTATAATTCTGACAGGCTGAAAACCAGTCTTTTTTTTTTTTTTTTTTACAGGAAGACAGCTGTATTAAGTGGCGCAGACAGACACTGCTAGTAGGCCTTATACCACAAAGTAGGCTCACTGCAGGTTGAAAAAAGTTATATGGGTACACGGTCGGCATTGGTGTGCTCAGCGGAGGACAAATGGAAGGAGGAACCGCAGACACACTTAGTAGGCCTAAAATTAAAAAAAATAGGCTCAAAGCACCTTCGATTATGTGGCAGGGGTACACAGGCAGCATTGGTGTGGTCAGCGGAGGACGATTGGAAGGAGTGTCTGACACAGTTAGTACTCCCAAAAAATAAATAGATGTTAATGTCTCGCAAAACAACAAAACCAAAAAACAAAAGGGTGGCATACTTAGGTAGAGGGGTGGGCTTCTCTGCTGAGTTTCAGACATAGTAATTTGGCGCTAAGTATTTACTGGTGTCAATATAGGACACTATTTTAACTAGCATCATACATGTCAACAAATTGGTATTGTCAGTGCCAGACATTGAAGGATGTCAGCGCATAGACTAAACATTGTTGGAGCTGTGAGATAATTTTGCAAGTGGTAGAGCACTGTTTGAGCTGGGGGGGGAACTGTCTTGTGGCTGGCAGTACAGGCCCAGGGCCCCTCATGTTACAACGGTGTGTCTGACGTTGGGTGCGCACCACCACCGCCAGAGACACTTTATTGTACTATGAGGGACCCAGTGGCAGTGCCATCAACCAAAAGCGGGCACACCCACCTCTTCAGACAAACGGCACTCTCACGGGTGCTTGCGCCAAGTAGCGAGACCACGGCCCCGTGGGGGGAGTTAGCCCATTTAGGGAGGTGTAAACATGTCGTATGCTGGACAAACAGCTGCTGCAAATTAAGAGATTGGAACAGTCAGTAAGACCAGTCCACAAGCAAGACCTTTTTATAGGAAAGCTAGGTGTCAGCCGGGAAAGGTGGGGCAAAATAATTAGAAATCCATGAGTGGTTCATTTTAATGAAGGTTAGATCATCAACATTTTGGGTAGCCAGATGAGTCCTTTTTTTGGTCAATATTGAACCAGCAGCACTGAATACTCTTTCTGATAGCACACTAGCTGCTGGGCAAGCAAGCTCCTGCAATGCATATTCTGCCAATTCAGGCAAGGTGTCTATTTTGGATGCCCAGTAATCAAATGGGAATGACAATTGAGGGAGAACATCGATAAGGGATGAAAAATAGTTAGTAACAATACTGGACAAATGTTGTCTCCTGTCACTTTGAATTGATGCTGCAGTACCTGTCCTGTCTGCGGTCATTGCGAAATCACTCCACAACCTGGTCAGAAAACCCCTCTGTCCAACGCCACTTCTGATTTGTGCACCTCTAACACCTCTGCCCTGTTGCTCCCTGCAGCTCGTGTGAGAACCATCACCGGCGCTGTGTGCTGGGAATGCCTGAATCAAACCGTCTACAAGAGTTGCTTGTTTGGTTGCTAATATTTGTTCGAGGTTCTCATATGGCATGATATTTTGCAATTTGCCTTTATAGCGAGGATCAAGGAGGCAGGTCAACCAGTAATCGTCATCTGTCATCATTTTAATAATGCGTGGGTCCCTTTTGAGGATACGTAAGGCATAATCCGCCATGTGGGCCAAAGTTCCAGTTGTCAAATCTGCGGTTGTGCTGGGTTGAGGGGCAGTTTCAGGCAAATCTACGTTACTTGTCTCCCTCAAAAAACCTGAACCTGGCCCTGCAACGCCACCAGTTGCTATTGGCCCCGGAGAAGCTTCCTCATTCAAAAAATACTCATCCCCATCATCCCCCTCCTCTTCGCCCGCTACCTCGTCCTGTAGACTGCCCTAACCAGACAATGGCTGACTGTCATCAAGGCTTCCCTCTTCCTCGGCTGCAGACGCCTGCTCCTTTATGTGTGTCAAACTTTGCATCAGCAGACACATTAGGGGGATGCTCATGCTTATTATGACGTTGTCTGCACTAACCAGCCGTGTGCATTCCTCAAAACAATGAAGGACTTGACACAGGTCTTGTACCTTTGACCACTGCACACCTGAAAACTCCATGTCTGCCATCCAACTGCCTGCCCGTGTATGTGTATCCTGTTATGATCTGGTGGTTTAGGAACAACATGGGACAAGCTCTGAAGGAGGTGGTATCTGTACTGACCGCAAACCCTGAACCTAGCAGCGCAACTAGAAATAGCCGTGGGGGGTACCTGACGCTCCCTAGACCCCTCTGCACAGCCTAAGATCTAACTTCCCCTAAAGATGGAAACAGGAAACCTATCTTGCCTCAGAGAAAATCCCCAAAGGAAAGATAGCCCCCCACAAATATTGACGGTGAGAGGAGGGGAAAATAACATACGCAGAAATGAAATCAGATTTTAGCATAGGAGGCCAGTCTAGCTAGATAAATAGGACAGGAAAGGATACTATGCGGTCAGTATAAAAACTACAAAACAATCCACACAGAGTTTACAAAAATATCCACACCTGACTAAAGGTGTGGAGGGTAAATCTGTTTCCCAGAGCTTCCAGCTAACAGAAATAATCCATACTGACAAGCTGGACAAAATATAGAATGCACAGAACAATAAGTCCACAACATGTGGACTGAAATGAGCAAGCCAGGACTTATCTTTGCTGAACTGGTCAGGAAACCAGGGAAATCCAAGCAGAGATTTGAATCCAGCCTGGAAACATTGACAAGTGGCACTGGCTGAAGGGAAGAGCCAGGAATAAAAGCCGAGCAGAAAGACAATTAGTGGAAGCAGCTGCAGACTACTAAATCCAAGGAGCAGCCATTCCACTTAAAGCCACCGGAGGGAGCCCAAGAGCAGAACTCACAAAAGTGCCACTTACAACCGCTGGAGGGAGCCCAAGAGCGGAATTCACAACAGTACCCCCCCTTGAGGAGGGGTCACCGAACCCTCACCAGAGCTCCCAGGCCGATCAGGACGAGCCAAATGAAACGCACGAACCAAATCGGCGGCATGGAAATCGGAGGCAACAACCCAAGAATTATCCTCCTGGCCATAACCCTTCCACTTGACAAGATACTGAAGCCTCCGCCTCGAAAAACGAGAATCCAAAATTTTCTCAACCTCATATTCCAACTCTCCCTCAACCAACACCGGGGCAGGAGGATCAACCGAGGGAACAACGGGCACCACATATCTCCGCAACAAAGATCTATGGAAAACATTATGAATGGCAATAGAGGCTGGAAGAGCCAAACGAAAAGACACTGGATTGATAATTTCAGAAATCTTATAAGGACCAATAAACCGAGGCTTAAACTTAGGGGAAGAAACCTTCATAGGAACATGATGAGAAGACAACCAAACCAAATCCCCCACACGAAGCCGGGGACCAACACACCGACGGCGGTTAGCAAAACGTTGAGCCTTTTCCTGAGACAAAGTCAAATTGTCCACCACATGAGTCCAAATCTGCTGCAGCCTGTCCACCAAAGAATCCACACCAGGACAATCAGAAGGCTCAACCTGCCCTGAAGAAAAACGAGGATGAAAACCAAAATTACAAAAGAAAGGTGAAACCAAAGTAGCCGAACTAGCCCTATTATTAAGGGCAAACTCGGCCAACGGCAAGAAAGCCACCCAATCATCCTGATCAGCAGACACAAAGCATCTCAAATAGGTTTCCAAGGTCTGATTAGTTCGCTCAGTTTGGCCATTAGTCTGAGGATGAAACGCCGAAGAAAAAGACAAATCAATGCCCATCCTAGCACAAAAGGCCCGCCAAAACCTAGAGACAAACTGAGAACCTCTGTCAGACAATATTCTCAGGAATGCCATGCAAACGAACCACATGCTGAAAAAACAATGGAACCAAATCAGAGGAGGAAGGCAACTTAGGCCAAGGTACCAAATGGACCATTTTAGAGAACCGGTCACAAACCACCCAGATAACAGACATCTGGGAAACAGGAAGATCCGAAATAAAATCCATGGAAATATGCATCCAGGGCCTCTCAGGGATCGGCAAAGGCAAAAAAAAACCACTAGCGCGGAAACAGCAAGGCTTGGCCCGGGCGCAAGTCCCACAGGACTGCACAAAAGCACGCACATCCCGCGACAAGGAAGGCCACCAAAAGGACCTAGCAACCAAATCTCTGGTACCAAAAATCCCAGGATGACCATCCAACACTGAACAATGAACCTCAGAAATTACCCTACTTGTCCATCTATCAGGAACAAACAGCTTCCCCACAGGACAGCGATCAGGTTTATCAGCCTGAAATTCCTGAAGCACCCGCCGCAAATCAGGGGAGATGGCAGAAAGAATCACCCCTTCCTTAAGAATGCCAACCGGCTCAAGGACTCCAGGAGAATCAGGCAAAAAACTCCTAGAGAGGGCATCAGCCTTTACATTCTTAGAACCCGGAAGATACGAGACCACAAAATCAAAACGGGAGAAAAACAGGGACCATCGAGCCTGTCTAGGGTTCAGCCGCTTGGCCGACTCAAGGTAAATCAGATTCTTATGATCAGTCAAGACCACGATGCGGTGTTTGGCTCCTTCAAGCCAATGTCGCCACTCCTCAAATGCCCACTTCATAGCCAACAACTCACGATTGCCGACGTCATAATTGCGCTCCGCAGGCGAAAACTTTCTGGAAAAAAAAGTACACGGTTTCATCAAAGAACCATCAGAATTCCTCTGAGACAATACGGCCCCTGCCCCAATCTCAGAAGCGTCAACCTCAACCTGAAAAGGAAGAGAAACATCCGGCTGACGCAACACAGGGGCAGAAGTAAATCGGCGTTTAAGCTCCCGAAAGGTCTCAACAGCCGCAGAGGACCAGTTAGTCACATCAGCGCCTTTTTTCGTCAAATCAGTAAGGGGCTTAACCACACTGGAAAAGTTGGCAATGAAACGGCGATAGAAATTAGCAAAGCCCAAAAATTTCTGAAGGCTCTTCACAGATGTGGGTTGAATCCAGTCATGAATGGCTTGGACCATCACAGGATCCATTTCCATAGACGAGGGAGAAAAAATAAAACCCAAAAAAGAGACCTTCTGAACTCCGAATAGGCACTTAGACCCCTTCACAAATAAAGCATTATCATGAAGGATCTGGAATACCATCCTGACCTGCTTCACATGAGACTCCCAATCCTCAGAATTAATCAAAATATCATCCAAATATACAACCATGAATTTATCAAGATAATTGCGGAAAATATCATGCATGAAAGATTGGAACACAGATGGAGCATTAGAGAGCCCGAATGGCATCACAAGGTATTCAAAATGGCCTTTGGGCGTATTAAATGCAGTTTTCCATTCGTCACCCTGCTTAATACGAACAAGATTATATGCCCCTCGAAGGTCAATCTTAGTAAACCAACTAGCCCCCTTAATCCGAGCAAACAAATCAGAAAGCAAAGGCAAGGGGTATTGGAATTTGACTGTGATCTTATTAAGAAGACGATAATCTATACAGGGTCTCAAGGAGCCATCCTTCTTAGCAACAAAAAAGAAACCCGCTCCCAATGGTGACGAAGAGGACTGAATATGCCCCTTCTCCAAAGACTCCTTAACATAACTCCGCATGGCGGCATGCTCTGGCACAGATTGAAAAGTCGGCCCTTAGGGAACTTGCAACCAGGAATCAAGTTAATAGCACAATCACAGTCCCTGTGCGGTGGAATGGAACTGGACTTGGGCTCATGAAATACATCCTGGAACTCCGACAAAAACTCAGGGACCTCAGAAGAAGGGGAAGAGGAAATTGACATCAAAGGAACGTCACTATGTACCCCTTGACAACCCCAACTAGTCACAGACATAGTTTTCCAATCCAGCACCGGATTATGTTCCTGTAACCATGGAAAACCCAGTACAACAACATCATGCAGGTTATGCAACACCAGAAAACGGCAATCTTCCTGATGTGCTGGAGCCATGTACATAGTCATCTGCGTCCAGTACTGAGGTTTATCCTTGGCCAATGGTGTAGCATCAATACCCCTCAAAGGAATAGGGCTCTGCAAAGGCTGTAAGAAAAAACCACAGCGCCTGGCGAATTCTAAGTCCATTAAGTTCAGGGCAGCGCCTGAATCCACAAATGCCATGACAGAAAAGGACGACAATGAGCAAATCAGAGTCACAGATAAGAGAAATTTAGGCTGTATAGTACTAATGGTAACAGATCTAGCGACTCTCTTAGTACGCTTAGGGCGATCAGAGATAACATGAGCAGAATCACCACAGTAAAAACACAGCCTATTGTGACGTCTGAATTCCTGCCGTTCTGTTCTAGTCAAAATCCTATCACATTGCATAGGTTCAGGACTCTGCTCAGAGGACACTGCCATATGGTGCACATCTTTGCGCTCGCGCAGACAAAGATTCGCTCAAACCGGCAGGCGTAGGGAAGCCAGAAAGACCTTTTCTGAAAATTGCAGCCAGAGCCTCCTCATTCCATTTAGTGAGCACAGACCATTTTCTAAATTTCTGACAGTATAATTCTGCCGCTTCCTGACCTTGACACAGGGCCAAAAGGGTTTTTTTCTGCATGATCCACAGAATTAGGTTCGTCATACAATAATCCAAGCGCTTGAAAAAATGCGTCTACATTCAATAATGCCGGATCCCCTGTTTCAAGAGAAAAAGCCCAGTCTTGAGGGTCACCACGCAGCAAGGATATGATGATTTTTACTTGCTGAATGGGATCACCAGAAGAACGGGGTTTCAGAGCAAAAAACAATTTGCAGTTATTTTTAAAGTTCAAAAACTTGGATATGTCCCCAAAAAACAAATCAGGAGTAGGAATTCTAGGCTCTAAAGCCAGAGTCTGGACAACATACTCTTGGATACTCTGTACTCTTGCAGCAAGTTGATCCACACGAGAAAACAAACCCTGAACATCCATGCCAGAGCATATATCCTGAACCACCCAGAGATCAAGAGGAAAAAAAGAGACAAACCAGAGCACAGAAAAAAAAATGGTTCAGAACTTTCTTTTCCTTCTTTTGAGATGCGTTTAATTCATTTTCGGGCCACTTGTACTGTTATGATCTGGTGGTTTAGGAACAACATGGGACAAGCTCTGAAGGAGGTGGTATCTGTACTGACCGCAAACCCTGAACCTAGCAGCGCAACTAGAAATAGCCGTGGGGGGTACCTGACGCTCCCTAGACCCCTCTGCACAGCCTAAGATCTAACTTCCCCTAAAGATGGAAACAGGAAACCTATCTTGCCTCAGAGAAAATCCCCAAAGGAAAGATAGCCCCCCACAAATATTGACGGTGAGAGGAGGGGAAAATAACATACGCAGAAATTAAATCAGATTTTAGCATAGGAGGCCAGTCTAGCTAGATAGATAGGACAGGAAAGGATACTATGCGGTCAGTATAAAAACTACAAAACAATCCACACAGAGTTTACAAAAATCTCCACACCTGACTAAAGGTGTGGAGGGTAAATCTGCTTCCCAGAGCTTCCAGCTAACAGAAATAATCCATACTGACAAGCTGGACAAAATACAGAATGCACAGAACAATAAGTCCACAACATGTGGACTGAAATGAGCAAGCCAGGACTTATCTTTGCTGAACTGGTCAGGAAACCAGGGAAATCCAAGCAGAGATGTGAATCCAGCCAGGAAACATTGACAAGTGGCACTGGCTGAAGGGAAGAGCCAGGAATAAAAGCCGAGCAGAAAGACAATTAGTGGAAGCAGCTGCAGACTACTAAATCCAAGAAGCAGCCATTCCACTTAAAACCACCAGAGGGAGCCCAAGAGCAGAACTCACAAAAGTGCCACTTACAACCACCGGAGGGAGCCCAAGAGCGGAATTCACAACAGTATCCTCCCACAAATACATAACAGCACGCCTATGTTCGCACAGTCTCTGAAGCATGTGCAGTGTGGAGTTCCACCTTGTTGCAACGTCGATGATTAGGCGATGCTGGTGAAGGTTCAAAGACCGCTGATGGTTCTGCATACGGCTGGAGTGTACGGGCGAAAGGCGGATATGCGAGCAAAGTCTGCGCACTTGGAAGAGCAGGTCGGGTAACCCCGGATAACTTTTCAGGAAGCACTGCACCACCAGGTTTAAGGTGTGAGCCAGGCAAGGAATGTGTTTCAGTTGTGAAAGGGCTATGGCAGCCATAAAATTCCTTCCGTTATCACTCACTACCTTGCCTGCCTCAAGATGTACAGTGCCCAGCCATGACTGAGCTTCTTTCTGCAAGAACTCGGACAGAACTTCCGCGGTATGTCTGTTGTCGCCTAAACACTTCATTGCCAATACAGCCTGCTGACACTTGCCACTAGCTGTCCCATAATGGGACACCTCATGTGCAACAGTGGCAGTTGCGGATGGAGTGCTTGTGCGACTGCGGTCTGTGGACGAGCTCTCGCTTCTGCAGGAGGATGAGGAGGAGGAGGGGGGGGCAAACGCCTACAGCCAACTGTTTCCTAGACCGTGGGCTAGGCAGAACTGTCCCAATATTGCTGTCCCCTGTGGACCCTGCATCCACCACATTAACCCAGTGTGCCGTGATGGACACGTAACGTCTCTGGCCATGCCTACTGGTCCATGCATCTGTTGTCAGGTGCACCTTTGTACTCACAGATTGCCTGAGTGCATGGATGATGCGGTCTTTTACATGCTGGTGGAGGGCTGGGATGGCTTTTCTCGAAAAGAAGTGTTGACTGGGTAGCTCGTAGCGTGGTTCAGCGTAGTCCATCAGGGCTTTGTAAGCTTCGCTTTCAACTAACCGGTAGGGCATCATCTCTAATGAGATTAGTCTAGCAATGTGGGCGTTCAAACTCTGTGTACGCGGATGCGAGGAGTACTTCCTTTTCCTAACGAGAGTCTCATGTAGGGTGAGCTGGACTGGAGAGCTGCAGATCGTGGAACTAGCGGGGGTGCCGGTGGACATGGCAGACAGAGAGGGTTGGAGATAATATTCTTGCTGGTGCACTACATGCAGTGTTTCCTACTACGAAACTGGTGATTCCCTGACTGCTTTGGCCTGGCGAAGAAATCTGCACATTTACTGCAGGTGGTGCGGGAAATGGTGGGCTTAAAGTGAGGGAAGGGATGTAGCGTTGCTGACTAGCTTCATTGGCCGAGGGTGCTACAACCTTAAGGGACGTTTGGTAGTGAGTCCAGGCTTGCAAATGCATGGTGGTTAAATGTCTACGCATGCAACTTGTATTTAGACTTTTAAGATTCTGACCTCTGCTTAAGGTAGTTGAACATTTTTGACAGATGACTTTGCGCTGATCATTTGGATGTTGTTTAAAAAAATGCCAGACTGCACTCTTTCTACTATCGGATACCTTTTCAGGCATTGCAGACTGAGCTTCTTTAACTGGATGTCCACGCTGTCCTACAACTGGTTTTGGTTTTGCCACGCGTTTTTGGCCAGATACGGGCCTGGCAGATGGAACCTGTTGCAATGTTGATGCCTTCTGCGGCTCCTCCTCCTCCGCTTCAGAGCTACTGCCGCCTGCACCCTGTTCCCCCAATGGCTGCCAATCGGGGTCAACAACTGGGTCATCTATGACCTCCTCTTCTATCTCGTGTGCAACTTCGTCTGTGTCACCGTGTAAGCCGGTGGTATAGCGTTTGTGACGGGGCACCATAGTCTCATCAGGGTCTGATTCTGGATCAGTACACTGCAAGGGCAATGTTCTGGTCTGAGTCAAAAGAACAGCATAGTAATCTGGCTGTGGCTGTGCATCTGTGCACTCCATGTCCGATTCAACTTGTAATGGGCATGGCCTGTTAACTGTTTCACTTTCTAACCCAGGAACGGTATGTGTAAAGAGCTCCATGGAGTAACCCGTTGTGTCGCCTGACGGATCCTTCTCTGTTGTTCTTGGTGAAGACAAGGAAGCGACTTGTCCCTGACCGTGAACATCCAGTAACGATGCGCTGCTTTTACATTTAGCAGTTTCAGAAGATGAGGCGAAAGAGCTAGAGGCTGAGTCAGCAAGGAAAGCCAAAACTTGTTCTTGCTGCTCCGGCTTTAAAAGCAGTTTTCCTACTCCCAGAAAAGGGAGCGTTCGAGGCCTCGTGTAGCCAGACGATGAACCTGGCTCAACAAATCGAGACTTAGGTGCTATATTGCTTTTCCCACGACCACCTGATGCTCCACCACCACTACCATCATTCCCAGCTGGCAATGACCGCCCATGGCCACGACCTCTTCCACCAGACTTCCTCATTGTTTGAAAAATGTAACCAAACTACCGCTATTTGTTTACTGTAAAACCAGTTACAAGGTGAGCTTCCATTAAAAAGGGGATCCTGAGATTTTGCATCATAGCTGCCAGGGCAGTTATTCCCCGACATTGGAGGTCCACTGAGGTCCCCTCCACAGAGGAATGGATAGCTGAAATGGATTACATCGTCTGGAGTCGCTGGTGGCGGGTGTTGGTGATGCTGCATATGAACAGGGACACACCTGGTTCCTCTGGCAATCCTTGAAGGAGAGCGCAGGGTTCCTGACTTGGCTGCGTACATACTCATAATTCTCAATACATGGGCGTGTACATTGCTGGGTCTCCCTTAAACCCCCCCTCCCTCTCCTTACTCCCCTTCTCCCCCATTCCTCCCCCTTTTTTTCTCTTCTCTTTCTTTCCTTTTCTCCCATCTCTACAATTGCCTTTCTTACAGGTTCTGTATTCTGTATATAAGGTCCATGTCCCGAGGTGATTCTCAAGATGAGAAGCATGTAACCTTTATGTGCCAGAGTCCATGTTCAACTACACTTGTGCTGTGTTCTCAGAGGCGTAATGTATAGCTCTGGACATTGTAATGATTCTTTTTATTGTTTTTCCTGTTTAAAATGTCATTCAAAATTCAATATATTTACTGAAAAGAAAAAAAAAGAAAATACCTGGAGTTAAGTCCTCTGCTAGTAATTTTTTTGTCACTGTAAATGGGTGCTCTAGCAATTTTTCTCTACAAGCTAGGTTTTCAGTTCAATCCGATCAACCCATCGTGTGGCTTGATCAATAATTGCCCCTTTTCCAAAACTGAGTCAACTTTAGGGGTTCTGGCAACAGTAGCCAATTTTCTCACCTTGCCAATCAGTGCAGCATGTCCTTCTTGCAGACTGTCTCTTATAGCCAGCTGTAGCGTTTGCACAACACAGCGCATGTGATGAATGAAAGAACATATTGAGTTTCAACAAGATCATCTAAACTATCATGTTGCTGTTCATCTGAAGCAACTTCAGTTTGCTCCTCAGTTACAATACTGTGTTCCTCTATTTCAAACACTTCTGTGTCTGTGGACCCAGAATGTTCTTCTAGCTGCTGGTCACCATCATTACTCTCATTCATTAGTAGTGTTGAGCATTCCGATACCGCAAGTATCAGGTATCGGCCGATACTTGCGGTATCGGAACTCCGATACCGAATTCCGATACTTCCCGCGTATCGGATACCGGAATCGGAAGTTCCCAGAATTCAAACTGCACGCAGCAGCCAATGAGGAATGAATGGAAGTGTGGGCACATCCTGTTTAGCATGGTGGGCATGTAAGTACTGGCAAGGCTGTGATTGGCTGCTGAAATGATGTCACTCTGCACTATAAAAAAACGCTGCCGCGATTTTGCGCTCACTCTGCTGGGATTTCATTTAGGGACAGGACGCTGTGTTCTAACTGAGGGCCAGTTGAGATAGCTAATTGCTTTATTTTGCTTTTCCAAGGCTAATTTAGCAAACGCTGTGTTCACTGTTCAGTTCACCTTGCTCTTGCCTTGCAGCGCTGTTTTAACAGCGTTCTGCAAGGTCTCTGTGTGTGTGTGTGTGTGTGTGTGCAGCTCACTCTGTAGTCTGTGTGCAGCCATATACAAGGTTGTATTCAGCTCAGGGGGGGTTCACACTGCCTCACACAGTTCTATCCATTGTCCTTTTTTGCTCATAGTGCAGCCTGCTGCACATTTTTTCTAAAATTTCCAAATAGTGGAAAAACACTACATAGGATAACCTAAAGGGGTTTTTTTGGGCCTTGCAGCGCCGTTTACGGCTGTCTGCACAGTCTCCGTGTGAGCGCAGCTCGCCCTGTAGTCTGTGTGCAGCCACAGCCGGTTGTATTCAGCTCAGGGTTTGTCACTGCCTCATACTGTAAAATAACTTGTCCTTTTTTCAGATTGTGCCGCCTGTTGCAAAATTTTTAAAAAATTTCCTATTAGTGTCTTTCCACCCGTCTCCAGCAAAATAGTGGAAAAACACTAGATAGGGTAACCTAGAGGAGGGTTTTTGGGCCTTGCAGCGCCGTTTACGGCTGTCTGCACGGTCTCCGTGTGAGCGCAGCTCGCCCTGTAGTCTGTGTGCAGCCAAAGCCCGTTGTATTCAGCTCAGGGTTTGTCACTGCCTCATATCGTTAAATAACTTGTCCTTTTTTTTCAACTAGTGCAGCCTGTTGAAAATTTTGTAAACAATTTCCTATTAGTGTCTTTCCACCCGTCTCCAGCAAAATAGTGGAAAAACACTAGATAGGATAACCTAGAGGAGGGATTTTGGGCCTTGCAGCGCCGTTTACGGCTGTCTGCACGGCCTCCGTGTGAGTTAAACTCGCTCTGTAGCCCGATCTGCACAAAATAAAGTTCACCAAACACCACTTAACACTTGTGTAGGCCACATTTTATCAATAATAAAGTCTAGTCCACACTTTACAACATTAGTGTTTCTTACACCTGTTAGGAGGAGCATTTCAGGAATAAGCACACTAAGGCCTTAGTACTTTTCTGCTTATTTTTATCTGTCAACCAAGATGAAGAGGGCAGGGAGTAAGGGTCGTGGGCGTGGAGCAGGGAGAGGAGCAGGGAGAGGACGTGGTGATTCTGTGCCTGCTGCGGGCACAGGTGACTCATCATCACCCAGTTTCAGCAGGGAACAGTCCTTCATGCGCATCTTTGTCGGAGAGCGCCGTGCACCGCTGCTGCGTGAAGATCAAATTGAAGCCGTTGTCGGATGGATTGCAGCTAACGCATCGACTTCAATTAGTGCCACATCCTCTCAGGCACAGACCACTGGAGAGCAGCCATCTGTCTCTTCACCACCTGCCAAATTGGCCAGGCAGTCAGAGAGCCCAGGACAGGAGCCGTCTCTACTTCTGTTCTCTGAATCTCTTGGCTTGGAAACAGGGGGCCAGCCAAGCAGTATTGGAGAAATGGAAGAGGCAGTGTGCAGTGATGCCCAACAGCTTTGTCTCTCTGACTCTGAAGAGGCGGGTGGGTCAGTGACTGCTGTGACCACAGCGCAGTACGCATCTGATGATGAAACTCAGGTGCCGCTTTCTGGTGCGTACTGTGCTGCCGAGACTACCCAGGAGGAGCAGTTGGTGGCAGTGGGTAGTGGAGATGATGAGGTCCTTGACCCATCGTGGCGTGAGGAACAGGAAGGTGGTGGGAGCAGCTCAGAGGAAGAGATTCCCCTAACGGGCCAAAGAGGGAGAGGGAGGGGGAAGACTACGGAGCCTGTAGCCTCCACTTTGGCACCCGTCAGGAGCCTGTCTCTTTCCAAAGCCAAAAAGGGCGCTCCCAAGACTTGCAGTGCCTGGTCCTTTTTTGACACAGTTTCAGATGACATTTGTTTTGTCAAATGCAAGCTGTGTCATCAGAAAGTCAAAAGAGGTAAAAGTGTCAGCAACCTCAATACCACAAATATGTGAAAACATGTGCGGACCAGGCACGCGGTGGAGTTACAAAAACACACTGAAGACCTAGGCCAACCAACAGCAGCAGCTGCCACCTCTTCAGCTCGTGTTGCCTCTTCCTCCAGCTCACACACAGCTGGTTTGGCGTCCTCCCCGGATCGCCATGGAAGAACTTCTGGCACTGTTGTCCAGAGACCTAGTGTAATTCCACCCACAGCACCACATTCCCAGTCATCCTCACACTCCCAGTCTACTCTACAGCCATCGGTAGTACAGGCATGGGAGAAAAGGCGGGCATTCTCGGCAAACCACCCCCGAGCACAGGCTCTGAATGCAGGCATTGCCAAACTTCTGTCGCTGGAAATGCTCTCATTCAGGCTGGTGGAGACTGACAGCTTCCGTGACTTGATGGCATTGGCAGTCCCACAGTACAAGGTGCCCAGCCACTTTTACTTCAGCAGGCAAGCTGTCCCTGCCCTGCACAAGCATGTGGAGGGACAAATAAAACACGCGCTACTGAACGCCGTCAGTAGCAAGGTCCACCTCACCACCGATGCGTGGACCAGTCAACATGGACAGGGGTGATACCTTTCCGTCACTGCCCATTGGGTTAAGGTTGTTGAGCCGGGTACAGACCGTGCGAATGACGCAGGACGTGTCCTGCCCACTCCAAGGATTGCAGGAATCCAGTCTGTACGCATTGACTCCTCCTCTTACACAAGTTCCTCAGATTCATCGCTGCAGGATCCGTCACAGTCCACCTCCACATGGACCCGTGAACGTTTACCTGTTACGACTGACATGAGCACAGCCGTGGCCAAACGTCAGCAGGCCGTCTTGAAATTAGTTTCTTTGGGGAATCGAAGCCACACAGCGCAGGAGCTCTGGAATGCCCTAAAGCAGGAGAGCGATGTGTGGTTTGTGCCAGCGAATCTCCAGCCAGGCATGGTAGTGTGTGACAATGGCCGAAATCTGGTGGCAGCTTTAGCACTTGGCAACCTCACTCACATCCCATGTCTGGCACATGTGCTCAATTTGGTTGTGCAGAGTTTTCTGAGGGACTATCCGGATCTTGATGCACTTCTGCACAAGGCCCGCCTAGAGTGTGCTCACTTGAGGCGTTCCAGCTTGGCAAGATCCCGCATTGCTGCTCTGCAGCGTCGGTTTCGCCTTCCTGAACATTGCATCATATGTGACCTACCTACCAGGTGGAATTCCACGTTACATATGTTGGAGCGGTTGTGTGAGCAGCAGCAAGCAGTAATGGAGTACCAGCTGCATCAGGCGCAAAAAAGTCGCAGTCAGCGCCGATCAGACTTCACAACCACAGAGTGGGCCACTATGAAGGACGTCTGCCAGGTTTTGCGTCCTTTTGATTATTCCACGCGGATGGCAAGTGCAGATGATGCACTAGTCAGCATGACTGTCCCCCTTATCTGCTTGCTTCAAGAAACCCTGCAAGGGATAAGGGATGATTTGGAAGAGGTGGAGGATGAGGAGTCACCTTTTCCATCAGCTTCTGGACAGTCAGCGCCACGTGGTTCCTCACAAAGGGGTCGGCAGGGGACCCTTTGTGAGGAGGATGAGGAGGAGTCAATGGACGAGGAAGAGCTACGTCCAGAGGAGGGAGTTACACCATTGTCCAGTGGTCAGTGTGTACAGCGAGGGTGGGGTGATGAAGAGCGGGCAGAGATCATGTCTCAAGCAGGGGACAGCGTTTCTGGGCCAGTTGGCAGTCTGCAGCACGTGGTTGATTTCATGTTGCAGTGCCTGAGAGACGACCGCCGCATCGACCACATTCTCAACGTGCCTGATTATTGGGTGTACGCCCTCCTCGATCCTCGCTACCGTGACAACGTCCAAAACCTCATCCGGGCGTTGACACGGGAGCGTAAAATGCGGGAGTACCACGACACACTGGTGAATTCCATCATCTTCTCCAGTCCAACTGAGAGGAGTGCTGCTAGTGCTTTACAAAGCAGCTCAGTGCGTCGAGGCAGTGGAGGAGGAGGCTCTGCACAAAGAGGGAGCAGAAGCAGTGCCTCTGCCCAAGGCAAGCCCAGTATGGCACAACTGTGGAAAACTTTTGTGTGCCCGCCCCAAATGTCTACACCATCACCGGCGGCTCCAGTCAGCAGGAGGCAACGGTTCCGTCAGATGGTGACAGACTACATGGCTTGCCCTCTTAGTGTACTCCCAGATGGCTCTTCCCCGTTCAAGTTTTGGGTCTCTAAGCTGGATACATGGCCAGAGCTAAGCCAGTATGCATTGGAGGTGCTGGCTTGCCCCCTGCGGCTAGTGTCTTATCGGAACGTGTCTTTAGTGCCGCAGGTGGTGAACTAACAGACCGTCGCATGCGACTATCCTCCGATAACGCTGACCGGCTTACTTTCCTGAAAATGAACCAGGCCTGGATCTCGCAGGAATTTGCCACTCCTCTGCCTGATTAAGTAATTGGGTGTCATCCAGGTCTCCTGATGTGTTCATCTTTCTACCACCTGAACTGCTATTCCTGGGCTCCAACACCGCCAGTTGTGGCTCAGAAGTGCAGGCTGCACAGTCAAAACATACGACCCAGTGTTATTGGGTTTCAGTAACGTCAGCTGATCCCCAGCTGTGTAGCCGGCAATGTGTCCTGCGACCGCCACGCTGGCACAACAACCTAAATGTAAGGGAACCTGTCCCCCCCCCCCCCTCGGCGTTTGTTACTGAAAGAGCCATCTTGTGCAGCAGTAATGTTGCACAAGGAAAAGGTAGGTCTTTTAGTTTAGCTCCTTGCACACGCAGAACTTAACACTTATAAAATGTGTTCACTGATACCGTTATACCGTCCCGGAGCTGGGACTTTCCTTCATAATGTGATGCAGCACAGCCGTCATTCCTACCCCCTTGGTGCCATGCGCTGCCTCCTCAGCGTTGTTTTAAGCTGTCACGGAGCCTGCGCTGTTTTGTTACCCCTTGGCCATGGCCAGTTTGTGCTGCCTCTCTTCTGACATAATTTGGTGTCAGGATGGCTGCGCCTGTGCGCCCGCGCTGCCCGAGAACCCGCCTCGCAGTGTCTTCTGATTGAATCACACTGCGAGCCTGGGATCCATGGGCATGCGCAGTGCATATCTTCACCTCGGGCTCTCGCCCATCTCCCTCCGCCTTCTTTAGACTGTGCGCCGTCAGCTGATCCCTAATAGCATGCCACGGCCGTGACGCCGCACAGTCTGAAGAAGAGGGAAGGAGGGGAGTGAGAGTCGAGGATATGCACTGTGCATGCCCATGGATCCAAGGCCCGCAGTGGGATTACATTAGACGACACTGCGAGGTGAGATCTGGAGCAGCATGGACGCATAGGCACTGACAGCCTGACACCAAATTATGTCAGAAGTCAGGCAGCGCAAATTGGGCATGGCCAAGGGATAACAGAACAGCGCAGGTTCCGTGACAGCTTAAAACAATGCTGAGGAAGCAGTGCACGGCACCAAGGGGATAGGAATGACAGCTGTGCTGCGTCCCATTACGAAGGAAATTCCCACCTCCGGGACGGTTTTACGGTATAAGGTGACACATTTTTAGTGTTTACTTCTGTGTTTGCAAGGAGCATAATTAAAAGAGCAACCTTTTCCTTTTGCATCCTTAGTGCTGCACAAGATGGCTCTTTCAGCTACAAACGTCTTGGGGGGGGGGGGTAAAGGTTCCCTTTCAACTTGCTCCAATCAGGCTACGGCCTACACTCTGTTCCTCTGCTCCTCCTGCTGTCCCTGGGCTCTAACGCCGCCAGTTGGTGCCTGGAAGTGCTGTCTGCACAGTCAACAGTCGCTCCTCTGTTATTGGGGTTCAGTAACGTCAGCTGATCCCCAGCTGTGTGTGCGGCAATACCTCCAATCTGCTCCTCCTGCTGTCCCTGGGCTCTAACACCGCCAGTTGGTGCCTGGAAGTGCTGTGTGCACAGTCAACAGTCGCTCCTCTGTTATTGGGGTTCAGTAACGTCAGCTGATCCCCAGCTGTGTATCCGGCAACGTGTCATGCGACCGCCACGCTGGCACAACTAAAATGTAAGGGGACCTGTCCCCCCCCCCCCCAGGCGTTAGTGCTGCACAAGGTGGCTCTTTCAGTAACAAATACTGCACAAGGAAAAGGTCGCTCTTGAAATTATGCTCCTTGGAAACACTGAACTACACACTCATGTAATGTGTCCCCTCGCACCGTCCATCCGTCCCGGAGGTGGGACTTTCCTTTGTAATGTGACGCAGCACAGCCGTCATTCCTACCCCTTTGGCACCGTGCACTGCCTCCTTAGCGTTGTTTGATTCCGTCATGGACCCTGTGCTGTTATGTTATCCCTTGGCCATGCACAGTTTGCGCTGCCCGTCCTCTGACATCATTTGTTGTCGTTCTGGCTGCGCCTGTGCATCCACGCTGCCCGAAATGACACCTCGCAGTGTCGTCTAATGTGATCCCACAGTGGGCCTGGTATCCATGGCCATGCGCAGTGCATATACTAGCCTCTCACTCCCCTTCTTCACGTTTCTTCAGACTAGGCGGCGTCAGCTGATCCCTAATAGCGTGCTACGGCCGTGACACCGCACAGTCTGAAGAAGCAGGAAGGAGGTGAGTGAGAGGCGATGATATGCACTGCCCATGCCCATGGATCCCTGGCCCGCACTGGGATTACATTAGATGACACTGCGAGGTTGTATCTCGGGCAGCTTTGACGCACAGGCACTGCCAGCCTGACACCTAAATGATGTCAGAAGACGGGCACCGCTAACTGTGCATGGCCAAGGGATAACATTACAGCGCGGGCTCCGTGACAGAACCAAACAACGTTGAGGAGGTGGCGCACGGCACCAAGGGGGTTGGAATGACGGCTGTGCTGTGTCACATTACAAAGGAAAGTCCCACTTCCGTGACGGTTTGACGGTGTGAGGGGACACATTATATGAGTGTGTACTTCAGCGTTTGCAAGGAGCATAATTTTAGGAGCCACCATTTTCCATGTGCAGTATTACTGCTGTACAAGATGGCTCTTTCAGCAACAAATGCCTGGCTGGGGGGTTAAAGGTTCCCTTTCAACTTGCTCCACTGCAGGCTTCGGCCTACACTCTGCTCCTCTTTTATTCCCTGGGTTTCAACACTGTCAGTTGCCACCTGGAAGTGTTGTCTACACAGAGAAAACACTAGCTGATGTGTCAGTGGGGTTCAGCACCGCCAGCTGTTCCCCTGCTGTGTAGTCGGCAACGTGTCCAGCACAAGCCAATGCTGGCACAACAGAACAAAAGCTGCCACCAGTGCAGGCTTCGGCCTACACTCTGCTCCTCTCCTCCTCCTGCTGACCCTGGGCTCTAACACCGCCAGTTTTTGCCCGGAACTGCTAGCTGCACAGAGAAAAACACCCGCCAATGTGTCAGTGGGGTTCAGCACCGCCAGCTGTTCCCCTGCTGTGTAGCCGGCAACGTGACCTGCAAACGCCACGCAGGCACATGAACTGAAATTAAAGGGAACCTGGCCCCACCCCCCCAGGTGTTTCTATGTATAACAGCCACCTTGTACAGCAGTAATGCTGCATTTGTACAAGGTGGCTGACTTTTTCTCCTTGCCCACGTGGAACTCAACACGTACAAAATGTGTCTCATTGAGACCATTCCACTGTCCCTGAGTTGACTTTCCTTTCTAATGATACGCAGCATCACCCTTGGTAGCGCTGCCAGTCTGTTGACATCATTGGTTAGCTGGCTGCGCCTGTGCGTCCGCCCTGCTAGAAACAACGCCCCTCGGTGTCTTAATTTATTTTGTCAGCGAGGGTGTGGTTTATGGGCACGAGCAGTGCATATGTTCACCTGTCGTCACTCATCTCCTTCCGCCTTCTTCAGACTGTGCGGCCTCATGGCCGCGGCATGCGAGAAGGGATCAGCAGAGGCCGCCCAGTCTGAAGCAGGTGTAAGGACATGTGTGAGCGGCGAAAATATTTACTGCTCAAGGCCATGAATCCCAGCACCGCAGTGTGACTTTATGAAAAGGCACTATGGGTCTGGGATTCATGGCCATCGTTAACCGCACCAGCCAACATGAAATGAGGTCATAAGACGGGCAGCGCTAACAGGGTATTGCCAAGGGATAACACAAGAGCGCAGACTCCTGTACTGCAAATAACAATGCTCAGGAATCTGCGCCCAGCACCTAGGTGTAAATTTTGACACCTGTGCTGCGTCTTCTTAAAAAGACAAGTCACGCCTCCACTACTGTTTGACAGTATAATGGGCTAAATAGTGTACGTGTTTTATTCAGCGTGTGCAAGGAGCAAAATTAATAGAGCAACCTTTTACTTGTGCAGCATTAACGCTGCACAAGGTGTGGCTCTTGTATCTTGCAACACCTGAGGGGGGGTTAAAGGTTACCTTTGAAATTGGTTCTACTAGGCTTCGGCCTACACTCTGCTCCTCTCCTCCTCCTGCTGACCCTGGGCTCTAACACTGCTAGTTTTTGCCCGGAAGTGCTAGCTGCACAGAGCAAAACACCCGCCAATGTGTCAGTGGGGTTCAGCAACGCCAGCTGTTCCCCCACTGTGTAGCCGGCAGAGTGTCCTGCAAACGCAACGCAGACACAAAGCTGCCTCCAGTGCAGGCTTCGGCCTACACTCTGCTCCCCCTGCTTACCCTTTGCTCCAACACCGCTAGTTGGGGCTGTAGGAAGACAATCTTTAATAGGCAACGCATCCTGGTTCCAGCACCATCAGCTGGTTCCGGGTAGTGTCAAGGTCACGGAGACGCCTATGCTTGCCCCGTCGTGTTGTGGTCGGGTTAGCCAACTCCAGGGTGCCTCCAGTTTAGGAGCTTCCTATGTGGGCTGCGTGAATTGGTAGTCAAGGCTGGTTCTGTAGTGCCAGTAGGCCAAGCTCCCCCTGTAGGACTGTTGGGGTTCGGTAACTGCGGCTGCCTCGCGGCCTAGCTGTTATCTCCTCTCCTGTGGACCTTCTGGTCCACCACCTGGTTCCAGCACCGTCAGCTGGTTCCGGGCCGAGCCTTTGGCTTAGGTGCCTCCTCCTGGGTATCCGAGTTCCGCCAACGTCAGGCGGTCCTTGGTAGTGCTTTTAAGTGCGGGCACCTACAGCTTAGTAATCGGGTTCCAGCACAAGTGGTCACAAGTGGTATTGCAGCCTCTGGGCTTCCTCCCTCAGGTGTTTTGGTGAGCTCGTTGGCTGCCTTGCTATTTAACTCCACCTGAGTCTGTCTTCCTTGCTCCTTGTCAATGTTCCAGTGTTGGATCTGAGCTACTGCATCTTTCCTGTGGCCTGCTGCTCTGCTAGATAAGTGTTACTTTGTTTTTGTTTCCGTTTTTTCTGTCCAGCTGTGCTATTCTCTTTTGCTGAAAGCTCTGAGACGCAAAGGGTGCACCGCCGTGCCGTTAGTTCGGCACGGTGGGTCTTTTTGCCCCCCTTTGCGTGGTTCTGCTTTAGGGTTTTTTGTAGACTGCATAGTTCTCTTTGCTATCCTCGCTCTGTCTAGAATATCGGGCCTCACTTTGCTGAATCTATTTCATTCCTACGTTTTGTCTTTTCATCTTGCTAACAGTCATTATATGTGGGGGGCTGCCTATTCCTTTGGGGTATTTCTCTGAGGCAAGTCAGGCTTGTATTTCTATCTTCAGGCTAGTCAGCTCCTCAGGCAGTGCCGAGTTGCATAGGTAGTGTTAGGCGCAATCCACTGCTGCTTTTAGTTGTGTGAGGATAGGTTCAGGTATTGCAGTCTGCAGAGATTCCACGTCTCAGAGCTTGTTCTATTGTTTTTGGGTTATTGCCATATCACTGTATGTGCGCTGATTACTGCACACTGTGTTGCCTGATAGCACAGCATAACAGTTAGCCAACTCCAGGGTGCCTCCAGTTTAGGAGCTTCCTATGTGGGCTGCATGAATTGGTAGTCAAGGCTGGTTCTGTAGTGCCAGTAGGCCAAGCTCCCCCTGTAGGACTGTTGGGGTTCGGTAACTGCGGCTGCCTCGCGGCCTAGCTGTTCTCTCCTCTCCTGTGGACCTTCTGGTCCACATCCTGGTTCCAGCACTGTCAGCTGGTTCTCGGCAGTGTCTTTTGCTCTTGTACCTTCTGCTCCCCATCCTGGTTCCAGTAACGTCAGCTGGTTCCGGGCAGAGCCTTTGGCTTAGGTGCCTCCTTCTGGGTATCCGAGTTCCGCCAACGTCAGGCGGTCCTTGGTAGTGCTTTTTAGCACGGGTACCTCCTGCTTAGTACCCGGGTTCCAGTAACGTCAGCTGGTCCTCGGTAGTTCCATAGGCTCTTGAACCTTCGGGTAGCCATCTGAGTTCCAGTACCGTCAGCTGGTTCTCGGCAGTGTCTTTTGCTCTTGTACCTTCTGCTCCCCATCCTGGTTCCAGTAATGTCAGCTGGTTCCGGGCAGAGCCTTTGGCTTAGGTGCCTCCTTCTGGGTATCCGAGTTCCGCCAACGTCAGGCGGTCATTGGTAGTGCTTTTTAGCACGGGTACCTCCTGCTTAGTAACCGGGTTCCAGTAACGTCAGCTGGTCCTCGGTAGTTCCATAGGCTCTTGAACCTTCGGGTAGCCATCCGAGTTCCAGTTCCATCAGCTGGTTCTTGGCATTTTCTCAGCCTTCTTGTACCTTCTGCTACATTTCCAAGTTGAAGACCCTAAAGTCGACGACCCGGAAGACCACCCCGATGACAACGATGACGGCGGAGACAACGACGGCGGAGACGACGACCCTGGAGACGACGACCCTGGAGACGACGACATTGAAGACCGAGAAGCAGAAGAACAAGAGGCTGCAGAACAAAGAGCAGAAGAACATTAAGCATAACACTTAATATCAGAGCAAAAGATATTATCTAAATTATATGCAGAAGACGACTAAGCAGTGTATGGGGGTGAGTCCGTTCCTCCTCGTGGTGCCCCTGGATAAAGCCTGATGCTGCAGGCCAAACTGAACGCGGACAAATGTAACTTTTGTGACTGGCAGAACGGAAGGTGTAATCTTCAAACTTTTATAGATAACAACTACGGGAATGCCACAAATGAGAATATGATGAAGAAGTAGAATAGGAAGAATAATAATAGTTGAATAAAATGAATATGAAGAATGTAATAAAAAAAAAATAGGTAGAAGATGAAGAAGATGAATAAGGTGAAGAAGTTGATGTCAAAGATGCTGATGATGAAGAAGATGAAAGTGTGGGAAAAGTAAAAAAAAAAAAAGAAGGGGAAGGGCGTGGAATAGTGAGACATCAATATCTGACAAAATAAAAAAAAATTACAGTCAATATCTTTGTCACTCCGAACGTCTTTAAAAAAAAATAAATAATGCTATTCTATTTGATTGGGCTAAACCTCTATGACTTTAATGTCTCCGCCACCTCCCCAAATACATCCTGCATTATTCTTAGTTGTTTTCCTTCATGTAGAATGAACCTACAAGGAAAGAAAGGGTTTATTTTAATTCCGATATTTTGGTCCCATTGACTTGCATTGGGATCGGGTATCGGTATAGGCGATATCCGATATTTTTTGAATATCGGCTGATCAAATCCGATACCGATACTTTCCGATATCGGAAGGTATCGCTCAACACTATTCATTAGCTTAATAGTACTTATCATATTTGAAGCATTGTCAGTTACGACAGAAAGAACTTGCTCTTTTTTAGTCTTGCAAAACATTTTCCACCAAGACCTGGAGAAACTCACTGGTGTGATGAGCTTTGGTGTCTTTTACTGCCAATGTCTTGGTAACTATTTCATTTTTGTCACAAACAAATCGGACATTGATGGCAAAATAGTTCACTCGGATGTCTGCACACGTCACAATTTTAAGAAACATAAAGCATCCCTTGAGAGTTTTTTTAAGTTCTTCCTTTTATTTAAAGGGACTCTGTCACCTGAATTTGGAGGGAACAATTTTCAGCCATAGAGGCAGGGTTTTCGGGTTTTTGATTCACCCTTTCCTTACCCGCTGGCTGCAATATTGGATTGAAGTTCATTCTCTGTCCTCCGTAGTACATGCCTGCTCAAGGCAATCTTGCCTTGCGCAGGCGTGTACTATGGAGGACAGAGAATGAACTTCAATCCAATATTGCAGCCAGCATGCAGCCAGCGGGTAAGGAAAGGGTGAATCAAACACCCTAAAACCCGCCTCTATGGCTGAAAATTGTTCCCTCCAAATTCAGGTGATTGAGTCCCTTTAACCCTCCGTCACATACAATATTCGGACTAACGAGTTCACATACAATGTGCCTGTCAGGCGCTTGCTGGAAAAATACCTATAATATCTAATGTTTGCAATTTCAGTGCTCTAAAAGTGATCAGTGACCTTCATAGGGATGTAATAAAAGAGACTACACATAATCATTAGCAAAAAAAAACATTTACTTAACATAAAACTAATAACTATGAAATACAAACTTTTCAAAACTCCCGCCAAATAGTCCCCAGTTCGACTCTCTCAAAAAAATGTACAAAGAAAATTTTTGAACACAAACTTAATTTTAAGGTACCTTAAGTACTATTAAAAACATATTCAATCAGAAGTAGATGCTGAGGTTTCCCCAGAAAAGTCACACTTGCAGAGCAAATAGCAAGAATTACACACCATTTTTGCATGTGTCAGGCAAATTGCTTTATGACATCTGAGACATTCATAATTTGAAAGCCTTCTGGTTCCGCTTTCCGTTTGGCAGGTGGTGCATCTCCTTCTTTTGTGAGGTGGTGCAGATGGTGACTTTTCACCATCATCTTCTGGGCGGAACCTTTTGAGCTGAACTTGAAGGCGAGAGGGGATACCGATTGTTTTCACGCTTCTCCTGCATAGCTCTCCAAGTACTAGTTCATGGGCCAATTTTTTCAGATACAATCGTCTACGGAGTGGTTCAAGCTTGTTTTCAAGATAAATTACTTGTGAATTTATACCACCCAAATTCAACATAGCAAAAAATATGACCATTGGCCAGCGTTTGATGTTTCTGCTGACGTTGAAAGTGGAGCACATCTGATCTGCTGTATCCACACCCCCTTTGGTGGCATTGTAAAATGTAATTATCTCCGGTTTTTTTTCTGCCCCAGTCCCAGGATCGATGGCAGCATCATCATGAAGTGTTGATAGAAGAAGTACGATTTTTTTGGCATGTGGTACATAGGAAACTAAAGCCTTTCCATTATGGAATGCAAACATACTGCTGTACTGTTGTCTCTCTTTCACACTTACAAACTGTGGCGGCAATTCCTTTTTGTATTTTCTTACAGTTCCCACATATGACAGCTTCTGAATTTTCAGATAATCAATCAGATCACAACTTGTAAACCAATTGTCAGCTGTAATATTGTGACCCGATCCAAATAAGGGTTCAGCCAGTCTTTTTACAACATCAATGGGTTTGTTGCTCACACAGTAAGGACCTTCTGGTTGTTTTCCTGCATAAACTTCCAGGTTGTAAGTGTAGGTCTTACTGGCATCAACAAGGGCATAAATTTTTATTCCATATTTGTTTGGCTTTGATGGAATATATTGACGAAAGGCACATCTACCACGAAAACCAGGGAGCATTTCGTCAATAGTGAGATTCTCTCCAGGGTAATAACTTTGTTTACAGTTTACAACAAATCTTTGAAATTTATCACGAATTGGAGCAAGTCGGTCATGTGTTTTGCGTTCGGTTCGGGTAGTTCTGTCGTCAAACCGAAGGCAACGAATTAGAATCTTGAATCTGTTTATGGACATAACAAGGCTAAATTTTTCAACTTCATCCCCATCTTTACCCCAAAGTTCCTCCAAACTTTGTCTATTTGCCCTATAAGCTCCTGCAAGGTACAGTAATCCAAAAAAAGCACGCAGTTCTATTTCATCTGTGGGCTTGATGGTTCTGTTGCAGATGTACTTGTCCTTTATAATGTCTATATATTGGTTGGTATATGTGACAATAGAGTCCAGAATGTCATCTGTAAATATACTGTTCCAGCATTCAACTGCAGTTTTTGCATTACGTGCAGTTCCTATTACTGCAGGAAGGTGAGTAATAATGTTTAAAGGTTCCCTACGTTTTTTCTGGAATGGCTTCTTGTTCCATTTAGTATTTTTATCTTTTCCAATATAATATGATCCAACTTCTTCATCCTCACCACTGTCACCATCTTGCTCTGTTTCAGAATCCAGGACACATTCTTCCTGGAATCAATCTCACTTTCCTCTCCTAAATCCTCATTCAGTGTGAGGTCTCTATCATCTAACAGCATGTTTGTTACTTCCTCAACATCAAGTTGTTTGGATAAATTGTACATTTTCCTCTCCATTTCAGCAGATAATCTGAAGCAAGAGAAGGAATATGTTAGGGAACTACTGTATATGCCTGAGCAGCACACTTTTCTTTTATAAAATCTCCCTTATTTCTATGAAATATCCTCACATTTTGTGCTATACATTCATAAAACAAGCTAAATAAACTATTGTGATGAATAAAAACATAAAATACCAACCTTACTGAATGTGACGTATTCACATACAATGAGCCTGAGAGATCTGTGCAGCTATATCCTCTCCCCTGAAGCTCTGAAATCCAACTGTGATATCAGGTTTCACAGACCTTCAAGAGACAGGAGACTACCTGGAGGGAGGGGGTTTCCTCACAATCTGGTGAGGAAGGAGAAATGAAAGTAAAAGAGAAGCACCTGTCAGATCAGTTGTATGTGACGGAGGGTTAAAAGCTTCTTCGATTACTAATTTTCTAATACTCTCTCTCTCTCTCTCCAGAGAAACACCAAGCTTGCGGGCCATTTCCCCATTCAGACTCATAAAAGCTGGTCGTGAAAATAACGAAATAGGCACACTATCCTTTACAACAAGCTCTATGATCTGTTTTTTAAATGTATCTACTGTCATTGTCACAGTAACTTTGTCACTGACAAAATATCTTGCAACTGATGGCTGCAAAGTTCTCTCCTTTGTTTGGCTGGAAGAGAGCTGGGCACTGGTTCATTGCTTTGGATGCAGTCTTTCTCATCCACTGCTTTCAGTACTTCTGGATGAAAGCGCTGTAAATGTCTCTTTAGATTAGAAGCTCTTGTAGGAGCATTTTAATCTTTGCCTGAATATGCATTGATCTTGGCTTCACAGAATTTGTTTTCGTCTGGATCATTTGTCATACACTGACAGACATGTTTTCTATTTTGAGTGATGGTGATATGTTCAAATACAGCTGATTTAATGTGACGCTGCTTTGACATTCTCAGGTTTTTAATTCTGCATTCACAATCCAAATGACAATTGTTTTTCCTAAAAACAATTGTACTAAATTATTGCCAGGTTGTACAACTGATATAGTGGTCAGTAATACTGTTATTCCTCATGTACTCACAGTTAACTGATGCAAAGTTTGCTGAAAGGATAATACTTCTTACAGTCTTCCTCTTCTGAGTAGCAGCTGTGAGATGCTTGGAAGACACACCAAACATCTAGTTTAGAGGAGGAGCTTTACTACTAAGAATTTGCAACACATTTTCACTTTCAGTTTCATACATTGTAAGTAGGGGGGTTGGGGCAGCATGAGGTTAAGCAAGTATAAGATTAGATAAAGTGTTGTGAATTCTGTGGCTGAATTCACTCCTGTGGTCACAAGTGGTACTGCAGCTTCTGAGCTTCCTCCCTCAGGTGTTCTGGTGAGCTCGTTAACTGCTTCATTACTTAACTCCGCCTGATGCTGCTATCCTTGCTCCTTGTCAATGTTTCAGTGTTGGATCTGAGCTTCTCCTGATTGTTCCTGTGACCTGCTGCTCTGTATAGCTAAGTGCTTTTTGCTTTTTTGTTGCTTTTTTTCTGTCCAGCTTGTCTTTTGTTTTGCTGGAAGCTCTGAGACGCAAAGGGTGTACCGCCGTGCCGTTAGTTCGGCACGGTGGGTTTTTTTTGCCCCCTTTGCGTGGTTTTGCTTTAGGGTTTTTTGTAGACTGCAAAGTTCGCTTTACTGTCCTCGCTCTGTCCTAGAATATCGGGCCCCACTTTGCTGAATCTATTTCATCCCTACGTTTTGTCTTTTCATCTTACTCACAGTCATTATATGTGGGGGGCTGCCTTTTCCTTTGGGGAATTTCTCTGGGGCAAGTCAGGCCTATTTTTCTATCTTCAGGCTAGCTAGTTTCTTAGGCTGTGCAGAGTTGCCTAGGTAGTTGTTAGGCGCAATCCACAGCCGCTTTTAGTTGTGTTTAGGATAGGATCAGGTGTGCAGTCTACAGAGTTTCCACGTCTCAGAGCTCGTTCTTGTTTTTTTGGGTATTTGTCAGATCACTGTGTGCGCTCTGATAGCTAAGCACACTGTGTTTCTGGATTCCCTTCATAACACCTGTCATTAGCAAACATAACAATAAAGGCAGTGGAGAACAGTGACACACAAGAAGTAAGAAATGTCTCTATATCCAGCAGAACTGCCTATCACTGTTGTTCATAGTTTGAAAGAACATATATTTGAGTAACATTTATAAAATTCATATGAAAGTTCAATTATGAAATATTAATACATTTTTTTTAAAGCTGGAGTCGGGAGTCGGTACATTTCTACCGACTCCGACCAAAACTAACTCCGATTCCACAGCCCTGGGAACATATGCCTGGATGGGGCACATATACCAGGATGAGGACATATTCCAGGATAGGGCACATATACCAGGATGGGGGACATTTACCAGGGTGGTGGACATATACCAGGATGGGTCACATATACCATAATGAGGCACATATACGAGGATGGGCAACATATGCCAGTATGAGGGACATATACCATGATGAGGCACATATACCAGGATGGGGCACATATACCATGATGACACATATACCTTGATAGGGCACATATACCATGATGGGAACCGTATTCATGGACGAGGGACATATACCAGGATGAGGAACATATGACTGGATGAGACATACCTGGATGAGGCACATATACCTGGATGAGGGACATATACCTGGATGTGGACCGTAAACCAGAATGGGGCACATATACCAGGATGGGGTCATACACCAGAATGGTGGACATAGATACCAGGAAGGGGACCATGGTGGGGGGGTATATATACCATACCTGGAAGGGGCCAAGGATGACTTTACTACCTTATGGGGGGACAACTTGCATGTCCTTATAGGGATTGGATAAGTGATTTTTCTGGAGACAGGTTCCCTTTAATAGCCTGCACCTGTTTTTAGCCTGGGGAAGGAGGCAGTATTCCCCCTAGGGCTTAATGAACAGCTGAATTTCAGTTGTTTCTTGTAACTCCTTTTCCCTCATTGATCATGAAAACGTAGGCTATGGTGGGTGTACTGGTGTGGGATGATGCTTACCGAGTCATAGAAAATGACCTTCAGAATAGGTTAAAATAATTAACCCCTAAACTTGAACCCTGGTTGCAATGTGCAACTTATAAGGGTGTCCTTTATTGTATTACTATGAGATATCAACGTGGGGCACTAATGGGTAATGTGTAAACAGCCACACTACACAGTAAAGGAATTTTGTAGATATGTATACTCGGAATAGGGGAGGTACATGTGTATATACATAAAAGAAAGGACCAAAAAACAAAATTAGCTCCAAATATTCTAGCTATAAAGGATACTGTGTGTGAGAGAGGGAAATCTCTTTGAACATAATTAATATCAAAGCCTCCATTGTAACTCTGGAAGGTATTGATATGGTGATATATCATAGTCGCACCAATACTAAATACGGTGGTCCAGTATAGTCCCGTTAATATCAAATTAAAATATAAAAGTGACTAAAGGTTTGAAACATAATGAGGACCGTAACTTAAATGAAATGGTATTGGAAGAGCAGTAAAAACAATTGGGAGCGTACTCATGAATTCAAGAAACCTCCAATAATATATATATATTCTTTCTGGTGGTTATCAGCGAAAAATATTTTTCTGATGATAAAAACAACTTATTCTCACAAGGTATTAAACATCTGGCGCGTATCTAGCTGACAAGCGGAGAACGCAGTAGATGGCAAATAAAAGATATGACCAAGTACCTGCGGTTGTGCGCCTATACAGCGGACTAGGACAGAGGCGCGAGCGCAGTAAGGCGCACTGAGAAGGCACCGACCAGGACCTGTGGTCAGGTGACATAGAAGCCGAAGGGCTCCAGGGCGCAGGCGCTGTAAGTAGACTACACGGAGGTGTATACTAAGGTGCGTACTGGTATATAGGGGTCCCGAACTTGAACAATAAATACAGTACAATAAAGGGGGTGTACGGGGAGTGGTATGCACCGAGAGATCACCGTTCAAAACTGTAGGTGTGGATTCAGGTGCGTTTGGCACAGGGGAGCATGCGCAGATGCTCCACTACACGGAGGTGTTAATGAGGTACGCTAAGCGGCGCATGGGTTTAAGAACTAACTAATAACTATATGTGAACTGTTTAAAGAGCTGAATAAACTGTCCTGCGAGTAATATAAGACGTTGTTTGATATGTTTAAAAAGGAGTGGATTAAAAATGACTAATATGAATGACGCAAGTAAAAGGGAAGTGATGACAGACGCTGAGTTTAAGCACCTCCCTCTCCCTTATTTAATGGCAACTAGATCTGACAAGAGAGAGACTGCCTGACCCTCACATGGAGGATGTTATCATATGAGGTTTTGTCTGCCACTGCAGAATACTTCCATTAACCTGGACAATTCTTTCCCCTGATGAACCCCCATAACGGGGAGGGAAACGCGTCGGGAAGCAAAAGAGGATACACTATCCAGGGTGGCTATATATTTCAATGGGCTCCATCTAAATAGGCTCAAACTTGGGGACTGCCCTTGTCAGGGTGGGAGATTTATACACGGGGCACGACAGGGAAGACAGGCTTCAATTGTTCCCCTCCTCCCCCTTCCCCCCCTCTTTTTCTCTCCCCCTGAAGGAAAAAAGACTATTTGTCTCTCCCCCACGCCGTGCTCTGAATAAGCACAGAAATCCATGAGAAGGAGAGAGGTGGCGATTGGGTGAGATCAAGCCAATTTTTTGTTTAGTGCACTGTTACACATGAGCACTTAAGTGTAAATTTTAAGGAAATACATTGTTATTAAATGTTAAGTTTTAGAATTTAGTGGCTGGCTTTGCTGTGTTGCTTGTTAATATTGGTCAGTTTTGTCTAGAACGGTACGTTTGGACTTTTGTTTGCTAAAGTATTATGCTATTATTATCAGCCAGCAGCTGTCTCTCTAGCCTTTGCTGGTTATTAATTATAAGGGGACCCCATGTAATTTTTTGGAGGAGTCCCCCATTTCGTGACCGGGCCAATATTTTCAATTCTGACCAGTGTCATTTTATGAGGTCATAACTCTAGAACATGTTAACGGATCCCAGTGATTCTGAGAATGTTTTCCTGTGACATATTGTACATTATGACTGTTAAAATTTCTTTGATATGACGCATTTATTTGTTAAAAAAATGTAAATTTGGCAAAAATTGTGAAAATTTTGCAATTTTTAAAGTTTTAAATTTTATGCGCTTAAATCAGTGAGTCATATCGCATAAAGTAGTTAATAAATAACATTTACCATATGTATTCTTTACATCAGCACAATTTTTGAAACATTTATTTTTGTTAGCAAGTTATAAGAGTTAAAAATTGACCAGCGATTTCTCATTTTTTCCAACAAAATTTATAAAACCATTTTTCTTAGGGACCACCTCACATTTGAAGTGAGTTTGGGGGGTCAATATAACAGAAAATACCCAAAAGTGACACCATTCTAAAAACTGCACCCCTCAAGATGTTCAAAACCACATTCAAAAAGTTAATTAACCCTTTACTTGCTTTACAGGAACTGAAGCAATGTGGAAGGAAAAATGAACATTTAAATTTTTTTCAAACATTTTAATTCAGAACCAATTTTTTTATTTTCACAATTTTAAAAAGAAAATGAAAAACAAAATGTGTTGTACAATTTCTCCTGAATACGCAGATACCCAACATGTGGGGGTAAACCACTGTTTGGGCACACGGCAGAGCTCGGAAGGGTAGGGGTGTCGTTTCACTCTTTCAATGCAGAATTGGCTGGAATTGAGATCGGACACCATTGCATTTGGAGAAGCACCTAAAAAGTGGAAACCCTCCACAAGTGACCCCATTTTGGAAACTAGACCCCCCAAGGAATTTATCTAGATGTGTAGTGAGCACTTTGAACCCCCAAGTGCTTCACAGAAATTTATAACGTAGAGCTGTGAAAATATAAAATCATATTTTTTCCACAAAAATGAATTTTTGCCCCCAAATTTTATTTTCCAAGGGCAACAGGAGAAATTAGACCCCCAAAGTTGTTGTGCAATTTGTAGTGATTACGCCGATACCCCATATGTGGGGATAAACCAATGTTTGGGCGCATGGAAGAGCTCAGAAGGGAAGGAGTGCCGTTTGACTTTTTCAATGCAGAATTGGCTGGAAATGAGATTTGACGCCATGAAGCGTTTGGAGAGCCCCTGATGTGCCTAAACAGTGGAAACCCCCCCAATTCTAATTCCACCCCTAACACCAACACACCCCTAACCCTAATCCCAACCCTAACCCAACGAACCCCTAACCACAAACCTAACCCTAACACACCCCTAACCCTAATCCCAACCCTAACCCTAATTTTAGCCCCAACCTTAACTTTAGCCACAGCCCTAACTTTAGTCCGAAACAACTCTAACTATAGCCCCAACCCTAACTTTAGCGCCAACCCTAACTTTAGCCTAACACTAACCCTAACTTTAGCCCCAATCCTAAGTTTAGCCTAACACTAACCCTAACATAAGACCCAACCCTAACTTTAGCCTAACACTAGTTTTAGAATAACACTAACCCTAACCTGCCTTATCTGTTTTTTACTTTATAACAAGATCGCTGACTGGCACAGCTGTAGCCAGCAGCACTTGTCACACAGTTTCTACTCTAATCTCTCACTGACAGGAGATCAGAGGAGAAACAGCGTTATTATGAGGCAGATTGCCCGGGAAAGATTGTTGCTACAACAAACTTTCCCAGTGATTTGTCTCGTTGGCTGGTGTGATGCTGACGTCATCGGGACCTGAACCAATCAGATCTCGATGAGGTCAGGGGTCATAGGAAGCGTTGTGCATCGGAATCCCCTCGTTATAAGGTAAATGGGGGTCCCAGTGAGCACATAACCACCGACCTTAGACAAACGTTGGTGCTGCACAAAGCCATGATAGCTCCAACGTTTATCAACCGTCGGCGGTCACAAAGCAGTTAATAGCCTGAGAAGCTTCCTGGGTATTACCCCATTCCCAGGCTATAAACATCTGCTTCCAGCAGTCGGCTTTCCCTCTGCTGGGAAAAATAATCTTTTAATAATTAAATACATGTACAGTAAGTTGCCCATGCACTGAAGGAGGAAAAAGTAAAAGTATCGGAAGCATGGGGCAGTGGTTACTGATAACGTAGTCCGCTCCATTAGCATACTTCATCTTTAAAAAAAATAAATGTGGCCTCTTCCACTCCTTAATAGTCGGCCAACATGCACAGTTTGGTTTTCTACAAACCAAGGCACCACAACATGGTGGTGCCGTCATGAATGTGAGGAAATCCAGATACCAGTACACACAGTAAATCACATGACCATGTTGTCATGCAGAATCCACACTCTTCCCAGCAATAGCAGAGTCATAAAAGTTCTTCCCGAGCAACAATACAGACAAAAAGACTGCGTATCACATGTAAACCTAGTACAGGCCTAAAAGGCCAAAGGTGCGTGAATATGGGGTAGTCCCAAAAAAAGGTTGTTATACCGAAATGCCTATAACATAAAAATATATGAACAACTGGAAATTACTAACAACTATATACCTGAGGAATACCTAGAGTTTCAAAATTCTAACTAAAGTAATTTTACAGAAAATAGAAAACAAGTAACCTGGCAGGCCTGCGAGGCCCCAGGTATGCGTCGGCCAGCCTTAGCTGGG
The DNA here is from genome assembly GCF_032444005.1 of Ranitomeya imitator. Classification (NCBI taxonomy): domain Eukaryota; kingdom Metazoa; phylum Chordata; class Amphibia; order Anura; family Dendrobatidae; genus Ranitomeya; species Ranitomeya imitator. The sequence goes on from NC_091282.1 coordinate 632,904,320, forward strand.
GTCACCAGGAGGTCAGATCCATTACGGAATCCCATCCTGGCAGACCCCTGCGCTAGTGGGAATGCATCCTTACCTTGCAATAAACTTTGAAAAGTATTTTTATTTTAGTTATTCCATGATAATTGTAAACAGGCCTAAAAGGCCCCAGGTGCGTGAATGTGTAGATTTCTATGGGTATGCGTTCTAGGGTTAATATGGGTGGCCCAAAAATAGCTCTCCATTTAATATGGGGACCCCAGAAAGCCCTATTTCAATATAATGGGCCCCACAGAAAGCTCTATTTTAATATAATGGGCCCCACATAGGCCTCCATTTAATATATGGGGGTCCTATATAGCCCTCCATGTAATATATGGGGGCCCCCACATAGAAATCTATTTAATATATGGGGGCCCTATATAGCCCTCCATTTATAACATGTGGGCCCTACATAGCCCTCCATTTAATATAATGGGCCCCATATAGTCCTCCATTTACTATAATGGACCCCACATAGCCCTCCATTTAATATAATTGGATCCCACATAGCCCTCCATTTGATATAACGGGTCCCATATACTCATCCTTTTATTATAATGCATCCTATACAGCATTGCATTTAATATATGGGGACACCCATATAGCATTCCATTTAATATAAGGGGGCCCCCACATAGCCCTCCATTTAATATATAGCGGCCTCACATAGCCTTCCATTTAACATATGGGGTCCCCACATAGCCCTTCATTTAATATGGGACCCCAAACAGCCCTCCATTTAATATGGAGGCCCCACAAAGCCCTTCATTTAATATGGGGGCCCTACATAGCCCTCCATTTAATATGGGGACCCCAGAAAGCCCTATTTCAATATAATGGGCCCAGCATAGCCCTCTATTCAATATAATGGGCCCCACTTTACCTCCCATTAATATAATGTGCCCCACATAGTCCTCCATTCAATATATGGTGGCTCTACACAGCAATCCATTCAATATATGGGGGTCCAACATAGCCCATCAGTTAATATATGCGGGCCTCAGATAGACCTTCATTTAATATATGGGGGCCCCACATAGTCCTCCATTCAATATATGGGGCCCCATATAGCCCTGCATTTAATATATGATGCCCCGCATAGCAACCCAATTTAATAAATGGGGTCCCCACATAGCCCCTCACATTTAATATGTGGGGATTCACATCACCCTATATCGATATAATGGGCATTTCATTCAATACATGTGGGTCCCACATAGCCCTCCATTTAATATATAGGGGACCCACACAGCCCACCATTTAATATATAAGGGCCTCCCATTTAATATGTGGGGGGCAAACATAGCCCTCAATTTAATAGATGGAAGCCCCACATAGCCCTCCAATTAATATATGGTGGTCCCACATAGCTCACAATTTAATATATGGGGCCAAACATAGCCCTTCATTTAATATAGGGGAACCCACATAGCCCTTAATTTAATATACCGTATATACTCGAGTATAAGCCGACACGAGTATAAGCCGACCCCCCTAATTCTAATTCTGCCACAAAAAACTGGGAAAACTTAATGACTCGAGTATAAGCCTAGGGTGGAAAATGCAGCAGCTACTGGTAAATGTAAAAAGTAAAAATAGATACCAATAAAAGTAAAATTAATTGAGACATCAGTAGGTTAAGTGTTTTTGAATATCCATATTGAATCAGGAGCCCCATATAATGCTCCATAACGTTTGATGGGCCCCATTAGATGCTCCATATTAAAATATGTCCCATATAATGCTGCATAAAGGGTAATAAGGGCCTCATAAGATGCTCCATAGAGATATTTGCCCTATATAGTGCTGCACAAGTGTTATGGCCCCATAAGATGCTCCGTACAGTCACTTGCCCCATATAGTGCTGCACAAGTGTTATGGCCCCATACAGATGCTCCGCACAGCTACTTGCCCCATATAATGCTGCACAAGTGTTATGGCCCTATTATAGTGCTCCGTACAGCCACTTGCCCCATATAGTGCTGCACAAGCGTTATGGCCCCATACAGATGCTCCGCACAGCCACTTGCCCCTTATAATGCTGCACAAGTGTTATGGCCCCATTATAGTGCTCCGTACAGCCACTTGCCCCATATAGTGCTGCACAAGCGTTATGGCCCCATACAGATGCTCCGCACAGCCACTTGCCCCTTATAATGCTGCACAAGTATGGCCCCATAAGATGCTCTGCACAGCTACTTGCCCCATATAATGCTGCACAAGTATGGCCCCATAAGATGTGCAGCACAGCTACTTGCCCCATATAATGCTGCACAAGTATGGCCCCATAAGATGCTCTGCACAGCCACTTGCCCCATATAGTGCTGCACAACTATGGCCCCATAAGATGCTCTACACCGCTACTTGCCCCATATAATGCTGCACAAGTATGACCCCATAAGATGCTTTGCACAGCTACTTGCCCCATATAATGCTGCACAAGTATGGCCCCATAAGATGCTCTGCACAGTCACTTGCCCCATATGCTGTGGCTGCCATGAAAAAAAAAAATCACATACTCACCTCTCTTCGCTCAGGACCCCGGCACTGTCACCTGCTCCTCGTGCGGCTCCGTCTGACTACGTCACCACGCCCTCTCACCTGAGCGTCACTGCTGAAAACAGAGTGACACCCGGACCGAGGAGCAGGTGACTATCGCGCAGAGCAGCGCTCCCCCTCCCCATATACTTACCTGGTCCTGGCGCTGCGTCCCTGCTTCTTCTATGGGAGGTGGAGCCACATATTCATTACTGTATATGAGCGGTGCCATGTGACTGCTCAATACAGGAAGAAGATGCAGCGCTGGAAGAAGCAGGGACTGCAGGGACCGCGCCGGGAGCAGGTAAGTATAATTACAAAGCCTCCGCTCCCCCTCCCTTGCCGACCCCCGGGTATGATTCGAGTATAAGCCGAGAGGGGGACTTTCAGCCCCAAAAAATGGGCTGAAAATCTCGGCTTATACTCGAGTATATATGGTAATGGGGCCCAACATAGCCCTCCATTTAATATGAGGGGGCCCAAAACTAGCCGTCCATTTAATATGGGGACCACAGAAAGCCTTATTTCAATATAATGGGCCGCACTGAAAGCTCTTCATTAAATATATGGGGGCCCCATAGTCCTCCATTTAATATATGGGGGACCTACATAGCTCTCCATTTAATATATGAGGGTCCAACAAAGTCCTCCATTTAATATATAGAGGCCTAACATAGAACTATCTCACTATATTGGGCCCCTCCTAGCCAGCAATTCAATATATGGGGGCCCACCCAGTCCTCCATTTAATACAATGAGACACCACATAGCCATCCAGTTAATATAAGGGGGCCCTACATAGCTCTCCATTTAATATGGGTCGCCCAAAAATAGCTCTCCATTTAATATGGGGACCCCAGAAAGCCCTATTTCAATATAATGGGCCCCACAAAAAGCCCAATTTTAATATAATGGGCCACACATAGCCTTCCATTTAAAATATGGGGGGTCCTACATAGCCCTCCATGTAATATATGGGGGTCACACAAAGAAATCCATTTAATATATGGGGGCTCTACATAACCCTCCATTTAATATAACGGGCCCCATATAGTCCTCCATTTAATATAATGGGCCCCACATGGCCCTCCATTTAATAAAATGGATCCCACATAGCCCTCCATTTGATAAGAGGTCCCATAAAGTCATCCTTTTATTATAATGCATCATTGCATTTAATATATGGGGGCCCGATATAGCCCTCCATTTAATATATGGGGGCCCCACATATCCCCTCCATTTAATATATGGGTCCCCATATAACCCTTCACTTAATATATGGGGCCCCAAACAGCCCTCCATTTAATAAGGGGGTTCCACATAGCCTTTCATTTAATATGGGGGCCCCACAAAGCCCTCCATTTAATATGGGGGCCCCCCACAAAGCCCGCCATTTAATATGGGGCCCCCTCATATCCATCCATTTAATATGGGGACCCCAGAAAGCCCTATTTCAATATAATGGGCCCCACATAGCCCTCTATTCAATATAATGGGCCCCACTTTACCTTCAATTTAATATAATGGGCCCACATAGCACTCCATTCAATATATGGTGGCTCTACACAGCAATCCATTCAATATATGGGGGTCCAACATAGCCCATCAGTTAATATATGGGGGCCACACATAGTCGTCCATTCAATATATGGGGCACCACATAACCCCACACATTTAATATATGAGGGATTCACATTGCCCTATTTGATATAATGGGCATTTCACTCAATACATGTGGGCCCCACATAGCCCTCCATTTAATATGGGGCCCCACAAAGCCCTCCAATTAATATGGGGGTCCCACAAAGCCCTCCATTTAATATATGGTGACCCCAGAAAGCCCTATTTCAATATAATGGGCCCCGCATAGCCCTCCATTCAATTTACTGTAATGGGCTCCACATAGCCTTCCATTTAATATAATGGGCCTCACATAGCCCTCCATTCAATATATGGTGGCTCTACACAGCAATCCATTCAATATGTAGGGGTCCAACATTGCCTATCAGTGAATATTTATAAGGGGCCCCACATAGCCCTTCATTTAATATATGGGGCCCCACATAGCCATCCATTTAATATATAGGGGCCCCACATAGCCCATTTAATATATGGTGCCCCGCGTAGCCCCCCAATTTAATAAATGTGGTCCCCACATAGCCCATTTCATATATGGGGCCCCATATAGCCCCTCACATTTAATATCTGGGGGCTTCACATCGCCCTATTTCAATATAACGGGCATTTCATTCAATACATAGCCCCACATAGCCCTCCATTTAATATATGGGGGGCCCACATAGCCCTCCATTTAACAGATGGAAGCCCCACATAGCCCTCCATTTAATATATGGGGGCCCCATATAGCCCTTCATTTAATATATGAGGGTCCCTCATAGCCCTCCATTTAATATGGGGGGCCCAAAAAGCCCTGCAGTTAATATGGGGACCCTAGAAAGCCCTATTTCAATATAATGGGCCCCACAGAAAGACCTCTATGTAATATTTGGGGGCCCCACACATCCCTCCATTTAATATATGGGGACCCACATAGCCATCCATTTAATATGAGGGTCCTACAAAGCCCTTCATTTAATATATGGTGCCCCGCTTTGCCCCCCAATTTAATAAATGGGGTCCCTACATAGCCCCATTTCATATATGGGGCCCCCACATAGCCCCTCACATTTAATATATGGGGGCTTTACATTGCCCTATTTCATTAAAATTGGCCTTCCATTCAATACACGTGGGCCCCACATAGCACTATATTTAATATATGGGGGACCACATAGCCCTCCATTTAATAGATGGAAGCCCCATATAGCCCTCCATTTAATATATGGGGGCCCCACATAGCCCTCCATTTAATATGGGGGCCAAAATAGCCCTCCATTTAATATGGGGACCCCAGAAAGCCCTATTTCAATATAATGGGCCCCACAGAAATCCCTCCATTTAATATTAGGGAGCCCCACATAGCCCTCCATTTAATATAATGGGGCCCACATATCCCTCCATTTAATATATGAGGATCATACAAAGCCCTTCATTTAAAATATCGAGGCATTACAGCATTATTTCAATACAATGGGCCCCAACTAGACCGCCATTTAATATATGGGGCCTCACATAGACCTCTATTTAATATACAAGGGCCCCCACATAGCCCTCCAATTAATATATGGGGTCCTCCATATAGCCCTCCATTTAATATATGGGGGCTCCACATAGCCCTTCATTTAATATATGGGGCCCCAAATGGCCCTCCATTTAATATATGGAGGTCCCGCATAGCCCTACATTTAATATATGGGGCATACATAGCCCAACACTTAATATACGGGTCACCACATAGCCCTCCATTTAATATATGGGGGCCCCACATAGCCCCCATTTAATATGAGGGCCCCACATAACCCTCTATTTAATATATGGAGGTCCCACATAGCCCTCCATTCAATATATGGCACCCCACAAGGCCCTCCTTTTAATATATGGGGGCCCCACATAACCCTCCATTTAATATGGGGACCCCAGAAAGCCCTAATTTAATATAATGGGCCCCACAGAAATCCCTCCATTTAATATTAGGGAGCCCCACATAGCCCTCCATTTAATATATGGGGACCACATATCCCTCCATTTAATATGAGGGTCATACAAAGCCCTCCTTTAATATATGGAGGCATCACAGCATTAGTTCAATACAATGAGCCCCAACTAGACCCCCATGTCATGATATGTACTTTTGCCCTGTCCTGTATTTGAATAATATGCCATTTGATGTATGTAACTGTTCTCTGGTTTCTATTAGCTGTAATTTATGTATTCTCTTGTGCTGGGAGTTCACCTGTAACAATATGTCTCCTTTCCCCAATACTTGCAGCCCTAAGCTCTAATGTAATTAAGCTTTGTCAACATCACTAGTGGAGGAATAGCCATTCTTCCTCACAGCAGGTGGCTAGTCAAATATATATACTACCTAGATTAAGCGGAGTCCACCAGTCTAGATTCTTCTGGTGGACCCAACCATTGAATAGAAGGTGTGACCCCTACCCCCCTTCATGGGCGGATCCCAGGAGCTCAGACAATCCATTCTTATTTTGAGATCAGATGTGAGTTGATCTTTGAAGGAGTGGGGATTCTTAGCTGAGGCAAGACCCCACGCCCATCTGTGACTGCGGAAGCGAACAGGGCGAGACTCGAGCTGAGGACAGATCTCGTCGTTCGTGAGATTGTTTTGGGATCCCTTGGACTAATTGTGGACTATTGCTTTGTTACCTGGCACAAGGATTATCGGGAGGTGCCCCCGAATCTGTTCCATTGGACTAATTGTGGGCTCTGTAGATCTACCTGCATGTGTTGTTCCAGCGTTGATAATAAATCTGTGGAATCATCCATTGGCCTGTTGTCCCTTCTTGCTCTGCCGTACACCCCGTCACACCCCATTTAGTATATGGGGCCTCACATAGACCTCTATTTAATATACAAGGGCCCCCATATAGCCCTCCAATATATGGGGTCCCCCATATAGACCTCCATTTAATATATGGGTCCCCCACATAGTTCTCTATTTAATATATGGAGGCTCCACATAGCCCTGTTTGCGGGAACGCAGCAACGTACATACTGCGCATGTCAGCAAGGGGTTAATATAAGAACCACTTGGTTCTACATAAAATAAAAAGTGCTGCTCATAGCCTTTCCTTATCCGTCCCACTACAGCAGTCCCTTTTCCCGTTGGTGTGCCATCAGAGCACATCCTTTTCCAATTGGCGTGCCACCGGAGAACACACTTTTCCCGTTGGTGTGCCACCGGAGCACACCATTTTCCCATTGGAGTGTCACCGAAACACATCCTTCTCCAGGCCCCACATAGTCCCTCAATTCAATAAATGGGGTCCCCACATAGCCATGCATTTAATATATAGGGGCCCACCATAGCCTCTCCATTTAATATATAGTGCCCCGCATAGCCTCCCAATTTAATAAATGGGGTGCCCACATAGCTCCATTTAATATATGGGGGCTTCACATCGTCCTATTTCAATATAATGGGTCTTTCAATCAATATATGTGGGCCCCACATAGCCCTCCATTTCATATATGGGGGTCCCACATAGCCCTCCATTTAATATACAGGGGCCTGACATAGCCCTCCATTTAATATATGGGGCCCCATTTAGACATCCATTTAATATACGGGAGCCACCACATAGCCCTCCATTTAATATATGGGGGCCTCCATATAGCCCTCCATTTACTATCTGCGGGCCTCCACATAGCCCTCAATTTAATACATGGGGGCCCCACATAGCCATCATGCCATGTTATGTCATGCCATCGAAGCAAACCTTTTTCCCGTTGGCGTGCCACCGGAGCACACCCTTTTCAGTTGGTGTGTCAGCGGAGCACACCGTTTCCCTTTGGCGTGCCACCGGAGCACACCATTTCCCGTTGGTGTGCCAACGGAGCACACAATTTTCCGTTGGCCCACCAGAAGGGCCCAATACTTGGCCTTTTTGCTTACCACTGGAGGCGCCCATCTTGGTCATTTCAGCCTGACACCGCGGTGCTCTCTGGCCTGTTTGCCTACCACCGGGGCACCAATCTTGGGCTGTTTATTCTGCCACCAGGGTGCAATCTCTGATCTTTTTATTTATCAGAGTGGCCCACATCTTGGGCTTTGTAGCCTGCCACTGGGGTGTATCCATTGGCCTTATTGCCTACCACGAGGGCATCCATTTTGGTCTTTTTACCCTGTCACCGGGGTATACGATCTGTCCCTTTTGCTTACCACCGGGACACCCATCATGGGCTTTTTAGCTTGCCACCGGGGTGCATTTTTTGACCTTTATGCTGCCCCTCCTGAGCATTTTAGCTTGGTAATGGGGTGCACTATCTGCCTACCACCGGGGCACCCATCTTGAGCTTTTTATTCTGCCACCGGGGTGTGCCGTCTGGCCTCTTGCCTACCACCGGTGAACCCATCTTGGGCATTTTAGCTTGCTACCAAGGTGCATCTTTCGGCCTTTTCGCTCCCCCTCCTGAGCATTTTAGCTTGGTAACAGGGTGCACTTTCTACCTACCTCCGGGGCACCCATTTTGGGCTTTTCTGCCACCGGGGTGTGCCATGTGGCCTCTTGCCTACCACCGATGCACCCATCTTGGGCATTTTAGCCGGCTAACGGAGTGCATTTTTCGGCCTTTTCGCTGATCCTCCTGAGCATATTAGCTTGGTAACGGGGTGCACTTTCTACCTACCACCAGGGCACCCGTCTTGGACTTTTTATTCTGCCACCGGGGTGTGCCGTCTGGCCTCTAGCCTACCACCTGTGCACCCATCTTGGGCATTTTAGCTTGCTACCGGGGTGCAATTTGGGGCTTTACACTGCCTCTCCTGAGCATTGTAGCTTGGTAATGGGGTGCAGTTTCTACCTACCACCGGGGCATCCATCTTGGGCTTTTTATTCTACCACGAGGGTGCATTTTCTGACCTTTGTATTTACCAGCATGGCCCACATCTTGGGCTTTGTATACTGCCACTGGGGTGCATTCATTGGCCTTATTGCCTACCACCACAGCATCCATCTTGGGCTTTTTACCCTGTCACTGGGGTACACGCTCTGGCCCTTTTGCTTACCACCGAGACACCCATCATGGGACTTTTAGCTTGCCACCGGGTGCATTTTTTGGCCTTTTTGCTGCCCCTCCTGAACATTTTAGCTTGGTAACGGGGTGCACTTTCTACCTACCACCGGGGCACCCATCTTGGGCTGTTTATTCTGCCACTGGGTTCATTCTCTGACCTTTTTGTTTACCAGCGGGGCACCCATCTTGGGCTTTATAGCCTGCCACTGGGGTGCACTTATTGGCCTTATTGCCTACCACTGGTGTAGCCCATCTTGGGCATTTTATTCTGCCACTGGGGTGCATTCTTTGACCTTTCTATTTACCAGCGTGGTACCCATCTTGGGATTTTTAGCCTGCCGCAGGAGTGCACTTGGGGGTTAACATGAGTGTCACTTGGTTTTCCATATAATTAAAGGTGATACACTTAGCTTTACCTACCCGTGCCACTAGAGCACTCCCTTTTCCTGTTGCTGTGCCACCGGAGCACATCCTTTTCCCGTTGGTGTGCCACCGGAGCACACCCTTTTCCCGTTGTCGTGCCACCGGAGCACATTTTTCCCGTTGGCGTGCCACCAGAGCACATCCTTTTCCTGTTGGCGTGCCACCGGAGCACACCCTTTTCCCGCTGGCGTGCCACCGGAGCACACCCTTGTCGTGTCACCAGAACACATCTTTTTTCCCATTGGCATGCCACCAAAGCACACGCTTTTACGTTGGCGTGCCACCGAAACACACCTTTTTCCCGTTGGCATGCCACCGGAGCACACCCTTTTCCGTTGGCGTGCCACCGGAGCACACCATTTCCCGTCGGCGTGCCACCGGAGCACACCATTTCCCGTTGGCCTGCCAGAAGGGCCCAATACTTGGCCTTTTTGCTTACCAGCGGAGGCGCCCACCTTGGGAATTTCAGCCTGACACCTGGGTGCATTCTTTGACCTTCTTAATTACCAATGTGGAGCCCATCTTGGGCCTCACATAGTACTCCATTTAATACATATGGGTCCTACATAGCCCTCAATTTAATAAAATGGGCCCCACAGAGCCCTCCATTTAACATAATTGAACCCACATAGCCCTCCATTTAATATAATGGGCCCCACATAGCTCTCCATTTGATATAAGGGGTCCCATATAGTACTATTATTATAAGGCACCCCACATAGCCTTCCATTTAATATATAGGGCCCCCAATATAGCCTTCCATTTAATATTAGGGGTCCCCACATAGCCCTCCATTTCATATATGGAGGCCCCACATAGCCCCTCAATTCAATAAATGGGGTCCCCACATAGCCATGCATTTAATATATAGGGGCCCACCATAGCCTCTCCATTTAATATATGGTGCCCCGCATAGCCTCCCAATTTAATAAATGGGGTGCCCACATAGCACCATTTAATATATGGGGGCTTCACATCGTCCTATTTCAATATAATGGGTCTTTCAATCAATATATGTGGGCCCCACATAGCCCTCCATTTCATATACAGGGGCCTGACATAGCCCTCCATTTAATATATGGGGCCCCATTTAGACATCCATTTAATATACGGGAGCCACCACATAGCCCTCCATTTAATATATGGGGACCACACACAGCACACCATTTAATATATGGAAGCCCCACATAGACCTCCATTTAATATATGGGGGCCCCACATGGCCCTCAATTTAATATATGGGGCCCATATATCCCTCCATTTAATCTATGAGGGTCCTACAAAGCCCTCCAATTAATATATGGAGGCCTCACATAGCACTTCGTTACATTGAGCCCCATCTAGATCGCCATTCAATATATGGGGCCCACCTAGCCCTACATTTAATATATGGGGGCCCCCACATAGTTCTCCATTTAATATATGCTAATACAGTGGGGCAAAAAAGTATTTAGTCAGTCAGCAATAGTGCAAGTTCCACCACTTAAAAAGATGAGAGGCGTCTGTAATTTACATCATAGGTAGACCTCAACTATGGGAGACAAACTGAGAAAAAAAAATCCAGAAAATCACATTGTCTGTTTTTTTAACAATTTATTTGCATATTATGGTGGAAAATAAGTATTTGGTCAGAAACAAAAAATCAAGATTTCTGGCTCTCACAGACCTGTAACTTCTTCTTTAAGAGTCTCCTCTTTCCTCCACTCATTACCTGTAGTAATGGCACCTGTTTAAACTTGTTATCAGTATAAAAAGACACCTGTGCACACCCTCAAACAGTCTGACTCCAAACTCCACTATGGTGAAGACCAAAGAGCTGTCAAAGGACACCAGAAACAAAATTGTAGCCCTGCACCAGGCTGGGAAGACTGAATCTGCAATTGCCAACCAGTTTGGAGTGAAGAAATCAACAGTGGGAGCAATAATTAGAAAATGGAAGACATACAAGACCACTGATAATCTCCCTCGATCTGGGGCTCCACGCAAAATCCCACCCCGTGGGGTCAGAATGATCTCAAGAACGGTGAGCAAAAATCCCAGAACCACGCGGGGGGACCTAGTGAGTGAACTGCAGAGAGCTGGGACCAATGTAACAAGGCCTACCATAAGTAACACACTACGCCACCATGGACTCAGATCCTGCAGTGCCAGACGTGTCCCACTGCTTAAGCCAGTACAAGTCCGGGCCCGTCTGAAGTTTGCTAGAGAGCATTTGGATGATCCAGAGGAGTTTTGGGAGAATGTCCTATGGTCTGATGAAACCAAACTGGAACTGTTTGGTAGAAACACAACTTGTCGTGTTTGGAGGAAAAAGAATACTGAGTTGCATCCATCAAACACCATACCTACTGTAAAGCATGGTGGTGGAAACATCATGCTTTGGGGCTGTTTCTCTGCAAAGGGGCCAGGACGACTGATCCGGGTACATGAAAGAATGAATGGGGCCATGTATCGTGAGATTTTGAGTGCAAACCTCCTTCCATCAGCAAGGGCATTGAAGATGAAACGTGGCTGGGTCTTTCAACATGACAATGATCCAAAGCACACCGCCAGGGCAACGAAGGAGTGGCTTCGTAAGAAGCATTTCAAGGTCCTGGAGTGGCCTAGCCAGTCTCCAGATCTCAACCCTATAGAAAACCTTAGGAGGGAGTTGAAAGTCCGTGTTGCCAAGCGAAAAGCCAAAAACATCACTGCTCTAGAGGAGATCTGCATGGAGGAATGGGCCAACATACCAACAACAGTGTGTGGCAACCTTGTGAAGACTTACAGAAAACGTTTGACCCCTGTCATTGCCAACAGAGGATATATTACAAAGTATTGAGATGAAATTTTGTTTCTGACCAAATACTTATTTTCCACCATAATATGCAAATAAATTGTTAAAAAAACAGACAATGTGATTTTCTGGATTTTTTTTTCTCAGTTTGTCTCCCATAGTTGAGGTCTACCTATGATGTAAATTACAGACGCCTCTCATCTTTTTAAGTGGTGGAACTTGCACTATTGCTGACTGACTAAATACTTTTTTGCCCCACTGTATATGGGGTCTCCACATAGACCGTTTGCGAGAACGCAGCGACGTATATATACTGCGCATGTCAGCAAGGGGTTAATATGAGTACCAGTTGGGTTTTCCATATAATTAAAAGTGCTGCACTTAGCCTTCCCTTATCCGTGCCACCAGAGAACTCCCTTTTCCCATTGGTGTGCCACCGAAGCACATTCTTTTCCCATTGGCGTGCCACCGGAGCACACCCTTTTACATTGGCGTGCCGCCGGAACACACCCTTTTCCCGTTGGCGTGCCACTGATGCACACCCTTTTCCCGTTGGCGTGCCACTGATGCACACCCTTTTCCCGTTGGCATGCCACCGGAGCACACCCTTTTCCATTGGCGTGCCACCGGAACACACAATTTTCCGTTGGCCCGCCAAAAGGGCCCAATACTTGGCCTTTTTGCTTACCACCGGAGGCGCCCATCTTGGGCATTTCAGCCTGACACCGGGGTGCTCTCTGGCCTGTTTGCCTACCACCGGGGCACCCATCTTGGGCTGTTTATTCTGCCACCAGGGTGCATTCTCTGATCTTTTTATTTACCAGAGTGGCCCACATCTTGGGCTTTGTAGCCTGCCACTGGTGTGTATCCATTGGCCTTATTGCCTACCACCAGGGCATCCATTTTGGGCTTTTTACCCTGTCACCAGGGTACACGATCTCGCCCTTTTGCTTACCACCGGGATACCCATCATGGGCTTTTTAGGTTGCCACTGGGGTGAATTTTTGACATTTATGCTGCCCCTCCTGAGCATTTTAGCTTGGTAACAGGGTGCACTTTCTACCTACCACCAGGGCACCCACCTTGGGCTTTTTATTCTGCCACCGGGGAGTGCCGCCTGGCCTCTTGCCTACCATCGGGTGCACCCATCTTGGGCATTTTAGCTTGCTACCGGGGTGCATTTTGGGGCCTTTCCGCTGCCTCTCCTGAGCATTGTAGCTTGGTAATGGGGTGCACTTTCTACCTACCACCGGGGCATCCATCTTGGGCTTTTTATTCTACCACGAGGGTGCATTTTCTGACCTTTGTATTTAACAGCATGGCCCACATCTTGGGCTTTGTATACTGTCACTGGGGTGCATTCATTGGCCTTACTGCCTACCACCACGGCATCCATCTTGGGCTTTTTACCCTGTCACCGGGGTACACGCTCTGGCCCTTTTGCTTACCACCGAGACACCCATCATGGGCTTTTTAGCTTGCCACCGGGTGCATTTTTTGGCCTTTTTGCTGCCCCTCCTGAACATTTTAGCTTGGTAACGGGGTGCACTTTCTACCTACCACCGGGGCACCCATCTTGGGCTGTTTATTCTGCCACCGGGGTGTGCTGTCTGGCCTCTTGCCTACCACCGGTGAACCCATCTTGGGCATTTTAGCTTGCTACCAGGGTGCATTTTTCGGCCTTTTTCGCTGCCCCTCCAGAGCATTTTAGCTTGGTAACGGTGTGCTCTTTCTACCTACCACCGGGGCACCCATCTTGGGCTTTTTATTCTGCCACTGGGATGCATTCTTTTACCTTTTTGTTACTAGCGGGGCATCCATCTTGGGCTTTTTAGCCTGCCACTGGGGTGCACTTATTGGCCTTATTGCCTACCACCGTACTAGCCCATCTTGGCCATTTTATTCTGCCACTGGGGTGCATTCTTTGACCTTTCCATTTACCAGTGTGGCACCCATCTTGGGCTTTTTAGCCTGCCACTGGGGTCCACTTATTGGCCTTATTGCCTACCACCGTACTAGCCCATCTTGGCCATTTTATTCTGCCACTGGGGTGCATTCTTTGACCTTTCCATTTACCAGTGTGGCACCCATCTTGGGATTTTTAGCCTGCCACAGGAGTGCACTTGGGGGTTAACATGAGTATCACTTGGTTTTCCATATAATTAAAAGTGCTGCACTTAGCTTTACCTACCCGTGCCACTAGAGCACTCCCTTTTCCCGTTGGTGTGCCACCGGAGCACATCCTTTTCCCATTGGCGTGCTCCCGGAGCTCACCCCTTTCCCGTTGGCGTGCCACCGGAGCACATTTTTCCCGTTGGCGTGCCACCGGAGCACACCCTTTTCCCGCTGGCGTGCCACCGGAGCACACCCTTGGCGTGTCACCAGAACACATCCTTTTTCCCGTTGGCATGCCACCGGAGCACACCCTTTAACGTTGGCGTGCCACCGAAGCACACCCTTTTCCCGTTGGCATGCCACCGGAGCACACCCTTTTCCGTTGGCGTGCCACCGGAGCACACCCTTTTCCCGCTGGCGTGTCACCAGAACACATCCTTTTTCCCGTTGGCATGCCACCGGAGCACACCCTTTTACGTTGGCGTGCCACCAAAGCACACCTTTTTCCCGTTGGCATGCCACCGGAGCACACCCTTTTCCGTTGGCATGCCAGCGGAGCACACCATTTCCCGTTGGTGTGCCACCGGAGCACAACATTTCCCGTTGGCGTGCCACCGGAGAACACCATTTCCCGTTGGCCCGCCAGAACGGCCCAATTCTTGGCCTTTTTGCTTACCAGCGGAGGCGCCCATCTTGGGCATTTCAGCCTGACACCTGGGTGCATTCTTTGACTTTTTTAATTACCAGCGTGGAGCCCATCTTGGGCCTCACATAGTACTCCATTTAATACATATGGGTCCCACAGAGCCCTCCAATTAATATAATGGGCCCCGCATAGCTCTCAATTTGATATAAGGGGTCCCATATAGTACTTTTATTACAAGGCTCCCCACATAGCCTTCCATTTAATATATGGGGCCCCCATATAGCCTTCCATTTAATATAAGGGGTCCCCACATAGCCCCTCAATTCAATAAATGGGGTCCCCACATAGCCATGCATTTAATATATAGGGGCCCACCATAGCCTCTCCATTTAATATATGGTGCCCCGCATAGCCTCCCAATTTAATAAATGGGGTCCCCACATAGCCCCATTTAATATATGGGGGCTTCACATCGTCCTATTTCAATATAATGGGTCTTTCAATCAATATATGTGGGCCCCACATAGCCCTCCATTTCATATATGGGGTCCCACATAGCCCTCCATTTAATATGGGGACCCCAAAAAGCCCTATTTCAATATAATGGGCCCCACAAAGCCCTCTATTTAATACATAGGAGCCCCACATAGCCCTCTATTTAATATACAGGGGCCTGACATAGCCCTCCATTTAATATATGGGGCCCCATTTAGACATCCATTTAATATAAGGGAGCCACCAAATAGCCCTCCATTTAATATATGGGGGCCTCCATATAGCCCTCCATTTAATATCTGCGGGCCTCCACATAGCCCTCAATTTAATACATGGGGGCCCCACATAGCCATCCATTTAATATATGGAACTCCACATAGCCTCCATTTAATATGAGGGCCCCACATCATCCTCTATTTAATATATGGATATCCCACATAGACCTCCATTTAATATATGGGGACCACACACAGCACACCATTTAATATATGGGGGGCCCACATAGCCATCCATTTAATAAATGGAAGCCCCACATGGCCCTCCATTTAATATATGGGGGCACCACATGGCCCTCAATTTAATATATCCCTCCATTTAATCTATGAGGGTCCTACAAAGCCCTCCAATTAACATATGGAGGCCTCACATAGCACTTCATTATATTGGGCCCCATCTAGATCGCATTCAATATATGGGGCCCACCTAGCCCTACATTTAAAGGGACACTGTCACCTGAATTTGGAGGGAACAATCTTCAGCCATGGAGGCGGGGTTTTGGGGTTTTTGATTCACCCTTTCCTTACCCGCTGGCTGCATGCTGGCTGCATTATTGGATTGAAGTTCATTCTGTCTTCCATAGTACACGCCTGCGCAAGGCAAGATTGCACCTTGTGCAGGCATGTACTATGGAGGACATAGAATGAACTTCAATCCAATATTGCAGCCAGCATGCAGCCAGCGGGTAAGGAGAGGGTGAATCAAAAACCCCAAAACCCCGCCTCCATGGCTGAAGATTGTTCCCTCCAAATTCAGGTGAGTGTCCCTTTAATATATGGGGGCCCACATAGCACTCTATTTAATATATGGGGGTCCCCCCATAGTTCTCCATTTAATATATGTTAATATATGGGGTCTCCACATAGCCATTTGCGGGAATGCAGCGAAGTATATATACTGCGCATGTCAGCAAGGGGTTAATATGAGTACCAGTTGATTTTCCATATAATTAAAAGTGCTGCACTTAGCCTTCCCTTATCCGTGCCACCAGAGCACTCCCTTTTCCCATTGGTGTGCCACCGAAGAACATTCTTTTCCCATTGGCGTGCCACCGGAGCACACCCTTTTACATTGGCGTGCCGCCGGAGCACACCCTGTTCCCATTGGCGTGACACCGGAGCACACATTTTTCCCGTTGGCGTGCCACCGCAGCACACTTTTCCCATTGGCGTGCCACCGGAGCACACCCTTTTCCGTTGGTGTGCCGCTGGAGCACACCCTTTTCAGTTGGCTGCCACTGGAGCACACCCTTTTCCCGTTGGCGTGCCACCGGAGCACACCCTTGGCGTGTCACCAGAACACATCCTTTTTCCCATTGGCATACCACCGGAGCACACTCTTTTCCATTGGCATGCCACCGGAGCACACCCTTTTCCGTTGGCGTGCCAGCGGAGCGCACAATTTCCCGTTGGCGTGCCACCGGAGCACACCATTTCCCGTTGGTGTGCCACCGGAGCACACAATTTTCCATTGGCCTGCCAAAAGGGCCCAATACTTGGCCTTTTTGCTTACCACTGGAGGCGCCCATCTTGGGCATTTCAGCCTGACACCGGGGTGCTCTCTGGCCTGTTTGCCTACCACCGATGCACCCATCTTGGGCATTTTAGCCTGCTAACGAGGTGCATTTTTCGGCCTTTTCGCTGATCCTCCTGAACATATTAGCTTGGTAACAAGGTGCACTTTCTACCTACCACCGGGGCACCCATCTTGGGCTTTTTATTCTGCCACCGGGGTGTGCCGTCTGGCCTCTTGCCTACCACCGATGCACCCATCTTGGGCATTTTAGCTTGCTACCGGGGTGCATTTTTGGGCCTTTCCGCTGCCTCTCCTGAGCATTGTAGCTTGGTAATGGGGTGCACTTTCTACCTACCACCGGCGCATCCATCTTGGGCTTTTTATTGTACCACGAGGGTGCATTTTCTGACCTTTGTATTTACCAGCGTGGCCCACATCTTGGGCTTTGTATACTGCCACTGGGGTGCATTCACTGGCCTTATTGCCTACCACCACGGCATCCATCTTGGGCTTTTTACCCTGTCACTGGGGTACACGCTCTGGCCCTTTTGCTTACCACCGAAACACCCATCTTGGGCTTTATATTCTGCCACCGAGGTGCAGTTTGACCTTTCTATTTACCAGCGTGGCACCCATTTTGGGATTTTTAGCCTGCCACAGGAGTGCACTTGGGGGTTAACATGACTATCACTTGGTTTTCCATATAATTAGAAGTGCTGCACTTAGCTTTACCTACCCGTGCCACTAGAGCACTCCTTTTCCCGTTGGTGTGCCACCGGAACACATCCTTTTCCCGTTGGCGTGCCACCGGAGCACATCTTTCCCGTTGGCGTGCCACCGGAGCACACCCTTGGCGGGTCACCAGAACACATCCTTTTTACCGTTGGCATGCCACCGGAGCACACCCTTTTACGTTGGCGTGCCACCGAAGCACACCTTTTTCCCATTGGCATGCCACCGGAGCACACCCTTTATGTTGGCGTGCCAGCGGAGCACACCATTTCCCGTTGGTGTGCCACCGGAGCACACCATTTCCCGTTGGCGTGCCACCGGAGCACACCATTTCCCGTTGGTATGCCACCGGAGCACACCCTTGGCGTATCACCAGAACACGTCCTTTTTCCCGTTGGCTTGCCACCGGAGCACACCCTTTTACGTTGGCGTGCCACCGAAGCACACCTTTTTCCCGTTGGCATGCCACCGGAGCACACCCTTTTCCGTTGGCGTGCCACCGGAGCCCACCATTTCCCCTTGGCTTGCCACCGGAGCACACCATTTCCCCTTGGTGTGCCACCGGAGCACACCATTTCCCGTTGGCCCGCCAGAAGGGCCCAATACTTGGCCTTTTTACCAGCGGAGGCGCCCATCTTGGGCATTTCAGCCTGACACCTGGGTGCATTCTTTGACCTTTTTAATTACCAGCGTGGAGCCCATCTTGGGCCTCACATAGTACTCCATTTAATACATATGGGCCCTATATAGCCCTCAATTTAATAAAATGGGCCCCACAGAGCCCTCCATTTAACATAATTGACCCCACATAGGCCTCCATTTAATATAATGGGCCCCGCATAGCTATCCATTTGTTATAAGGGGTCCAATATAGTACTATTATTATAAGGCACCCCACATAGCCTTCCATTTAATATATGGGGCCCCATATAGCCTTCCATTTAATATAAGGGATTCCCACATAGCCCTCCATTTCATATATGGAGGCCCCACATAGCCCCTCAATTCAATAAATGGGGTCCCCACATAGCCATGCATTTAATATATAGGGGCCCACCATAGCCTCTCCATTTAATATATGGTGCCCCGCATAGCCTCCAAATTTAATAAATGGGGTCCCCACATAGCCCCATTTAATATATGGGGGCTTCACATCGTCCTATTTCAATATAATGGGTCTTTCAATCAATATATGTGGGCCCCACATAGCCCTCCATTTCATATATGGGGGTCCCACATAGCCCTCCATTTAATATGGGGACCCCAAAAAGCCCTATTTCAATATAATGGGCCCCACAGAAAGCCCTCCATTTAATACATAGGAGCCCCACATAGCCCTGCATTTAATATACAGGGGCCTGACATAGCCCTACATTTAATATATGGGGCCCCATTTAGACATCCATTTAATATAAGGGAGCCACCACATAGCCATCCATTTAATATATGGGGACCACACACAGCACACCATTTAATATATGGGGGGCCCACACAGCCATCCATTTAATAAATGGAAGCCCCACATAGCCCTCCATTTAATATATGGGGGCCCCACATAGCCCTCAATTTAATATATGGGGCCCATATATCCCTCCATTTAATCTATGAGGGTCCTACAAAGCCCTCCAATTAATATATGGAGGCCTCACATAGCACTTCATTACACTGAGCCCCATCTAGATCGCCATTTAATATATGGGGCCCACCTAGCCCTACATTTAATATATGGGGGCCCCCCCATAGTTCTCCATTTAATATATGTTAATATATGGGGTCTCCACATAGCCATTTGCGGGAATGCAGCGAAGTATATATACTGCGCATGTCAGCAAGGGGTTAATATGAGTACCAGTTGGTTTTCCATATAATTAAAAGTGCTGCACTTAGCCTTCCCTTATCCGTGCCACCAGAGCACTCCCTTTTCCCATTGGTGTGCCACCGAAGAACATTCTTTTCCCATTGGCGTGCCACCGGAACACACCCTTTTCTGTTGGCGTGCCACCGGAACACACCCTTTTCTGTTGGCGTGCCGCCGGAACACACCCTTTTCCCGTTGGCGTGCCACCGAAGCACACCTTTTTCCCGTTGGCATGCCACCGGAGCACACCCTTTTCCGTTGGCGTGCCAGCGGAGCGCACCCTTTTCCGTTGGCGTGCCACCGGAGCACACCATTTCCCGTTGGTGCGCCAACGGAGCACACAATTTTCCGTTGGCCCGCCAAAAGGGCCCAATACTTGGCCTTTTTGCTTACCACCGGAGGCGCCCATCTTGGGCATTTCAGCCTGACACCGGGGTGCTCTCTGGCCTGTTTTGCCTACCACCGGGGCACCCATCTTGGGCTGTTTTTCTGCCACCAGGGTGCATTCTCTGATCTTTTTATTTACCAGAGTGGCCCACATCTTGGGCTTTGTAGCCTGCCACTGGGGTGTATCCATTGGCCTTATTGCCTGCCACCAGGGCATCCATTTTGGGCTTTTTACCCTGTCACCGGGGTACACGATCTCGCCCTTTTGCTTACCACCGGGACACCCATCATGGGCTTTTTAGGTTCCCACCGGGGTGCATTTTTTGACATTTATGCTGCCCCTCCTGAGCATTTTAGCTTGGTAATGGGGTGCACTATCTGCCTACCACCGGGGCACCCATCTTGGGCTTTTTATTCTGCCACCGGGGTGTGCCGTCTGGCCTCTTGCCTACCACCGATGAACCCATCTTGGGTATTTTAGCTTGCTATCAAGGTGCATCTTTCGGCCTTTTCGCGGTCCTCCTGAGCATTTTAGCTTGGTAACAGAGTGCACTTTCTACCTACCACCGGGGCACCCATTTTGGGCTTTTCTGCCACGGGGTGTGCCATGTGGCCTCTTGACTACCACCGGTGCACCCATCTTGGGCATTTTAGCTTGTTACCGGGGTGCATTTTTGGGCCTTTCCACTGCCTCTCCTGAGCATTGTAGTTTGGTAATGGGGTGCACTTTCTACCTACCACCGGGGCATCCATCTTGGGCTTTTTGTTCTACCACGAGGGTGCATTTTCTGACCTTTGTATTTACCAGCGTGGCCCACATCTTGGGCTTTGTATACTGCCACTGGGGTGCATTCACTGGCCTTATTGCCTACCACCACGGCATCCATCTTGGGCTTTTTACCCTGTCACCGGGGTACACGCTCTGGCCCTTTTGCTTACCACCGAGACACCCATCATGTGCTTTTTAGCTTGCCACCGGGTGCATTTTTTGGCCTTTTTGCTGCCCCGGGGCACCCATCTTGGGCTGTTTATTCTGCCACCGGGGTGTGCTTTCTGGCCTCTTGCCTACCACCGGTGAACCCATCTTGGGCATCTTAGCTTGCTACCAGGGTGCCTTTTTTTCGGCCTTTTTCGCTGCCCCTCCAGAGCATTTTAGCTTGGTAACGGGGTGCTCTTTCTACCTACCACCGGGGCACCCATCTTGGGCTTTTTATTCTGCCACCGGGGTGCATTCTTTGACCTTTTTGTTACCAGCGGGGCCTCCATCTTGGGCTTTTTAGCCTGCCTTTAGGGTGCATTTATTGGCCTTATTGCCTACCACCGGTGTAGCCCATCTTGGGCATTTTATTCTGCCACTGGGGTGCATTCTTTGACCTTTCTATTTACCAGCGTGGCACCCATCTTGGGATTTTTAGCCTGCCACAGGAGTGCACTTGGGGGTTAACATGAGTACCTCTTGGTTTTCCATATAATTAACCCCTTTCTGCCAGAAGACGTACTATCCCGTCGAGGTGGGGTGGGCCCATGACCGACGGGATAGTACGTCGTACGCGGCCGATTGCGGCCGGGTGTCAGCTGCCTATCGCAGCTGACATTCGGCACTATGTGCCAGGAGCGGTCATGGACCGCCCCTGGCACATTAACCCCCGGAACACCGCGATCAAACATGATCGCGGTGTGCCGGCGGTGCAGGGAAGCATGGCGCAGGGAGGGTGCTCCCTGCGGGCTTCCCTGAGACCCCCTCAGCAACGCGATGTGATCGCATTGCTGCGCGGGTCGCCTTACCTCCCACCCTGCAGCAGGCCCGGATCCAATATGGCCGCGGCATCCGGGTCCTGCAGGGAGGGAGGTGGCTTACCAAGTACCTGCTCAGAGCAGGCGCTTGGTAAGGCTGCAGTGCTCTGAGACAGATCTGTGATCTGACAGAGTGCTGTGCAAACTGTCAGATCAGCGATCTGTGATGTCCCCCCGGGACAAAGTAAAAAAAATTTTTTTCCAAATGTGTAAAAAAAAAAAAAAAAAAAACTAAATAATGAAAAAAGCAATATATATTATTCCCATAAATACATTTCTTTACCTTAATAAATTAAAAAAACAGTAAAAGTACACATACCGTATATACTCGAGTATAAGCCGAGATTTTCAGCCCAAATTTTTGGGCTGAAAGTGCCCCCCTCGGCTTATACTCGAGTCACGGTAGCGGTGGGGTCGGCGGGTGAGGGGGTGAGGGCGCTGGGGTATACTTACCTAGTCCCAGCGATCCTCGCGCTGTCCCTGCCGTCTCACGGGCTTCTGTGCTGCAGTTTCTTCCTCTCTTCAGCGGTCACGTGGGACCGCTCATTACAGAAATGAATAAGCGGCTCCACCTCCCATAGGGGTGGAGCCGCTTATTCATTTCTCTAATCAGCGGTGCCGGTGACCGCTGATAGAGAAAGAAGCTGCGGCACCGAAGACAGGAGGGGACAGCGCGAGGATCGCCAGGACTAGGTGAGTATAGCATATTCACCTGTCCTCGTTCCAGCCGCCGGGCGCCGATCCATCTTCCCGGCCGGCGCCTCCATCTTCCCGGCGTCTCTGCTCTCTGACTGTTCAGGCAGAGGGCGCGATGACGCATATAGTGTGCGCGGCGCCCTCTGCCTGATCAGTCAGAGCAGAGACGCCGGGAAGATGGAGGCGCCGGAACGAGACGCCGGGAGCTGCAATCAAGGGAGGTGAGTATGTGTTTTTTTTTCTTTATTGCGGCAGCGGCGGCACAAATTTATGTGGAACATCTATGGGGCACAGTGAACGGTGCAGAGCACCGTATATGGCACAGCACAGCTATGGGGTACAGTGAACGGTGCAGAGCACCGTATATGGCACAGCACAGCTATGGGGCACAGTGAACGGTGCAGAGCACCGTATATGGCACAGCACAGCTATGGGGCACAGTGAACGGTGCAGAGCACCGTATATGGCACAGCACAGCTATGTATGGGGCACAGTGAACGGTGCAGAGCACCGTATATGGCACAGCACAGCTATGGGGCACAGTGAACGGTGCAGAGCACCGTATATGGCACAGCTATGGGGCACAGTGAACGGTGCAGAGCACCGTATATGGCACATCTATGGGGCACAATGAACGGTGCAGAGCACCGTATATGGCACAGCTAGGGGGCACAATGAACGGTGCAGAGCACTATATGGTTCACACCTATGGGGAAATATGAACGGTGCAGAGCACTATATGGCACAGCTATGGGGAAATAATGATCTATTTTTATTTTTGAAATTCACCGGTAAATGCTGCATTTCCACCCTAGGCTTATACTCGAGTCAATAAGTTTTCCCAGTTTTTTGTGGCAAAATTAGGGGGGTCGGCTTATACTCGGGTCGGCTTATACTCGAGTATATACGGTATTTAGTATCGCCGCGTCCGTAACGACCCAACCTATAAAACTGGCCCACTAGTTAACCCCTTCAGTAAACACCGTAAGAAAAAAAAAACGAGGCAAAAAACAACGCTTTTTCATACCGCCGAACAAAAAGTGGAATAACACGCGATCAAAACGACAGATATAAATAACAATGGTACCGCTGAAAACGTCATCTTGTCCCGCAAAAAACGACCTGCCATACAGCATCATCAACAAAAAAATAAAAAAGTTATAGTCCTCAGAATAAAGCGATGCAAAAATAATAATTTTTTCTATAAAATAGTTTTTATCGTATAAAATCGCCAAAACATAAAAAAATTATATAAATGAGGTATTGCTGTAATCGTACTGACCCGAAGAATAAAACTGCTTCATCAATTTTACCAAACGCGGAACGGTATAAACGCCTTCCCCAAAAGAAATTCATGAATAGCTGGTTTTTGGTCATTCTGCCTAACAAAAATCGGAATAAAAAGCGATCAAAAAATGTCACGTGCCCGAAAATGTTACCAATCAAAAGGTAAACTCGTCCCGCAAAAAACAAGACCTCACATGACTCTGGACTAAAATATGGAAAAATTATAGCTCTCAAAATGTGTAACGCAAAAAATATTTTTTGCAATAAAAAGTGTCTTTCAGTGTCTGACGGCTGCCAATCATAAAAATCCGATAAAAAAAAACGCTATAAAAGTAAATCAAACCCCCCTTCATCACCCCCTTAGTTAGGGAAAAATTAAAAAAATGTATTTATTTCCATTTTCCCATTAGGGCTAGGGTTAGGGCTGGGGCTAGGGTTAAGGCTACAGTTAGGGTTGGGGCTAAAGTTAGGGTTAGGGTTGGGGCTAAAATTACGGTTAGGGTTTAGATTACATTTACGGTTGGGAATAGGGTTGGGATTAGGGGTGTGTCAGGGTTAGAGGTGTGGTTAGGGTTACTGTTGGGATTAGGGCAGGGGCTGGCTGGCAAATTTTAGCCTGGGGGGCAAGCACACAGCAGTGGCCCATGAGTCGCGGCCCATCTTTAAAGGGGTTGTCGGATCTTAACCTATATGTCTAGAGTCACTATGTGTGAATCCTCATATCATGCGCACTGTGAGGATTCTCTGGTGCCGGCACCGGGAACAGGTGGTCTTGCGAATGTGAAAAAGAAATAAAAAAAAGTATATATATATATATATATATATATATATATATATATATAATTGTCACTATACAGTAGAACTGTGTGTATGTCAGTCACACACCCAACCCCACTGTGTAATGACAGGCACAGCCCCGCTGTATAATGACACGCACAGCCTCACTGTATAATGACACACACACACACAACCCTACTGTATAACTAATGACACACACTCAGCCTCACTGTATAATGACACACACACACACGCGCACAACCCTACTGTATAACTAATGACACACACACACAGCCCCACTGTATAATCTCATGCACACACACACACTGTATAATCACACACACACAGGGCTGGACTCGGCAAAAAAAAAACAGCCCTGCCACACAAACCCCACATACTATAACACTTCCTATCCCCGATCAGTGAATTTTGCTATACATTGTCCTGCCCTTCAACACTCCTCTTAAAGGCGTTATTTGAAGAGCCACATGTGAATGGCGCAGCAGTGTGCATGATCGACCACAGGTCCATTTACATGGTGCTCTTTACACCGCAGGCAGGTGCCGGGGACACCCTGGGGACGAGGAGAGCCCAGAGGATGGCAGAGGACTGAGGAGGACAGCGCCCAGTGACCACTCTGCAGAGGAGTCACAGCAGAGGCGCCATCTCCCCTCACAGGGGACCAGCGCTCCTCCTGCTGCCCAGCGTCTCTGCTCCGGAGCCGGGCGCCGCCTCCTCTTCCTTCATTAGCGTCCCTGGCACCTGCGCTGTAAGTTTGAAGGGCAGCGCAAACTGAGCATGCCTGAAAAAAAACTTATAGTGCAGGCGCCGGGGACGCTAATGAAGGAAGAGGATGCAGCGCCCGGCGCACAGAGTACTGAGTGATGGCTGGGAGGCGTTTGTGTCAGGGGGTGAAAAGACATGCCCCCCTGACAAACTACAGGTATGACAGGCAAATTCTAAAAACAATTATTTCAGCGTTGGAAGGAACCCAAACTAAAAGAGCCACCTTGGCAGAATGCAGCATTAGTGCTGCACAAGGTGTCTCTTTTAGTTAAAAACGCCTGAGGGGGGTGACAGGTTACCTTTAATACAGGTGCTCATTAGGGTGGAATCACAGTAGCATATGGCATCGGATATGATCTGCCAATGATACTTGGCTCTTGCTCTGCTGCGAGGGTGAGCCAAGTGTCCGTGCTCCAATGCTATCGCAGCACAGGTGTGGAGGAGACGGAGAAATTAATTTCTCCATCTCCTCAATGGTCTGACTCGCTGTGTATCAGACTGCAACATCTGTTGAGAAAAAAAAAAAAAACGACTGCACACAGACAGCAAGTGAGAAGAGAATCGTACCATTTTTGTGGAAGAAAATGGAACCAATTTTTTTTTTTTAATACTCTTTATTAGTCCATGTGGCAACATTTCACTTCCATATCAGAGAAATGTGCAGTTATGGATCCGAAACGTTGCCACATGGGCCAATAAAGAGTACGCTACTTTTCTCACAATTAATCGGAGTGATAGATAGACAGATACACACACACATACATAATAAGAATAGATACTGAGAATTACACCATTTATGCAGGACAGAAGAAGTATACACAGCTCCACAATATACCATATATACTTGAGTATAAGTCAACTCAAGTATATGCCAAGGCACTTAATTTTGTCATAAAAACTGGGAAAGCTCATTGAGTCGAGTATAAGTCAGGTATGCATTGTCCCCACATCCCCGTCCTTGTATGCATGGCTCCTTATCCCCATCCTTGTCTACATGGCTCCCCGTCCCTGTCCTTGTATGCATGGATCCTTATTCCCATCCTTGTATGCATGGCTCCTTACCCCCATCTTTGTATCCTTGGCTCCTTATCCCCATCCATGTTTGCATGGCTCCTTATCCCCGTCCTTGTATACATGGCTCCTTATCCCCATTCTTGAATGCATGGGCTTCTTATTCCCATTCTTGTATGCATGGCCCCTCATCCCCGTCCTTGTATGCATGGCTCCTCATCCCCATCCTTGTCTGCATGGCTCCCCATCCCTGTCCTTGTATGCATGGCTCCTTATTCCCGTCCTTGTATGCATGGCTCCCTCGCCCCTTTCTTTGTGTGCGTGGCTCCTCATCCCCATCCTTGTATGCATGGCTCCTTATCCCCATCTTTGTATCCATGGCTCCTTATCCCCATCCATGTTTGCATGGCTCCTTATCCCCGTCCTTGCATGCATGGGCTTCTTATTCCCATTCTTGTATGCATGGCTCCTTATCCCCGTCCTTGTATGCATGGCTCCTTCATTGTTCATGTATGCATGGTTCCGATTAAAAAAAACAAAAAAAAACCCCACACATCCTACTTACCTTCCCTGCATGCCCTCGCAGCATCTCGTTCGTTCTGGTGCCAGCAGCTCCTGTGGCTGGGTGATCACGTGTCCCCCACTCATTAAGGTAATGAATATTTATCCACGCCTATGGGAGTGGAGAGGGGTGAATACTTATTACCTTAATGAGCGTAAGACACGTGATCGCTCGGCCTGAAGAGCTGCAAGATGCAGCGATGGTGCGCAGGGAAGGTAATTGGGATGTGTGCTGTAAGCCGGCGGCTGTGGCTGTGAATGCTATAAGAGAAATGAATATTCACTGCCAGCGCAGTGAATATTCATTTCTCCTTAGCAGCGGCACAGGCTTTAGCCACAGCCGCTGGCTCCTGCCTCTGTGACCCGCTGCTCCCCCTCCGTTTTTTGGGGACAACGACTCGTGTATAAGCCGAGGGGGGCGTTTTCAGCACAAAAAAAATATGCTGAAAAACTCAGCTTATACACGAGTTTATACGGTATACTACAATCTATTATATACACAGCGCCATATTATATACCGTGTTAAGGAATATAGAGCGGTGTATATATTATATAGTGTAGAGATGAGGCAGCAGTGTATATATAGTGTGAATTCCACACTATATACATAGTGCCATCTACTATATACAGTTAGGTCCATATATATTTGGACAGAGACAACATTTTTATAATTTTGGTTATAGACATTACCACAATGAATTTTAAGCAAAACAATTCAGATGCAGTTGAAGTTCAGACTTTCAGCTTTCATTTGAGGGTATCCACATTAAAATTGGATGAAGGGTTTAGGAGATTCAGCTCCTTAACATGTGCCACCCTGTTTTTAAAGGGACCAAAAGTAATTGGACAGATTCAATAATTTTAAATAAAAATGTTCATTTTTAGTACTTGGTTGAAAACCCTTTGTGGGCAATGACTGCCTGAAGTCTTGAACTCATGGACATCACCAGACGCTGTGTTTCCACCTTTTTGATGCTCTGCCAGGCCTTCACTGCAGTGGTTTTCAGTTGCTGTTTGTTTGTGGGCCTTTCTGTCTGAAGTTTAGTCTTTAACAAGTGAAATGCATGCTCAATTGGGTTGAGATCCAGTGACTGACTTGGCCATTCAAGAATATTCCCCTTCTTTGCTTCTATAAACTCCTGGGTTGCTTTGGCTTTATGTTTTGGGTCATTGTCCATCTGTAGTATGAAACGAGGACCAATCAGTTTGGCTGCATTTGGCTGGATCTGAGCACACAGTATGTCTCTGAATACCTCAGAATTCATTTGGCTGCTTCTGTCCTGTGTCACATCATCAATAAACACTAGTGACCCAGTGCCACTGGCAGCCATGCATGCCCAAGCCATCACACTGCCTCTGCCGTGTTTTACAGATGATGTGGTATGCTTTGGATCATGAGCTGTACCACGCCTTCGCCATACTTTTCTCTTTCCATGATTCTGGTAGAGGTTGATCTTGGTTTCATCTGTCCAAAGAATGTTCTTCCAGAACTGTGCTGGGTTTTTTAGATTTTTTTTGTAAAGTTCAGTCTAGCCTTTTTATTCTTGATGCTTATGAGTGGCTTGCACCGTGCAGTGAACCCTCTGTATTTACTTTCATGCAGTCTTCTCTTTATGGTAGATTTGGATATTGATACGCCTACCTCCTGGAGAGTGTTGTTCACTTGATTGGCTGTTGTGAAGGGGTTTGTCTTCACCATGGACATTATTCTGCGATCATCCTCCACTGTTGTCTTCTGTGGGCGCCCAGGTCTTTTTGCATTGATGAGTTCACCAGTGCTTTCTTTCTTTCTCAGGATGAACCAAACTGTAGATTTTGCCACTCCTAATATTGTAGCAATTTCTCGGATGGGTTTTTTCTGTTTTCGCAGCTTTAGGATGGCTTGTTTCACCTGCATGGAGAGCTCCTTTGACCGCATGTTTACTTCACAGCAAAACCTTCCAAATGCAAGCATCACACCTCAAATCAACTCCAGGCCTTTTATCTGCTTAATTGAGAATGACATAATGAAGGGATTGCCCACACCTGTCCATGAAATAGCCTTGGAGTCAATTGTCCAATTACTTTTGGTCCCTTTAAAAACAGGGTGGCACATGTTAAGGAGCTGAAACTCCTAAACCCTTCATCCAATTTTAATGTGGATACCCTCAAATGAAAGCTGAAAGTCTGAACTTCAACTGCATCTGAATTGTTTTGTTTAAAATTCATTGTGGTAATGTCTATAACCAAAATTAGAAAAATGTTGTCTCTGTCCAAATATATATGGACCTAACTGTAATTGTCTAAGGGGTACTTCCGTCTGTCCTTCTGTCTGTCTGTCTGTTACGGATATTCATTGGTCGTGGCCTTTGTCTATCATGGAAATCCAAGTCGCTGATTGGTCGTGGCTGTATTGCGGCGACCAATCAGCGACGGGCACAGTCCGGAAGAAAATGGCCGCTCCTTACTCCCCGCAGTCAGTGGCCGGCGCCCGCTCCCTGCAGTGTCCCCGGCGCCCGCTCCATACTCCCCGCAGTGTCCCCGGCACCCGCTCCATACTCCCCGCAGTGTCCCCGGCGCCCGCTCCATACTCCCCGCTCCCTGCAGTGTCCCCGGCGCCCGCTCCATGCTCCCCGCAGTCACTGTCAATGGCGCCCGCTCCATACTCCCCTCCGGTAACACAGGGTTAATGCCGGCGGTAACGGACCGCGTTATGCCGCGGGTAACGTACTCCGTTACTGCCGCTATTAACCCTGTGTGTCCTCCAACCTTTTACTATTGATGCTGCCTATGCGGCATCAATAGTAAAAAAAAAGTAATGTTAAAAAAAAAAAAAAAAACTGCAGTTTATTTTTTATTTTTTAACCTGTGACATGTGACTGGGCAATATACTACGTGGCTCTGTGCTGTATACTACGTAACTGAGCAATATACTACGTGGCTGGGCAATATACTACGTGGCTGGGCAATATACTGCGTGGCTGGGCAATATACTGCGTGGCTGGGCAATATACTGCGTGACTGGGCAATATGCTATGTCGCTGTGCAATGTACTACGTGGCTGGGCAATATACTACGTGGGCTGTGCAATATACTATGTGGCTGGACAATATAGTACGTGACTGGGCAATATACTACGTGGCTCTGTGCTGTATGCTACGTGGCTGGGCAATATACTACGTGGCTGGGCAATATATTACGTCACTGGGCAATATACTACGTGGCTGGGCAATATACTACGTCACTGGGCAATATACTACGTGGGCTGTGAAATATACTACGTGACTGAGCAATATAGCACGTGACTGGGCAATATACTACGTGGCTGTGCTGTATACTATGTCGCTGGGTAATATACTATGTGGGCTGTGCAATATACTATGTGACTGGGCAATGTACGCTATATAGGTGATACTGCTGTGTATACATGTACATATACAGTGGGGCAAAAAAGTATTTAGTCAGTCAGCAATAGTGCAAGTTCCACCACTTAAAAAGATGAGAGGCGTCTGTAATTTACATCATAAGTAGACCTCAACTATGGGAGACAAACTGAGAAAAAAAAATCCAGAAAATCACATTGTCTGTTTTTTTAACATTTTATTTGCATATTATGGTGGAAAATAAGTATTTGGTCAGAAACAAAATTTCATCTCAATACTTTGTAATATATCCTTTGTTGGCAATGACAGAGGTCAAACGTTTTCTGTAAGTCTTCACAAGGTTGCCACACACTGTTGTTGGTATGTTGGCCCATTCCTCCATGCAGATCTCCTCTAGAGCAGTGATGTTTTTGGCTTTTCGCTTATCAACACGGACTTTCAACTCCCTCCAAAGGTTTTCTATAGGGTTGAGATCTGGAGACTGGCTAGGCCACTCCAGGACCTTGAAATGCTTCTTACGAAGCCACTCGTTCGTTGCCCTGGCAGTGTGCTTTGGATCATTGTCATGTTGAAAGACCCAGCCACGTTTCATCTTCAATGCCCTTGCTGATGGAAGGAGGTTTGCACTCAAAATCTCACGATACATGGCCCCATTCATTCTTTCATGTACCCGGATCAGTCGTCCTGGCCCCTTTGCAGAGAAACAGCCCCAAAGCATGATGTTTCCACCACCATGCTTTACAGTAGGTATGGTGTTTGATGGATGCAACTCAGTATTCTTTTTCCTCCAAACACGACAAGTTGTGTTTCTACCAAACAGTTCCAGTTTGGTTTCATCAGACCATAGGACATTCTCCCAAAACTCCTCTGGATCATCCAAATGCTCTCTAGCAAACTTCAGACGGGCCCGGACATGTACCGGCTTAAGCAGTGGGACACGTCTGGCACTGCAGGATCTGAGTCCATGGTGGCGTAGTGTGTTACTTATGGTAGGCCTTGTTACATTGGTCCCAGCTCTCTGCAGTTCATTCACTAGGTCCCCCTGCGTGGTTCTGGGATTTTTGCTCACCGTTCTTGTGATCATTCTGACCCCACGGGGTGGGATTTTGCGTGGAGCCCCAGATCGAGGGAGATTATCAATGGTCTTGTATGTCTTCCATTTTCTAATTATTGCTCCCACTGTTGATTTCTTCACTCCAAGCTGGTTGGCTATTGCAGATTCAGTCTTCCCAGCCTGGTGCAGGGCTACAATTTTGTTTCTGGTGTCCTTTGACAGCTCTTTGGTCTTCACCATAGTGGAGTTTGGAGTCAGACTGTTTGAGGGTGTGAACAGGTGTCTTATTATACTGATAACAAGTTTAAACAGGTGCCATTACTACAGGTAATGAGTGGAGGAAAGAGGAGACTCTTAAAGAAGAAGTTACAGGTCTGTGAGAGCCAGAAATCTTGATTGTTTGTTTCTGACCAAATACTTATTTTCCACCATAATATGCAAATAAAATGTTAAAAAAACAGACAATGTGATTTTCTGGATTTTTTTTTCTCAGTTTGTCTCCCATAGTTGAGGTCTACCTATGATGTAAATTACAGACGCCTCTCATCTTTTTAAGTGGTGGAACTTGCACTATTGCTGACTGACTAAATACTTTTTTGCCCCACTGTATGTGTATACGTACGTGTGTGTATACAAACGCACGCACGCATGCGTGCGCACATTCACACACAAACACATTGCAGTGTCACCTATATAAGATATAGACTGCTATACATACGTTATAGTGGTATAGTGATTATACACAGCAGTATCACCTAAATAATGTATATATAGCAGTCTATACAAATTACATATGTGCAACTGCTGTATATACATTAACCCCTTTCTGACATCGGACGTACTATCCCGTCGAGGTGGGGTGGGCCCCCATGACCACGGACGGGATAGTACGTCCAGCGCGATCGTCGGCGCTCACGGGGGGAGCGCAGCCGAGTGTCAGCTGCCTATCGCAGCTGACATCCGGCACTACAGGTCCTTCTCAAAAAATTAGCATATAGTGTTAAATTTCATTATTTACCATAATGTAATGATTACAATTAAACTTTCATATATTATAGATTCATTATCCACCAACTGAAATTTGTCAGGTCTTTTATTGTTTTAATACTGATGATTTTGGCATACAACTCCTGATAACCCAAAAAACCTGTCTCAATAAATTAGCATATCAAGAAAAGGTTCTCTAAACGACCTATTACCCTAATCTTCTGAATCAACTAATTAACTCTAAACACATGCAAAAGATACCTGAGGCTTTTATAAACTCCCTGCCTGGTTCATTACTCAAAACCCCCATCATGGGTAAGACTAGCGACCTGACAGATGTCAAGAAGGCCATCATTGACACCCTCAAGCAAGAGGGTAAGACCCAGAAAGAAATTTCTCAACAAATAGGCTGTTCCCAGAGTGCTGTATCAAGGCACCTCAATGGTAAGTCTGTTGGAAGGAAACAATGTGGCAGAAAACGCTGTACAACGAGAAGAGGAGACCGGACCCTGAGGAAGATTGTGGAGAAGGACCGATTCCAGACCTTGGGGAACCTGAGGAAGCAGTGGACTGAGTCTGGTGTGGAAACATCCAGAGCCACCGTGCACAGGCGTGTGCAGGAAATGGGCTACAGATGCCGCATTCCCCAGGTAAAGCCACTTTTGAACCATAAACAGCGGCAGAGGCGCCTGACCTGGGCTACAGAGAAGCAGCACTGGACTGTTGCTAAGTGGTCCCAAGTACTTTTTTCTGATGAAAGCAAATTTTGCATGTCATTCGGAAATCAAGGTGCCAGAGTCTGGAGGAAGACTGGGGAGAAGGAAATGCCAAAATGCCTGAAGTCCAGTGTCAAGTACCCACAGTCAGTGATGGTGTGGGGTGCCATGTCAGCTGCTGGTGTTGGTCCACTGTGTTTCATCAAGGGCAGGGTCAATGCAGCTAGCTATCAGGAGATTTTGGAGCACTTCATGCTTCCATCGGCTGAAATGCTTTATGGAGATGAAGATTTCATTTTTCAGCACGACCTGGCACCTGCTCACAGTGCCAAAACCACTGGTAAATGGTTTACTGACCATGGTATTACTGTGCTCAATTGGCCTGCCAACTCTCCTGACCTGAACCCCATAGAGAATCTGTGGGATATTGTGAAGAGAAAGTTGAGAGACGCAAGACCCAACACTCTGGATGAGCTTAAGGCCGCTATTGAAGCATCCTGGGCCTCCATAACATCTCAGCAGTGTCACAGGCTGATTGCCTCCATGCCACGCTGCATTGAAGCAGTCATTTCTGCCAAAGGATTCCCGACCAAGTATTGAGTGCATAACTGAACATTATTATTTGTTGGTTTTTTTGTTTGTTATTAAAAAACACTTTTATTTGATTGGATGGGTGAAATATGCTAATTTATTGAGACAGGTTTTTTGGGTTATCAGGAGTTGTATGCCAAAATCATCAGTATTAAAACAATAAAAGACCTGACAAATTTCAGTTGGTGGATAATGAATCTATAATATATGAAAGTTTAATTGTAATCATTACATTATGGTAAATAATGAAATTTAACACTATATGCTAATTTTTTGAGAAGGACCTGTATGTGCCAGGAGCGGTCACGGACCGCCCCCGGCACATTAACCCCTGGCACACCGCGATCAAAGATGATCGCGATGTGCCGGCGGTGCAGGGAAGCATCGCGCAGGGAGGGGGCTCCCTGCGGGCTTCCCTGAGCCCCCCGCAGCAACGCGATGTGATCGCGTTGCTGCGAGGGTCTTACCTCCCTCCCTGCTTGCTCGAGCCCCGGATCCAAGATGGCCGCGGATCCGGGTCCTGCAGGGAGGGAGGTGGCTTCACAGAGCCTGCTCAGAGCAGGCACGGTGAAGCAGCCTGCACTGCTATCAGATCGGTGATCTGACAGAGTGCTGTGCAAACTGTCAGATCATCGATCTGTGATGTCCCCCCCGGGACAAAGTAAAAAAGTAAAAAAAAAAATTTCCAAATGTGTAAAAAAAAAAATAAAAAAAATATTCCTAAATAATGAAAAAAATATATATATATTATTCCCATAAATACATTTCTTTATCTAAATAAATAAAAAAAAAAACAATAAAAGTACACATATTTAGTATCGCCGCGTCCGTAACGGCCCGACCTATAAAACTGGCCCACTAGTTAACCCCTTCAGTAAACACCGTAAGAAAAAAAAAAAAAACGAGGCAAAAAACGACGCTTTATTATCATACCGTCGAACAAAAAGTGGAATAACACGCGATCAAAAGGACAGATATAAATAACCATGGTACCGCTGAAAGCGTCATCTTGTCCCGCAAAAAACGAGCCGCCATACAGCATCATCAGCAAAAAAATAAAAAAAAGTTATAGTCCTGAGAATAAAGCGATGCCAAAATAATTATTTTTTCTATAAAATAGTTTTTATCGTATAAAAGCGCCAAAACATAAAAAAATGATATAAATGAGGTGTCGCTGTAATCGTACTGACCGGAAGAATAAAACTGCTTTATCAATTTTACCAAACGCGGAACGGTATAAACGCCTCCCCCAAAATAAATTCATGAATAGCTGGTTTTTGGTCATTCTATCTCACAAAAATCGGAATAAAAAGCGATCAAAAAATGTCACGTGCCCAAAAATGTTACCAATAAAAACGTCAACTCGTCCCACAAAAAACAAGACCTCACATGACTCTGCTCTCCATTATAAACTTCATGAAGCCCTTGGCGGGTCAAAGCGCTCACCACACATCTAGATAAGTTCCTTAGGGGGTATACTTTCCAAAATGGTGTCACTTGTGGGGAGTTTCAATGTTTAGGCACATCAGGGGCTCTCCAAACGCAACATGGCGTCCCATCTCAATTCCTGTCAATTTTGCATTGAAAAGTCAAATGGCGCTCCTTCCCTTCCGAGCTCTCCCATCCGCCCAAACAGTGGTATACCCCCACATATGGGGTATCAGCGTACTCAGGACAAATTGTACAACAACTTTTGGGGTCCAATTTCTTCTCTTACCCTTGGAAAAATAAAAAATTGGGGGCGAAAAGATAATTTTTGTGAAAAAATATGATTTTTTATTTTTACGGTTCTACATTATAAACTTCTGTGAAGCACTTGGTGGGTCAAAGAGCTCACCACACCTCTAGATAAGTTCCTTAGGGGGTCTACTTTCCAAAATGGTGTCACTTGTGGGGGGTTTCAATGTTTAGGCACATCAGGGGCTCTCTAAACGCAACATGGCGTCCCATCTCAATTCCAGTCAATTTTGCATTGAAAAGTCAAATGGCGCTCCTTCGCTTCCGAGCTGTGCCATGCGCCCAAACAGTGGTTTACCCCCACATGTGGGGTATTGGCGTACTCAGGACAAATTGTACAACAATGTTTGGGGTCCATTTTCTCCTGTTACCCTTGGTAAAATAAAACAAATTGGAGCTGAAGTAAATTTTTTGTGAAAAAAAAGTTAAATGTTCATTTTTATTTAAACATTCCAAAAATTCCTGTGAAGCACCAGAAGGGTTAATAAACTACTTGAATATGGTTTTGAGCACCTTGAGCGGTGCAGTTTTTAGAATGGTGTCACACTTGGGTATTTTCTATCATATAGACCCCTCAAAATGACTTCAAATGAGATGTGGTCCCTAAAAAAAATGGTGTAAAAATGAGAAATTGCTGGTCAACTTTTAACCCTTATAGCTCCCTAACAAAAAAAAATTTTGGTTCCAAAATTGTGCTGATGTAAAGTAGACATGAGGGAAATGTTACTTATTAAGTATTTTGTGTGACATATCTCTGTGATTTAATTGCATAAAAATTCAAAGTTGGAAAATTGCAAAATTTTCAAAATTGTCGCCAAATTTCTGTTTTTGTTCACAAATAAACGCAGGTAATATCAAAGAAATTTTACCACTATCATGAAGTACAACATGTCACGAGAAAACAATGTCAGAATCACTGGGATCCGTTGAAGCGTTCCAGAGTTATAACCTCCTAAAGGGACAGTGGTCAGAATTGTAAAAATTGGCCCGTCATTAACATGCAAACCACCCTTGGGGGTAAAGGGGTTAAAAGTGCTGCACTTAGCTTTACCTACCCGTGCCACTAGAGCACTCCATTTTCCCGCTGGTGTACCACCGGAGCACATCCTTTTCCGTTGGCGTGCCATCGGAGCACACCCTTTTCCCGTTGGTGTGCCACCGTAGCACATTTTTCCCGTTGGCGTGCCACCGGAGCACACCCTTGGCGTGTCACTGGAACACATCCTTTTTCTCGTTGGCATGCCACTGGAGCACACCCTTTTACGTTGGCGTGCCACCGAAGCACACCTTTTTCCCGTTGGCATGCCACCGGAGCACACCCTTTTCCGTTGGCGTGCCAGCGGAGCACACCATTTCCCGTTGGCGTGCCACCGGAGCACACCATTTCCCGTTGGCGTGCCACCGGAGCACACCATTTCCCGTTGGCCCGCCAGAAGGGCCCAATACTTGGCCTTTTTGCTTACCAGTGGAGGCGCCCATCTTGGGCATTTCAGCCTGACACCGGGGTGCATTCTTTGACCTTTTTAATTACCAGCGTGGAGCCCATCTTGGGCCTCACATAGTACTCCATTTAATACATATGGGCCCTACATAGCCCTCAATTTAATAAAATGGGCCCCACAGAGCCCTCCATTTAACATAATTGACCCCACATAGCCCTCCATTTAACCCCTTAAGCCCCGAGGGTGGTTTGCACGTTAATGACCGGGACAATTTTTACAATTCTGACCACTGTCCCTTTATGAGGTTATAACTCTGGAACGCTTCAACGGATCTTGGTGATTCTGACATTGTTTTCTCGTGATATATATATTTGTGAAAAAATTGGAAATTTGGCTAAAATTTTGAACATTTTGCAATTTTCCAACTTTGAATTTTTATGCCCTTAAATCACAGAGATATGTCACACAAAATAATTAATAAGTAACGTTTCCCACGTCTACTTTACATCAGAACAATTTTGGAACAAAAAATTTTTTTTGTTAGGGAGTTATAAGGGTTAAAAGTTGACCAGCAATTTCTCATTTTTACAACACCAATATTTTTTAGGGACTACATGACATTTGAAGTCATTTTGAGGGGTCTATATGATAGAAAACAACCAAGTGTGACACCATTCTAAAAACTGCACCCCTCAAGGTGCTCAAAACCACATTCAAGAAGTTTATTAACCCTTCAGGTGTTTTACAGTAATTTTTGGAATGTTTAAATAAAAATGAACATTTAACTTTTTTTCATAAACAATTTACTTCAGCTCCAATTTGTTTTATTTTACCAAGGGTAACAGGAGAAAATGGACCCCAAAAGTTGTTATACAATTAGTCCTGAGTACGCTGAAACCCCATATGTGGGAGTAAACCACTGTTTGGGCGCATGGCAGAGCTCGGAAGGGAAGGAGCGCCGTTTTACTTTTCAATGCAAAATTGACTGGAATTGAGATGGGACGCCATGTTGCGTTTGGAGACCCCCTGATGTGCCTAAACATTGAAACCCCCCACAAGTGACACCATTTTGGAAAGTAGAATCCTTAAGGAACTTATCTAGATGTGTGGTGAGCACTTTGACCCAACAAGTGCTTCACAGAAGTTTATAATGCAGAGCCGTAAAACTAAAAAATCATATTTTTTCACAAAAATGATATTTTCGCCCAATTTTTTATTTTCCAGAGGGTAAGAGAAGAAATTGGACCCCAAAAGTTGTGCAATTTGTCCTGAATAAGCTGATACCCCATATGTGGGTGTAAACCACTGTTTGGGCGTATGGCAGAGCTGAGAAGGGAAGGAGCGCCATTTGACTTTTCAATGCAAAATTGACTGGAATTGAGATGGGACGCCATGTTGCATTTGGAGACCTCCTGATGTGCCTAAACATTGAAACCCCCCACAAGTGACACCATTTTGGAAAGTAGAATCCTTAAGGAACTTCTCTAGATGTGTGGTGAGCACTTTGACCCAACAAGTGCTTCACAGAAGTTTATAATGCAGAGCCGTAAAAATAAAAAATCATATTTTTTTACAAAAATGATATTTTCGCCCCCAATTTTTTATTTTCCCAAGGGTAAGAGAAGAAATTGGACCCCAAAAGTTGTTGTTGTGCAATTTGTTCTGAGTACACTGATACCCGATATGTGGGGGTAAACGACTGTTTGGGCGCATGGCAGAGCTCGGAAGGGAAGGAGCGCCGTTTTACTTTTCAATGCAAAATTGACTGGAATTGAGATGGGACACTTATGATCAGGTGGCCTTGGAGCAGCATGAAATGACCTTCGCTGGAGCAGTGGTAACTTTACTGACCGCAAACCCTAATCCTATCATCGCAACTAGAAGTAGCCGTGGGGTGTGCCTAACCAGACATAGACACCTCGACACAGCCTAAGGACTAAATACCCCTAAAGATGGAAATAGGAAAACTCTCTTGCCTCAGAGAACATCCCCAAAGGATAGGTAGCCCCCCACAAATAATGACTGAGTAGGAGAGGAAAAGACACACGCAGGCAGAAAACAGGGATCAGCAAAGGAGGCCACTTCTACCTAGATAGGAACGGAAAGTACAGGATACTATGCGGTCAGCATAAAACACTACAAAATATCCACAGCAGAAAAATACAAAAACTCCACCACCTAACTAAAGATGTGGAGAGTACATCTGCGACTCCAGCGAATCCAACTAGACTGAGAAAAAAATCAGGCACAGTCTAGCAGGAACAAAAATAGAAACAAGAACAGCACAAAAATAAACACACAGCCGTGTGTCTAAAAATGAAGCAAACACTTATCTTTGCTGAGTTGGCAGCAAGCAGGAGAGGCCAGGCAGAGGACCAACACTTCCAAAGGAACTTTGACTACTGGCAAGGACTAATGAGTCCTGCACAGCTAAATACCCCAGTCAGAATTGCAATTAGCAGAAACACCTGTCCAAGACTGCTGCTCAGGAACAACTGCATTACCATCAACAACCACCAGAGGGAGCCCAAGAGCAGAATTCACAACAGGACACCATGTCGCGTTTTGAGAGCCCCTGATGTACCTAAACATTAAAATCCCCCACAAGTGACCCCATATTGGAAACTAGACCTCCCAAGGAACTTATCTAGATTTTGTGTGACATATCTCTGTGATTTAATTGCATAAAAATTCAAAGTTGGAAAATTGCGAAATTTTCAAAATTTTCGCCAAATTTCTGTTTTTTTCACAAATAAACTCAGGTAATATCAAAGAAATTTTACCACTATCATGACGTACAATATGTCACGAGAAAACAATGTCACAATCACTGGGATCCGTTGAAGCGTTCCAGAGTTATAACCTCATAAAGGGACAGTGGTCAGAATTGTAAAAATTGGCCCGGTCATTAACGTGCAAACCTCCCATGGGGGTAAAGGGGTTAAAAGTGGGGCACTTAGCTTTACCTACCCATGCCACTAGAGCACTCCATTTTCCCGCTGGTGTGCCACCGGAGCACATCCTTTTCCCGTTGGCGTGCCATCGGAGCACACCCATTTCCCATTGGCGTGCCACGGGAGCACATTTTTTTCCATTGGCGTGCCACCGGAGAACACCCTTTTCCCGTTGGCGTGCCACCGGAGCACACCCTTGGCGTGTCACCGGAACACATCCTTTTTCCCATTGGCATGCCACCGGAGCACACCCTTTTACGTTGGCGTGCCACCGGAGCACACCTTTTTCCCGTTGGCATGCCACCGGAGCACACCCTTTTCCGTTGGCGTGCCACCGGAGCACACCATTTCCCGTTGGCATGCCACCGGAGCACACCATTTCCCGTTGGCGTGCCATCGGAGCACACCATTTCCCTTTGGCGTGCCACCGGAGCACACCATTTCCCGTTGGCCTGCCAGAAGGGCCCAATACTTGGCCTTTTTGCTTACCAGCGGAGGCGCCCATCTTGGGCATTTCAGCCTGACACCGGGGTGCATTCTTTGACCTTTTTAATTACCAGCATGGAGCCCATCTGGGGCCTCACATAGTACTCCATTTAATACATATGGGCCCTACATAGCCCTCAATTTAATAAAATGGGCCCCACAAAGCCCTCCATTTAACATAATTGACCCCACATAGCCCTCCATTTAACCCCTTAAGCCCCGAGGGTGGTTTGCACGTTAATGACCGGGACAATTTTTACAATTCTGA
Source organism: Ranitomeya imitator (assembly GCF_032444005.1). NCBI lineage: Eukaryota > Metazoa > Chordata > Amphibia > Anura > Dendrobatidae > Ranitomeya > Ranitomeya imitator. Next base: position 632,945,262 of record NC_091282.1, read on the forward strand.
CCACTGTCCCTTTATGAGGTTATAACTCTGGAACGCTTCAACGGATCTTGGCGATTCTGACACTGTTTTCTCGTGATATATTGTACTTCATGATAGTTGTAAAATTTCTTCGATATAATGTGCATTTATTTGTGAAAAAAACGTAAATCTGGCAAAAATTTAGAAAATTTTGCAATTTTCCAACTTTTAATTTTTATGCCCTTAAATCACAGAGATATGTCACACAAAATAATTAATAAGTAACATTTCCCACATGTCTACTTTACATCAGCACAATTTTGGAACCAAATTTTTTTTTGTTAGGGAGTTATAAGGGTTAAAAGTTGACCAGCAATTTCTCATTTTTACAACACCAATATTTTTTAGGGACTACATGACATTTGAAGTCATTTTGAGGGGTCTATATGATAGAAAACAACCAAGTGTGACACCATTCTAAAAACTGCACCCCTCAAGGTGCTCAAAACCACATTCAAGAAGTTTATTAACCCTTCAGGTGTTTTACAGGAATTTTTGGAATGTTTAAATAAAAATGAACATTTAACTTTTTTTCATAAACAATTTACTTCAGCTCCAATTTGTTTTATTTTACCAAGGGTAACAGGAGAAAATGGACCCCAAAAGTTGTTATACAATTAGTCCTGAGTACGCTGAAACCCCATATGTGGGAGTAAACCACTGTTTGGGCGCATGGCAGAGCTCGGAATGGAAGGAGCGCCGTTTTACTTTTCAATGCAAAATTGACTGGAATTGAGATGGGACGCCATGTTGCGTTTGGAGACCCCTGATGTGCCTAAACATTGAAATCCCCCACAAGTGACACCATTTTGGAAAGTAGACCCCTTAAGGAACTTATCTAGATGTGTGGTGAGCACTTTGACCCAACAAGTGCTTCACAGAAGTTTATAATGCAGAGCCGTAAAAATAAAAAATCATATTTTTTCACAAAAACGATATTTTCGCCCCCAATTTTTTATTTTCCCAAGGGTAAGAGAAGAAATTGGACCCCAAAAGTTGTTGAGCAATTTGTTCCGAGTACGCTGATACCCGATATGTGGGGGTAAACGACTGGGCGCATGGCAGAGCTCGGAAGGGAAGGAGCGCCATTTGACTTTTCAATGCAAAATTGACTGGAATTGAGATGGGACACCATGTCGCGTTTGGAGAGCCCCTGATGTACCTAAACATTAAAATCCCCCGCAAGTGACCCCATATTGGAAACTAGACCTCCCAAGGAACTTATCTAGATGTGTTGCTAGAACTTTGAACCCCCAAGTGTTTCACTATAGTTTACAACGCAGAGCCGTGAAAATAAAAAATCTTTTTTTCCCACAAAAATGATTTTTAGCCTCCAAAATTTTTATTTTCCCAAGGGTAACGAGAACTTGGACCCCAAAGGTATTGTCCATTTTGTCCTCAGTATGCTGATACCCCATATGTGGGGGTAAACCCGTTTGGGCATACGGGAGAGCTCGGAAGGGAAGGAGCACTATTTTACTTTTTCAAAGCAGAATTGGCTGGAATTGAGATCGGACGCCATGCCGCGTTTGGAGAGCCCCTGATGTGCCTAAACAGTGGAAACCCCCAATTCTAACTGAAACCCTAATCCAAACATACCCCTAACCCTAATCCCAACAGTAACCCTAACCACATCCCTAACCCTGACACACCCCTAAGTCCAATCCAAACCCAATCCCAACCGTAAATGTAATCCAAACCCTAATACTAACTTTAGCCCCAACCCTAACCCTAACTTTAGCCCCAACCTTAACCCTAACTTTAGCCCCAACCCTAACTTTAGCTCCAACCCTAACCCTAACTTTAGCCCCAACCCTAACCCTGACTTTAGCTCCAACCCTAGCCCCAACCCTAACCCTAGCCCTAACGGGAAAATGAAAATAAATACATTTTTTTTTTATTTTATTATTTTTCCCTAACTAAGGGGGTGATGAAGGGGGGTTTGATTTACTTTTTTAGCGTTTTTTATACCGGATTTTTATGATTGGCAGCTGTCACACACTAAAAGACGCTTTTTATAGCAAAAAAGTTTTTGCGTCTCCACATTTTGAGGCCTATAATTTTTCCATATTTTGGTCCACGGAGTCATGTGTGGTCTTATTTTTTGTGGGACGAGTTGACGTTTTTATTGGTAACATTTTATGACACGTGACATTTTTTGATCGCTTTTTATTCCGAATTATGTGAGGTAGAATGACCAAAAACCAGCTATTCATGAATTTCTTTTGGGGGAGGCGTTTATACCGTTCCGCATTTCGTAAAAAGGATAAAGCAATTTTACTCTTCGGGACAGTACGTTTACAGCGATACCCCATTTATATCTTTTTTTATGTTTTGGCGCTTTTATACGATAAAAACTATTTTATAGAAAAAAATAATTATTTTGGCATCGCTTTATTCTCAGGACTATAACTTTTTTATTTTTTTGCTGATGATGCTGTATGGCGGCTCGTTTTTTGAGGGACAAGATGATGTTTTCAGCGGTACCATTGTTATTTATATCTGTTTTTTTGATCGCGTGTTATTCCACTTTTTGTTCGGCGGTATGAAAAAGCGTTGTTTTTTGCCTCGTTTTTTTTTTCTTACGGTGTTTACTGAAGGGGTTAACTAGTGGGCCAGTTTTATAGGTCGGGTCATTACGGACGCGGCAATACTAAATGTGTACTTTTATTGTTTTTTTTTAATTTATTAAGGTAAAGAAATGTATTTATGGGAATAATATATATATATATATATTTTCATTATTTAGGTTTTTTTTTTTTTTTTTTACACATTTGGAAAACATTTTTTTAAACTTTTTTACTTTGTCCCTGGGGGGACATCACTGTTCGCTGATCTGACAGTTTGCACAACACTCTGTCAGATCACAGATCTGTCTCAGCACTGCAGCCTTACCAAGCGCCTGCTCTGAGCAGGCACTTGGTAAGCCACCTCCCTCCTTCCAGGACCCGGATGCCGCAGCCATCTTGGATCCGGGCCTGCAGCAGGGAAGGAGATAAGGAGAACCTCGGAGCAACGTGATCACATCGCGTTGCTGCGGGGGTCTCAGGGAAGCCCGCAGGGAGCCCCCTCCCTGCGGGATGCTTCCCTATACCGCCGGCACATCGCGATCATGTTTGATCATGGTGTGCCGGGGGTTAATGTGTCGGGGGCGGTCCGTGACCGCTCCTGGCACATAGTGCCGGATGTCAGCTGCGATAGGCAGCTGACACCCGTACACTATCGGCCGCGCTCCCCCCGTGAGCGCGGCCGATCGCATATGACATACTATCCAGTCACTGGGAATTAAGTCCCAGGGCACCTTGACGGGATAGTACATCATATAGGATTAAGGGGTTAATATAATGGGCCCCGCATAGCTCTCCATTTGATATAAGGGGTCCCATATAGTACTTTTATTATAAGGCACCCCACATAGCCTTCCATTTAATATATGGGGCCCCCATATAGCCTTCCATTTAATATAAGGGGTCGCCACATAGCCCTCCATTTCATATATGGAGGCCCCACATAGCCCCTCAATTCAATAAATGGGGTCCCCACATAGCCCCATTTAATATATGGGGGCTTCACATCGTCCTATTTCAATATAATGGGTCTTTCAATCAATATATGTGGGCCCCAAATAGCCCTCCATTTCATATATGGGGGTCCCACATAGCCCTCCATTTAATATGGGGACCCCAAAAAGCCCTATTTCAATATAATGGGCCCCACAGAAAGCCCTCCATTTAATACATAGGAGCCCCACATAGCCCTCCATTTAATATATGGGGCCCCATTTAGACATCCATTTAATATACGGGAGCCACCACATAGCCCTCCATTTAATATATGGGGGCCTCCACATAGCCCTCCATTTAATATACAGGGGCCTGACATAGCCCTCCATTTAATATATGGGGCCCCATTTAGACATCCATTTAATATACGGGAGCCACCACATATGAGGGCCCCACATGGCCCTCAGTTTAATATATGGGGCCCATATATCCCTCTATTTAATCTATGAGGGTCCTACAAAGCCCTCCAATTAATATATGGAGGCCTCACATAGCACTTCATTACATTGAGCCCCATCTAGATCGCCATTCAATATATGGGGCCCACCTAGCCCTACATTTAATATATGGGGGGCCCCCACATAGTTCTCCATTTAATATGTTAATATATGGGGTCTCCACATAGCCGTTTGCGGGAACGCAGCGACGTATATATACTGCGCATGTCAGCAAGGGGTTAATATGAGTACCAGTTGGTTTTCCATATAATTAAAAGTGCTGCACTTAGCCTTCCCTTATCCGTGCCACCAGAGCACTCCCTTTTCCCGTTGGTGTGCCACCGGAGCACACAATTTTCCGTTGGCCCGCCAAAAGGGCCCAATACTTGGCCTTTTTGCTTACCACCGGAGGCGCCCATCTTGGGCATTTCAGCCTGACGCCAGGGTGCTCTCTGGCCTGTTTGCCTACCACCGGGGCACCCATCTTGGGTGTTTATTCTGCCACCAGGGTGCATTCTCTGATCTTTTTATTTACCAGAGTGGCCCACATCTTGGGCTTTGTAGCCTGCCACTGGGGTGTATCCATTGGCCTTATTGCCTACCACCAGGGCATCCATTTTGGGCTTTTTACCCTGTCACCGGGGTACACGATCTCGCCCTTTTGCTTACCACCGGGACACCCATCATGGGCTTTTTAGGTTGCCACCGGGGTGCATTTTTTGACATTTATGCTGCCCCTCCTGAGCATTTTAGCTTGGTAATGGGGTGCGCTATCTGCCTACCACCGGGGCACCCATCTTGGGCTTTTTATTCTGCCACCAGGGTGTGCCGTCGGGCCTCTTGCCTACCACTGATGAATCCATCTTGGATATTTTAGCTTGCTATCAAGGTGCATCTTTCAGCCTTTTTGCTGCCCTCCTGAGCATTTTAGCTTGGTAACAGAGTGCACTTTCTACCTACCACCGGGGCACCCATTTTGGGCTTTTCTGCCACCGGGGTGTTCCATGTGGCTTCTTGCCTACTACCAGTGCACCCATCTTGGGCATTTTAGCTTGTTACCGGGGTGCATTTTTGGGCCTTTCCGCTGCCTCTCCTGAGCATTGTAGTTTGGTAATGGGGTGCACTTTCTACTTACCACCGGGGCATCCATCTTGGGCTTTTGTTCTACCACGAGGGTGCATTTTCTGACCTTTGTATTTACCAGCGTGGCCCACATCTTGGGCTTTGTATACTGCCACTGGGGTGCATTCACTGGCCTTATTGCCTACCACCACGGCATCCATCTTGGTCTTTTTACCCTGTCACCGGGGTACACGCTCTGGCCCTTTTGCTTACCACCGAGACACCCATCATGGGCTTTTTAGCTTGCCACCGGGTGCATTTTTTGGCCTTTTTGCTGCCCCTCCTAAACATTTTAGCTTGGTAACGGGGTGCACTTTCTACCTACCACCGGGGCACCCATCTTGGGCTGTTTATTCTGCCACCGGGGTGTGCTGTCTGGCCTCTTGCCTACCACCAGTGAACCCATCTTGGGCATTTTAGCTTGCTACCAGGGTGCCTTTTTTCGGCCTTTTCGCTGCCCCTCCAGAGCATTTTAGCTTGGTAACGGGATGCTCTTTCTACCTACCACCAGGCCACCCATCTTGTGCTTTTTATTCTGCCACCGGGGTGCATTCTTTGACCTTTTTGTTACCAGCGGGGCCTCCATCTTGGGCTTTTTAGCCTGCCTTTGGGGTGCACTTATTGGCCTTATTGCCTACCACCGGTGTAGCCCATCTTGGGCATTTTATTCTGCCACTGGGGTGCATTCTTTGACCTTTCTATTTACCAGTGTGGCACCCATCTTGGGATTTTTAGCCTGCCACAGGAGTGCACTTGGGGGTTAACATGAGTACCACTTGGTTTTCCATATAATTAACCCCTTTCTACCAGAAGACGTACTATCCCGTCGAGGTGGGGTGGGCCCGTATGACCACCGACGGGATAGTACGTCATACGCGGCCGGGTGTCAGCTGCCTATCGCAGCTGACATCCGGCACTATGTGCAAGGAGCGGTCACGGACCGCCCCTGGCACATTAACCCCCAGAACACCGCGATCAAACATGATCGCGATGTGCCGGCGGTGCAGGGAAGCATTGCGCAGGGAGGGGGCTCCTTGCGGGCTTCCCTGAGACCCCCTCAGCAACGCAATGTGATCGTATTGCTACGAGGGACTCCTTACCTCCCTCCCTGCAGCAGGCCCGGATCCAATATGGCCGCGGGATCCGGGTCCTGCAGGGAGGGAGGTGGCTTACCAAGTGCCTGCTCAGAACTATGTGGGGGCCCCCCATATATTAAATGTAGGGCTAGGTGGGCCCCATATATTGAATGGCGATCTAGATGGGGCTCAATGTAATGAAGTGCTATGTGAGGCCTCCATATATTAATTGGAGGGCTTTGTAGGACCCTCATAGATTAAATAGAGGGATATATGGGCCCCATATATTAAACTGAGGGCCATGTGGGGCCCTCATATGTGGTGGCTCCCGTATATTAAATGTATGTCTAAATGGGGCCCCATATATTAAATGGAGGGCTATGTCAGGCCCCTGTATATTAAATGGAGGGCTATGTGGAGGCCCCCATATATTAAATGGAGGGCTATGTGGTGGCTCCCGTATATTAAATGGATGTCTAAATGGGGCCCCATATATTAAATGGAGGGCTATGTGGGGCTCCTATGTATTAAATGGAGGGCTTTCTGTGGGGCCCATTATATTGAAATAGGGCTTTTTGGGGTCCCCATATTAAATGGAGGGCTATGTGGGACCCCCATATATGAAATGGAGGGCTATTTGGGGCCCACATATATTGATTGAAAGACCCATTATATTGAAATAGGACGATGTGAAGCCCCCATATATTAAATGGGGCTATGTGGGGACCCCATTTATTGAATTGAGGGGCTATGTGGGGCCTCCATATATGAAATGGAGGGCTATGTGGCGACCCCTTATATTAAATGGAAGGCTATATGGGGGCCCCATATATTAAATGGAAGGCTATGTGGGGTGCCTTATAATAAAAGTACTATATGGGACCCCTTATATCAAATGGAGAGCTATGCGGGGCCCATTATATTAACCCCTTAATCCTATATGATGTACTATCCCGTCAAGGTGCCCTGGGACTTAATTCCCAGTGACTGGATAGTATGTCATATGCGATCGGCCGCGCTCACGGGGGGAGCGCGGCCGATAGTGTACGGGTGTCAGCTGCCTATCGCAGCTGACATCCGGCACTATGTGCCAGGAGCGGTCACGGACCGCCCCCGACACATTAACCCCCGGCACACCATGATCAAACATGATCGCGATGTGCCGGCGGTATAGGGAAGCATCCCGCAGGGAGGGTGCTCCCTGCGGGCTTCCCTGAGACCCCCGCAGCAACGCGATGTGATCACGTTGCTCCGAGGTTCTCCTTATCTCCTTCCCTGCAGCAGGCCCGGATCCAAGATGGCTGCGGCATCCGGGTCCTGGAAGGAGGGAGGTGGCTTACCAAGTGCCTGCTCAGAGCAGGCGCTTGGTAAGGCTGCAGTGCTGAGACAGATCTGTGATCTGACAGAGTGTTGTGCAAACTGTCAGATCAGCGAACAGTGATGTCCCCCCAGGGACAAAGTAAAAAAGTTTAAAAAAATTTTTTCCAAATGTGTAAAAAAAAAAAAAAAACCTAAATAATGAAAATATATATATATATATATATATATATATATATATATATATATTATTCCCATAAATACATTTCTTTACCTTAATAAATTAAAAAAAAACAATAAAAGTACACATTTAGTATTGCCGCGTCCGTAATGACCCGACCTATAAAACTGGCCCACTAGTTAACCCCTTCAGTAAACACCGTAAGAAAAAAAAACGAGGGAAAAAACAACGCTTTTTCATACCGCCGAACAAAAAGTGGAATAACACGCGATCAAAAAAACAGATATAAATAACAATGGTACCGCTGAAAACATCATCTTGTCCCGCAAAAAACGAGCCGCCATACAGCATCATCAACAAAAAAATAAAAAAAAGTTATAGTCCTCAGAATAAAGCGATGCAAAAATAATTTTTTCTATAAAATAATTTTTATCGTATAAAAGCGCCAAAACATTAAAAAATTATATAAATGAGGTATCGCTGTAATCGTACTGACCCGAAGAATAAAACTGCTTCATCAATTTTACGAAATGCGGAATGGTATAAACGCCTCCCCCAAAAGAAATTCATGAATAGCTGGTTTTTGGTCATTCTGCCTCACTAAAATCGGAATAAAAAGCGATCAAAAAACGTCACGTGCTCGAAAATGTTACCAATAAAAAGGTATACTTGTCCCGCAAAAAACAAGACCTCACATGACTCTGTGGACCAAAATATGGAAAAATTATAGCTCTCAAAATGTGGTAACGCAAAAAATATTTTTTGCAATAAAAAGCGTCTTTCAGTGTGTGACGGCTGCCAATCATAAAAATCCGCTAAAAAAAAATGCTATAAGAGTAAATCAAACCCCCCTTCATCACCCCCTTAGTTAGGGAAAAATTTAAAAAAATGTATTTATTTCCATTTTCCCATTAGGGCTAGGGTTAGGGTTAGGGCTAGGGTTAGGGCTAGGGTTAGGGCTGGGGCTAGGGCTGGGGCTAGGGCTAGGGTTAAGGCTACAGTTAGTGTTAGGGCTAAAGTTAGGGTTAGGGTTGGGGATAAAATTACGGTTAGGGTTTAGATTACATTTACGGTTGGGAATAGGGTTGGGATTAGGGGTGTGTCAGGGTTAGAGGTGTGGTTAGGGTTACTGTTGGGATTAGGGTTAGGGGTGTGTTTGGATTAGGGTTTCAGTTATAATTGGGGGGTTTCCAGTGTTTAGGCACATCAGGGGCTCTCCAAACGCGACATGGCGTCCGATCTCAATTCCAGCCAATTCTGCGTTGAAAAAGTAAAACAGTGCTCCTTCCCTTCCGAGCTCTCCCGTATGCCCAAACAGGGGTTTACCCCAACATATAGGGTATCAGCGTACTCAGGACAAATAGGACAACTTTTGGGGTCCAATTTCTCCTGTTACTCTCGGAAAAATACAAAACTGGGGGCTAAAAAATAATTTTTGGGGGAAAGTTTTTATTTTTTTATTTTCACGGCTCTGCGTTATAAACTGGAGTGAAACACTTGGGGGTTCGAAGCTCTCACAACACATCTAGATTAGTTCCTTAGGGGGTCTACTTTCCAAAATGGTGTCACTTGTGGGGGGTTTCTACTGCTTAGGTACATTAGGGGCTCTGCAAACGCAATGTGACGCCTGCAGACCATTCCATCTAAGTCTGCATTCCGAATGGCGCTCCTTCCCTTCCGAGCCCTCCCATGCGTCCAAACGGTGGTTTTCCCCCCACATATGGGGTATCAGCGCACTCAGGATAAATTGGACAACAAATTTTGGGGTCCAATTTCTCCTGTTACCCTCTGGAAAATACAAAACTGGGGGCTAAAAAATAATTTTTGTGGGAAAAAATTTTTGTTTTATTTTTACAGCTCTGCATTATAAACTTCTGTGAAGCCCTTAGTGGGTCAAAGCGCTCACCATACATCTAGATAAATTCCTTAGGGGGTCTACTTTCCAAAATGGTGTCACTTGTGAGGGGTTTCAATGTTAAGGCACATCAGTGGCTCTCCAAACGCAACATGGCGTCCCATCTCAATTCCTGTCAATTTTGCATTGAAAGGTCAAATGGCGCTCCTTCCCTTCCGAGCTCTCCCATGTGTCCAAACAGTGGTTTACCCCCACATATGGGGTATCAGCGTACTCAGGACAAATTGTACAACTTTTGGGGTCCAATTTCTTCTCTTACCCTTGGGAAAATAAAAAATTGGGGGCGAAAAGATAATTTTTGTGAAAAATATGTTTATTTTTACGGTTCTGCATTATAAACTTCTGTGAAGCACTTGGTGGGTCAAAGTGCTCACCATACATCTAGATAAATTCCTTAGGGGGTCTACTTTCCAAAATGGTGTCACTTGGGGGGTTTCAATGTTTAGGCACATCAGGGGCTCTCCAAACGCAACATGGCGTCCCATCTCAATTTCTGTCAATTTTGCATTGAAAAGTCAAACGGCCCTCCTTCCCCTCCGAGCTCTCCCATGCACCCACACAGAGGTTTACCCCCACATATGGGGTATTGGTGTACTCAGGACAAATTGTACAACAACCTTTGGGGTCCATTTTCTCCTGTTACCCTTGGTAAAATAAAACAAGTTGGAGCTGAAGTAAATTGTTTATGAAAAAAAGTTAAATGTTCATTTTTATTTAAACATTCCAAAAATTCCTGTGAAGCACCAGAAGGGTTAATAAACTTCTTGAATATGGTTTTGAGCACCTTGAGGGTTGCAGTTTTTAGAATGGTATCACACTTGGGTATTTTTTATCATATAGACCCCTCAAAGTGACTTCAAATGAGATGTGGTCCCTAAAAAAAATGGTGTAAAAATGAGAAATTGCTGGTCAACTTTTAACCCTTATAACTCCCTAACAAAAAAAAATTTTGGTTCCAAAATTGTGCTGATGTAAAGTAGACATGTGGGAAATGTTACTTATTAAGTATTTTGTGTGGCATATCTCTGTGATTTAATTGTATAAAAATTCAAAGTTGGAAAATTGCGAAATTTTCAAAATTTTCGCCAAATTTCAGTTTTTTTCACAAATAAACGCAGGTAAAATCAAAGAAATTTTACCACTATCATGAAGTACAATATGTCACGAGAAAACAATGTCAGAATCACTGGGATCCGTTGAAGCGTTCCAGAGTTATACCTCATAAAAGGACAGTGGTCAGAATTGTAAAAATTGGCCCGATCATTAAAGTGCAAACCACCCTTGGGGGTAAAGGGGTTAAAAGTGCTGCACTTAGCTTTACCTACCCGTGCCACTAGATCACTCCATTTTCCCGCTGGTGTGCCACCGGAGCACATCCTTTTCCCGTTGGCGTGCCACCGGAGCACACCTTTTTCCCGTTGTCGTGCCACCGGAGCACACCCTTGGCGTGTCACCGGAACACATCCTTTTTCCCGTTGGCATGCCACCGGAGCACACCTTTTTCCCGTTGGCGTGCCACCGAAGCACACCTTTTTCCCGTTGGCATGCCACCGGAGCACACTTTTACGTTGGCGTGCCCCCGAAGCACACCTTTTTCCCGTTGGCGTGCCCCCGGAGCACACCCTTTTCCGTTGGCGTGCCAGCGGAGCACACCATTTCCCGTTGGCGTGCCACCGGAGCACACCATTTCCCATTGGCGTGCCACCGGAGCACACCATTTCCCGTTGGCCTGCCAGAAGGGTCCAATACTTGGCCTTTTTGCTTACCAGCGGAGGTGCCCATCTTGGGCATTTCAGCCTGACACCGGGGTGCATTCTTTGACCTTTTTAATTACCAGCGTGGAGCCCATCTTGGGCCTCACATAGTACTCCATTTAATACATATGGGCCCTACATAGCCCTCAATTTAATAAAATGGGCCCCACATAGCCCTCCATTTAACCCCTTAAGCCCCGAGGGTGGTTTGCACATTAATGACAGGGACAATTTTTACAATCCTGACCACTGTCCCTTTATGAGGTTATAACTCTGGAACGCTTCAATGGATCTTGGCGATTCTGACTTTGTTTTCTCGCGATATATTGTACTTCATGATAGTTGTAAAATTTCTTCGATATAACGTGCGTTTATTTGTGAAAAAAAACGGAAATTTGGCGAAAATTTTGAAAATTTTGCAATTTTCCAACTGAATTTTTATGCCCTTAAATCACAGAGATATGTCACACAAAATAATTAATAAGTAACATTTCCCACATGTCTACTTTACATCAGCACAATTTTGGAACCAAAATTTTTTTTTTGTTAGGGAGTTATAAGGGTTAAAAGTTGACCAGCAATTTCTCATTTTTACAACACCAATATTTTTTAGGGACTACATGACATTTGAAGTCATTTTGAGGGGTCTATATGATAGAAAATAACCAAGTGTGACACCATTCTTAAAACTGCACCCCTCAAGGTGCTCAAAACCACATTTAAAAAGTTTATTAACCCTTCAGGTGTTTTACAGGAATTTTTGGAATGTTTAAATAAAAATGAACATTTAACTTTTTTTCATAAACAATTTACTTCAGCTCCAATTTGTTTTATTTTACCAAGGGTAACAGGAGAAAATGGACCCCAAAAGTTGTTATACAATTTGTCCTGAGTACGCTGATACCCCATATGTGGGGGTAAACCACTGTTTGGGCGCATGGCAGAGCTCGGAAGGGAAGGAGCGCCATTTGACTTTTCAATGCAAAATTGACTGGAATTGAGATGGGACACCATGTCGCGTTTGGAGAGCCCCTGATGTACCTAAACATTAAAATCCCCCACAAGTGACCCCATATTGGAAACTAGACCTCCCAAGGAACTTATCTAGATGTGTTGTGAGAACTTTGAACCCCCAAGTGTTTCACTACAGTTTATAACGCAGAGCCGTGAAAATAAAAATTCTTTTTTTTTTTCACAAAAATGATATTTTAGCCCCCAGTTTTGTATTTTAACAAGGGTAACAGGATCAATTGGACCCCAATAATTGTTGTACAATTTGTCCTGAGTACGATGATACCCCATATGTGGGGGGGAACCACTGTTTGGGCGCATGGCAGAGCTCGGAAGGGAAGGAGCGCCATTTGGAATGCAGACTTAGATGGATTGGTCTGCAGGCGTCATGTTGCATTTGCAGAGCCCCTGATGTACCCAAACAATAGAAACCCCCCACAAGTGACCCTATATTGGAAACTAGACCCTCCAAGGAGCTTATCTTGATGTGTTGTGAGAACTTTGAACCCCCAAGTGTTTCACTAGTTTACATCGCAGAGCCATGAAAATAAAAAATCTTTTTTTCCCACAAAAATGATTTTTAGCCTCCCAAATTTTTATTTTCCCAAAGGTAACAAGAGAACTTGGACCCCAAAGGTGGTGTCCATTTTGTCCTGAGTACGCTGATACCCCATATGTGGGGGTAAACCCCTGTTTGGGCATACGGGAGAGCTCGGAAGGGAAGGAGCACTGTTTTACTTTTTCAACGCAGAATTGGCTGGAATTGAGATCGGACGCCATGCCGCGTTTGGAGAGCCCCTGATATGCCTAATCAGTGGAAACCCCCAATTCTAACTGAAACCCTAATCCAAACATACCCCTAACCCTAATCCCAACAGTAACCCTAACCACACCCCTAACTCTAATCCAAACCCAATCCCAACCGTAAATGTAATCCAAACCCTAACACTAACTTTAGCCCCAACCCTAACCCTAACTTTAGCCCCAACCTTAACCCTAACTTTAGCCCCAACCCTAACTTTAGCTCCAACCCTAACACTAACTTTAGCCCCAACCCTAATGATGACTTTAGCTCCAACCCTAGCCTCAACCCTAACCCTAGCCCTAACCCTAACGGGAAAATGAAAATAAATACATTTTTTTTCTATTTTATTATTTTTCCCTAACTAAGGGGGTGATGAAGGGGGGTTTGATTTACTTTTTTAGCGTTTTTTATACCGGATTTTTATGATTGGCAGCTGTCACACACTAAAAGACGCTTTTTATAACAAAAAAGTTTTTGCGTCTCCACATTTTGAGGCCTATAATTTTTCCATATTTTGGTCCACGGAGTCATGTGAGGTCTTGTTTTTTGTGGGACGAGTTGACGTTTTTATTGGTAACATTTTATGACACGTGACATTTTTTGATCGCTTTTTATTCCGAATTATGTGAGGCAGAATGACCAAAAACCAGCTATTCATGAATTTCTTTTGAGGGAGGCGTTTATACCGTTCTGCATTTCGTAAAATGGATAAAGCAGTTTTATTCTTCGGGACAGTACGTTTACAGCGATACCACATTTATATCTTTTATGTTTTGGCGCTTTTATAGAAAAAAATTATTTTTGCATCGCTTTATTCTCAGGACTATAACTTTTCTATTTTTTTGCTGATGATGCTGTATGGCGGCTCGTTTTTTGAGGGACAAGATGACGTTTTCAGCGGTACCATGGTTATTTATATCTGTCTTTTTGATCGCGTGTAATTCCTCTTTTGTTCGGCGGTATGATAATAAAGCGTTGTTTTTTGCCTCGTTTTTCTTTTTCTTACGGTGTTCACTGAAGGGGTTAACTAGTGGGACAGTTTTATAGATTGGGTGGTTACGGACGCGGCGATACTAAATATGTGTAATTTTATTGTTTTTTTATTTAACCCCTTACCGGCATCGGACGTACTATACCGTCCGATGCCGGCTCCCCTGCTTTGATGCAGGGCTCCGCGGTGAGCCCGCACCAAAGCCGGGACATGTCAGCTGTTTTGAACAGCTGACATGTGCCCGTAATAGGCGCGGGCAGAATCGCGATCTGCCCGCACCTATTAACTAGTTAAATGCCGCTGTCAAACGCAGACAGCGGCATTTAACTACCGCTCTCGGCCGGGCGGCCGGAAATGACGTCATCGCCGACCCCCGTCACATGTCCGGGGGTCGGCGATGCGTCTCCATTGTAGCCATAGAGGTCCTTGAGACCTCTATGGTTACTGATTGCCCGTCGCTGTGAGCGCCACCCTGTGGTCGGCGCTCACAGCACACGTGCAATTCTGCTACATAGCAGCGATCAGCAGATCGCTGCTATGTAGCAGAGCCGATCGGCTTGTGCCTGCTTCTAGCCTCTCATGGAGGCTATTGAAGCATGGCAAAAGTTAAAAAAAAAAGTTTAAAAAAAATGTGAAAAAAATAAAAAAAACATAAAAGTTTAAATCACCCCCCTTTCGCCCCAATCAAAATAAATCAATAAAAAAAATATCAAATCTACGCATATTTGGTATCGCCGCGCTCAGAATTGCCCGATCTATCAAATAAAAAAAAGTATTAACCTGATCGCTAAACAGCGTAGCGGGAAAAAAACTCGAAACGCCAGAATTACGTTTTTTTGGTCGCCGCGACATTGCATTAAAATGCAATAACGGGCGATCAAAAGAACGTATCTGCACCGAAATGCTATCATTAAAAACGTCATCTCGGCACGCAAAAAATAAGCCCTCAACCGACCCCAGATCACGAAAAATGGAGACGCTACGAGTATCGGAAAATGGCGCAATTTTTTTATTTATTTTTTTTAGCAAAGTTTGGAATTTTTTTTCACCACTTAGATAAAAAATAACCTAGTCATGTTTGGTGTCTATGAACTCGTAATGACCTGGAGAATCATAATGGCAGGTCATTTTTAGCATTTAGTGAACCTAGCAAAAAAGCCAAACAAAAAACCAATGTGGGATTGCACTTTTTTTGCAATTTCACCGCACTTGGAATTTTTTTCCCGTTTTCTAGTACACGACATGCTAAAACCAATGATGTCGTTCAAAAGTACAACTCGTCCCGCAAAAAATAAGCCCTCACATGGCCAAATTGACGGAAAAATAAAAAAGTTATGGCTCTGGGAAGGAGGGGAGCGAAAAACGAACACGGAAAAACGAAAAATCCCCTGGTCATGAAGGGGTTAAAGAAATGTATTTATGGGAATATTTTTTTTCTTTATTTAGGTTTTTTTTTTTTTTTAATACATGTGGAAATTTTTTTTTTTACTTTTTGACTTTGCCCCAGGGGGGGGGGGACATCACAGATCGCTGACATGACAGTTTGCACAGCACTCTGTCAGATCAGCGATCTGACATACTGAGCAGGCACTTGGTAAGCCACCTCCCTCTTTGCAGGACCCGGATGCCGCAACCATCTTGGATCCGGGCCTGCTGCAGGGAGGGAGATAAGGAGACCCTCGGAGCAACGTGATCACATCGTGTTGCTGCAGGGGTCTCAGGGAAGCCCGCAGGGAGCCCCCTCCCTGCGGGATGCTTCCCTATACCGCCGACACATCGCGACCATGTTTGATCGCAGTGTGCCGGGGGTTAATGTGTCGGGGGCGGTCCGTGACCGCTCCTGGCACATAGTGCCGGATGTCAGCTGCGATAGGCAGCTGACACCCGGCCATGATCGGCCGCGCTCCCCCCATGAGCGCGGCCGATCGCATATGACATACTATCCCGTCACTGGGAATTAAGTCCCAGGGCACCTTGACGGGATAGTACGTCATATGGGATTAAGGGGTTAATATAATGGGCCCCGCATAGCTCTCCATTTGATATAAGGGGTCCCATATAGTACTTTTATTATAAGGCACCCCACATAGCCATTTAATATATGGGGCCCCCATATAGCCTTCCATTTAATATAAGAGGTCCCCACATAGCCCTCGATTTCATACATGGAGGCCCCACATAGCCCCTCAATTCAATAAATGGGGTCCCCACATAGCCATGCATTTAATATATAGGGGCCCACCATAGCCTCTCCATTTAATATATGGTGCCCCACATAGCTTCCCAATTTAATAAATGGGGTCCCCACATAGCCATTTAATATATGGGGGCTTCACATCGTCCTATTTCAATGGGTCTTTCAATCAATATATGTGGGCCCCACATAGCCCTCCATTTCATATATGGGGGTCCCACATAGCCCTCCATTTAATATGGGGACCCCAAAAAGCCCTATTTCAATATAATGGGCCCCACAGAAAGCCCTCCATTTAATAGGAGCCCCACATAGCCCTCCATTTAATATACAGGGGCCTGACATAGCCCTCCATTTAATATATGGGGCCCCATTTAGACATCCATTTAATATAAGGGAGCCACCAAATAGCCCTCCATTTAATATATGGGGGCTTCACATCGTCCTATTTCAATATAATGGATCTTTCTTTCAATACATGTGGGCCCCACATAGCCCTCCATTTCATATCTGGGGGCCCCACATAGCCCTTCATTTAATATGGGGACCCCAGAAAGCCCTATTTCAATATAATGGGCCCCACAAAAGCCCTTCATTTAATATATGGGAGCCCACATAGCCCTCCATTTAATAGACAGGGGGCTGACATAGCCTTCCATTTAATATATGGGCCCCATATAGACATTCATTTAATATACGGGAGCCCCCACATAGCCCTAAATTTAATATATTGAGTCTCCATATAGCCCTCCATTTAATATATGCGGGCCTCCACATAGCCCACAATTTAATACATGGGGGCCCCACATAGCCAGCCATCCATTTAATATGTGGATATCACACATAGCCCTCCATTTAATATATGGGGGCCACACACAGACCTCCATTTAATATACACCCTTTTCCGTTGGCGTGCCAGCGGAGCACACCATTTCCCGTTGGCACGCCAACGGAGCACACCCTTTCCCATTGGTGTGCCACCGGTGTACACAATTTTCCGTTGGCCCACCAGAAGGGCCCAATACTTGGCCTTTTTTGCTTACCACCGGAGGCGCCCATCTTGGGCTTTTTATTCTGCCACCAGAGTGCATTCTCTGACCTCTTTATTTACCAGCATGGCCCACATCTTTGGCTTTGTAGCCTGCCACTGGGGTGCATCCATTGGCCTTATTGCCTACCACCAGGGCATCCATCTTGGGCTTTTAACCCTGTAACCGGGGTACACGATCTGGCCCTTTTGCTTACTACCGGGACACCCATCTTGGGCATTTTAGCTTGCTACCGTGGTGCATTTTCTCAGCCTTTTCGCTGCCCCTCCTGAGCATTTTAGCTTGTTAACGGGGTGCATTTTTTGACCTTTATGCTGCCCTTCTTGAGCATTTTAGCTTGGTAACAGGGATCACTTTCTGCCTACCACTGGGGCACCCATCTTGGGCTTTTTATTCTGCCACCGGGGTGTGCCATCTGGCCTCTTGCCTACCACCGGTGCACCCATCTTGGGCATTTTAGTCTGCTACCGGTGTGCATTTTTCGGCCTTTTCCCTGCCCATCCTGAGCATTTTAGCTTGGTAACGGGGTGCACTTTCTACCTACCACCGGGGCACCCATCTTGGGTTTTTTATTCTGCCACCAGGGTGCATTTTCTGCCCTTTGTATTTACCAGCGTGGCCCAGATCTTGAGCTTTGTAGCCTGCCACTGGGGTGCATTCATTGACCTTATTGCCAACCACCAGGGCATCCATCTTGGGCTTTTTACCCTGTCACCAGGGTACACGCTTTGGCCCTTTTGCATTTTTTGGCCGTTTTGCTGCCCCTCCTGAACATTTTAGCTTGGTAACAGGGTGCACTTTCTGCCTACCACCGGTGCACCCATCTTGGGCTTTTTATTCTGCCACCGGGGTGTGCTGTCTGGCCTCTTGCCTACCACCGGTGAACCCATCTTGGGCATTTTAGCTTAAGGGGTGCATTTTTGGGCCTTTTCGCTGCCCCTCCTGAGCATTTTAGTTTGGTAACGGGGTGCAATTTCTACCTACCACCGTGGCACCCATCTAGGTCTTTTTATTCCGCCACCAGGTTGCATTCTCTAACCTTTTTATTTACCAGCGTGGCCTACATCTTGGGCTTTGTAGCCTGCCACTGGGGTGCATTCATTGGCCTTATTGCCTACCACTAGGGCATCCATCTTGAGCTTTTTACCCTGTCACCGGGGTACACGCTCTGGCCCTATTGCTGGCCACTGGGGTGCATTTTTTGGCCTTTTTGCTGCCCCTCCTGAACATTTCAGCTTGATAACGGGGTGCACTTTCTACCTACCACCGGGGCACCCATCTTGGGCTTTTTATTCTGCCACCGAGGTGTGCCATCTGACCTCTCGCCTACCACCGGTGAATCCATCTTGGGCATTTTAGCTTGCTACCGGGGAGCATTTTTCGGCCTTTTCACTGCTTCTCCTGAGCATTTTAGCTTGGTAACGGGGTGCACTTTCTACCTACCACCGGGGCACCCATCTTGAGCTTTTTATTTTGCCACCGGGGTGCATTCTTTGACTTCTTTATTTACCAGCGGGGCACCCATCTTGGGCTTTTTATCCTGCCACTGGGATGCACTCATTGGCCTTATTGTCTACTACCGGTGGAGCCTATCTTGGGCATTTTATTCTGTCACTGGGGTGCATTCTTTTTATTTACCAGCGTGGCACCCATCTTGGGATTTTGTTTGCCACTGGGGTGCACTCATTGGCCTACCACCAGTGCGCCCATCTTGTTCCTTCTAGATTGCAACCGGGGTGCACTCTACGTTCTTTTGCCTACTACCGGGACACCCATCTTAGGCATTTTATTCTGCCACCGGGGTGTGATGTCTAGTCTCTTGCCTACCACCGATGCACCCATCTTGGGCATTTTAGCTTGCTACTGGAGTGCATTTTTCGGAGGGGTAGACTTTTTTGCTGCCCCTCCTGAGCATTTTAGCTTGGTAACGGGGTGCACTTTCTGCCTACCACCGGGGCACCCATCTTGGGCTTTTTTTCCCTGCCCATGCTCTGGCCCTTTTGCTTACCACCGGGGACACCCATCTTGGGCTTTTTAGCTTGCCACCAGGGTGCATTCTTTGACCTTTTCATTCACCAGCGGGGCACCCATCTTGGGCTTTTTAGTCTGCCACTGGGGTGCAGTCATTGGCCTTATTGCCTACCACCGGGGGAGCTCATCTTGGGCATTTTATTCTACTACAGGGATGCATTCTCTGACCTTTTTATTTACCAGCGTGGCGCCCATCTTGGGCTTTTTCGCCTGCCACTGGGGTGCACTCACTGGCCCACCACCGGTGCGCCCATCTTGGGCTCTTTAGCTTGCAACCGGGGTGAACTCTATGTCCTTTTGCCTACTACCTGGACACCCAACTTAGGCATTTTATTCTGCCACCTGGATGTGCGGTTTGGCCTTCCACCGGTGCACCCATCTTGGGCTTTTTAGCTTGCTACGGGGGTACATTTTTTGGTCTTTTTGCTTACCACCGGGCTGCCCTTCCTGGGCGTTTCAGCTTGGTACCTGGGTGCAATTTTTGCCTTCCAGCAGGGCAGTCATCTTGGGCTTTTTATTCTGCCACCGGGGTACATTCTCTGACCTTTTTATTTACCAACGGGGTGCCCATCTTTGGCTTTTTAGCCTGCCACTGGGGTGCACTCATTGCCCTTATTACTTACCACCAGGGAGCCCATCTTGGGCTATTTATTCTGCCACAGGGGTGAAATCTTTGACTTTTCTTATTTACCAGTGGTGTTCCCATCTTGTAATCACGGGCTTGTACCTCTGTTCTGGCTACCTAATAAAGGGAGACACAAGTTTTGCACTGATTTATTCCTACTTGTTTTCTGTTACAAGAAATATCATTTCATGTCTAGACGGGAAATTTAATCAACTGCTTGCATATAATGATTGAACAGTAATTGATTCTCTTTATAATGCACGTATATTTATATATACGCATGTCTTTTGTCTATCAGGAAAGCATAACAAGGGTGTTTTCTTATAGGTAGGTTCATATAGCAAAGCTTCTAATTGCCTTTATTTTACTGAAAAATGGATTAAATCCAAAAAGTCCTTATTGCCTTAAAAAAAAACTACCCAAACTCTTCTGTGCCTTAATCAGTATACTAAAAAAGCTATTGTGGCACAAAGTCTAAAAATTATTGCAAGTTTTTAGGCCATGTTCACACGTTCCTGATTTCCCTGCTGTTTTTTCTGCACTAAAAACCGCAGCTCTTGGCAGAAAACGCAGGTCCTTTTTTTTGGTGCTTTTTTGGTGTGTTTTTTGATGCGTTTTTTAGGGCGTTTTTTTATGCAGTTTTCTATGCAGAGTCTGTGTGTTTTCTAGGAAGTTTTTTAGGGTTAAAATGGCTGAAAATACCCTAACCCTACCCCTAACCCTACCCCTAACCCTATTCTAACGTTAGTGAAAAAAAAAAAAAAAATTCTTTATTTTTTTATTGTCCCTACCTATGGGGGTGACAAAGGGTGGGGGGGGTCATTTACCATTTTTTTTATTTTGATCACTGAGATAGGTTATATCTCAGTGATCAAAATGCACTTTGGAACGAATCTGCCGGCCGATTCGGCGGGCGCACTGCGCATGCGCCCGCCATTTTGCAAGATGGCGGCGCCCAGGGAGAAGACGGACGGACGGACACCGGGAGGCCGGGTAAGTATAAGGGGGGGGGTGGCATCGGAGCATGGGGGGGTGGGATTGGGGCACGGGGGGCAGCCACACTGCAGCGGTTCTGCACCACAAACCGCAGAAAACCCGCAGATATATTTTTGATCTGCGGGTTTTACTGCGGGTTTGACCTCACAATGGAGGTCTATGGGTGCAGAACCGCTGCAGTTCCGCAAAAAGAAGTGACATGGTACTTCTTTTTTACCGCGGCTATTCAGCGCGGCTTTTTTCATGATTTTCCGCAATGTGGGCACAGCAGTTCCTGTTTTCCATAGGGTACATTGTAATGTACCATGCATGGAAAACAGCTGCGGACCCGCAGCGGGAAAATCGTGGCGGTTCCGCATTAAAAAAAGGATGGTGTGAACATGGCCTTAAGCAGTTATCTGCTCTTTGGAAGTAACAGGGCCGAAGTGCAATTTTTTATATACAGTTGTAATCAAAATTATTCATTCATTCCTTGCAAATTAGTATTATTAACAAAAAGTTAAAGGGAACCTGTTACCAGGTTTGGCCAATATAAGATACTATACATTCTATAATGCTGCAGATAAGCCCCCAATCCGACCTGAAAGCTAAGAAAAATAAGTTATATTATACTCAAACAGGGGTCAGTCTGGTCCGATGGGTATCGTAGGTCCGGGTCCCGGACCTGCGACACCCATTGGATTGGACAGTGAACCCCCACCCCACCCCACCCCTAAGGTGAGTATAATACAACTTGTTTTTCTTATCTTTCAGGTCGGATCGGGGGCTTATCTACAGCATTATAGAATGCTGTATATCAGCCCTGAAAGGAGGTGGCCGTATCTTTTATCGGCCAAACCTGGTGGCAGGTTCGCTTTAAGAATCATTGTCTTGCACAAACAAGAAAATACAAAAATATACAAAAGGCTTTGAATGTTCCTCGAGATAAAGTTGGAAGTTCACACGTTCAAAGATAAAGTACCACTCCAGCGTTTTTTTATATTACTTCACCACCTCCGATATCAACAATTTATGTTCTAAAGGTACCATCACACTGAACAATTTAACAACGATATCGCTAGCGATCCGTGACGTTGCAGCGTCCTGGATAGCGATATCGTTGTGTTTGACACGCAGCAGCGATCTGGATCCTGCTGTGACATCGTTGGTCAGAGCAGAAAGTCCAGAACTTTATTTTGTCGCTGATCTCCCGCTGACGTCGCTGAATCGGCGTGTGACGCCGATTCAGCGATGTCTTCACTGGTAACCAGGGTAAACATCGGGTTACTAAGCGCAGGGCCGCGCTTAGTAACCCGATGTTTACCCTGGTTACCAGTGTAAATGTAAAAAAAAAAACCACTACATACTTACATTCCGGTGTCTGTGTCGTCCCCCGGCGTTCTGCTTCCCTGCACTCCTCCTGCATCCTGTGTCAGCGCCGGCCAGCCGTAAAGCAGAGCACAGCGGTGACGTCACCGCTCTGCTTCTACGGCCAGCACTTACACAGTGCAGGGAAGCAGAACGCCTGGGGACAGACACCGGAATGTAAGTATGTAGTGTTTGTTTGTTTTTTACATTTACACTGGTAACCAGGGTAAACATCGGGTTACTAAGCGCGGCCCTGCGCTTAGTAACCTAATGTTTACCCTGGTTACCCGGGAACTTCGGGATCGTTGGTCGCTGGAGAGCCGTCTGTGTGACAGCTCTCCAGCAACCAAACAGCGACACTGCAGCGATCGACATCATTGTCTAGATAGCTGCAGCGTCGCTAAATGTGACGGTACCTTATGTGTGCAGTACTTACCGGTCACAGTTTTTTAGCATTTCTATCACCGATCCACTTTTCTCTTGGACCACACAATTGCAGTTATGAATAGCTGAATCACTTCAGCGTTTTCTATGTGACCAGAAGTCACTTTCTCGATTTACGTGGATAAATAAGACGTGAGCACAGCTGGAAGGGTTCACAGGTAGGTTCCCACACCGTGTGACATGAATGTAAAAGAACCTGGCACTCAATTTAAATGTATGTAACTTGATATTTTATTGTGTAGTACCAATAAAACGTTTCGGTCTAATCGACCTTCTTCAGTTACTACAAATATGGAAAAAGAGTATAAACAAATGCCATCATATGCAAACAAGAAAAGAACAAAAGGAAAAAAAGGGGTGGGGTAAAAAACATGAGGATATAATCTAACAAAAGTATGTACAACATTTAGAGGAAAGGTCATATCAGTGTAATAGAAATTCTCATCATTGGCGTAGGTGCCACAGAATATTCCCATATCCGAATATAAAATCCATCTTAGTAAAGGAGAAAGAAAATGAGACCTGGCATACCGTACTGATAGGGTTTATGGATGGATCTTAGTGATAATTCAGAATCAATCTGGTTAGAGTTACTGTAATGAAAAGTGTATGGGGTGCCGTTATAGGGTGATGGTGAAGTCAATAAAGTGCCACTATTGAATAAAGGTTACCTTAGAGGTTAAATACGGCACTCAGACTAGTAAAATGGGCTACGAGCTGTGGACCAAACACAAAAAAGAAAGAAACCCTCCTGAGTCAAAACGCAACATAACGCGGGGCGCTGTAGACTTAAAGCACCTAGGATGGTGTCCGAAGGTGAAATTAACATCAGTCCGGGATGTGAATCAGTGTCCACCGCTTGTCAAACGGGTGCAGGGTGAGAGGCCCACTATGAGCGTGTTAAATAGAGTCCCGGAGAAAAGCCCGGGCCGGATGTGACGGACCCGGAAGTGCGTCTGTTGTCTCACGTGGTTAGCGCACGCGGTTTCCAGGAGTGAGATCATTGGAGGCGGTGTTTGGAGGATGGTCCCGGGATAGCGCTACTAAAACAGTGCAATGGCTGTGCTACAAGTAGCAATCCTAGTGCCGAGTGTGAGCGATAACTAGCCTATTGATGGTGTGGCGATGTCAAAAAGACTTCATTATAAATAGAATCGTTGGTCCTACTTTCTCTTTGGCCACATGTTCGGCTTTTTCTATTTGGTCCTCACGAATCTTCGAAATGGTCTGCCATTCATCCTTTTTGCAGATATATATCACCTACCATATATGAAATGTTAGGTACCACACTACCTAAGTCTATATACAATACAGACCAAAAGTTTGGACACACCTTCTCATTTAAAGATTTTTCTGTATATTCATGACTATGAAAATTGTACATTCACACGGAAGGCATCAAAACTATGAATTAACACATGTGGAATTATATACCGTATATACTCGAGTATAAGCCGACCCCCCTAATTTTGCCACAAAAAAATGGGAAAACTTATTGACTTGAATAAGCCTAGGGTAGGAAATGCAGCAGCTACCGGTGAATTTCAAAAATAAAAATAGATATCAATAAAAGTAAAATTATATATATAATGCTCTGCACCGTTCATTATTGCCCCATAGATGTGCCATAGAAAGCTGTGCCCCATATTGAATGCTCTGCACCGTTCATTATTGCCCCATAGATGTGCCACAGAAAGCTGTTCCCCATATACAATGCTCTGCACCATTCATTTTTGTCCCATAGCTGTGCCATGTAGTGCTCTGCACTGTTCATAATTGCCCCATAGCTGTGCCATATAGTGCTCTGCACCGTTCATTATTTCCCCATAGCTGTGCCATATAGTGCTCTGCACCGTTCATTATTGCCCCATAGCTGTGCCATATAGTGCTCTGCACCGTTCATTTTTGCCCAATAGCTGCCATATAGTGCTCTGCACTGTTCATTATTGTCCCATAGCTGTGCCATATAGTGCTCTGCACCGTTCATTGCCCCATAGCTGTGCCATATAGTGCTCTGCACCGTTCAATCTTGCCCCATAGCTGTGCCATATAGTGCTCTGCACCGTTCATTATTGCCCCATAGCTGTGCCATATAGTGCTCTGCACTGTTCATTATTGTCCCATAGCTGTGCCATATAGTGCTCTGCACTGTTCATTATTTCCCCATAGCCATGCCATATAGTGCTCTGCACCGTTCATTTTTGTCCCATAGCTGTGCCCCATATAGTGCTCTGCACCGTTCATTATTTCCCCATAGATGCTGCAAATAAATCTCTGCCATTGCTGCTGCTGCAATTAAAAAAAAAAAAAAAAACACACTCACCTCTTGCTTGCAGCTCCCAGTGTCCGGTCCCGGCGTCTCTCCGCACTGACTGATCACAGGGCGCCGCGCACACTATATGCGTCATCGGGCCCTCTGACCTGCACAGTCAGTGCAGATAGACGCCGGGAAGATGGAGTGGCGCCCGGCGGCTGGAACGGGGACAGGTAAATATGCAATATTTACCTGGTCCCGGCGTCCGGCTCCTTCTCCCGCACAGCTGGTCTTCGGTGCCGCAGCTTCTTCCTCTATCAGCGGTCACCGTTACCGCTGATTAGAGAAATGAATATATGGCTCCACCCCTATGGGAGGTGGAGCCGCATATTCATTTCTCTAATGAGCGGTCCCACATGACCGCTGAACAGGGTAAGAACTGCAGCACCGAAGACCGTGGGACAGGTGGGGAGCGCCAGGATCGCTGGAAGCAGGCAAGTATGCATCAGCGCCCTCACCCCCTCACCCTGCCACCCACCTTGACTCTTGAGTATAAGCCGAGAGGGGCACTTTCAGCCCAAAAATTTGGGCTGAAAATCTCGGCTTATACTCGAGTATATACGGGTACTTTTTAACAAAAAAAGTGTGAAACTACTGAAAATATGGGTATTCATGCCGGTTTAATATGGACGGGTGGTTCTGGTCACAGATATTCTTATTAATGTTGCTGCCTAGTATGAGGCCACTGTGCTGTGTATTCTAATCATTTTATAGGCAGTGAAGATATTATAATTTGATGTGCCATTCCACTGGCTTATGCTGTGGTATTACCAATTGTTGGTGTATGTCATTATATTCATCCGTTGCATCAGCCTGGATATTGATTCGTGTTGTTCAGCTACTATTTAGTATTGATCATTATAGTTACAGTCTTGTAACATGGTGTCCCCTATGGTCCATTTTGCTTTTTTATCATGTTATTTTTTAAAAAGTATTTAATAAACATTGGTTTTAACTTTAACGGTATCTTTTCTTCATCTCACATGTAATGATGTGGGATTAGTGATATATAATCTGGTTCAGGTATATGATGACCCCGTCGCATGACTCAGTCACATGACAGGGGGGCCCAAAAATGTCTGAACAGCCCGGGGCCCTCAATATCTATATATTCACAAATATTTGAGCCCATGGATTCATTATGTCATTATATGTCCATTTTGCCAGCCGGCGAGAGAACCTCGCCATACGGATGACACACAGATGCGTTTTGGAGAAAAAAAATTGCATCCTCATATTGAATATGGATCGCTGTTCAGGGAACATTTCAGCATATCAGGTCCGTAAAAAACTGACTGTATTTTTATACGTTATTTCTGACACCGGCCATAAACTGGAAAAAACACACGCACGTTCACCCACAGAAAAATACACATGCACGCTCACAGGAAAATACATATGTATGCTCACACATGCACGGTCACACAAACAGGTAAATACACATGAACTTTCACACACACACAGGAAAAGACACATGCACATTCACACACTGAATACACATGCACGCTCACACATACAAGACATGCATGTTCACACACACAGGAGAATAAACATGCATGCTCACACAGGAACAGACACAGGCACAGGCACGTTCACATACACACAGGATAATACACATGCACGCTAACACACAGGATAATACACATGGATACTCAAACACGGTATGTTCAGAGCACAACAGTGTGATGATCTCCCTGCTGTGCTCTGAACAGGTCGGCAGGGAGAGGTGATCGCACCCTGTACTGTACTACTAATTACAGCCTGCGATCTCCGCAGATACTCACAAGAAAATATTCATGCACGCAAACACACAAGAAAATAATGTATGCTCACACACAGGAAAATACACATGCACGCTCACACAGGAAAATACACAAGGCACGCTCACACACACAGGAAAATACACATGCACGCTCACACACACACACAGGAAAATACACATGCACGCTCACACACACCGGAAAATACACAAGCACGCTCACACACACAGGAAAATACACATGCACGGTCACGCATGCAGGTTCACACAGGAAAATACACATGCACGTTCACACACAAAGGAAAATACACATGCACACACACACAGGATAATACACCTGCACGCTCACACACAGTGTGTTCAGAGCACAACAGTGTGATGATCTCCCTGCTGTACTCTGTACAGGTCAGCGGGAAGAGGTGATCGCAGCCTGTACTGTACTACTAATTACAGGCTGCGATCACCGCAGATACTTACACTGGACCTCCGCTCCCTGGCATATTCTCCCCCATGCAGTACTGAGAAGTGTGCGATGACAGTGAAAAATGAAGCCTACAGCATATGCTCCGGGCTACAACAAAATGGCAGGGATCTCCTCCCACAGCGGTGACCCAGACAGCCCAGGGTGCATGCCCAAATCATAGCTAAGCGGCCGGGGAAGCGGCCTCAATGCTAGAGATATGGTCGGTGTCCGACCGCACGCTCTTTCATGCCCATAGCTGCCGTGAGGTGTGCAAGTGTTGTGCTTAGACACTCCCCCACCAATGATAATGGCACCCTCCAGTGGCTAAATAAAAAATTAAAGCAGTTCATTTAATTTTGTATTAAAACTTGATTACATAATCAAAAATTATTCACACAAAAATTAAAATCACGGCATCTTCCCGCATATTAGGTGTGGACATTATGCAGCATCAAAACCGCAGAAGATACTAAACGTGGGAATGTACCCTAATGCAGTGATATTGAGTACCACGACAAGCTGACGTCTAAGGCTATTTCCACACTTGCGTTGTGTGACGTCCGTCGCAATGTGTCGTTTTGGGGAAAAAAATGTGCAAATGTGCCCACAGGATGCGTTTTTTGCCCATAGATTGTATTGCATCCGTCGTGCACTGGATGCATTGTGTTTGGGCAGACTGTCGGCACAAAAAAACGTTCAATGTAACGTTTTTTCGTACGTCAGATCCGCCATTTCCTAACGCGCATTATTGGCTGGAACTCTGCCCCCTCCTCCCTGGCACATAGACTGGGCAGCGGATGCGTTGAAAAACTGCATCCGCTGCCCACGTCGTGACAAATTTTCACAACGTGCGTCGGTACGTCTCGCCGACGCTTAGCGACGGACCCGCACCGACGCAAGTGCGAAAGGAGCCTAAGGGTACCGTCACACTGGAACGACGCTGCAGCGATACGACAACGATGTCGATCGCTGCAGCGTCGTTGTGTGGTCACTGGAGAGCTGTCACACAGACAGCTCTCCAGCTACCAATGATCCCGAAGTCCCCTGGTAACCAGGGTAAACATCGGGTTACTAAGCGCAGGGCCGCGCTTAGTAACCCGATGTTTACCCTGGTTACCAGCGTAAACGTAAAAAAAACAAACACTACATACTTACATTCCCGGTGTCTGTCCCCGGCGCTCTGCTTTCCTGTACTGACAGTGAGCGGCCAGCTGGAAAGCAGAGCGGTGACGTCACCGCTTTGCTTTCCGGCTGACCGGCGCTCACAGCCAGTGCAGGAAGCAGAGCGCCGGGGACAGACAGCGGTAGGTAAGTATGTAGTGTTTGTTTTTTTACGTTTACGTGGCCCTGCGCTTAGTAACCCGATGTTTACCCTGGTTACCAGTGAAGACATCGCTGAATCGGCGTCACACACGCCGATTCAGCGATGTCAGCGGGAGATCCAGCGACGAAAAAAAGGTTAAAAACGATCTGCTACGACGTACGATTCTCAGCGGGGTCCCTGATCGCAGTAGCCTGTCAGACACAGCGAGATCGTAACGATATCGCTGGAACGTCACAGATCGTGCCATCCTAGCGATCAAAGTGCCACTGTGTGACGGTACCTTAAGTCAGCCTTTTTGTGACTTTCCCCTTGTGGTATCCTAGAGGTTGTAATGCGACACCCATTCACCGCAATTATGCTGTGATGTACCATAGTAACAGCACATAGTGATCATTGGCAGAATGACATGTTTCGCGGCTAAAGTCAGTGTAGTCTGGGTCTTACAAGGTCAGGCACCCTAACAGCACATGCCACTGTCAAACTCTGGGCATACTCGTACATAAAAAATGAAACTACAAAACTGTTATTGCAGTAATCACACTGATCTGGAGAATCCGGTTTCCAGGTTTTCTTTATCACACTAAATGCTCTAAAAACAACATTAAAAAAAAATGATGGCAGAATAATTTTTTCACACCACTCAAGACATTTTTTCCACATTTTTCATTACTTTATATGATAAAATAGATGGTATTTTTCAGAACTACAACTCATCCTGCAAAATAACATGCTCGAGTACGGCTATGTCGGAAAATAATAAAAAAAAAATATGACTGTTGGAAGAAAAGAAGGAAAAAGCGAAAGCGCAAACAAATAATCACCAGGACGGGAAAGAGGTTACAAAATCCTGTCAGGGGAAAGGGACCGAAATGGCTTCCCACAGTTTCCAGGTGATAAGGATCTTTGCTAATCTCGACATGGGCCAAACTGCAGGGACTTCTCGCGTTTTATTTCCAGAAAAAAAAAATTAAAATGAGGCAAGCAAAATAATGCAATAAATCTACATATATTACAAATAACAGAACATGAAATGGGCTAAACAAATACTTTCTGCAACAGTTTCAGTAACTGTTCTACTAACCTGCGGGCAGTACTAAGCTTAGAATGCGCCATTCGCCAAGATGGTTGCACATTAACTCCATCTCTTTCTATGGATACCCTTTGTAAGTGCAATACATAAAGTCTGACATTATGCATAAACGTACGTAATATTAGGCCCATGCTATTTAGCTACTTCCACAATTTGTCGAATTTGCTGCTTGTTTTTATATAAAAAAAAAAAAAAATTATGAAGCGCACTGCCATTTCGTGCCCTTTCTTCCCGCCAATTTGTACCCTTACTTCCCGCCATTTACTGTTCGTGGGCAGAGTCGGGCCTTTTCCCGCCAAAATTACCCTCAGTATATATCATTCCCGCCAAAATTGCCCGCAGTGTATATCATCGGCTGCTGAACTGCTGCCGCAGTTATAATCACCGGCGACCGGTATAACAGATTTCTACCGCGCAGTTCTCACTTCTACCATAATAAAACCTTTATCATGCAGAAACGGCGTCTAGGAGGGCAGAACTACCTCCACTGACAGTCTCTACCCCCGCGCTGTGGTGTAACTTGCTAATAGTCATCCCACCAGTTACTGTAGGCTCCTTGCTGGTGTCTTCCAGACATGGAGAGAGAGGAGTTATGAGGGGAAACCGTTCAGCCAGTAATGAAGATGCCACTAGATGGCCGCCGCCTCACAGCTCCTCCAGACTTATTATGGGGGCGGGACTGTCAGTGACACGTGTGAGGGGAGGCTGTCCTGTCACCTCTAATGGCATAATGGCTCCCTACACCACTATGCCCAATATAATATGTGCAGGGAGATAAGACCGGACTCACTGATGGTTGTATTCATTCATTAAAGTGTTATTCTTTCATGGGCATATTGCAAAGTATTTGTAGAAACCGAGCAACTTTGCAAATAGCTTCTTATTATAGGGGTTTTCTGAGCAGAACAATAAAAATAGTATTGAGAAGAGCGACAGAGAATCTAGTGGGGACATGACACAAGTATACAACTTGTTGTAATTGTCCACTCCCTGGTGCTGGGAATACGGGAGAATCGTGGCAGTGTGCGCATTAATATTCTTTTATTATTTTTCTATCCACGTAGCCGTATGAAGACTTTGTTTTCTTTACAGTATTTTTTATGCGAATGACACCAATCATATGACCATAGATCGCATTAGAAATCAGGGAAAAAAATCCAAGAGCAATGAAAATGCAAAAATAAACGTACACAATTCCAAAATTGATTTTTAAGGTTTAGTTTTTCCAGCTTTCATGTTGCGGTAAAAATGACCTTACAATCCATGTCAGTATGATTACAGCAATGCCAAACTTTACCATTTTTTTATTATTTTAGTGGTGAAAACAAAAATTCAGAAATTTGTACAAAAAATGACTTTTTTGTTTGTGTCACCATTTTTCGCGACCTGTCATCTTTCCGTTTTTTAGTTGATGGAGTTGTGTGAGGCCTTATTTTTTGCATGGCGAGCTGACAATTTTATTAACACCATTTTGAGATCGATACGTTTTGACCTGTTCTCACTGCATTTGTTTGCGGAGTAGCGCGGACCGATAAAAGGCAATCCTGGTGCTTCAAACTTTTGTTCTCGTTACACATTTACTATCAGGATAATTCATATTTATATTTTAATAGACCTAGCTTGTATGGATGCAACTATACCACATATGTGCATTTTTTAACCCCTTTCTGACATCTGGCGTAATAGTACGCCGATGTTTGACTCCCTCCCTTTGATGTGGGCTCCGGCACTGAACCCACATCTTTTCAGGCATGTCCCCTGTATTGAACAGCTAGCATGTTGCCTCTAACAGCCATGGGTGGAATTACGATCCACCCACAGCTGTTAACTAGTTAAATGCCGCTGTCAATCTCTGACATTTAACACGCACTGCCGGAAAACCCGCCAATCGGTGACCTCGTCACGTGTTCGCAGGTCATAGATGAATTGCCATGACAAATTGTATTTTTCGTGATCTCGGGTTGGGTGAGGGCTTACTTTTTGCGCGCCGACCTGACATTTTTAATGATACTATTTTGGTGCAGATACAATCTTTTGATCGCCCATTATTGCATTTTAATGCAATGTTGCGACGATAAAGCATAATTTTGGCCTTTTGACTTTTTATTTTCTCATTACGCCATTTAACGATTTGGTCAATTCTTTTTGTATATTGATAGATCGGGCGATTCTGAACCCGGCAATACCAAATATGTGTATGTTTTATTTATTTTTTATTGTTTTATTTTGAATGGGGCAATTTTTGAACTTTTATTTTATATATATATATATATATATATATATATATATATATATATGTGTGTATATATATATATATATATATATATAGTTATATTTTTGTTCCATACTGTGTTGGACCACGGATTAATAAATAAAGCAGTTAAAATACTATATAGCAGTGGTCTACTACCTTTAACTTTGATATAGTGTGTATGCCGGGACGCCAACGCTATCGCTGGTACAGTCTAAGCCTGGGGCGAGCTGACCTGAGAGGGTTGACTCGCTGCTAGGCATTTGATTGTATGACCTGCGGACATCAGCTAATATATGGTTGAGCCCGTAGTGTCAGGGCGATTATATGCGTTAAAATGTCCATAGGGCACGAATCAATAGAGGCAATGGTATGCCTGGTGAAGATATAGATTGTGAGGACTACAGCTTTAAGTTTATTATGGTCCCGCAGAAGTTGGAATTTGCGCTGGCAAGTGAAGGGTGGCGTTAAGTGCCGAGTAGCGCTGTATGCGCAGGCGCTGTTACCCAATTGAAGAATTGACCTCCCTGTATGAGATGCCATTACCAATATGGCGATACATGGTGCTACTGCGCAGGCGCCGTAGGCGCTGATTGGTCCGCGGTCTAGCACAGTGTTGTGACGTAGCGGACATGCGCAGTTGCGCATAGAGAACGCCGAGATGTATGTAGATGTCCTCCATTGCCGGTAAGCAGCTCCATAAGTAAAGGAATATATAGTTTACACAGCAACACTAGCACAGAAGGTATGCACTGTAGCACTTTATGATACTAATCAATATTTTTATAAGAAATCTAAAAGCACATATACTGTTCATTAATGGCTAATTAAGGCTGGTTATGGTTCAGAATGTATTTATATGCACACAAATGGTTCACTCACTGCTTGAGAAAGGCTCAGTCTGAGCCGAAACGTCGTGATTAAGACATATGGGTCTGAATAAACTGCACAAGACATTCAAGATTATGGAGTGCTGCCTGTTTTTTGTTTGAATATATATATATATATATATATATATATATATATACACTAGATGGTGGCCCGATTCTAACGCATCGGGTATTCTAGAATATGTATATAGCAGCCACATAGTATATAGCACAGGCCACAACATATTCTTGAATAGCCGATGCCCAAACAGTATATAACACAGCCCACGCAGTATATAACATTGCCCACATAGTATATAACACTGACCATGTAGTATATAACGCAGCCCATGCAGTTTATAACACTGCCCACATAGTATATAACACTGCCCACGTAGTACATAGCAGCCATATAGCATATAACTCAGCCCACGCAGTATGTAACACAGCCCATGTAGTATATAGCAATGTGGGCACTATGTGCGTGGTTAAAAAAGACTTAAAATAAAAAATAAACATATACTCACCTTCCGAAGGCCCCTTGTAGTCCTGGTGCCTGTGTGCGGTGCACGAGGCAGCTTCCG
Organism: Ranitomeya imitator; assembly: GCF_032444005.1. NCBI lineage: Eukaryota > Metazoa > Chordata > Amphibia > Anura > Dendrobatidae > Ranitomeya > Ranitomeya imitator. Next base: position 632,978,792 of record NC_091282.1, read on the forward strand.
GTCCCAGGGTTGGTATGAGCGCAGGACCTGTGATGACGTCGCAGTCACATGACCGTGACGTCATGGCAGGTCCTTCTCGCATAGCGTCCTTGGCACCGGGACCTGCAGCTGGCACTGCCGAGGACAGCGCGCACGTCGGAGGGTGAGAATAACCTTTTTTTATTATTATTTGTAACATTAGATCTTTTTACTATTGATGCTGCATACTCAGCATCAATAGCAAAAAGTTGGTCACACAGGGTTAATAGCTGCGTTAATGGAGTGCGTTACACTGCGGCATAACGCGGTCCATTAGCGCTGCCATTAACCCAGTGTGAGGGCTGACTGGAGGGGAGTATGGATCGGGCACTGACTGCGGAGAGGAAGGAGCGGCCATTTTGCCGCTGGACTGTGCCCGTCGCTAATTGGTCGTGGCAATGGTCGTGGGCGTTTTGCCACGACCAATCAGCGACTTGGATTTCCATGACAGACAGAGACCGCTACCAATGAATATCCGTGACAGACAGATGGACAGAAAGACGGAAGTGATCCTTAGACAATTATATAGTAGAGATATATAATATATATATAATATATATATATGTATATATATATTATTATTTTTTTAAACATTGTTTTTTACTTTTGGAATGCTTCATTAGTCCCCATGGAAGACTAGAAGCTGCCATAACCCGATCACCTCTGCTACATGCAGGCGATGATCAGATCGCCTGCATATAGCAGAACTGCTGACTTGCTATGAGCGTCGACCAACGGGCGGCGCTAATAGCAATCCGGCAGGGACAACCATAGAGGTCTGCTGGAGACCTCTGTTTGCCAACCCATCAGTGACCTGCGGTCATGTGATACGGGCGCCAAAGGGTGGGATTTCCAGTGCCCTTGAAGTTTGACAGCGACATTTAACTAGTTAATAACTGCAGGAGGATCGCGATTCCTACAGCGGCTGTTACATGTCAGCTGTTCAAAACAGCTGACGTGCCAGAAAAGATGTGGGCTCACCGCCGGACCTACTATTGCACCAACAGTTGTCTCCTTCTCACCTAGCATCTTACTTATGGTTTTGTAGCACAATCGAGCTTTGTGCAGGTCTATGATCTTGTCCCTGACATCCTTATAAAGCTCTTTGCTCTTGCCCATGTTGTAGAGGGTACAGTCTGACCAGGGTCTGACTGGGGTGCCTGGGGCCCACCAGGGGAATGGACTCTAGGGGCCCACCCTACAGCTATATTCAAATATCTGTCAGTAGCTATCCTGATTATAGTGGAGCATCGGCTGTAAAACACAGGTGACTCGTGCACATCTACTGTGTACCCCCAAAACTGGGATGTATAATTACAGTAGTTTACATCAATGGGGTTCTTTGGTTAAAACAAGTTATCACTGATCCACGGGCTCCACAGGTGATCGCTTAGGTCCGACCATTAGAAACTGCACCGATCGGAAGAGTGAGGAAATTTTATCATTGATAGGACACTTATCCCCATTTTAAAATGGAGCGGCAGGTGGGATGTCTGACCGCAGCTCCATTCATTCTCTTTGGGGCTTCCAGAAAAAACAAGTGCACCCACTGAGGGAATGAATGGATCAGTGATTGAGTTGTACACGCCACTCCAGTCTAATGAGGATAAAAAGTTCCACATTCTGTCAATTGGATCCAAGTAGTCAGACCCTCACCAATCAATACGTTATCGCTTATCATGTGGAGAGGTGATTCCTCGCTCACCCCAGCACCCTCCTACCTACCATTCAGTCAGAAATCTACAAGCCATTAACCCTCATACACTTTCAGACTCCTTACACTCATCACTGTCCCCAATCTCCTCTTTTTCCTGTCCTGATCTAGCAGTACATCACTACAATGACACTCTTAAGGTACCGTTACACTTAACGATTTACCAACGATCACGACCAGCGATACGACCTGGCCATGATCGTTGGTAAGTCGTTGTGTGGTCGCTGGACAGCTGTCACACAGACAGCTCTCCAGTGACCAACGATGCCGAAGTCCCCGGGTAACCAGGGTAAACATCGGGTTACTAAGCGCAGGGCCGCGCTTAGTAACCCGATGTTTACCCTGGTTACCATTGTAAAAGTAAAAAAAAAAACACTACATACTTACATTCCTGTCGCGTCTCCCAGCGTCAGCTTCCCTGCACTGTGTAAGCGCTGGCCGGAAAGCAGAGCGGTGACGTCACCGCTGTGCTCTGCTTTACGGCCGGCCGGCACTGACACTGGGGGACGCAGGGAAGCTGACACTGAGGGAACGTGACAGGAATGTAAGTATGTAGTGTTTTTTTTTTTTACTTTTACAATGGTAACCAGGGTAAACATCGGGTTACTAAGCGCGGCACTGCGATTAGTAACCCAATGTTTACCCTGGTTACCAGTGAAGACATCGCTGAATCGGCGTCACACACGCCGATTCAGCGATGTCAGCGGGTGATCCAGTGACGAAATAAAGTCCTGATCATTCCCCAGCGACCAACGATCTCCCAGCAGGGGCCTGATCGTTGGTCGCTGTCACGCATAACGATTTCGTTAACGATATCGTTGCTACGTCACAAAAAGCAACGATATCGTTAACGAAATCGTTATGTGTGACGGTACCTTTAGAAGCACCCTGGACCAAGTAGCTCCCCTCACCATCAGAACCTCCAAACACAGAGTAAAACAGCCCTGGCTCACATCACAAACCCGATTTCTCCAGCGAAGCTCTAAGAGTGCTTAACGCTTATGGAGGAAAACTCGCACACCAGAAGATTTCATACACTTCTAATTTATGTTAAAAACCTATAACTCTGCCCTTCACCTCGCCAGACAGACCTACTTCACCACCCTGATCTCATTATCCAACAACCCCAAGAAACTTTTTCATACCCTTCACTCCCTCCTCAGGCCAAAATCACAAGCCCCTATCAGAAATTTGTGCTTATGACCTGGCCTCCCACTTTATAGAGAAAATAGACAATATCCATCAGGAAATCTGCTCCCAATCACCAAGTTCACTGTCTCCCATCTCTCCACATTTGATCTCATCACAGAAGAAGAAGTCTTCAGGCTCCTCTCTTCTTCTCGTCCGACTACATGCACTACCGACCCCATTCCCTCTCATCTCCTCCAGTCTCACTCTCCAGTCGTCACTACTCACCTAACTACAATCTTTAATCTCTCACTCTTCTCAGGCATTTTCCCGTCCTCCTTCAAACACTCTATCATTACTAAAGAAACCCACCCTCGACCCATCCTGCACAAATAACTACAGACCGGTCTCCAACCTCCCCTTCATCTCTAAACCCTAGTCCACTCCCGCCTTACCCGTTACCTCTCCATTCACTCCCTTCTAGACCCTTCACAGTCCGGCTTCCGCCCCCTTCACTCGACAGAAACTGCACTCATCAAAGTGACCAATGACATTCTGACAGCAAAATGTAACGGTGACCACTCTCTGCTCATTCTTCTCGATCTTTCTGCAGCTTTCGACACTGTTAACCACCTTCTCCTACTCTCTAGGCTCCAGTCACTAGGCATTAAGGACACTGCTCTCTCCTGGTTCTCCTCCTATCTTTCTGACTGCTCCTTCAGTGTTCTGTTCTCTGGCTCCACTTCATCTCCTCTTCCTCTCACTGTCGGGGTACCTCAGAGCTCAGTCCTTGGCCCCCTTCTCTTCTCTCTCTACACGGCCCCAATTGGACAGATCATCAGCAGATTTGGCTTTCCGTACCATCTTTATGCTGACGACACACAACTCTACATGTCATCTCCTGACCTTACTCCTGCTGCACTACAGAGCACCAGTGACTGTCTGTCCGCAGTCTCCGACATCATGTCCGCTCTCTATCTGAAACTCAACCTCTCCAAAACTGAACTTCTGCTCCCACCATCTACTAACCTCCCTAAACCTGATGTTTCCCACTCCGTGAGTGGCACCAGGGCCGTATTTGCCACTAGGCACTTGAGGGCACGTGCCTAGGGCGAGGACAGACGAGGGGGCGGCACCTCAGCAAGGTTTTTTCTTTTTTTTCCTTTTTTTTTTTAAATACTAGTCCTGTGCGTCCCTTCCTGAAGAGTAGACAGGGGGCGGCAGAGCGGCAGCCAGAACACGTGGTGCTGGTGCCGACTCTCCCTACTTCCCCTGCTGAGACACAGTGACCCCCTGCTCACAGCCTCACTGGTGCCCAGCAGAATGTGACTGCTGAGGTGGAGCAGCGGCGCCCTGTGTCCCGACCCTGGGTCCTGTCCTGGAGGACTCGCAGTAGAGCAGTACATACACAGTAAGTAGTGTACTGTCTCTGTAATGATCTCCCTCCTAGCTCCTGCCCGCGCACTGCCTGCTGCAATGCACAGCTCTGTCTGTGACTCACCTCACGGTCCTGTAAACATAGCAGCCCTTGAATGTTTGATCTTTGCTCCCGGCAGACGGATCCAGAGAGTGAGTGGTGGGGGTGGAGTATAATACACCCCCACTCACTCTATCTGGGTCCTAGGAGCAAACATTGCCAGTGCTGGTGTGTGTGTGCCTGTATGTATGTGTGTGTCTGTGCGGTGCTGTATGTGTGTGTGTGCGGGCAACAGAGCTGTATGTGTGTGCGGGCAGCAGAGCTGTATGTGTGTGCGGGCAGCAGAGCTGTATGTGTGTGCGGGCAGCAGAGCTGTATGTGTGAGTGTGCGCGCGGAGCTGTATGAATGTTTGTGTCTGTGCGGTGCTGTATGTGTGTGCGTGTGTGGGCAACAGAGCTGTATGTGTGTGCGTGCAAGGGCAGCGGAGCTGTATGTGTGAGTGTGCGCGTAGAGCTGTATGAATGTGTGTGTCTGTGCTGTGCTGTATGTGTGTGCGTGTGCAGGCAGCAGAGCTGTATGTGTGTGCGTGCATGGGCAGCGGAGCTGTGTGTGTATGTGCGCGCGGAGCTGTATGTGTGTGTGTGTGTGCACGGAGCTGTATGTATGTGTGTATCTGTGCTGTGCTGTATATGTTTGTATGTGCGGGCAGCAGAGCTGTATGTGTGTGCGGGCAGCAGAGCTGTATGTGTGCGTGCACGGGCAGCAGAGCTGTATGTGTGTGCGTGCACGGGCAGCGGAGCTGTATGTGTGTGCGTGCATGGGCAGCGGAGCTGTGTGTGTATGTGCGCGCGGAGCTGTATGTATGTGTGTATCTGTGCAGTGCTGTATGTGTGTGCGGGCAGCAGAGCTGTATGTGTGTGCAGGCAGCAGAGCTGTATGTGTGTGCAGGCAGCAGAGCTGTATGTGTGTGCGTGCATGGGCAGCAGAGCTGTAAGTGGGTGCGTGCACGGGCAGCGGAGCTGTGTGTGTATGTGCGCGCGAGCTGTATGTATGTGTGTATCTGTGCGGTGCTATATATGTGTGTGTGCGCGGGCAGCAGAGCTGTATGTGTGTGCGGGCAGCAGAGCTGTATGTGTCTGCGTGCACAGACAGCGGAGCTGTATGTGTGTGTGTGTGCGCGTGGAGCTGTATGTATGCGTGTATCTGCGGTGCTGTATGTGTGTGCGTGCACGAGCAGCGGAGCTGTATGTGTGCGTGCACAGGCAGCGGAGCTGTGTGTGTATGTGCGGTGCTGTATGTGTGTGTACGCGCGGGCAGCAGAGCTGTATGTGTGTGTGTGCGCGCGGAGCTGTATGTGTGTGTGTGTGCGGAGCTGTATGAATGTGTGTGTCTGTGCGGTGCTGTATGTGTGTGTGTGCGGGCAGCAGAGCTGTATGTGTGTGCGTGCACGGGCAGCAGAGCTGTATGTGTGTGTGTGCGCGGAGCTGTATATATGTGTGTGCGGGCAGCAGAGCTGTATGTGTCTGCGTGCATGGGCAGTGGAGCTGTAAGTGTGTGTGCGTGGGCAGCGGAACTGTATGTATGCTTGTGGAGCTGTGTGTGTATGCGGAGCTGTATGTATGTGTGTGTGTCTGTGGGGTGCTGTGTGTGTGTGTGTGTGTGGAGCTCTATGTGTGTGCGGAGCTGTCAGTGCCAGTGTGTCGCCCTGTGACGGGGTGTACGGCAGAGCAAGAAGCGACAACAGGCCAAGGGATGATTCCACAGATTTATTATCAAGAACGCTGGAACAACACATGCAGGTAGATCTACAGAGTCCACAATTAGTCCAGTGGAACAGGTTCGGAGGCACCTCCCGATAATCCTTGTGCCAGGTAACAAAGCAATAGTCCACAATTAGTCCAAGGGATTCCAAAACAATCTCACGAACGACGAGATATGTCCTCAGCTCAAGTCTCGCCCCGTTCGCTTCCGCAGTCCCAGATGGACATGGGGTCTTGCCTCAGCTAAGAATCCCCACTCCTTCTCCTTCAAGGATCAACTCACATCTGATCTCAAAATAAGAATGGATTGTCTGAGCTCCTGGGATCCGCCCATGAAGGGGGGTAGGGGTCACACCTTCTATTCAATGGTTGGGTCCACCAGAAGATTCTAGACTGGTGGGCTCTGCTTAATCTATGTAGTATGTACATTTGACTAGCCACTTGCTGTGAGGAAGAATGGCTATTCCTCCACTAGTGATGTTGACAAAGCTTAATTACATTAGAGCTTAGGGCTGCAAGTATTGGGGGAAGGAGACATATTGTTACAGGTGAACTCCCAGCACAAGAGAATACATAAATTACAGCTAATAGAAACCAGAGAACAGTTACATACATCAAATGGCGTATTATTCAAATACAGGACAGGGCAAAAGTACATATCATGACAATCCCTTCCCCTCCCAATTTGTGTACGTACCAGGGACCTCTACAGGTCGCTGGTTAAGTACACACAGGCAGAGCGTAACTTACATGTGGCTTCATGCAGCCACGAATTGGCATCGTAGCTCTCCCACATCATTGCCCAGGAGAACATCTGCAGGCAGACCACCCATCACCCCAACCACACATCGCCTGACCCCAAAACCAAAGTTCAGATCCACAGTGGCTGTGGGAATAGTCCTCCATTGTCCACCAGCCAGTTCAATGACAATCCCAGGTCCTCGATGGATTGCCTCAGGCCGAACCACTCGGGGATCAGCCAGTGTGAGGAAAGCCCCTGAGTCACAAAATCCAATAAGTCTCTGTCCATCCAGCACGACCTCCTGCAAGTGCTTACCTCGATGAGCAGAAGTCGTCATAGCTGCGGGTCGCACACCATAAACTCCTAGTGGTGCAACATGGGTGGGTGAGGCACTAGGCCAGTCCTCACGTAGTGGTGACACGTCGTCCTCCATGGCACTTGGGTGTACATAATAATACGACTGGGTACAGGATTAATCCTCATTTGAACAGCTGGGCAGGAGGCTTGCAGATGCCCCGGCTGTCCACATCGATAGCATCTCTGCTGGGTCTCACTCCATCCAAGGCGTCCTCTTGGGCGAGGGGTAAGGGAACCTGGAGGCCGGCTCCCACCTGAAGGTGCTGTAGGGGTTTGAGGACGACTTCTCCATGAGCTGGCTGGGCATGAGGCCTGCAGATGCCCCAGATGCCCACAACCATAACACCTGCGCTCTGCTACTTCCTCTCCTCGTCGTATTCCAGAAAACGCAGTAGAAGCAACTGGAGGCACATTTACACGGGTATCAGCATGAGGTGGTGGCTTAGAGGAACGGGGAACAATGGGGACAGAAGAACAGGGGGCCACCGGTGTTGTGGAGCTGGTAGGCCTCTCTCCATCCTCCAACAGAACCCTCCACTGAGGCTTGATGGTGAGAGCCTCATCAGCTAGAGCTGCAGCTTCCTCCACAGTGGCTGGTCTCCTCTCACGCACCCATTCCAGGATCTCAGCAGGGCAATTGAAGTAAAACTGCTCTTTTAGGATAACCTGGAGGAAGGTCTCCCAGGTTAAGGCCTCCTCTGCCTCCAGCCAGCGATGACATAGTTGTTTGAGTCTGTGGGCATACATCTTGAAAGACACTTCCTCATCACAGGCTAAAGTACGGAACTGAGTCCTGTAAGTGTCTGGGGTAACAGCATAATGTTCTAGAATAGTCCGTTTAATCTCCGCATACTCACAGTTTCCCTGAGGGTCCATAGCTCTATAGGCTGCGGCAGCTCCACCCTCTAAGAGCCCCACCAGATGTCGGACTCGGTCCCTTTCCGGGACTTCCATTAATCGACACTGATGCTCAAAGTCCTGGAAGAAGCCCTCAATGTCGCCTGCAGCCTCATTAAAGGGCTTGAAGTCTTTGCGGGACACTCTGGGGAGTTCCCTCATGGTGGGTGCTGGAGTTACAGTCTGTCTGGAGCTTCTAGCTGCTTCCAAAGCGATCTGCCTCTCCAGCAATGCCATCTCCTGAGCTCTGTCTTCGGCTCTGTGAATGGCCTTCCTCTCCTCGGCTCTGTGAATGGCCTCCCTCTCCTGAGCTCTGTGAATGGCCTCCCTCTTATCGTCTATGGTGGCCTATTCTCCCAGCAATGCCAACTCCTCCTCGTACCACACAACCCACTGACTTTTTTGGGTATTTACCTCCGGCTGCAGTCTTTCCTCCATTTGCTGTGAGGATCCTTCCTCAGCGTCATCTTGCAGGCGAACTCCTTCCAAAGCCTCAATAAGCTGCTCCTTGGAGAGTCCCTTAAAACGGACTCCTACTTCACGGGCCTTTGATTGTAGGCTCCCCAAAGTCCAGTTCTTGTACTCTGCGGTGTTGGTTCCCGATGTTGGGCCATTGTCCTCCATTCCTTCTGCTCTGATCCCACTGCTTGCCACCAGTTTGTGACGGAGTGTACGGCAGAGCAAGAAGGGACAACAGGCCAAGGGATGATTCCACAGATTTATTATCAAGGACGCTGGAACAACACATGCAGGTAGATCTACAGAGTCCACAATTAGTCCAGTGGAACAGGTTCGGGGGCACCTCCCGATAATCCTTGTGCCAGGTAACAAAGCAATAGTCCACAGTTAGTCCAAGGGATCCCAAAACAATCTCACGAACGACGAGATATGTCCTCAGCTCAAGTCTCGCCCCGTTCGCTTCCGCAGTCCCAGATGGACATGGGGTCTTGCCTCAGCTAAGAATCCCCACTCCTTCTCCTTCAAGGATCAACTCACATCTGATCTCAAAATAAGAATGGATTGTCTGAGCTCCTGGGATCCGCCCATGAAGGGGGGTAGGGGTCACACCTTCTATTCAATGGTTGGGTCCACCAGAATATTCTAGACTGGTGGGTACCGCTTAATCTATGTAGTATGTACATTTGACTAGCCACTTGCTGTGAGGAAGAATGGCTATTCCTCCACTAGTGATGTTGACAAAGCTTAATTACATTAGAGCTTAGGGCTGCAAGTATTGGGGGAAGGAGACATATTGTTACAGGTGAACTCCCAGCACAAGAGAATACATAAATTACAGCTAATAGAAACCAGAGAACAGTTACATACATCAAATGGCATATTATTCAAATACAGGACAGGGCATAAGTACATATCATGACACGCCCCATCCCGGACCAACTTTTTACTATTGATGCTGCCTATGCAGCATCAATAGTAAAAAGATAAAATGTTAAAAATAATTACAAAAAATAAAAAATTGTGCTATTCTCACCTTCCTCCGTCCACCGTTGCGCGATGCTGCCACCAGCTTCCGTTCCCAGTGATGCATTGCGAAAGTACCCAGATGACTTAGCGGTCTAGACCGCTAAGTCATATGGGTAATTTCGCAATGCATCACTGGGAACGGAAGCTGGCGGCAGACCGCTAAGTCATCTGGGTAATTTCGCAATGCATCACTGGGAACGGAATCTGGCGGCAGCATCGCGCGCATCGGTACAGCTTCGGTGGACGCCGGGGGGTGAGTATATAACTATTTTTTATTTTAATTCTTTTTTTTAACAGGGATATGGTGCCCACACTTCTATATACTACGTGGGCTGTGCTGTATTCTACGTGGGCTGTGTTATATACTGCCTGGCTGCTATATACTACGTAGGCAGTGTTATATACTGCGTGGGCTGTGTTATATACTGCGTGGGCTGTGTTATATACTGCGTGGGCTGTGTTATATACTGCGTGGGCTGTGTTATATATTGCGTGGGCTGTGATATATACTGCGTGGGCTGAGTTATATACTGCGTGGGCTGTGCTATATACTACGTGGCTGCTATATACTACATGGCTGCTGTATACTACGTGACTGTGCTATGTACTATGTGGCCGTGTTATGTACTATATAATATGGTACTGAGGGGGTATAGAGCTGGAGCAACAGATCTACTCCCTCATTTGTATGCAAACCGATTTCAGATGAATTGACTGAACATGTAAAAATATTGCTGGAATTGTCTTTGAAAGAGCTACATGGGCATATACATAGATTTGGACCCCTTACTGATTCCCTATGGGACTTGCGAACATGTGCAGCACTTGCGGTTTTACACTTAAAGGAAACCTGTCACCCCGATTTTTCAGTATGAGATAAAAATACTGTTAAATAGGGCCTGAGCTGTGCGTTACAATAGTGTATTTTGTGTACCCTGATTCCCACCTATGCTGCCGAAATACCTTACCAAAGTTGCCTTTTTCGCCTGTCAATCAGGCTGGTCTGGTCATATGGGCGTGGTGACATCGCTGTTTCTTCCCCCAGATCTTGCATATCTTTCCATAGGTGGCTTAGTGGTTTGCGCATGCCCAACTGCTGAATCCACTGCGCAGGTGAAGAAAAAATGCGCGATCGGCTCTATTTCCCTGGTGATTGGTGGGAGCGGCCATCTTCCTGAGGCCGCGCGTGCGCAGATGGAGTCCTCTGTTGCCCGGGGGTTCAGGAAAATGGCCGCGGGATGCGACGCGTGCGCAGATGGAGATCGCGGCGGCCATTTTCCTGAAGCTGAGTTCGGGGTACACAAAATACACTATTGTAACGCACAGCTCAGGCTCTATTTAACAGTATTTTTATCGGGGTGACAGGTTCCCTTTAAGATGACACAAAAAAACACTGCTAGCAGCGTTTTTTTCCGTTGCTGCAAGTACCGCATTTACCGGATCGCGGCAAAACCGCAATTGCGGCACATGTCTGCAAGTCCCACAGGGAATGAATGAAGCCAAACGCAGTGTTGCCGTAAGTGATGTGTTACATGGCAGATGCAGAAAAACTGCCCGATCTGCCGCGAATGGTAAAAATCGCTGATGTGAAAGTAGCCTAAGTCACTGCCGACAGTGTCTGCATTAGTCATAGTCACCAATGGGGGAGGCAGCACGAAAAGTGCCTAGGGCAGCAAAAACTCTAAATACGGCCCTGAGTGGCACCATAATAACACCCCGGTAGCAGGCGTGCTGTTTGGGTGTTATGTTTGACTCGATCTCTCCTTCACCTCCCATATACAATCTCTTGCCCGCTTGTGCCGCTTCCACCTAAAGAACATCTCTAGAATCCGCTCTTTTCCCACTATGGAAACAACAAAAACCCTCACTGTCGCCCTGATCCTCTCCCGCTTGGACTACTGCAACGCTCTATTAATTGGCCTCCACCTTACTCGACTTTCCCCTCTCCAGTCCATCCTTAATGCAGCAGCCAGGGTTGTCTATCTAGCTAATAGTTACTTGGACGTGTCCGCTCTTCGCCAGTCATTACACTGGCTGCCCGTTCATTATAGAATCCAATTCAAAGCACTTGTTCTCACCCACAAAGCTTCACAGTGCAGCACCCCCTTACATCTCCTCCTTCATTTCTGTCTATCGGCCTAACAGACCTCTGCGCTCTGCAAATGACTTTCACTAACCTCTGCACTAATCCGTACCTCCCACTCCCGACTCCAAGACTTCTCCCATGCTGCGCCAATCCTCTGGAATGCTCTACCCCAAGATATTAGGACCATTCACAATTTGCATAGTTTTAGGCGCTCCTTCAAAACACATTTGTTCAGAGCGGCCTATCACGTTCCCTAATCAAAGTCCTTTTATGTTTGTGTGTAGCCCATTCACTACTTCCATCTATCCCCCACTCCCTAAAGATGCCTGGACCATCATTGTACATACATCATTGTAAATACACACCTGTACTTTGTATCTCCCCCACCTCATTGTAGATTGTAAGCTCTCACGAGCAGGGTCGCCTTATATCGCTTTAATTATTGTATTGTTAACATTGTTACTTATGACTGTTGTGTTTGAAACTGTTAAACTGGAAAGCGCTGCGGAATATGTTGGCGCTATATAAATAAAGATTATTATTGTTACTAGTGATGAGCGAGCATACTCGGTAATGCTCGGTACTCGCCCGAGCATCGCTGTACTCGCGGTGCTCGGCGAGCACTGAGCATTTCCGGGATTATTCGGCGGGAGCTCGGGTCCCCGCGCCTGCATGTTTGGCGCTCTTTAGAGCACCAATCAACATGCAGGGATTGTCTGCCATGCACTGTAATGCCGCAGCCATGTTGGCTGGCTGGCCGCACAGCATTATCAGGCCTATATCAGAACTGGTGCCGCCCTGCTCGGCACAGCCAGCTCAGGAATCACCAGTGTAGGGAGAGTTGCAGCGATAGGGACAGAATAGGTGGTGTATCTATTACTGTGGGTATACTGTAATTGAATACACAAATCCAGCTAAACCAACAGTCCTTCTAAGGACTAATTACGGGGTATATAGATTACAGTGCTAGGTAGGCAGGGAGTGTATGTGGGTATATAGATATCAGTAGCAGGCAGGCATTGTACGTGGCATACTTCCAGGGCCGTATTTAGAGTTTCTGCTGCCCTAGGCACTTTTAGTGCTGCCTCCCCCATTGGTGAGTATGGCACTATCGGCATAGACTTTGGCAAGAATCACTGATGTGAAAGTAGCCTTTTGCAGCAGATCGGGCAGTTTTTCTGCATCTGCCGTGTAATGGATCACTTACGGCAACACTGCGTTCGTCCTTATTCATTCCCCATGGGATTTGTGGCACTTGCCGTGATCTGGCAAATGCGGTATCATACCTCCCAACTTTTGAAGAAGGGAAAGAGGTATAAAGTTTGGTCGCGGCCTCTGTCTGTCATGAAAATCCAAGTCGCTGATTGGTCGCGGCAAAACAGCCACGACCAATCAGTGACTGGCACAGTCCAGCGGCAATATGGCCGCTCTTTCCTCCCCACAGTCAGTGCCCGCTCCATACTCCCCTCCAGTCATCCAGTTAGCCCTCACACAGGGTTAATGCCAGCGTTACCGGAGCGCGGTGTAACGCACTTCGGTTACACAGCTATTAACCCTGTGTGACCAAGTTTTTACTATTGATGCTGCGTATGCAGCATCAATAGTAAAACGATCTAATGTTACATATAATAATAATAATAATTTTAATAAAACGTTATTCTCACCCTCCGACGTCGCGTCCTTTCCGCCAGCAGGTTCCGGTGCTAAGGATGCTATGGGACAAGGACCTGCCATGATGTCATGGTCATGTGACCGCGATGTCATCACAGGTCCTGCACGCCTGCGCGAGAAGGACCTGCCATGACGTCACGGTCATGTGACCGTGATTTCATCACAGGGCCTGCGCGAGAAGGACCTGCCATGACGTCACGGTCATGTGACCTCGACGTCGTCACAGGTCCTGCGCTCATAGTCATACCAACCCTGGGACCGGAAGCTGCTGCGTGCATCGTACACAGGAGCCAGGACTAAGGTGAGTATATGTTTATTTTTTATTTTATGTCACTGGCCAATATACTACATTACTAGGCAATATACTACGTGGCTGACCAATATACTACATATTACGTGGCTGTGCAATATACTACGTGGCTGGGCAATATACTACGTAACTGGGCAATATACTACGTTGCTGGGCAATATACTACGTAGCTGGGCAATATACTACGTGACTGGCCAATATACTACGTGACTGGCCAATATACTACGTGACTGTGCAATATACTACGTGGCTGGGCAATATACTATGTGGCTGACCAACATACTACATACTACGTGGCTGTGCACTATCCTACGTCGCTGGGCAATATACTACGTGACTGGGCAATATACTACGTGGCTGGGCAATATACTACGTGGCTGACCAATATACTGCATACTACGTGGCTGTGCAATATACTACGTGGCTGGGCAATATACTACGTGGCTGGGCAATATACTACGTAGCTGGGCAATATACTACATTGCTGGGCAATATACTATGTTGCTGGGCAATATACTACGTGACTGGGCAATATACTACGTGGCTGGGCAATATACTATGTAGCTGAGCAATATACTACGTTGCTGGGCAATATACTACGTCGCTGGGCAATATACTACGTGACTGGGCAATATACTACGTGGCTGGGCAATATACTACGATGGCTGATCAATATACTACATACTATGTGGCTGTGCAATATACTACGTGGCTGGGCAATATACTACATGGCTGGGCAATATACTACGTGGCTGGGCAATATACTACGTAGCTGGGTAATATACTACGTGACTGGCCAATATACTACGTGACTGGGCAAAATACTACGTGGACATGCATATTCTAGAATACCCAATGCGTTAGAATCGGGCCAATATCTAGTACTGTATAATGGCCACACATAATGCTCCATACTGTATAATGGCCACATATGATACTCTATACTGTATAATGGCCACACATGATGCTCAATACTGTATAATAGCCACACATGATGCTCAATACTGTATAATGGCCACACATTATGCTCCATACTGTATAATGGCCACACATGATGCTCCATACTGTATAATGGCCACACATGATGCTCCATACTGTATAATGGCCACACATGATGCTCCATACTGTATAATAGCCACACATGATGCTCAATACTGTATAATAGCCACACATGATGCTCAATAATATATAATGGCCACACATGATGCTCCATACTGTATAATGGCCACACATGATGCTCCATACTGTATAATGGCCACACATGATGCTCAATACTGTATAATGGCCACACATGATGCTCAATACTGTAGCCCGGTAGCAGGCGTGCTGTTTGGGTGTTATGTTTGACTCGATCTCTCCTTCACCTCCCATATACAATCTCTTGCCCGCTTGTGCCGCTTCCACCTAAAGAACATCTCTAGAATCCGCTCTTTTCCCACTATGGAAACAACAAAAACCCTCACTGTCGCCCTGATCCTCTCCCGCTTGGACTACTGCAACGCTCTATTAATTGGCCTCCACCTTACTCGACTTTCCCCTCTCCAGTCCATCCTTAATGCAGCAGCCAGGATTGTCTATCTAGCTAATAGTTACTTGGACGTGTCCGCTCTTCGCCAGTCATTACACTGGCTGCCCGTTCATTATAGAATCCAATTCAAAGCACTTGTTCTCACCCACAAAGCTTCACAGTGCAGCACCCCCTTACATCTCCTCCTTCATTTCTGTCTATCGGCCTAACCGACCTCTGCGCTCTGCAAATGACTTTCACTAACCTCTGCACTAATCCGTACCTCCCACTCCCGACTCCAAGACTTCTCCCATGCTGCGCCAATCCTCTGGAATGCTCTACCCTAAGATATTAGGACCATTCACAATTTGCATAGTTTTAGGCGCTCCCTCAAAACACATTTGTTCAGAGCGGCCTATCACGTTCCCTAATCAAAGTCCTTTTATGTTTGTGTGTAGCCCATTCACTACTTCCATCTATCCCCCACTCCCTAAAGATGCCTGGACCATCATTGTACATACATCATTGTAAATACACACCTGTACTTTGTATCTCCCCCACCTCATTGTAGATTGTAAGCTCTCATGAGCAGGGTCGCCTTATATCGCTTTAATTATTGTATTGTTAACATTGTTACTTATGACTGTTGTGTTTGAAACTGTTAAACTGGAAAGCGCTGCGGAATATGTTGGCGCTATATAAATAAAGATTATTATTGTTACTAGTGATGAGCGAGCATACTCGGTAATGCTCGGTACTCGCCCGAGCATCGCTGTACTCGCGGTGCTCGGCGAGCACTGAGCATTTCCGGGATTATTCGGCGGGAGCTCGGGTCCCCGCGCCTGCATGTTTGGCGCTCTTTAGAGCACCAATCAACATGCAGGGATTGTCTGCCATGCACTGTAATGCCGCAGCCATGTTGGCTGGCTGGCCGCACAGCATTATCAGGCCTATATCAGAACTGGTGCCGCCCTGCTCGGCACAGCCAGCTCAGGAATCACCAGTGTAGGGAGAGTTGCAGCGATAGGGACAGAATAGGTGGTGTATCTATTACTGTGGGTATACTGTAATTGAATACACAAATCCAGCTAAACCAACAGTCCTTCTAAGGACTAATTACGGGGTATATAGATTACAGTGCTAGGTAGGCAGGGAGTGTATGTGGGTATATAGATATCAGTAGCAGGCAGGCATTGTACGTGGCATACTTCCAGGGCCGTATTTAGAGTTTCTGCTGCCCTAGGCACTTTTAGTGCTGCCTCCCCCATTGGTGAGTATGGCACTATCGGCATAGACTTTGGCAAGAATCACTGATGTGAAAGTAGCCTTTTGCAGCAGATCGGGCAGTTTTTCTGCATCTGCCGTGTAATGGATCACTTACGGCAACACTGCGTTCGTCCTTATTCATTCCCCATGGGATTTGTGGCACTTGCCGTGATCTGGCAAATGCGGTATCATACCTCCCAACTTTTGAAGAAGGGAAAGAGGTATAAAGTTTGGTCGCGGCCTCTGTCTGTCATGAAAATCCAAGTCGCTGATTGGTCGCAGCAAAACAGCCACGACCAATCAGTGACTGGCACAGTCCAGCGGCAATATGGCCGCTCTTTCCTCCCCACAGTCAGTGCCCGCTCCATACTCCCCTCCAGTCATCCAGTTAGCCCTCACACAGGGTTAATGCCAGCGTTACCGGAGCGCGGTGTAACGCACTTCGGTTACACAGCTATTAACCCTGTGTGACCAAGTTTCTACTATTGATGCTGCGTATGCAGCATCAATAGTAAAACGATCTAATGTTACATATAATAATAATAATAATTTTAATAAAACGTTATTCTCACCCTCCGACGTCGCGTCCTTTCCGCCAGCAGGTTCCGGTGCTAAGGATGCTATGGGACAAGGACCTGCCATGATGTCATGGTCATGTGACCGCGATGTCATCACAGGTCCTGCACGCCTGCGCGAGAAGGACCTGCCATGACGTCACGGTCATGTGACCGTGATTTCATCACAGGGCCTGCGCGAGAAGGACCTGCCATGACGTCACGGTCATGTGACCTCGACGTCGTCACAGGTCCTGCGCTCATAGTCATACTAACCCTGGGACCGGAAGCTGCCGCGTGCATCGTACACAGGAGCCAGGACTAAGGTGAGTATATGTTTATTTTTTATTTTATGTCACTGGCCAATATACTACATTACTGGGCAATATACTACGTGGCTGACCAATATACTACATATTACGTGGCTGTGCAATATACTACGTGGCTGGGCAATATACTACGTAACTGGGCAATATACTACGTTGCTGGGCAATATACTACGTAGCTGGGCAATATACTACGTGACTGGCCAATATACTACGTGACTGGCCAATATACTACGTGACTGTGCAATATACTACGTGGCTGGGCAATATACTATGTGGCTGACCAACATACTACATACTACGTGGCTGTGCACTATCCTACGTCGCTGGGCAATATACTACGTGACTGGGCAATATACTACGTGGCTGGGCAATATACTACGTGGCTGACCAATATACTGCATACTACGTGGCTGTGCAATATACTACGTGGCTGGGCAATATACTACGTGGCTGGGCAATATACTACGTAGCTGGGCAATATACTACATTGCTGGGCAATATACTATGTTGCTGGGCAATATACTACGTGACTGGGCAATATACTACGTGGCTGGGCAATATACTATGTAGCTGAGCAATATACTACGTTGCTGGACAATATACTACGTCGCTGGGCAATATACTACGTGACTGGGCAATATACTACGTGGCTGGCCAATATACTACGATGGCTGATCAATATACTACATACTATGTGGCTGTGCAATATACTACGTGGCTGGGCAATATACTACATGGCTGGGCAATATACTACGTGGCTGGGCAATATACTACGTAGCTGGGTAATATACTACGTGACTGGCCAATATACTACGTGACTGGGCAAAATACTACGTGGACATGCATATTCTAGAATACCCAATGCGTTAGAATCGAGCCAATATCTAGTACTGTATAATGGCCACACATGATGCTCCATACTGTATAATGGCCACATATGATGCTCTATACTGTATAATGGCCACACATGATGCTCAATACTGTATAATAGCCACACATAATGCTCAATACTGTATAATGGCCACACATGATGCTCCATACTGTATAATGGCCACACATGATGCTCCATACTGTATAATGGCCACACATGATGCTCCATACTGTATAATGGCCACACATCATGCTCCATACTGTATAATAGCCACACATGATGCTCAATACTGTATAATAGCCACACATGATGCTCAATAATATACAATGGCCACACATGATGCTCCATACTGTATAATGGTCACACATGATGCTCCATACTGTATAATGGCCACACATGATGCTCAATACTGTATAATGGCCACACATGATGCTCAATACTGTATAATAGCCACACATGATGCTCAATACTGTATAATAGCCACACATGATGCTCAATACTGTATAATGGCCACACATGATGCCCAATACTGTATAATGGCCACACATGATGCTCCATACTGTATAATGGCCACACATGATGCTTCATACTGTATAGCGACCCCACATGATGCTCCATACTGTATAATAGCCACACATGATGCTCCATACTGTATAATGGCCACACATGATGCTCAATACTGTATAATGGCCACACATGATGCTCCATACTGTATAATGGCCACACATGATGCTCCATACTGTATAATAGCCACACATGATGCTCCATACTGTATAATGGCCACACATGATACTCCATACTGTATAATGGCCACACTTGATGCTCAATACTTTATAATAGCCACACATGATGCTCAGTACTGTATAGTGGCCACACATGATGCTCCATACTGTATAATGGCCACACATGATGCTCCATACTGTATAATGGCCACACATGATGCTCCATACTGTATAATGGCCACACATGATGCTCCATACTGTATAATGGCCACACATGATGCTCCATACTGTATCATGGCCACACATGATGCTCAATACTGTATAATAGCCACACATGATGCTCACTACTGTATAATGGCCACACATGATGCTCCATACTGTATAATGGCCACACATGATGCTCCATACTGTATAATGGCCACACATGATGCTCCATACTGTATATTGGCCACACATGATGCTCCATACTGTATAATGGCCACACATGATGCTCAATACTGTATAATAGCCACACATGATGCTCAATACTGTATAATAGCCACACATGGTGCTCAATACTGTATAATGGCCACATATGATGCCCAATACTGTATAATGGCCACACATGATGCCCAATACTGTATAATGGCTACACATGATGCTCCATGCTGTATAATGGCCACACATGATGCTTCATACTGTATAATGACCCCACATGATGCTCCATACTGTATAATGACCCCACATGATGCTCCACACTGTATAATGACCCCACATGATGCTCAATACTGTATAATGGCCACACATGATGCTCAATACTGTATAATGACCCCACATGATGCTCCATACTGTATAATGACCCCACATGATGCTCAATACTGTATAATGCCCACCTCCCATCTTGTATGCATGGCTCATCTCCCACCCATTTCTTATGCATGGCTCATATTCCCCCCTCCTCCTGTATGCATGGCTCATATTCCCCCCCTCCTGTATGCATGGCTCGTATTCCCCCCTCCTGTATGATGGCTCATATCCCCCCTCCTGTATGCATGGCTCATAACCCCCCCTGTATGAATGGCTCATAATTCCCCCCACCTCCTGTATGCATGGCTCATATTCCACCCCCCTTCCTGCATGCATGGCTCATAATCCCCCCTCCTGTATGCATGGCTCATAATCCCCCCCCACCTCCTGTATGCATGGCTCGTATTCCACCACCACCCCCTCCTGTATGCATGGCTGATATTCCACCACCACCCCCTCCTGTATGCATGGCTCATAATCCCCCCTCCTGGATGCATGGCTCATAATCCCCCCCACCTCCTGTATGCATGGCTCATATTCCACCACCACCCCCTCCTGTATGCATGGCTCATATTCCACCACCACCCACTCCTGTATGCATGGCTCATAATTCCCCCCCCCCCCCGTATGCATGGCTCATATCCCCCCTCCTGTATGCATGGCTCATAATTCCCCCCCACCCCTCGTATGCACGGTTCATATTCTCCCTTGTATACATGGCTCATCTCTCCACCCTCCCGCTCCCGCTCCTTCTCCCATCTTGCATGGCTCGGCTTACCATCCTCCTTCATCCCCCCGTCCCCTGTCCCTCATACTCACCTGTCTGTCCCACACCGCGCGGCCACGCCGACATCCCTCTGGCTATGTCCCGACTCCCGACACAGAACCTTCTTCCTGAGTGAGCGGTCATGTGGGTACCGCTCATTAAGGTTATGAATATGCGCATAGTCATGACCTTAATCAGCGGTACCACATGACCGCTCACTCCGGACGCTACAGACACTGAGACCAGGCATCGCTGGAGCAGGGTGAGTATCATCTTCAATAAGAGTGGGTGGGAGGCAGGCAGGCAGGCGGGGGCAGGTGGGTGTTGGCGGTCGGTCGGGAGGTGACCCAGGACTTTAAAAAAAGAAACCTTGCTCAGGTGCCGCCCCCCGCATTGTTCTCGCCCTAGGCACGTGCCCACAAGTGCCTAGTGGCAAATACGGCCCTGCATAATTCACTGCATACATCTAGAGGGTCCATTCCATTATTGTCTGCTGCTGCTGCTGCCTATTACATATATTGACCATACATAGCCCCAGGCATCATTGGCCAGGAATATATTTTTTTTGCATCTTAATCCTGTTTATTTAATTCCAAAGCAATCCAGAGACCATGTTTTTTTCTCCATTTGGTTGTTGGGACTGCAGAATACAGCCAGATCCTTTTCATAGTACAGCATGAAAATGGAGCGGGTTTGCCCCGTTCCAGTGGTCACATCTGAGTGCACATAAAATTATGCCATTTTTGTGGTGATGTAAATTTTTTGGGGAGTGTCTTATACAATTCTTGACATCATTTTGCTGCCAAAAAAATATTTAGCTACAGGGCAGATATTTTACACTGAGTTTTGGCAACCACACAGATCGCATGTCATTGCAGTCAAAATTGTGCCATTTCAGTCTTCCATAGAATTGTTTTTGTTGTGTCTTAGCCTTCTTATTGACACAATTTTGCTGGCCAAAAAAAATAAAAAATACACGCCAGATATTTGAAAGTGGGCTATCTCCGTCAGATGCCTCATCTCTCTGTGGGCTAGAAATTGTGGCATTTGGGGCTATATTTACCGTATATACTTGAGTATAAGCCGACCCGAGTATAAGCCGACCCCCCTAATTTTGACATAAAAAACTGGGAAAACTTAATGACTCGAGTATAAGCCTAGGGTGGGAAATGCAGCAGCTACCGGTAAATGTCAAAAGTAAAAATAGATACCAATAAAAGTAAAATTAATTGAGACATCAGTAGGTTAAGTGTTTTTGAATATCCATATTGAATAAAGAGCCCCATATAATGGTCCATAAAGTTTATGATCGCCCCATAAGATGCTCCATATTAAAATATGCCCCATATAATCCTGCACAAAGGTTAATAATGGCCCCAAAAGATGCTCCATAGACATATTTGCCCAATATAATGCTGCACAAATATTGATTATGGCCCCATAAGATTCTCCATAAAGATATTTGCCCCATATAGTGCTGCACAAACGTTGATTATGGCCCCATACAGACACTTGCCCCATATAGTACTGCACAAACATTGATTATGGCCCCATACAGACACTTGCCCCATATAGCGCTGCACAAACGTTATGGCCCCATAGATGCTACATAAAGATATTTGCCCCATATAGTGCTGCATAAACATTGATTATGGCCCCATACAGACACTTGCCCCATATAGTGCTGCACAAACATTATGGCCCCATACAGACACTTGCCCCATATAATGCTACACACATGTTATGGCCCCATACAGACACTTGCCCCATAAAGTGCTGCACAAACGTTATGGCCCCATACAGACACTTGCCCCATAAAGTGCTGCACAAACGTTATGGCGCGATACAGACACTTGCCCCATATAGTGCTGCACAAACGTTATGGCCCCATACAGACACTTGCCCCATAAAGTGCTGCACAAACGTTATGGCGCGATACAGACACTTGCCCCATATAGTGCTGCACAAACGTTATGGCCCCATAGATGCTCCATACAGACACTTGCCCCATTTGCTGTGATAAAAAAAATTCACATACTCACCTCTCCGTCGCTCAGGCCCCCGACACTTTCAATATTCACTTGCTCCTCGTTCCGGCGCCGTTCCATCTTCAGCGTCTTCTGCACTGACGTTCAGGCAGAGGGCGTGCACTAACCACGTCGCCGCGCCCTCTGACCTGATCGTCACTACAGAAGACGCTGAAGACGGAGCGGCGCCCAGAACGGGGAGCAGATGAATATCGTGCAGCGCTCCCCCTCCCCATTATATTCACCTGCTCCTGGTGCGGTCCCTGCTTCAACGGAAGCTTCTTCCTGTATTGAGCGGTCACCATTACCGCTCATTAGAGTAATGAATATGCGGCTCCACCTCCCATAGAGGTGGAGCCGCATATTCATTACTCTAATGAGCGGTACCATGTGACCACTCAGTACAGGAAGAAGCTGCCGGCGCCGGGAAGTCAGGGACCTGAAGGGACCGTGCCGGGAGCAGGTGAGTATAATTAGACAGCCCCCGCTCCCCCTCCCCTATCGACCCCTGGGTATGACTCAAGTATAAGCCGAGAGGGGGAAAGTGGGCTGAAAATCTCGGCTTATACTCGAGTATATACAGTAACTGTTTTTGCTGTGTGCTACCCTAGTTAGTGATACTATTTTGCTGCAAAAGAAATACAGGCCACATATTTTACAGTGTGGTAACTCCGTCACACGCCTCATCTATCTGTGGGCTAAAAATTTTGGCATTTCAAGCCTATATTGAACTGTTTTTGCTGTTTGTTACCGTAGTTCTTGACACAATTTTCCTGTAAAAAAATAAAAATACAGGCCACATATTTTATAGTCTGGTATCTCTGTCACACACCTCATCTATCTGTGGGCTAAAACTTGTGGCATTTCAGGCCTCCATTTAACTGTTTTTGCTGTTTGTTACCCTAGTTCTTGACACTATTTTCCTGTAAAAAAAAAAATACAGGCCACATACACTGCTCAAAAAAATAAAGGGAACACTTAAACAACAGTATATAACTCCAAATAAATCAAACTTTTGTGAAATCAAACTGTCCACTTAGGAAGTAACACTGATTGACAATCAATTTCACATACTGTTATGCAAATGGAATAGACAACAATGGAAATTATTGGCAATTATCAAGACACCCTCAATAGAGCAGTGGTTCTGCATGTGGGGACCACAGATGACATCTCAATACCAATGCTTTCTGGCTGATGTTTTGGTCACTTTTGAATGTTGGTTGTGCTTTCACAGTCCTGGTAGCATGAGAAGAACTCTACAACACACTGGCTCAGGTAGGGCAGCTCATCGAGGATGGCACATCAATGCGAGCTGTGGCAAGAAGGTTTGCTATGTCTGTCAGTGTAGTGTAAATGATTAGGCGACTTTAATTTTCTGGTCGGTGCAATTACAGCGATACCAGATTTCTATCGGGTTTTTATGTTTGGCTGCTGTCACACACTATAAGACGCTTTTTATTGCGAAAATTAGTTTTTGCATCACAATATTTTGAGAGCTATAATGTTTTCATATGTCAGCCGACAGAGTCATGTGAGGGCTTGTTTTTTGCTGGACAAGCTGACTTTTCTACTGGTTCTATTTTTGAGCACATGACATTTTTTGATCGCTTTCTATTCTAATTTTTGGGAGACAGAATGAACAAAAATAGCAAGTCAGGACAGGCTTTTGTTTTTTGTTCCACGTGTGGTAAAATTAGTAAGGCAGAATTATTGTTCGGGTCAGTATGATTACAGCGATACCTCATTTATATCTTTTTTAATGTTTTGGCGCTTTTACACAATAAAAACTATTTTATAGAAAAAATAATTATTTTTGCATCGATTTAGTCTGAGAACTATAACTTTTTTTATTTATCTGCTGATGTTACTGTATAGCAGCTTGCTTTTGGGCGCTAAGATGACATTTTCAGCAGTACAATTTTAATTTACATCCGTCTTTTTGATCGCGTTTTATTGAACTTTTGTTCGGCGGTATAATGACAAAGGGTAGTCTTTTCTCACATTTTTTTTTATGGTGTTCACTGAAGTGGTTAACTATTGGGACAGTTTTATAGAGCGGGTCATTACGGACACAAATATACCAAATATGTGAACTTTTTTTTTTTATATACTTTAATACATTTATTGATTGGAGAAATATTTATTTTATTTTTTTTATTAATTTAGAGATTTTTTTTTTTTAAATATCTTTACGCTTTATAATTTTTTTTTAACTTTATTACATTGTCCCAGTATGGGACATTACTATATTACAGCAGATCACTGATCTGACATTTTGCATAGCAGAGTATCAGATCATCGATCTGGCAGGCAAGGAAGGAGGCATGCCAGCACCTGCTGTCAGCGTTCATAAGCCACCTCCTTGCAGGACCCAGAAGGACCCCAGAGCCATCTTGGTGCTGGGGGGTCTCCATGGAGACCATCAGAACAATGCAATCGCATTGCGTTTTTCTGAGAGAAGCACGCAGGGAGCCCCCTTACTGCATGATGCTTCTCTATACCACGTCATTACAGACAGCAGATTTAGAGGGGTTAAATGCCCACTATCTATGCTAGCACCCCTCATGGGTATTGCTGTGGAGTGTCAGGTGTCACATACAGCTGACAACCGCACGCGATTGCCATGGAGTACATGTACTGATCTGGGCACAAACACACCTCCTGCAAAGCAGTACTAGTACGGTGCATGTCGCGAGGGGGTTAAAGGGAACCTGTCATCAGGTTTGGCAGATAAAAGATACAGCTATCACCTTTCAGGGCTGATATACTGCAAACATCTATAATGCTGTATATCTGCCCCCAACCAGACCTGCAAGAGAAGAGAAATAACTTTTATTATACTCACTTGTTGGGCGGTCTGGTCCGATGGGTGTTGCTCATCTTGGTCCGGTGCCTCCCTTCTTCTTGCGATGCCACCCTCCTGCTTGCTTTGTTTGGATGACCCATCTCCTTGACACCGCACTCCTGTTCAGGCGCACTTCTCTGCCCTGTTGAGGGCAGGGCAAAGTACTGCAGTGTGCAGGTGCGGGGAAAGAGCCCTGACGCACGCGCACTGCAGTACTTTGATCTGACCTCGAAAGGTAGAGAAGTGCACCTGCGCAGGAGCGCGGTGTCAAGGAGACTGTGTGGATGATGAAGGGATGTGTCATCCACAAGAAGCAAGCAGAAGGACAGGGATCATAAGAAGATGGAAGGCGCTTGACCAAGACCAGTGATGCCCATATGACCTTACCGCCCCACAGGTGAGTATAATAAAAGTTGTTTTTCTCCTCTTACAGGGCAGGTTTGGAGCTTATGTACAGCATTAGAGAATGCTGTATATCAGTCCTGAAATGTGATGGCCGTATCTCTTATCAGCCAAACCTGGTGACAGGTTCACTTAAATCTCATCTGACGAGTGTTTGCCCATCAGACATCTTATTCAGATCATTCTGTAATATTGTAATGTCAAGGTCCAATTTTAACATCCTACATAGTTTGGAGTCATCAGCAAAGACTGACACATTACTCTCAATCCCATCTACTAGGTAATTAATAAAGAGGCTAAAAAGAATAGGTCCTAGCACAGATCCCTGCGGTCCCCACTTCTCCCAGTACAGATCCCTGCAGCCCCCACTGCTCCCAGTACAGATCCCTGCGGTCCCTGCTGCTCCCAATACAGATCCATGCAGTCCCTGCTGCTCCCAATACAGATTCCTGCAGTCCCCACTGCTCCCAGTACAGATCCCTGCAATCACCACTGCTCCCATTAAAGATCCCTGTGGTCCACACTGCTCCCAGTACAGATCCCTGCATTTCCCATTGCTCCCAGTACAGAGTTGTGCGATCCCCACTGCTCCCAGTACAGATCATTGCAGTCCCCACTGCTCCCAGTAGAGATCCCTGTGGTCCCCACTGCTCCCAGTACAGATCCCTGTGGTCCACACTGCTCCCAGTACAGATCCATGCGGTCCACACTGCTCCCAGTACAGATCCCTGCAGCCCCCACTGCTCCCATTACAGATCCCTGTGGTCCCTATTAATAATAATAATTTTATTTAGATAGCGCCAACATATTCCGCAGCGCTTTACAAATTATAGAGGGGACTTGTACAGACAATAGACATTACAGCATAACAGAAATCACAGTTCAAAATAGATACCAAGAGGAATGAGGGTCCTGCTCGCAAGCTTACAAACTATGAGGAAAAGGGGAGACACGAGAGGTGGATGGTAACAATTGCTTTAGTCAGTCGGACCAGCTATAGTGTAAGGCTCAGGTGTTCATGTAAAGCTGCATGAACCAGTTAACTGTTTAAGTATGTAGCAGTACAGACACAGAGGGCTATTAACTGTATAAAGTGTATGAGAACATGATGCGAGGAACCTGATTATGCTTTTTTTTTTTTTTTTTGAATGGGCCACACAGGGATAGTTAGGTTAATGCGTTGAGGCGGTAGGCCAATCTGAACAAATGCGTTTTTAGGGCACGCTTAAAACTGTGGGGATTGGGGATTAATCGTATTAAGCTAGGTAGTGCATTCCAAAGAATCGGCGCAGCACGTGTAAAGTCTTGGAGCGGGAGTGGGAGGATCTGTTTATTGAGGATGCTAACCTGAGGTCATTAGCGGAGCGGAGGGCACGGGTAGGGTGGTAGACTGAGACCAGAGAGGAGATGTAGGGTGGTGCTGAGCCATGGAGTGCTTTGTGGATGAGGGTAGTAGTTTTGTACTGGATTCTTGAGTGGATGGGTAACCAGTGTAATGACTGGCACAAGGTAGAGGCATCGGTGTAACGGTTGGTGAGGAATATGATCCTGGCTGCAGCATTCAGGACAGATTGGAGCAGGGAGAATTTGGTAAGAGGGAGGCCGATTAGTAGAGAGTTACAATAGTCCAGACGAGAATGAATGAGTGAAACAGTAAGAGTTTTTGCAGAGTCGAAAGTAAGAAAAGTGCTCCCAATACAGATCCCTGTGGTCCCCACTGCTCCCAGTACAGATCCCTGTGGTCCCCACTGCTCCCAGTTCAGATCATTGCAGTCCCCACTGCTCCCAGTAGAGATCCCTGTGGTCCCCACTGCTCCCAGTACAGATCCCTGTGGTCCACACTGCTCCCAGTACAGATCCATGCCGTCCACACTGCTCCCAGTACAGATCCCTGCAGCCCCCCCACTGCTCCCATTACAGATCCCTGCGGTCCCTATTAATAATAATAATAATAATAATTTTATTTAGATAGCGCCAACATATTCCGCAGTGCTTTACAAATTATAGAGGGGACTTGTACAGACAATAGACATTACAGCATAACAGAAATCACAGTTCAAAACAGCTACCAAGAGGAATGAGGGTCCTGCTCGCAAGCTTACAAACTATGAGGAAAAGGGGAGACACGAGAGGTGGATGGTAACAATTGCTTTAGTCATTCGGACTAGCCATAGTGTAAAGGTACCTTCACACATAACGATATTGTTAACGATATCGTTGCTATTTGTGACGTAGCAACGATATCGTTAATGAAATCGTTATGTGTGACAGCGACCAACGATCAGGCCCCTGCTGGGAGATCGTTGGTCGCTAAATAAAGTCCAGAACTTTATTTCGTCGCTGGACTCCCTGGAGACATCGCTGGATCGGCGTGTGTGACACCGATCCAGCGATGTCTTCACTGGTAACCAGGGTAAACATTGGGTAACTAAGCGCAGGGCCGCGCTTAGTAACCCGATGTTTACCCTGGTTACCATGCTAAAAGTAAAAAAAAACAAACAGTACATACTTACCTACAGCTGTCTGTCCTCCAGCGCTGTGCTCTGCACTCCTCCTGTACTGGCTGTGAGCCGGAAAGCAGAGCGGTGACGTCACCGCTCTGCTTTCCGGCTCCCAGACAGTACAGGAGGAGAGCAGAGAAGCAGAGCGCAGCGCTGGAGGACAGACGGCTGTAGGTAAGTATGTACTGTTTGTTTTTTTTTACTTTTAGCATGGTAACCAGGGTAAACATCGGGTTACTAAGCGCGGCCCTGCGCTTAGTTACCCGATGTTTACCCTGGTTACCGGCATCGTTGGTCGCTGGAGAGCGGTCTGTGTGACAGCTCTCCAGCGACCAAACAGCGACGCTGCAGCGATTCGGATCGTTGTCGGTATCGCTGCAGCGTCGCTAAATGTGAAGGGGCCTTAAGGCTCAGGTGTTCATGTAAAGCTGCATGAACCAGTTAACTGCTTAAGTATGTAGCAGTACAGACACAGAGGGCTATTAACTGCATAAAGTGTATGAGAACATGATGCGAGGAACCTGATTATGCTTTTTTTTTTGAATGGGCCACACAGGGATAGATAGGTGAATGCGTTGAGGCGGTAGGCCAATCTGAACAAATGCGTTTTTAGGGCACGCTTAAAACTGTGGGGATTGGGGATTAATCGTATTAACCTAGGTAGTGCATTCCAAAGAATCGTGTAAAGTCTTGGAGCGGGAGTGGGAGGATCTGTTTATTGAGGATGCTAACCTGAGGTCATTAGCGGAGCGGAGGGCACGGGTAGGGTGGTAGACTGAGACCAGAGAGGAGATGTAGGGTGGTGCTGAGCCATGGAGTGCATTGTGGATGAGGGTAGTAGTTTTGTACTGGATTCTTGAGTGGATGGGTAACCAGTGTAATGACTGGCACAAGGTAGAGGCATCAGTGTAACGGTTGGTGAGGAATATGATCCTGGCTGCAGCATTCAGGACAGATTGGAGCGGGGAGAATTTGGTAAGAGGGAGGCCGATTAGTAGAGAGTTACAATAGTCCAGACGAGAATGAATGAGTGAAACAGTAAGAGTTTTTGCAGAGTCGAAAGTAAGAAAAGTGCTCCCAATACAGATCCCTGTGGTCCCCACTGCTCCCAGTACAGATCCCTGTGGTCTCCACTGCTCCCAGTTCAGATCCCTGCAGTCCCTACTGTTCCCAGTACAGATCGCTGCAGTCCCCACTGCTCCCAGTACAGATCCCTGTGGTCCCCACTGCTGGCTATATCCATTTAGACAATGTATAATTTACAACTCTTTGTTTCATGCCATTCACTTTGGAAAAATAGTTATGCATTGGAGTAATGCAATCAATGAAGATTTTGAGCTTTGCTAGCATCAGGGTGAGGTATGGTACATTATTCTAGAGAAGTAAGTCTTTTAAATGCATGTAGTTGGCGCTACAACCTTAATCTCTACAGTTCTCCTGTGTAGGTGACATCATTGGCTCCCAAAAGAGTTGGTGCTTTATAAACCTCCTCAATTTAGCACTCCTCAATGTTTCACTTGCTATGATGCTGCAGTACTACATTGACAGATCGGACCAGCAAAGGGTGACAAATGAGCTCTGGATTGGACTGTCAAAAAGTGAGCATGAGAAGTCTGTGTGTGACTATGCCACAGGCTCTTGACCTTCCCAATACCAATTTTCAATCCTAGATACACAACTCAGACAATGGGGACACAACACTTAAGCATTGAATTCTGATTTTTCTTTCAACCCTATTGCCATTTATGTAAAAAAAAAATTCACCGCACATTGCAGTCTCCCTTTACTAACCTTCCTAAAGAATGGGACAATCTAAAACGCTCACTGAATCTGTGAGTGGTAATTTCATTGGATGCCATCTGTGTGGATTATTTCAGTGGCAAAAATTGCAATCCACTTTGAATGAGGCCTGTCCCACACATCCAGATAATTCCGATAGCGGAGAAACCGGAGCGGAGTTATCCATGTCCGTGTGTCCGTGTGCTCACGTGGCACATCAGTGTGGAACATGTGCGGCAGCCATGTGCCGTCCGTGTGGGTACCACACGCACCGTGCAGGAGACAGCGCTAGAGTTAAGCGCTGTCCCCTGCTTTGGGTGCTGAATCCAGAATTCATTCCTTCTTCCCAGCAGCATTCGCTGGAGAGAAGGAATGAAAAATCTTTTTTTTTTATTGGAGAGAAGAAATGAATGGGGCTTCAGCACCACAAGCTGGGGTGGGGGGCGGCGCTTACTGTAGCGCTGTCTCCTGCACGGCACGCGGACTGTACACGGACAGCATCCGTGTGCGGTAAGTGTTTTACACGGACCCATTGACTTTAATGGGTCCGTGTGATCCGTGCGTTCCCACAAACACTGACATGTCTCGGTGTTTTTCAAACGGACACACGGTCCATGAAAACACGCTGACATGTGCAGAGACACATTGATTTTAATGTGTCTACGTGAGTAAGTGTCTCCGGTACGCGAGGAAACTGTCACCTCACGTACCGGAGCCACTGATGTGTGAAACCGGCCTGATACAGCTCTTCATGCTCAGAGCTGAGGATTCATCACTAGTGTTGAGCGATACCTTCCGATATCGGAAAGTATCGGTATCGGTTTGGATCGGCCGATATTCAAAAAATATCGGATATCGCCGATACCGATACCCGATCCCAATGCAAGTCAATGGGACCAAAATATCGGAATTAAAATAAATCCTTTCTTTCCTTGTAGGTTCATTCTACATGAAGGAAAACAACTAAGAATAATGTAGGATGTATGGGGGAGGTGGCGGAGACATTAAAGGCAATGAGGATTAGTCCAATCAAATAGAATAGCATGTTTTTTTTTTTTTTTAAAGACGTTCGGATTGAAAAAGATATTGACTATGTAAATTTTTTTTATTTTGTCAGATATTGATGTTTCACTATTCCACGCCCTTCCCCTTCTTTTTTTTCTTTTTTTTTTTTTCTTTTCCCACACTTTCATCTTCATCATCATCAGCATCTTTGACATCAACTTCTTCACCTTCTTCATCTTCTACCTATTTTTTTTTTTTTATTACATTCTTCATATTCATTTTCTTCAACTATTATTATTCTTCCTATTCTACATATTCTTTTTATTCCACTGTTATTATTCTTCCTATTCTACTTCTTCATCATATTCTCATTTGTGACAGGCATTCCCGTAGTTGTTATCTATAAAAGTTGGAAGATTACACCTTCCGTTCTGCCAGTCACAAAAGTTACATTTGTCCGCGTTCAGTTTGGCCTGCAGCATCAGGCTTTATCCAGGGGCACCACGAGGAGGAACGGACTCACCCCCATACACTGCTTAGTCTTCTTCTGCATATAATTTAGATAATATCTTTTGCTCTGATATTAAGTCTTATGCTTAATGTTCTTCTGCTCTTTGTTCTGCAGCCTCTTGTTCTTCTGCTTCTCGGTCTTCCATGTTGTCGTCTCCAGGGTCGTCGTCTCCAGTGTCGTCATCTCCGCCGTCGTCGTCTCAGCCGTCGTCGTCTCCGCCGTCGTCGTCGTCATCGGGGTGGTCTTCCGGGTCGTCGTCATCGGGGTGGTCTTCCGGGTTGTCGACGTTAGGGTCTTCAACTTGGAAATGTAGCAGAAGGTACAAGAAGGCTGAGAAAATGCCAAGAACCAGCTGATGGAACTGGAACTTGGATGGCTACCCGAAGGTTCAAGAGCCTATGGAACTACCGAGGACCAGCTGACGTTACTGGAACCCGGTTACTAAGCAGGAGGTACCCGTGCTAAAAAGCACTACCAAGGACCGCCTGACGTTGGCGGAACTCGGATAACCAGAAGGAGGCACCTAAGCCAAAGGCTCTGCCCGGAACCAGATGACGTTACTGGAACCAGGATGGGGAGCAGAAGGTACAAGAGCAAAAGACACTGCCGAGAACCAGCTGACGGTACTGGAACCCGGATGGGTAGCCGAATGTCCAAGAGCCAATGGAACTACCAAGGACCAGCTGACGTTACTGGAACCCGGTTACTAAGCAGGAGGTACCCGTGCCTGAAAGCACTACCAAGGACCACCTGACATTGGTGGAACTTGGATACCCAGAAGGAGGCACCTAAGCCAAAGGCTCTGCCCGGAACCAGCTGACGGTACTGGAACCAGGATGGGGAGCAGAAGGTACAAGAGCAAAAGACACTGCCGAGAACCAGCTGACGGTGCTGGAACCAGGTGGTGGACCCGAAGGCCCACAGGAGAGGAGAGAACAGCTAGGCCGCGAGGCAGCCGCAGTTACCGAACCCCAACAGTCCTACAGGGGGAGCTGGGCCTACTGGCACTACAGAACCAGCCTTGACTACCAGTTCACGCAGCCCACATAGGAAGCTCCTAAACTGGAGGCACCCTGGAGTTGGCTAACTCGACCGCCCCACGACGGGGCAAGCATAGGCGTCTCAGTGAAGTTGACACAACCCGGAAACAGCTGACGGTGCTGAAACCAGGCTTGGCACGAGGGAGTACCTGTGACAAGAACACTGCCGAGAACCAGCTGGCGGTGCTGGAACCCGGATGCGTTGCCCCAGTGTGCAAGAGCCAATGGCACGACCGAGGACCAGCTGACGGTGCTGGAACCCGGTTACTAAGCTGTAGGTGCCCGCGCTTAAAAGCACTACCAAGGACCGCCTGGCGTTGGCGGAACTCGGATACCCAGGAGGAGGCACCTAAGCCAAAGGCTCGGCCCGGAACCAGCTGACGGTGCTGGAACCAGGTGGTGGACCCCAAGGCCCACAGGAGAGGAGAGAACAGCTAGGCCGCGAGGCAGCCGCAGTTACCGAACCCCAACAGTCCTACAGGGGGAGCTGGGCCTACTGGCACTACAGAACCAGCCTTGACTACCAGTTCACGCAGCCCACATAGGAAGCTCCTAAACTGGAGGCACCCTGGAGTTGGCTAACTCGACCGCCCCACGACGGGGCAAGCATAGGCGTCTCAGTGAAGTTGACACAACCCGGAAACAGCTGACGGTGCTGAAACCAGGCTTGGCACGAGGGAGTACCTGTGACAAGAACACTGCCGAGAACCAGCTGGCGGTGCTGGAACCCGGATGCGTTGCCCCAGTGTGCAAGAGCCAATGGCACGACCGAGGACCAGCTGACGGTGCTGGAACCCGGTTACTAAGCTGTAGGTGCCCGCGCTTAAAAGCACTACCAAGGACCGCCTGGCGTTGGCGGAACTCGGATACCCAGGAGGAGGCACCTAAGCCAAAGGCTCGGCCCGGAACCAGCTGACGGTGCTGGAACCAGGTGGTGGACCCCAAGGCCCACAGGAGAGGAGAGAACAGCTAGGCCGCGAGGCAGCCGCAGTTACCGAACCCCAACAGTCCTACAGGGGGAGCTGGGCCTACTGGCACTACAGAACCAGCCTTGACTACCAGTTCACGCAGCCCACATAGGAAGCTCCTAAACTGGAGGCACCCTGGAGTTGGCTAACTCGACCGCCCCACGACGGGGCAAGCATAGGCGTCTCAGTGAAGTTGACACAACCCGGAAACAGCTGACGGTGCTGAAACCAGGCTTGGCACGAGGGAGTACCTGTGACAAGAACACTGCCGAGAACCAGCTGGCGGTGCTGGAACCCGGATGCGTTGCCCCAGTGTGCAAGAGCCAATGGCACGACCGAGGACCAGCTGACGGTGCTGGAACCTGGTTACTAAGCTGTAGGTGCCCGCGCTTAAAAGCACTACCAAGGACCGCCTGGCGTTGGCGGAACTCGGATACCCAGGAGGAGGCACCTAAGCCAAAGGCTCGGCCCGGAACCAGCTGACGGTGCTGGAACCAGGTGGTGGACCCCAAGGCCCACAGGAGAGGAGAGAACAGCTAGGCCGCGAGGCAGCCGCAGTTACCGAACCCCAACAGTCCTACAGGGGGAGCTGGGCCTACTGGCACTACAGAACCAGCCTTGACTACCAGTTCACGCAGCCCACATAGGAAGCTCCTAAACTGGAGGCACCCTGGAGTTGGCTAACTCGACCGCCCCACGACGGGGCAAGCATAGGCGTCTCAGTGAAGTTGACACAACCCGGAAACAGCTGACGGTGCTGAAACCAGGCTTGGCACGAGGGAGTACCTGTGACAAGAACACTGCCGAGAACCAGCTGGCGGTGCTGGAACCCGGATGCGTTGCCCCAGTGTGCAAGAGCCAATGGCACGACCGAGGACCAGCTGACGGTGCTGGAACCCGGTTACTAAGCTGTAGGTGCCCGCGCTTAAAAGCACTACCAAGGACCGCCTGGCGTTGGCGGAACTCGGATACCCAGGAGGAGGCACCTAAGCCAAAGGCTCGGCCCGGAACCAGCTGACGGTGCTGGAACCAGGTGGTGGACCCGAAGGCCCACAGGAGAGGAGAGAACAGCTAGGCCGCGAGGCAGCCGCAGTTACCGAACCCCAACAGTCCTACAGGGGGAGCTGGGCCTACTGGCACTACAGAACCAGCCTTGACTACCAGTTCACGCAGCCCACATAGGAAGCTCCTAAACTGGAGGCACCCTGGAGTTGGCTAACTCGACCGCCCCACGACGGGGCAAGCATAGGCGTCTCAGTGAAGTTGACACAACCCGGAAACAGCTGACGGTGCTGAAACCAGGCTTGGCACGAGGGAGTACCTGTGACAAGAACACTGCCGAGAACCAGCTGGCGGTGCTGGAACCCGGATGCGTTGCCCCAGTGTGCAAGAGCCAATTGCACGACCGAGGACCAGCTGACGGTGCTGGAACCCGGTTACTAAGCTGTAGGTGCCCGCGCTTAAAAGCACTACCAAGGACCGCCTGGCGTTGGCGGAACTCGGATACCCAGGAGGAGGCACCTAAGCCAAAGGCTCGGCCCGGAACCAGCTGACGGTGCTGGAACCAGGTGGTGGACCCCAAGGCCCACAGGAGAGGAGAGAACAGCTAGGCCGCGAGGCAGCCGCAGTTACCGAACCCCAACAGTCCTACAGGGGGAGCTGGGCCTACTGGCACTACAGAACCAGCCTTGACTACCAGTTCACGGAGCCCACATAGGAAGCTCCTAAACTGGAGGCACCCTGGAGTTGGCTAACTCGACCGCCCCACGACGGGGCAAGCATAGGCGTCTCAGTGAAGTTGACACAACCCGGAAACAGCTGACGGTGCTGAAACCAGGCTTGGCACGAGGGAGTACCTGTGACAAGAACACTGCCGAGAACCAGCTGGCGGTGCTGGAACCCGGATGCGTTGCCCCAGTGTGCAAGAGCCAATGGCACGACCGAGGACCAGCTGACGGTGCTGGAACCCGGTTACTAAGCTGTAGGTGCCCGCGCTTAAAAGCACTACCAAGGACCGCCTGGCGTTGGCGGAACTCGGATACCCAGGAGGAGGCACCTAAGCCAAAGGCTCGGCCCGGAACCAGCTGACGGTGCTGGAACCAGGTGGTGGACCCGAAGGCCCACAGGAGAGGAGAGAACAGCTAGGCCGCGAGGCAGCCGCAGTTACCGAACCCCAACAGTCCTACAGGGGGAGCTGGGCCTACTGGCACTACAGAACCAGCCTTGACTACCAGTTCACGCAGCCCACATAGGAAGCTCCTAAACTGGAGGCACCCTGGAGTTGGCTAACTCGACTGCCCCACGACGGGGCAAGCATAGGCGTCTCAGTGAAGTTGACACAACCCGGAAACAGCTGACGGTGCTGAAACCAGGCTTGGCACGAGGGAGTACCTGTGACAAGAACACTGCCGAGAACCAGCTGGCGGTGCTGGAACCCGGATGCGTTGCCCCAGTGTGCAAGAGCCAATGGCACGACCGAGGACCAGCTGACGGTGCTGGAACCTGGTTACTAAGCTGTAGGTGCCCGCGCTTAAAAGCACTACCAAGGACCGCCTGGCGTTGGCGGAACTCGGATACCCAGGAGGAGGCACCTAAGCCAAAGGCTCGGCCCGGAACCAGCTGACGGTGCTGGAACCAGGTGGTGGACCCCAAGGCCCACAGGAGAGGAGAGAACAGCTAGGCCGCGAGGCAGCCGCAGTTACCGAACCCCAACAGTCCTACAGGGGGAGCTGGGCCTACTGGCACTACAGAACCAGCCTTGACTACCAGTTCACGCAGCCCACATAGGAAGCTCCTAAACTGGAGGCACCCTGGAGTTGGCTAACTCGACCGCCCCACGACGGGGCAAGCATAGGCGTCTCAGTGAAGTTGACACAACCCGGAAACAGCTGACGGTGCTGAAACCAGGCTTGGCACGAGGGAGTACCTGTGACAAGAACACTGCCGAGAACCAGCTGGCGGTGCTGGAACCCGGATGCGTTGCCCCAGTGTGCAAGAGCCAATGGCACGACCGAGGACCAGCTGACGGTGCTGGAACCCGGTTACTAAGCTGTAGGTGCCCGCGCTTAAAAGCACTACCAAGGACCGCCTGGCGTTGGCGGAACTCGGATACCCAGGAGGAGGCACCTAAGCCAAAGGCTCGGCCCGGAACCAGCTGACGGTGCTGGAACCAGGTGGTGGACCCGAAGGCCCACAGGAGAGGAGAGAACAGCTAGGCCGCGAGGCAGCCGCAGTTACCGAACCCCAACAGTCCTACAGGGGGAGCTGGGCCTACTGGCACTACAGAACCAGCCTTGACTACCAGTTCACGCAGCCCACATAGGAAGCTCCTAAACTGGAGGCACCCTGGAGTTGGCTAACTCGACCGCCCCACGACGGGGCAAGCATAGGCGTCTCAGTGAAGTTGACACAACCCGGAAACAGCTGACGGTGCTGAAACCAGGCTTGGCACGAGGGAGTACCTGTGACAAGAACACTGCCGAGAACCAGCTGGCGGTGCTGGAACCCGGATGCGTTGCCCCAGTGTGCAAGAGCCAATTGCACGACCGAGGACCAGCTGACGGTGCTGGAACCCGGTTACTAAGCTGTAGGTGCCCGCGCTTAAAAGCACTACCAAGGACCGCCTGGCGTTGGCGGAACTCGGATACCCAGGAGGAGGCACCTAAGCCAAAGGCTCGGCCCGGAACCAGCTGACGGTGCTGGAACCAGGTGGTGGACCCCAAGGCCCACAGGAGAGGAGAGAACAGCTAGGCCGCGAGGCAGCCGCAGTTACCGAACCCCAACAGTCCTACAGGGGGAGCTGGGCCTACTGGCACTACAGAACCAGCCTTGACTACCAGTTCACGGAGCCCACATAGGAAGCTCCTAAACTGGAGGCACCCTGGAGTTGGCTAACTCGACCGCCCCACGACGGGGCAAGCATAGGCGTCTCAGTGAAGTTGACACAACCCGGAAACAGCTGACGGTGCTGAAA
The DNA here is from genome assembly GCF_032444005.1 of Ranitomeya imitator. Lineage (NCBI taxonomy): Eukaryota > Metazoa > Chordata > Amphibia > Anura > Dendrobatidae > Ranitomeya > Ranitomeya imitator. The sequence goes on from NC_091282.1 coordinate 633,016,233, forward strand.
CCAGGCTTGGCACGAGGGAGTACCTGTGACAAGAACACTGCCGAGAACCAGCTGGCGGTGCTGGAACCCGGATGCGTTGCCCCAGTGTGCAAGAGCCAATGGCACGACCGAGGACCAGCTGACGGTGCTGGAACCCGGTTACTAAGCTGTAGGTGCCCGCGCTTAAAAGCACTACCAAGGACCGCCTGGCGTTGGCGGAACTCGGATACCCAGGAGGAGGCACCTAAGCCAAAGGCTCGGCCCGGAACCAGCTGACGGTGCTGGAACCAGGTGGTGGACCCGAAGGCCCACAGGAGAGGAGAGAACAGCTAGGCCGCGAGGCAGCCGCAGTTACCGAACCCCAACAGTCCTACAGGGGGAGCTGGGCCTACTGGCACTACAGAACCAGCCTTGACTACCAGTTCACGCAGCCCACATAGGAAGCTCCTAAACTGGAGGCACCCTGGAGTTGGCTAACTCGACTGCCCCACGACGGGGCAAGCATAGGCGTCTCAGTGAAGTTGACACAACCCGGAAACAGCTGACGGTGCTGAAACCAGGCTTGGCACGAGGGAGTACCTGTGACAAGAACACTGCCGAGAACCAGCTGGCGGTGCTGGAACCCGGATGCGTTGCCCCAGTGTGCAAGAGCCAATGGCACGACCGAGGACCAGCTGACGGTGCTGGAACCCGGTTACTAAGCTGTAGGTGCCCGCGCTTAAAAGCACTACCAAGGACCGCCTGGCGTTGGCGGAACTCGGATACCCAGGAGGAGGCACCTAAGCCAAAGGCTCGGCCCGGAACCAGCTGACGGTGCTGGAACCAGGTGGTGGACCCCAAGGCCCACAGGAGAGGAGAGAACAGCTAGGCCGCGAGGCAGCCGCAGTTACCGAACCCCAACAGTCCTACAGGGGGAGCTGGGCCTACTGGCACTACAGAACCAGCCTTGACTACCAGTTCACGCAGCCCACATAGGAAGCTCCTAAACTGGAGGCACCCTGGAGTTGGCTAACTCGACCGCCCCACGACGGGGCAAGCATAGGCGTCTCAGTGAAGTTGACACAACCCGGAAACAGCTGACGGTGCTGAAACCAGGCTTGGCACGAGGGAGTACCTGTGACAAGAACACTGCCGAGAACCAGCTGGCGGTGCTGGAACCCGGATGCGTTGCCCCAGTGTGCAAGAGCCAATGGCACGACCGAGGACCAGCTGACGGTGCTGGAACCCGGTTACTAAGCTGTAGGTGCCCGCGCTTAAAAGCACTACCAAGGACCGCCTGGCGTTGGCGGAACTCGGATACCCAGGAGGAGGCACCTAAGCCAAAGGCTCGGCCCGGAACCAGCTGACGGTGCTGGAACCAGGTGGTGGACCCCAAGGCCCACAGGAGAGGAGAGAACAGCTAGGCCGCGAGGCAGCCGCAGTTACCGAACCCCAACAGTCCTACAGGGGGAGCTGGGCCTACTGGCACTACAGAACCAGCCTTGACTACCAGTTCACGCAGCCCACATAGGAAGCTCCTAAACTGGAGGCACCCTGGAGTTGGCTAACTCGACCGCCCCACGACGGGGCAAGCATAGGCGTCTCAGTGAAGTTGACACAACCCGGAAACAGCTGACGGTGCTGAAACCAGGCTTGGCACGAGGGAGTACCTGTGACAAGAACACTGCCGAGAACCAGCTGGCGGTGCTGGAACCCGGATGCGTTGCCCCAGTGTGCAAGAGCCAATGGCACGACCGAGGACCAGCTGACGGTGCTGGAACCCGGTTACTAAGCTGTAGGTGCCCGCGCTTAAAAGCACTACCAAGGACCGCCTGGCGTTGGCGGAACTCGGATACCCAGGAGGAGGCACCTAAGCCAAAGGCTCGGCCCGGAACCAGCTGACGGTGCTGGAACCAGGTGGTGGACCCCAAGGCCCACAGGAGAGGAGAGAACAGCTAGGCCGCGAGGCAGCCGCAGTTACCGAACCCCAACAGTCCTACAGGGGGAGCTGGGCCTACTGGCACTACAGAACCAGCCTTGACTACCAGTTCACGCAGCCCACATAGGAAGCTCCTAAACTGGAGGCACCCTGGAGTTGGCTAACTCGACCGCCCCACGACGGGGCAAGCATAGGCGTCTCAGTGAAGTTGACACAACCCGGAAACAGCTGACGGTGCTGAAACCAGGCTTGGCACGAGGGAGTACCTGTGACAAGAACACTGCCGAGAACCAGCTGGCGGTGCTGGAACCCGGATGCGTTGCCTTGCCTATTAAAGATTGTCTTCCTAGAGCCCCAACTAGCGGTGTTGGAGCAAAGGGTAAGCAGGGGGAGATGAGTGTAGGCCGAAGCCTGCACTGGAGGCAGCTTTGTGTCTGCGTTGCGTTTGCAGGACACTTTGCCGGCTACACACTGGGGGAACAGCTGGCGTTGCTGAACCCCACTAACACAATGGCGTGTGTTTTTATCTGTGCAGCTAGCACTTGCGGGCAAAAACTAGCGATGTTAGAGCCCGTGTTGAAGCAGGAGGAGGAGGAGAGGAGCAGAGTGTAGGCCGAAGCCTAGTTGAACCAATTTCAAAGGAAACCTTTAACCCCCCCCTCAGGTGTTACAAAGTACAAGAGACACACCTTGTGCAGTATTAATGCTGCACAAGTTAAAGGTTGCTCTATTAATTTGTCTACTTGCACACGCTGAATGAAAGACATACACAATTTACCCCATTCTACAGTCAAACTGTAGTGGATGCGTGACTTGGTTTTTTGATGAGACGCAGCACAGGTGTCCAAAATAACGCCTTGGTGCTTGGCGCAGCTTCCTGAGCGTTGTTATTTGCTGTACAGGAGTCTGCGCTCTTGTGTTATCCCTTGGCAATGCCCTGTTAGCGCTGCCCATCTTATGACATCATTTCATGTTGGCCGGTGCGGTTAACGATGGCCATAAATCCCAGACCCACAGTGTCTTTTCATAAAGCCACACTGCGGTGCTGGGATTCGTGGCCTTGAGCAGTAAATATTTTGGCCGCTCACACACGTCCTTACACCTGCTTCAGACTGGGCGGCCTCTGCTGATCCCTTCTCGCATGCCGCGGCCATGAGGCTGCACAGTCTGAAGAAGGCGGAAGGAGATGAGTTAAGACAGGCGAAGATATGCACTGCTCGTGCCCATCAATCACACCCTCGCAGTCAAAATAATTAAGACAACGAGGAGCATTTTATTCAGGCAGGGCGGACGAACAGGCGCAAGTAGCCAACCAATGATGTCAGAAGACGGGAAGCGCTACCAAGGGGGGTGCTGCGTATCATTAGAAAGGAAAGTCACACCTCAGGGACAGTGGAATGGTCTCAAAGAGACACATTTTGTACGTGTTGAGTTCCACGTGGGCAAGGAGAAAACATCAGCCACCTTGTACAAATGCAGCAGTACTGCTGTACAAGGTGGCTGTTATACATAGAAACACCTGGGGGTGGGGGCCAGGCTCCCTTCAATTTCAGTTCATGTGCCTGCGTGGCGTTTGCAGGTCACGTTGCAAGCTGCACAGCAGGGGAACAGCTGGCGGTGCTGAACCCCACTAACACATTGGCTGGTGTTTTTCTCTGTGCAGCTAGCATTTCCGGGCAAAAACTAGCGGTGTTTGAGCCCAAGGTCAGCAGGAGGAGGAGGAGAGGAGCAAAGTGTAGGCCGAAGCCTGCACTGGTGGCAGCTTTTGGTCGGTTGTGCCAGCGTGGCTTGTGCTGGACACGATGCCGGCTACACAGCGGGGGAACAGCTGGCGGTGCTGAACCCCACTAACACATTGGCTGGTGTTTTTCTCTGTGCAGCTAGCATTTCCGGGCAAAAACTAGCGTTGTTAGAGCCCAGGGTCAGCAGGAGGAGGAGAGGAGCAGAGTGTAGGCCGAAGCCTAGTTGAACCAATTTCAAAGGTTACCTTTAACCCCCCCTCAGGTGTTACAAAGTACAAGAGCCACTCCTTCTGCAGCATTAATGCTGCACAAGTAAAAGGTTGCTCTATTAATTTTTCTACTTGCACAAGCTGAATGCAACACGTAGACTATTTAGCCCATTATACTGTTAATCAGTAGTGGAGGCGTGACTTGTCTTTTTAAAGAAAAGCAGCACAGGTGTCGAAAACAACACCTTTTTGCATGGGCGCAGCTTCCTGAGCGTTGTTAGTTGCTGTACAGGAGTCTGCGCTCTTGTGATCCTTTGGCCATGCGCTGTGAGCGCTTCCTGTCTTATGACCTCATTTCATGTTGGCCGTTGCGGTTAGCGATAGACATGAATCCCAGACCCACAGTGTGTTTTTAAAAAATCACACTGCGGTGCTGGGATTCGTGCCCTGGTGCACTAAATATGTTTGCCGCTCACACATGTCCTTACACCTGCTTCAGACTGGGCGCCTCATCTGATCCCTTATCGCCTGCCGCGGCCATGAGGACACCCAGTCTGAAGAAGGCGGAAGGAGATGAGTGAACACAGGCAAACATATCCACTGCACATGCCCATCAATCACACCCTCGCTGTCCAAAAAAATAAGACACCGTGGGGCGTTGTTTCGAGCAGGGGAGATGCACAGGCGCAGCCAGCTAACCAATGATGTCAAAAGACGGGCAGCGCTAACAAGGGTGGTGCTGCGTGTCATTACAAAGGAAAGTCACACCTCAGGGACATTGTAATGGTCTCTAATGAGACACATTTTGTACGTGTTGAGTTCCACGTGGGCAAGGAGAAAAAGTCAGCCACCTTGTACAAATGCAGCAGTACTGCTGTACAAGGTGGCTGTTATACATAGAAACACCTGTGGGTGGGGGGCAGGCTCCCTTCAATTTCAGTTCATGTGCCTGCGTGGCGTTTGCAGGTCACGTTGCAAGCTACACAGCAGGGGAACAGCTGGCGTTGCTGAATTAGGATTATTTAGTCTAGAAAAAAGACGACTGAGGGGCGATCTAATAACCATGTATAAGTATATAAGGGGACAATACAAATATCTCGCTGAGGATCTGTTTATACCAAGGAAGGTGACGGGCACAAGGGGGCATTCTTTGCGTCTGGAAGAGAGAAGGTTTTTCCACCAACATAGAAGAGGATTCTTTACTGTTAGGGCAGTGAGAATCTGGAATTGCTTGCCTGAGGAGGTGGTGATGGCGAACTCAGTCGAGGGGTTCAAGAGAGGCCTGGATGTCTTCCTGGAGCAGAACAATATTGTATCATACAATTATTAGGTTCTGTAGAAGGACGTAGATCTGGGTATTTTGTTATGATGGAATATAGGCTGAACTGGATGGACAAATGTCTTTTTTCGGCCTTACTAACTATGTTACTATGTTACTATGTTACTATGTTACACATGTCCTTACACCTGCTTCAGACTGGGCGGCCTCAGCTGATCCCTTATCGCATGCCGCGGCCATGAGGCCGCACAGTCAGAAGAAGGCGGAAGGAGGGGAGTGAAAACAGGGGAACATATGCACTGCTCGTGCCCATCAATCACACCCTCGCAGTCAAAATATATGAGACAACGGGGGGCGTTGTGTCGGGCAGGGGGGACGCACAGGCACAGCCAGCCAACCAATGATGTCAGGAGACGGGCAGCGCTAACAATGGGGGTGCTGCGTGTCATTAAAAAGGAAAGTCACACCTCAGGGACATTGTAATGGTCTGTAATGAGACACATTTTGTACTTGTTGAGTTCCACGTGTGCAAGGAGAAAAAGTCAGCCACCTTGTACAAATGCAGCAGTACTGCTGTACAAGGTGGCTGTTATACATAGAAACACCTGGGGGGGTGGGGGGCAGGCTCCCTTCAATTTCAGTTCATGTTCCTGCGTGGCGTTTGCAGGAAACGTTGCAAGCTACACAGCAGGGGAACAGCTGGCGGTGCTGAACCCCACTAACACATTGGCTGGTGTTTTTCTCTGTGCAGCTAGCATTTCCGGGCAAAAACTAGCGGTGTTTGAGCCCAGGGTCAGCAGGAGGAGGAGAGGAGCAAAGTGTAGGCCGAAGCCTGCACTGGTGGCAGCTTTTGTTCTGTTGTGCCAGCGTGGCTTGTGCTGGACACGTTGCCGACTACACAGCAGGGGAACAGCTGGCGGTGCTGAACCCCACTAACACATTGGCTGGTGTTTTTCTCTGTGCAGCTAGCATTTCTGGGCAAAAACTAGCGGTGTTTGAGCCCAGGGTCAGCAGGAGGAGTAGAGGAGCAGAGTGTTGGCCAAAGCCTAGTTGAACCAATTTCAAAGGTTACCTTTAACCCCCCCCTCAGGTGTTGCAAGGTACAAGAGCCACACCTTGAACAGCATTATTGATGCACAAGTCAAAGGTTGCTCTATTTAATTTTGCTCCTTGCACACGCTGAATTAAACACGTACACTATTTAGCCCATTATACTGTCAAACAGTAGTGGAGGCGTGACTACTAGTCTTTTTAAGGAGACGCAGCACAGGTGTACAAATTTACACCTAGGTGCTGTGCGCAGATTCCTTACCGTTGTTATTTGCAGTACAGGAAACTGCGCTCTTGTGTTATCCCTTGGCAATACCCTGTTAGTGCAGGCCGTCTCATGACCTCATTTCATGTTGGCCGGTGCGGTTAACGATGGCCATAAATCCCAGACCCACAGTGGCTTTTCCTAAAGTCACACTGCGGTGCTGGGATTCGTGGCCTTGTGCAGTAAATATGTTCGCCGCTCACACATGTCCTTACACCTGCTTCAGACTGGGCGGCCTCAGCTGATCCCTTATCGCATGCCGCGGCCATGAGGCCGCACAGTCAGAAGAAGGCGGAAGGAGGGGAGTGAAAACAGGGGAACATATGCACTGCTCGTGCCCATCAATCACACCCTCGCAGTCAAAATATATGAGACAACGGGGGGCGTTGTGTCGGGCAGGGGGGACGCACAGGCACAGCCAGTCAACCAATGATGTCAGGAGACGGGCAGCGCTAACAATGGGGGTGCTGCGTGTCATTAAAAAGGAAAGTCACACCTCAGGGACATTGTAATGGTCTGTAATGAGACACATTTTGTACTTGTTGAGTTCCACGTGTGCAAGGAGAAAAAGTCAGCCACCTTGTACAAATGCAGCAGTACTGCTGTACAAGGTGGCTGTTATACATAGAAACACCTGGGGGGGTGGGGGGCAGGCTCCCTTCAATTTCAGTTCATGTGCCTGCGTGGCGTTTGCAGGTCACGTTGCAAGCTACACAGCAGGGGAACAGCTGGCGTTGCTGAACCCCACTGACACATTGACTGGTGTTTTTCTCTGTGCAGATTGCATGTCCGGGCAAAAACTAGCGGTGTTAGAGCCCAGGGTCAGCAGGAGGAGGAGGAGAGGAGCAAAGTGTAGGCCGAAGCCTGCACTGGTGGCAGCTTTTGGTCGGTTGTGCCAGCGTGGCTTGTGCTGGACACGATGCCGGCTACACAGCGGGGGAACAGCTGGCGGTGCTGAACCCCACTAACACATTGGCTGGTGTTTTTCTCTGTGCAGCTAGCATGTCCGGGCAGAAACTGGCGTTGTTTGAGCCCAGGGTCAGCAGGAGGAGGAGAGGAGCAAAGTGTAGGCCGAAGCCTGCACTGGTGGCAGCTTTTGTTCTGTTGTGCCAGCGTGGCTTGTGCTGGACACGTTGCCGACTACACAGCAGGGGAACAGCTGGCGGTGCTGAACCCCACTAACACATTGGCTGGTGTTTTTCTCTGTGCAGCTAGCATTTCCGGGCAAAAACTAGCGGTGTTTGAGCCCAGGGTCAGCAGGAGGAGTAGAGGAGCAGAGTGTAGGCCGAAGCCTAGTTGAACCAATTTCAAAGGTTACCTTTAACCCCCCCTCAGGTGTTGCAAGGTACAAGAGCCACACCTTGTGCAGCATTAATGCTGCACAAGTAAAAGGTTGCTCTATTTGTTTTGCTCCTTGCACACGCTGACTAAAACACGTACACTATTTAGCCCATTATACTGTCAAACAGTTGTGGAGGCGTGACTTGTCTTTTTAACGAGACGCAGCACAGGTGTCAAAATTTGCACCTAGGTACTGGGCGCAGATTCCTGAGCGTTGTTATTTGCTGTACAGGAGTCTGCGCTATTGTGATCCCTTGGCCATGCGCTGTGAGCGCTTCCTGTCTTCTGACCTCATTTCATGTCGGCCGTTGCGGTTAGCGATGGACATGAATCCCAGACCCACAGTGTGTTTTCAAAAAATCACACTGCGTGGCTGGGATTCGTGGCCTTGTGCAGTAAATAGGTTTGCCGCTTACACATGTCCTTACACCTGCTCCAGACTGGGCGGCCTCAGCTGATCCCTTATCGCCTACCACGGCCAGGAGGCCGGACAGTCTGAAGAAGGCGGAAGGAGATGAGTTAAGACAGGCGAACATATGCACTGCTCGTGCCCATAAACCACACCCTCGCTGACAAAATAAATATGACAACGAGGGGCGTTGTTTCTAGCAGGGCGGATGCACAGGCGCAGCCAGCTAACCATGATGACAAAAGACGGGAAACGCTACCAAGGGGGGTGCTGCGTATCATTACAAAGGAAAGTCACACCTCAGGGACAGTGGAATGGTCTCAATGAGACACATTTTGTACGTGTTGAGTTACACGTGGGCAAGGAGAAAAAGTCAGCCACCTTGTACAAATGCAGCAGTACTGCTGTACTAGGTGGCTGTTATACATAGAAACACCTGGGGGGGTGGGGCCAGGTTCCCTTTTAATTTCAGTTCCTGTGCCTGCATGGCGTTTGCAGGTCACGTTGCCGGCTACACAGCAGGGGAACAGCTGGCGTTGCTGAACCCCACTAACACATTGGCTGGTGTTTTTCTCTGTGCAGCTAGCACTTCCGGGCAAAAACTAGCGGTGTTTGAGCCCAGGGTCAGCAGGAGGAGGAGAGGAGCAGAGTGTAGGCCGAAGCCTGCACTGGTGGCAGCTTTTGTTCTGTTGTGCCAGCGTGGCTTGTGCTGGACACGTTGCCGACTACACAGCAGGGGAACAGCTGGCGGTGCTGAACCCCACTGACACATCACCTAGTGTTTTTTCTGTGTAGACAACACTTCCAGGTGGCAACTGACAGTGTTGAAACCCAGGGAATCAAAGAGGAGCAGAGTGTAGGCCGAAGCCTGCAGTGGAGCAAGTTGAAAGGGAACCTTTAACCCCCCCAGGCATTTGTTGCTGAAAGAGCCATCTTGTACAGCAGTAATACTGCACATGGAAAATGGTGGCTCCGAAAATTATGCTCCTTGCAAACGCTGAAGTACACACTCATATAATGTGTCCCCTCACACCGTCAAACCATCCCGGAAGTGGGACTTTCCTTTGTAATGTGACACAGCACAGCCGTCATTCCAACCCCCTTGGTGCCGGGCACCACCTCCTCAACGTTGTTTGGTTCTGTCACGGAGCCCGCACTGTAATGTTATCCCTTGGCCATGCACAGTTAGCGGTGCCCGTCTTCTGACATCATGTAGGTGTCAGGCTGGCAGTGCCTGTGCGTCCAAGCTGCCCGAGATCCAACCTTGCAGTGTCATCTAATGTAGTCCCACTGCGGGCCAGGGATCCATGGGCATGCGCAGTGCATATCATCGCCTCTCACTCACCTCCTTCCTGCTTTTTCAGACTGTGCGGCGTCACGGCCGTGGCATGCTATTAGGGATCAGCTGACGCCGCCTAGTCTGAAGAAGCGTGAAGAAGGGGAGTGAGAGGCTAGTATATGCACTGCGCATGGCCATGGATACCAGGCCCACTGTGGGATCACATTAGACGACACTGTGAGGTGTGATTTCGGGCAGCGTGGATGCACAGGCGCAGCCAGGACGACAACAAATGATGTCAGAGGACGGGCAGCGCAAACTGTGCATGGCCAAGGGATAACATAACAGCGCAGGGTCCATGACGGAATCAAACAACGCTAAGGAGGCAGCGCACGGTGCCAAGGGGGTAGCAATGACGGCTGTGCTGCGTCACATTACAAAGGAAAGTCCCACCTCCGGGACGGTTGGACGGTGTGAGGGGACACATTACATGAGTGTGTAGTTCAGCGTTTGCAAGGAGCATAATTTCAAGAGCGACCTTTCCCTTGTGCAGTATTAGTGCTGCACATGGTGGCTCTTTCAGTAACAAACGCCTAGGGGGGGGGGGGACAGGTCCCCTTACATTTTAGTTGTGCCAGCGTGGCGGTCGCATGACACGTTGCCGGATACACAGCTGGGGATCAGCTGACGTTACTGAACCCCAATAACAGAGGAGCGACTGTTGACTGTGCACACAGCACTTCCAGGCACCAACTGGCGGTGTTAGAGCCCAGGGACAGCAGGAGGAGCAGATTGGAGGTATTGCCGCACACACAGCTGGGGATCAGCTGACGTTACTGAACCCCAATAACAGAGGAGCGACTGTTGACTGTGCACACAGCACTTCCAGGCACCAACTGGCGGTGTTAGAGCCCAGGGACAGCAGGAGGAGCAGATTGGAGGTATTGCCGCACACACAGCTGGGGATCAGCTGACGTTACTGAACCCCAATAACAGAGGAGCGACTGTTGACTGTGCACACAGCACTTCCAGGCACCAACTGGCGGTGTTAGAGCCCAGGGACAGCAGGAGGAGCAGAGGAACAGAGTGTAGGCCGAAGCCTGATTGGAGCAAGTTGAAAGGAAACCTTTAACCCCCCCCCCCCCCCAAGACGTTTGTAGCTGAAAGAGCCATGTTGTGCAGCACTAAGGATGCAAAAGGAAAAGGTTGCTCTTTTAATTATGCTCCTTGCAAACACCGAAGTAAACACTAAAAATGTGTCCCTTTATACCGTTAAACCGTTCCGGAGGTGCGAATTTCCTTGGTAATGGGACACAGCACAGCTGTCATTCCTATCCCCTTGATGCCGTGCGCTGCCTCCTCAGCGTTGTTTTAAGCTGTCACGGAGCCTGCGCTGTTCTGTTAGCCCTTGGCCATGCCCAATTAGCGCTGCCTGTCTTCTGACATAATTTGGTGTCCGGCTGTCAGTGCCTGTGCGTCCACGCTACTCCAGATCCCACCTCGCAGTCTCATCTAACGTAATCCCACTGCGGGCCTTGGAACCATGGGCATGCACAGTGCATAACCTCGACTCTCACTCCCCTCCTTCCCTCTTCTTCAGACTGTGCGGTGTCACGGCCGTGGCATGCTAGGGATCAGCTGACGGCGCACAGTCTAAAGAAGGCGGAGGGAAATGAGCGAGAGCCCGAGGGGAAGATATGCACTGCGCATGCCCATGGATCCCAGGCCCGCAGTGTGACTCAATCAGAAGACACTGCGAGGCGGGATCTCGGGCACCGCGGCCGCACAGGCGCAGCCAGCCTGACACCAAATTATGTCAGAAGACAGGCAGCGCAAATAGGGCATGCCCAAGGGATAACAGAACAGCGCAGGCTCCGTGACAGCTTAAAACAACGCTGAGGAGGCAGCGCATGGCACCAAGGGGGTAGGAATGACGGCTGTGCTGCGTCACATTACGAAGGAAAGTCCCAGCTCCGGGACGGTATAACGGTATCAGTGAACACATTTTATAAGTGTTAAGTTCTGCGTGTGCAAAGAGCTAAAAAAAAAGAGCTACCTTTTCCTTGCGCAGCATTACTGCTGCACAAGATGGCTCTTTCAGTAACAAACGACGGGGGGGGGGGGGGACAGGTTCCCTTACATTTAGGTTGTTGTGCCAGCGTGGCGGTCGCAGGACACATTGCCGGCTACACAGCTGGGGATCAGCTGACGTTACTGAAACCCAATAACACTGGGTCGTATGTTTTTACTGTGCAGCCTGCACTTCTGAGCCGCAACTGGCGGTGTTGGAGCCCAGGAATAGCAGTTCAGGTGGTAGAAAGATGAACACAGCAGGAGACCTGGATGACACCCAATTACTTAATCAGGCAGAGGAGTGGCAAATTCCTGCGAGATCCAGGCCTGGTTCATTTTCAGGAAAGTAAGCCGGTCAACGTTATCGGAGGATAGTCGCATGCGACGGTCTGTTAGTACACCACCTGCGGCACTAAAGACACGTTCCGATAAGACACTAGCCGCAGGGCAAGCCAGCACCTCCAATGCATACTGGCTTAGCTCTGGCCATGTATCCAGCTTAGAGACCCAAAACTTGAACGGGGAAGAGCCGTCTGGGAGTACAGTAAGAGGGCAAGCCATGTAGTCTGTCACCATCTGACGGAACCGTTGCCTCCTGCTGACTGGAGCCGCCGGTGATGGTGTAGACATTTGGGGCGGGCACACAAAAGTGTGCCAGAGTTGTGCCATACTGGGCTTGCCTTGGGCAGAGGCACTGCTTCTGCTCCCTCTTTGGGCAGAGCCTCCCCCACTGCCTCGACGCACTGAGCTGCTTTGTAAAGCACTAGCAGCACTCCTCTCAGTTGGACAGGAGAAGATGATGGAATTCACCAGTGTGTCGTGGTACTCCCGCAATTTACGCTCCCGGGTCAACGCAGGGATGAGGTTTTGGACGTTGTCCCGGTAGCGAGGATCGAGGAGGGTGAACACCCAATAATCAGGCATGTTGAGAATGTGGTCGATGCGGCGGTCGTTTCTCAGGCACTGCAGCATGAAATCCACCATGTGCTGCAGAGTGCCAACCGGCCCAGAAACGCTGTCCCCTGCTTGAGACATGATCTCTGCCCGCTCGTCATCACCCCACCCTCGCTGTACACACTGACCACTGGACAATTGTGTCGCTCCCTCCTCTGGACGGAGCTCTTCCTCCTCCATTGACTCCTCCTCATCCTCCTCACAAATTGGCCCCTGCGTACCCCTTTGTGAGGAACCACGTGGCGCTGACTCTCCAGAAGCTGATGGAAAAGGTGACTCCTCATCCTCCACCTCTTCCACCACATCATCCCTTAACCCTTGCAAAGTTTGCTGAAGCAGGCAGATAAGGGGGACAGTCATGCTGACTAGTGCATCATCTGCACTTGCCATCCGCGTGGAATAATCAAAAGGACGCAAAACCTGGCAGACGTCCTTCATAGTGGCCCACTCTGTGGTTGTGAAGTCTGATCGGCGCTGACTGCGACTTCTTTGCGCCTGATGCAGCTGGTACTCCATAACTGCTTGCTGCTGCTCACACAACCGCTCCAACATATGTAACGTGGAATTCCACCGGGTAGGTAGGTCACATATGATGCGGTGTTCCGGAAGGCGGAATCGGCGCTGCAGAGCAGCAATGCGGGATCTGGCCAAGCTGGAACGCCGCAAGTGAGCACACTCTAGGCGGACCTTGTGCAGCAGGGCATCAAGATCCGGATAGTCCCTCAGAAAACTCTGCACAACCAAATTGAGCACATGTGCCAGACATGGGATGTGAGTGAGGTTGCCAAGGGCCAAAGCTGCCACCAGATTTCGGCCATTGTCACACACTACCATGCCTGGCTGGAGATTCGCTGGCAGTAACCACACATCGCTCTCCTGCTTTATGGCATTCCAGAGCTCCTGCGCTGTGTGGCTTCGATGCCCCAATGAAACTAGTTTCAAGACGGCCTGCTGACGTTTGGCCACGGCTGTGCTCATGTCGGTCATAGGTAAACGTTCACGGGTCCATGTGGGGGTGGACTGTGACGGATCCTGCAGAGAGGAATCAGAGGAACTGGTGTAAGAGGAGGAGTCGATGCGTACAGACTGGATTCCTGCAATCCTTGGAGTGGGCAGGACACGTCCTGCGCCACTCGCACGATCTGTACCTGGCTCAACAACATTAACCCAATGGGCAGTGAGGGAAACATATCGCCCCTGTCCATGCTGACTGGTCCACGCATCGGTGGTGAGGTGGACCTTGCTACTGACGGCGTTCAGTAGCGCATGTTTTATGTTTGCCTCAACATGCCTGTGCAGGGCAGGGACAGCCTGCCTGCTGAAGTAAAAGCGGCTTGGCACCTTGTACTGTGGGACTGCCAATGCCATCAAGTCACGGAAGCTGTCAGTCTCCACCAGCCTGAACGAGAGCATTTCCAGGGACAACAGTTTGGCAATGCCTGCATTCAGAGCCTGTGCTCGGGGGTGGTTGGCCGAGAATGCCCGCCTTTTCTCCCATGCCTGTACTACCGATGGCTGTAGAGTAGACTGGGAGTGTGAGGATGACTGGGAAGGTGGTGCTGTGGGTGGAATTACACAAGGTCTCTGGGAGGAAGCCAAACCAGCTGTGCGTGAGCTGGAGGAAGAGGCAACACGAGCTGAAGAGGTGGTAGCTGCCGCTGTTGGTTGGCCTACATCTTCAGTGTGTTTCTGTAACTCCACCGCGTGCCTGGTCCGCACATGTTTCCACATATTTGTGGTATTGAGGTTGCTGACATTTTTCCCTCTTTTTACTTTATGATGACACAGCTTGCATTTGACAAAACAAATGTCATCTGCAACTGTGTCAAAAAAGGACCAGGCACTGCAAGTCTTGGGAGCGCCCTTTTTGGCTTTGGAAAGAGACAGGCTCCTAACGGGTGCCAAAGTGGAGGCTACAGGCTCCGCAGTCTTCCCCCTCCCTCTCCCTCTTTGGCCCGTAAGAGGAAGCTCTTCCTCTGAGCTGCTCCCACCACCTTCCTGTTCCTCACGCCACGATGGGTCAAGGACCTCATCATCTCCACTACCCTCTGCCACCAACTGCTCCTCCTGGGTAGTCTCAGCAGCACAGTACGCACGAGAAAGCGGCACCTGAGTTTCATCATCAGATGCGTACTGCGCTGTGGTCACCGGAGGCACTGGCCCACCTGCCTCTTCAGAGTCAGAGAGAAAAAGGTGTTGGGCATCACTGCACACTGCCTCTTCTTCCATTTCTCCAATGCTGCTTGGCTGGCCCCCTGTTTCCAAGCCAAGAGATTCAGAGAACAGAAGTAGAGACGGCTCCTGTCCTGGGCTCTCTGACTGCCTGGCCAATTTGGCAGGTGGTGAAGAGACAGATGGCTGCTCTCCAGTGCTCTGTGCCTGAGAGGATGTGGCACTAACTGAAGTCGATGCCGAGGCGTTAGCTGCCATCCACCCGACAACGGCTTCAATTTGGTCTTCACGCAGCAGCGGTGCACGGCGCTCTCCGACAAAGCTGCGCATGAAGGACTGTTCCCTGCTGAAACTGAGTGACGACGAGTCACCGGCGCCCGCAGCAGGCACAGAATCACCACGTCCTCTCCCTGCTCCTCTCCCTGCTCCGCGCCCACGCCCACGTGCCTTACTCCCTGCCCTCTTCATCTTGGTTGACAGATAAAGATAAGCAGAAAAGTACTAAGGCCTTAGTGTGCTTATTCCTGTAATGCTCCTCCTAACAGGTGTAAGAAACACTAATGTTGTAAATTGTGGACTAAACTTTATTATTTTTCAAATGTGGCCTACACAAGTGTAAGTTGTGTTTGGTGAACTTAACCTTTTTTTTGGTGCAGATCGGGCTACAGAGCTAGTTTAAATCACACGGAGACCGTGCAGACAGCCGTAAACGGCGCTGCAAGGCCAAGAAACCCTCCTCTAGGTTATCCTATATAGTGTTTTTCCACTATTTAGCTGGATACAAGTGGAAAGACACTAATAGGAATTTTTTTTTTCAAATTTTAAACTGGCTGCACTATTTGAAAAAAAGGAAATTGTTTTTCAAGGTATGAGGCAGTAACGCACCCTGAGCTGAATCCAACCGGCTATGGCTGCACACAGACTACAGGGCGAGCTGCGCTCACACAGAGACCGTGCAGACAGCCGTAAACGGCGCTGCAAGGCCCCAAAAAAACCCTCTAGGTTATCCTATGTAGTGTTTTTCCACAATTGAGCTGGAGACTGGTGGAAAGACACTAATAGGAATTTTTTTTTTTTCAAATTTTAAACAGGCTGCACTATTTGAAAAAAAGGAAAATTTTTCTCAAGGTATGAGCCAGTAACGAACCCTGAGCTGAATCCAACCGGCTATGGCTGCACACAGACTACAGGGCGAGCTGGGCTCACACGGAGACCGTGCAGACAGCCGTAAACGGCGCTGCAAGGCCAAAAAACCCTCCTCTAGGTTATCCTATATAGTGTTTTTCCACTATTTAGCTGGATACGAGTGGAAAGACACTAATAGGAATTTTTTTTTTCAAATTTTAAACAGGCTGCACTATTTGAAAAAAAGGAAAATTTTTCTCAAGGTATGAGCTGGTAACGAACCCTGAGCTGAATCCAACCGGCTATGGCTGCACACAGACTACAGGGCGAGCTGGGCTCACACGGAGACCGTGCAGACAGCCGTAAACGGCGCTGCAAGGCCAAAAAACCCTCCTCTAGGTTATCCTATATAGTGTTTTTCCACTATTTAGCTGGATACGAGTGGAAAGACACTAATAGGAATTTTTTTTTTCAAATTTTAAACAGGCTGCACTATTTGAAAAAAAGGAAAATTTTTCTCAAGGTATGAGCCAGTAACGAACCCTGAGCTGAATCCAACCGGCTATGGCTGCACACAGACTACAGGGCGAGCTGGGCTCACACGGAGACCGTGCAGACAGCCGTAAACGGCGCTGCAAGGCCCAAAAACCCCCCTCTAGGTTATCCTATGTAGTGTTTTTCCACAATAGAGCTGGAGACTGGTGGAAAAACACTAATAGGAAATTTGAGAAAAAATGTGCAGCAGGCTGCACTAAGAGCAAAAAAGAACAACTGTGTGAGGCAGTGTGAACCCCCCCTGAGCTGAATACAACCGGGTATATGGCTGCACACAGACTACAGAGTGAGCTGCACACACACACACACACAGAGACCTTGCAGAACGCTGTTAAAACAGCGCTGCAAGGCAAGAGCAAGGTGAACAGTGAAGAACACACAGCGTTTTGCTAAATTAGCCTTTGGAAAGGAAAATAAAGCAATTAGCAAGCTCAACTGGCCCTCAGTTAGAACACAGCGTCCTGTCCCTAACTGAAATCACAGCAGAGTGAGCGCAAAATGGCGGCAGCGCTTTTTTATAGTGCAGAGTGACATCATTTCAGCAGCCAATCCAAGCCTTGCCAGTACTTACATGCCCACCATGCTAAACAGGATGTGCCCACACTTTCATTCATTCCTCATTGGCTGCTGCGTTCAATTTGAATTCTGGGAACTTCCGATTCCGGTATCCGATACGCGGGAAGTATCGGAATTCAGTATCGGAATTCCGATACCGCAAATATCGGCCGATACCCGATACTTGCGGTATCGGAATGCTCAACACTATTCATCACTCGTGGTCCTGACAAGATGCAATGAAGACCGGAAGGGTGAGGCTGAGAGGTGAGTGGTATGGGGAGTAAATATATCTATATATATAATTGCCTAAGGGTTTTTCTGTCTGTCTGTCTGTCTGTCCTGGAAATCCCGCGTCTCTGATTGGTCGAGGCCGCCAGGCCTCGACCAATCAGCGACGGGCACAGCATGGCGACGATGATGTCATAAAGGTTGCTTCGACCAATCAGCGACGGACACAGTCTGCCGCGAATTCGCCTCGACCAATCAGCGACGGGCACAGTATCGACGTAGATGTCATAATGGTTGCCATTGCGACGATGATGGCATAAAGGTTGCCTCGACCAATCAGCGACGGGCACAGTGTACTGCGAATTCTGGAATCATCATTGTCCATATACTACGGGGACATGCATATTCTAGAATACCCGAAGCGTTAGAATCGGGCCACAATCTAGTCTATATATATAATTGTCTAAGGGTTTTTCCGTCTGTCTGTCTGTCTGTCTGTCTGTCCTGGAAATCCTGTGTCTCTGATTGGTCGAGGCCGCCAGGCACAGCGACGATGATGTCATAATGGTTGCCATGGCGACAATGATGTCATAAAGGTTGCCTCGACCAATCAGCGACGGGCACAGCGACGATGATGTCATAATGGTTGCCATGGCGACAATGATGTCATAAAGGTTGCCTCGACCAATCAGCGACGGGCACAGCGACGATAATGTCATAATGGTTGCCATGGCGACAATGATGTCATAAAGGTTGCCTCGACCAATCAGCGATGGGCACAGCGACGATGATGTCATAATGGTTGCCATGGCGACAATGATGTCATAAAGGTTGCCTCGACCAATCAGCGACGGGCACAGTCTGCGGCGAATTCTGGAATCATCATTGTCCATATACTACGGGGACATGCATATTCTAGAATACCCGATGCGTTAGAATCGGGCCACAATCTAGTATATATATATATATATATATATATATATATACATATACATATATATATATTATTTTTTACATTTTTGATGGCCAAACACAGTTTAGCAAAATGGTGGTTAGCAATTTGGCAAATGTGGATTTTGGTAATATTCAAGTAGAATTCAATTCCACTGAAAAATATTTGCTCATCTCTACTGGGTGTCAATCAGTAAACAGAAGAAATCACACAAAATATGATTATTAAATGAATTACTTTTTAATGCACTTTATGCACCAATCCTTACACTCTTTAAATTGTTATATAATGGCAGAACATGCAGAGATTAGCAGTATAAAATAATTCAGAGAAGAAAAATATCATTTATATTTTCATCTGATTTATCAGATGAATTTGTTTCAGAAACTCATAGCATCATCATAATTCTCATCATTTCAAGGCAGAGTGATGTCTTGATGCTCAGATTCACCCAAGTGTGTATCTAGAAAAACAAAAGAAATATAAAGGCTATAATATATTTGTCACAATTTCTTTTCCTTGCTTTTAAATTCTAAATTTTAAAAGTTCACTACAAAAAGGAAGAAGTTTTCACACACCAGCTAGTCTACAAAATCATTAGCAAGTAAAAAATGGTTACAGGTCCTTTACAAGGATAGAAAAATGCCAAATAGGAGAAATCTTGAAAAGTAGCTGAAGATCTGAATGAAACTTTATTTTCTTTATTGCTGAACACCACTGTGGAGACATTATCTTGTAAAGTTTCTAGGTCAGTGTCCCCTTTAGTCAAAGGGGTGTTTTGGGGGAGTGCTTACTTTTCCAATCATAAGCAGGCAACAATATACAGGACAATAAAAGAAAACTCCCTTCGAGAAGGTCAGAACTGGCTTTTATAGTGTGATATATTAAGATTGACATGTCTAATCAGGCCACACCGAGATCTCACGGCTGACACCTTCTCTGATTCAATCCATCATAATTATACCCCATAAAATCTTTATTTTATTGGAACTTATATATTAAAAACAGACCTACGGTAACGCAAATTTAAAAAATACAATTTTTTTCTGTTGCAAAACCTGATACAGCCTGCCGTATCCCATGTTGTAATTTTATGGCAGTGACATGAAGCTGTCTGCAGACCTAACACATTAAAGAATATATCTATTTTTTTCTGTTGCTAAATGTGATACAGCCCGCCGTATCCCAGGATGTCATTTTGTGGCAGTGATATGAAGCTGTCTGCAGACCTCATGCACATTAAAATATTTTTTTTTCTGTTGCTAATCGTGATACATCCTGCTATATCCAACCTTTTCATTTAGTGGCGTTGAAATTGTGCAGAGCTGTTGCACATTAAAAAGTATTTATTTTATTTTTTTATAAATGTGATACAGCAGGCGAGACCTGAGTTTGAAATTGTTTTGAGTCTATCTTCTACATTATTATCATCTTTGGCATCTAAAATCATACAAGTATCTTTTATGTCTAGCTTGAGATGTGAATCAGTTAGGCTAGTTTCACATTTACGGTCGGGAGGGCTGGGGATGGCAGAATACTACCTCCCTTCTTCCTCCTTGAATTTGGAGTTTCCATGCGGTCACCATGGACGCATCAGCATACAATGCACATCCCTGTATACCCAATGTTAACCCCTTTCTGATCTTAGATGTACTATCCCGTCGAGGTGCCCTGGGCCTATCTGACCCTCGACGGGATAGTACGTCATAAGCGATCGGCAGCGCTCACGGGGGGAGCGCCGCCGATCGCGGCCGGGAGTCAGCTACTTATCGCAGCTGACATCCGGCAATATCCGGCATCCGGCATCCACCCCCGGCACATTAACCCCCGGCACACCGCGATCAAAGATGATCGCGATGTGCCGGCGGTACAGGGAAGCATCGCGCAGGGAGGGGGCTCCCTGCGGGCTTCCCTGAGCCCCCCGCAGCAACGCGATGTGATCGCGTTGCTGGGAGGGTCTTACCTTCCTCCCTGCCTGCTCCAGGCCCGGATCCAAGATGGCCGCGGTTCCGGGTCCTGCAGGGAGGGAGGTGGCTTCACAGAGCCTGCTCAGAGCAGGCACTGTGAAGTCTGCAGTGCTGTAAGTCAGATCAGTGATCTGACAGAGTGCTATGCAAACTGTCAGATCATTGATCTGTGATGTCCCCCCCTGGGACAAAATAAAAAAGTAAAAAAAAATTTTCCAAATGTGTAAAAAAAAAATAAAAAAAAATATTCCTAAATAATGAAAAAAAAAATATTATTCCCATAAATACATTTCTACATCTAAATAAAAAAAAAACAATAAAAGTACACATATTTAGTATCACCGCGTCCGAAACGACCCGACCTATAAAACTGTCCCACTAGTTAACCCCTTCAGTAAACACCGTAAGAAAAGAAAAAAAAAAAAAACGAGGCAAAAAACAACGCTTTATTATCATACCGCCGAACAAAAAGTGGAATAACACGCGATCAAAAGGACAGATATAAATAACCATGGTAACTCTGAAAGCGTCGTATTGTCCCGCAAAAAACGAGCCGCCATACAGCATCATCAGCAAAAAAATAAAAAAGTTATAGTCCTGAGAATAAAGCGATGCAAAAATAATTATTTTTTCTGTAAAATAGTTTTTATCGTATAAAAGCGCCAAAACATCAAAAAATGATATAAATGAGGTGTCGCTGTAATCGTACTGACCCGAAAAATAAAACTGCTTTATCAATTTTACCAAACGCAGAACGGTATAAACGCCTCCCCCAAAAGAAATTCATGAATAGCTGGTTTTTGGTCATTCTTCCTCACATAAATCAAAATAAAAAGCGATCAAAAAATGTCACATGCCCAAAAATGTTACCAATAAAAACGTCAACTCGTCCCACAAAAAACAAGCCCTCACATGACTCTGTGGAGCAAAATATGGAAAAATTATAGCTCTCAAAATGTGGTAACGCAAAAAATATTTTTTGCAATAAAAAGCGTCTTTCAGTGTGTGACGGCTGCCAATCATAAAAATCTGCTAAAAAACTCGCTATAAAAGTAAATCAAACCCCCCTTCATTGCCCCCTTAGTTAGGGAAAAATTTAAAAAATGTATTTATTTCCATTTTCCGGTTAGGGCTAGGGTTAGGGCTAGGGCGAGGGCTAGGGTTAGGGCTAGGGTTAGAGCTAGGGTTAGGGCTAGGGTTAGGGTTAGGGCTAGGGTTAGGGCTAGGGCTAGGGTTAGGGCTAGGGTTAGGGCTAGGGTTAGGGCTAGGGCTAGGGTTAGGGTTAGGGTTGGGGCTACAGTTAGGGTTGGGGCTAAAGTTAGGGTTAGGGTTTAGATTACATTTACAGTTGGCAATAGGGTTGGGATTAGGGTTAGGGGTGTGTCAGGGTTAGGGTTTCAGTTATAATTGGGGGGTTTCCACTGTTTAGGCACATCAGGGGCTCTCCAAACACGACATGGCGTCCGATCTCAATTCCAGCCAATTCTGCGTTGAAAAAGTCAAATGGCGCTCCTTCCCTTCCGAGCTCTCCCATGCGCCCAAACAGTAGTTTACCCCCACATATGGGGTATCAGCGTACTCAGGACAAATAGGACAACAACTTTTGGGGTCCAATTTCTTCTCTTACCCTTGGGAAAATAAAATATTGGGGGCGAAAAGATAATTTTTGTGAAAAAATATGATTTTTTATTTTTACGGTTCTGCATTATAAACTTCTGTGAAGCACTTGGTGGGTCAAAGTGCTCATCACACCTCTAGATAAGTTCCTTAGGGGGTCTACTTTCCAAAATGGTGTAACTTGTGGGGGGTTCCAATGTTTAGGCACATCATGGGCTCTCCAAACGCAACATGGTGTCCCATCTCGATTCCAGTCAATTTTGCATTGAAAAGTCAAATGGCGCTCCTTCGCTTCCGAGCCGAGTTGGATTTATATATCCCTTTATAGGTGGGTGAGACTGCAGGGAAAATCAGGCCCAATGTATAACAGTACACAGCTTCAGTGGCAGACAGATATGCCACTAACAGGACTGACGCTGATGCAGACACTAACAATTAAAATCTCCCCTTTTTATTTTTTCTGGGAGAATATTGAAGAAATGTGGCCCACTCTTATACAGTATATGTTCTGTGGCACAAAATTAGAGACAGATGCCACACACAGCACTGGCAATGAGGCAGAATTGCCAATCTTAATCTCCCACTATTTTTATTTTTTCAGGGAGAATTTAAAAGAAATCTGGCCCAGTATTACACACTAGGTTTAATGTGGCACAAAATTTGAGACAGGTGGCACACACAGGAGTGGCACTGAAGCAGAAATGCCAATCTCAATCTCCCACTATTTTTTTTTTTCAGGGAGAATTGAAAAGAAATCTGGCCCAGTATTACACACTAGGTTTAATGTGGCACAAAATTTGAGACAGGTGGCACACACAGGAGTGACACTGAAGCAGAAACGCCAATCTTAATCGCCCACTAATTTTTTTTTTCAGGGAGAATTGAAAACAAATCTGGCCCAGTATTACACACTAGGTTTAATGTGGCACAAAATTTGAGACAGGTGGCACACACAGGAGTGGCACTGAAGCAGAAATGCCAATCTTAATCTCCCACTATTTTTTTTTTCAGGGAGAATTTAAAAGAAATCTGGCCCAGTATTACACACTAGGTTTAATGTGGCACAAAATTTGAGACAGGTGGCACACACAGGAGTGGCACTGAAGCGGAAATGCCAATCTTAATCTCCCACTATTTTTATTTTTTCAGGGAGAATTGAAAAGAAATCTGGCCCAGTATTACACACTAGGTTTAATGTGGCACAACATTTGAGACAGGTGGCACACACAGCACTGGCAATGAGGCAGAAATGCCAATCTTAATCTCCCACTATTTTTATTTTTTCAGGGGGGATTGAAAATAAATCTGGCCCAGTATTACACACTAGGTTTAATGTGGCACAAAATTTGAGACCGGTGGCACAGACAGGAGTGGCACTGAAGCAGAAATGCCAATCTTAATCTCCCACTATTTTTATTTTTTCAGGTAGAATTGAAAAGAAATCTGGCCCAGTATTACACACTAGGTTTAATGTGGCACAAAATTTGAGACAGGTGGCACACACAGGAGTGACACTGAAGCAGAAATGCCAATCTTAATCTCCCACTAATTTTTTTTTTCAGGGAGAATTGAAAACAAATCTTGCCCAGTATTACACACTAGGTTTAATGTGGCACAAAATGTGAGACAGGTGGCACACACAGGAGTGGCACTGAAGCAGAAATGTCAATCTTAATCTCCCACTATTTTTTTTTTCAGGGAGAATTTAAAAGAAATCTGGCCCAGTATTACACACTAGGTTTAATGTGGCACAAAATTTGAGACAGGTGGCACACACAGGAGTGGCACTGATGCAGAAATGCCAATCTTAATCTCCCACTATTTTTATTTTTTCAGGGAGAATTGAAAACAAATCTGGCCCAGTATTACACACTAGGTTTAATGTGGCACAAAATTTGAGACCGGTGGCGCGCACACACAGGAGTGGCACTGAAGCAGAAATGCCAATCTTAATCTCCACTATTTTTATTTTTTCAGGTAGAATTGAAAATAAATCTGGCCCAGTATTACACACTAGGTTTAATGTGGCACAAAATTTGAGACAGGTGGCACACACAGGAGTGGCACTGAAGCAGAAATGGCAATCTTAATCTCCCACTATTTTTATTTTTTCAGGGAGAATTGAAAATAAATTTGGCCCAGTATTACACACTAGGTTTAATGTGGCACAAAATTTGAGACAGGTGGCACACATAGCACTGGCAATGAGGCAGGAATGCCAATCTCAGTCTCCCACTATTTTTATTTTTTCAGGGGGAATTGAAAATAAATCTGGCCCAGTATTACACACTAGGTTTAATGTGGCACAAAATTTGAGACCGGTGGCACAGACAGGAGTGGCACTGAATCAGAAATGCCAATCTTAATCTCTCACTATTTTTATTTTTTCAGGTAGAATTGAAAACAAATCTGGCCCAGTATTACACACTAGGTTTAATGTGGCACAAAATTTGAGACAGGTGGCACACACAGGAGTGGCACTGAAGCAGAAATGCCAATCTTAATCTCCCACTATTTTTTTTTTCAGGGAGAATTTAAAAGAAATCTGGCCCAGTATTACACACTAGGTTTAATGTGGCACAAAATTTGAGACAGGTGGCACACACAGGACTGGCACTGAAGCAGAAATGCCAATCTTAATCTCCCACTGTTTTTTTTTTTTTCTGGGAGAATTTAAAAGAAATCTGGCCCAGTATTACACACTAGGTTTAATGTGGCACAAAATTAGAGACATATGCCACACACAGCATTGGCACTGATCCAAAATTGCCAATCTTAATCTCCCACTAATTTTTTTTTTATTTATGGGAGAATTGGCAAGAAATCAGGCCCACTGTTAGACTGTATGTTTTATGTGCCAGAAAATGAGACACAGATGCCACACACAGGACTGCCACTGATACAGATTTGCCAATTTTAATCTGCACCCTTTTTTTTTTTCTTCCGGGAGACTAGTGAATAAATCTGGGCCACTGTATTAGAGTATATTTTCTGTGGCAGAAAGTGGATTGAAGAGATATAACGAAACAAAAAAAAAAAAGGGACTGTCCTACAATTACTATCTCCCTGCAGTAATCTCAGCAATGTATGGCAGGCAGCAATAACAAGGAGTGGACTGCTGCACAAAAAAGTCAAAAGTGTGGACAAACAAACAAGATAGCTGTGCAGAAAGGAAGGAGCTCTGAAAAAGCTGTGACCACCAATCAATAATATAGTATAAAAAGCAGGGTGTGATTCTAGATTAAAAATTAACTTTTAATAAACTCGTAAAAAATGGTAGACCCAAATAATCAAAACACATAAAGGACTCACAGTACGTCACATTTCAAAAGAAGAAATGCCAATATCACAAATAAATCGAACTGCCTCAGACCTCAATATCCCAAAATCCCTATGAATAAATCTATCATGGGAACATAAAGGTCCGATATCAGCTGGCAGTGCGAAAAAACATCAAATTTCACATCACCTGGTCATTTGGCAGATCAGACCACATATGCTCTTTATATATGCATCTATTATTAGCAATGACCGCTCAAAATGGTGTGTGAAAGGAAAAAAAAAAAAAAAAAAAGTGAACAGTTTCACCCTATAGCGAATTAATGACCGTTTTTATCTGGTGTAAAGACTGGGGAGATGGCACATCATTATCCATACAAATACCCCATCATAGAATATCACCAGTTTTTATATAGTGACCCCCAATGCAAAGTAACGAAAAGGTATACTTCCCTACGCGTTTCGTTTTTCTCTACTCATCAGGGGAAGATTCCTGTAATTCTCCATTGAGATAGGAGGAGCAAGACGGGGTGCTGTGACGGAAGGAAGGAAGGAGCAACAGGATTTGTGCTTTGAAAAAAGCAGTTGGTTTGCACAGCGGTGTACAAACAGCAATGCAGCTATCAGGGAGCCTTCTAGGGCAGCCCAATGAGCTACAGCGCTGTGGAAAAAAAAATGTAGCCTCCACTGTCCCTGCAAACAAAAGGTGGTGTTGGACAGTGGAAATCACTACAGCACAAGCGGTTTGGGGGTTAATGTACCCTGCCTAACGCTATCCCTGCTTCGACGATTCGGCAGCAACCTCTCCCTATGCTCAGATCAGCAGCAGTAAGATGGCGGTCGGCGGGAACGCCCCTTTATAGCCCCTGTGACGCCGCAGAAAGCAAGCCAATCACTGCAATGCCCTTCTCTAAGATGGTGGGGACTGAGACCTATGTCATCACGCTGCCCACACTCTGCGTCCACCTTCATTGGCTGAGAAATGGCGCTTTTCGCGTCATTGAAACGCGACTTTGGCGCGAAAGTCGCGTACCGCATGGCCGACCCCACACAAACCCGACTTTGCCAAAAGTCAGCGACTTCTGAAAATGACCGACCCATTTCGCTCAACCCTACTCATAACAGCAAAGGATAGGAATACCATTAAACACTAAACAGTTACACTAGAAGAGCCAAGGTCAAGGTTTTATTCCTTTAATCTCTCATTGTTTACCTATCTAAGACAACCCATGCAATGGTTGACATACAGATTAGTTCTTCCTTTCCTCTAAGGCCAGCGTCACACTACCGTGTTTTTCGGATGTAAGAGAGGTGCAGAAAATATGGATTGCATACGGTACAATGCTTCTCTATGCTCCAGCTCCTATCAGCCGTGTTTTACTGATCCATATTATACAGTCTTCTGCGGCCGTAGAAAATCGCAGCATGCTGTGTTTTTCACCGTATTGCGCAAGAAATACGCCAATGAAAGTCTATGGGGGCGAGAAAAATACGGATTACACACGGACCAGCAGTGTGACTTGCGAGAAATATGCAGCGGTGTTAGAGAGAAAAGCCGGCAATTCAGTACGGTGTACAGTAAAACCACTCTGACAGCTTACAATAGAATAGGTAGAATAAATGTGTACACATAGAATAGGTATAAATATATATATATATATATATATATATATACTAGATTGTGGCCCGATTCTAACGCATCGGGTATTCTAGATTATGCATGTCCCCGTAGTATATGGACAATGATGATTCCAGAATTCGCGGTAGACTGTGCCCGTCGCTGATTGGTCGAGGCAACCTTTATGACATCATCGTCGCCATGGCAACCATTATGACATCATCGTCGCTGTGCCCGTTGCTGATTGGTCGAGGCAACCTTTATGACATCATCGTCGCCATGGCAACCATTATGACATCATCGTCGCTGTGCCTGTCGCTGATTGGTCGAGGCAACCTTTATGACATCATCGTCGCCATGGCAACCATTATGACATCATCGTCGCTGTGCCCGTTGCTAATTGGTCGAGGCCTGGCGGCCTCGACCAATCAGAGACGCGGGATTTCCAGGACAGACAGACAGACAGAAAGACAGACAGACAGACAGACAGACGGAAAAACCCTTAGACAATTATATACAGTGGGGCAAAAAAGTATTTAGTCAGTCAGCAATAGTGCAAGTTCCACCACTTAAAAAGATGAGAGGTGTCTGTAATTTACATCATAGGTAGACCTCAACTATGGGAGACAAACTGAGAAAAAAAAATCCAGAAAATCACATTGTCTGTTTTTTTATAATTTTTTTGCATATTATGGTGGAAAATAAGTATTTGGTCAGAAACAAAATTTCATCTCAATACTTTGTAATATATCCTTTGTTGGCAATGACAGAGGTCAAACGTTTTCTGTAAGTCTTCACAAGGTTGCCACACACTGTTGTTGGTATGTTGGCCCATTCCTCCATGCAGATCTCCTCTAGAGCAGTGATGTTTTTGGCTTTTCGCTTGGCAACACGGACTTTCAACTCCCTCCAAAGGTTTTCTATAGGGTTGAGATCTGGAGACTGGCTAGGCCACTCCAGGACCTTGAAATGCTTCTTACGAAGCCACTCCTTCATTGCCCTGGCGGTGTGCTTTGGATCATTGTCATGTTGAAAGACCCAGCCACGTTTCATCTTCAATGCCCTTGCTGATGGAAGGAGGTTTGCACTCAAAATCTCACGATACATGGCCCCATTCATTCTTTCATGTACCCGGATCAGTCGTCCTGGCCCCTTTGCAGAGAAACAGCCCCAAAGCATGATGTTTCCACCACCATGCTTTACAGTAGGTATGGTGTTTGATGGATGCAACTCAGTATTCTTTTTCCTCCAAACACGACAAGTTGTGTTTCTACCAAACAGTTCCAGTTTGGTTTCATCAGACCATAGGACATTCTCCCAAAACTCCTCTGGATCATCCAAATGCTCTCTAGCAAACTTCAGACGGGCCCGGACATGTACTGGCTTAAGCAGTGGGACACGTCTGGCACTGCAGGATCTGAGTCCATGGTGGCGTAGTGTGTTACTTATGGTAGGCCTTGTTACATTGGTCCCAGCTCTCTGCAGTTCATTCAATAGGTCCCCCCGCGTGGTTCTGGGATTTTTGCTCACCGTTCTTGTGATCATTCTGACCCCACGGGGTGGGATTTTGCGTGGAGCCCCAGATCGAGGGAGATTATCAGTGGTCTTGTATGTCTTCCATTTTCTAATTATTGCTCCCACTGTTGATTTCTTTACTCCAAGCTGGTTGGCTATTGCAGATTCAGTCTTCCCAGCCTGGTGCAGGGCTACAATTTTGTTTCTGGTGTCCTTTGACAGCTCTTTGGTCTTCACCATAGTGGAGTATGGAGTCAGACTGTTTGAGGGTGTGCACAGGTGTCTTTTTATACTGATAACAAGTTTAAACAGGTGCCATTACTACAGGTAATGAGTGGAGGAAAGAGGAGACTCTTAAAGAAGAAGTTACAGGTCTGTGAGAGCCAGAAATCTTGATTGTTTGTTTCTGACCAAATACTTATTTTCCACCATAATATGCAAAAAAAATGATAAAAAAACAGACAATGTGATTTTCTGGATTTTTTTTTCTCAGTTTGTCTCCCATAGTTGAGGTCTACCTATGATGTAAATTACAGACGCCTCTCATCTTTTTAAGTGGTGGAACTTGCACTATTGCTGACTGACTAAATACTTTTTTGCCCCACTGTATATAGATATGTCAGTGAGACACATATATGTATATATATTAATATTTCATCCAGCGCGAGATAGCTTTAAAGCCGGTAATTCAATTGCCGGCTTTTGCTATCTCCTTCCTAAACCCGACATGATATGAGACATGGTTTACATACAGTAAACCATCTCATATCCCCATTTTTTTTGCATATTCTACACTACTAATGCTAGTAGTGTGTATGTGCAAAATTTGGGCTGTCTAGCTACTAAATTAAAGGGTTAAATGGCGTAAAAAATTGGCGTGGGCTCCCGCGCAATTTTCTCCGCCAGAGTAGTAAAGCCAGTGACTGAGGGCAGATATTATTAGCCTGGAGCGGGTCCATGGTTATTGCCCCCCCCTGGCTAAAAACATCTGCCCCCAGCCACCCCAGAAAAGGCATATCTGGAAGATGCGCCTATTCTGGCACTTGGCCACTCTCTTCCCATTCCTGTGTAGCGGTGGGATATCGGGTAATGAAGGGTTAATGTCACCTTTCTATTGTAAGATGACATTAAGCCAGGTTAATAATGGAGAGGCGTCAATTATGACACCTATCCATTATTAATCCAATTGTATGAAAGGGTTAAAAAACACACACACATTATTACAAAGTCTTTTAATGAAATAAAAACACAGGTTGTTGGAATATTTTATTATCCTGGTAATCCATCTGAAGACCCTCGCTCTGTAACAAAGGAAAAATATCTCATACCTTCCGATGATCTGTCACGTCCCACGATGTAAATCCATCTGAAGGAGTTAAATTATTTTACAGGCAGGAGCTCTGCTATAATGCAGCTGTGCTCCTGCTTGTAAAAACCCCGGGGAATGAATGGAAAGTAGGTCAATGACCTGTAGTTACCTTCATTCACGGTGATGCGCCCTCTGCTGGTTGTCCTCATATGAATTCAAGCCTGGGAACTTTTCAGAATATTTGTGATACTCACACTTCTAATAGGCAGTCCGCAGCCGGGTGCTGTGTCCTCTGGGTCTGTAGTCCAGTCAGCTCTCAGGTAATTCAGAGTACACTTTGCCTGAACCCCCTTGCCCCTTATGTTCCTTTCCTGGCCGTCCCACTGCACTGGCTCCCGCTTTTTCTGCCCTGCACCTTCACACACAGTGTCCCAAGCCAGTGGCCTCGGGTCTTGTAGGGCGACATACTCCTGGTCCCCTGGATCCTATGCGGCTGCCTTTTCGGCAACTGTGTGTGGTTATGGCTGTGGCACATACAATTATCACAGCCTCCGGCTGGCTAGCTGAACCTTGTAGTTCTCCACTAGTCTGGGAGCCGGTTCCCCCACTGCGACTTAGTCCCTCCACCCAACTACAGTCGGTGTGGATATGGGCCCCACGGGTGGATTGCTCACTACCCATGCCCCTAGGACTCCTTCTTTCTCTCTCACTCTCTGGAACTTTTCTATGTTCTCTCTCTCTGTTCTCTGATGCTGGGACGAGCTCCTCACTGCTCAAATCCCCAGCTCCACATGTCTAACTCTCTAACTCACTCCTCTCTCTTGTTTCCATGACAACTCTACTCTCTCCACCCACACGATCCACCTAGTCTCTCCCTGCACCTGAGCGTTCTGGTGTTGGATGCAAGTGTTTGAGTTCTGTGTAGTGCCCCCCCCCCCTTACCTAAGAGCGGAGCACCACACCTCTGGCTGAGGTGCAGCACCTCTGCCGCGACTGAATCCTCAGGGGCGCCACATTCCAACTCTTGAACAGGCCACGTAAAGTTGACCATGAGAAAAGCATGGAGATTGCAAATTGATCCCTACTACTTTCAAGGACTATCCCTGAGCTTTGCTAATGGACATTGCAAATGCCTGTCGAAGTGGAAGCTGGAGGTGTTTAAAATCAAAAGGCAAATCAGATGGAATGAGTGGAAATCTTGGAATGAAAATGTCCTCTCCTTTTGCACATCCTATCAAAATGGTTGCTTCAATTACATGTGTAAACAGGTTCTTAATCAAGAGTCTTGTTCCATGACACAGCTTTGATTGATCTAAATTTCTCAACAGCAGAATAGGTGCTCCAGGTTTTAGAAAATGTATACAGGCTGTGTATCTAATCCTATCCTGTGTGATACTGTCTGCTGAGCTGTATATCTAATCCTATTCTGTGTGTTACTGTCTGCTGAGCTGTGTATCTAATCCATTCCTGTGTGATACTGTCTGCTGAGCTGTGTATCTAATCCTATCCTATGTGATACTGTCTGCTGAGCCGTGTATCTAATCCTTTCCTGTGTGATACTGTCTGCTGAGCTGCGTATCTAATCGTATCCTGTGTTACTGTCTGCTGAGCTGTGTATCTAATCCTATCCTGTGTAATACTGTCTGCTGAGCTGGGTCTCTAATCTTATTCTGTGTGATATTGTCTGCTGAGCTGTGTATCTAATCCTATCCTGTGTGATACTGTCTGCTGAGCCATGTATATAATCCTCTCCTGCGTGATACTGTCTGCTGAGGTGTATATCTAATCCTATTCTGTGTGTTACTGTCTGCTGAGCTGTGTATCTAATTCTTTCCTGTGTGTTACTGTCTGCTGAGCCTTGTATCTAATCCTATTCTGTGTGATACTGTCTGCTGAGCTGTGTATCTAATCCTATACTGTGTCATACTGTCTGCTGAGCTTTGTATCTAATCCTATCCTGTGTAATACTGTCTGCTGAGCTGGGTCTCTAATCCTATCCTGTGTGATACTGTATGTTGAGCCGTGTATCTAATCCTATCCTGTGTGATACTGTCTGCTGAGCTGTGTATCTAATCCTGTCCTGTGTAATACTGTCTGCTGAGCTGGGTCTCTAATCCTATCCTGCGTGATACTGTATGCAGGCTGTGTATCTAATCCTATCCTGTGTGATACTGTCTGCTGAGCTGTGTATCTAATCCTATCCTGTGTGATACCGTCTGCTGAGCTGGGTCTCTAATCCTATTCTGTGTGATATTGTCTGCTGAGCCATGCATCTAATCCTATCCTGTGTGTTACTGTCTGCTGAGCCTTGTATCTAATCCTATCCTGTGTGATACTTTCTGCTGAGCTGTGTATCTAATCCTCTCCTGTGTTACTGTCTGCTGAGCTGTGTATCTCTAATCCTATCCTGTGTGTTACTGTCTGCTGAGCTGTGTATCTAATCCTATCCTGTGTTACTGTCTGCTGAGCCTTGTATCTAATCCTATCCTGTGGGATACTGTCTGCTGAGCCATGTATCTAATCCTATCCTGTGTGTTACTTTCTGCTGAGCTGTGTATCTAATCCTATACTGTGTCATACTGTCTGCTGAGCCGTGTATCTAATCCGATCCTGTGTGAGGCCTGTCCCACACGTCCAGATAATTCCGGTACAGGAAAAATCGGTACAGGAATTATCCGTGTCCGTGTGTCCGTGTGCTCACGTAGCACATCAGTGTGGCACACGTGCGGCAGCCGTGTGCCGTCCGTGTGCCGACTGGGTACCACACGCACCGTGCAGGAGACAGCGCTAGAGTTAAGCCCTGTCCTCTGCTTTGGGTGCTGAATCCAGAATTCATTCCTTCTTCCCAGCAGCGTTCGCTGGAGAGAAGGAATGAAAAATCATTTTTTTAAATTTTTTTTGTTGTTAAAATAAAGTTCCCAGTAATCTCCCCCATCCCTCCCTCCCCCTGTGCGCCCGCCCACTGGCATTAAAATACTTACCCAGCTCCCTCGGCGCTTCATCTCAGCGTCGCAGCTCTTCCTGTATGAGCGGTTACGTGGTGTCCCTTATTACAGTGATGAATATGCGGCTCCACCCGCTGGCATTAAAATACTTACCCAGCTCCCTCGGCGCTTCATCTCAGCGTCGCAGCTCTTCCTGTATGAGCGGTCACGTGGTGTCCCTTATTACAGTGATGAATATGCGGCTCCACCCCTATGGGAGGTGGAGCCGCATATTCATCACTGTAATGTGCGGCACTATGTGACCTCTCATTCAGGAAGAGCTGCGACGCTGAGATGAAGCGCCGAGGGAGCTGGGTAAGTATTTTAATGCCAGCGGGCGGGCGCACAGGGGGAGGGAGGGGGGAGCTTACCAGGTACTTTATTTTAACAACAAAAAATAAAATGAATGAGGCTTCAGCACCACAAGCTAGGGGGACAGCGCTTACTGTAGCGCTGTCTCCTGCACGGCACACGGACTGCACACGGACTTCATCCGTGTGCGGTACGTGTCTTACACGGACCCATTAACTTTAATGGGTCTGTGTGATCTGTGCGTTCCCACAAACACTGACATGTCTCCGTGTTTTTCAAACGGACACATGGTCCGTGAAAACACGCTGACGTGCAGAGACACATTGATTTTAATGTGTCTAAGTGAGTCAGTGTCTCCGGTACATGAGGAAACTGTCACCTCATGTACCGGAGCCTCTGACGTGTGAAACCGGCCTGATACTGTCTGCTGAGTGGGCGGGGCTATGTGGAGTGAACGTGGCTTGATACATTGGTACATACACACACACAAACACACATACACTCAGCTTTAGATAGATAGATAGATAGATAGATAGATAGATAGATAGATAGATAGATATGGCTATACTAGATGGTGGCCTGATTCTAACGCATCGGGTATTCTAGAATATGCATGGCCATGTAGTATATTGCTCAGCCCACGTAGTATATTGCCCAGCCACGTAATATATTGCCCAGCCACATAGTATATTGCCCAGCGACGTAGTATATTGCCCAGCCACATAGTATATTGGCCAGACACATAGTATATTGCCCAGTCACGTAGTATATTGGCCAGACACGTAGTATATTGCCCAGCCACATAGTATATTGCCCATCCACGTAGTATATTGCCTAGCCACGTAGTATATTGGCCAGACACGTAGTATATTGCCCAGCGACATAGTATATTGCCCAGCCACATAGTATATTGCCTAGCCACATAGTATACTGCCCAGCCACATAGTATATTGCCCAGCCACGTAGTATATTGCCCAGTCACGTAGTATATTGCCCAGCCACGTAGTATATTGCCCAGCCCCGTAGTATATTGCCCAGCCACGTAGTATATTGCCCAGCCACGTAGTATATTGCGCAGCCACGTAGTATATTGCCCAGCCACGTAGTATATTGACCAGCCACGTAGTATATTGCCCAGCCACGTAGTATATTGCCCAGTTACGTAGTATATTGCCCAGTGACGTAGTATACAGTACAGAGCCACGTAGTATATTGCCCAGTAACGTAGTATACAGCACAGAGCCACGTAGTATATTGCCCAGTGACGTAGTATATTGCCCAGTCACGTATGTCACAGGTTAAAAAATAAAAAATAAACATACTCACCTAACGATCCAAGGGCCCCTTGTAGTTTAACATACTCACCATTCTGGTTGCTGCGCCTCAGTGTCCTGTCTCCCCGCCACCTGGGATCCAACGGCGCTGTGCTGATGGGCGCGCGGCTGCCGCCATCTTCCGGTCCCAGGATGCTTTGCGAAATTACCCACATGACTTAGCGGTCTCGCGAGACCGCTGGGTCTTCTGAGTAATTTCACAAAGCATCGCTGGGAAAGGAAGATGGCGGCAGGCGTGAGCGCCTCGGCGGACAATGGAGGGTGAGTATAGCAGGTTTTTTGTTTTTTTAACATTACTTTTTTTTTACTATTGATGCCGCATAGGCAGCATCAATAGTAAAAGGTTGGGGGACACACAGGGTTAATAGCGGCGGTAACGGAGTGCGTTACCCGCGGCATAACGCGGTCCGTTACTGCCGGCATTAACCCTGTGTTAGCGGTGACCGGAGGGGAGTATGGAGTGGGCGCTGAGGAGAGTGACTGCGGGGAGCATGGAGCGGAGCACCGGGGACAGTGACTGCGGGGAGCATGGAGCGGGCGCCGGGGATGCTGCGGGGAGTATGGAGCGGGCGCCGGGGACACTGCGGGGAGTATGGAGCGGGCACCGGGGACACAGCGAGGAGTATGGAGCGGGCGCCGGGGACACTGCGGGGAGTATGGAGCGGGCGCCGGGGCACTGCGGGGAGCAGGCGCCGGCCACTGTCTGCGGGGAGTAAGGAGCGACCATTTTCTTCCGGACTGTGACCGTCGCTGATTGGTCGTGGCTGTTTTGCGGCGACCAATCAGCGACTTGGATTTCCATGATAGACAAAGGCCTCGACCAATGAATATCCGTGACAGACAGACAGACAGACAGAAGGACAGACGGAAGTACCCCTTAGACAATTATATAGTAGATGATCACCCCAGTGGTTGTAATGTAATGTAATGCAGCCAGTTGAATGTCATGAGAATATAATTGTTATGGGCGCACCTTATGGGACGTTAATGGATGGTTGCTTTTCCTTTCAGTCTAACATAACCTGCAATGTGGGAAGGAAGATGACCAGTTTTGAAAAAAGCTGCAATTTTACGATACTCTGTAGAGAGATGTACAGTGGGTACGGAAAGTATTCAGACCACTTTAAATGTTTCACTCTGTTTTATTGCAGCCGTTTGGCAAATTAAAAAAAATCACTTTTTTCTCATTAATGTATACACTGCACCCCATCTTGACTGAAAAAGACAGAAATATAGTAATTTTTGAAAATTTATTAAAAAACTGAAATATTACACGGTCACAAGTATTCAGACCCTTTTCTCAGTATTGAGTAGAAACACCCCTTTGAGCTAGTACAGCCATGAGTCTTCTTGGGAATGATACAACAAGTTTTTCACACCTGGATTTGGGGATCCTCTGACATTCTTCCTTGCAGATCCTCTCCAGTTCTGTCAGGTTGGATGGTGAACGTTGGTGGACAGCCATTTTCAGGTCTCTCCAGAGATGCTCAATTGGGTTTAGGTCAGGGCTCTGGCTGCGCCAGTCAAGAATGGTCACAAAGTTGTTCTGAAGCCACTCCTTTGTTATTTTAGCTGTGTGCTTAGGGTCATTGTCTTGTTGGAAAGTAAACCTTCAGCCAAGTCTGAGGTC
Source organism: Ranitomeya imitator (assembly GCF_032444005.1). Taxonomy (NCBI): domain Eukaryota; kingdom Metazoa; phylum Chordata; class Amphibia; order Anura; family Dendrobatidae; genus Ranitomeya; species Ranitomeya imitator. The sequence goes on from NC_091282.1 coordinate 633,051,886, forward strand.
CACAGCACTCTGGAAGAGATTTTCATCCAGGATATCTCTGTACTTGGACGAATTTATGTTTCCTTCAATGGAGACCAGTCATCCTGTCCCTGCAGCTGAAAAACACCCCCATATCATGATGCTGCCACCACCATGTTTCACTGTTGGGATTGTATTGGGCAGGTGATGAGTAGTGCCTGTTTTTTCCCATACATACCACTTAGAATTATCACCAAAAAGGTCTATCTTCGTCTCATCAGACCAGAGAATATTATTTTTCATAGTCTGGGAGTCCTTCATGTGTTTTTTAGCAAATCATATGCGGGCTTTCATATGTCTTGCACTGAGGAGAGCATTCCTGGTGGAGGGCTGCAGTGATAGTTGACTTTGTAGAACTTTCTCTCATCTCCCTACTGCATCTCTGGAGCTCAGCCACAGTGATCTTGGGGTTCTTCTTTACCTCTCACACCAAGGCTCTTCTCCCACCATTGCTCAGTTTGGCTGGATGGCCCGGTGTATGAAGACTTCTGGTGATCCCAAAATTCTTCCATTTAAGGATTATGGAGGCCACTGTGCTCTTAGGAACTTTGAGTACTGCAGAAATTCTGTTGTAACCTTTGCCAGATCTGTGCCTTGCCACAATTCTGTCTCTGAGCTCCTTTGCCAGTTACTTTGACCTCATGATTCTCATTTGGCTTCACATGCACTGTGAGCTGTGAGGTCTTATATAGACAGGTGTGCGCCATTCCAAATCAAGTCCTATAAGTTTAATTAAACACAGCTGGACTCCAATGAAGGAGTAGAACCATTTCAAGGAGGATCACAAGGAAATGGACAGCATGTGACTTAAATATGAGTGTCTGAGCAAAGGGACTGAATAATTATGACCGTGATATTTCAGTTTTTCTTTTTTATTAAATTTGCAAACATTTCTATATTTCTGTCTTTTCAGTCAAGATGGGGTGCAGAGTGTACATTAATGGTAAAAAAATGAACTTTTTGGAATTTACCAAATGGCTACAATGAAACAAAAAGTGAAAAATTTAAAGGGGTCTAAATACTTTCCGTACCCACTGTGTATACTTCACGTGTCTATGTGGCTAACCCGCTGGTTGTCATGTGGATTACAGCCAGTCAAGGATTTTAATAAAATGTCATGAGAATGTACTTGTTATGGGCTCACATTGTGAGTTGGATTCCTACATCTGAGTATAATGTCCAAGTGCTGCCTTAATTTTTTATGGGACAGCACACGGACCCATTGAGCTAGATGGATCTATTGAGATGTCCATTAAAATGCTGTATCTGAGATCCTTGAAACATGCCGGTCCACCTTGGAGACCAGTTGCTATGGACGACTGCACCGCTGTGTATGCTGTGGTTGCCAGGCCTTTCAGATCTCTTGGCTATTTGGCTCCGCTTGCCTGTGTTGCCTCACACAGCCTTCTGCTCTGCACTCCTGCAAACACCAAACTGACACTGACACTGACAGGCCCAACCCTCTGCTTCAGGGGTTTTCTTACAAGCAACCTGTGGCCTTTGGCCGCACAGAAAACCCTGCCAAGAAGGAAGCAGACTGCCCCACTACCATCCTGTAGTCCATTTAAAAAATAAAAGCCCAGAGCAGGTTTCCTTAAATCTGCCCTGGACAAATAGCTTGTCCAAGACCTATACTCACGTTTATTCGGCATTACAATCACAGCTATGCCTGTGACTGCAAAGCACTCCCATGGCCTCAATACGCCTCCGTATTACTGCGCATGCGCACTATATCCCAGAAGTATTTTACTGTGTTGCGGGACATAGTGCGCAGTAATGCTTTTCGGCTTTGCCCGCAGTTGGGCACAGCATACTGCACGTGCGCGACCGAAGATTGCATTGCGTACGCGTCAACTATGGAGCACAAGTACTCTAATTCACTAACATATTGCGGACAACAGGGACAGATGGGGTGGAGAAATGAAGATGAAATGCCGCCCATCGGAGAGGTAAAAAGTCATTTAAATATCCCGTCAATTAGAGGTGACAGAGTCCCTTTAACCACCGAAATAGCAGAGATATACCTTATTTTGCGGCATTGGGCCATAAGGATGCATCACAAATTTTGGGGAGGAAAATAGGATTTAAAATGAAATAAAATTGTGGTGCATTTTACAGTCTACTTTTACAATAGCTTATGGGGGTGTGTGGGGGTGGTAGGGGTGGCTGTGGTGGAGCTGGGTCCCAGGAGATAGGGTCACTGCTGGGAGGAGGAGGTGTTCGGCAGTTCAAGGCTGTGGTGGGCTCCGGACTTTCAGAAAATGTCGGGAGTTACTGAAGTTCTCATCATTTTCACTTTTCCCAAAGTCCACCTCAGTCAAAAGAATGGGAAGTGTGGGGGACATCCAACATTTTTTGAAAGCCTGGAGCCCGCACAGCCTTGCACCACCGAACACCCCCTCCTCCCAGCCTAAGGCCTGCTGCATTGACCCACTCCTACCGCCCGCTTCCTGCAGCAGCGACACTGCCTCCTTCAACCCCACTCTACCGCAGCCACCTCCCACCCGGTAAGCTACATTCCGATTACTAGTGTCATGAAGTGCCTTGGGACAGTGGGAGCTAACCAGGTCCCAAGAACTAGGAGCACACTGGTCTATCCATGTCACAAGAATTATTCCTGAATGTGAAGATGCCAGGTGTACATGCTCCTATATCAACCCTAATCTGTCTGATCCCCCACCCAGGGAGGTGGGATGCCGAAGTGTATAGGATAACACTAACCAGACAAAGGGAACATACACAGGAATCAATAAAAATAACAATCATACAAAATATACTCACCAAACAACAGAGCGGAACATAGAGGAGTTAAAGGAACAAGAAACCAAATAGGAGAGGATGAGGATGTGCACACCAACAAAACACCAAGCAACAAACTCCTGAACTAATCTCCAAGTGCCAACTCCAACCACGAACTATACCTCCAACTCCAAACCAGGCAGTAAGAGCTAACTCTGTCAATTCCTAAGTGCCACAGGCAAGCATATATAGCAGAGGGGAGTGGCAAACACTGAACAGCTGAGACAATCCAGGTAGGAAAGCTTCAGAAGTGTCAACTGAACATATTAACCCTTACTCTGTCAGCAAGGAAAAAAACTGCACTGGTGAAGTACTTCTAACCAGTGCAGGAGTTTGGGAAAACAGATGCTGCTATCTTCTGGACCCTCTGTCGCAGAATCACCTTGATAATAGGACAGACCCCATTCTCCCCCTAAATTCTGGGGGAAAAAATACAAAAAAATATTATATATAGAAACAGGAACTTGCAGCAGATTACCCTACCACCGGAATAGCAGAAATGCATATTTAAAGAGGAACTTGTAGCATGGATATGGTTAATCACAAGCACAGGAATAGCACAGATATTTTAAATTGTTACCTTAATAGCAGGCATCAGCTTTTAACTTGTAGTTTGATTCAGCAGAGCTAAAAGAGCATTTGCAACAGCATTCACTGGACTGAGAAAGTAGTTGGATGTTGGAAAGCAGACAGGATGTCATGATCCAGTCTGGGTTTTGAGTCTTGCCGGCCCTTTTCCTGGGCTGATCATGTCAAGGGTTAACTTTGCTCTGCCTCATTCTGGGTTCAGGTTTGCTATTTAGCTCCACTGTATCCTGCAAGCTGTGTTAGTTATAGTTTCTGCCTTCAGTGTATGTAGCTGACTCTGCGTACCCTGATTTGTCCTGCTGCTTTTGCTGACTGTATCCATGTCTGTTTATTCCACTCTTCCCATCCCGACTCTATTTCCCCTTTCATGTTTGGATGCTCTGGTACCTGACTTGTCTTTGACTTTAACTTACTGTTTCGCTTCTTGTCTTCGGCATATCTGCTCCTGACCTGTATTGACCCATTTGGCTTGTTTCTGACTCTGTGCTTGGTTACTCCTTTGGTACTGCGCTACAGAATAATATCGACACGGCTTGTTTTACTATTCCGTTGCCATCTGGTGGTGGCCTCGCTGCTGCGCTGCAGGTCTTCTCCAGCTGTGTGCAGTCCTCCCTCCACTCTATTGCCATCTAGTGGAGCTGCTTCTACCTGCATAGAAGCAGTGTGACAGAGGAGTTTCAGGAAGGATAGGTAGTCACATGGCTTGACAGTGTGCTAAACTTTCCTGAATACTCAGGCAACTCATGGATGCCCGAGCTAGACTTAGAAGGCCTTGGTAGATTTCAGAGATATTTTCTGGGTAACCAAAGTAATCTGTCACAACTAGTAAAAGGAAGCCAGCCACAGGAGAAGGGAGCAAAGCTTGGCACCGGAGCCAGGACAGGTGAGCAATAGTACTGAATATTTGCAGAGAACAATTGAAGTAATTAACAGAGATATAAAGGACGGGAACATTCATAGCATTTTTGGTGATACCATATTTGGCAGAGAAATGCTGAATTGGAGAAATCACGTGCTTTAAGTAGAATATACATAAGAAAGGTTGCCGTAGACTCAGTCTTATTGTACAAGTAATTTACTTATTAAATCATATTAAATCCAGAGCAATTTTCCTTCCAACGTTTTTATGCTTTTTTTTCTTTTGTGAAATATGTAGATAGATAACGGATCCAAAAGGAGTTACAAATTGAGACATTACACCGCATAAACTGAAGGCAGATATTATATACTTAATTACACTTTTTATTGGGACTTTCACCTAGGGAAATATTTCACCTCTCTAACTATAAAGATATTAAAATAGCAGCACAGCTAAGAGCTTATAAGAAAAAATCATGAGCGAGGTGAAAAGAGGACCAGGAAAAAAAGTAATTAATCAGGACCTCAGAGGACTTAAGATAATGGTAGAATATGTATAGCTGAGAATCGGTTCACATTCTCATGCTGCACTGTAATGCGACGGTTTACAACATATATTTGTCAAGCTGTTGTGATACTGTAACCCTCAATATGCGCCAATGTCGTCATGATCTTCCAACATGCTATTCAGTAGTGATCGCATACCATAGAGGAACCTTCAGAACTGAAGATCTTTAGCCCACCAGAACATATGACATGCCTTCATTCAAGCCTTTCTTCATAAGTCTAGCACCATTCAATCCACCTTGGACTGACAAATTTCACAGCCCAGCAGATCGCCCTGAAACTGAGGATGTGCTGTCAACAGCAGGTTTGCTATTTGGGGACCACATTACATTTTTCCTCAAAATCACAAATTATCTCCATTTATTGAATATTTGATTGATGGGTGTTGAACGCTGGGATCCCAGAGATCCCAAGAACGGTACTCCAGAACCAGGCTTTTGAACTCCACTCCCTTCATTGTCTATGAGACTGCTGGAAATATAGTGTCCTTGTTCTCAGGATTACTGACGTGATTAGATACCCACTGATTATGGTTTGGAGAAAAGTTGATATTTTGGGGAAACCTATCTACCAATAGTTCTGTTATTAAGTTTGTGGCGCTCCATTACCTGAATTCCAATTGGCTTGATAAAATATAATTTCTCTGAGCTCGTTGCACCTGTATATTTGCCTCCAAGGGAATCTGTCATCAGATTTTTGTAATTTGACAGCAGCTGGGGGTAGGGGTAGAGACCCTGATTTCAGCTAGGTATCTGTTATTTTACTGGGTGCAGCTGTTCTGATAGAATTACTGCACAAGGAAAGAAAGCTGCTGATCAGTGGTGGGGGTGCGGTTGGACTAGGAAGCATGAGACTCCTAGTCCTGCATTGGTAATCTGCTGATTAAACACTGATTTTATTGAAACAAAAAAGTGACACATTGCTGGAATCAGGGTCTCGGACCCTATATAATGCTGCTTTTGGAGTCTATAGCAAAAATCTACTGACAGATTCCCTTTAAGATGATTATTACTCAATTATCCAGCATGTGAGACCATATTTCTATAAGGGACATTTATGACAAGTTTTATCTTCATCCATGCTGATCACCTAATGATTGGGCAAGCATAATTCTGAGAAGGGCATCGTCTCAATGAAACAACTCCTTTAAAAAGGAAAATTCTATGGCTTACCTAATATGATTTTTTTAAGGCTTTATGAACCTTAAATACCTTTACTGGGGATGAAATTTCAATTGTAGTTTGTTTTTCCTTCGTTTGTCTTTAATTACTTCTTTCAGCAGACATCGCAGTCATAAATGAATTTCGGTTTCATGTCACTGGATTTGATTCGGATAGTTTTCCTGTGAAGGATTGATATGTGAATTTATTGTGACCGGACTGGAAAATGGCCTCACGTTTCTGTGTATGCAGCTGTTTTGGGAAGGGAGAAAAAGATGACTTACCAATGTTATGATTAATGATCTGCATCCTTGGGCTTTACTGAATGTGTCCTCTGATTTCAAGCAAAATAATGCTCCTTTCTTGGAGTTTGTAATTTATTTTAAATATGTTTTTGTACAAATGTGGTGAGTCTAAGCCTGGGTAAGCTTGTGTAGATCCACCACAAGTCACAAATATGGTGAGTCCAACCTGGTGTAGATCCACCATGAGCCACAAATGTGGTGAGTCTACGCCTGGGTAAGCTGGTGTAGATCCACCACGAGTCACGAATGTGGTGAGTCAAACCTGGTGTAGATCCACCATGAGCCACAAATGTGGTGAGTCTAAGCCTGGGTAAGCTGGTGTAGATCCACCATGAGCCACAAATGTGGTGAGTCTAAACCTGGGTAACCTGCTGTAGATCCACAAATGTGGTAATTCTAAGCCTGGGTAAGCTGCTGTAGATCCACCAATGTGGTGAGTCTAAGCCTAGGTAAGGTGGTGTAGATTCACCACGAGCCGCTAATGCTATTTTCATATTAGTAAGATGTGATGTTTTGATATACGCAAATCGTATTGACACGGAGGTGCAAGACATTTGCTTATTCTGAGCAGGTCAATATAGATAAACCCAGACTCATAAAGCAGAGTGTCCAAAAACCATGTCCTGGACACTACCAAATCCTGCTCCAAATGGCAATAGTATCATTCAGGAGAACAAAGGAGCATTCAGATTACAAACATTTAAAAAAATACAAAATTTTATTGAGGTACTGATAAGAACACACATACAAACACACATATAAAATAAGGACACTAAAGACCATCCCTTTAACCCACCCTGTCCTAGGAATATATAGTGTAAAGGTACCGTCACACTTAGCGACGCTGCAGCGATACCGACAACGATCCGGATTGCTGCAGCATCGCTGTTTGGTCGCTGGAGAGCTGTCACACAGACCGCTCTCCAGCGACCAACGATGCCGGTAACCAGGGTAAACATCGGGTAACTAAGCGCAGGGCCGCGCTTAGTAACCCGATGTTTACCCTGGTTACCATCCTAAAGTAAAAAAAAACAAACGCTACATACTTACCTACAGCCGTCTGTCCTCCAGCGTTGTGCTCTGCTCTCCTCCTGCACTGACTGTGAGCACAGCGGCCGGAAAGCAGAGCGGTGACGCCACCGCTCTGCTTTCCGGCTGACCGACGCTCACAGCCAGTACAGGAGGAGAGCAGAGCACAGCGCTGGAGGACAGACGGCTGTAGGTAAGTATGTAGCGTTTGTTTTTTTTTACTTTAGGATGGTAACCAGGGTAAACATCGGGTTACTAAGCGCGGCCCTGCGCTTAGTTACCCGATGTTTACCCTGGTTACCAGTGAAGACATCGCTGAATCGGTGTCACACACGCCGATTCAGCGATGTCTACGGGGAGTCCAGCGACCAAATAAAGTTCTGGACTTTCTTCCCCGACCAGCGACAGCACAGCAGGGGCCTGATCGCTGCTGCCTGTCACACTGGACGATATCGCTAGCGAGGACGCTGCAACGTCACGGATCGCTAGCGATATCGTCTAGTGTGACGGTACCTTTAGTGCAGAGGAATTACCATGTCCCAAAGTGGCGCATAGATCAACTAAGCTGTGCACCTCACAGCACTACGTCTAAGGATATTGTTGGTTTATTATGTTTTTTTTGTTACAGAACGAGGGTCTTCAGTGACTGGATTGGGCATAGAATAAAATACTCCAACAACCATTGTTTTTATTTCATTAAAATAATTTTAGATAATGTGTTTGTGTTTTATTTAACCCTTTACTACAATTGGATTAATAATGGATAGGTGTCATAATTGACGCCTCTCCATTATTAATTTGGCTTAATGTCACCTTACAATAGCAAGGTGGCATTAACCCTTCATTGCCCCATATCCCACCGCTACACGGGAATGGGAAGAGAGTGGCCAAGTGCCAGAATAGGCGCATCTTCCAGATGTGCCTTTTCTGGGGTGGCTGGGGGCAGGTGTTTTCAGCCAGGGGGGGCAATAACCATGGACCCTCTCCAGGCTATTAATATCTGCCCTCAGTCACTGGCTTTACTACTCTGGCGGAGAAAATTGCGCGGGTGAGCCCACGCCAATTTTTTCCGCAATTTAACCCTTTAATTTAGTAGATAGAAAGGCCAAATTTTGCAGATACACACTACTGACATTAGTAGTGTGGAATCTGCAAAAAAAATGGAGAGAAGACATGGTTTACTGCATGTAAATCAGGTCTCATATCATGTCGTGTTTAGGAAGGAGAAAGAAAAAGCCGGTAATTGAATTACCGGCTTTCAAGCTGTATAGCGCTGGATGAAATATTAATATATATACATATATGTGTCTACTGACATATATATATATATATATATATATGCCTATTCTATGTGTAGACATTAATTCTACCTATTCTATTGTAAGCTGTCAGTGTGATTTTACTGTACACCGCACTGAATTACCGGCTTTTCTCTCTAACACCGCTGCGTATTTCTCGCAAGTCACACTGCTTGTCCGTGTGTAATCCGTATTTTTCACGCTTCCATAGACTTTCATTGGCGTATTTCTTGCGCAGTACGGTGACAAACGCAGCATGCTGCGATTTTGTACGGCCGTAGAAAGCCGTATAATACTGATCAGTTTAATACGGCAGATAGGAGCAGGGGCATAGAGAATAATTGTGCCGTATGTTTTGCGAGTTTTACGGACGTAGTTTCTGCGCTCTTACGTCCGTAAAACTCGCAAGTGTGACGCCGGCCTGCGATCCAAAGTGAAGAAAACTATGTGCAGCTTATAATAAGTACTATGCTGCTAGCGATCTAGAGTCCAGGACACACTGTAGAAGACCTACCAAACTGCCGGTACCATAAATGCCAATGGCGTAAAGAACGCAGTAATGATAGACTCCTAATATTCCTCTTACCCAGGTAAAGAGATAGGTAAAGTTGGGCGACACCCCCGACGCGCGTTTCGCTCCAGCGTTCTGTTTGCTTTCTCAAGGGGAAGTGTCCGTACTCCACCAGAAAAGCCTTATATCCACTGCTTCCGGTCACATGAATGGCATGTGACCCAGAAGTCAGCAAGGACTGCATGTGAACGGCGCATGCGTCCATGGCTCCCGACGCCGCAACCACCCCGCCCGGCCAGACCCCCGAGCCGCGTGAATGGGAGCATGGTGTTACCATAGCAACCAGTCACCGGCCAGGGATGCCAAGCGGCCGGACGTAGGAGGGGCGGAGCCGGGAGCAAACGGGCTAAAACTAGAGATTTGCTTCAGCATACCTAAGTTGGTTGGACATAATTTTTCCCCTTGATATCTAAGTCACTTCAGAAGGGCTACATAATCTTGCAAGGACACCTGGTGTACCAACGATCTCATGAACAGTGAGACTAAAAGATTGTGTTTTTTAGTTCGTAGCTGCAGATTGTTGCTAAATGATATTTTTCTTCTAGTAGATTAAATGGGCATCACCTAGTTTGTATTGAAGATTGTTAAATATCACAGCAGGAGAGGTCATGCAGACCAATCCTCGGTTACCTTTTTGTCACAAACAATCAAGCAATTGACCAGTGATTAACGGAAGAGGCAGCAGCAGTATGTGTATATATACACACATATACCTCAGGACAGTCACTGCCAACTACATAATAACCCATGAAAGATTAGTAGCTGCCACCACTAGGGTTGAGCGAAACGGGTTGTTCATTTTCAAAAGTCGCCGACTTTTGGCAAAGTCGGGTTTCATGAAACCCGACCCGACCCCTGTGTGGGGTCGGCCATGCGGTACGCGAATTTCGCGCCAAAGTCGCGTTTCAATGATGCGAAAAGCGCCATTTCTCAGCCAATGAAGGTGAACGCAGAGTGTGGGCAGCGTGATGACATAGGTCCTGGTCCCCACCATCTTAGAGAAGGGCATTGCAGTGATTGGCTTGCTGTCTGCGGCGTCACAGAGGCTATAAAGAGGCGTTCCCGCCACCCGCCATCTTACTGCTGCTGATCTGAGCTTAGGGAGAGGTTGCTGCCGCTTCGTCAGAAGCAGGGATAGCGTTAGGCAGGGTCCATTAACCCCCAAACCGCTTGTGCTGTAGGGATTTCCACTGTCCAACACCACCTTCAGTGTGCAGGGATAGTGGAAGCTACATTTTTTTTTCTCAGCGCTGTAGCTCATTGGGCTGCCCTAGAAGGCTCCCTGATAGCTGCATTGCTGTGTGTACGCCGCTGTGCAAACCAACTGCTTTTTTCAAAGCACAAATCCTCTTGTTCCTTCCTTTCTGCACAGCTATCTTTTTTGTTTGTCCACACTTTTTATTTAATTTGTGCATCAGTCCACTCCTTATTGCTGCCTGCCATACCTGGCTGAGATTACTGCAGGGAGATAGTAATTGTAGGACAGTCCCTTTTATTTTTTTTTTTTTTTTTAATTCTCCCTACAAAAAATAAGTTGTGGGAGATTAAGATTGGCATTTCTGCTAGAGTGCCATCCCTGTGTGTGCCATCTCTCTCACATAGTGGGCCATAGAAAGCCTATTTTTTTTGGTTGATTTTGTTTCTAAATTCTACCTGAAAAAATCAATAAATCAATCAGTGGGAGATAAATATTGGCCTCTGGGCTTGTGTGCCACTCCTGACTCCTGTGTGTGCCATCTCTCACTCAGTGGGCCATAGAAAGCCTATTTATTTTTTTGGTTGATTTGGTTTCTAAATTCTACCTGAAAAAATCAATAAATCAATCAGTGGGAGATTAATATTGGCCTCTGGGCTTGTGTGCCACTCCTGACTCCTGTGTGTGCCATCTCTCACTCAGTGGGCCATAGAAAGCCTATTAATTTTTTTTGTTGATTTGGTTTCTGAATTCTACCTGGAAAAATCAATAAATCAATCAGTAGGAGATAAATAATGGCCTCTGGGCTTGTGTGCCACTCCTGACTCCTGTGTGTGCCATCTCTCACTCGGTGGGCCATAGAAAGCCTATTTATTTTTTTGGTTGATTTGGTTTCTAAATTCTACCTGAAAAAATCAATAAATCAATCAGTGGGAGATAAATATTGGCCTCTGGGCTTGTGTGCCACTCCTGACTCCTGTGTGTGCCATCTCTCACTCAGTGGGCCATAGAAAGCCTATTTATTTTTTTGGTTGATTTGGTTTCTAAATTCTACCTGAAAAAATCAATAAATCAATCAGTGGGAGATAAATATTGGCCTCTGGGCTTGTGTGCCACTCCTGACTCCTGTGTGTGCCATCTCTCACTCAGTGGGCCATAGAAAGCCTGTTAATTTTTTTTGTTGATTTGGTTTCTAAATTCTACCTGGAAAAATCAATAAATCAATCAGTGGGAGATAAATATTGGCCTCTGGGCTTGTGTGCCACTCCTGACTCCTGTGTGTGCCATCTCTCACTCAGTGGGCCATAGAAAGCCTATTAATTTTTTTTGTTGATTTGGTTTCTAAATTCTACCTGGAAAAATCAATAAATCAATCAGTGGGAGATAAATATTGGCTTCTGGGCTTGTGTGCCACTCCTGACTCCTGTGTGTGCCATCTCTCACTCAGTGGGCCATAGAAAGCCTATTAATTTTTTTTGTTGATTTGGTTTCTGAATTCTACCTGGAAAAATCAATGAATCAATCAGTGGGAGATAAATAATGGCCTCTGGGCTTGTGTGCCACTCCTGACTCCTGTGTGTGCCATCTCTCACTCGGTGGGCCATAGAAAGCCTATTTATTTTTTTGGTTGATTTGGTTTCTAAATTCTACCTGAAAAAATCAATAAATGAATCAGTGGGAGATAAATATTGGCCTCTGGGCTTGTGTGCCACTCCTGACTCCTGTGTGTGCCATCTCTCACTCAGTGGGCCATAGAAAGCCTATTTATTTTTTTGGTTGATTTGGTTTCTAAATTCTACCTGAAAAAATCAATAAATGAATCAGTGGGAGATAAATATTGGCCTCTGGGCTTGTGTGCCACTCCTGACTCCTGTGTGTGCCATCTCTCACTCAGTGGGCCATAGAAAGCCTATATTTTTTTTGGGTTTCTAAATTCTCCCGGTAAAAATCCTTTTATTTTATTTGGTTTCTAAATTCTTCCTTAAAAAATCATTTTATTTTATTTTGTTTCTAAAGTCTCCCTGAAAAAAAAAAAATCAGTGGGAGATTAATATTGCCCTTTCTGCTTGTGTGCCAGTCTTGACTCCTGGGTGTGCCATCTCTCTCTCTCAAATAGTGGGCACTGGGCCATAGAAAGGCAATTTTTTTTTATTTGGTTTCTAAATTTTCCTGGAAAAAATCATTTTACTTTTTTTTGGTTTCTAAATTCTTCCTGAAAAAATCATTTTATTTTATTTTGTTTCTAAAGTCTCCCTGAAAAAAAAAAAAAAAACAGTGGGAGATTAATATTGCCCTTTCTGCTTGTGTGCCAGTCTTGACTCCTGGGTATGCCATCTCTCTCTCTCAAATAGTGGGCACTGGGCCATAGAAAGGCAATTTTTTTTTTAATTTGGTTTCTAAATTTTCCTGGAAAAAATCATTTTACTTTTTTTTTGGTTTCTAAATTCTTCCTGAAAAAATCATTTTATTTTATTTTGTTTCTAAAGTCTCCCTGAAAAAAAAAAAAAACAGTGGGAGATTAATATTGCCCTTTCTGCTTGTGTGCCAGTCTTGACTCCTGGGTATGCCATCTCTCTCTCTCAAATAGTGGGCACTGGGCCATAGAAAGGCAATTTTTTTTTTTTTGCTTTCTAAATTCTCCCTGAAATAAAAAAAAAAATACAGTGGGAGATTAATATTGACATTTGTGCTTGAGTGACAGTCCTGCGTGTGTGGCATCTCTCTGATTTGGTGCCACAGAAAACAGAGTGTGTAACATTGTGCCTGATTTTCCTTGCGGTCTCACCAACCTGTAAAGGGGTAGCTAAATCATACTGAAGTTATAGCTCACCGTGTAAGTTGTTTGACAGCAACAAATACCGTTACTTTGGTTAAGTTTTTAAAACAATGAGGAAGTCTGGTGGAAGAGGTCGTGGCCGTGGGCGTTCATTGTCAGCTGGTAATGATGGTAGTGGTAGTGGAGCATCAGGTGGTCGTGGGAAAAGAAATATTGCACCTAAGTCTGGAGCTGTGGAGCCAGGTTCGTCGTCTGGCTACAGAAGGCCTCGAACGCTCCCTTTTCTGGGAGTAGGAAAACCGCTTTTAAAGCCGGAGCAGCAAGAGCAAGCTTTGGCTTACCTTGCAGACTCAGCCTCTAGCTCTTTTGCCTCCTCTTTTGAAACTGGTAAATGTAAAAGCAGTGCGTCGTTAGTGGATGTTCACGGTCAGGGACAAGTCGCTTCCTTGTCCTCTTCAGCAAAAACAACAACAGAGAAGGATGCAGCAGGCGACACAACGGGTTACTCCATGGAGCTTTTTACACATACCGTCCCTGGCTTAGAAAGTGAAGCAGTTAACAGGCCATGCCCATTACAAGTTGAATCTGACATGGAGTGCACTGATGCACAGCCACAGCCAGACTACTATGCTGGTCCTTTGACTCAGACCACAACATTGCCCTCGCAGGGTACTGATCCAGAATCAGACCCTGATGAGACTATGTTGCCCCATCACGAACGCTCTACCACCGACTTACACGGTGACACAGACGAAGTTGCGCACGAGCTAGAAGAGGAGGTTATAGATGACCCAGTTGTTGACCCAGATTGGCAGCCATTGGGGGAACAGGGTGCAGGCGGCAGTAGTTCTGAAGCGGAGGAGGAGGGGCCGCAGCAGGCATCAACATCGCAACAGGTTCCATCTGCCGGGCCCGTATCTGGCCCAAAACGCGTGGCAAAGCCAAAAACTGTTGGAGGACAGCGTGTCCATCCGGTTAAAGCTCAGTCTGCAATGGCTGAAAAGGGATCCGAGGCTCGAAAGAGTGCAGTCTGGAATTTTTTTAAACAACATCCAATTGATTCGCACAAAGTCATCTGTCAAAAATGTTCAACTAGCTTAAGCAGAGGTCAAAATCTGAAAAGTCTCAATACAAGTTGCATGCATAGACATTTAACCACCATGCATTTGCAAGCCTGGACTAACTACCAAACGTCCCTTAAGGTTGTAGCACCCTCGGCCAATGAAGCTAGTCAGCAACGCTACATCCCTTCCGTCACTGTAAGGCCACCATTTTCCGCACCACCTGCAGTATCTGTGCAGGTTTCTTTGCCAGCCCAAAGCAGTCAGGGTCAGGGAATCACCAGTTTCGTAGGAGGAAATACTGCATCTAGGGCATCGGCGGAAACAATACCGTCTCCAACCGTCTCTCAGTCTGCCATGTCCACCGGCACATCCGCTAGTTCCACGATCTCCAGCTCTCCAGTCCAGCTCACCCTACATGAGACTCTGGTTAGAAAAAAGGAAGTACTTATCCTCGCATCTGCGTACACAGGGTTTTAACGCCCACATAGCTAGACTAATCTCGTTAGAGATGATGCCCTACCGGTTAGTTGAAAGCGAAGCTTTCAAAGCCCTGATGGAGTACGCTGAACCACGCTACGAGCTACCCAGTCGACACTTCTTTTCGAGAAAAGCCATCCCAGCCCTGCACCAGCATGTTAAACAGCGCATCGTCCATGCACTCAGGCAATCTGTGAGTGCAAAGGTGCACCTGACTACAGATGCATGGACCAGTAGGCATGGCCAGGGACGTTACGTGTCCATCACGGCACACTGGGTGAATGTGGTGGATGCAGGGTCCACAGGGAACATCAATTTCGGGACAGTTGTGCCTAGCCCACGGTCTAGGAAACAGTTGGCTGTAGGCGTTTGCACCCCCTCCTCCTCCTCGTCCTCTTGCAGAAGGGAGAGCTCTTCCACAGACCGCAGTCGCCCAACCACTCCATCGGCAGCTGTCACTGTTGCACACCAGTTGTCCCATTATGGCCCAGCTACTGGCAAGCGTCAGCAGGCTGTATTGGCTATGAAGTGTTTGGGCGACAACAGACACACCGCGGAAGTTCTGTCCGAGTTCTTGCAGCAAGAAACGCAGTCGTGGCTGGGCACAGTAGATCTTGAGGCAGGCAAGGTAGTGAGTGATAACGGAAGGAATTTCATGGCTGCCATCTCCCTTTCCCAACTGAAACACATTCCTTGCCTGGCTCACACCTTAAACCTGGTGGTGCAGTGCTTATTGAAAACTTATCCTGGGTTCTCCGACCTGCTCCTCAAAGTGCGTGGACTTTGCTCACATATCCGCCGTTCGCCTGTACACTCCAGCCGTATGCAGACCTATCAGCGGTCTTTGAACCTTCCCCAGCATCGCCTAATCATAGACGTTGCAACAAGGTGGAACTCAACACTGCACATGCTTCAGAGACTGTGCGAACAGAGGCGGGCTGTTATGTTTTTGTGGGAGGATACACATACACGGGCAGGCAGTAGGATGGCAGACATGGAGTTGTCAGGTGTGCAGTGGTCGAAGATACAAGACATGTGTCAAGTCCTTCAGTGTTTTGAGGAATGCACACGGCTGGTTAGTGCAGACAACGCCATAATAAGCATGAGCATCCCCCTAATGTGTCTGCTGATGCAAAGTTTGACGCACATAAAGGATCAGGCGTCTGCACCAGAGGAAGAGGAAAGCCTTGTTGACAGTCAGCCATTGTCTGGTCAGGGCAGTGTACAGGACGAGGTAGTGGGCGAAGAGGAGGTGGAGGACGAAGAGGATGATGGGGATGAGTATATTTTTAATGAGGAAGCTTTCCCGGGGGCACTGGAAATTGGTGGCGTGGCAAGGCCGGGTTCTGGTTTTGTGAGGGACACAAGTGACGTAGATTTGCCTGAAACTGCCGCTCAACCAATCACAACCGCAGATTTGACAACTGGAACTTTGGCCCACATGGCAGATTATGCCTTACGTATCCTCAAAAGGGACACACGCATTACTAAAATGATGAACGATGACGATTACTGGTTGGCCTGCCTCCTTGATCCTCGCTATAAAGGCAAATTGCAAAATTTTATGCCACATGAGAACTTGGAACTAATATTAGCAACCAAACAATCAACTCTTGTTGACCGTTTGCTTCAGGCATTCCCAGCACACAGCGCCCGTGAACGTTCTCACACGAGCAGCAGGGGGCAGCAGAACAGAAGTGTTAGAGGTGCAGAAATCTGAAGTGGCGTTGGACAGAGGGGTTTTCTGACCAGGTTGTGGAGTGATTTTGCTATGACCGCAGACAGGACAGGTACTGCTGCATCAATTCAAAGTGACAGGAGACAACATTTGTCCAGTATGGTTACTAACTATTTTTCATCCCTTATCGATGTTCTACCTCAACCGTCATTCCCATTTGATTACTGGGCATCCAAATTAGACACCTGGCCAGAATTGGCAGAATATGCATTGCAGGAGCTTGCTTGCCCAGCAGCTAGTGTCCTATCAGAAAGAGTATTCAGTGCTGCAGGTTCAATATTAACCGAAAAAAGGACTCGTCTGGCTACCCAAAATGTTGATGATCTAACCTTCATTAAAATGAACCACAACTGGATTTCGAATTCTTTTGCCCCACCTTGCCCGGCCGACACCTAGCTTTCATATGAAAAGGTATTGCCTGTGGACTACTCTGAATGACTTTACCAATCTCGTAATTTGCAGCAGCTGATTGTCCAGCATACGACATGTTTACACCTCCCTAAATGGCCAAACTCCCCACACGGGGCCGTGGTATCGCCACTTGGCTTAAGCACCCGTGAGAGTGCTGTTTGTCTGAAGAGGTGGGTGTGCACGCTTTTGGTCGACGGCACTGCCACTGGGTCCCTCATAGTACAATAAAGTGTCTCTGGCGGTGGTGGTGCGCACCCAACGTCAGACACACTGTTGTAACATGAGGGGCCCTGGGCATGTACCGCCGGCCACAAGAGAGTTCCCCCACCCCCAGCTCAAACATTGCTCTACCACTTGCACAATTATCTCTCACAGTTCCACCTATGTTTAGTCTATGTGCTGACATCCGTAAATTCCTGCCACTGACAATACCATTGTGTTAACATGTATGATGGTACTTAACATAGTCAGGGGCAGTGTCCTATATTTACCCAAGTAAATACTTTGTGCCAAATTACTAGGTCTGAAACTACGCAGAGGAGCCCACCCCTGTACCTAATGATTGCACCCTTTTGGTTTTTCTTTTTCTTGTAATGCGAGACATTAACATGTATTTATTTTTTGGGACTACTAACTGGCAGACACTCATTACAATCGGCCGCCGCTGACAACACCAATGGTGCCCACTGCCTGTGTACCCCTGCAAGAGAATTCAAAGTGCCTACAGCCCAAATTTATTACGTTAGGCCTTCGAAGCCTGTCTGCGGTCCCTCCTTCCACTAGGCCTCCACTGACCTGTCTACTGCTGCCCGTGTTCCCCTGGAACCAATTTTAAATTGCCTACAGCCTAATTTTATTATATTAGGCCTTCGAAGCCTGTCTGCGGTCCCTCCTTCCACTAGGCCTCCACTGACCTGTCTACTGCTGCCCGTGTTCCCCTGGAACCAATTTTAAATTGCCTACAGCCAAATTTTATTATGTTAGGCCTTCGAAGCCTGTCTGCGGTCCCTCCTTCCACTAGGCCTCCACTGACCTGTCTACTGCTGCCCGTGTTCCCCTGGAACCTATTTAAAAGTGCCTACAGCCCAATATTTTATTATGTTAGGCCTTCGAAGCCTGTCTGCGGCCCGTTCTTTCTACTACTCCTACACTGACCAGACCACTGCTGCCCGTATACCCCTGGAACCTATTTAAAAGTGCCTACAGCCCAATATTTTATTATGTTAGGCCTTCGAAGCCTGTCTGCGACCCGTTCTTTCTACTACTCCTACACTGACCAGACCACTGCTGCCCGTGTACCCCTGGAACCTATTTAAAAGTGCCTACAGCCCAATATTTTATTATGTTAGGCCTTCGAAGCCTGTCTGCGGCCCGTTCTTTCTACTACTCCTACACTGACCAGACCACTGCTGCCTGTGTACCCCTGGAACCTATTTAAAAGTGCCTACAGCCCAATATTTTATTATGTTAGGCCTTCGAAGCCTGTCTGCGGCCCGTTCTTTCTACTACTCCTCCACTGACCAGACCACTGCTGCCCGTGTACCCCTGGAACCTATTTAAAAGTGCCTACAGCCCAATATTTTATTATGTTAGGCCTTCGAAGCCTGTCTGCGGCCCGTTCTTTCTACTACTCCTACACTGACCAGACCACTGCTGCCCGTGTACCCCTGGAACCTATTTAAAAGTGCCTACAGCCCAATATTTTATTATGTTAGGCCTTCGAGCCTGTCTGCGGCCCGTTCTTTCTACTACTCCTACACTGACCAGACCACTGCTGCCCGTGTACCCCTGGAACCTATTTAAAAGTGCCTACAGCCCAATATTTTATTATGTTAGGCCTTCGAAGCCTGTCTGCGGCCCGTTCTTTCTACTACTCCTCCACTGACCAGACCACTGCTGCCCGTGTACCCCTGGAACCTATTTTTAATTGCATAGAGCATCCTTTTTTTAATAGTAGGCGTACAAAGTCTGTCTGCGGTCCACTATTGAAATTGTCCTCCACTGCCCAGAGCAATGCTGCCTGTGTACCCCTGTAACCTTTTTTAAACTGCAGTGAGCCACATTTTTGGTTTAAGGCCTACTACCTGTGTCTGTCTGCGCCACTCAATACAGCTGTGTTCCTTTGGAAAAAGCTGAGCGTCAATAGTCTTGTTTTCAGCCTCTAGGAATTTTAAAACTACATTGGGGCTACAACTTTGGTAGGGCCTACTAACGGTGTCTGCCGCCCCAAGGTGTGCCCCAGGTTTCGTCCACATTGCTTCGATCTTCCTACTCTCGTTTAGTAGTTGGTGAAAACTACACTGCATTAGGCCTACAAATTGGGTATGGGGTGTAGAGACGGTGTCTTCCGCTCCAAGGTGTTCTCCAGGTTGCCTTTCCTGAGCTTCTATCTTCAGGCTCTTGTTAAATAGTGGTTAAATGGAACAACTGCATTTGGCGTACTAGTTGGTTTGGGGCCTACTAACAGTGTCTGCCGCTCCTTGCTGTTCTCCTGGTTTCCTGTCCTGAAATTCCATTTTCAGGCTCTCGTTAAGTAGTTGTTAATGTTAGACTGCATTTGGCCTACTAGTTGGGTTGGGGCCTACTATCGGTGTCTGCCACTCCTTGCTGTTCTCCTCCACTGAACAAAGCTGTGCCGCCTGTTTACTACTGTTGCCAATTTTGAACTGCATTTCGACTACTTACTGATTTGGGCCTACTCTCTGTGTCAGCCTCTCATTCCAGTTGTCCTCCACTGCAATGCCCCCTGGTTACTCCTGTGTTACCAATTTTGAACTGCATTTAGCCCACTTTATTCTTTGGGCCTATATCTGTGTTTCCTCCTCATCCTGCCCATTGCCCAGCCAGTGATAGATGAGTCTGCTGGTACATTGACCCATAACGCAACATTTCCCGTGCACGCTACACTGCAAGATTGTGACCCTGCTGAAAGGCAGGGCCCCCTTCCCGCATACCATACCACCTTACACGGGGACAAAGAGGAAGGTGCAGATGAAAGTGCAGGTTCCTTCATCAGGTGGGGGGAGGAATACTAGTTGGCGACGTCACTGGCACAGGGCCTCTCATAGTACGCAAAAGTGTTGCTGCCGGTGGGAGGCGCCCCCGCCGTGCAAACACACCGCTGTACTTTGAGGGGCCCTGTGCCGGTGCCAATGCCAATGAGTGGGCCCCCCCTGCTTGCTCAGGATCACAGCACTTGCAAAGTTGAAATACTTACCTCTCCCTGCTCCACTGCCGTGACGTGGTCCAGATTTACTGGGCCCACTAATTACTTGAACCAGCCCTACCCCCCACAACTTTAGCCAAATGACCCCCAATTTCAAATGCCTTCCAATTATTATAAGCTAAATTACGATTGACAAGCTTCTGTAACAAGAATGGATGTTTTTGCCATTAAAATGGGCAGTGTAGGTGTTTTCCTGGCCTCCACTCACTGCCGACTATGCTCCCCCATTGACTTGCATTGGGTTTCGTGTTTCGGTCGATACCCGACTTTTCGCGATAATCGGCCGATTTCACTCGACTCGACTTCTAAGATAGTCGGGTTTCGCGAAACACGGCTCGACTCTAAAAAGGTCAAGGTCGCTCAACCCTAGCCACCACCAATCGTTTTACAGGCTGATTGGACACCCGTTACATGTAGTGTATGGCTTCGGGGTGTGGTTTACAGAGCTAGAGGGCACAACTATTACATTTTATATTTAATCCGAAAAGATCGGCAGTGCTTAAAAAAATAAAATAAAAAACACTAGATGATACAAAATGGGAACAATACAATGGAACATCTACAGTTACATAAAAAAAAAGAATAACAAAAGAAATTACTAAATCTGAGTCATGTAATTGGCTCACAGCTTAGCAGAGGAAGATATTCCTTGGGAGAATGTGTGAGCAGGTAGCGGGATGCAGTAACAGACAGGAGGGAGATCAAGGGTTAACGTTATTTTTACTTGAACAGGGGAATACTCCACACAGGGATATAAGCACAATAGGTGTGCTGAAGGAAGTGACAAAGGCAACAAGTATAGCAACTGTTTATTAAGGGTTAACTTATCAGTCCAAAGTATTCCTGACTGAAAAGTACTAGGTTGAAATGATGGTGCCAATGCTGTTAGCACGTGATGAATCCAGTGTTCTCCTGAAGGCATTGATGATCTGGCTCCTGGCAGTGATGGTGAATTCTCGATATCTTGTGCGGGGTCCTGGGTCCAGGATCCGGGTTGCAAAGTGAAGTGCAGTTTCGAACACTGCTGGAGCTTGACGAAGCTCCGCAGAAGTATGCGGGTGAGAAAGGGTACAGTTCTCAGTGAGTCACAAGGTATTTCTTAGGCGGCACACGCGTGTTTACTGACCCGTTACATCGGGTACCTTCCGCAGTGGGAGCCAACGGGCAAAAGACAGTTCTCCGGTCACAGTCTCTGTATGTGGCAGCAGGGAAGCTATAGCGCGGGTTGTCACGGTGCTCAGAAGACGGAACACCAAACTTCCCCTGCTGCACGCTGCGTGCTCCCACCAAGTCTGCTTTTTTGTGCGCTCTCCCCTTTTTAGTCTCGTCACACCCCCTGCTCTCGAGTGCAAAGGTCGGTCTGGGTCTCTAAGCTTTCCCACAGACAACAAAGGTGAGAGCTCCGTAAGTTCCGGACCTGGCGCAAGAAAGGTACTGTCATGATCCAGGTCGGAGTTTGCTTCTTGCTTTACTTTCCCTGGCCTGGTTATGGTGGGGTTAACCTTTCCTGCCTCTCTTTGGTTCATGGGTGACTATTTATTGGTGCCATTTCTGGCAGCATTTGTCAGTGATAGTTTCAGTCCCTGGCTTGAGCAGCTGACCCATATACCCTAGTGATCCTTCAGCCTCTGACTACCCGCATTTGTGCCTGACCCTTTCCCTATCCCTGACTTAGTATGTGTTTGGTGGTTCTCTCACTATATGAATCCCTCAGGATTGAATTTTGAACCCTGCCTCCTGCTTTACGTCTCTGTTACTACTTTTCCCGTCTGTCTTTGACTCTTTGGCTCGTACCCCAACTACGACTTTTGTCTCACGTTTTGGATCCCGTGCTCCCATCTGGTACCGATTTCTGGCTTGTCTCTAACCACGCTCATTGCTGTGACCTCTGGTACTTTGTCTTCCTTTTTCTTGCTGACCGGCCTGTCTGACCACAACTCTGCAGGACGATTGGTTTTCCTCTTTGCCTGTGGCTGAATTTGCTTTTAATAATCGCATTAATCAGTCCACGGGCACTTCCCCTTTCTTCTGTAATTATGGGTTTCACCCTCATTGTGGAGAATTTTCCCAACTGGATTCAAGGTGTTCTGGAGCTGATCTTGCTGTTCAACGGTTGGGGGAGGTGTGGCAGGAGGTTCACTGGTACATTGAGGAGGCTCAGGGGAGGTATAAATTCTTTGCTGACAAGGTATGGTTGTCCACCAGGAATATTAAGCATAAAGTTCCTTCAGCTAAGTTGGGGCCCAAGTTCATTGTCCCTTATGAATTTATCGAGGTAGTCAATCATGTGGCCTTCCATTTGTGCCTTCACCCATCACCACGGATCCCCAATGTGTTCCATAAAGCTCTTTTGAAACCGTTGGGGTCTTCCTCAGGGAGGTCTCCATCTCCGCCGCCACATATTTCGGTGGATGGTCAGGGTGAGTATGAGGTAGAACGGATTGTAGACTCTCGCATGGTCCATCACTCACTCCAATATCTGGTCCATTGAAAGGGTTACAGTCCTGTTGATCGGTCCTGGGTCTAGCGCGATCGGTCCATTTGGATCAGTTGATTGGAGCCTTTCATGCTCAGTATCCTGTGAAAACCTGAGGGTCCAGTAGTCTTCCCCTTGAGAGGAGGGTACTGTCATGATCCACGTCGGGGTTTGCTTCTTGCTTTTCTTTCCCCTGCCTGGTTATAGTGGGGTTAACCTTTCCTGCTTGAATTCTGAACTCTGCCTCCTGCTTTCCATCTCTGTTACTATGTTTCCCATCTGGCTTTGACTCTTTGGCTCGTACCCTGACTACGTCTTCTGTCTCACGTTTTGGATCCCGCGTTCCTGTCTGGTACCAATTTCTGGCTTGTCTCTGACCATGCGCACTGCTGTGACTTCTTGTACTTCATCTTCCTGTTTGTTGCTGACCAGCCTGTCTGACTACTTTGCCGTCTCCTAATGGTGCTCCGTGCGTTGCACTGTGGTGCTTCACGGTGAGTACTACCTGTTTCCCCTTACCTGCGCCCCCTGGTGATGGTTGTGTACAACTGCCTTGCAGTTGCATTACAGGTACCCCGGTTCAACCCTTCTTCCTACAAATGGACAGAGCCATAGCAAGCTGTTTCTTTCTGAAATGACTATTGATCCAGGTTTTGCGTTTTATTAGATCCTAAATTATGCCCATATACCTTCCCTTGATAACCTCATGTGGGATGTTCTCTGTCCGCCATTATTTTATGAAATCCCTAATTTATGAGATATCTTTGCCTCTGAAGATCACCGGCGTTACACATTGCTGTCATGATTTTACCATGACATAGACCCCAAATATAAATATGAAATATGAAAATTGAATTGCATTACTGTCTTAGAAATATGTAAAAATTGAGAAAGTTTAGTTCATAAATTGGCCAATTCATGTGTACCTGGAAGCCACAATAAGGCATTTCTCATTTCCAGGACCTAGCAATGCCTTTCCTCATTTAGAATAAAGTCTTCATCTGTATGGGAGCATAAATCCTCTGTTGAGGGGTAGTGGTCCTGGTGGGATTAAAAACACCTGTGGCTAAAAGGAGAAGTGCTCAGTCAAAAGGCTAATAAATACAACTTCAAAAAAATTACCATCACATTGAAACATAGACTAAGTGTGAACAGGTGCTGAACCTAGAGTTACCAACTCATATACTCTCAAACAAAAAGGCAGCACACTGTGGCGCCAAAGCATGTAAATATGAAATATGAAAATTGAACTGCATTACTGCATTAGAAATATGTAAAAATTGAGAAACTTCAGTGAGATATAGATTTTAGTCTATCCTTGGATGTGACGGTAAGTTTTTTAAAGTTTGTATTCATTAGCCTTCTGACTGAGCACTCCGCCTTTTAGCCACAGGTGTTTTTAATCCCAGCAGGACCACTACCTTTCCACAGAGATATAGATTTTAGTCTAAAAGAGGATTTATGTTCCTATACAGATGAAGACTTTATTCTAAGTGAGGAAAGGCATTGCTAGGTGCTGGAAACGAGAAATGCCTTATCGTGGCTTCCAGGTACACATGAAATGAATTGGCCCATTTATGGGCTAAACTTTCTCAATTTTTACATATTTCTAATGCAGTATTGCAATTCAATTTTCATATTTCATCTTTACATGCTATGGCGCTACAGTGTGCTGCCTTTTTGTTTGAGAGTATATGAGTTGGTGACACTAGGTTCAGCACCTATTCACACTTAGTCTATGTTTGGTTGTGACGGTCAGTTTTTTTAAGTTTATAAAACCCAAATATGACATATGAAGCATCATCTATCAGGCCATTATTCAACTGTAGGAATTCTAGTGGCCCCACGGCAATGTGAGTGCTTCACGTTGGTCCCTTCGATATGAAGCTGAAAATATATATATCTCAGAAATATTAGATCAACACAAACTGCAGTATTTATATCTGAACACTGGAGACACCACATTCTTTCATAATAGCAGCTTCTGCCTCTTGCATCACAAATCTTAGACTCTATATCTGTTTCCCACAATAAAAATCTTGTTATAATCACCAGGGCACTGCAGGGGATCCCTGCTTCAAAGTGGATTTTAATTAGTTTTTGTCACTTAGCTATAAGTAATTTACTCTCTTCCCATATGTTAAACATCCTACTCCAAAAAGGGGTTTAGATTGTCATCTTTATCCTGGAGGTGTTATATATCTTAGTTTTTTATGACAAAGATGTTCAGAGATGCCTCCATTTTCTGTTAGTTGATACACTGTGTTCCTAGATGCTATCCTGCAGAAAAGTCACTGTCTTGGTGATCTGCACCTGACTTGAGATTGGAGATTGCAATGCCAGTATCTCTAAGTGGGGGATTATTTGCGTACAAATAACGGTGTATAAATGGTGCCCATGTATGTGCACAAAAATGGTAATTATGGCACTCCTATGGATGGTGGTCAAGTAGGATCCTATCCTATATAAATCTTGTAGAAAACTTGGCACTCAGGTAAATTACTCAGGTAAATGTAAGCAGAATTTTGGAGTGCCTACACAAAATAAAATTAAGAAACATTTCAGTCCTACAATGACCTTCATCATTCAGACAGAGTGCAATGTGCACAGGGTTACAGGCAGAAATGAACGCTCAGGATATGCAGCACCTGCTGTAACCCTGTGCACTCTGCAATCTTTCTGACTGATGAAGGTCATTATAAGACCAAAACATTTCTTTATTTCGGCATCAACATACGAATGGCCGGTTCAACCCCACCAATAACTGGAAAGGGCATACAAGGATAGCCTTTCTTAGCCACATAGCTCAAGTGTGTTAGGAAAGCGCTGGCTACATATGTCACCTTCCTTCTCTCAGCAGGGATGCCGGCGTGATCACTCACTGATCCATGCTGCTACCCGCCATCTGTCTCCACCCAGGACCTGCACACAGCACACAGGCTTCCTGGGAGAATGCTTAGGGTTCTGTGCTTCTTAAAGGGGCCATGCACGCTTCTGAAAATGCCCCCAGCCAATGGCTGGGAGGCATTGGGTATTTAAGACATGTTACCCAAATGGGAAGAACCTTAGCAACATTAGTATCAGAGTTTCCTGTTACCCATTTGTAAGGTCCATCCTGTTGTACCTTTGTAAGGAGGAAGACCAGGCTGCAAGTACCTGCATTGAGCCGGGTCTGGAACTGCTGAGGCTGTGTCCCTTGTTTCCTGGGGAAAATATAGGGGACCGGACAGGTCCCATGACCCAGGAAGAGGGGGCGTGTTTAGAGAGGAAACCCGGCCGGAAGCTGAGGAGGGAGAAAGCATGCAAAGCTGCAGAGAGGCCCCTGCTGTCAGCATGCGAGCAGCAGGGCAGGCAGCACGCTCCACACCCGAACCGCCAGAGCTGTGACGGACTTTAGCAGGCAGACCCGGTGGCCTAGAGAGAGACTTGGCAGGATCAGACAGCATGCAGCAGAGGGACGGGAGTGCTCCAGCCCTTGAAAATCAATATAGCACATAACTGGGCTTAACCTATCCCGCCAGCCATGAGAGGAGCAAGGTGCATGCGCAGCGTGCTCCACGAGGTGCACAGGCAGGCCGAGATGAATCAGGGCAGGCCATATGCCAGGATGATGCAGAAGCCTGCTGCAGTGACAGTGAGAGAGTCATGAGCCCTGTTCAGCTTAGCGCTGCACATAAGCTTAAGAGCCAGGGCAGTGTGCAGGACTGTTTGTTGCTGCCCACATTGTCAGACTTTGCCACACCGTTTGACAAGGACCCTGACAGTATTGCGGCCTTGCCTGCGTTGGCCACTGCCACTTATGGACTAGGGGCCCAGTGGAAGGTACTGGACACCGACCACTGCCGCGAGAAAACAGACCACCGTTACCAGCAGGACCTTCTTGGACAAGCACCGCACCAGCTGTTGTCAGCGATACTGACTTTCAAGCAGCATCTACAGTTGTTGAAACTTCTGACACGATAAGTGTACAAAGGAATAGCTGTTACTGAATCTACTGTTTTTCCACCCTGCATATACTTTTGGCCATTGAGCAGTTCATTCTGCCATTTAACTGTGTATCTCCCTGATTAAACTGTTTGACTCCCTGTGTGGAGTATCCCCCTGTTAAAGTAAAATTGTTAACCCTTGCTCTGCCTCCTGTCTGTCACTGCATCTCGCAACCTGCTTACACTTTTACCCAAACCCATTCTGCCTGAACCTGCAACTGTGATCCATTCTGTGCTCCTGTACCTGTCTTGCCTGATTCCACATCTGTCTACCAACCATCTTCTTTTTATTAATCTGTCCAGGCCGGTACTGCTTCCCTGCCCCTTGGTGTGGGGGTGGTGGTCAGGGGGGGCAGCTGCCATGACTCGGGGTCTATCCTGGAGTAGAACCTAGTGTCCACCTGGCTCAAGTCTAACCACACCATCAGAGGCTATAGTGAAGAAGCAGGTGTCTGCTTGGTTACACACCTGCAGGCTCTCTCCGGACTGTGGCACAGTGGATCCAAAAACGCGTGCGTAACAGTGTCTTCCCAGAGAGAGCCAAGAGCCATCTTTTGTGCAACCTGATCTCCTGCAATAATAAAATAGGGAAATTGCCTTCTATAGAATCGGGAATATAGCAATAATCCTCAAACTTCAAGCAGAATAAATCATAAAGAATGGACAAAAATGAAGATACTAGATAACCTTACTTATTAGAACAGTGTATTTAAGGAAAACTCTAAAAGACATTGAAAGATCTAGATGGGATACTGTAGAGTTGTGAAGGACCAGCAAGGACAAAATCCTGCTTTTTTCCCCCCAACAATGGAATTTTCTTTCACTCCTTATGAATGAGTAAACAGGTCTTTGAAATTTGGTGCTAGTTAAGAGACATGAGAAGTCAATTGGTAGATACAATATAAATTGGAATGGAATTGACCTCAAAGAACCTTATACTTGATGAACCAAAGACAAGACAAGATGGTCAATGATGGACTTTGACTTAACGTCTCAAAAGTCTTTAGCAAAACCAAAGTTCAACAATGTGTTTGCCCATCCATGCCAAGTGACAAGGACCATACTGAAGCTTTATATATTTTTGGACATATCATTACAAGAGATGGTAGAGCATAAATGAAAGAAGAAGACCGGTCACATGGAAGATGCACACAACCACAGAAAAACTTAGAGATCCAAGTTGAAGACAGGACATCATGAGGGAACACTATATGGCATAGAAATCAACTTTTCTGGACTCATTACTGATAAAACCTGGAGTACTCTATGAATGTGTCAATGGAGTGGGTGTGAGCACACAGTGTCCCATTCACCCAGCTGCTGAGAAATCTTGCAGTGGGCAGGAAATAATAGGAGACTGAGGTGGCACCTGGAATGTGATTTCACATCAATTACTGTCAGATAAAAATACACCATTAATCAAGCTATTGCTCTTACCAACCAAGGTGAAAGAATGAATGCAGAGTATGGAGGAGGATACAGAAAGGTTAGAGCTACGTGGGGAGGATGGGTAGTCCTGCCAGGGGACAATAGCCCACCAATTAAACTCCCAGAGAGAGCTTGTCAGTAAAGGTATTCACTCTGTCACTGTGTGGTGATAATAATCAGTTATTATACTGTAGAACACAGCACCAGTTATAACTACACGTGGCGAGAACTGCAGACAAAGGGTATATTGTAATGATGTGACGGTGACCGCTTTCCGCTATGGTCCCTGCACGAAAAGTACATGACATAAACAGGTGCAAAATTGGAGACAAAAATAGGAAACTCATAATTGTACTGAAGTCCTACAGGTGACATCAATTATTGGATAAAGGGCTAACAAAAAGTTATATTAGACAAAAGGAATTAGAATTGCAAAATGTTATTGAAACATACCCGTTAGGGTTAAAGGGAATGAATACAAAATAGTCCAATCCAGCAACTGAGAAGATTCCCAGGAGAGGCTGATGTACCAAAATTACTCAACAAGGAATGCACAAAATATCCAAAACCAAATTGTACATCTAAAAAGTGGGGTCACTAGTGCCAAAGTTCCAGGGCATAACTGTAACACCACAGGTAACTGGTTGTTACAGTGATGTTGCCTTCCCTTCGGGGAGGGTGATGTCACACTTGGTGGCAAGGAGGATTATCTCTATCAGGTAAGGCACTCCCATTCAACACAATTTGAATCCAGGCTAGGAGGGGGAGCTCAGGACCCGGATTCAAGGGAGCTTCCTTAGACTTTATGTATCCTGGTCTGGGGGAGGAGTCAGTCAGTCGGAGTTAGTCTCCAGGAGGGAGAGATAGAAGAAGGACGTCTAGAACAGACAGAGAGGCCTAGCAGCCACGTGGGAGCTGCAGCCTCTGGAAAGAGTGAGAATTTTAAGGAGTTGAATAGTGGAGGAACTCAGAGGGAAGAAGCACAGAGGAGGAAGAGGCTCAGGAGGGGAACAGTGGAAGGACACCTTAGGAGACAGAGCGCAGAAATGGGGTATCGGGAGCCCGAGGTCGTGTTGTTCTCCAGGATGCGCGACAGAACCGGAGGGCAAAGGACTGTATGTCAATTGCCCGCATCAAGTCTGAGGTGAAACAGTAACCTGGTAGCCCGGGTCATGATAGAGACCCTATAAACAGGCTTGCACTGCCTATCGTACAGACATCTGTCTCAGGACAGGAGGGGACATTGCAACCAAGCTTCAAGCGGCAGAGACCTCACCAACTAAAGTAGTGCAAGTAGGAAAGGCTTACGGACCTCACCTGGGAGAGGGATCCCCTATTGCCTCCAAGCCGGCCGGACCACAGCTACCCTGCACTTGGTACCCTGGACTGAGGGTCTGACTGCTATCAACAGTAAATCAGGTAAAGACTGCAAACCTGTGTCCTCGTTCTTTACTATACCATCCACCACACCATCTGTGACATACACCTGGGAAGCCCTGAGGACCCCAATTCACCTCTGGGAAGCGTCACCATCTAGCCGCCATACCATCTCCCCAGAGGACCCCTTTAATCGGCGTCGGTCCCAACTGACCGAATACCACAGGTGGCGTCACGAGCAATAGACTTTATCCACAATACCCTTTAAAAGACCTTTCCCCTTTAATTAGGCGCCCAGGGCCACGGACCAGGTTGCAGCCACCGTGACATCCCCTTTAATAGCGACTGGACCCAGTGCCGAGTACCCCACGGCCCTGGCGGGCGTTCCATAATGTTGATACAGTAAGATCCTGGGGTAAAGAAGGGAGCCATAGGACAATACTGCTCCCAGACATGAAGTCTGCGGACTGCTGTAGTTCTATAGCTTATGAAACGCCAGCACTCCAACGCATGTGGCACAATGACGTTACTGCAAGGTGCCTGTGATGGCCCACTGTGCAGCGAGAAGAGGATTCAGCTGCTCAGAATAGGTGAACAGTAGTTTTATTTTTTGTGGTAGCACAAATGGGTCATTAATACTTACCAAAAAGACCACCTGGGGGACTTTTTATGCCAAGAGGCACTCAAGTGACATTATTCCATAGTTCTGGAGCACAATGGCTGCCTTACCCCTGGCATTACACCATTGCGTAGTACACATGAAGCTGCATGAGCCAAACACCAGCTAGTATCTGTGAATGCAAAAATATAAGGTACTATTAAGTGCAAGGAGTGTGGATAATACTGCTGAATAAAGGGAAAAGGTTGAGGAAAATATAGGGAAGGGGAAACGGAAAATAATTAGATCAGTGAATAAAATAGTGTTTTTAAGGCATTTTGAAAATTGTAGATACTGACAGTTAACCTGATTTTTGAGGTAGTGCATTCCAGAGAATTGCCACAGCATGAGAATAATCATGGGCGGTCTGAATTATGGAATATGATAGCCTTAGATCATTAACAGAATGGAAAGGATGGGTAGAGTGGTAGACAGATGAGTATGAGATGTAGTGTGGTATCGGGTGGTAAGAAGAGATGAAGGAGAAGATGTAGGGTGGTGCAGCACTGTGGAAATGTGTAAGATGCTATACAGGTAAAGACAGACATGTAGAGTGGTGCAGCACTGTGGAGGGGAATGAGTAGTGAGGTAGACTGAGTTGAGGAGGAGCTATAGGGTAGCACTGCACTATGGAGAGCTTGGTGGTTGACAGCTATACATTTATGATAACAATAAACCTAGCTGCATAATAAATGCCAGGGGGGTAACACCAATGGTAGTCCACCCTCTGAAAACCAACACCAACTCCGAAAGACATAAAAATGAGGAGAAATAAGGAGTAGCAGGTGAAAAAAGAGAATCAAATACAAATTTTATTAAATATCAAAGGTTAAAACTCATACAACGCAGTAACAAAACACCAAAACAGTACAGTATGTCAGGGCCACCCATTAGAGATAAATAGATTAAATATTACATACAAACACACCAGTGGGGCATAAAAAAGCCACAGTCCAGAAGGTAAGCTTAGATAAAGATCCTCCCAGAGTAACAGAAAAATCAGGTAATAACCAGTAACACAATATTAAATAGTGCTAGGGAAAAAAGCTTACCAGCGGTATCAAGGCAGTATCTTGGTGGCCCAAGGCAGGATGTCAAAAGACCCCTGAGGATGAGAAGTGAGGTAGACTGAGATGAGGAGGAGCTATAGGGTAGTACAGGACTATGGAGAGCTTTATGGTTGACAGCTATAAATTTATGTTGCATTCTACAGTGCATGGTTAACTAGTGCAATGACTGGCACAAAAGGGAGGTGTGACGCTAGTCAAAGCCCAAGGACAAGCCACGAGATAGCAAAGTCAATACCAAAAGAGCATGTAGCAAACCGAGATAACATACAAAGTTGTAAGTCAGGTCAAATTCCAGGGTCAATATACCAGAGGAATAGCGGAGAAGCAAATGGGCAATAACAAATGAGTAGTCAGAACATGGTCCAAAGGTAAGCAGCAGAAGATCAGAACTTACAGCACAGGGATCAAGTGAACACACACTAGAGAGCACAAGCTTATAACAAGCTTTTGACTAGCAGTGATTTGGGCCAGACAGCTCACCTAAATAGGTGGGCAATTACCAAGAACAGGAAGCACCTGTAGAAATCTCTGCACCAGTCAGATAGGTAAACCGAGCTGTCAAAGCACTGACAGCTCAGCACAGGATAGGATGACAGAGCTCCAACTAAAGGATCAGCCTTCACCGAAAGAGCTGGAACCAAAGATCTCTCCTCGGGTACGTGTCCCCTGCAGAGAGCAAGATATTGGAGGGAAATTCGGGCCCTCCAAGAATCCACGATCCTCTGCACCTCATGCTCCAAACCTCCATCAACAGAGACTGGAGTAGGAGAGGAAGAGACAGACAACACAGAAGGAACAAACTTTTACAGGGATCTAATCTAAAGGCCTTTAATCTAAAGGCAACTGGATTTGCTACCTCTAGTATCTCGTACGGGCCAATGAATTTCGGGCCCAACTTTCTTGAAGGTACTTTTAGCCTAATATTCTTGGATGATAACCAAACTTTATCCCCAACTTTGAAAGTGAAACCAGCCAAACGTTTCCTATCGACCTTACGTTTTAGCCAAAACTGATCCATTCCAATATTCCTCTGATCCTCCCTCCAAACATGCACTAGTTTCTGAATGGTCACATCTAGGGTTGAACGAAACGGGTCGTTCATTTTCAAAAGTCGCCGACTTTTGGCAAAGTCGGGTTTCATGAAACCCGATCCGACCCCTGTGCGGGGTCGGCCATGCGGTACGCGACTTTCGCGCCAAAGTCGCGTTTCAATGACGCGAAAAGCGCCATTTCTCAGCCAATGAAGGTAAATGCAGAGTGTGGGCAGCGTGATGACATAGGTCCTGGTCCCCACCATCTTAGAGAAAGGCATTGCAGTGATTGGCTTGCTGTCTGCGGCGTCACAGGGGCTATAAAGGGGCGTTCCCGCCGACCGCCATGTTACTGCTGCTGATCTGAGCTTAGGGAGAGGTTGCTGCCGCTTCGTCAGAAGCAGGGATAGCGTTAGGCAAGGTCCATTAACCACCAAACCGCTTGTGCTGTAGCGATTTCCACTGCCCAACACCACCTTCGGTGTGCAGGGACAGTGGAAGCTACATTTTTTTTTTTCCCCCTCAGCGCTGTAGCTCATTGGGCTGCCCTAGAAGGCTCCCTGATAGCTGCATTGCTGTGTGTACGCCGCTGTGCAAACCAACTGCTTTTTTCAAAGCACAAATCCTCTTGTTCCTTCCTTTCTGCACAGCTATCTTTTTTGTTTGTCCACACTTTTTATTTAATTTGTGCATCAGTCCACTCCTTATTGCTGCCTGCCATACCTGGCTGAGATTACTGCAGGGAGATAGTAATTGTTGGACACTCCCTGTTTTTTTTTTTTTTTGTGGGAGATTAAGATTGACATTTCTGCTAGAGTGCCATCCCTGTGTGTGCCATCTCTCACTCAGTGGGCCATAGAAAGCCTATTTATTTTTTTGCTTGATTTGGGTTATAAAATCTACCTGAAAAAATCACTACATCAATCAGTGGGAGAAAAATATTGGACTCAGGGCTTGTGTGCCACTCTTGACTCCTGTGTGTGCCATCTCTCAGTCAGTGGGCCATAGAAAGCCTATTTATTTTTTTGCTTGATTTGGGTTCTAAAATCTACCTACCTGAAAAAATCACTACATCAATCAGTGGGAGAAAAATATTGGCCTCAGGGCTTGTGTGCCACTCCTGACTCCTGTGTGCATCATCACTCACTCAGTGGGCCATAGAAAGCCTATTTTTTTTTTTTGCTTTATTTGGGTTCTAAATTCTACCTGAAAAAATCAATAAATCAATCAGTGGGAGATTAATATTGGCCTTTGGGCTTGTGTGCCAGTCCTAAGCGTGCCATCTCTCTCTCTCAGATAGTGGGCCATAGAAAGCCTATTTATTATTTTTTTTATTGGGTTTATAAATTTTCCCTGGAACAAAAAAAAAAAAAGTGGGAGATTAATATTGGTCTCTGGGCTTGTGTGCCAGTCCTGAGCGTGCCATCTCTCTCACAAATAGTGGGCCATAGAAAGCCTATTTATTTATTTTTTTTTGGTTTTATAAATTCTCCCTGAAAAAAAAAAGGGAGATTAATATTGGCCTTTGGGCTTGTGTGCCAGTCCTAAGCGTGCCATCTCTCTCTCTCAGATAGTGGGCCATAGAAAGCCTATTTATTATTTTTTTTATTGGGTTTATAAATTTTCCCTGGAACAAAAAAAAAAAAGTGGGAGATTAATATTGGCCTCTGGGCTTGTGTGCCAGTCCTGAGCGTGCCATCTCTCTCACAAATAGTGGGCCATAGAAAGCCTATTTATTCATTTTTTTTTGGTTTTATAAATTCTCCCTGAAAAAAAAAAGGGAGATTAATATTGGCCTTTGGGCTTGTGTGCCAGTCCTAAGCGTGCCATCTCTCTCTCTCAGATAGTGGGCCATAGAAAGCCTATTTATTATTTTTTTTATTGGGTTTATAAATTTTCCCTGAAAAAAAAAAAAAAGTGCGAGATTAATATTGGCCTCTGGGCTTGTGTGCCAGTCCTGAGCGTGCCATCTCTCTCACAAATAGTGGGCCATAGAAAGCCTATTTATGTTTTTGGTTGATTTGGGTTCTAAATTCTACCTGAAAAAATCAATAAATCAATCAGTGGGAGATAAATATTGGCCTCTGGGCTTGTGTGCCACTCCTGACTTCTGTGTGCGTCATCTCTCACTCAGTGGGCCATAGAAAGCCTTTTTTTGTTTTATTTGTTTTCTAAATTCTTCCTGAAAAAATCATTTTATTCTATTATTTTTTTTTCCTAAAGTCTCCCTGAAAAAAAAAAAAAATCAAATCAGTGGGAGATTAATATTGCCCTTTCTGCTTGTGTGCCAGTCTTGACTCCTGGGTGTGCCATCTCTCTCTCTCTCTCCAATTGTGGGCCATAGAAAGCCTATTATTTTTTTAGCTTGATTTGGGTTCCAAAATCTACCTGAAAAAATCACTACATCAATCAGTGGGAGATAAATATTGGCCTCTGGGCTTGTGTGCCACTCCTGACTCCTGTGTGCGTCATCTCTCACTCAGTGGGCCATAGAAAGCCTTTTTTTGTTTTATTTGTTTTCTAAATTCTCCCTGAAAAAATCATTTTATTTTATTTGGTTTCTAAATTCTTCTTGAAAAAATCATTTTATTCTATTATTTTTTTTTCCTAAAGTCTCCCTGAAAAAAAAAAAAAAATCAAATCAGTGGGAGATTAATATTTACATTTGTGCTTCAGTGACAGTCCTGCGTGTGTGGCATCTCTCTCATTTGTTGCCACCAACAACAGAGTGTGTAACATTGTGCCTGATTTTCGTTGTGGTCTCACTCACCTGTAAAGGGGTAGCTAAATCATACTGAAGTTATAGCTCACCGTGTAAGTTGTGTGACAGCAACAAATACCGTTAGTTTGGTTACGTTTTTAAAACATTGAGGAAGTCTGGTGGAAGAGGTCGTGGCCGGGGGCGTTCATTGTCAGCTGGTAATGAGGGTAGTGGTAGTGGTGGAGCATCAGCTGGTCGTGGGAAAAAAAATATTGCACCTAAGTCTGGAGCTGTGGAGCCAGGTTCGTCGTCTGGCTACACAAGGCCTCGAACGCTCCCTTTTCTGGGAGTAGGAAAACCGCTTTTAAAGCCGGAGCAGCAAGAGCAAGTTTTGGCTTATCTTGCTGACTCAGCCTCTAGCTCTTTTGCCTCCTCTCGTGAAACTGGTAAATGTCAAAGCAGCGCGTCGTTAGTGGATGTTCACGGTCAGGGACAAGTCGCTTCCTTGTCCTCTTCAGCAAAAACAACAACAGAGAAGAATGCAGCAGGCGACACAACGGGTTACTCCATGGAGCTCTTTACACATACCGTCCCTGGCTTAGAAAGTGAAGCAGTTAACAGTCCATGCCCATTACAAGTTGAATCTGACATGGAGTGCACTGATGCACAGCCACAGCCAGACTACTATGCTGGTCCTTTGACTCAGACCACAACATTGCCCTCGCAGGTTAATGATCAAGAATCAGACCCTGATGAGACTATGTTGCCCCATCACGAACGCTATACCACCGACCGACACGGTGACACAGACGAAGTTGCACACGAGCTACAAGAAGAGGTAATAGATGACCCAGTTCTTGACCCCGATTGGCAGCCATTGGGGGAACAGGGTGCAGGCGGCAGCAGTTCTGAAGCGGAGGAGGAGGGGCCGCAGCAGGCATCAACATCGCAACAGGTTCCATCTGCTGGGCCCGTATCTTGCCCAAAACGCGTGGCAAAGCCAAAACCTGTTGGAGGACAGCGTGGCCATCCGGTTAAAGCTCAGTCTGCAATGCCTGAAAAGGTATCCGATGCTAGAAAGAGTGCAGTCTGGCATTTTTTTAAACAACATCCAATTGATCAGCGCAAAGTCATCTGTCAAAAATGTTCAACTACCTTAAGCAGAGGACAGAATCTGAAAAGTCTCAATACAAGTTGCATGCATAGACATTTAACCACCATGCATTTGCAAGCCTGGACTAACTACCAAACGTCCCTTAAGGTTGTAGCACCCTCGGCCAATGAAGCTAGTCAGCAACGCAACATCCCTTCCGGCAGTGTAGGGCCACCATTTTCCGCACCACCTGCAGTATCTGTGCAGGTTTCTTTGCCAGGCCAAAGCAGTCAGGGTCAGGGAATCACCAGTTTCGTAGTAGGAAACACTGCATCTAGGGCACCGGCGGCAACAATACCATCTCCCACCGTCTCTCAGTCTGCCATGTCCACCGGCACCCCCGCTAGTTCCACGATCTCCAGCTCTCCAGTCCAGCTCACCCTACATGAGACTATGGTTAGAAAAAGGAAGTACTTAGCCTCGCATCCGCGTACACAGGGTTTGAACGCCCACATAGCTAGACTAATCTCGTTAGAGATGATGCCCTACCGGTTAGTTGAAAACGAAGCTTTCAAAGCCCTGATGGACTACGCTGCACCACATTACGAGCTACCCAGTCGACACTTTTTTTCCAGAAAAGCCATCCCAGCCCTCCACCAGCATGTTAAAGAGCGCATCGTCCATGCACTCAGGCAATCTGTGAGCACAAAGGTGCACCTGACAACAGATGCATGGACCAGTAGGCATGGCCAGGGACGTTACGTGTCCATCACGGCACACTGGGTGAATGTTGTGGATGCAGGGTCCACAGGGGACAGCAAGTTTGGGACAGTTCTGCCTAGCCCACGGTCTAGGAAACAGTTGGCTGTAGCCGTTCACACCCCCTCCTCCTCCTCTTCGTCCTCCTGCAGAAGCGAGAGCTCGTCCACAGACCGCAGTCGCACAACCACTCCATGCGCAGCTGCCACTGTTGCACACCAGGTCTCCCATTATGGGGCAGCTACTGACAAACGTCAGCAGGCTGTATTGGCTATGAAGTGTTTGGGCGACAACAGACACACCGCGGAAGTTCTGTCCGAGTTCTTGCAGAAAGAAACGCAGTCGTGGCTGGGCACTGTAGATCTTGAGGCAGGCAAGGTAGTGAGTGATAACGGAAGGAATTTCATGGCTGCCATCTCCCTTTCCCAACTGAAACACATTCCTTGCCTGGCTCACACCTTAAACCTGGTGGTGCAGTGCTTCCTGAAAAGTTATCCGGGGTTATCCGACCTGCTCCTCAAAGTGCGTGGACTTTGCTCACATATCCGCCGTTCGCCCGTACACTCCAGCCGTATGCAGACCTATCAGCGGTCTTTGAACCTTCCCCAGCATCGCCTAATCATAGACGTTGCAACAGGAGGCTAATTTGCATATTCCAGGTGCCTTCTGGGAGAAGCGAAGTCTCCCTAAGCTAGAAGATCGTTGGGTACAGCCGGGACCAGCTGCTTCGAAAGCATCACCAAACTTTTTGAATTTTTGCCTGTAGGACATTATTGCAAGAGAGCTTGGCTGAGTAGATTACACAAGAAGGAAAACACACAGCAAGTCAGCAGGATCTAGGAGCAACATGGCAGATGTGACAACCTACATGGTGAGCTGCAGCATGTGCTACATGTTCACAGACCGACCAGAAGAAGAATCAAATTTCACCTGTCAGAAGTGTAGACTAGTGGCCCTTTTAGAAGAAAAGGTGCGGGGTCTGGAAGAAAGAATAGCAACTTTGAAACTCATCAAAGAGAATGAAGACTTTCTAGACAGAACAGAAGCATCTCTACTGGTCACAGAAGGTGAAAAAAGTGTCAGAGAACCTCCAAAAGCAGATAAGTGGAAGCATGTGACCAAAAGAAGCAAGAAGACCATGGAGAAATCACCAACCACACAACTGAAGAACCGATATCAAATCTTTGTAGAGGATGAAGATGGCACACCTAAGGATGAAGCAATACCAGAAAGCAAAAAAGAAAAGGGCACACAGCAACAAGTGACAGCAAAAAGTACAGCCAAGAAGCAACGAAGAGTGGTGGTGGTGGGAGACTCACTACTGAGAGGCACAGAAGCAGCCATCTGCAGACCGGACATAACTGCAAGAGAAGTATGCTGCCTTCCAGGTGCGATGATCAAGGATGTGACCGATAGGATACCAAAGCTCTTCAGCTCCAAGGACGTCCACCCATTTCTTCTGATACATGTTGGCACCAATGACACGGCAAGGAAAGACCTACCGACAATCTGCAAAGACTTTGAAGAGTTGGGGAAGAAAGTAAAGGAACTGGATGCACAGGTAGTTTTTTCTTCTATCCTTCCAGTAGACGGGCATGGCACCAGGAGATGGAACAGGATCCTTGATGCAAACAACTGGCTAAGACGATGGTGCAGACAACAAGGATTCGGATTCCTGGACCACGGTGTGAATTACTGGTACGATGGACTCCTCGCCAGAGATGGACTACACCTCAACAAACCTGGAAGACACACATTCGCCAGAAGACTCGCTACACTCATCAGGAGGGCGTTAAACTAGAAGAAGAGGGGACGGGAAGAAAAACGTTAGACTTGAACAAAGAAGACCCAGGAAAACATACTCAGATGGGAGGTAAGAACATTTCTAAAGCAATCCACAGCGAGGAGATTGTTTTGTTCCAAAATCCTCTAAACTGCATGCTCGCAAACGCCAGAAGCCTGACAAACAAGATGGAAGAACTAGAAGCAGAAATATCTACAGGTAACTTTGACATAGTGGGAATAACCGAGACATGGTTAGATGAAAGCTATGACTGGGCAGTTAACTTACAGGGTTACAGTCTGTTTAGAAAGGATCGTAAAAATCGGAGAGGAGGAGGGGTTTGTCTCTATGTAAAGTCTTGTCTAAAGTCCACTTTAAGGGAGGATATTAGCGAAGGGAATGAGGATGTCGAGTCCATATGGGTTGAAATTCATGGAGGGAAAAATGGTAACAAAATTCTCATTGGGGTCTGTTACAAACCCCCAAATATAACAGAAAGCATGGAAAGTCTACTTCTAAAGCAGATAGATGAAGCTGCAACCCATAATGAGGTCCTGGTTATGGGGGACTTTAACTACCCGGATATTAACTGGGAAACAGAAACCTGTGAAACCCATAAAGGCAACAGGTTTCTGCTAATAACCAAGAAAAATTATCTTTCACAATTGGTGCAGAATCCAACCAGAGGAGCAGCACTTTTAGACCTAATGCTATCTAATAGACCTGACAGAATAACAAATCTGCAGGTGGTTGGGCATTTAGGAAATAGCGACCACAATATTGTGCAGTTTCACCTGTCTTTCACTAGGGGGACTTGTCAGGGAGTCACAAAAACATTGAACTTTAGGAAGGCAAAGTTTGAACAGCTTAGAGATGCCCTTAATCTGGTAGACTGGGACAATATCCTCAGAAATGAGAATACAGATAATAAATGGGAAATGTTTAAGAACATCCTAAATAGGCAGTGTAAGCGGTTTATACCTTGTGGGAATAAAAGGACTAGAAATAGGAAAAACCCAATGTGGCTAAACAAAGAAGTAAGACAGGCAATTAACAGTAAAAAGAAAGCATTTGCACTACTAAAGCAGGATGGCACCATTGAAGCTCTAAAAAACTATAGGGAGAAAAATACTTTATCTAAAAAACTAATTAAAGCTGCCAAAAAGGAAACAGAGAAGCACATTGCTAAGGAGAGTAAAACTAATCCCAAACTGTTCTTCAACTATATCAATAGTAAAAGAATAAAAACTGAAAATGTAGGCCCCTTAAAAAATAGTGAGGAAAGAATGGTTGTAGATGACGAGGAAAAAGCTAACATATTAAACACCTTCTTCTCCACGGTATTCACGGTGGAAAATGAAATGCTAGGTGAAATCCCAAGAAACAATGAAAACCCTATATTAAGGGTCACCAATCTAACCCAAGAAGAGGTGCGAAACCGGCTAAATAAGATTAAAATAGATAAATCTCCGGGTCCGGATGGCATACACCCACGAGTACTAAGAGAACTAAGTAATGTAATAGATAAACCATTATTTCTTATTTTTAGTGACTCTATAGCGACGGGGTCTGTTCCGCAGGACTGGCGCATAGCAAATGTGGTGCCAATATTCAAAAAGGGCTCTAAAAGTGAACCTGGAAATTATAGGCCAGTAAGTCTAACCTCTATTGTTGGTAAAATATTTGAAGGGTTTCTGAGGGATGTTATTCTGGATTATCTCAATGAGAATAACTGTTTAACTCCATATCAGCATGGGTTTATGAGAAATCGCTCCTGTCAAACCAATCTAATCAGTTTTTATGAAGAGGTAAGCTATAGACTGGACCACGGTGAGTCATTGGACGTGGTATATCTCGATTTTTCCAAAGCGTTTGATACCGTGCCGCACAAGAGGTTGGTACACAAAATGAGAATGCTTGGTCTGGGGGAAAATGTGTGTAAATGGGTTAGTAACTGGCTTAGTGATAGAAAGCAGAGGGTGGTTATAAATGGTATAGTCTCTAACTGGGTCGCTGTGACCAGTGGGGTACCGCAGGGGTCAGTATTGGGACCTGTTCTCTTCAACATATTCATTAATGATCTGGTAGAAGGTTTACACAGTAAAATATCGATATTTGCAGATGATACAAAACTATGTAAAGCAGTTAATACAAGAGAAGATAGTATTCTGCTACAGATGGATCTGGATAAGTTGGAAACTTGGGCTGAAAGGTGGCAGATGAGGTTTAACAATGATAAATGTAAGGTTATACACATGGGAAGAGGGAATCAATATCACCATTACACACTGAACGGGAAACCACTGGGTAAATCTGACAGGGAGAAGGACTTGGGGATCCTAGTTAATGATAAACTTACCTGGAGCAGCCAGTGCCAGGCAGCAGCTGCCAAGGCAAACAGGATCATGGGGTGCATTAAAAGAGGTCTGGATACACATGATGAGAGCATTATACTGCCTCTGTACAAATCCCTAGTTAGACCGCACATGGAGTACTGTGTCCAGTTTTAGGCACCGGTGCTCAGGAAGGATATAATGGAACTAGAGAGAGTACAAAGGAGGGCAACAAAATTAATAAAGGGGATGGAAGAACTACAATACCCAGATAGATTAGCGAAATTAGGATTATTTAGTCTAGAAAAAAGACGACTGAGGGGCGATCTAATAACCATGTATAAGTATATAAGGGGACAATACAAATATCTCGCTGAGGATCTGTTTATACCAAGGAAGGTGACGGGCACAAGGGGGCATTCTTTGCGTCTGGAGGAGAGAAGGTTTTTCCACCAACATAGAAGAGGATTCTTTACTGTTAGGGCAGTGAGAATCTGGAATTGCTTGCCTGAGGAGGTGGTGATGGCGAACTCAGTCGAGGGGTTCAAGAGAGGCCTGGATGTCTTCCTGGAGCAGAACAATATTGTATCATACAATTATTAGGTTCTGTAGAAGGACGTAGATCTGGGGATTTATTATGATGGAATATAGGCTGAACTGGATGGACAAATGTCTTTTTTCGGCCTTACTAACTATGTTACTATGTTACTATGTTAAGGTGGAACTCAACACTGCACATGCTTCAGAGACTGTGCGAACAGAGGCGGGCTGTTATGTTTTTGTGGGAGGATACACATACACGGGCAGGCAGTAGGATGGCAGACATGGAGTTGTCAGGTGTGCAGTGGTCGAAGATTCAAGACATGTGTCAAGTCCTTCAGTGTTTTGAGGAATGCACACGGCTGGTTAGTGCAGACAACGCCATAATAAGCATGAGCATCCCCCTAATGCGTCTGCTGATGCAAAGTTTGACGCACATAAAGGATCAGGCGTCTGCAGCTGAGGAAGAGGAAAGCCTTGATGACAGTCAGCCATTGTCTGGCCAGGGCAGTGTACAGGACGAGTTAGCGGGCGAAGAGGAGGAGGAGGACGAGGAGGATGATGGGGATGATTATATTTTTAATGAGGAAGCTTTTCGGGGCCACTGGAAATTGGTAGCGCGGCAAGGCCGGGTTCTGTTTTTTGGAGGGACACAAGTGACGTGGATTTGCCTGAAACTGCCCCTCAACCAAGCACAACCGCAGATTTGAGAACTGGAACTTTGGCCCACATAGCGGATTATGCCTTACGTATCCTCAAAAGGGACACACGCATAACTAAAATGATGAACGATGACGATTACTGGTTGGCCTGCCTCCTTGATCCTCGCTATAAAGGCAAATTGCAAAATATAATGCCACATGAGAACTTGGAACTAATATTAGCAACCAAACAATCAACTCTTGTTGACCGTTTGCTTCTGGCATTCCCTGCACACAGCGCCCGTGATTGTTCTCACACGAGCTGCAGGGACCAGCAGACCAGAGGAGTTAGAGGGGCAGAAATCAGAAGTGGCGTTGGCCAGAGGGGTTTTCTGACCAGGTTCTGGAGTGATTTTGCGATGACCGCAGACAGGACAGGTACTGCAGCATCAATTCAAAGTGACAGGAGACAACATTTGTCCAGTATGGTTACTAACTATTTTTCATCCCTTATCGATGTTCTCCCTCAACCGTCATTCCCATTTGATTACTGGGCATCAAAATTAGACACCTGGCCAGAATTGGCAGAATATGCATTGCAGGAGCTTGCTTGCCCGGCAGCTAGTGTCCTATCAGAAAGAGTATTCAGTGCTGCAGGTTCAATACTAACAGAAAAAAAGGACTCGTCTGGCTACCCAAAATGTAGATGATCTAACCTTCATTAAAATGAACCACAACTGGATTTCAAAATCTTTTGCCCCACCTTGCCCGGCTGACACCTAGCTTTCCTATGAAAAGGTCTTGCCTGTGGACTATTCTGAATGCCTTTTCCAATCTCGTAATTTTCTGCACCTGATTGTCCAGCATACGACATGTTTACACCTCACTAAATGGCCAAACTCCCCACACGGGGCCGTGGTATCGACACTTGGCGACAGCACCCGTGAGAGTGCTGTTTGTCTGAAGAGGTGGGTGTGCCCGCTTTTGGTCGACGGCACTGCCACTGGGTCCCTCCTAGTACAATAAAGTGTCTCTGGCGGTGGTGGTGCGCACCCAACGTCAGACACACCGTTGTAATATGAGGGGCCCTGGGCCTGTACCGCCGGCCACAAGACAGTTCCCCCCCCCAGCTCAAACAGTGCTCTACCACTTGCAAAATTATCTCACAGCTCCACCAATGTTTAGTCTATGCGCTGACATCCTTCAATGCCTGCCACTGACAATACCATTGTATTGACATTTTTGTTATGTTAGGCCTTCGAAGCCTGTCTGCGGTCACTCCTTCCACTATGCCTCCACTGACCACACCACTGCTGCCCGTGTACCCCTGGAACCAATTTAAAATTGCCTACAGCCAGCCCAATTTTTTTATTTTAGGCCTTCGATGCCTGTCTGCGGTCACTCCTTCCACTAGGCCTCCACTGACCACACCACTGCTGCCCGTGTACCCCTGGAACCAATTTAAAATTGCCTACAGCCAGCCCAATTTTTTTATTTTAGGCCTTCAATGCCTGTCTGCGGTCCGTTCTTTCTACTACTACTACACTGACTAGGCCACTGCTGCCCGTGTACCCCTGGAACCAATTTAAAATTGCCTACAGCCATGTGTTTTTATTTTAGGCCTTCGATGCCTGTCTGCGGTCACTCCTTCCACTATGGCTCCACTGACCACACCACTGCTGCCCGTGTACCCCTGGAACCAATTTAAAATTGCCTACAGCCAGCCCAATTTTTTTATTTTAGGCTTTCGATGCCTGTCTGCGGTCACTCCTTCCACTAGGCCTCCACTGACCACACCACTGCTGCCCGTGTACCCCTGGAACCAATTTAAAATTGCCTACAGCCAGCCCAATTTTTTTATTTTAGG
This sequence comes from Ranitomeya imitator, assembly GCF_032444005.1. NCBI lineage: Eukaryota > Metazoa > Chordata > Amphibia > Anura > Dendrobatidae > Ranitomeya > Ranitomeya imitator. Next base: position 633,095,709 of record NC_091282.1, read on the forward strand.
CCTTCGATGCCTGTCTGCGGTCACTCCTTCCACTAGGCCTCCACTGACCACACCACTGCTGCCCGTGTACCCCTGGAACCAATTTAAAATTGCCTACAGCCAGCCCAATTTTTTTATTTTAGGCCTTCGATGCCTGTCTGCGGTCACTCCTTCCACTAGGCCTCCACTGACCACATCACTGCTGCCCGTGTACCCCTGGAACCAATTTAAAATTGCCTACAGCCATGTGTTATTATTTTAGGCCTTCGATGCCTGTCTGCTGTCACTCCTTACAATATGCCTCCACTGACCACACCACTGCTGCCCGTGTACCCCTGGAACCAATTTAAAATTGCCTACAGCCAGCCCAATTTTTTTATTTTAGGCCTTCGATGCCTGTCTGCGGTCACTCCTTCCACTAGGCCTCCACTGACCACACCACTGCTGCCCGTGTACCCCTGGAACCAATTTAAAATTGCCTACAGCCATGTGTTATTATTTTAGGCCTTCGATGCCTGTCTGCGGTCACTCCTTACAATATGCCTCCACTGACCACACCACTGCTGCCCGTGTACCCCTGGAACCAATTTAAAATTGCCTACAGCCAGCCCAATTTTTTTATTTTAGGCCTTCGATGCCTGTCTGCGGTCCGTTCTTTCTACTACTACTACACTGACCAGGCCACTGCTGCCCGTGTACCCCTGGAACCAATTTAAAATTGCCTACAGTCATGTGTTATTATTTTAGGCCTTCGATGCCTGTCTGCGGTCACTCCTTCCACTAGGCCTCCACTGACCACACCACTGCTGCCCGTGTACCCCTAGAACCTATTTATAATTGCATAGAGCATCCTTTTTTTAATAGTAGGCGTACAAAGTCTGTCTGCGGTTCACTATTGAAATTGTCCTCCACTGCCCAGAGCACTGCAGCTTGTGTACCCCTGTAACTTTTTTCTGCTGCAGTGAGCCACATTTTTGGTTTGAGTCCTACTACCTGTGTCTGTCTGCGCCACTCAATTCAGCTGTGTTCCTTTGAAAAAAGCTGAGCGTCAATAGTCTTGTTTTCAGCCTCTAGGAATTTTAAAACTGCATTGGGTGTACAACTTTGGTAGGGCCTACTAACGGTGTCTGCCTCCCCAAGGTGTTCCCCAGGTTTCCTCTCCATTGCTTCAATCTTCATGCTCTCGTTTAGTAGTTGTTGGAAACTACGCTGCATTAGGCCTACAAATTGGGTATGGGGTGTAGAGAGATGGTGTGTTCCACTCCAAGGTGTTCTCCAGGTTGCCTTTCCTGAGCTTCAATCTTCATGCTCTCGTTTAGTAGTTGTTGGAAACTACGCTGCATTAGGCCTACAAATTGGGTATGGGATGTAGAGAGATGGTGTGTTCCACTCCAAGGTGTTCTCCAGGTTGCCTTTCCTGAGCTTCAATCTTCATGCTCTCGTTTAGTAGTTGTTGGAAACTACGCTGCATTAGGCCTACAAATTGGGTATGGGGTGTAGAGAGATGGTGTGTTCCACTCCAAGGTGTTCTCCAGGTTGCCTTTCCTGAGCTTCAATCTTCATGCACTCGTTTAGTAGTTGTTGGAAACTACGCTGCATTATGCCTACAAATTGGGTATGGGGTGTAGAGAGATGGTGTGTTCCACTCCAAGGTGTTCTCCAGGTTGCCTTTCCTGAGCTTCAATCTTCATGCTCTCGTTTAGTAGTTGTTGGAAACTACGCTGCATTAGGCCTACAAATTGGGTATGGGGTGTAGAGAGATGGTGTGTTCCACTCCAAGGTGTTCTCCAGGTTGCCTTTCCTGAGCTTCAATCTTCATGCTCTCGTTTAGTAGTTGTTGGAAACTACGCTGCATTAGGCCTACAAATTGGGTATGGGGTGTAGAGAGATGGTGTGTTCCACTCCAAGGTGTTCTCCAGGTTGCCTTTCCTGAGCTTCAATCTTCATGCTCTCGTTTAGTAGTTGTTGGAAACTACGCTGCATTAGGCCTACAAATTGGGTATGGGGTGTAGAGAGATGGTGAGTTCCACTCCAAGGTGTTCTCCAGGTTGCTTTTCCTGAGCTTCAATCTTCATGCTCTCGTTTAGTAGTTGTCGGAAACTACGCTGCATTAGGCCTACAAATTGGGTATGGGGTGTAGAGAGATGGTGTGTTCCACTCCAAGGTGTTCTCCAGGTTGCCTTTCCTGAGCTTCAATCTTCATGCTCTCGTTTAGTAGTTGTTGGAAACTACGCTGCATTAGGCCTACAAATTGGGTATGGGGTGTAGAGAGATGGTGTGTTCCACTCCAAGGTGTTCCCAAGGTTTCCTCTCCATTGCTTCGATCTTCATGCTCTCGTTTAGTAGTTGTTGGAAACTACGCTGCATTAGGCCTACAAATTGGGTATGGGGTGTAGAGAGATGGTGTGTTCCACTCCAAAGTGTTCCCCAGGTTTCATCGCCATTGGTTCGATCTTCATGCTCTCGTTTAGTAGTTGTTGGAAACTATGCTGCATTAGGCCTACAAATTAGGTATGGGGTGTAGAGAGATGGTGTGTTCCACTCCAAGGTGTTCCCCAGGTTTCCTCTCCATTGCTTCGATCTTCATGCTCTCGTTTAGTAGTTGTTGGAAACTACGCTGCATTAGGCCTACAAATTGGGTATGGGGTGTAGAGAGATGGTGTGTTCCACTCCAAGGTGTTCTCCAGGTTGCCTTTCCTGAGCTTCGATCTTCATGCTCTCGTTTAGTAGTTGTTGGAAACTACGCTGCATTAGGCCTACAAATTGGGTATGGGGTGTAGAGAGATGGTGTGTTCCACTCCAAGGTGTTCCCCAGGTTTCCTCTCCATTGCTTCGATCTTCATGCTCTCGTTTAGTAGTTGTAGAAAACTACACTGCATTAGGCCTACAAATTGGGTATGGGGTGTAGAGAGATGGTGTGTTCCACTCCAAGGTGTTCCCCAGGTTTCGTCCACATTGCTTCGGTCTTCCGACTCTCGTTTAGTAGTTGTAGAAAACTACACTGCATTAGGCCTACAAATTGGGTATGGGTAGAGAGACGGTGTGTTACACTCCAAGGTGTTCCCCAGGTTTCGTCCACATTGCTTCGATCTTCCGACTCTCGTTTAGTAGTTGTTGAAAACTACACTGCATTAGGCCTACAAATTGGGTATGGGGTGTAGAGAGATGGTGTGTTCCACTCCAAGGTGTTCTCCAGGTTGCCTTTCCTGAACTTCTATCTTCAGGCTCTCATTAAATTGTAGTTAAATGGAACAACTGCATTTGGCGTACTAGTTGGTTTGGGGCCTACTATCGGTGTCTGCCACTCCTTGCTGTTCTCCTGGTTTCCTGTCCTGAAATTCCATTCTCAGGCTCTTAAGTAGTTGTTAATGTTAGACTGCATTTGGCCTACTAGTTGGGTTGGGGCCTACTATCGGTGTCTGCCACTCCTTGCTGTTCTCCTCAACTGAACAAAGCTGGGCCGCCTGTTTACTACGGTTGCCAATTTTGAACTGCATGTCGACTACTTACTGATTTGGGCCTACTCTCTGTGTCAGCCTCTCATTCCAGTTGTCCTCCACTGCAATACCCCCTGGTTAGTCCTGTGTTACCAATTTTGAACTGCATTTAGCCCACTTTATTCTTTGGGCCTATATCTGTGTTTCCTCCTCATCCTGCCCATTGCCCAGCCAGTGATAGATGAGTCTGCTGGTACATTGACCCATAACGCAAAACTCCCCATGCACGCTACACAGCAAGATTGTGACCCTGCTGAAAGTCAGGTTCCTCTTCCCGCATACCATACCACCTTACACGGGGACAAAGAGGAAGGTGCAGATGAAAGTGCAGGTTCCTTCATCAGGTGGGGGGAGGAATACTAGTTGGCGACGTCACTGGCACAGGGCCTCTCATAGTACGCAAAAGTGTTGCTGCCGGTGGGAGGCGCCCCCGCCGTGCAAACACACCGCTGTACTTTGAGGGGCCCTGTGCCAGTGCCAATGCCAACGAGTGGGCCCCCCTGCTTGCTCAGGATCACAGCACTTGCAAAGTTTAAATACTTACCTCTCCCTGCTCCACTGCCGTGACGTGGTCCAGATTTACTGGGCCCACTAATTACTTGAACCAGCCCTACCCCCCACAACTTTAGCCAAATGACCCCCAATTTCAAATGCCTTCCAATTATTATAAGGTAAATTACGATTGACAAGCTTCTTTAACAAGAATGGATGTTTTTGCCATTAAAATGGGCAGTGTAAGTGTTTTCCTGGCCTCCACTCACTGCCGACTATGCTCCCCCATTGACTTGCATTGGGTTTCGTGTTTCGGGCGATACCCGACTTTTCGCGATAATCGGCCGATTCCACTCGACTCGACTTCTAAGATAGTCGGGTTTCGCGAAACACGGCTCGACTCTAAAAAGGTCAAGGTCGCTCAACCCTAGTCACATCCACTCCAGGGCATCCGGAACTCATCCTAGAGAATTCACCAAAATGAGGGTTAAACCATAATTACAAAAGAAAGGAGAGGTTCCAGTGGACTGATTGACCCGACTGTTAAAGGCGAACTCAGCAAGAGGCAAAAATTAGGACCCATCCTCCTGCTGAGCTGCCACAAAACATCTTAAAATTTGTTCTAGCAATTGATTTGCCCTCTGCTGTTTCAGGGTGATAAGCAGAGAAAAATGACAAATTAATCCCCAACTTCCTACAGAATGCCCTCCAGAATTTAGAGACAAAATGCACCTCTCATCAGATACAATGTTTAAAGGAATGCCATGCAATGTCACCACATGATTGATAAATAACCTGGAACATATTTCAGCATTAGGTAACACAGATAATGGAACAAATTGAGCTTGTTTACTGAATTGGTCAACCACCACCCAAATTACCATTTTTCCACCAGATAAAGGCAAATCCATAATGAAGTCCATGGAAATTTGTCTATGGTCTTTCTGGAATAAGCAATGGAGCCAATTCCCCTGCTGGTTATGATAGACTTTAGCGCATGCCCAAATCTCACAAGCAGATAGAAAATACTTAATATCGGTAAGCATGGATAACCACCAAAAGTGTCTAGCAACAGCTTTTTGTGTAGCAGTGACTCCCGGGAGACCACTTAAGATGGAGTCATGAAATTCCTGCAACAGAAAATTTGAATGTCATCAATAATATCTGAAAAAATGTCATTCATAATGTTCTGAAAGACTGCAGGTACATTGGTTAACCCAAAAGGCATGACTACATTCTCAAATAAACACTCCAACGTTAAAAACGCTGTTTTCCACTAATCACACTCCCGGATACGAATTATATGCCCCTTTAAGATCAAGCTTAGAAAACCATTTCACCCCTGAGTCACCCACCAGTGCAATAGGGATACTCGGTACTGGGTTCGGTTGCACTTAAAGGGGATGTCACGGTGGCTGCGACCCGGTCCGTGGCCCTGAGCACTCTATTAAAAGGGAAAAGTCTTTTAAGGGGGCTTTGTAATAAAGTTTGTATTCGTGACACTACCTGTGGTTCTCGGTCAGAGGGGACCAACGCTGCTTAAATGGGTCCTCTGGGGTGATGTTACTGCAGCATAGTTGGTGACGCTTCCCACAGGTGAAGCAGGGTCCCCAGGGCTCCCACTGAAGTGGGCAACGATGGTGGGTTACCGGTAAATAAACAGAGGACACAGGGTTGAAGTCTTTACCTGGTTTACTGATGGTAACAGGCCACAGTCCAGGATACCGGCAACAGGTGTAGATGGAGTCCAGGCAGGACAGGTGGAAACCCCCTTGGCAGGTCAGGTTGGGAGCCTTCCACTTTGCACTGACTATTAGTCCGTTGCTGCCTGAAGTGTCCTAACAAGTTCCTCATCTTCTCCTGTCCTGGGACAGTACCTGTATGGTAGGCAACTTGAGCCATTTCTCTGGGGTCTCTGTATAATGTGACTCCGGCTCTGGAATGCTGCTGTACCTCAGGTTTAATGGGCAGGTTACTTTCAGCTCTCTGCCCTCCGGTTCTGCTCTTGGACTTGCAGTTGCCCACAACCTCGGGCTCCTGGCACCCGGCCTCTGCGCTTCAGCTCTGAGGGGCTCAATCACAGCCCTCCTCAAGCTCCTAATCACTCCTCTGCTCTTTCCCTGTCTCTTGTCTGCACCAGACTGTCTGACTCCTCCTCCAGACCAGGATGTATATTAGGGAAGTTCCCCTGAAAAGCAGGTTTTGAGCTCCCCCTTCTGGCCTGGAGTCAGAATGTGTTGAATGTGACACTACCTGCCAAAGGGATACCTCCTGTCTCCAGGCATAGCATTACCCTCCCCGAGAGGAAGGCAGCACCACTGTGGTACCCAAACATCTGGGGTGCCACACCCCCATAATTACATAGGTCGGGGATAAGTGGAAGCGGGTAAGTATTCTTAACCATAATTTTGTTTAGTTTACGGAAATCGAGGCAAGGATGGAGGCCACCATCTTTCTTTTTCACAAAATAAAACCCTGCAGCTACAGGTGAGGAGGAAGGGCGGATATGTCCTTTCACTAAACTTTCATTTATATATTCCTTCATAGCGGTCCATTCAGGTCCTGAAAAATTATACAGCCGAGCTTTAGGCAAATTGTCATTAGGAATAAGAATTATAGCCAAATAATAAGGACGAAGGGGCTTTAGTATCTCAGCTTCTTTCTACGAGAACACATCTCTAAAGTCTTTCAGGTAGGCTGGCAGAACCTCCAGACTAGCTGAGCAAATTTGTACAAGCTAAGACATTTCTTATGACAATAGGAACTCCATTTAACAATATCCTTCCAAACCCAATCAATAACAGGATTATGGATATGCAGTAGTCATGGAAATCCCAACACCAACCCAGCAGGTAGGTTATCCAACTCATAACAGGAGATGGACTCAGAGTGAAGTGTTCCCACTCTAAGTGTGAATTCCACCGTTACCAGCTGGACTAAGCTCTGGAGTAACAGTGTCCTGTCAATGACGACAATTTGAATTCATATATTCAATCTAACTGTCCCTAATCCTAATTTAAGAATCAGTCCAGAATCAATGAAATTGGCGGCATTTCCACAATCAATGAAAGCAAGAGCAAATAACCACAGGTTCTGAAAACAAACTTCCACGTTCATCAATACTTTATCTGAGGAGTAAAAGGGTACCTGGAAGTCTGGGTGATCTCCTCGAATATCACCCAGACTTAGACGTTACCCGATTGCTTAAAGGCGAATTGAGCAGTCTTTGTAAAAATGTCCAGCACGACCACAATAAAGTCCAAGATCACATCGACATCTGCTCTCCCGAGAGCTGGTTGCTACAACCTCCATTGGTTCCATCTCTGGCAAGTGAACAGACTTGGGACAGGACTACTGAAATCCACTGTCGTGCACCACGTCTCTCACAAATTCGGCAATCTATTCCAATGGCCTGGATCATGGCCTCCCCAAGGGAATAGGGTGAAGTATGCAAAGCCAGAGCATCCTTTAGAGCAGTGTTTCCCAAACTCCAGTCCTCACGGCCAACAACAGATCATGTTTTTAAGATTTCCTTAGCATTGCATAGGTGATAGAAGTATCATCAAGGCATCAGGAATTTTCTCACCTGTGCAACACTATGGAAATCCTGAAAACATGCTCAGTTGGGGTTCCTCAAGGATCAGTCCTAGGCCCCCTACTCTTCTCGTTGTATACTGCCCCTATTGGACAAACAATCAGTAGATTTGGTTTCCAGTACCATCTCTATGCTGACGACACCCAATTATACACTTCTGCTCCCGATATCACACCGACCTTTTTAGAAAACACCAGTGATTGTCTTACCGCTGTCTCTAACATCATGTCCTCCCTCTATCTGAAACTAAACCTGTCAAAAACTGAACTCCTCGTGTTCTCTCCCTCTACTAACCTACCTTTGCCTGACATTGCCATCTCCGTGTGCGGTTCCACCATTACTCCAAAGCAACATGCCCGCTGCCTTGGGGTCATCCTTGATTCTGACCTTTCATTCACCCCCTACATCCGATCACTGGCTCGCTCTTCTTACCTGCATCTCAAAAACATTTCTAGAATTCGCCCTTTTCTTACTTTCGACTCTGCAAAAACTCTGACTGTTTCACTTATTCATTCTCGTCTGGACTATTGTAACTCTCTACTAATCGGTCTCCCTCTTGCAAAACTCTCCCCGCTCCAATCTGTCCTGAATGCTGCAGCCAGGATCATATTCCTCACTAACCGTTACACCGATGCCTCTACCCTGTGCCAGTCATTACACTGGCTACCCATCCACTCCAGAATCCAGTACAAAACTACTACCCTCATTCACAAAGCACTCCATGGCTCAGCACCACCCTACATCTCCTCCCTGGTATCAGTCTACCACCCTACCCGTGCCCTCCGCTCCGCTAATGACCTCAGGTTAGCATCCTCAATAATCAGAACCTCCCACTCCCGTCTCCAAGACTTTACACGTGCTGCGCCGATTCTTTGGAATGCACTACCTAGGTTAATACGATTAATCCCCAATCCCCACAGTTTTAAGCGTGCCCTAAAAACTCATTTGTTCAGACTGGCCTACCGCCTCAATGCATTAACCTAACGATCCCTGTGTGGCCTATTTATAATAAAAAAAAAAAAAAAAAAGGTTCCTCGCATCATGTTCTCATACACTTTATGCAGTACTAGCCCTCTGTGTCTGTACTGCTACATACTTAGGCAGGTAACTGGTTCATGCAGCTTTACATGAACACCTGAGCCTTACACTATAGCTGGTCCGAATAACTAAAGCAATTGTTACCATCCACCTCTCGTGTCTCCCCTTTTCCCCATAGTTTGTAAGCTTGCGAGCAGGGCCCTCACTCCTCCTGGTATCTGTTTTGAACTGTGATTTCTGTTATGCTGTAATGTCTATTGTCTGTACAAGTCCCCTCTATAATTTGTAAAGCGCTGCGGAATATGTTGGCGCTATATAAATAAAATTATTATTATTATTATTAAAACATAACCTGTTGGGGGCTGTAAGGACAGGAGTTTGGGAAACACTGCTTTACAGTATCCGAAAGGCCACATTGAAACTGATACCTGAGAGCTACATCATTCCTCAGAGGACCATTGCTGGATGCAAAGGGGCAATAACAAATGGGTAGTCTGAACACGGTCCAAAGGTCAGCAGCAGATCAGAACTCACAGCACAGGGATCAAGCAAACGCACACCAGAGAGCACAAGCTTTTGTCTGGCAGTGTTCTGGACCAGAGAGCTCACCTAAATAGCAGGGAAGTTACTAAAAACATGGAACACCTGTGGAAATCTCTGCACCTCCTAGTCTCAGATAGGTCAACCAAGCTGTCAATCAAAGCACCGACAGTTTAGCACGTGCCAGCACAGGATAGGATGACAGAGCTGTCCATCATTGATGGACATGAGAGTACAAATCTGCAGTTTCTGGACTTGCTCCCACTAAGAAAAACATCTGCAAGGAGTTTGTCTGTTCAATCAGGCAGCAGGGTTGCTCAGTGGTTAGCACTGCAGCATTAAAGGGCTGGAGTCCTGGGTTCATATCCCACCAAGGACAACATCTGCAAGGAGTTTGTAAATTCCTGGGCTTGTACAGTGAATTCTAGTGTCCATGTTCTAAAGTCTTCTGATCACTGATCATGCTCCACAGACCGGACCGCTCCTGGCATATTAACCCCCCGAACACTGCGATCAAACATGATCACAGTGTTCCAGCGGTATAGGGAAGCATCGCGCAGGGAGGGGGCTCCCTGCGAGCTTCCCTGAGACCCTTGGAGCAACGCAATGTGATCGCGTTGCTCTGAGCGTCTCCTCCGTCCTCCTCCCTGCAGGCCCCAGATCCAAAATGGCCGCGGGGCTCCTTCTGGATCCTGCAGGGAGATGGCTTGGAAGCGCCAGCTCAGAGCAGGCGCTCGCAAGCCTCCTGCAGTGCCTGTCAGATCGCTGATCTGACACAGTGCATTGCAAAGTGTCAGATCAGCGATCTGACACTATACTGTGATGTCCCACACTGGGACAAAGTAAAAAAGTTTAAAAAAATACAATATTTACATGTGTCAAAAAAAAATCCTAAATAAATAAAAAAAAAAAAAATTGTTCCAATAAATACATTTCTTTATGTAAATAAAAAACAAACAAACTATAAAAGTACACATATTACACATATTGCCACGTCCGTAACGACCTTACCTATAAAACTGTCCCACAAGTTAACCCCTTCAGTGAACACCATAAAAAAAAAAACTAGGCAAAAAACAACGCTTTATTATCATACCGCCGAACAAAAAGTGGAATAACACGAGATCAAAAAGACGGATATAAATAAACATTATACTGCCAAAAACGTCTTTTCCCGCAAAAAACGAGCCACCAAATAGCGTCATCAGCAAAAAAATAAAAAAGTTATAGCCCTCAGAATAAAGCAATGCAAAAATAATTATTTTTTTCTATAAAACAGTTTTTATTGTATAAAAGCGTCAAAACATAAAAAAAAGATATAAATGAGGTATCGCTGTAATCGTACTGACCCGTAGAATAAAACTGCTTTATCAATTTTACCAAAAGCGGAACGTATAAACTCCCCCCCTAAAGAAATTCACAAATTGCTGGTTTTTGTTCATTCTGCCTAACAAAAATCGGAATAAAAAGCGATCAAAAAATGTCATGTGCCCGAAAATGATACCAATAAAAATGTCAGCTTCTCCCGCAAAAAAAAAAAGACCACACATGACTCTGTGGACCAAAATATCGAAAAATTATAGCTCTCAGAATATTGTAATGCAAAAAATATTTTTTGCAATAAAAAGCGTGTGTGACAGCTGCCAAACATAAAACCCGCTATAAAAACCCGCTATAAACAGTAAATCAAGCTCCCCATTATCACCGCCTTAGTTAGGGAAAAATAATAAAATAAAAAAATGTATCTATTTCCATTTTCCCATTAGGGTTAGGGTTGGGGCTAGAGTTAGGGATGGGGCTAGAGTTAGGGTTGGGGCTAAAGTTAGGGTTAGGGTTAGGTCTAAAGTTATGGTTAGGGTTGGGGCTAAAGTTACGGTTGGGGCTAAAGTTAGAGTTGGGGCTTGAGTTGGGGTTAGGGTTTGGATTACGTTAGCAGTTGGGTTAGGGGTGTGTCAAGGTTAGGGGTGTGGTTAGGGTTAGAATTAAGGTTAGGGGTGTGTAGGGGTTGGGATTAGGGTTAGGGGTATGTTCAGGTTAGGGGTGTGGTTAGGGTTGGGATTAGGGTTAGGGGTGTGTTGGGGTTAGGGGTATGTTGGGGTTAGGGGTGTGGTTAGGGTTGGGATTAGGTTTAGGGGTGTGCAAATGCAACATATCGTCCGATCTCAATCCATACAATTCTGTGCTGAAAAAGTACAACGATGCTCCTTCCCTTCCGAGCTCTGACGTGAGCCCAAACAGTGGTTTACTCCCACATATGGCATATCAGCGTACTCAGGACAAATTGGACAAAAACTCTTGGCATCCAATTTCTCCTGTTACCCATGGGAAAATACAAAACTGGAGGCTAAAAAATCATTTTTGTGGAAAAAAAAAGATTTTTTATTTTCACGGCTCTGCGTTATAAACTTTAATGAAACACTTGGGGGTTCAAAGTGCTCACTACACATCTAGATAAGTTCCTTGGGGGGTCTAGTTTCCAAAATGGGGTCCCTTGTTGGGGGTTTCTACTGTTTAGGTACATCAGGGGCTCTACAAATGCAATGTGATGCCTGCAGACCATTCCATCAAAGTCTGCATTCCAAAACGCCACTTCTTCCATTCCGAGCTCTGCCATGCGCCCAAACAGTAGTTTTCTCCCACATATGGGGTATCAGCATACTCAGGACAAATGGCACAACATCTTTTCTGTTCAAATTTCTCCAGATACCCAGATACCCTTACGAAAATACAAAACTGGGGGCTAAAAAATCATTTTTGTGGGGAAAAAATATGTTTTATTTTCATGGCTCTGCATTATAAACTTTAGAGAAACACTTTGGGTTTCAAAGTGCTCACAACACATCTAGATAAGTTCCTTGGGGGTTCTAGTTTCCAAAATGAGTCACTTGTGGGGTGTTTCTACTGTTTAGGTACATCAGGGGCTCTGCAAACGCAACGTGACGCACGCAGACCATTCCATCAAAGTCTGCATTCCAAAACGCCACTTCTTCCCTTCCGAGCTCTGCCATGCGCCCAAACAGTAGTTTTCTCCCACATATTGGGTATCAGCATACTCAGGACAAATTGCACAACAACTTTTGGGGTCCAATTTCTCTAGATACCCTTTGGAAAATATAAAATTGAGGGCTAAAAGATCATTTTTGAGGAAAAAAATTTTTTTTTAATTTTCACGGCTCTACGTTATAATCTTCTGTGAAGCACTTGGTGGTTCAAAGTGCTCACCACAAATCTAGATAAGTTCTTTATGAGGTCTGCTTTCCAAAATGGGGTAACTTTTGGGGGATTTCCACTGTTTAGGCACATCAGGGGCTCTCCAAACGAGGCATGGCATCCCATCTCAATTCCAGCCAATTTTGCATTGAAAGTCAAATGGCGCTCCTTCCCTTCTTAGCTCTGCCATGCGCCCAAACAGTGGTTTACCTCCACATATGGGGTATTAGCATACTCAGAACAAATTGTACAACATCTTTTGGGGTCCAATTTCTCCTGTTACCCTTGGGAAAATAAAACATTGGAGGTGAAAAATCATTTTTGTGAAAAAATAAGATTTTTTATTTTTACGGCTCTACATTATAAACTTCTGTGAAGCACTTGGGGGTTCAAAGTGCTCACCGCACATCTAGATAAGTTCCTTAGGGGGTCTGCTTTCCAAAATGGGTTTACTTTTGGGGAGTTTCCACTGTTTAGGCACATCAGGGGCTCTCCAAATGAGACATGGCGTCCCATCTCAATTCCAGCCAATTTTGCATTGAAAAGTCAAATGGCGCTCCTTCCCTTCTGAGCTCTGCCATGCGCCCAAACAGTGGTTTACCCCCACATATGGGGTATCAGCGTACTCAGGACAAATTGTACATCTTTTGTGGTCCAATTTTTCCTGCTACCCTTGGGAAAATAAAACATTAGGGGCGAAAAATAATTTTTGTGAAAAAAAAAATAAGATTTTTTATTTTTACGGCTCTACATTATAAACTTCTGTGTAGCACTTGGGGGTTCGAAATGCTCACCACACATCTAGAAAAGTTCCATAGGAGGTCTACTTTCTTAAATGGTGTCACTTTTGAGGGGTTTCCACTGTTTAGGCACATCAGGAGCTCTCCAAACGCGACATGGTGTCCTATCTCAATTCCAGCGTATTTTGGATTGAAAAGTCAAATGGCGCTCCTTCCCTTCCGAGCTCTGCCATGCGTCCAAACGGTGGTTTACCCCCACATATGGGGCATCGGCATACTCAGGACAAATTGTACAACAACTTTTGAGGTCCAATTTCTCCTGTTACCCTTGGTAAAATAAAGCAAGTTGGATCAGAAGTAAATTTTTTGTGAAAAAAAGTTACATGTTCATATTTTTTTAAACATTCCAAAAATTCCTGTGAAACATCTGAAGGGTTAATAAACTTCTTGAATGTGGTTTTGAGCACCTTGAGGGGTGCCATTTTTAGAATGGTGTCAATCTTGGGTATTTTCTATCATATTGACCCCTCAAAGTGACATCAATTGTGATGTGGTCCCTAAAAAAAATGGTGTTGTAAAAATGAGAAATTGCTGGTCAACTTTTAAACCTTATAGATCCCTAACAAAAAAAAATTTTGGTTCCAAAATTGTGCTTATGTAAAGTAGATATGTGGGAAATGTTACATATTAAGTATTTTGTGTGACATGTGCAGCGCCCCAGAGTCATGGTCGTTGCAGTAATGTTGTTCTTCCAATAGGGGAGCGATGTTACATCTGATGGCACCAAAGGAGTTCATCCTGCCAGGTATCACAGCCACACACACACACTTCACACGCCGGCCACCGGGGGGAGCAAAAGGTTCTATCTATTAGGCCACTCCTCACACTTGGGTAAAACTGGGGATTTGGTTAGGAAGTGAGGTCAGTTGGAGTTGGAGGAGAAGCTGACTGGAGGGAGAAGGAGATAGTCAGTAAGAGAGGAGAGGAGCAGACTGGGCTCGGCCCAGGAAGGGAAAGAAGGACACGGAGCTGCGCCTGCAACCCATGCGGCAGCCTCCTAAGAAAGGACAAGAAAGGAAGTGTGCCGTAGTGAGTGAGCACAGAAGTCGTAGCAACAGGAGTATAACACTCAGAACAGAGTGAACTCTCAGAACAGAGTGAGAATGAGCAAGACGCTGGGACCGACGTCTTTGCTGAGCAGACTCCACTGCGGCTGGACAAGAATGGGAGACCGCAGCGGAGGTGGCTCGAGATTCCCCCCTGTGCAGAAGCGGGAACTCGACCCCTAACACATACTGAGGAGGAATGTCATAACAAATTTTAAGGGAATCTCGTGGCGCAGTGGTTAGCACAGCAGCCTTGCAGCGCTGGGGTCCTGGGTTCTAATCCCACCCAGGACAACATCTGCAAAGAGTTTGTATGTTCTCTCCGTGTTTGCGTGGGTTTCCTCCGGGCACTCCGGTTTCCTCCCACTTTCCAAAGACATACTGATAGGGATTCTAGATTGTGAGCCCCATCGGGGACAGTGATGATAATGTGTGCAAAATGTAAAGCGCTGCGGAATATGTTAGCGCTAAATAAAGATTGTTACTATGAACAATATTGTATCATACAATTATTAGGTTCTGTAGAAGGACGTAGATCTGGGTATTTATTATGATGGAATATAGGCTGAACTGGATGGACAAATGTCTTTTTTCGGCCTTACTAACTATGTTACTATGAACACCAGTGGGAGACCAGCTAGAAGCAGGCTTCCTCCCACTGAGCACAGATCCGGTAGCCGGAACACCGAGGGAGTAATAGACTCTACGATTTACTTCAGAGACCGGCAGGACAGTCGATTCCAAGTTGGCTGCCCGACCTAAGAACCTAAGCAGAAAAAGTGGCAACGCGGAGGAGGGGCGATGCTAGGGTCCCCATAAAATAGCCTCAGGCCACCACCATCATATGGGTTGGTCCTATCCATCTGGGGGACAGAGAGAAGAGTAACAAGAGTGAGGACCCTATGGGAGCTAATGCACGTAGGGACCTACTACGTTACTGTGTGCAAGGGGAAGGCTACTAATTTCCACCTGGATAGGGGGACTCTGGAATTGCCATCAGACTGGCCGTACTCTGCCTACCCTGTCATCTGGCACCCTGGACTGTGGATGCTGAAGCCTTCAGTAAAGGTAAAGAGACTGCACCCATTGTGTCCTCGTTATTCACCGCGCCTTGCACCATTCATCATCACCACCTACACTTCTGGGAAGCCCTGGGGATATACTTCACCTGTGGGAAGGTATACCATCTAGCTGCCATTCCATCAACCCAGCGGACCCCTAAGCAGCGTCGGTCATCCTGACCGAATACCACAGGTGGCATCACGAACACTTGACAAACTTGTATCACCCTTTTAATTGGGTGCCCCTCATAGGGCCACGGTCCGGATCGGGCCACCGTGACATCCCAGCTGAGGGAACTGAAGGACCCGGTGTGACGGGGTGTACGGCAGAGCAAGAAGGGACAACAGGCCGAGGGATGATTCAACAGATTTATTATCAGGAACGCTGGAACAACACATGCAGGTAGATCTACAGAGTCCACAATTAGTCCAACAGAACAGGTTCGGGGGCACCTCCCGATAATCCTTGTGCCAGCTAACAAAGCAATAGTCCACACGAGTCCAAGGGATCCCGAAACAATCCCACGAGCGACGAGATATGTCCTCAGCTCAAGTCTCGCCCCATTCGCTTCCGCAGTCACAGATGGACATGGGGTCTTGCCTCAGCTAAGAATCCCCACTCCTTCTCCTTCCAGGATCAACTCACATCTGATCTCAAAATAAGAACGGATTGTCTGAGCTCCTGGGATCCGCCCATGAAGGGGGTAGGGGTTACACCTTCTATTCAATGGTTGGGTCCACCAGAAGATTCTAGACTGGTGGGCTCCAGGCAGTCTATGTAATATGTACATTTGACTAGCCACCTACTGTGAGGAAGAATGGCTATTCCTCCACTAGTGATGTTGACAAAGCTTAATTACATTAGAGCTTAGGGCTGCAAGTATTGGGGGAAGGAGACATTGTTACAGGTGAACTCCCAGCCAAGAAAATACATAAATTACAGCTAATAGAAACCAGAGAACAGTTACATACATCAAATGGCATAATATTCAAATACAGGACAGGGCAAAAGTACATATCATGACAATCCCTTCCCCTCCCAATTTGTGTACGTACCAGGGACCTCTACAGGTCGCTGGTTAAGTACACACAGGCAGAGCGTAACTTACATGTGGCTTCATGCAGCCACGAATTGGCATCGTAGCTCTCCCACATCATTGCCCAGGAGAACATCTGCAGGCAGACCACCCATCACCCCAACCACACATCGCCTGACCCCAAAACCAAAGTTCAGATCCACAGTGGCTGTGGGAATAGTCCTCCATTGTCCACCAGCCAGTTCAATGACAATCCCAGGTCCTCGATGGATTGCCTCAGGCCGAACCACTCGGGGATCAGCCAGTGTGAGGAAAGCCCCTGAGTCACAAAATCCAATAAGTCTCTGTCCATCCAGCATGACCTCCTGCAAGTGCTTACCTCGATGAGCAGAAGTCGTCATAGCTGCGGGTCGCACACCATAAACTCCTAGTGGTGCAACATGGGTGGGTGAGGCACTAGGCCAGTCCTCACGTAGTGGTGACACGTCGTCCTCCATGGCACTTGGGTGTACATAATTAATAATACGACTGGGTACAGGATTAATCCTTATTTGAACAGCTGGGCAGGAGGCTTGCTGATGCCCCGGCTGTCCACATCGATAGCATCTCTGCTGGGTCTCACTCCATCCAAGGCGTCCTCTTGGGCGAGGGGTAAGGGAACCTGGAGGCCGGCTTCCACCTGAAGGTGCTGTAGGGGTTTGAGGACGACTTCTCCATGAGATGGCTGGGCATGAGGCCTGCAGATGCCCCAGATGCCCACAACCATAACACTTGCGCTCTGCTACTTCCTCTCCTCGTCGTATTCCAGAAAACGCAGTAGAAGCAACTGGAGGCACACTTACACGGGTCTCAGCATGAGGTGGTGGCTTAGAGGAACGGGGAACAATGGGGACAGAAAAACAGGGGGCCACCGGTGTTGTGGAGCTGGTAGGCCTCTCTCCATCCTCCAACAGAACCCTCCACTGAGGCTTGATGGTGAGAGCCTCATCAGCTAGAGCTGCAGCTTCCTCCACAGTGGCTGGTCTCCTCTCATGCACCCATTCCCGGATCTCAGCAGGACACTTGAAGTAAAACTGCTCTTTTAGGATAACCTGGAGGAAGGTCTCCCAGGTTAAGGCCTCATCTGCCTCCAGCCAGCGATGACATATTTGTTTGAGTCTGTGGGCATACATCTTGAAAGACACTTCCTCATCACAGGCTAAAGTACGGAACTGAGTCCTGTAAGTGTCTGGGGTAACAGCATAATGTTCTAGAATAGTCCGTTTAATCTCCGCATACTCACAGTTCCCCTGAGGGTCCATAGCTCTATAGGCTGCGGCAGCTCCACCCTCTAAGAACCCCACCAGATGTCGGACTCGGTCCCTTTCCGGGACTTCCATTAATCGACACTGATGCTCAAAGTCCTGGAAGAAGCCCTCAATGTCGCCTGCAGCCTCATTAAAGGGCTTGAAGTCTTTGCGGGACACTCTGGGGAGTTCCTTCATGGTGGGTGCTGGGGTTACAGTCTGTCTGGAGCTTCTAGCTGCTTCCAAAGCGATCTGCCTCTCCAGCAATGCCATCTCCTGAGCTCTGTCCTCGGCTCTGTGAATGGCCTCCCTCTCCTCGGCTCTGTGAATGGCCTCCCTCTCTCTCTCCTCGGCTCTGTGAATGGCCTCCCTCTCCCTCTCTTGAGCTCGGTGAATGGCCTCTTTCTTATAGTCTATGGTGGCCTCTTCTCCCAGCAATGCCAACTCCTCCTCGTACCACACAACCGACTGACTTTTTTGGGTATTTACCTCCGGATGCAGTCTTTCCTCCATTTGCTGTGAGGGTCCTTCCTCAGCGTCATCTTGCAGGCGAACTCCTTCCAAAGCCTCAATAAGCTGCTCCTTGGAGAGTCCCTTAAAACGGACTCCTACTTCACGGGCCTTTGATTGTAGGCTCCCCAAAGTCCAGTTCTTGTACTCTGCGGTGTTGGTTCCCGATGTTGGGCCATTGTCCTCCATTCCTTCTGCTCTGATCCCACTGCTTGCCACCAGTTTGTGACGGGGTGTACGGCAGAGCAAGAAGGGACAACAGGCCGAGGGATGATTCAACAGATTTATTATCAGGAACGCAGGAACAACACATGCAGGTAGATCTACAGAGTCCACAATTAGTCCAACAGAACAGGTTTGGGGGCACCTCCCGATAATCCTTGTGCCAGCTAACAAAGCAAAAGCAATAGTCCACACGAGTCCAAGGGATCCCAAAACAATCCCACGAGCGACGAGATATGTCCTCAGCTCAAGTCTCGCCCCATTCGCTTCCGCAGTCACAGATGGACATGGGGTCTTGCCTCAGCTAAGAATCCCCACTCCTTCTCCTTCCAGGATCAACTCACATCTGATCTCAAAATAAGAATGGATTGTCTGAGCTTCTGGGATCCGCCCATGAAGGGGGTAGGGGTTACACCTTCTATTCAATGGTTGGGTCCACCAGAAGATTCTAGACTGGTGGGCTCCAGGCAGTCTATGTAATATCTACATTTGACTAGCCACCTGCTGTGAGGAAGAATGGCTATTCCTCCACTAATGATGTTGACAAAGCTTAATTACATTAGAGCTTAGGGCTGCAAGTATTGGGGGAAGGAGACATTGTTACAGGTGAACTCCCAGCCAAGAAAATACATAAATTACAGCTAATAGAAACCAGAGAACAGTTACATACATCAAATGGCATATTATTCAAATACAGGACAGGGCAAAAGTACATCCCTAACAAAAAAAAATGTTGGTTCCAAAATTGTGCTTATGTAAAGTAGATATGTGGGAAATGTTACATATTAAGTATTTTGTGTGACATGTGCAGCGCCCCAGAGTCATGTTCGTTGCAGTAATGTCGTTCTTCCAATAGGGGAGCGATGTTACATCTGATGGCACCAAAGGAGTTCATCCTGCCAGGTATCACAGCCACACACACACACTTCACACGCCGGCCACCGGGGGGAGCAAAAGGTTCTATCTATTAGGCCACTCCTCACACTTGGGTAAAACTGGGGATTTGGTTAGGAAGTGAGGTCAGTTGGAGTTGGAGGAGAAGCTGACTGGAGGGAGAAGGAGATAGTCAGTAAGAGAGGAGAGGAGCAGACTGGGCTCGGCCCAGGAAGGGAAAGAAGGACACGGAGCTGCGCCTGCAACCCATGCGGCAGCCTCCTAAGAAAGGACAAGAAAGGAAGTGTGCCATAGTGAGTGAGCACAGAAGTCGTAGCAACAGGAGTATAACACCAGTGGGAGACCAGCTAGAAGCAGGCTTCCTCCCACTGAGCGCAGATCCGGTAGCCGGAACACCGAGGGAGTAATAGACTCTACGATTTACTTCAGAGACCGGCAGGACAGTCGATTCCAAGTTGGCTGCCCGACCTAAGAACCTAAGCAGACAAGGTGGCAACGCGGAGGAGGGGTGATGCTAGGGTCCCTATAAAATAGCCTCAGACCACCACCGTCATACGGGTTGGTCCTATCCAACTGGGGGACAGAGAGTAGAGTAACAAGAGTGAGGACCCTATGGGAGCTAATGCACGTAGGGACCTACTACGTTACTGTGCGCAAGGGGAAGGCTACTGATTTCCACCTGGATAGGGGGACTCTGGAATTGCCATCAGACTGGCCGTACTCTGCCTACCCTGTCATCCGGCACCCTGGACTGTGGATGCTGAAGCCTTCAGTAAAGGTAAAGAGACTGCACCCATTGTGTCCTCGTTATTCACCACGCCTTGCACCATTCATCATCACCACCTACACTTCTGGGAAGCCCTGGGGATATACTTCACCTTTTGGAAGGTATACCATCTAGCTGCCATTCCATCAACCCAGCGGACCCCTAAGCAGCTTCGGTCATCCTGACCGAATACCACAGGTGGCGTCACGAACACTTGAAAAACTTGTATCACCCTTTTAATTGGGCGCCCCTCATAGGGCCACGGTCCGGATCGGGCCACCGTGATATCCCAGCTGAGGGAACTGAAGGACCCGGTACCGAGTACCCCACTGCCCTTACGTGGGGGCGATCCACATGTCTCTGTGATTTAAGGGCATGAAAATTCAAAGTCGAAAAATTGCAAAATTTTCAAAGTTTTTGCCAAATTCCCTTTTTTTCTCAAGTAAACTCAAGTAATGTCAAGGAAATTTTACTACTATCATGAAGTACAATATCTCACGAGAAAACATTGTCAGAATCATCAGGATCCGTTGAAGCATTCCAGAGTTATAACCTGTAAAAATTGGCCCGGTAAGTAACGTGCAAACCACCCTTGGGGTTAAAGGAGTTAAAAGGCTCATGCTACTTCGAAGAACAAAAAAAGGAAAAGCTAAATTCTCCATAAATGTTCTTTCACATCCCATTACAGATGGCAATAACTGAATGCTACAAATGTTAGACAGTCTTTTTAATAAAATGATAATAATGAAATGCAATATATTCCATTTTTACATGTGCCCTCATCAACAAAAAAACATTCAATTTTCTTCTCATTGCCCTCCTGTCTAAAACTATGACATTGGATTTGCTGGGTCTGACAGATCAGCCGTTAAACCCGTATGTCTACAATAGGAAATCAACAAAGTGCTTTTCAGATGTTATTACCACACATTCATAGTCTGAAATAAGGGCAATTGCCAATCAAATTCTTTATTTTTAAGGAGGAAAAAAAATCGCTGGTAGAACATATTTGGATTACGCAGGATCTGAGATCGGCCAGGAAGCAATGGAGGCAATGTTACCTGACCTGAATGTGATTACGGTTTATATCCAAGGCTATAGCTTGCACACATGCAAAGGGAATCTGTCAGCAGGTGTTTGCTATGTAATCTGAGAGCAGCCTGATGTAGGGACAGAGGCCCTGATTCCAGCGACGTGTCACTTACTGGGCTACTTGGTGCAGTTTTCTTAAAATCAGTTTTCTCTGCTGCAGATCTAACAGAGCTCGGAATGCTGAGCTGTGTACAACCCCGCCCACAGCACTGATTGGCAGCTTTTATTGTTCCCTGTGCATAGGCAGAAAACTGCTAATCAGTGATGTTGCAATAGATTTATGAACATAAAGGCTACACACACAAGCATTCTGGATAATTAAGACACTGCACCTACTCAAATAAATTGCCTTAAGATACTGAGGTGCGGCCAGGACCTCTTATCAGAATATGATTTTTTATTACTCCACCCTGGGCCCATTTTGGATAAGTAGCGAAAAGCCCATTTAAATTATTATTACAAGCATTCTATAACAGTATCACATTGTGCTAACAATGCTGACCTAAAGCATCAAATTGCAGCATCAAAATAAAGATTAATGGACGCCTCCCCTTTGAAATTAAAAGGGGGGTCGCATGATAACACAGCACCCAGAACAGTATTATATTTTGTGTTATGTGTTTCTTCAACTAATAGGTTAAATGAGAAGTTTATCAAGGGTTAATATTCTCAGCAGGGGTGGATTAAGGGTAGCCAGGGCCCCGAGCTGTTCGACACTGTGGGCCCCCCCGGTCATGTGACGGGGGTCATGTGATGGGGGTCATGTGACGGGGGTCATGTGATGGGGGTCAAGGTCATCATATACCCGAACCAGATTATTCCAGAAAAATGGCCGGGCCCTACTCTACTGTAACCTATTAAATATTTGTTAAAATCTGCAATACAATTTAGGTATATTTTGACCAATAATATCACATACAAGGAACAAATACCACCGCACCATGACCAGACCACAAATTACAACCACAGTGATCGAATAATATCACATACAAAGAACAAATACCACCGCACCATGTCCAGACCACATATTACCACCACTTGGTGACCAAATAGCACATACAAGGGACAAATACCACAACACCATTTCCAGACCACATATTACCACCAGTGACTGAATACTACAATACTACAATACTGATCAGTAATGAAAAAAAAAAACACAATACTATCACCATAAGTGCCAGTATTCACAGGAGATCTGTGCTTAGTATGCAGTGTCTGTGTAGAGGTAATACAGAGATCACTGGTGGTATTATACACAGGAACTCTGTATATAATGTATAGATAATACAGTGATCACTGGTGGTATTATACACAGGAGTTCTGTATATAGTATACAGTGTATAGTGTCAGTGTATAGGCAACACTGACTCACCAATGACGTCTCTAGGTGAACTCCTTCATCTTTCATCCAGCACAGACCGCCATCATTTCTTCCAGCCAGGACTCGTTTCTGCAGGAAATAACAGTTAACTCGAGCTCCGCTTGCAGAACACATTACTTAATTTTTCACAACTTCTACATTACACCACATGAAGAAAAAAAGGCAATATAGTGTCACTCTGCACAGTAACAGGACTGCCCCCCCCATTTAAAACAGTGTACTCAAAAAATAAAATAAATACATCACTGCAGTAATAATATCCCTTAATTAGCCCCTATGGTAATAATATTCCCCACCCTGGCCCCGTGTGTCTCATTCCTGGCTCCAGCCATATGTTCTCACATCCTGCCCTCATGAATATCCATTCTACCCCATGTGATCTCCACATCCTGCCCCATCTGTCTCCATCGTATCCATCCTGCCCCATGATACTGAACGATCTGTCTCCAATCCTGCCCCTGGTGTCTCCAATTCTGCCCCATGTCTATCATTCTGCCCCGTGTCTCCAATCATACCCCGTGTCTACATTCTGCCCATGCCTCCAGTCCTGCCCCCAGTGTGTCCAGCAATCTGCCCCAGTGTGTCCAGCATATTACCCCCAGTGTGCCCAGCAATCTGCCCCAGTATGTCCAGCATATTGCCCCAGTGTCCAGCAATCTGCCCCAGTGTGTCCAGCATTGCCCGCAGACAGTGTCTCCAGCATATTGCCCCTAGTGTGTCCAGCATATTACCACCAGTGTGTCCAGCAATCTGCCCCAGTATGTCCAGCATTGCCCCCAGTGTGTCCAGCAATCTGCCCCAGTATGTCCAATTGTCCAGCATTGCCCACAGTGTGTCCAGCAATCTGCCCCAGTATGTCCAATTGTCCACCATTGCCCACAGTGTGTCCAGCAATCTATCCCAGTGTGTCCTCCAGCATTGCTCCAGTGTGTCCAGCAATCTGTCCCAGTGTGTCCAGCATTGCCCCAGTGTGTCCAGCATTGCCCCAGTGTCTCCAGCATTGCCCCAGTGACTCCAGCAATCTGCCCCAGTGTCTCCAGCAATCTGCCCCAGTGTCTCCAGCAATCTGCCCCAGTGTCTCCAGCAATCCGCCCCAGTGTGTCCTCCAGCATTGCCCCAGTGTGTCCTCCAGCATTCATCTGCCCCAGTGTGTCCTCCAGCATTCATCTGCCCCAGTGTGTCCTCCAGCATTCATCTGCCCCAGTGTGTCCTCCAGCATTCATCTGCCCCAGTGTGTCCTCCAGCATTCATCTGCCCCAGTGTGTCCTCCAGCATTCATCTGCCCCAGTGTGTCCTCCAGCATTCATCTGCCCCAGTGTGTCCACCGTTATCAAAAAAACAAAACAAAAAAACAAACAGTCTCCTCACCTGACCTATGCGCTCCAGCAGCGAGCTCCAGCAGCGCACACTCGCCGGCGACTGACAATGACGTCAGATGCCGGCGACGTGTGTGCTGCGGCCGACTTCAGCTACCAGCCTCGAATTGGCTGGCAGCTGTTAACTATTGACGCGCACGCCCGCCCGTCAATAGGAAACCGCCGCAACGCCGGAAGGGGCCCGGTGAGCAGATAAGAAGGGGCCCAATGCGGGCCCCCTCTCTCTGCCCACCGGGTCCGGGGGCACACAAATGCCGGCGGGCAGTCACACTCAGGCGAGTCGGGCGGATTATCAGAGGGTCAATCTGTGAGGTAGCCCAGGGCCCCCACACACCACTGGACCCTGGGCTACCACCCATATTGACCCTCTGATAATCCGCCCCTGATTCTCAGTAAGCTGTGCGATTGCAGGAGCAGGTTATTTCTGGTTATAACTGGTGTTGCTTCTCACACTTTGTGTTTTGATTGGTGGTTAATGAAAAGTGCTGGAAGAATTTATGCTATAAAAGCAGCTGTTTGAACGGTTTCCTGATCAGTTACCTGAAGAAGATTGAAGATCCCTCCCTCCCTCCCTTATTGTATCGTTCCTTCTTAGTTTGTCGTGTCTTCCGGGTGGATTTGGTACTGTTGGTATGATTTAACTCAGTTATTAAGTTTTAAATGGATTATTATTTTGTAAAGGAGTAAAATAAAATTTAAAGAATAACTCAAAATAAACACCACGGCCATTTTATTCCAAATAAATTTGGTTGTCATGTGTGAGTTATTGGGGATGTTTTTTGGGGGGTTTGTGTTACCAAGGGGTGAACAGTAGAGTTCACAGATGTTCTATAAGTTCTGAGTTTGAACAGGTCTAATCATTCTGTCACTCTGGGATTATGAGTCCAGACAATACAAAGAATTCATATTCTGAATCTTGTTTCCCCAGACACTGATGCCCCCACAATAACCTCCCTATACATAAATTTTGATACACAACAGAGATCCCCCACACATTGAAATTCGCAGAGCGCATACCGTACATAAACAATAAGATGCCCCCGTAGTACCCTCACAGGGCACCCTTCACATGAATGTCCCAACATTGCCCCAAGATACTAATTATGATGATTCACAACTGTGCTCCCTCCATACACTATGATTCCTCTACAGTACCCCCATACTGATGGACACATAGTATCCCCTATTCACTCTATGATACCCCAACTCTGCTCCCACATACTATCATGTCACCACAGTAACCCCTCCACACATTACGATGCAACCACGGTGATCCCTCCCACACAAACTATGATGTCCCCACAGCTGCAGGTGCTGACACTGCCGTGTCTGAGTGCAGCGCCACAGGGTCCTGGTCATTGCAGTAATATCATTCCCCTCTAGGGGAGAGTGATGTTATGTTTGAAGGCAAAGAAGGACAACTGCATCCAGGTATCACAAACATGTAGCACATTTCACACTCCAGGCCACCAGGGGGAGCTCTGCTCCTATTTATTAGGTCACTCCCCACACTTAGGTAAAACTGGTCGTCTGTAGGGAAAGTTAGTTACTGTAGTTGCTGGCTGAGCTTCGCTCAGGTAGTTGGTCCCTGGCAGGGGTGGGATCTTGTCAGAGATCGAGACAGAAGGATACAGAGCTGTGCATGCCCTCAGAGCCGCAGCTCTTAGAAAGAGACACCGAAGGAAGAACTGTATTGCAGTGAGTGTGCAAAGAAGTCATAGCATAGGAGTGGAGGTGTGGATATCAGAAGGGGACCAGCCCTACACAGGCTGCCTCCTTCCGAGGCACAGAATCCCAGTAGCCGGAACACCGTGGGAGCAACGACCCTTTATGCCTTGCTCCAGAGACCGGCAGGACAGCTAATTTTTTGTTACCTGTCCACCCTACACCCAGGCGGCAAGGTGGCACCCCTTAGAGGCTGGGGCATGATAGAGTCCCTATAAACCACCTCAAGCCACTGGTCATACGGGTTTGTCCTATCCTATCCGGGGGACAGAGAGAGAGACATAACATCGATAACATCTAAAACAGTTGTGAGGACCTTATGAGAGGCTCAGCAGTAAGGGACTACAACACTGCAGCGCTAGAGGAAGGCTACTGATTTCACCTAGACAAGGGGACTCTGGACTTGCCTCCAAACCGGCCGGACTCTGCCTGCCCTGTGATCTGGTGCTCTGGACTGTGGATGCTGAAGTCTTCAGTAAAGGTAAAGAGACTGTAACCTTGTATCCTCGTTCTTCTCTGCGCCTCTCACCATCCACCATCTACATACTGGGAAGCCCTTGGGACATACTTCACCTGTGGGAAGGTATACCATCTAGCTGCCATAACATCACCCCAGCGGACCCCTTAAAGCAGCGTCGATCACCCCGACTTTAACCCTTTAAAGACCTGTCCCTTTTACACGGACGTCCCAGGGCCACGGTCCAGGTCAGACACCATGACATCCTCCCGTGAACTGAAGGACCCGGTACCGAGTACCCCACGGCCCCATGTGGGTGCTCCATGAGCATGCAGTGTCAGCACCTGCAGCTGTACCACCACCAATTGGCGGCTGCCTTATACCTCACAGACTGGCCATACTTCTTATGCATCACTAGGGGACACAATAGCATATGTTCCTTGCACAGTGCAACTACAGTACCCTCCACACACTCACTGTGATGCCCCTACAGTACTCTTCACACACTCACTGTGATGCCCCTGCAGTGCCCTCCACACACTCACTGTGTTGACCCTACAATACCCTCCACACACTCACTGGGATGCCCCCACAGTAGCCTCCACACCCTCACTTTGATGCCCTCACAGTGCCCGTCTTCCAGCATAGTATCCTTTTAGTTCACTGGCAAACAAGCAAAAAATACTCACCTAGATCCATCAACGCGATGAGCTGTTCCGCTCTGAAGGGCTGTAAGGAGGTGAAGCCCAAGAAGAGTCCGGGGGCGGTTACTTTCTCGGCTGCCTGGAACCATTGAGTTGTGCTACAGGTTCCCCAGGGGGCAGACTTAGAGACCAGGACTGGAAGGAAGCCGGGCAGAGAGCGGGAAAGGTGCGCACTCAAGGGTCAGAGCAACGGTCAGAGCAGCGTGAGCAGCGGTCAAAGGAGTACGCAGCTGCACTCCGGTAAAGAGAGAGAGCTCCCGGTCAGAGGACAAATACAGGGAGATCGCCCGAAAAGACTGCATCTTGTGAGTACATGAAAGCAGACTCTGCTGTGACTGGAGAGGGGCGCCTTGACACCCGTGCGGAGACAGTGGCCGTGCAGAGACTATGACCCCCTGGTACCCACGGTATCAGTGCAGAGACTGTGACCCCTGTTACCCACGGTATCAGTGCAGAGCCCTTGATTCCTCTTGAGAGACTTAATAATAGACTGACCATTGTTTTCCCGGGATAGGCTGTGCTGTAAAAGCTAAAGACTCAGAGCCAGAGTATATCACATTAACTCCCGAAACCCCAAGCAGCGGGCTCCTACAGACTACTCAGCCCACGGACAACAGAGGGACGGCAAGTGCTGCTGTATCTCGGCACCTACGTTGGAGAAGACGACCCTTCAAGCAAATCCTCATCAGACTGATAAGTGTTTTTCCCAAGAAATTCCATTTTCTACTGTTACACTGTTTGATTAAAATATTTTTAAACTGTTATATTGTTAGTTATATTCCACTGCTTCCTCCCTGCGAGGAGAACCAGATTCCTGTTAATAAATCCCTCAACTGTTGGTCTGTCTGTTCCGTGGAGACACGCTCAGTACCTGCATACTATTACAGGGCTTGGCACAGGAGGAGTGATGTAGTGATGTCATTGTGCCTGCTGAGCTGAGACACGGTCACTTCAGGCTGAATGATGGGTGGGGAGCTGATGACTCCCTCCTCCACCACTGTACTCAAATGTATCTGCGTCTTCAAGATACAGGTAAAGTCGGGACATGGTGCAGCATTACAGCGGGTCAGCTATCCTAATCCTTGGATGACCTGTGAATTGAACCTATGAGGTTTAGAGGTTGGACAGGGTTGTGAGGAGTCCTAAATGCAGGAGGCCCCTGAGCCTCTTTAGCCCATAACATTTTTCATATCCAACCAAAAAGTGGGAGAAGGTGACATATAATGAAGCCATTTCTAGCTATTTATAGTCCTTGGCAATTATTTGAAAATGTAAATATTTGTGGAATAACAATTCTGGATTCTAAATGTGTCAGGCGTGAATCAAGAGAATTTTAAAAAATCATGAAAAACATATTTTAATATTAAACTAAAAATTACAGTGAACAACCCTTCATCCCATCACACACTGAAGAGGTTGTATATTGAAAGACCTTCTTTTCTGCACAAACACACGCTCTCCCTGGGGTGGATGAAGGGTTACTGCAGATGGAGCCTCTTGCATCTGGCTTAGCTGTGTGGCACCAGCTGATGAATACATAATGAGTCTTCTAATGAAGCACGGCTGCCCAGATCAGGCTGCCGGCTGTCCCTAAGTCACAGTGCATGGGGACGGTGTTGAAAGCGGGTTGTGACATTGCCTGGGGACCATCACCGGGAGGTGCCATGTGATAGGAAATCCGAGGAATGGTTCCTTTGCTCGTAGTTTAGTTGTCCATCATGGCTGCTTGAGATTGTGACATAGAAAAAAAGACAAAAGTGCTCAATCATCGTGAGGCAATGAAGAAAACTTCTCTTCTACTGGACACAAAAAAAGTTCATGTATGCTACTGTTCTCAAGTAAAAGAACTAGGACGTAAAATTACCATTAAAAACAAAAATACAGATGAACCCACCCTTGATGAACTCCAGTTTATCTTGAAACAAACTCAATACATTGCAATTCACATCACAAACATTTCGTCACTAATAGGCACTTTTAGCATAAACATCTTCTGACTGAGTGACCAAAAATCATATTTTTGTTTTATGCTACAAACCCCAGGATTTGTTGAGTCAGGAGAAAAAGTAAGGAATGTCCCATCTGTAGATAATTCTGGTTGAGGAGGGAACTGACTTCTAGGACAGTTCCAATTTTTTTTTTTTTCATATATTGGTCGCAGGATGCCACTAAGTAATTCCGCACCAGTCCCGACTGAACAATTCTTAAGGTACAACCTAGAAATATAAATGAGGGAATAAGTAACACCTTAGATAGTTTAAAGAAGGAAAAAACAAGTTAATTGGTGAAGTCCATGCTTTCCCAGATGGGACAATGGCTAAGAAAAACAACCACAACAATAAAATAAGGGGTTCCAAAAGTAGAAAGACTGTTTTGACTTGATGGAGTAACCATCACCACCGCAGGTGTGAACCCAACCTATCGGACAAGGCCATCAAAATGTGGAAGAAGCACTCTAGTAGGTGGGCACTATCTACTCTACTTGGATTTAACTATCAACTCTCACTTTCGTGTTATATTTTTTTCTAGCTTGTTGGCAGCAAGATTTTAATTCACCATTAGCATTTTCTATAATGATTTACTATAGTTTACTATTTTTAGCCAATTTTTATATTTTGTTGGCAATAAGATGAAGAACTTGGGTCTACATGAAAAAGTGAATCAACAAGTGCCTTACGTGAGAATTGTTGGGAAATATGTTCTGATGAGCTAATTATTTAGGATTCAAATTTGTGGGCTTTGCCAAATTTTCCCCCCAAAATTCAACATTCCTTACTATGCTCTGGAGTCTTTCCAGATCCCAGAGCATAATAAATTTAAGATGTAAAAAAACTAAAAAAAAAATAAATTATACTCTCCTCACCATTCACTTGTTTGACCACAAGTAATCTGATGTAATCAATGGCTGTAATAATTGGCTGTAATCAATGTCTTTCTTCTTTCTGGTGCTGCACGTCACACCTCCATCCTCTTCATCATAAGCCAGGATTTACAGTCCGGTCACTGCATGTTATAAGATTGTGGCATACGTCATGGCATTACAACACACAGTGACCCCCCAAGGCCTGATTGCGACTGGAAGTTCTGGCCTATAGTGAAGAGATCGGAGATGTGGGTTATGACAGTAGAAAGAAGAGAACCAGATGGCGGGCAGTGAGGCAACCAGAAAAATTAGTGGTATTATTATTATTATTTTTTTACCATTTGCCAGCCCTAAATGGTTACTTAGTTGTTGGCTGGTCATTTTTCTTTTTGTAATCTCAAATAATCGCCAAGTGTTTGAATTTGCATAGAACCACAAATTTAAGAAGGCTCAACTCTAACTTGGTTTTCCGAAAATCAATATGCTCATATCTAGAATTATGTCGTCTCATGCTGAAATCTATAGTGTCGGCGTCCCTACACATTTCTCCCCTCTCCTGGAAGGGATGCCGACACACTCATCGCCGCAGTCCCCGTCCTGCTCCTACTACTTCTCCTGCTCCTGCTGCTGCCTGGAATCTGCACATGGCATGCAGATCCAGGGCACTGCGCTTAGAGCACTCGCTCCGTCCTTCAGAAAGTGGCTGGGAGACACTTATTATTTAAGGCACCTGCACATGAATGGAGGTGCTTGAGCAGAAAGTTCCTTGCACACTTGCTTGTTGATAGGTCTCCAGTCTGCACGTATTTGCCTTTTCTCCCTGTATTTCAGCTGCACCAGCCTGCACCTGCCAATGCCTGTCTGTATACCAACTGTACCCACCTGCACCTGCAAGCGTCTATCTGTATACCAGCCATTCAAACCCAAACCTGCTAGTGCCTATCTGTATACCGGCCATACCAGTCTGCACCTGCTATTGCCTAACTGTATACCATAATACCAGCCATTCAAGCCTGCATCTGCTATTGCCTATCTGTATACCAGCCATTCAACCTGCACCTGCCAGTGCCAATCTGTATACCAGCCGAACGCGCCAGCATATGTGGTTCCTGTGTTCTGGCTGTGCCTGCCTGTATCAGTTGTACTCTCCTACTGGGCCATTCAAGCTACCTGTCACTTGAGGGACAGTTGCTGTGCATCCGAATAGTACCTGGTGTCCATCGTGAGTCAAGCCTAACCCCACTATCAGAGGCTGTAGTTAAGAGTCAGGTGCTCACTTAGTCACGTCCCTCCAGGCTCTCCTTGGACGACAGCATAGTTTTTCCACCATTCCCATTAGAAAATCACACCACAAGATAACAGAAAGGTCATCCATGAGTCCTACATGACTAATAAATGTTCCTTCAAGTACAGACCAATGTAAAAATCCAATTTTCAAGATCCATTAGCTTCTATGTCTCATTAAACCTTTCTCTACGATGTTTCCACCCTATGCCCCATGAACAGGCAGAAGTTAAACCTCTTGACCCTTAATCTCAATATCTGTGTTCTCCTGCTTCACCATATCATTAAACTAGTGCCATAATAGATAATCAAGGACTATTGTGGTAAAAAATGAGAACATAAATGGAAACTTAACGAAAGAGAAGGAGTCTTGAGAAAAAAAATACAAAAACATTGTGGCAGCACTTAATTTAAATTGAATTCATCAGGCCTGTCAGGAACGCCAACATGCTACATTTATTCGGCCAAACAACCTAAGAGCAATTTGCAGTTTAAGAAAGCACCATCCCAGAATCCTCTAGTTGAGTCACATTTTAACAGGTTCTAAGGCCCTCGGGCTCTTCTTCATCAGCTGGCCTCGTACGGCACACTAAGCTCAAGGAGCAGCTTCTGAGAGCAGGCAACAAATGGCAGCTCCTCCTGTCTGTCTCTCTTTTTCCCTCTGCGATTTAGTGCCTGATGAAAATATTTTGATAATTCATTACCTTTTTAATGCGCGCATGAAATCAGACGGTGATTATGGTAATGAGCTTCTAGGAAATAACTTAGAGAAGAGTGGAATTTTTTTTTATATAGATACAGCTCACAGATAATGAAAGAGCTCTGTATCTGTCTTGAAACGTAAAAAATGTTTCCGTAGACAATATGGCAGATGTTGCCGTAACGTTCCTGTCCTCAGCTAGTCCTATGAACTGCTAATACTCACCTATGATTTTTCTAAAGATCCCTCTAATTAACTGTTCTTATTTTTGCACAGCCATTGTGGACTGAGAATAGTCAACATAATCTGAAGTTAGTAGACGATCACAAGGTCCACAAACGATTGTACAGACGTTACAATCTACATTGTAGTAAATGGTTTTGCCGCCAACTATGACACTGCAATGATGAAGCTTCCACTATGGACACTAACAATGATGGAATTGCCACCAACTATGACAATGTAATTATAGACCTGCCACCAACTATTACACTTCAATGATGGACCTGTCACTGTGGACACTGACAATGATGGACCTGCCACTATGGATAATAACAAGGATGGACCTGTCACCAACTATGACAATGTAATTATAGACCTGCCACCAACTATTACACTTCAATGATGGACCTGTCAGTGTGGACACTGATAATGATGAACCTGCCACTATAAACACTGACAATGATGTACCTGCCGCTATGGATAATAAGGCTTCTTTCACACTTGCGTCGTCTGGCGGCCTTCACAATGCGTCGGCACGACGTATCGACAGATGCGTCAAAAATAGTGAAAAATGGATGCAACGCATACAGTATTTCGACAGATCCGCTAGACGGTTCCATCGAGAAACTGGATTCGTTGCATCCGTCTTGTCCGCTTTTACCATCAGTTTCTTCCGTTTTTGTGATGGATCCGTTTTCCATGCCTAAAAATGGGAGTCTCACAAATGTGATTGGCTACTGGAAAATAGGGAAACCTATATATTGACTGTTTTTACACCCCATCTTTGACAGGGTTTAGAGAAAGTGACAGAGATGGAAGGAGTGCTTGTGAAGATTGCGACCATATGTTCTGATGTGATTTTTGAGACCAATAGGCTGGCAATAATAGTTCGGGAGAAGGAGGCAGCAGCAAGAGTGAGGATTCTTCGACAGCGACGTCGCCGGCGCCGCCTATGGATACATCCCATAAACGCCCAGCAAATTACGTCTATTCAACTCTCTACATTGAGTTGCGGCAGAACCCGGAGAAGGTGGCTTAGTGGTTAGCACAGCAGCCTTGCAGCGCTGAAGTCCTGGGTTCAGTTCGTACCATGGACAACATCTGCAAAGATGTATATTCTCCCCGTGTTTACGTGGGTTTCCTCCGGGTTCTCCCGTTTCCTCCCACATTCCAAAGACATACGGATAGGAAATTTAGATTGTGAGCCCCATTTGGCGACAGTGATGATAATGTCTATAAAGTGCTGCGGAATATGTTAGCGCTATATAAAAATAAAGATTATTATTATTTATTATAATTATGTTCGGATGAGACAGGAACACTTTGATGTTTTGTTGGAACTTGTCGGGGATGTCATCTGAAGGAAGGACACACAGTTGAGGTGTTCCATCTCACCGGCAGAGCGGCTGATGGTGACACTGCGGTAAGCCTATTTTTATGTATTTTTTTTATCATTGTTCATAGTTAATGCCTTGTGCACATGTTTTTTTTTTTGCAGCAGGTAACAGGAAAACCACATCAGCAGTGAACATGCTGCAGAAAATACTACACTGAAACACTGTGTTGCATTTTCTGCAGCATGTCAATTATTTTATTATTTGTGCCCATTCCACAGTGTTTAACACGTGCTCCATAATAGGAATGCACAGATGTAAATATGCTGGTTTAAATGTGCACTAAAACAGAGGAGAAACTTCCGCAGTGCCGTTTAGCAAAATTAAAAAAAAAAAATATTAAAGATATTATTATATTTGTGAAAATTGCTTTAAAATGTAATGTTGGTGCTTGCATTTTTTAATAACATTTTTTTTTCCACAGATTCCTTCCTACCATAGAATCCCTAAGATTACTGCATTATCAGTTTCGCCTTGGAATCTTGACAATTTCAGGAATTGTTAAAGTGACATGCCACACACTATGGGATACTTTGTACCAGGAATATATTCCGAATCCGACTATGGACATCTGGCTGCAGAGTGTTGAAAATTTTGAAAAACTGTGCCATTTCCCAAATTGCTTGGGTGCCGTAGATGGCAAACATATCCGGATTTCAAAACCTGCAGAATCTGGCTCCGAGTACTATAATTACAAAAAGTACTTTTCCATAGTACTTATGGCCATAGCAGATGCCAATTGTAAATTTATTGCTGTGGACATTGGAGCCTATGGCCGGTCAAACGACCCACAAGTCTTCAAAACTTCTCCGATGGGCCGTTGTCTATATGAAGACACCTATGATTTCCCACCACCAAGACCACTCCCGGGAACATCTGGCCCACCTATAACATTTGTCTGTGTTGGTGATGAGGCATTCCAGCTGTCACCACACCTACTGAAACCTTATGCAAGCAGAGAATTGACCCGAACCAAACGAGTGTTTAACTACCGTTTAACGAGAGCCAGACGAGTGGTGGAGTGCGCATTTGCCATTTTAACCGCAAAGTGGTGAGTGCTGCTAACCGCCATAAAACTACAGACAGAGCCTGTGGATGAGGTTGTCAAGGCCTGTGTGGTGCTGCACAATTATGTGATTTCCCAGGAGCCAGTTTCCATGGCTGAAGAGGACTGTCAGACAACCTTGTGGGATTATCAAAGCAACTCTGTTCGCACCGCAGTTGCGGTTTCCAGAATGAGGGACCACTTCGCTGATTATTTCATGTCACCTGAAGGCCCAGTTCCATGGCAAGATGACATAGTTTGAGATGTTTCTTGTTTGAGATGTTTGTTGTCTATGCCAATAATGTTTATGTACAGAGTCTTAGGATTTTCTTGACACAAAGTTTTACTTAGTTCCCTAAAGTTTGGTATGTTTTCGAATAAACCAAACATGTTATACCTTGTCAACGTGTGTTATGTTTTTGTAACTTTTTTTTCTTAGCACTTAAGACACTTTACAATAAAATTGCTTTTAAACCAAATCAAATTTTATTTTTCATATTTTTATTAAACACTTTTATTAACCATTTTTGGTGAAACACATTTTTAAAACCCATTTTGGGTTACACACTATTTAAACGCTTTTTTGTTAAACAAAATATTTTTACAAATGTTTATTACACAAATTTTACAGTTCATAAATCTGTAAATTGTGGGGTGGAGATACTAACGGAGGGGCTGGAAGGTAGGACCACATCGATAGTGGGGGAAAGCCTACTGCGTTGGGGTTGATCAGTAGTGGAAGGGGGGGGACATGAGGCTGAGCAGGGGGTTCAGGTTGGACAGGGGTTGGTGTTCTTGTAGGTGGAAAACTAAACGGGGAAGGAAAATTTGATAAGGAAGGAAACAGTGGGGAGGACATTGGGATTTGGGCCTGGGTTGGGATTTGGGCCTGGGTTGGGAATTGGGCCTGGGTTGGGAATTGGGCCTGGGTTGGGAAACGACAAGTAGTTTGGAAAGGGTTGGTAGGAGAGACAGTGGCTGTGTGGGGAGGTGTGCGAGTTGTAGGGGCTACGGAGCTGACCTGCACTAAAGCAGTATGGCAGCATTACATGCATCTGCTGGTTGTTAGATTTTCCATGCTCCTGAGCATTGATTGATAAAAAAGGTTGTTTAATAATAATAATAATCTTTATTTAGCGCTAACATATTCCGCAGCGCTTTACATTTTGCACACATTATCATCACTGTCCCCGATGGGGCTCACAATCTAGAATCCCTATCAGTATGTCTTTGGAAAGTGGGAGGAAACCGGAGTGCCCGGAGGAAACCCACGCAAACACGGAGAGAACATACAAACTCTTTGCAGATGTTGTCCTGGGTGGGATTAGAACCCAGGACCCCAGCGCTGCAAGGCTGCTGTGCTAACCACTGCGCCACGAGATTCCCTTGCATCTGAATGCAGCCTATTCAAGTGACTGCTGAGTTCACTGATGCTTTGTTTCACCATGTTGAACCCATCAGTCACTTGCTTTCACAAAAGTTTGAAAGAGTTCTGGAAGGCTGCATTCAGATGCAAGAACTCTGGAGCATAACTCCTTTCCTGACCCCTCTGTCGCTGCCGCCTCGAACCTAATGGTGTTCTAGAGGTGGCAGGATCAGAGGGGTGGGGTAAAGGGAATGCTAACTTATCACCAGCAGCTTCATGTAACGAAGTCTGCGATGATGCTCCAGCACTGGGGGATGTTGATGTGGATGGGGCCGAGGTACCGGAAGTGAGGGAAGGGCCAGATGAGGGGTCAGAGGGGTGGGGTCTACCGATGTGGACGGATGAAACGTGTGGCCATACGTCACCATCCGTCGCTAATACAAGTCTATGGGAAAAAAAAACGCATCCTGAGGGCAAATTTGCAGGGTGCGTTTTTTTGCCGAAAATGACGCATTGTGGCGGATCCGAAAAGACGGAAGTGTGAAAGAGGCCTAACAATGATGGACCTACCACCACCTATGACAATGTAATTATAGACCTGCCACCAACTATTACACTTCAATGATGGACCTGTCACTGTGGACACTGACAACGATGAACCTGCCACTATGAACACTGACACTGATGGACCTGCCACTATGGATAATAATAATGATGGACCTGCCACCATCTATGACAATGTAATTATAGACCTGCCACAAAGTATTACACTTCAATGATGGACCTGTCACTGTGGACACTGACAATGAACCTGCAACTATGAACACTGACAACGATGTACCTGCCACTATATGGACACTGAAAATGATGGACCTGCCACTATGAACACTGACAATGATGGACCTACCTCTATGGATAATTACAATGAAAAACCTGCCACTATGGACACTAACAATGATAAACCATCCACTATGAACACTGAAAAGGAAGAACACGCCACCAACTATGACACTGCCACAATCTATTACACTACAATGATGGACCTTTCACTATGAAAACTTTAATGATGAACCTGCCACCTCCTATGCCACTACTATAATAAACTTGCCACCAATTATGGCACTGACATTAATGAACCTAGCATCAACTACAACAATGACAATGATGGACTTGACTCCAACTATGACTGTGCAATAATGGACCTGCTATCAGCTATGGCACTGACATTGATGGACCTGATGTCAGCTATGACACTGGCAATGGGAAATTTGACACCAACTGTGTCACTGACAATGACTTGACCAAACTATAAGATTGTAGTGGCAGATCTGGCAGCAACTATGACACTGACATTGATGGACCTGCCACCAATTATTACCCTTACAATGGCAGACCTGAATCAACCATGACACTGACAATGAGGTACCTGCCACCAACTACCACACAGACAATGAGTGATCTGCCACCAATTGCAACTCTGACAATACACTGTCTGACTATCCCCGTCAACAACAATGGACTTTGCATTAAAAAAACAAACAAAGCTGCCTGTGCCAATTACCATCAAGGACCATGTTCTGGATATCCTAGAGCCATCTTTGTTACATTTTAAGTGGCCTGGGTTATGTCACATTACTTACAGAATCTGTTTGGGGGCAGATAGTATTGTTGCATTGGGGCCAATGAGTATATAAAATGCCGGTATATAATAACAGATTAGTGCCGCACAGTATAGTAATATATTTGCAGATGTCCTTTGATTTTTGGATGGCATACTTGTTGGACAAGGCCAACTACACCGGCTGCGATTCTGCCTGGAGGACCGCTTCCTAAAAATAGAAACATCTTCCCTGCCAAGCATCTGTCATAATCAATACTGGGGGAAAACATGTCTGAAAAATGTTCTAAAAATGCTGGGGTCCAAATCCAGTAAGGTCAGAAGGGCGCTGACCCATCAAGGAGGGATGGGCATATATAATAAAGAAGGTTGGCATGGCCGGTCCACTTGAAACCCTACTGGGATCATTTTGCAAACGCTTTCTCTAGAAAATGTCAATTACCGAAACACTTTCCAAGGCACAAAAGCTGATAGATGGCAGGCAATCTGCCAGGCGGTGAAAATAAACATATGACATATGACAACATATCCAGAATTAAATATTTATAATAAAAGGGAACAGCAAGATTTATGGCGTCTTAAATAGATGATATGTCTCTGCCCCCATCAGCGGGAAGATCCAATCACAATAATAAATTCTGATTAAATGCCTCTTCGACACCAATGGAGTGGAGGAACGGATGGCCCTGCAGTCGCATTTAACTGTTTCAGGCGCCCGGTCACATTATCCATCATGTATTTTTCCTCTCCAAACAGTTAACGTAGGCAATGGGCTGCATACATCCTACAGCGCTGACAGGTGGGCAAACACCTGCTCGATTAATGTCACCCAGGATGAAGACGCTTTATTTAAATCTGGAATATTTAAGTGAGAATCTAGACAGAAACAGAATTTGCTCGATGCGTAATCCTGCCATGAGACTATGAAGTGTGAAACAGTGAAAAATCTACTATGCAAAACATGCAAAATAAAATTAAAAAAATATACCGTATATTTTTCTTCCATGCACAATGTTTCCTCTTTCCATTAGTCATTCCTGCCTCTTTTTTCTGCCTCTTTTTTCCCCCTATCCCTAAGTCTGCTCACTAACACAAAGTCTACTCTCAATTCTAAATATTTCACTAACACAAAGGAATCTTTAAAATTTCTGCATCACTTCTGCCACGAGATTTGTATTAGGATGATATGAATACTAATATTTAAAAAAACACCCACATTTTAGAAAATATGACAAACGGATTGAGCTTAGGAGTCCAGTGGCAAGTCCTACTCATTATTAAGACCACCCCATGACTCCTAAGCATAGCTTTTACCAAGAGCCAGAGCTTTTTCAAATTTTTCCTCTGACATAGTCATGCTGTTTTTTCGAGACGGGTTGTATTTTTGAATTATACCCACTGACCTTATCATAAAATGGGAAAAAAATTCCAAGCGAGCTTAAAACTGATTTCGCAAAGACAAAGTTAATTTTAATCAACATTTTAATCAGTAGATCTTTAAAAAACGAATAAGTTCTACAATTGGGTGTACTTACAAAAATAAGTTCCTGTGTCCAGATAATCCTATAAATGTGCACCTGCTGCGTACTGTGTAATGGCTGTGTCTGACTGTACAGGAACATGGTCTGATCACACCACATCTCCTCCACAGCAGGGGCACCATGTGTTACATCTGCACCCCCTAAAGTTACGACCTTGGATGGAGACTGTCCCTGTTTGGCTTGGACAGTCCAGTGAGTCAGAGCTCAGTTGGGTAAGGATTAGGCAAGTCCAGGCTAAATGGGTGGCTCATTTTTGAGGTTTTACCGAGTGTTCCGGAAGCACCACTCAAATGTCCGACATTGACTATTGGGAAGTGGTATAATGTTCTTGGGAATATTTAACATTTCCTATGTGTCTCTACAGCTACACCCTGAGCAGTCTGCGTTGATTTATAATCAGCACTACAGAGCCATATTTCAGAGGAGGGAGTTTCCAGCATCACGGTGAGGACGGCGGCTCGACGCTTACCTTACTGCTGTGATGCAGAGAGCAAATGATTGAAGTCGATGCAGACATGAATGATGAATTCCTGGCCCTTTCTTCTCCCTCTTTCTCTTAATTATAAATGTTTTAATGACAGTTTAAGGAAATACAATTAGATTGTCCCTGGCTGCTCAGTCTGTCCTATCTGAGTGTCGGATACTTTTGCCAGCCTACAGTCTGGAATTTATGCAAATCCAGGCGGCACACAGCTTGCTTATGAAGCACTAATGCATGGCACCTAGCTGGTCCTAGTAAAGAAGCCGAGTCAGTCATGGACAATAATCTTGTGCATTTATAATTCCAAATGTTATTAAAAAAATAAGGAACCTGAATAGATCAGCCCGTGTCTTATATATTGTAGGAACCAGCAGACCTTGAAAGGATCCTACGGTAAATCTTACTTAGCTGATTTTCCTCCTGGTGGCAAAAAAGACCTCACATACTCCTGGAGGAGTTGGCACATTTTCCAATCACCATCAAAGTACTTGGAATCCATGTTTTAGAATGGATATTCAGTGGTATTGATTGTGGTGTGGCACTATGTGGTTAAGAAATGGAACATGGCTAAATGGAGGATGCAGAAAGTTGGCAAATATGATATGGTGTACGTAGAGTGTATGGGTACCTGACCCCAGTTGCTTTAAGTTCTACCATATAAGAAATCACCAGCATTAGAACCATATTTGCCATCTTTAGATAAATCACATCCAGAAGATTGACAGACAAGCATTGCACACAATGGATAATTTTTGGACACCACATCCCGTTCATTCCCATTTCCTGTCTCTTCTTTGCCCCTAGGCATCTCGTCTCACTACTCAGAGATACCTGGCCAGAATAAATCTTTTCGAATCTCATAGCATGCCAAACTGTGCCAAAGTATTGCCTAACAGTAAACCAACCGGGATATGTTGAAAGATCAAGAAAAATACGCAGCTGATAAATGTGTAAGCGCAGGGCGCCCTACTGCTGAGATCCCTCACCCATATTGAGATCAAGGGTCCAAAAGTGAGTAATAAGCATGTGCGACAACTCCTAAAAACAATGAATGGAGCTGCGAGTGCACACAGTGGCGTACTGTGGATTGCCATTACTCAGGGCGCCCTCCAAAAGTACCAATGCCAGCTTTGTGCCATGCTCGTCAAAAAATAAAATGTAATCCTCTTCTCCCCTGCATACAGAGTGGGGAGTATAATGCAGTGACATCACTTCGTCGCCTGCACTGTTTTCCTTCATGGTGGTGAATGGCGGGACAGTACAGTGCTCTGTCATGCTGTCAATATTCAATACTGGTGACGCAAATACTTTGGGGAGCAAAATTTCAAAACTAAGAAAGAAAAGAAAAGAAATAATGCTTTTTTTTTTGCTAAAAATGTTGCACCCAGGACTAATGCCCATGTTGCCTCTCCCACACTTTGCCACTGCCTGCACATGCTCCCTTCATGCTCCATTCAGACAGGGAACATGTCAGCATCCGCATGGAATTCTATAGCCTTCCTGGTACTAGATGCTGTATCTTATACAGATGCGAATATTTCGTGTACACCTAGCTGTCTTCCCCAAACCCTTCCCCCAACTCCTTCTTCACACTGCCAGCAGAATCCTCTAATCCTGCGAATCCGTTCCTAGCAGCCAGTGTACTGATCTAATCAGCGAGCCTGAAATTTCATTAGCCCTTATCAAACTGACAGAGCACCTAACATACTGTATCGAGAGAGACGCAAATGCTCCCGCACTCAAATAGACTTCAAGAGCGCCGGCACAATGGGACAAATGCAGTCGGACAGATGGAAGCAAAGGAGACAGACACACACAAATGCACACTCACGAGGACGCTCTGTAGTCCAGAGGTGAAGACACCGGAAAAACAGCATAGGTGCTACCCAAATCCGATATTCCTAATCCAGAGGATCCGATTGTTGGTTTCTTTTCTTTAAAATAATTTTCCTTTTCTTTGTGCTTATACAAAAATTTGAATTGTCATTGATGAAAGTCTTTCCCCACCAAAAAAGTGAGGCAAAAAAATGCTGTTTGACCCTGCCGAAATATTATTTTGTTACCCGGGCAGGAAAATCTCTGATCACTGCAATAATATATTATAAGCATCAACAGTACCAGCTAAAAGTGTTTTTTTTTTCAGCCATTGTTAAGCTATTAACACTTTCCCTTTGTTTACAGCTCTGTACCTAGGAGACCGACCACCACTACTGTATAGCTTTTCAGCACTACACTGAGGATGGCCAGGATTAGGAGGGAAAAGGATGCTCCAGAATTCGAGGCTTCAAAACAGTGCTTACAAGCTTAATAGAAAAAAGATTGTAAGTGTTTTCACATTTTACCGTCTAACAGTGGTGGTCTGTCTCCATGGCAGTGAGAAAAGCACAGAAAAGAAAAATGGTAACATCTCAAGAAGAGCTGAAAATTTCAGTAAGCAGTAAATTGCAAAAGTGATGGTGTTTACAAGCACTATCCAACAATATAATTCATGAAATGAGAATAACTCTTTAACTCCTACCCGACATAACACATACAGTTACATTACATGCCAGGTCCATGACAAGTCGAGCCC
The DNA here is from genome assembly GCF_032444005.1 of Ranitomeya imitator. Lineage (NCBI taxonomy): Eukaryota > Metazoa > Chordata > Amphibia > Anura > Dendrobatidae > Ranitomeya > Ranitomeya imitator. The sequence goes on from NC_091282.1 coordinate 633,137,506, forward strand.
GCATTGTTTCTGGCAGATGATGGCTTCCTTATGCAACAAAAATCTGAGTCTAAGGCTGGAGTCACACACAATGTATAAAAATACGGTCCGTTTTTCACGGACCAAATACGTAGAAATGTTCCCTGAACAGTGATCTGCATGTCATCAGTAGGCAAGGTGTGGCTGCACATTTTGCACATGTAAACCTACGAGATTTTCTCGCCGGCTTGCAAAATGTTTGTGAAAACTTATATACAGTCTATATATATATAAGTATCTGTGTGTAAAATTTGGGGGCTCTAGGTGTTAAAATAAAGGGTTAAATCACGGAAAAAAACAGGCGTGGGTTCCCGCGCAATTTTCTCCGCCAGAGAGGGAAAGCCAGTGACTGAGGGCAGATACTAATAGCCTAGAGAGGGACCATGGTTATTGCCCCCCCCCTTCCCCCCCGGCTAAAAACATCTGCCCCCAGCCACCCCAGAAAAGGCACATCTTTAAGATGCGCCTATTCTGGCACTTAGCCTCTCTCTTCCCATTGCCCTGTAGCGGTTGGATATGGGGTAATAAAGGGTTAATGTCACTGTGCTAATCTAAGTTGACATTAAGCCTGGTTAATAATGGAGAGATGTCAATAAGACACCTATCCATTATTAATCCAATAGTAATAAAGGGAGAAAATTGTGCCGGAGCCTACGCCAGTTTTTTCCGTGATTTAACCCTTCATTTTAACACCTAGAGCTCCCAAATTTTGCACACATACATTTCTTACTTTATTAGTCAGGAATATGTAAAAAAATAAGGGATATGAAATGGTTTACTGTATGTAAACCATGTCTCATATCCTGTCGGGTTTGATAAGAGATAGCAAAAGCCGCAATTGAATTATTGGCTTTTAAGCTATCTAGCTCTGTATTAAATATTAATATTATTATATGTGTGTGTGTGTGTCAATGACATACAGTGGGGCAAAAAAGTATTTAGTCAGTCAGCAATAGTGCAAGTTCCACCACTTAAAAAGATGAGAGGCGTCTGTAATTTACATCATAGGTAGACCTCAACTATGGGAGGCAAACTGAGAAAAATAAATCCAGAAAATCACATTGTCTGTTTTTTTATCATTTTTTTTGCATTTTATGGTGGAAAATAAGTATTTGGTCAGAAGCAAACAATCAAGATTTCTGGCTCTCACAGACCTGTAACTTCTTCTTTAAGAGTCTCCTCTTTCCTCCACTCATTACCTGTAGTAATGGCACCTGTTTAAACTTGTTATCAGTATAAAAAGACACCTGTGCACACCCTCAAACAGTCTGACTCCAAACTCCACTATGGTGAAGACCAAAGAGCTGTCAAAGGACACCAGAAACAAAATTGTAGCCCTGCACCAGGCTGGGAAGACTGAATCTGCAATAGCCAACCAGCTTGGAGTGAAGAAATCAACAGTGGGAGCAATAATTAGAAAATGGAAGACATATAAGACCACTGATAATCTCCCTCGATCTGGGGCTCCACGCAAAATCCCACCCCGTGGGGTCAGAATGATCACAAGAACGGTGAGCAAAAATCCCAGAACCACGCGGGGGGACCTAGTGAATGAACTGCAGAGAGCTGGGACCAATGTAACAAGGCCTACCATAAGTAACACACTACGCCACCATGGACTCAGATCCTGCAGTGCCAGACGTGTCCCACTGCTTAAGCCAGTACATGTCCGGACCCGTCTGAAGTTTGCTAGAGAGCATTTGGATGATCCAGAGGAGTTTTGGGAGAATGTCCTATGGTCTGATGAAACCAAACTGGAACTGTTTGGTAGAAACACAACTTGTCGTGTTTGGAGGAAAAAGAATACTGAGTTGCATCCATCAAACACCATACCTACTGTAAAGCATGGTGGTGGAAACATCATGCTTTGGGGCTGTTTCTCTGCAAAGGGGCCAGGACGACTGATCCGGGTACATGAAAGAATGAATGGGGCCATGTATCGTGAGATTTTGAGGGCAAACCTCCTTCCATCAGCAAGGGCATTGAAGATGAAACATGGCTGGGTCTTTCAACATGACAATGATCCAAAGCACACCGCCAGGGCAACGAAGGAGTGGCTTCGTAAGAAGCATTTCAAGGTCTTGGAGTGGCCTAGCCTGTCTCCAGATCTCAACCCTATAGAAAACCTTTGGAGGGAGTTGAAAGTCCGTGTTGCCAAGCGAAAAGCCAAAAACATCACTGCTCTAGAGGAGATCTGCATGGAGGAATGGGCCAACATACCAACAACAGTGTGTGGCAACCTTGTGAAGACTTACAGAAAACGTTTGACCTCTGTCATTGCCAACAAAGGATATATTACAAAGTATTGAGATGAAATTTTGTTTCTGACCAAATACTTATTTTCCACCATAATATGCAAATAAAATGTTAAAAAAAACAGACAATGTGATTTTCTGGATTTTTTTTTCTCAGTTTGTCTCCCATAGTTGAGGTCTACCTATGGTGTAAATTACAGACGCCTCTCATCTTTTTAAGTGGTGGAACTTGCACTATTGCTGACTGACTAAATACTTTTTTGCCCCACTGTATATACAGTACAGATCAAAAGTTTGGACACACCTTCTCATTTAAAGATTTTTCTGTATTTTCATGACTATGAAAATTGTACATTCACACTGATGGCATCAAAACTATAAATTAACACATGTGGAATTATATACTTAACAAAAAAGTGTGATACAACTGAAATGATGTCTTATATTCTAGGTTCTTCAAAGTAGCCACCTTTTGCTTTGATGACTGCTTTGCACACTCTTGGTAATCTCTTGAGGAGCTTCAAGAGGTAGTCACCGGGAATGGTCTTCTGACAATCTTGAAGGAGTTCCCAGAGATGCTTAGCACTTCTTGGCCCTTTTGCCTTCACTCTGCGGTCCAGCTCACCCCAAACCATCTCGATTGGGTTCAGGTCTGGTGACTGTGGAGGCCAGGTCATCTGGCGTAGTACCCCATCACTCTCCTTCTTGGTCAAATAGCCCTTACACAGCCTTGAGGTGTGTTTGGGGTCATTGTCCTGTTGAAAAATAAATGATGGTCCAACTAAATGCAAACCGGATGGAATAGCATGCCGCTGAAAGATGCTGTGGTAGCCATGCTGGTTCAGCATGCATTCAATTTTGAATAAATCCCCGACAGTGTCACCAGCAAAGCACCCCCACATCATCACACCTCCTCCTCCATGCTTCACGGTGGGAACCAGGCATGTAGAGTTCATCCGTTCACGTTTTCGGCATCGCACAAAGACACGGTGGTTGGAACCAAAGATCTCAAATTTGGACTCATCAGACCAAAGCACAGATTTACACTAGTCTAATATCCATTCCTTGTGTTCTTTAGCCCAAACAAGTCTCCTCTGCTTGTTGTCTGTCCTTAGCAGTTTTCCTAGCAGCTATTTTACCATAAAGGCCTGCTGCACAAAGTCTCCTCTTAACAGTTGTTGTAGAGATGTGTCTGCTCCTAGAACTCTGTGTGGCATTGACCTGGTCTCTAATCTGAGCTGCTGTTTTTCCAGCGATTTCGTGGCTGGTGACTCGGATAAACTTATACTCAGAAGCAGAGGTGACTCTTGGTCTTCCTTTCCTGGGGCGGTCCTGATGTGAGCCAGTTTCTTTGTAGCGCTTGATGTTTTTTGCCACTGCACTTGGGGACGCTTTCAAAGTTTTCCCAATTTTTCAGACTGACTGACCTTCATTTCTTAAAGTAATGATGGCCACTTGTTTTTCTTTACCTAGCTGCTTTTTTCTTGCCATAATACACATTCTAACAGTCTATTCAGTAGGACTATCAGCTGTGAATCCATCAGACTTCTGCACAACACAACTGATGGTCCCAACCCCATTTATAAGGAAAGAAATCCCACTTATTAAACCTGACAGGGCATGCCTGTGAAGTGAAAACCATTTCCGGTGACTTCCTCTTGAAGCTCATCAAGAGAATGCCATGAGTGTGCAAAGCAGTCATCAAAGCAAAAGGTGGCTACTTTGAAGAACCTAGAATATAAGATATATTTTCAGTTGTTTCACACTTTTTTGTTAAGTAGTCATGAAAATACTGAAAAATCTTTAAGTGAGAAATTGTGTCTAAACTTTTGGTCTGAACTGTATATAAAAACCACATTGCTCCAGTAGAATGTGGTGGTTAAATAACTCAATGTAACAATCCATTTTTGGATTTGTGGCATCTCTGGGTCCACTCAGTTTAAAATTTTTTTTCCTTTTGGACTATCGGGGGTTAATGTCAGTTTTTCTCCCTTTGGCAATCTGTTGTTACTGCAGTGCTGCTGGGTCAGCTGATGCAGGTGGTGACCGCTCCCACCATCCTTTAAAAGGTCACCTGATGCATCAGCTGACTGTTGGTGATGGAGCAATCTTCAGTGACCAAGCCTGAGTGACGTGCTCTCTGGGTGCAGTGGTGATTCTGCTGGGTTCATTATCCTGGTGCCTTTATTCTGCTGTGTGGTGCTTTGCAGCAGAGAAAGCTAAGTGTTTATTTCCTCATCCCTTTCGTGTTTGTCACTATCCCCATGTGTTAATATCTGCAGTGGTGCGGCTAGTGCCCGTCGCTGGCCAGTGAACTAGCCAGTGCAGAGTTAGGTGACAGTTAGGGATGAGGTATCCTGACGGCGGCGGGGGGAAGAACCCGCATAGGGTGTTAGGGGAGTGCAGGGTCAGGCTCAGGTTTGAGCTCAGGTGGTGACCATTTCCCATTTTCTACTGGTAGGGCCTTCCTATCACCTTTTCCATCCTGTTGTTTGTGAGTTTTGCAGTCTGTTGACCGACCACCCATTGGGTCGGGTCACTGCATGACACTCATTGTCAGGATGCACTGAAAAAATAATCAAAAAGTACATGCGTGTCAAGTTTATACAAATAAGGCTATAAATTTCGCTCAGTTAGACATGGCCCTTATGGGAGTAACCTCTAATACCATAGATAGAAGGCAAAGTGGAGGGGTACTTCTATAATAAAGTGCAGAGAGTGCTAACAAACTAATAGCTAAAAAATGTATAACTTAGCTGCATATTCAAGACAAATCACTTGTATCAGTTACATAGGTGGATACAATCCTGGTCCCAATGTGTTACTCCCCCATATATGTTTCCTCGGGGGTTCATCAGGAGACTTGCATGTTTAGAAACACCTCAGTGGGTCCAGGAAGCTATGGATGGGTGACAGTCTGTCCACCCCCCCAAAAAAAAATCTGTGCTCACATTACGGGCAAGGAGCCATTAATTCTGTGTCAGTTGAAGAGGTCATGTGAGTCAACTACCAGGTTCACAATAAGGGCTGGTTTCCCTCCATTCTGGGTCAGTTATAGCGTGCATGTGAGTCCTACTGTCAGATTCACATTAAGGGCTGGTGTTACGAGTGTGTCAGATGCTGCAGATGGTCGCTCTGTATCTGCCTGCAGAAGGTCTCTGTGGTTGGCTTTGCAGATGCCTTCTTAATCCGTCTGAGTATGGACCCAGTGGTAACCTCCCTCCAGCTCCAATTGACACATCTGGAACTGGGTGTTTATAGACTCTCATTCTGCTTCAGGAAGTCGCCAGTGATATTCACATTTTCCTCTGTGAAGTCTTGGAGCTATAGCAGTCAGCTTACTTCCTCTCTGGGGCTGTTGGAGGACATTTGGTGTTACCCCCTTGTTTGGCTCCATTCTTCTCTTTAGTTTACAGTGGGGACTGACCAGTGCTCATCCCCCTTCCCTATTCAGGGCCTAGATCTAGGGATATACAGGGCTTAGGTTCCAGCTTGGCGATTGGTGTGGAGCTAATATAGGGACAGTAAGGGAGGTAGTGTGCTACTAGATATGCCTAGGGGTCTCTACTTCCCCTTTCCCTAGCATTTGGGCTTCCTTCCCCTCTTCCCCTCGTGTTGCACTTAGTCTTCCCACTCTGTTTGTGACAGCTGGTTTCCCTTCATTCTGGGTCAGTTGCAGAAGGCATGTGAATCTACTTCCAGGTTCGCATTAAGGGCTAGTTTCCCTCAATTCTGGGTCAATTGAAGTGGTCATGTGAGTCAACTGCCAGGTTCATGTTAACCCCTTTCTGACCTCGGATGGGATAGTACGTCCGAGGTCAGATCCCCTGCTTTGATGTAGGGCTCCGCGGTGAGCCCGCATCAAAGCCGGGACATGTCAGCTGTTTTGAACAGCTGACATGTGCCCGTAATAGGCGCGGGCAGAATCGCGATATGCCCGCACCTATTAACTAATTAAATGCCGCTGTCAAACGCAGACAACGGCATTTAACTACCGCTTCCGGCCGGGCGGCCGGAAATGACGTCATCGCCGACCCCCGTCACATGATCGGGGGTCGGCCTTGCGTCAGGATGGTAACCATAGAAGTCCTAGAGACCTCTATGGTTACTGATCACCGGTGGCTGTGAGCGCCACCCTGTGGTCGGCGCTCACAGCACACCTCCATTTCTGCTACATAGCAGCGATCAGCAGATCGCTGCTATGTAGCAGAGGCGATCGAGTTGTGCCTGCTTCTAGCCTCCCATGGAGGCTATTGAAGCATGGCAAAAGTAAAAAAAAAAAGTTAAAAAAAATGTGAAAAAAATTAAAAAAATATAAAAGTTTAAATCACCCCCCTTTCGCCCCAATCAAAATAAATCAATTAAAAAAAAATCAAATCTACACATATTTGGTATCGCCGCGCTCAGAATCGCCCGTTCTATCAATTTAAAAAAAGCATTAACCTGATCGCTAAACGGCGTAGCGAGGAAAAAATTCGAAACGCCAGAATTACGGTTTTTAGGTCGCCGCGACATTGCATTAAAATGCAATAACGGGCGATCAAAAGAACGTATCTGCACCAAAATGCTATCTTTAAAAACGTCATCTCGGCAAGCAAAAAATAAGCCCTCAACTGACCCCAAATCATGAAAAATGGAGACGCTACGAGTATCGGAGAATGGCGCAATTTTTTTTTTTATTTTTTTTTTAGCAAAGTTTGGAATTTTTTTTCACCACTTAGATAAAAAATAACCTAGTCATGTTAGGTGTCTATGAACTCGTACTGACCTGGAGAATAATGTCAGGTCAGTTTTAGCATTTAGTGAACCTTGCAAAAAAGCCAAACAAAAAACAAGTGTGGGATTGCACTTTTTTTGCAGTTTCACCGCACTTGGAATTTTTTTCCCGTTTTCTAGTACACGACATGCTAAAACCAATGATGTCATTCAAAAGTACAACTCGTCCCGCAAAAAATAAGCGCTCACATGGCCAAATTGACGGAAAAATAAAAAAGTTATGGCTCTGGGAAGGAGGGGAGTGAAAAACGAACACGGAAAAACGAAAAATCCCAAGGTCATGAAGGGGTTAAGGGCTGGTTTCCCTCTATTATGGGTCAGTTCCAGAACACATGTGAGTCAACTGCCAAGTTCACATTTAAGGCTGGTTTCCATCCATTCTCTGACAGTTATAGCAGGTTGCGAGGAAACATCTCGTTCACATTAAGGGCTGGTTTCCCTCCATTCTCAGTCAGTTGCAGAGGGCATGTTAGTCAACTGCTAGGTTCACATTAAGGGCTGGTTTCCCTACATATGGGTAAATTGCAGAGGGCATGTGAGCAGGGCCGTATTTAAAGTTTCTGCTGCCCTTGGCACTTTTAGTGCTGCCTCCCCCATTGGTGAGTATGACACTATCGGCAGTGACTTTGGCAAGAATCGCTGTTGTGAAAGTCACCTTTTGCAGCAGATCGGGCAGTTTTTCTGCATCTGCCACGTAACGGATCACTTACGGCAACACCGTGTTTGGTTTCATTCATTCCCTATGGGATTTGTGGTACTTGCTGTGATCTGGGAAATGCGATACCATACCTCCCAACTTTTGAAGAAGGGAAAAAGGTGTAAAGGTTGCGGCGCACTATGTGCGCAGCGCCAAATTTTAGACCACGTCTCTGACCACACCCATTTCACAACTAATCACACCCATATCCAAGTCCCAACCACACCCATTCAGCACTGCTGATCTCACTGTTTCATATACAATAATTAAAACCAAAGAAATATGGCCACGCAGTGCTCCATTCTGTATAATGGCCACACAGTGCTCCATATTGTATAATGGCCGCACATGATGCTCCATACTGTATAATGACCACACATGATGCTCCATACTGTATAATGGCCACACATGATGCTCCATACTGTATAATGACCACATATGGTGCTCCATACTGTATAATGACCGCACATGATGCTGCATACTGTATAATGACTGCACATGATGCTCCATACTGTATAATGACCGCACATGATGCTCCATACTGTATAATGACCTCACATGATGCTCAATACTGTATAATGACCCCACTTGATGCTCAATACTGTATAATGACCTCACATGATGCTCAATACTGTATAATGACCTCACATGATGCTCAATACTGTATAATGACCTCACATGATGCTCAATACTGTATAATGACCTCACGTGATGCTCAATACTGTATAATGACCTCACATGATGCTCAATACTGTATAATGGCCCCACATGATGCTCCATATTGTATAATGACCACACATGATGCTCCATACTGTATAATGGCCATACATGATGCTCCATACTTTATAATGGCCCCACATGATGCTCCATATTGTATAATGGCCATGGCTCATATCCCCCCCCCTCCTCCTGTATGCATGGCACATAATCCCCCCCCCCCCGTATGCATGGCTGATGGCTCATAATTCCCCCCCCCCGTATGCATGGCTGATGGCTCAAAATTCCCCCCCTGTATGCATGGCTGATGGCTCATAATTCCCCCCCCCCCCGTATGCATGGCTGATGGCTCATAATCCCCCCCCCTGTATGCATGGCTGATGGCTCATAATTCCCCCCCTCCCTCCCTATGCATGGCTGATGGCTCATGGCTCATAATTCCCCCCCCCCCCCGTATGCATGGCTGATGGCTCATAATCCCCCCCCCCGTATGCATGGCTGATGGCTCATAATCCCCCCCCCGTATCATGGCTGATGGCTCTTAATTCCCCCCCCTCCCTCCCTATGCGTGGCTGATGGCTCATAATTCCCCCCCTCCCTCCCTATGCGTGGCTGATGGCTCATAATTCCCCCCCTCCCTCCCTATGCGTGGCTGATGGCTCATAATTCCCCCCCCTCCCTCCCTATGCGTGGCTGATGACTCATAATTCCCCCCCTCCCTCCCTATGCGTGGCGCATGGCTCATAATTCCCCCCCCCTCCCTCCATCCCTATGCATGGCTGGCTCATCTCTCCACCCCCTCCCCCGCTCCTTCTCCCGGGCCATCTTGCATGGCGCGGGCGGCTTACCATCCTCCCCCCGTCCCCCGTCCCTCATACTCACCTGTCAGCTGCCTGTCCCACACACCGCGCCGACATCCCTCCGGCTCCGGCTCTGTCCCGCCGCAGCGCCTTCTTCCTGAGTGAGCGGTCATGTGGTACCGCTAATTAAGGTCATGAATATGCGCATATTCATGACCTTAATTAGCGGTACGACATGACCGCTCACTCAGGACGCGCTACAGACGCTGAGGCCAGGCATCGCTGGAGCAGGTGAGTATCGTCTTCAAGGAGGGTGGGTGGGACTCGGAGGCGGGGGTACTCGGAGACTTGGAGGTGGGGGGCTCGGAAGTGGGGGGGACTCGGAGGCTGGGGGGCGGGGCCGTCGGTCGCTTTTTTGACCCGGGAGTTATAAAAAAAAACTAAAAACAAAACACCTTGCTCAGGTGCCGCCCCCCCGCAATGTCGCCGCCCTAGGCACGTGCCCTCGCGTGCCTAGTGGCAAATACGGCCCTGCTTGTATGTGATATTATTCGATCACTGTGGTGGTAATATGTCATCTGGTCACGGTGTAGCGGTATTTGTTCCTTGTATGTGATATTATTGGTCATTTTAAAAATTGAAAAATAAATAAAAATATACCTAAATTGTATTGCATATTTTAACAAATATTTAATAGGTTACAGTAGAGTAGGGCCCGGCCAAAAGTGTCTACCGTGTTATGGTGGCGGTTTAAAAAATCTTTTGGCCAAAACAAAAGCTGCCGGCTATATCTGTGATCTGGTGATGGGAACTGTTAATGTGTGATAGGTGAGAAGTGGAGTTTTTCCAAGAGAGAGCGGTGGGACTGTGGACAGTTCGTGGGGTGAAGCCTGGAGGCGGGGCTGGGGTGGAGCCTGGGCGGAGTCTCAAGGGGGCCCCGAAAATTTTGCCAGTATGGGGCCCCAAAATTTCTAGTGGCAGCCCTGAGTAGAGTTAAAACTACAGCAACTCGAGTAGCAAGCCTTGACCAATGTATCTGATATAACAGCAAAAACAGCAATCTTTGATGCAGTAGAGCTGAATAGCAAATGCAGCAGAGCTGGGTTACTGATCTAGCAGAAGAATGCATTGGTCAAGGCAGTAGAGCTGGATCACTAATGTAGCAGAACTGAGTGGCCAAGTATGAAAAGCTAGATAACTGATGTAGCAGTGCTGAGTGGCCAATGAAGCAGAACTGCATAACTGATGCTACAGAAATGTGTGGATGATGAAGGATCACAGACATAATAAAGCTAAGTGGCCAACATAGCAGGACTCTATAACTGAGTGCCCACTATGGTAGAGGTGGATCACTCATTAAGCAGAGCTGAGTGACAAATATGACAAAATTAGATAACTGATATAACAGAAATGAGCTGGATAACTGATGTAGAAGAAGCTGAATGCAAACTTCCTGAATACTCAGGCGGCATCCCATCACCTGAGCAGTCTAGATTACACAGGAGAATAATGCCATAGGAGACATACAGAAGAACACAGTTTCCGCAGAAGAAGAGAGTAACATGTGAATGGTGCAAAGCTGCAATACCATATACTACCTGTAGACATGGGTGGTGCTGCATATTTTCTGCCGCAAACAGGAGGATCTGTTAACTCTCAGGTGCATACATAAGTTGCTTCTGTAATGAACTTGGCATTAAGCCTTTACCTGCAATTATCATTGAAACCCTGCCAATAATATTGTGTTTGGAATGAAGGTAAACTTTACATGTGAGTCAGAGGTTTCTTCTGATGGTCCTTTCTATGTCCACCTGCTGTTTATATGAATCTGCAAGGCCAACTGAGTACATCTCAAATGAGATGTATGCCTCCCTCTCCTTACTTCACCTGCAGCTCCGCCATACACTCTCACATCATGTGTTCCAGCTAATAAACTGCTCAAATTGTTAAAAAGCTCTGGGCTCCCATCCTGTTATTTCCCTGCAGATGACGATAATGTCTGTACCCGTAAACGCTCGCACTGCCACTCCGGACATTAAAGATGACAGAAGCACAAAGGGAGGATAGAATATATATGGTCTGTATACGTACAGGATGAAACGCACGAGAGATAAATAGTATGTGAAGAAATAACAGGGGGTAAGGGAGAAAATAACAGATGGATGGAGAGAAAAAAAAAGTAATAGAAAAAGCCAAAAATTATATAAGGAAAGTGAAAAATTACAGAGTGAGAGAACATCAGCACACAGGAGACTGGAAATAACTGGATGAGGGAATAGGCGAGAGGAAGAAGTGGGGGAACATTCAGGAGAGGAAGCGAGGGAGGAGGAGGGAAAGGGAGGGAAAGCGAGAAGACAGAAGAGAGAAAGGATGGGATGGAGCAGGGTTAGAAGCAGAGAGAGGATGGAAATGTGCAGAACCAAGATAGGAGTAAAAATCAGAAGGGAAGGTTAAAAAGAAGCCTCCAGTAGTAATGGATGGCTCAGTTTCAAGGGCAAGGAGACTAAATGGCTGATTAACAACAAATCTGCACTGAATTTGTAGAAGGAAAGAGTTAATAGAGAGCAGTCTCGGTGTACTATATGCGGCCTGGGTGACTGTTTGACCAGAAGACTTAGCTGAATGACTCCTAAATCGAAGTAAGATCAGCTCTGTAGCACAATCTTCTGCTGTTGCAAGTGAAATATTTCTTCAGCCTGATTGTGTCACAGGCTCAACTTTGCCTTCCCTCACTAGGTGGACTCTTTCCTTTCCTTATAGCTTGTTATAGTTTCCTATGCCCAGGACAGTCTCAGAGGCAATATTTCCTCTGTAACCTGGGGAGACACACCACTTTAGATATCCCCCTTCCCATTTGCAAGCTCTAACAGGCAACCTAGTTACTGTCTGTTCCAGCTGCCCTCTGCAACTGACCCAGAATGGAGGGAAGCCAGTTCTTAATGTGAACCTGAAGATTGACTCACATGCAGGGCCGTATTTGCCACTAGGCACGCGAGGGCACGTGCCTAGGGCGGCGACATTGCGGGGGGGGGGGCGGCACCTGAGCAAGGTGTTTTTTTTTTTTTTTTTTATAACTCCCGGCCAGGAATAAATACCGCAACACCATGTCCAGACCACATATTACCACCACATAGTGACTGAATACTACAATTCTGATCAGTAATTAAAAAAAGCACCATACTATCTCCATAAGTGCTATTATACACAGGAGATCTGTACTTAGTATGCAGTGTCTGTGTACAGATAATACAGTGATCACTAGTGAAATTACACACAGGAGCTCTGTATATAGTATACAGTGTATGGTGTCAGTGTATAGGTAACACACTGACTCACCAGTGACGTCTCTAGGTGAAGTCCTTCATCTTTCATCCAGCACAGACCGCCATCATTTCATCCAGCCAGGACTTGTCTCTGCAGGAAATAACACAGTTATCTCGAGCTCCGCTAGTAGAATACATGACTTAATTTTTCACAACTTCTACATTACACCACATGAAGAAAAAGAGGCAACATAGTATCACTCTATACAGTAACAGGACCGCCCCCTCATTTAAAAACAGTATACTCAAAAAATAAAATAAATACATCACTGCAGTAATAATATCCCTAAATTAGCCCCTATGGTAATAATATTCCCCATCCTGGCCACCGTGTGTCTCATTCCTGGCATCAGCCATATGTTCTCCCATCCTGCCCTCATGAGTATCCATTCTGCCCCATATGATCTCCCCATCCTGCCCCATATGATCGCCCCATGTGATCTCTCCATCCGGTCCCATCTGTCTCCATCATATCCATCCTGCCCCATGATCCTGCACGATCTGTCTCCAATTCTGCCCCCAGTGTCTCCAATCATGCCCCATGTCTCCATTCTGCCCCCTATGTCTCCAACCATGCCCCCGTGTCTGCAATCCTGCCACTTGTCTCCAATTATGCCCCCTGTGTCTCCATTCTGCCCCATCTGTCTCCAATCCTCCCCCATCTGTCTCCAGTCATGCCCCCATGTCTTTCATCCTGCCCCGTGTCTCCAATCATGCCCCGTATCTCCATTCTGCCCCGTGTCTCGCATTCTGCCCCAATGTCCAGCATTCTGCCCCCGGGTCTCACAGTCTGCCCCTGTGTCCAGCATTCTGCCCCTGTCACTGTGTCCAGCATTCTGCCCCTGTCACTGTGTCCAGCATTCTGCCCCTGTCACTGTGTCCAGCATTCTGCCCCTGTCACTGTGTCCAGCATTCTGCCCCTGTCACTGTGTCCAGCATTCTGCCCCTGTCACTGTGTCCAGCTTTCTGCCCCTGTCACTGTGTCCAGCATTCTGCCCCTGTCACTGTGTGTCCAGCATTCTGCCCCTGTCACTGTGTCCAGCATTCTGCCCCTGTCACTGTGTCCAGCATTTTGCCCCAGTGTCCAGCATTCTGCCCCAGGGTCTCACAGTCTGCCCCTGTGTCCAGCATTCTGTCCCTGTCACTGTGTGTGCCAGCATTCTGCCTCTGTCACTGTGTGTCCAGCATTCTGCCCCTGTCACTGTGTCCAGCATTCTGCCCCTGTCCCTGTGTGTCCAGCATTCTGCCCCACCGTGTCCAACATTCTGCCCCACTGTGTCCAGCATTCTGCCCCACTGTGTCCAGCATTCTGCCCCTGTGTGTCCAGCATTCTGCCCCACTGTGTCCAGCATTCTGCCCCACTGTGTCCAGCATTCTGCCCCTGTGTGTCCAGCATTTCTGCCCCACTGTGTCCAGCATTTCTGCCCCTGTGTGTCCAGCATTCTGCCCCACTGTGTCCAGCATTCTGCCCCACTGTGTCCAGCATTCTGCCCCTGTGTGTCCAGCATTTCTGCCCCACTGTGTCCAGCATTCTGCCCCACTGTGTCCAGCATTTCTGCCCCTGTGTGTCCAGCATTCTGCCCCACTGTGTCCAGCATTTCTGCCCCACTGTGTCCAGCATTTCTGCCCCTGTGTGTCCAGCATTCTGCCCCACTGTGTCCAGCATTTCTATCCCTGTGTCCAGCATTCTGCCCCACTGTGTCCAGCATTCTGCCCCACTGTGTCCAGCATTCTGCCCCTGTGTGTCCAGCATTTCTGCCCCACTGTGTCCAGCATTTCTGCCCCTGTGTGTCCAGCATTCTGCCCCACTGTGTCCAGCATTCTGCCCCACTGTGTCCAGCATTCTGCCCCTGTGTGTCCAGCATTTCTGCCCCACTGTGTCCAGCATTCTGCCCCACTGTGTCCAGCATTTCTGCCCCTGTGTGTCCAGCATTCTGCCCCACTGTGTCCAGCATTCTGCCCCACTGTGTCCAGCATTTCTGCCCCACTGTGTCCAGCATTTCTGCCCCTGTGTGTCCAGCATTCTGCCCCACTGTGTCCAGCATTTCTGTCCCTGTGTCCAGCATTCTGCCCCACTGTGTGTCCAGCATTCTGCCCCACTGTGTGTCCAGCATTCTGCCCCACTGTGTGTCCGGCATTCTGCCCCACTGTGTGTCCAGCATTCTGCCCCACTGTGTCCAGCATTCTGCCCCACTGTGTCCAGCATTTCTGCCCCTGTGTGTTCAGCATTCTGCCCCACTGTGTCCAGCATTCTGCCCCACTGTGTCCAGCATTCTGCCCCACTGTGTCCAGCATTCTGCCTCACTGTGTCTAGCATTTCTGCCCCTGTGTGTCCAGCATTTCTGCCCCTGTGTGTCCAGCATTCTGCCCCACTGTGTCCAGCATTCTGCCCCTGTGTGTCCAGCATTCTGCCCCACTGTGTCCAGCATTCTGCCCCACTGTGTCCAGCATTCTGCCCCTGTGTGTCCAGCATTCTGCCCCACTGTGTCCAGCATTCTGCCCCACTGTGTCCAGCATTTCTGCCCCTGTGTGTCCTGCATTCTGCCCCACTGTGTGTCCAGCATTCTGCCCCTGTGTGTCCAGCATTCTGCCCCACTGTGTCCAGCATTTCTGCCCCTGTGTGTCCAGCATTCTGCCCCACTGTGTCCAGCATTTCTGCCCCACTGTGTCCAGCATTTCTGCCCCACTGTGTCCAGCATTTCTGCCCCTGTGTGTCCAGCATTCTCCCCCCCCCGGGCCCCCCTGGATCGCCGCTCTCAAAGAAAAAAAAAAAACACGAGTTCTTACCTGGCCGTGCTCCTGCGCCGGGCGAAGATCCCTCCAGGCTCCACACAGACGCACTCGCTGGGCCCGGCGGCTGACAATAACGTCAGACGCTGGCGATGCCGGCGAGTGTGCACTGCGGCCCTATTCAGCTGCCAGCCTCAGACTGGCTGGCGGCTGTTAACTATTGACGTGCGGGAGCGAGTCCGCACGTCAATAGTGTGCCGCAGCGCCTGCAGGGGGGGGGCCCGGTGAGCAGATGAGACGGGGCCCGATGCGGGCCCCCTCTGCTCACCGGGCCCTATACGCCAGTCCTGGCTGTAATGCCCTGATGGCGGCCCTGACTCTACTACATCTACTACTGTAGTTTGAACTTGTCTGTCTCTTTAAACCTGCGCCATCTCTCCATGCTGCATAGAAATTGCTAATCGGGACCAAGGACTTAATGAAAGCCCTCCCCTTGCAAATACAAGGGGGGTCTCATGAGAACACAGACCCCTATGGATTAATGTAAAAATTATATATATGGATTCATGATGTTTAGTGTTGAGCATTCCGATACTGCAAATATCGGGTATTGGCCGATATTCGCGGTATCGGAATTCTGATACCGAGTTCCGATACTTTCTCAATATCGGATACCGGAATCGGAAGTTCCCATAATTCAAAGAGCCAGTTTCATTTAATTCAGCCAATGAGGAATCCTAAGAAGTGTGGGCACATCCTGTTATGCATGTTAGTCATGTAACTACTGGCATGGCTGTGATTGGCTGCTGAAATGATGTCATGATGCACTAAAGAAGTCGCCGCCGCCATTTTGGGTTCACTCTGCTGTGAATTCAGTTAGGGACAGGATGCTGTGTTCTGACTGAGAGCCAGTTTGAGATAGCGATTTGCTTCATTGTGCTTTACCCAGGCTAATTTAGCAACCGCTGTGTGAGAACCTTGTTTTTGCCTTGCAGCGCTGTTCACAGCTGTCTGCAAGGTATCTGTGTGAGTGCAGCTCACTCTGTAGTCTGTTCTGCAGCCACAGCCGGTTGTTCCATTGTCCTTTTTTTCAATTAGTGCTGCCTGCTGCACATTTTGTCTGGATTTATCCTATTAGTGGGTTTCCAACCGTATCCTGCTAGATTGTGGAAAAACACTATATAGGAGTGTTCACGGCTGTCTGCACAGTCTATGTGAGTGCAGCTCACGCTGTAGTCTGTTCTGCGAAAAAAACAAAAAGTAAATAAAGTTCACCAAACACTCCACTTTACAGTTGTGTAGGCCACATTAGCTCATATTAAAGTCTAGTCCACACTTTATAAAATTACTGTTTCTTATACCTGTTAGCAGCTGTTCAGGAATAAGCACACTAATCCCTTAGTACTTTTCTGCCTATCTTTATCAGTCTACCAAGATGAAGAAGGCAGGGAGTAAGGGACGTGGTCGTGGGCTTTGAGTTTCTGCAGGGAGAGGATGTGGGGATTCTGTGCCTGCTGCGGGCACCGGTGACTCATCATCCCCCAGTTTTAGCAGGGAACAGACCTTCATGCGCAGCTTTGTAGGAGCTCGCCGTACCCCACTGCTGCGGGACGAACAAATTGAAGCCATTGTCGGATGGATGGCAGCTAATGCATCGACTTCAATTAGTGCCACATCCTCTCAGGCACAGCGCACTGAAGAGCACCCATCTGTCTCTTCACCACCTGCCAAATTGTCCAGGCAGTCAGAGAGCCCAGGACAGGAGCCATCTCTACTTCTGTTCTCTGAATCTCTTGGCTTGGAAAGAGGGGGCCAGCCAAGCAGCATTCGAGAAACTAAAGAAGAGGGAGTATGCAGTGATGCCCAACAGCTTTGTCTCTCTGAATCTGAAGAGGCGGGTGGGCCAGTGCCTACGGTCAGCACACCTCAGTACGCATCTAATGATGAGACTCAGGTGCCACTTTCTGGTGCATACTGTGCTGCCGAGACTACCCAGGAGAAAAGTTCTTGGAAGAGGGTAGTGTAGATGATGAGGTCCTTGACCCATCATGGCGTGAGGTACAGGAAGGTGGTGGGAGCAGCTCTGAGGAAGAGATTCCCCGAATGCCCCGAAGAGGGAGAGGGAGGGGGAAGACTGCATTGCCTGTAGCCTCCACTTCGGCACCCATTAGGAGCATGCCTCTTCCAAAAGCCAAAACGGGTGCTTCCAAAACTTGCAGTGCCTGGTCCTTTTTTGACACAGTTGCAGATGACATTTGCTTTGTCAAATGCAAGCTGTGTAATCAGAAAGTCAAAAGAGGGAAAAGTGTCAGCAACCTCAATACCACAAATATGTGGAAACATGTGCGGACCAAGCACGTGGTGGAGTTACAAAAACACACTGAAGACCTAGACCAACCTACAGCAGCACCTACCACCTCTTCAGCTCGTGTTGTAGCCTCTTCCTCCAGCTCACACACAGCTGGTTCGGCTTCCTCACAGGATAGCCATGGAAGTACACTGCACTGCACTGTTGTACAGAGACCCAGTGTAATTCCACCCACAGCACCACGTTTCCAGTCATCCTCACACTCACAGCCCAGTCTACAGCCATCGATAGCACAGGCATGGGAGAAAAGGCGGCCATTCTCGGCAAACCAACCCCGAGCACAGGCTCTGAATGCTGGCATTGCAAAACTACTGTGCCTGGAAATGCTCTCATTCAGGCTGGTGGAGACTGACACCTTCCGTAACTTAATGGCATTGGCAGTCCCACAATACAACGTGCCCAGCCGCTTTTATTTCAGCAGGCAAGCCATCCCTGCCTTGCAAAAGCATGTGGAGGGAAACATTAAACATGCGCTACTAAACGCCATCAGTAGCAAGGTCCACTTCACCACCGATGCGTGGACCAGTCACCATGGACAGGGACGATACATTTCCCTCACTGCCCATTGGGTCAATGTTGTGGATCCGGGTACAGATCTTGAGAGTGGCGCTGAACGTGTTCTGCCAACTCCAAGGATTGCAGGAATCCAGTCTGTACACATTGCCTCTTCCTCATACTCCAGTTCCTCTGAATCAGCACTGCAGGATCCGTCACAGTCCACCTCCACATGGACCCGTGAACGCTTACCTGTTACAACCGATATGAGCACAGCCATGGCCAAACGTCAACAGGCCGTATTGAAATTAATTTCTTTGGGGAATCGAAGCCATACAGCGCAGGAGCTCTGGAATGCCATCAAGCCGGAGAGCGACGTGTGGTTTGTGCCAGCGAATCTCCAGCCAGGCATGGCAGTGTGTGACAATGGCTGAACTCTGGTGGCAGCTCTGGGCCTAGGCAACCTCACTCACATCCCATGTCTGGCATATGTGCTCAACTTGGTCGTGCAGAGTTTTTTGAGGGACTATCCGGATTTTGCTGCACTGCTGCACAAGGTCCGCCTAGAGTGTGCTCACATGCGTTGTTCCAGTTCGCGCATTACAGCTCTGCAGTGCCGATTCCGCCTTCCGGAGCATTGCATCATATGTGACCTACCCACCAGGTGGAAATCAACGTTACATATGTTGGAGCGGTTGAGTGAGCAGCAGCCAGCAGTAATAGAGTACCAGCTGCATCAGGCGCAAAAAAGTCGCACTGCGCACCATTCAGACTTCACAACCACTGAGTGGGCCACTATGAAGGACATCTGCCAGGTTTTGCGTGCCTTCGATGATTCCACGCGGATGGTGAGTGCAGATGATGCACTAGTCAGCATGACTATCCCCCTTATCTGCCTGCTTGAAAGAACACTGCAAGCGCTAAGGGAGGAGGTTGTGGAGAGGTGGAGGATGAGGAGTCACAAATGCCATCTGCTTCTGGACAGTCTGCGCAACGTGGTTCCTCACAAAGGCCTAGGCAGGGGACACTTTGTGAGGAGGATGAGGAGGAGTCAATGGAGGAGGAAGACATCTGTCCAGAGGAGGGAGTTACACAATGCTCCAGTAGTCAGTATGTAGAGCGAGGGTGGGGTGATGCAGAGCATGCAGAGATCACGATTCAAGCAGGGGACAGCATTTCTTGGCCAGTTGGCAGTCTGCAGCACATGGTTGATTTTATGCTGCAGTGCTTGAGAAACGATCGCTGCATCGCCCACATTGTCAACACGGCTGATTATTGGGTGTACACCTACCTAGATCCTCGCTACCGGGACAACTTACAAAGCCTCATAACTCCGTTGAACCGGGAGTGCAAAATGCGGGAGTACCAAGACACACTGGTGCATTCCATCATCTTCTCCAGTCCAACCAAGAGCAGTGCTGCTAGTGCTTTACAAAGCAGCTCAGTGCGTCAAGGCAGTGGAGGAAGCTCTGCACAAAGAGGGAGCAGAAGCAGTGCCTCAGCACAAGGCAAGACCAGTATGGCCCAACTGTGGCAAAGTTTTGTGTGCCTGCGACAAATGTCTACACCATCACAGATGGCTCCAGTCAGCAGGAGGCAACGTTTCCGTCAGATGGTGACAGACTACATGTCTTGCCCTCTCGCTGTACTCCCAGACGGCTCTTCCCCCTTCAAGTTTTGGGTCTCTAAGCTGGATTCATGGCCATAGCTTAGCCAGTATGCATTGGATGTGCTGACTTGCCCTGCTGCTAGTGTATTATTGGAACGCGTCTTTAGTGCCGCAGGTGGTGTACTAACAGACCGTCACATGCGACTATCCTCCGATAACGTTGACCGGCTTACTTTTCTTAAAATGAACAAGGCCTCTCGCAGGATCTGGCTGCCTGGATCTCGCAGGAATTTGCCACTCCTCTTCCTGATTTAATAATTGGTTGGCAACAGAATCCAGGTCTCCTGTTGTGTTCATGTTTCTACCACCTGAACTGTAATCCCTGGGCTCCAACACCACCAGTTGCTGCTCAGAAGTGCCATCTGCACAGTCAACACATGACCCAGTGTTATTGGGTTTCAGTAACATCAGCTGATGCCCAGCTGTGTATCTGGCAATTTGTCCTGCTCCGTCCACGCTCACACTACAACAGATATTAAACTGCCTCGAGTGCAGGCCTCAGCCTACACTCTGTTTCTCCTGGATTCCTTGGGCTCCAACACCACCAGTTGCAGCTCAGAAGTGCCGTCTGCACAGTCAACTCTTGCTGCCATGTTATTGGGTTTCATTAACGTCAGCTGATCCCCTGCTGTGTGTCCGGCAATGTCTCCTGCTCCCTCCGCATTCACATTACATTAGATATTAAGCTTGCTCCAATTAGGCCTCAGCCTACACCCTGATTGACCTTGGGCTCCAACACTGCCAGTTGCTGCTCGGAAGTGCCATTTGCACAGAGAAAAACACTAGCTCCTGTGTTAGTGGGGTTCAGTATCATCAGCTGCTCCCCTGCTGTGTGTCCGGCAATGTCTCCTGCTCCCTCCACATTCACATTACAGTAGATATTAAACTTGCTCCAATTAGGCCTCGGCCTACACCCTGATTGACCCTGGGCTCCAACACCGCCAGTTGCTGCTTGGAAGTGCCGTCTGCACAGTCAACACTTGCTGCCGTGTTATTGGGTTTCAGTAACCTCAGCTGATCCCCAGCTGTGTATCCGGCAATTTCTACTGCTCCATCCACCCTCACACTACAACTGATATTAAACTAGCTCAAATTAGGCTCTGCCTACACTCTGCTTTTCCTGGATTTCCTGGGCTCCAACACTGCCAGTTGCTGCTCTGAAGTGCCGTCTGCACAAAGAAAAACACTAGCTCCTGTGTTAGTGGGGTTCAGTAACGCCAGCTGCTCCCCTGCTGTGTGTGCGGCAATGTCTCCTGCTCCCTCCACACTAAGACTACAACAGATATAAAACTTGCTCCAATTAGGCCTCTGCCTACACTCTGCTTCTAGCATTGACCCTGGGTTCCAACACTGCCAGTTGCTGCCCGGAAGTACGGTCTGCACAATCAACAGTTGCTCCTCCGTTATTGGGGTTCAGTAATGCTAGCTGCTCCCCTGCTGTGTGTGCGGCAATTTCTTCACTCAGTTTCTAGCATTGACATTGGGCTCTAACACCGCCAGTTGCTGCTCAGAAGTGCCGTCTGCACAGTCAACACTTGCTGCCGTGTTATTGGGGTTCAGTAACGCCAGCTGCTCCCCTGCCATGTGTGCGGCAATGTCTCCTGCTCCCTCCACACTAAGACTACAACAGATATAAAATTTGCTCCAATTAGGCCTCAGCCTACACTCTGCTTCTAGCATTGACCCTGGGCTCCAACACCACCAGTTGCTGCCCGGAAGTGCTGTCTGTATAGTCAGCAGTTGCTCCACTGTTATTGGGGTTCAGTAACGCCAGCTGCTCCCCTGCTGTGTGTGCAGCAATGTCTCCTGCTCCCTCCACACTAATACTCTGTTGTAAAAAAAATCACAGTAATAAGCAAGTGCTAGTCAAAAAGATGGAAAAAAACAGGGTATTTAGTTGATACGTTTTTTTGCAAAAAAAATGTATACTAAGCTGTTCCACCAATCGTCAAGGTATACCCATATAGAGCAGTCCTGCCTAATGTATATAAACCCTATCTGATGTATTTAAAAACCTGTTCATCTGTATAGTACCTGTATAAGCAGGGATTAGAGAGGAAATTTTCATGTGGATATGCTGGATGGAGCAGCTTTGATGCAAATGACCCATAAGGAGTGGTGGAATCCCTAGTCTTGTAGAAACAAGAGAACAATTACAGAACCAGAAACACATGGGCTACTTGCACAATGAACAAGTCTGTAGCAACCTGTTCACACACCACCAAGAAACTTGAAGACACAAAAGAGCACAGTGAGGTAAAAAATACTCTGTTGTAAAAAAAAAATCACAGTAATATGCAAGTGCTAGTCAAAAAGATGGAAAAAACAGGGTATTTGGTTGATACTTTTTTTGACCTCACTGTGCTCTTTTGTGTCTCCCTCCACACTAAGGCTACAACAGATATAAAACTTGCTCCAATTAGGCCTTGGCCTACACTCTGCTTCTAGTATTGACCCTGGGCTCCAACACCTCCAGTTGCTGCCCGGAAGTGCTGTCTGCACAGTCAACAGTTGCTCCTCTGTTATTGGTGTTCAGTAATGGCAGCTGATCCCCTGCTGTGTATTCGGAAATTTCTCCTGCTCCCACTACTACAGAAATTAAAGGGAACCTGCCCCCCCCCCCCAGGCGTTTGTTACTAAAAGAGCCACCTTGTGCAGCACTAATACTGCACAGGGAAAAGGTGGCTCTTTTAGTTATGCTCCTTGCACATGCTGAACTAAACGCTTATAAAATGTGTCCCCTCATACCGTGAAAGTCCCGGAGGCGGGACTTTCCTTCCTAATCAGACGCGGCACAGCTGTCATTCATACCCCCTTGGCACCGTGCGCCACCTCCTGAGCATTGTTTGAATCTGTCCCGGAGCCTGCGCTGTTATGTTATCCCTTGACCATACGCAGTTAGCGCTGCCCGTCTTCTGACATCATTTGATGTCAGGCTGACTGCACCTGTGCGTCCGTGCTGCCCGAGATCCCGCCCCGCAGTGTCTTCTGATTTATTCACACTGTGGGGCTGGGATTCCTGGGCATGCGCAGTGCATATGTTTGCCTCTCACTCATCTCCCTCCGCATTCTTCAGACTGTGTGGCGTCAGCTGATCCCTAATGACTGTGGCATGCGCTTAGGGATCAGCTGACGCCGCACAGTCTGAAGAAGGCAGAAGGAGATGAGTGAGAGGCGAAGATATGCACTGCGCATGCCCATGAATCCCAGCCCCGCAGTGTGAATAAATCAGAAGACACTGCGGGGCGGGATCCTGGGCAACGCGGCCGCACAGGCACAGTCAGCCTGACAACAAATGATGTCAGAAGACGGGCAGCGCTAACTGCGCATGCCCAAGGGATAACGTATTAGCGCAGGCACCGGGACAGATTCAAACAACACTGAGGAGGCGGCGCCCGGTGCCAAAGGGGGTACGAATGACGGCTGTGCGGCGTCTCATTACAAAGGAAAGTCCCACCTCCGGGACGGTTTCATGGGATGAGGGGGCACATTTTATAAGTGTTAACTTCAGCGTGTGCAAGGAGCATAAGTAAAAGAGCCACCTTTTCCTTGTGCAACATTAGTGCTGCACAAGGTGGCTCTTTTAGTTACAAACGCCTGGGGGGGGGGGTTACAGGTTCCCTTTCAACTTGCTCCAATTAGGCCTCAGCCTACACTCTGTTTCTCCTGTAATCCCTGGTCTCCAACACCACCAGTTGCTGCTCGGAAGTGCTGTCTGCACAGTCAACACCTGCTCCAGTGTTATTGGGGTTCAGTAACGTCAGCTGATCCACAGCTGTGTATCCGGCAATTGCTCCTGCTCCCTCCACACTCACACAACTACAGATTAGATACTTGCTCCAATTAGGCCTCGGCCTACACTCTGTTTCTCCTGTAATCCCTGGGCTCCAACACCGCCAGTTGCTGCTCGGAAGTGCTGTCTGCACAGTAAATACCTGCTCCAGTGTTATTGGGGTTCACTAATGTCAGCCGATCCCAGCTGTGTATCTGGCAATTGCTCCTGCTCCCTCCACACTCTCACAACTACAGATTAGAAACTTGCTCCAATTAGGTCTCGGCCTACACTCTGTTTCTCCTGTAATCACTGGGCTCCAACACCGCCAGTTGATGCTCAGAAGTGTCTTTGACACGGGTACTCCCTCCTGCCCAGCCTGGTTCCAGCACGCCAGCTGTTTCCGGGTAGTGTTAAGGTCACTTTGCCTCCAATACATTGTCCTGTCGGGTTGCGGTCGGTTTAGCCAACTCTATGGTGCCTGCAGTTTAGGTGCTTCCTATGTGAGCAGCGGGAACTGGCAATCGGGGCTGGTTCCGTAGTGCCAATAGGATAAGCTCCCCCTGAAGGACTGTGGGTTTTTGGTAACTACGGCCGGCTCGCGGCCTAGCAATTTTTTTTTCCTGTGGACCTTCCGCTGCCTATCTGAGTTCCAGCACCATTTGCTGGTTCTTTGGAAGACAATCTTGAATAGGTCCTCTTGGTTCCAGTACCATCAGCTGGTTCCAGGCCGAGCCTTTGGCTTAGGTGCATCCTTCTGGGTACCCAGAAGGATGCTGGCATAGGCAGCATCAATAGTAAAGAGAGAGAGAGCGAGAGAGACTTTCCCTGATGGGAAATTCTTCTGCGCATGCTCAGTTTGAAAAGACGGCATCCGTCGCTTGATTCCTGCTTTTGACAGTCAGTGACTGTCAAAAAGTCAGCGACTGCATCCATAGGCTTCCATTACAGCCAATGATGGACAGCGCAGGATCCATCGCTGAGCGATTTTCTGACGTGCAGAAAAAACATTCCTCTGTGCGTTGTCTCCACCCGACGGACAGCAATTTTATGACGGATCCAGTGCACGACGGATGAAACGGATGGCCATCCATCACAATCCGTCGCTAATACAAGTCTATGAGAAACATCTGCTGGATTCGTTTTTTTTTCACAAAACGACGCATTTTGATGGAAAAAGAAAGACGGAAGTGTGAAAGAGGCCTAATACCCTCTTACTTCTGTGTGCAGATATAGGTGTGCTATACACACTAGTCTTTGTGTGAGGCTCAACATATTATCAGCTAAACATAATGATCTTTTGTGAGGCTCATTATATTGATGAGCAATACCCAGGTACTGCAAGTCTGTGTGGAGTTAACTTTGTGGACAGGCTATACTCACGTATCTCTGTGCGCAGCTCACTCTATGGGTGACCTTTACTCACTTATTTCTGTGTGCAGCTCACTCTATGGGAAAGCTATACTCACTTATTTTTGTGTTCATCACAATATATGGGTGAGCTATACTCATTTGTCTCTGTCTGTAGCACACTATATGGGTGAGCTATACTCACTTATCTCTGTGTGTAGCACACTATATGGGTGAGCTATACTCATTTATCTCTGTCTGTAGCACACTATATGGGTGAGCTATACTCACTTATCTCTGTGTGTAGCACACTATATGGGTGAGCTATACTCATTTATCTCTGTAGCACACTATATGGGTGACCTATACTCATTTATCTCTGTCTGTAGCACACTATATGGGTAAGCTATACTCATTTGTCTCTGTCTGTAGCACACTATATGGGTGCGCTATACTCACTTATCTCTGTGTGTAGCACACTATATGGGTGAGCTATACTCATTTATCTCTGTGTGTAGCACACTATATGGGTGAGTTATACTCAGTTAACTCTATGTATAGCACACTATATGGGCAATCTATACACGTATCTATATGTACAGCTCACTCTATGGGCAAGTTATGCTCACTTATCTCTGTGTGCAGCACATATGGGTGAGCTATATTCAATTATCTCTATGTACAACTCACTCTATGTTCAAGTTATACTCACTTACCTATGTGTGCTGCTCATTCTATGGGCGAGCTTTATTCACTTATTTCTGTCTGCAGATCACTCTATGGGCGAGATATACGTACTGATCTTTCTGATGCTCACTATATAGGTGAGCTATGCTCACTTATCTCTGTCTGTAGTTAACTTTATGGGCAAGCCACTATACCCACTTATATCTGGGTGCAGCAAACTCTATGGGGGAGAGCTACATACTGATCTCTTTCTGAAGTTCACTATGAGGCTGCCGTCACACTAGCAGTATTTGGTCAGTATTTTACATCAGTATTTGTAGCCAAAACCAGGAGTGGAACAAATAGAGGAAAAGTATAATAGAAACATATGCACCACTTCTGTATTTATCACCCACTCCTGGTTTTGGCTTACAAATACTGATGTAAAATACTGACCACTTACTGACAGTGTGACGGCAGCCTATGGGTGAGCGAACTCTGGGAGAGCTATACCCACTTATCTCTGTGTGAAGCACACTACAGGGCGAGCTATATTCACATATCTCTGTGAGCAGTTCACTCTATGGGCAAGCTATACCCATTTATCTCTGTGTGAGGCACACTACATTGGCGAGCTATACCCACTTATCTCTGCGTGAGGCACATTACAGGGAAAGCTATACCCACTTATCTCTGTGTGAGGCACACTACATTAGTGAGCTGTACCCACTTATCTCTGCGTGAGGCACATTACAGGGAAAGCTATACCCACTTATCTCTGTGTGAGGCACACTACAGGGCAAGCTATACCCACTTATCTCTGTGTGAGGCACACTACAGGGCAAGCTATACCCACTTATCTCTATGTGAGGCACACTACATTAGTGAGCTGTACCCGCTTATCTCTGTGTGAGGTACATTACAGGGCAAGCTATACCCACTTATCTCTGTGTGAGGCACACTACATTAGTGAGCTGTACCTGCTTATCTCTGTGTGAGGTACATTACAGGGCAAGCTATACCCACTTATCTCTGTGTGAGGCACACTACATTGGTGAGCTGTACCCACTTATCTCTGCGTGAGGCACATTGCAGGGAAAGCTATACCCACTTATCTCTGCGTGATGCACACTGAAGGGCAAGCTATACCCACTTATTTCTGTGTGAGGCACACTACATTGGTGAGCTGTACCCACTTATCTCTGTGTGAGGCACATTAAAGGGCAAGCTATACCCACTTATCTCTGCGTGATGCACACTGAAGGGCAAGCTATACCCACTTATCTCTGTGTGAGGCACACTACAGGGAAAGCTATACCCACTTATCTCTGTGTGATGCACACTAAAGGGCAAGCTATTCCCACTTATCTTTGTGTGAGGCACATTACAGGGCAAGCTATACACACTTATCTCTGTGTGAGGCACACTTCATTGGTGAGCTATACTCACTTATCTCTGTGTGCAGTTCACACTAATGGGTGTGCTGTACTGACTTATCTCTGTGACAGCTCATTCTATAGGTGAGCAATACACACTGATCACTATATGAGGCTCACTCTATGGCCACAGCTCCAGTCGCCCGAGGCCCACTCACATGATGAGGCCCACCCAGAATGGCCATAATTCATAACTGTATTGGCGCACACAGCAAGAGAGCAGGGAACTGTGGTATCTCTACCATACCATAATCCAGTCTGTAGTGCCCAATGGGAGGTGTGCGTGCTTGACATCAGCATCCTGGCACAGATGGCATAAAGAGGTCACAGCGCCCCTCCTTTCACACTGGGACTTCGACTGTGCCAGCAGACTCTCCAGAATTCGAGGCTAGGTGAGCATATATTATTATTTTTTATTTTATGACTTAGAACTTTTCGGGGAATACTAACACACTGATGTCTGTGTGCGACATGCTGTACGGGTGAGCCAGATACACAGGATATCAATGCATGTGTAATTATCATGGCTGTGGTTATAATTGGATATGATGGGATTGCAGAAAGCTCATTGCAACACGTTTTTTATTTATACAGTTACAGACAAACAATTACCTAATATCAACGCTATAATTGTAACTGGCATCCATTTTAGGCAATGATTCTTAATAGGAGGCATAAATTCCCCAGAAAGGCTAAAATCCTAGAAAATGACTGCCCCATTCTAATTACTTTTGTGGTCGCTCATTATGTTTTCCTCCCAGAAGTACAACCAAACATACCGTGTACAATTACACAAGACTGCAGGGCTAAGCCAGCTGCCAGGATCATGCGGAGGAACTTGAGAAGATGAGGAAAATAAGTGGAGGAGAAACAGGGAAAACTTCACCTGGGCTTATGTGGGAATGAAAATTAACACAAACAGCATATATGAAACATATATATGCTGTTCATATTCTCTTGTCTTCCCTGGATGTTCCCACCATGATCAACACTTTGATCAAGGTACACTACTACGTACTCGCCATTTGACCACATATAGAACTTTTAGGATTGTACATATGCAATTGCCAAATAATTTAAGTTACAGAGGTAGAATAAGAGTTTTTTATCACTTGTGATATGTAATTTATCAAGAAGTTTGTATTTTAGAAGCTTTATTCAACACCGCCAACTACTGGGCATCTCTATGTTCTCCTGATGTTCATGTGAGCTTTCTAGGTCAATGAAAGAATGTACAATGAATACAGTTCCTTAAAATAACTTTTCTTCTAGGTTTTGTTCAATTCCCTCATCAAATCTACACTCTATCTAATGATGGAGAAGAATAGCGTTTACCCTACCTTCATCTTAGAGTCCTGCAAGGAAGGGTAAAGTCCTTCTCCCAAGCTATAAAAGTTTCATCGTTTTGTTTTTGATTCCATGGACTCCTACTAGTGTCTCATCACTTGCATAGTTGAACCACCTATACTTCAAGCTTTGCCTGTTATGATAGAAAAGGATGAGCTGAACATCAATCCAGTCCTTTACTGTGCAGATCTCAAGGGTTCTTAGCCAATAGACCTCCACTATTCCTGAGAGGTTACAGTCCAAGAAAACCAATTTTGATACCACTTGTAAGGGATAGGTTGGAATCAAACTTGACTTTAGACTTTCTCTTAAACGAAGCTTTATGTATTTTCTGTGTATGAAGCCATTTTTAAGAGCTCTCTAAATAGCTCCATTAGTGAAATATTAAGACTATTATTAACTAGAGTAGGTGAAAATCGATTTGCATAGCATAGTCCATCAGCGATAATAGTAATCTGTGGCATTACAATGGGAGATGTAAGAACCGGCCCTTTCCTGATGGCATCAGTGGCTCTCCTTTTGGTTAGTTAGCCTAGCATGACTTCACATGTGCATCAAGCTGTAACAATGACATGGCTCCAGGGTTTATAATTAAAAGAAAAGCTGAGGATGTCATCAGAAAGGAGGTGGTTCTCACGATTCTCGTCTAGTTTCCAGAAAATACTGTTGTGGCTGATGGACCAAGGTGTGCAAATCGATTGGCACCAACGCTATTGGGGGGGCCATGATGTTCTGCCAGTTTAGTGTATACGATAATTCTTTGCAGATTTGTTATATCTCAACTGTAGAAATAAATCCTGAAAACCTTTATTCCTGTTGAGCTCGTCAATGGCCTCATGTACAGGTGGTGTTGGTGCAGCATAGCAGTCTACTTAGAACAGCAGTATCACATGTGGCAGAGCTTGAACAAATGCAACTGGAGTTGCTAAGCTGGACAACAGTAGCCGAGCTAGATCAGCAATTGACTCATTGTGGAACCATTTGAGTAGAGATTAGTTTGCAACAGAGTTGGCAAACTGATGTAACAAAGATGATTAGGTAGGACAGTTAGGTTTGTAACATAGGCTTGTTACAGCAGACGAGGTATCACAGCAAGGTGGAAAAGTTGACTCAGCGCTTTGAGGAACTGGTATAGCAGAGTTGAATTTGCAACAAAGGCTTGATGCAACAGAACTGGCGCAATTATGTAGTCAGGTTGATTAATAAAAGTGATGGGGGAACTACAATACCCAGAGAGTTTAGCAAAATTAGCGTTATTTAGTATAGAAAAAAGACGACTGAGGGGCAATCTAATAAATATGTATAAGTATATAAGGCGACAATACAAATATCTCTCCGAGTATCTGTTTATACCAAGGAAGGTGACGGTCACAAGGGGGCATTCTTTGCGTCTGGAGGAGAGAAGGTTTTTCCACCAACATAGAAGAGGATTCTTTACTGTTAAGGCCGCCGTCACACATGCAAGTTTTACGTACGTAAGAGCGCAGAAACTATGTGCGTAAAACTCGCATAACATACGGCACAATGATTCTCAATGGGCCTAGTCCTATCAGCCGTATATTACGGATCCGTAATATACGGCGTCCTACAGCTGCACAAAATTGCAGCATGCTGCGTTTGTCAGCGTATCGCGCAAAAAAAAACGCCAATGCAAGTCCGTATAATACGGAATGCATACGGACCATGCGTGTGCCTTGCGAGAAATACGCAACTCACTGGCAGATGTCCGGAAATGTCCAAAGGCCTCAATCAGGCAGGTGAGACATGCTAATTAGCTGAAAATGCCAGACAGTGAACCCGGAAGTCTGCTGCACGCCTCCACGGAGTGAGATTCAGCATGGCAAACATTGTCAATACGGACATGCTGATAATTTTGGTCCAAGAGAGGCCTGTCATCTGGGACCAAAGAGACCCCAACTATGCCAACAGGGCACAAAAAGAGGCAGCATGGAGGAGCGTGTGTGGGTCCCTCTTCCCACATTATGACCAGCAACCACGTGAGGCACAGCGACAGATAAGTAAGTACACTCATGTTTGAAATGTAATGTTCTTGTGAAACAGCAGGCCCTTACTACTTTGAATTTCTCATCAAGAATTTCTTAAATATTCATGAAAGTACTAGAAAGCACACCAGTAGATACATGGTGTTGTACATGATAAACAGATTTCATTAATGTTTTGAATAGGTGTCCCTTACTAACAGTGTTTCCCATTAATTGTCCTTTCTGTGATAGAGGTTAGGGGACTCTGTCCTTGTGGCCTTGCTTGACAATTGTGTGTGTTTTTTTAATTTAATATTAAATGTGCTCCACAAATGCCTATTTGGATGCTACACTTAAATCTGTGTAGTCAATTACACCTTGTGTGAGCACTCTGCATAATGGGCTAATCAATGTGTTTAATTTTTGTTGTTTCAGTGGGTGATGTTACAACAAGGTGGCGGAGTATCCGTGACCAATATAGGAGGGAGAGGCAGCAGCGGGAGAGAAGTGGAGCCGGGGCACCTCCTAAAAAACGAAAATATCTATATTTTGACCGCCTAACCTTTCTTAACCCTAGCATGGACCTCAGGCCGTAAGTAAAAACATCACTAACTTTTTCTAATTTTTAAGTTTGAGAAAATTTTTACTTAAAAATTTGAAAAATAAAACATTATTCTTTTTCAGAACTCAGTCTAACCTCACTGACAGGGAGACAGGGTCTGACTCTGAACTGGTCATTGACCCAGTTGGGGAAGGTGAAGAGGTGGCTGGTCCATCTGCTGCTCCCTCAGGCTCCATCCCTCCTGGATCCTCCTCATCTGGCCAGGCAGCTCCATCTGCATCCGAACCACAACAAGAGGCCCCACAGTTTGCATCTGCCGCCGCAGCATCAGCAGCAGCACCACCACCTAGCCAGGATGACCCTGGAAATAGCAGCAGCCCAACTGTTGCCCTGGATCCATCCCCACAGGCTGCAGTCAGACCACAGCGTTCACGCCGCAGGAGAGAGCTTATCCAAAGCAGGAGAAACGTGGATGCTGGGGTCATGAACTATTTGGCACGGGTTCGAGAGGATGATGGGGAGGAGGGCTTTACCAGGAGCCTTGCCCAGTACTTAAGGTCCATAGAGCGGGAGTTGAGGCTTCGTGTGAGAGGGTGTTTTCAGATCCTTATTGACGCATGCACCCCCCAAATAACCCATACAATCTCTTGCAGATGATTGAACAGTGGCAGATGTCACCTGAAAATATTCTACGGCCTCAGAGATTACAAGGCCTGGCTGCTCAACAAGGATCTGAAGCACCCCCTCCACGTCAGCCAACACCTCAACCCCAACCCACAACGAACCCACAATGGCAACCTCAGCAACATATGGCGGGATATCATCAACCATCCCAATATGACCACTTGTCCACACCCAGTGCTGGAGGCTGGTCCCAACCTGGGTATGGTCATTTTGGGTTGGGGTATGATTCCCGGCCATATGGTCAGCAACAGCAGGGGTATCTCCCAAATCCTCGCCCCACTCTTCAAAGTTCCCAGCATCATAGCTGGGCTAATGTCCCTCAGGCCACTACAACATCTGCACAGGGTGCTGGACAATTGGGCCTACAAAGGCCACCTGATGCTGACCCTGAGCAAGCTACATCTCCTGCACCAACCTACCAGGACTTGTAATTTTGTTATTTTAAGTTTTGTTTGTTTTTTTATTTTTATTTTTCCCTTTTTTTTGTTTTTTTGATATGATTTGTATCCACAATATTCTTTTGGATTGTGCCTACATAGCAGTCTTTATTGTGGATGTTGTTAATAATTTGTTGTGCCACACAAAAAAGGCCATTTAGAGGCCAAAAAATGGTTATGGCAAAAAAATAACCAAGACCATAACAAATTTTCAACAGTAAAAAGTTCTATTACTAACAATCAAAGTCTGGATGCGCTCTATTCATTCTTCCATCACACACACATGATATGCTGATAACCATATGTGAAATAATTAAATACAACAGACCGAGTTTATAAATTGGTTAACACATACTTTATAGATCTAAATAATTACACATGCAAAAATGCATAGTCTTGCCAGGGAGTAGCACCTTGAGGAGTCAAAAAATAATTTGTAAAGACATCACGAACTTTAAGACCAGAAAGTGGACAACGCGGAGGAGGGACATATGGGGTAGGCCTACTAACATTGTTCATGAGGTGATCTTCCAAATTTGGAGAGGAACAATCATGTATTCTCGTGAAATTATGTAGAATTACACAGGCTTTGATCACTTCATTGATTGTAGCCTCACTCAGCTGGATGGCAGACTGAAGAACACGCCATTTGGCAACAAGAATCCCAAAGGCGCACTCAACCAGTCTCCGTGCCCTTGCAAGTCTCAAATTAAACACCCACCGCCGGTGGTCAAGGTTGCGCCTGGGGTAAGGCCTCATGACGTGCCTCGTCAGTTGGAAGGCCTCATCTCCAACCAAAACAAAAGGCACTGCTTCCGCATTGGAGCCTGGGAGTTGTTGTGGTGGTGGGAGGTTCAACTGGTTGTCACGTAGCCGCCGACCCATTATGGACGAATTGAAGACCCTAGAGTCTCCAGTTCGCCCATAGGCCACAATGTCTACAATTATAAACCTGTAGTTACTGTCAGCAACAGCTAACAGAACTACAGAGAAAAACTGCTTGTAATTGTAGAATTGGGAACCAGAGTTCGGCGGCTTACGCACCCTGATATGTTTCCCATCCACAGCTCCAATGCAGTTAGGGAAGTCACAAGTATTTTTGAAACCAGTGGCGATTTTGAGCCAATCATCCTGTTTTGGCTCAGGCAACACAACTTCATGAAGTTTCTGCCAGATTTGTGAACAGGTTGTCCTAACAATGCCTGAAATTGTCGACCGCCCAATCAGAAACTCCAGATGTAGACCCGCATAGGACAAGCCTGTGGACAGGAAGCTGCAATACAAGAAAAAGGTAAAAAAAACATTAACATGATGACTACGAAAACAGGAATAAGCACAAGTGTATATTTCATTTACTATGACATTATTTACAATAGAAAAAGGTTCATTTTAAAATCTTAATATACTAGAATATTTACACCATTCTTTTATATGTGCTTGTGGCTTCACGTCCAAGTTAAGTTACTGAAACATAGTAGGACACCACACAGTTTGACAAAAAACAAAATAAAAAAACAGTATGTGCGAATGTGGAATACATACCGTAAGGTTAGGAGCAGACGCTCCTCAGCAGAGATGGCTTTTCTCATCCAGGTGTCCTGATAGGTGATCCCAGGACGTAAGATCTCCAACAACATGTCAAAAGTCCTGATGGACATGCGACTATACAGGTAAAACTTGTCAGGATGTGCCCTCAAAGCTGAATATAGTCTCTGGAAATGTCCTTTACTCTGGCGTTGGGTCAATAGAGGATGTACCCACAATCTTCGTCTCCTCCTTTGCGGATCAACATTGACCTGATATGGCTGGCCAAAGCGAGGAGACAACACCCAGTGAAGCAACACCCGCTGAGTTGTGCTTAAATACACAGGGTCAGACATGTTTGTAAGCTCAAAGCAACACAGCCAAAATATGCTAGAGAACATATAGGGCAGATGGGAGGGCTCCACCTGTTGTAGAGGGCTTAAATAGTGTGGTTAATGATGGTTTAAATGATTTGCAGGCCTGAAAACCGTTAAATGTCCATTTTGTGAGGGTGCGTGAAAAATACGCCATACGGATCACATACGGATTACACACGCACAAGCACATGCGCAAAATACGCGACCACACCTAAGAAACGCATTAACTACGGAAGTCGATTACGCAGACATTTTGGAGTATTGAACGCGTAGTACGGACGTATAATACGTTCCGTATTGTCTTACGCCAAGTGTGATGCCAGCCTAAGGCAGCGAGAGTCTGGAATTCCTTGCCTGAGGAGGTGGTGATGGTGATATCAGTCGAGGGTTTCAAGAGAGGCCTGGATGTCTTCCTGGAGTGTAACAATATTGTATCTTACAGTTATTAGGTTCTTTAGAAGGACTTAGATCTTGGGATTTATTCTGAGGGAATATAGGCTGAACTAGATGGACAAATGTCTTTTTTCAGCCTTGCTAACTATGGTATATGTCACTATGTAAGTACATTGAAGAAACGGTAAAACAAAGCCTAATTTGCAGCGAACGTTTACTGCAGTAGAGTTGGAACAACTTTTGGCAATTGGAAGAACAGAATTGAGTTTGTATTGGTAGTGATATGTAGTGGCTGGAACCCAATCAAATGTCCTGACACCTGAGTTGGGTTCAAATGACACTTGTACAGTGGGTACGGAAAGTATTCAGACGCCTTTAAATTTTTCACTCTTTGTTTCATTGCAGCCATTTGGTAAATTCAAGACAGTTTGTTTTTTTTCTCATTAATGTACACTCTGCACCCCATCTTGACTGAAAAAAACAGAAATATAGAAATTTTTGCAAATTCATTAAAAAAGGAAAAACTGAAATATTACATGGTTATAAGTAGTGTTGAGCGATACCGTCCGATACTTGAAAGTATCGGTATCGGATAGTATCGGCCGATACCCGAAAAATATCGGATATCGCCGATACCGATATCCGATACCAATACAAGTCAATGGGACATCAAGTATCGGAAGGTATTCTCATGGTTCCCAGGGTCTGAAGGAGAGGAAACTCTCCTTCAGGCCCTGGGATCCATAGGGATGTGTAAAATAAAGAATTAAAATAAAAAATATTGATATATTTACCTCTCCGGCGGCCCCTGAACTCAGCGCGGGTAACCGGCAGGCTACTTTGTTCAAAATCAGCGCTTTTAGGACCTGAGAATCACGTCCCGGCTTCTGATTGGTCGCGGGCCGCCCATGTGACCGCCACGCGACCAATCACAAGCCGTGACGTCATTCGCAGGTCCTTAACGCGCTCATTTTTTAAAAATGAGCGCGGTAATGACTTTCAAAGACGTAGCGGCTTGTGATTGGTCGCGGCCACGCGACCAATCACAAGCCGCGACGTCACCGCAAGCTATTAACGCGCTCATTTTTAAAAATGAGCGCGTTAATGACTTTCAAAGACGTAGCGGCTTGTGATTGATCGCGTGGCCGCGACCAATCACAAGCCGCTACGTCTTTGAAATCCATTAACGCGCTCATTTTTAAAAATGAGCGCGTTAATAGCTTGCGGTGACGTCGCGGCTTGTGATTGGTCGCGGCCACGCGACCAATCACAAGCCGCTACGTCTTTGAAAGCCATTAACGCGCTCATTTTTAAAAATACTTGCGGTATCGGAATGCTCAACACTAGTTATAAGTGTTCAGACCCTTTGCAACAAGTTTTTCACACGTGGATTTGGGGATCCTCTGCCATTCTTCCTTGCAGATCCTCTCCAGTTCTGTTGGATGGTGAATGTAGGTGGACAGCCATTTTCAAGTCTCTCCAGAGATGCTCAATTAGGTTTAGGTCAGGGCTCTTGCTGGGCCAGTCAAAAATGGTCACAGAGTTGTTCTGAAGCCACTCCTTTGTTATTTTAGCTGTGTGCTTAGGGTCATTGTCTTGTTGGAAGGTGAACCTTCGGCCAAGTCTGAAGTCCAGAGCTCTCTGGAAGACCTCTCTCTGTACTTGACCGCATTCATGTTTCCTTTAACCCCTTCATGACCCAGCCTATTTTGACCTTAAAGACCTTGCCGTTTTTTGCAATTCTGACCAGTGTCCCTTTATGAGGTAATAACTCAGGAACGCTTCAACGGATCCTAGCGGTTCTGAGATTGTTTTTTTGTGACATATTGGGCTTCATGTTAGTGGTAAATTTAGGTTAATAAATTCTGCGTTTATTTGTGATAAAAACGGAAATTTGGCGAAAATTTTGAAAATTTCGCAATTTTCACATTTTGAATTTTTATTCTGTTAAACCAGAGAGATATGTGACATAAAATAGTTAATAAATAACATTTCCCACATGTTTACTTTACATCAGCACAATTTTGGAAACAAAATTTTTTTTTGTTAGGAAGTTATAAGGGTTAAAATTTGACCAGCGATTTGTCATTTTTACAATGAAATTTACGAAACCATTTTTTTTAGGGACCACCTCACATTTGAAGTCAGTTTGAGGGGTCTATATGGCTGAAAATACCCAAAACTGACACCATTCTAAAAACTGCACCCCTCAAGGTACTCAAAACCACATTCAAGAAGTTTATTAACCCTTCAGGTGCTTCACAGCAGCAGAAGCAACATGGAAGGAAAAAATGAACATTTAACTTTTTAGTCACAAAAATTATCTTTTAGCAACAATTTTTTTATTTTCCCAATGGTAAAAGGAGAAACAGAACAACGAAAGTTGTTGTACAATTTGTCCTGAGTACGCTGATACCTCATATGTGGGGGTAAACCACTGTTTGGGCGCACGGCAGGGCTTGGAAGGGAAGGAGTGCCATTTGACTTTTTGAATCAAAAATTGGCTCCACTCTTTAGGGGACACCATGTCACGTTTGGAGAGCCCCCGTGTGCCTAAAAATTGGAGCTCCCCCACAAGTGACCCCATTTTGGAAACTAGACGCCCCAAGGAACTTATCTAGATGCATAATGAGCACTTTGAACCCCCAGGTGCTTCACAAATTGATCCGTAAAAATGAAAAAGTACTTTTTTTTCACAAAAAAATTCTTTTAGCCTCAATTTTTTCATTTTCAAAATGGATCCTAAAATGTGTTGGGCAATTTCTCCTGAGTACGCCAATACCTCATATGTGGGGGTAAACCACTGTTTGGGCACATGGTAACTCTCGGAAGGGAAGGAGCGCCATTTGACTTTTTGAATGAAAAATTATTTCCATCGTTAGCGGACACCATGTCGCGTTTGGAGAGCTCCTGTGTGCCTAAACATTGGCGCTCCCCCACAAGTGACCCCATTTTGGAAACTAGACCCCCCAAGGAACTTATTTAGATGCCTAGTGAGCACTTTAAACCCTCAGGTGCTGCACAAATTGATCTGTAAAAATGAAAAAGTACTTTTTTTTCACAAAAAAATTCTTTTCGCCTCAATTTTTTCATTTTCACATGGGCAGTAGGATAAAATGGATCATAAAATTTGTTGGGCAATTTCTCCCGAGTACGCCGATACCTCATATGTGGGGGTAAACCACTGTTTGGGCACACGGCAGGGCTCGGAAGGGAAGGCGCGCCATTTGACTTTTTGAATGGAAAATTAGCTCCAATTGTTTGCGGACACCATGTCGCGTTTGGAGAGCCCCTGTGTGCCTATGCATTGGAGCTCCCCCACAAGTGACCCCATTTTGGAAACTAGACCCCCCAAGGAACTTATCTAGATGCATATTGAGCACTTTAAACCCCCAGGTGCTTCACAGAAGTTTATAACGCAGAGCCATGAAAATAAAAAATAATTTTTCTTTCCTCAAAAATGATTTTTTTAGCCTGGAATTTCCTATTTTGCCAAGGATAATAGGAGAAATTGGACCCCACATATTGTTGTCCAGTTTGTCCTGAGTACGCTGATACCCCATATGTGGGGGTAAACCACTGTTTGGGCGCACGGCAGGGCTCGGAAGGGATGGCACGCCATTTGGCTTTTTAAATGGAAAATTAGCTCCAATCATTAGCGGACACCATGTCACGTTTGGAGAGCCCCTGTGTGCCTAAACATTGGAGATCCCCCAGAAATGACCCCATTTTGGAAACTAGACCCCCAAAGGAACTAATCTAGATGTGTGGTGAGGACTTTGAACCCCCAAGTGCTTCACAGAAGTTTATAACGCAGAGCCATGAAAATAAAAAAAAAAAATTATTTTCTCAAAAATGATCTTTTAGCCTGCAATTTTTTATTTTACAAAGGGTAGCAGGAGAAATTTGACCCCAAAAGTTGTTGTCCAGTTTCTCCTGAGTACGCTGATACCCCATATGTGGGGGTAAACCACTGTTTGGGCACATGCCGGGGCTCGGAAGTGAAGTAGTGACATTTTGAAATGCAGACTTTGATGGAATGCTCTGTGGGCGTCACGTTGCGTTTGCAGAGCCCCTGATGTGGCTTAACAGTAGAAACCCCCCACAAGTGACCCCATTTTGGAAACTAGACCCCGAAAGGAATTTATTCAGATGTGTGGTGAGCACTTTGAACCCCCAAGTGCTTCACAGAAGTTTATAATGCAGAGCCGTGAAAATATTAAATACGTTTTCTTTCCTCAAAAATAATTATTTAGCCCAGAATTTTTTAATTTTCCCAAGGGTAACAGGAGAAATTTGACCCCAATATTTCTTGTCCAGTTTCTCCTGAGTACGGTGATACCCCATATGTGGGGGTAAACTACTGTTTGGGCACATGCCGGGGCTCGGAATTGAAGTAGTGACGTTTTGAAATGCAGACTTTGATGGAATGCTCTGCGGGCGTCACGTTGCGTTTGCAGAGCCCCTGATGTGCCTAAACAGTAGAAACCCCCCACAAGTGACCCCATTTTGGAAACTAGACCCCGAAAGGAACTTATCTAGATGTGTGGTGAGCACTTTTAACCCCCAAGTGCTTCATAGAAGTTTATAATGCAGAGCCGTGAAAATAATAAATACGTTTTCTTTCCTCAAAAATAATTATTTAGCCCAGAATTTTTTATTTTCCCAAGGGTTACAGGAGAAATTGGACCCCAAAAGTTGTTGTCCAGTTTCTCCTGAGTACGCTGATACCCCATGTGTGGGGGTAAACCACTGTTTGGGCACACGTCGGGGCTCAGAAGGGAAGTAGTGACTTTTGAAATGCGGACTTTGATGGAATGGTCTGCGGGCGTCACATTGCGTTTGCAGAGCCCCTGGTGTGCCTAAACAGTAGAAACCCCCCACCAGTGACCCCATTTTAAAAACTAGACCCCCCAAGGAACTTATCTAGATATGTGGTGAGCACTTTGAACCCCCAAGTGCTTCACAGACGTTTACAACGCAGAGCCGTGAAAATAAAAAATCATTTTTCTTTCCTCAAAAATGATGTTTTAGCAAGCATTTCTTTATTTTCACAAAGGTAACAGGAGAAATTGGACCCCAGTAATTGTTGCGCAGTTTGTCCTGAGTATGCTGGTACCCCATATGTGGGGGTAAACCACTGTTTGGGTGCACGTCGGGGCTCGGAAGTGAGGGAGCACCATTTGACTTTTTGAATACAAGATTGGCTGGAATCAATGGTGGCGCCATGTTGCGTTTGGAGACCCCCTGATGTGCCTAAACAGTGGAAACCCCTCAATTCTAACTCCAACACACCCCTAACCCTTATCCCAACTGTAGCCGTAACCCTAATCACAACCCTAACCCCAACACACCCGTAACCCCAACACACCCCTAACCCTAACCGCAACCCTAATTCCAACCCAACCCTAGCCCTAAGGCTATGTGCCAACGTTGCGGATTCTTATGAGATTTTTCAGCACCATTTTTGAAAAATCCGCGGGTAAAAGGCACTGCGTTTTACCTGCGGATTTACCGCGGATTTCCAGTGTTTTTTGTCCGGATTTCACCTGCGGATTCCTATTGAGGAACAGGTGTAAAACGCTGCGGAATCCGCACAAAGAATTGATATGCTGCGGAAAATACAACGCAGCGTTCCCGCGCGGTATTTTCCGCACCATGGGCACAGCGGATTTGGCTTTCCATATGTTTACATGGTACTGTAAACCTGATGGAACTCTGCTGCGGATCCGCAGCAGCCAATCCGCACCGTGTGCACATAGCCTAATTCTAAAGGTATGTGCACACGCTGCGGAAAACGCTGCGGATCCGCAGCAGTTTCCCATGAGTTTACAGTTCAATGCAAACCTATGGAAAACAAAAATCGCTGTACACATGCTGCAGAAAAACTGCACGGAAACGCAGCGGTTTACATTCCGCAGCATGTCACTTCTTTCTGCGGATTCCGCAGCGGTTTTACAACTGCTCAAATAGAAAATCGCTGTTGTAAAACCGCATTGAAATGCGCAGAAAAAACATGGTAAATCCGCCATAAATCCGCAGCGGTTTAGCACTGCGGATTTATCAAATCCGCAGCGGAAAAATCTGCAGAGGACCAGAATACGTGTGCACATACCGAAACCCTAACCCTAACCCTAACCCTACCCCTAACCCTACCCCTAACCCTACCCCTAACCCTAACCCTAGTTCTTACCCCAACCTTAGTGGGAAAAAAAAATAATTATTTTTTTTATTGTCCCTACCTTTGGGGGTGACAAAGGAAGGGGGGGGGTCATTTACTTTTTTTTTTTATTTTGATCACTGAGATATAACCTATCTCAGTGATCAAAATTCACTCTGGAACGAATCTGCCGGCCGGCAGATTCGGCGGGCGCACTGCACATGCGCCCGCCATTTTGGAAGATGGCGGCGCCCAGGAAAGAAGACGGACGGTCCCCGGGAGGCCGGGTAAGTATAAGGGGGGGGGAGATCAGGGCACGGGGGGGGCGTCGGAGCACGGGGGGGTGGATCGGAACACGGGGGGGTGGATTGGAGCACGGAGTGGGGGATCGCTGTGCGGGCGGGTGGATCGGAGCACGGGGGGGGAATCGCTGTGGGAATCGCTGTGCGGGGGGGGATCGCTGTGCGGGGGGGGATCGGAGTGTGGGGGGGTTTGATTGGAGCACGGGGGGTGTGATTGGAGCACGGGGGGAGCGGGCAGGAGGACGGGGGAGCGGAGCACAGGACCGAGGGGAGCAGACCACAGATCGGGGGGCTGGGGGGCGATCGGAGGAGTGGGGTGGGTGCACATTAGTGTGTCCAGCCATGGCCGATGATATTGCAGCATCGGCCATGGCTGGATTGTAATATTTCACCATTTTTTTTAGGTGAAATATTACAAATCGCTCTGATTGGCAGTTTCACTTTCAACAGCCAATCAGAGCGATTGTAGCCACGAGGGGGTGAAGCCACCCCCCCTGGGCTAAACTACCACTCCCCCTGTCCCTGCAGATCGGGTGAAATGGGAGTTAACCCTTTCACCCGATCTGCAGGGACGCGATCTTTCTATGCTGCGTCATGGGTCG
Source organism: Ranitomeya imitator (assembly GCF_032444005.1). NCBI lineage: Eukaryota > Metazoa > Chordata > Amphibia > Anura > Dendrobatidae > Ranitomeya > Ranitomeya imitator. The sequence goes on from NC_091282.1 coordinate 633,178,948, forward strand.
GAATGGCACCGACTTTCATGACGCAGCGTATGCGTCAAAGGTCGGGAAGGGGTTAATGGTAACCAGTCGTCTCATCTCTGCAGCTGAAAATCACCCCCATAGCATGATGCTGCCACCACCATGTTTTACTGTTGGGATTGTATTGGGATTGTATTGGGCAGGAGATGAGCAGTGCCTGGTTTTCTCCATACATACCGCTTAGAACTATCACCAAAAAGGTTTATCTTCGTCTCATCAGACCAGAGAATCTTATTTCTCATAGTCTGGGAGTTCTTCATGTGTTTTTTTGTCTTGCACTTAGGAGAGGCTTCCGTTGGGTCACTCTGCCATAAAGGCCCAACTGGTAGAGCGCTGCAGTGATAGTTGACTTTGTGGAACTTTCTCCCAATCTCCCTACTGCATCTCTGGAGCTCAGCTACAGAGATCCTGGGATTCTTCTTTACCTTTCTCACCAAGATTCTTATCCCACCATTGCTCATTTTGGCTGGATGGCCAAGTCTAGGAAGACTTCTGGTGGTCCCAAACTTCTTCCATTTAAGGATTATGGAGGCCACTGTTCTCTTTTCTCAGAAATTCCTTTGTAACCTTGGCCAGATCGGTGCCTTGCCACAATTCTGTCTCTGAGCTCCTTGGTCAGTTCCTTTGACCTCGTGATTCTTATTTGGTCAGACATGCACTGTGAGCTGTGAGGTCTTATATAGACAGGTGTGTGCCTTTCCAAATCAAGTCCTATCAGTTTAATTAAACAAAGCTGGACTCCAATGAAGGAGTAGAACCATCTCAAGGAGGATCACAAGGAAATGGACAGCATGTGACTTAAATATGAGTGATATGACCATATGATATTTCAGTTTTTCTTTATTAATAAATTTGCAAAAAATACTACATTTCTGTTTTTGTTCAATCAAAATGGGGTGCAGAGTTTACCAAATGGCAGCAATGAAACAAACAAATAAATGAGAAATTTAAAGGGGTCTGAATACTTTTCGTACCCACTGAAGATATAGTCCTCAGAGCTCTTTGGGTTGCCGCTGCAACTTGACATGCAGGAATAGAGACAGGAAGTGCCGGACTGCAGTGTTAACAGGTGCACTTTTGTTTGCTGTTGGGGAATCTTCTCAGAAATATAATGATTAGGGATCTGCTATGGCCATCAAAAAATGTGTATAAACACAGAAGCCAAAAAGCCTATATAAAGACGGAGAAGGATAAGGCAAGGTTACACAATGGGAGTCAGGCAGAAACAGATGGCATCTCAGAAGGGAGAGGTAATGTAACGTAATATGGAGCTGGGATGCAGTACAGTATCAGTAGCCAGGAGGGTAGTCAGTGTGTAATACTATTGGATGATACACAGCAAGTCCATCTTCAGATGTAGCCTAAGAAAAGCTTCCCAGGATGGACTGGTCTCTATCATACATGGTGTCAGGTAAAAAAGTGTCACCCTATGTGGTGCAGAACAGAAGACATTTGTGCTATTTTCCTTTCCGCCAGAAGGTAAAGCCTCACATCTTCCAGGGTGGTAGCAGAGTAATGATGCTGTCTAACATCTGCACAGTATCAGTCAGACTCGAAGCATGACAAGTAATTCCCAGTCGAATCCCCAGATCTGGTAATGTGGGAAGACGAGATACAATAATCCTTCCCTGGACAATAAGTGATACTCTCATCTCATTGCGCACTACGAGGCGGGAATCTAGGAGAATGTTTAGTTAGATAAATTACTGTAACAATAATATAACACAATTTGTGCTGTTGCACAGTGATATTTACAGGAACTGAGGAACCTCGGCACTTTATAGGGGATTATATAGGAATTTTGGCCAAGTACCATACTGTCATGGCCAGATCACTAAAGGGAATTGGAGTAGATGCACATTAGATGGTAGCAGAGGCATAGCTAGGGTTTTCGTTCAGGGGGCGCGAAACTTCTGAGTGGGCCCCTAAACAGGTAACCCTAATTACAACTCAGTGACGCACCCTAATAGTGGATGTAGGAGAACCTCAGCAGATGACCGCGCTGATGCTGAAAATAATCTCTATACAAAAACCAACACTGATATCACCGTCATATGGTCAGTGGTAAATACCAGTACTACAGAGTGATTACATCACATGGTGACTTACAGAGGACGTTCTTTCTGATGAAATCATTCACTTTTCACGTCTTTTCCATCTGGCCCAGACCGACATGACAACTTCTTCCAGCCACGACTCATCTGCATAGATTACAACAAGGACACGTTTCACTTCTCATATTCCAGCCCCATCACCATCTATTTCCAACCTGCAAAAACTCCTCATCCTGCTGATATCCCAATACTGAGCCACTGCTGCTGTATGTGTCCCTATTACTGCACCTGCTGTGTGGTTCTCTGTGTCCTCTAAATTCTAAAGCACCCCTCTATAATATAGTAATGCCTGGTGCAAGTGCCCTAGAAAACAGTGCCCACATTTTGCCCACTAGAAACTTAGAAAGTAATATTGCCCTGTGTGCCCCTTTGACAGTCACAGTAACTCAAGTTCCCCTATAACAATAAGTGCCCACTTTACATTTATTAATGTCCGTAGTCTGCCCCTGTACAGCTCCTCTATACACAGTATAATGCTCTCTTATACACAGTATATTGCCCCCTCACTGTATAGTACCACTCACACAGTATACTGAGCCCTTAGTAGCCACCAAACTGTTTAATGGCTGCAACACTGTATGATGGCCCCTTCACTGTAATCGCCACACTGTACGATGACCCCCTAGATAGTCTCCATATAGTATAATGCACCAGATAGTTCTCAATATGGTATAATGCACTCCCAATAGGCAGACTATATATTGTAAAATGCATTCCCCAAAGGTCTCCATATAGTATAATGCATTCCCCATAGATCTCCATATAGTATAACGCACTCACCATGGGCATACTCTATTTAGAATTATGCACTCCACATAGGCAGACTCTATATAGTTTAATGCACCCCATAGGCAGACTCTATATTGTATATTGAACTCCCCATAGGAAGACACTATATTGTATATTGCACTCCCATAGGCAGACTCTACATTGTATAATGCTCCCCCCAAAAGCAGACTCTATATTGTATAATGCACTCCCCATAGGCAACCTTTATATTGTATAATGCACTCCCCATAGGCAGACTATATATTGTATAATGCACCCCCCAAGGGCAGACTCTATGTTGTATAATGCACCCCCCATAGGCAGACATTATATAGTATAATGCACTCCCCATAGGCAGACTCTATTGTATATTGCACCCCAATAGACAGACTCTATATTGTATAATGCACTCCCATAGGCAGACTCTATATTGTATAATGCACCCCCCAAGGCAGACTATATATTGCATATTGCATTCCCCATCGGCAGACTTTGCATTGTATAATGCATACCCCATAGGCAGACTCTATATTGTATAATGCACCCCCCAAGGGCAGAAAGGGCAGACTCTATGTTGTATAATCCACCCCCCATAGGCCGACTCTATATAGTATAATGTACACCCCATGGCCAGTCTCTATATTGTATAATGCACTCCCATAGACAGACTCTATATTGTATAATGCACTTCCCAGAGGCAGACTCTATATTGTATATTGCACCCCAATAGGCAGACTCTATATTGTGTAATGCACCCCCCAAGGGCAGACTATATATTGTATATTGCACACCCCATAGCCAGTCTCTATATTGTATAATGCACCCCCATAGGCACACTCTATGTAGTATAATGAACTCTCCATAGCCAGACTCTATATAGTATAATGCACCCCCATAGGCAGACTCTATTGTATAATGCACTCCCCATAGGCATATTCTATAGTATAATGCACGCCCCATAGCCAGACTCAATATTGTATAATGCACTCCCCATAGGCAGATTTTATAGTATAATGCAACCCTCCATAGGCAGACTCTATAGTGTCAAGCAACCCCCCTGACACACAGGCAGACTCTATAGTATAATGCACCCCTCTAAAGGCAGGCTCTATAGTATAATTTACCTCCCCATAGGTAGACTCTATACTATAATACAGCCCCCCATTAACATAATATATAGTATAATGCAGCCCCCAATGGGCAAACTCTATAGTATAATGCAGCCCCCATAGGCAGATTCTATAGTATAATGCTGCCCCCCCATAAGTAGACTCTATAGAGTATAATGTAGCCCCCCATAGGCAGATTCTATAGTTAATACAGCCCCCCGTGGGCTGACTCTATAGTAGGCAGACTCCATAATGCAACCCCCCACCCCACCCCATAGACAGGCTCTATAGTATAATGCAGCCCTATAAACACAATAAATAAATATTCACCTCTATTCCTCTTGGTTCCTCTGCTGCTCCGTGTGCCCGCACATCTCCGGACAGCAGGCACTGAGTAGTGACATCAATCTGACCCCTGTCAGTGTCGGCGTCGGTGACGTCAGATGCTGAGAGGGGGATGATGGGACAGGGAGAGAAACGCTCCTTCTCTCATCAATGCAGTCAGCTGTATCGGCATCTAGCCAATACAGTTGAACCTGCAATGATGGGCGGGGGGCCCACTACTGGCACCGGGCCCACTTGCCTGCTTAGGGGCCCCATAGCAGCCGGGTGGCAGAGCAGGGAGATCGGGTCTCTCTGCACTGTCGCAGTGTAATTGTATCAGCGCGCTGTGCATGCCGATACAGTACAGTAGCGTAGCTCCGGGTGGGCCCCCTCTGCCCCCCTAGTAGCTATGCTACTGGATGGTAGTCAACCAATCCCACTGTTTTTCCCGAGACCAGCCAGCCATCTGACCTTCATGTAGACCTCTTGAATCTACCCCAACAGACGATGCCAGGAGAAAGAAGGATTGGGCTGTTTGAGTTTCGGTGCCTAAACTTTTTTTTTCATAGGACACATTAATTTCTTAGGACTTCATCTTGTACATGTAGTGATGGGTTGTTTTCTCAGCACTTGATCATTCAGCAAAGTGCTGGTGGAATGGGATGCGTGACCACAAGACCACGGCAGGAGAAACTTCCCCACACACTCTCAAGGGATAGTGATGAAAAGTTTTTATTTAAAAATTGACACACAGTGAAAAACTTGGTGCAGCAAAATGTAACATGATGTTTCGACCCTATATGGGTCTTTATCATAGTATTGCTGTTTAGTAGAGAGTAAAGGGAACCCTTTCAATGGGAAGTCACAGAGTACGTGAGAAAGAACTGCTCCTTAGGCTGGATATTCTGAGGCACTCCCGCACAAAAATTAATGCAAGCAGAGCTCATACAGTATAATACACCCCATAGGATACACAGTACAATGCACCCCATAGCTCATACAGTATAGTGTACCCCATAGTCCATACAGTATAATGCACCCCATAGTCCATACACATAAACAGTTATCAAAGGAAACAATGATGCACTTGTCCAAAATAAAAAAAAACATTAAATCTTTATTAATAGAAAAAGTATTATAAATTGACACAAGTGGACAATGGGAAACAGCATAGAAATCGCATAATTGTGCAAATATGCTGTTACAAAGAGACACACCTACCCCACATGAATACCCCAACAGGAAGCAATATGAACAACATAAAAAATCTATTTAATCAACAATATTCACCATTAATCAACAGCAGTAAAACTGCACAATATATAGAAATCCACAGGGCATAGACCACACATAGTATCTATTATGCTTATAAAAATCAATGATACATCCTCATATAAACTAATTTAGTAGTCTATGGTATATTGCCTAAAAATGTTGTGCAGAGTGTGCAGCTCCTGATAAGGACCCAGAGCGGTGTGTGCCCGCCCCAACGCACGTTTCGGTCCTGCCTTCGTCAGGGGCTACCATACAGTATAATGCACCCCATAGCCCATACAGTATAATGCACCCCATAGCCCATACAGTATAATGCACCCCATAGCCCATACAGTATAATCCACTGCATAAGCTACACAGTACAATGCACTCCATAGCTCATATAGTATAATTCATTCCATAGCTCATACAGTATAATACACCCCATAACCAATGCAATATAATGCACCCCATAGCTCACAAAGTATAATGCACCCCATAGACCATACAGTATTAGGCACCCCATAGCCCATACAGTATAATGCACCTCAAAGCCCATACATTATAATGCACCCCATAGCGAATACAGTATTATGCACCCCATAGCCCTTACAGTATAATGCACCCCATAGCCCTTACAGTATAATGCACCCCATAGCCCATACAGTATAATGCACCCCATAGCCCATACAGTGTAATGCACCCCATAGCCCATACAGTGTAATGCACTCCATAGTACTCAGTATAGTTTTATGGCCATCACAATGTTCAACAAAAAATAATAAAATACAACACTTACCGTACTTCTCCTCCTCATTCCTCGGCTGCTTCAGTCTTCGCAGCTTGTCTTCTGAAGCGTCGCACATCTTAGCGTAGAGGATGCCATGTAGTGACTTCATCGCGCTGAGACATCAGACGCCGAGGAAGAAAGATGATTGAGGAATTGTCAACTGACACTCCTTCCACCATCATTGCTTTCAACTGCATTGAAAAATGCCAATAAAATTTAACTAACAGGGGGAGTGCCCGGTACCGGCTCATGGGCCATATAGAGGCAGCGTGCCAGTGCAGGGAGATCGTATGTCCCTGCTGTGCTGCAGAGTTTAATAGTATTAGCACAGCGCACACTGATTCAGTTATACCATACAGTATAATGCATCCCATAGCCCATACTGTATAGTGCAACCCATAGCCTATACAGTATAATGCAACCCATAGGTCATACAGCATAATGCAGCGCATAGACTATACAATGTAATGCACGCCATAGTCCATAAAGTATGACGCATCCCATAGCACATACAGTATAATAAACTCCATAGCCTATAATGCTGCGCATATACCATACAGTATGATGCACCCCATAGCCCATACAGTATAATGCAACCCATGGCCTATACAGTATAATGCAGTGCATAGCTCACACAGTATAATGCACCCCACAGCCCATACAGTATAATGCATCCCATAGCACATGCAGTATAATACACCCCATAGCCTATACTGCTGCGCATATACCATACAGTATAATGCACCCCATAGCCCATACAGAATAATGCAACCCATGGTCTATACAGTATAATGCATTACATAGAACATACAGTATAATGCATCTCATTGTCCATACAGTATAATGCATCCATAGAACATACAGTATAATGCACCTCATAGTCCATACAGTATAATGCATCCCATAGTCCATACAGCATAATGCACAACATAGTCTATACAGCATAATGCACCCCATATCCCATACAGTATAATAAACCCCATAGCCCATGCAGTATAATGCATCTCATAGCCCATACAGTATAATGCACCCCATAGCCCATACATTATAATGCACCCCATAGCCCATACAGTATAATGCACTCCATAGGTCATACAGCATAATGCAGCGCATAGACTATACAGTGTAATGCACCCCACAGTCCATACAGTATAATGCATCCCATAGCACATACAGTATAATAAACTCCATAGCCTATAATGCTGCGCATATACCATACAATATGATGCACCCCATGGCCCATACAGTATAATGCAACCTATGGCCTATACAGTATAATGCAGTGCACAGCTCATACAGTATAATGCACCCCATAGCCCATACTGTATAATGCACCCCATAGGTCATACAGCATAATGCAGCGCATAGACCATACAGTGTAATGCACCCCATAGCCCATACAGAATAATGCTATCCATGGTCTATACAGTATAATGCATCACATAGAACATACAGTATAATGCATACCATAGTCCATACAGCATAATGCATCCTTAGCACATACAGTATAATGCACCTCATAGTCCATACAGTATAATGCAGTGCATAGACCATACAGCATAATGCACCCCATATCCCATACAGTATAATGCACCCCATAGCCCATGCGTATAATGCATCTCATAGCACATACAGTATAATGCACCCCATAGCCCATACAGTATAATGCAACCTATGGCCTATACAGTATAATGCAGTGCACAGCTCATACAGTATAATGCACCCCATAGCCCATACTGTATAATGCACCCCATAGGTCATACAGCATAATGCAGCGCATAGACTATACAGTGTAATGCACCCCATAGCCCATACAGAATAATGCTATCCATGGTCTATACAGCATAATGCACCCCATATCCCATACAGTATAATGCTCCCCATAGCCCATGCGTATAATGCATCTCATAGCACATACAGTATAATGCACCCCATAGCCCATACAGTATAATGCACCCCACAGCCCATACAGTATAATGCATCCCATAGCCCATACAGTATAATGCACCCCATAGCCCATACAGTATAATGCATCCCATAGCCCATACAGTATAATGCACCCCATAGCACATATAGCATAATGCACCCCATAGTCCATACAGTAGAATGCACCCCATAGCCCATGCAGTATGATGCACCCCATAGCCCATAAAGTATAATGCACCCCATAGTCTATACAGCATAATGCACCCCATAGTCCATACAGTATAATGCACTCCATAGCCCATACAGTATAATGCACCCCATAGCACATACAGCATAATGCACCCCATAGTCCATACAGTATAATGCACCCCATAGCCCATACAGTATAATGCAACCTATGGCCTATACAGTATAATGCAGTGCACAGCTCATACAGTTTAATGCACCCCATAGCCCATACTGTATAATGCACCCCATAGTTCATACAGTATAATGCACCCCATAGCCCATACAGAATAATGCAACCTATGGCCTATACAGTATAATGCAGCGCATAGACCATACAGTGTAATGCACCCCATTGCCCATGCAGAATAATGCTATCCATGGTCTATACAGCATAATGCACCCCATATCCCATACAGTATAATGCTCCCCATAGCCCATGCGTATAATGCATCTCATAGCACATACAGTATAATGCACCCCATAGCCCATACAGTATAATGCACCCCACAGCCCATACAGTATAATGCACCCCATAGCACATACAGCATAATGCACCCCATAGTCCATACAGTATAATGCACCCCATAGCCCATACAGGATAATGCAACCTATGGCCTATACAGTATAATGCAGTGCACAGCTCATACAGTATAATGCACCCCATAGCCCATACTGTATAATGCACCCCATAGGTCATACAGCATAATGCAGCGCATAGCACATACAGTGTAATGCACCCCATAGCCCATACAGAATAATGCTATCCATGGTCTATACAGCATAATGCACCCCATATCCCATACAGTATAATGCACCCCACAGCCCATACAGTATAATGCACCCCATAGCTCATACAGTATAATGCATCCCATAGCCCATACAGTATAATGCACCCCATAGCCCATACAGTATAATGCATCCCATAGCCTATACAGTATAATGCACCCCATAGTCCATACAGCATAATGCACACCATAGCCCATGCAGTATAATGCACCCCATAGCCCATACAGTATAATGCACCCCATAGCACATACAGCATAATGCACCCCATAGTCCATACAGTATAATGCACTCCATAGCCCATATAGTATAATGCACCCCATAGTCTATACAGCATAATGCACCCCATAGCCCATATAGTATAATTCACCCCGTAGTCCATACAGTATAATGTATCCCATAATCCATACAGTATAATGCACCCCATAGCCCATACAGTATAATGCACTTCATAGTCCATACAGTGTAATGCACTCCATAGGTCATACAGTATAATGCCCCCATAGTCATATATACAGTGGGGCAAAAAAGTATTTAGTCAGTCAGCAATAGTGCAAGTTCCACCACTTAAAAAGATGAGAGGCGTCTGTAATTTACATCATAGGTAGACTTCAACTATGGGAGACAAACTGAGAAAAAAAAAATCCAGAAAATCACATTGTCTGTTTTTTTAACATTTTATTTGCATATTATGGTGGAAAATAAGTATTTGGTCAGAAACAAAATTTCATCTCAATACTTTGTAATATATCCTTTGTTGGCAATGACAGAGGTCAAACGTTTTCTGTAAGTCTTCACAAGGTTGCCACACACTGTTGTTGGTATGTTGGCCCATTAATCCATGCAGATCTCCTCTAGAGCAGTGATGTTTTTGGCTTTTCACTTGGCAACACGGACTTTCAACTCCCTCCAAAGGTTTTCTATAGGGTTGAGATCTGGAGACTGGCTAGGCCACTCCAGGACCTTGAAATGCTTCTTACGAAGCCACTCCTTCGTTGCCCTGGCGGTGTGCTTTGGATCATTGTCATGTTGAAAGACCCAGCCACGTTTTATCTTCAATGCCCTTGCTGATGGAAGGAGGTTTGCACTCAAAATCTCACGATACATGGCCCCATTCATTCTTTCATGTACCCGGATCAGTCGTCCTGGCCCCTTTGCAGAGAAACAGCCCCAAAGCATGATGTTTCCACCACCATGCTTTACAGTAGGTATGGTGTTTGATGGATGCAACTCAGTATTCTTTTTCCTCCAAACACGACAAGTTGTGTTTCTACCAAACAGTTCCAGTTTGGTTTCATCAGACCATAGGACATTCTCCCAAAACTCCTCTGGATCATCCAAATGCTCTCTAGCAAACTTCAGACGGACCCGGACATGTACTGGCTTAAGCAGTGGGACACGTCTGGCACTGCAGGATCTGAGTCCATCGTGGCGTAGTGTGTTACTTATGGTAGGCCTTGTTACATTGGTCCCAGCTCTCTGCAGTTCATTCACTAGGTCCCCCCGCGTGGTTCTGGGATTTTTGCTCACCGTTCTTGTGATCATTCTGACCCCACGGGGTGGGTTTTTGCGTGGAGCCCCAGATCGAGGGAGATTATCAGTGGTCTTGTATGTCTTCCATTTTCTAATTATTGCTCCCACTGTTGATTTCTTCACTCCAAGCTGGTTGGCTATTGCAGATTCAGTCTTCCCAGCCTGGTGCAGGGCTACAATTTTGTTTCTGGTGTCCTTTGACAGCTCTTTGGTCTTCACCATAGTGGAGTTTGGAGTCAGACTGTTTGAGGGTGTGCACAGGTGTCTTTTTATACTGATAACAAGTTTAAACAGGTGCCATTACTACAGGTAATGAGTGGAGGAAAGAGGAGACTCTTAAAGAAGAAGTTACAGGTCTGTGAGAGCCAGAAATCTTGATTGTTTGTTTCTGACCAAATACTTATTTTCCACCATAATATGCAAATAAATTGTTAAAAAAACAGACAATGTGATTTTCTGGATTTTTTTTTTCTCAGTTTGTCTCCCATAGTTGAGGTCTACCTATGATGTAAATTACAGACACCTCTCATCTTTTTAAGTGGTGGAACTTGCACTATTGCTGACTGACTAAATACTTTTTTGCCCCACTGTATATATATATATTCCATGCGTTGGTATCAGATACCATATCCTCACTGTGAGTTCCTCAACAAATGACCTAGTAATGAAAAGAGCTGTGGCCTTTTTTATCACTCGTCAGTGAGCTGTGCAATTGTCCTGTCAATTGAAATCGACAGAGTGTTGTTCCCTGGAAAAATTGGAAGGCGGGGGATCTGCGTGATCCCCTGCTGTTCCTCCATGACAAATTGATGGCAGCGGTGGGATTTGTGTGATCTCTTTGGCGTTTTCCTTGACATCTATCCTTCTCTTGCTTTGGTACAGGTCTTGTCCAGGACTTTTGTACACCAACTTGTATGATATTGACTTCCCCGGAACTGTTTTTAAACTTTGAAGAAGGTGATAATGATAAAGCCTCCTTCCCTTGTTATTCTTGGCTATCTCTTCTTTTTCTCCAGGTCTTGTCCAGAATGTGTGGACAGCGGCTTTAGGAACAATGACTTCTCCACAGCTGTTTTAAAACCTTAGAAGATGAGGATAATGATAAAGTCTCCTTCCCTTGTCATGTTCTACCTTCTTTTCTTTTTCTCCAGGTCTTGGCCAGGACTTTTGCTTACAGCACCATGAACAGCAGCGTGGATGATATTTACCTTCCCAGCAGTTGTTTTTCTTTTTCTATTTTCTGAAACTCTTGTGGTCATAAACAGAACATATTTGAACAGTGCCGATTAGGCAATGGTGATCCCTTACTCGAGTCTACTTCTCTTGCAATGGGTATGGTTGCTCCATAGCCAATACTGACGAGATTGCCATAAATAGTCATGTATTCTGCTATATAGATAACCATTAGACAGGTATTTTATTTGTACAGAAAGTGACACTTTAAGAAGCAGGAATCCATTTTACCCAGTGCACAGTGATTAGTGAGGAGATGACAGATACTCTGACACGTATGGCATGCCAACAGAACAGATGACAGATGGCCGTGGCATTTGCGATGACTTGTGGGGAGGCAGACAAGTGACCTCCCTCATTGTATCGTTCTTTCTTCTGCCTAGTCCTGACACAGCACATCCATCCTGCCTTCAGTCTGCTTTAGATCAGGGATTATACATCTCCTCTCTATTTCACATGTGCTTTGATTTGGTCCTTTAATTAAGTCTGATTCTGCGGCCTTCGTTACCTTCCTGGGAAGATACAATATAATGAGTATCCAACTTTTAGAAAAAAAAATATAAATTGTGTCTAGTATGACTGAGGATTATTGGTTAAAAAGAAATGATCATAGAAAACATAAATGGCCAATTTCGAATTGTAGGCAAACCAGTATAAGGACAGGTGGCACTGGGCAGGTGTACAGGGATTCATTGTAGGATGGCGCTCTTGTGTTCCTTCCAAAAGCTTAAAGGGAGTCTGTAAGATGATTTAGGACAATTAGACTATCTAAAATGCTGACATGGAGGCTAAAGCATATGTTCAAACCTGCCAGAGTGGCAGTAGATGCCATATAACCAAGTAAAATAACTTGTAAATAGACGGGGCTCTGACTGTTGGGACCCTGATCAATCCATAAAATTGGGACTCTGAATGCATCTTACATGTAACGAACTGGGTGGTGGAACCACTGTGCTATGATCCAAGGTGGGGAGTGACTAGGTGCCTCACCAAGTCCAAGGGACGAGGAAGGCGAGACCAGGTGCGACACCAGGACAGATCTCAGGTGGATATCAACTGACCCCAAAGGAACAGCAGGCAGGAACAGCCACGAATGGTAGACTTGGCAAGTTCTGGCTGGCACGGCAGGTCGTGACTGGTACAACAGACACTCAGGCAGGCAAGTACTGGTGAGCGTTACTGGTATACAACCAGGCAACCGGGAACAGCTGATAGACAAACAGGCAGGCTGGCATGGCTGATAGGCAGGCAGATGGGCACAGCTGACAGACAGGCAGGTTGGCATGGCTGAAGCATAGGACAGATATACTGGGATATGAGCACTGGTACCTGAGAACTAGAAAGCGTGTTTTAGAAACAGACTAACAACGTTGCACAGACATCTCCCATCTGGTGGAGGTGCCTGTTGTGAATTCTGTGGTCAAGCTCCCTCCTGTGGCCATGAGTGGTACTTCGGCTGGTTCTGTCTATGAGCTTCTGCTGGTGGATGTGAGTGGGGCTGCGGCTTCTGAGTTTCCTTCCTCAGGTGACGAGGTTAAGTCGTTGGGTGCTGCTCTATTTAACTCCACCTAGTTCTTTGTTCCTGGCCTCCAGTCAATGTTCCAGTATTGGTCTGGCTCTCTCCTGGATCGTTCTTGTGGCCTGTCTGCCCTGCATAAGCTAAGTTCTGCTTGTGTTACTTTTGTTTGCTATATTTTCTGTCCAGCTTGCTATATTGGTTTTTCTTGCTTGCTGGAAGCTCTGAGACGCAGAGGGAGCACCTCCGTACCGTTAGTCGGTGCGGAGGGTCTTTTTGCCCCTCTGCGTGGTTGTTTGTAGGTTTTTGTGCTGACCGCAAAGCTATCTTTCCTATCCTCGGTCTATTCAGTAAGTCGGGCCTCACTTTGCTAAAATCTATTTCATCTCTGTGTTTGTATTTTCATCTTAACTCACAGTCATTATATGTGGGGGGCTGCCTTTTCCTTTGGGGAATTTCTCTGAGGCAAGGTAGGCTTATTTTTCTATCTTCAGGGCTAGTTAGTTTCTCAGGCTCTGCCGAGTTGCATAGGGAGCGTTAGGCGCAATCCACGGCTACCTCTAGTGTGGTATGATAGGATTAGGGATTGCGGTCAGCAGAGTTCCCACGTCTCAGAGCTCGTCCTATGTTAGTAACTATCAGGTCACTTTGTGTGCTCTTAACCACTAGGTCCATTGTGGTTCTGAATCACCTGTTCATAACAGTACTGGAGGCCCAAAGTACTAATGCTTCTCAATAGAGGGAAAAGAGAAGTTCTGAGACCATTTTTTTTTCTTTGCACTGTGTTTTGTCTTTCTTTTCCCCTTTACATCAGGGTGGTTCAGAACACAGGTGTAGACATGGACATTCAAGGTCTGTCCTCTTTGATGGATAATCTCGCTATAAGTGTTCAGAACATTCAAGATTTAGTGGTTCAGAATCCTATGTTAGAACCTAAAATTCCTATTCCTGAGTTATTTTCTGGAGATAGAGCTAAGTATCTGAATTTCAAAAATAATTGTAAATTATTTCTGGCTTTGAAACCCCGCTCCTCTGGTGACCCAGTTCAACAAGTAAAGATCATTATTTCTTTATTACGTGGCGACCCTCAAGACTGGGCATTTTCCCTTGCGCCAGGAGATCCTGCATTATGTGATATTGATGCGTTTTTTCTGGCGCTCGGGTTGCTTTATGATGAACCTAATTCAGTGGATCAGGCAGAGAAAATCTTGCTGGCTCTGTGTCAGGGTCAGGATGAGGTAGAGATATATTGTCAGAAATTTAGGAAGTGGTCTGTGCTCACTCAATGGAATGAATGTGCTCTGGCAGCAATTTTCAGAAAGGGTCTCTCTGAAGCCCTTAAGGATGGTGGGATTTCCTATGCCTGCTGGTCTGAATGAGTCTATGTCTTTGGCCATTCAGATCGATCGACGCTTACGTGAGCGTAAAACTGTGCACCATTTGGCGGTATTATCTGAGCATAAACCTGAGCCTATGCAATGCAATAGGACTTTGACCAGAGCTGAATGGCAAGAACACAGACGACGGAATGGGCTGTGTTTTTACTGTGGTGATTCCACTCATGCTATCTCCGATTGTCCTAAGCGCACTAAGCGGTTCGCTAGCTCTGCCACCATTGCTACGGTACAGTCGAAATTTCTTTTGTCTGTTACTTTGATCTGCTCTTTGTCATCCTATTCTGTCATGGCATTTGTGGATTCAGGCGCTGCCCTGAATTTGATGGACTTGGAGTATGCTAGGCGCTGTGGGTTTTTCTTGGAGCCCTTGCAGTATCCTATTCCATTGAGAGGAATTGATGCTACGCCTTTGGCCAAGAATAAGCCTCAGTACTGGACCCAGCTGACCATGTGCATGGCTCCTGCGCATCAGGAGGATATTCGCTTTTTGGTGTTGCATAATCTGTAAGATGTGGTCGTGTTGGGGTTGCCATGGCTACAAGTCCATAACCCAGTATTGGATTGGAAATCAATGTCTGTGTCCAGCTGGGGTTGTCAGGGGGTACATGGTGATGTTCCATTTCTGTCTATTTCATCATCCACCCCTTCTGAAGTCCCGGAGTTTTTGTCGGATTACCGGGATGTATTTGATGAGCCCAAATCCAGTGCCCTACCTCTTCATAGGGATGGCGATTGTGCTATTAATTTGATTCCTGGTAGTAAGTTTCCTAAAGGTCGACTGTTTAATTTGTCTGTGCCTGAGCACGCCGCTATGCGGAGTTACGTAAAGGAATCCTTGGAGAAGGGTCATATTCGCCCGTCGTCGTCGCCATTGGGAGCAGGGTTCTTTTTTGTGGCCAAGAAGGATGGTTCGCTGACACCTTGTATTGATTAACGCCTTCTAAATAAAATCACGGTCAAATTTCAGTACCCCTTGCTGCTGCTGTCTGATTTGTTTGCTCGGATTAAGGGGGCTAGTTGGTTCACCAAGATAGATCTTCGTGGTGCGTATAATCTTGTGCGCATTAAACAGGGCGATGAATGGAAAACAGCATTTAATACACCCGAGGGCCATTTTGAGTACCTGGTTATGCAATTCGGGCTTTCTAATGCTCCATCAGTGTTTCAGTCCTTTATGCATGACATCTTCCGAGAGTACCTGGATAAATTCCTGATTGTATACTTGGATGATATTTTGGTCTTCTCTGATGATTGGGAGTCTCATGTGAGGCAGGTCAGAATGGTGTTCCAGGTCCTGCGTGCAAATTCTTTGTTTGTGAAGGGGTCAAAGTGTCTCTTTGGTGTTCAGAAGGTTTCATTTTTGGGTTTCATTTTTTCCCCTTCTACTATCGAGATGGACCCTGTTAAAGTTCAGGCCATTTATGATTGGACTCAGCCAACATCTCTGAAGAGTCTGCAAAAGTTCCTGGGCTTTGCTAATTTTTATCGTCGCTTCATCAATAATTTTTCGAGTATTGCTAAACCGTTGACTGATTTAACCAAGAAGGGTGATGATGTGGTCAATTGGTCTTCTGCTGCTGTGGAAGCTTTTCAAGAGTTGAAGCGTCGTTTTTCTTCTGCCCCTGTGTTGTGTCAACCAGATGTTTCGCTCCCGTTCCTGGTCGAGGTTGATGCTTCTGAGATTGGAGCAGGGGCTGTTTTGTCGCAAAGAAGTTCTGATGGCTCGGTGATGAAACCATGCGCCTTCTTTTCCAGGAAGTTTTCGCCTGCTGAGCGTAATTATGATGTTGGCAATCGAGAGTTGCTGGCCATGAAGTGGGCATTCGAGGAGTGGCGTCATTGGCTTGAAGGAGCTAAGCATCGCGTGGTGGTCTTGACTGATCATAAGAACTTGACTTATCTCGAGTCTGCCAAACGGTTGAATCCTAGACAGGCTCGTTGGTCGCTGTTTTTCTCCCGTTTTGACTTTGTGGTTTCGTACCTTCCGGGCTCTAAAAATGTGAAGGCGGATGCTCTGTCTAGGAGTTTTGTGCCCGACTCTCCGGGTTTGTCTGAGCCGGCGGGTGTTCTCAAGGAGGGGGTAATTTTGTCTGCCATCTCCCCTGATTTGCGGCGGGTGCTGCAAAAATTTCAGGCTAATAGACCTGACCGTTGCCCAGCGGAGAAACTGTTTGTCCCTGATAAATGGACGAGTAGAGTTATCTCTGAGGTTCATGGTTCGGTGTTGGCTGGTCATCCTGGAATCTTTGGTACCAGAGATTTGGTGGCTAGATCCTTTTGGTGGCCGTCTCTGTCGTGGGATGTGCGTTCATTTGTGCAGTCCTGTGGGATTTGTGCTCGGGCTAAGCCCTGCTGTTCTCGTGCCAGTGGGTTGCTTTTGCCCTTGCCAGTCCCGAAGAGGCCCTGGACACATATCTCTATGGATTTTATTTCGGATCTCCCCGTCTCTCAAAAAATGTCGGTCATTTGGGTTGTTTGTGATCGCTTCTCGAAGATGGTCCATTTGGTACCCTTGTCTAAATTGCCTTCCTCCTCTGATTTGGTACCATTGTTCTTCCAGCATGTGGTTCGTTTGCATGGCATGCCGGAGAACATCGTTTCTGACAGAGGTTCCCAGTTTGTTTCAAGGTTTTGGCGAGCCTTTTGTGCTAGGATGGGCATTGATTTGTCTTTTTCCTCGGCTTTCCATCCTCAGACAAATGGCCAGACTGAACGTACCAATCAGACCTTGGAAACATATCTGAGATGTTTTGTTTCTGCCGATCAGGATGATTGGGTGTCTTTTTTGCCTTTGGCTGAGTTCGCCCTTAATAATCGGGCCAGCTCGGCTGCTTTGGTTTCGCCGTTTTTCTGCAATTCTGGTTTCCATCCTCGTTTCTCTTCAGGGCAGGTTGAGTCTTCTGACTGTCCTGGTGTGGATACTGTGGTGGATAGGTTGCAGCAGATTTGGACTCATGTGGTGGACAATTTGACATTGTCTCAGGAGAAGGCTCAACGTTTCGCTAACCGCAGGCGCTGTGTGGGTCCCCGACTTCGTGTTGGGGATTTGGTTTGGTTGTCATCTCGTTATATTCCTATGAAAGTTTCCTCTCCTAAGTTTAAGCCTCGTTTCATTGGTCCGTATAGGATTTCTGAGGTTCTTAATCCTGTGTCTTTTCGTTTGACCCTTCCAGCTTCTTTTTCCATCCATAACGTATTCCATAGGTCGTTGTTGCGGAGATACGTGGCACCTGTGGTTCCATCTGTTGATCCTCCTGACCCGGTTTTGGTTGAGGGGGAGTTGGAGTATATAGTGGAGAAGATTTTGGATTCTCGTATTTCGAGACGGAAACTTCAGTACCTGGTTAAGTGGAAGGGTTATGGTCAGGAAGATAATTCCTGGGTCTTTGCCTCTGATGTTCATGCTGCCGATCTGGTTCGTGCCTTTCATTTGGCCCATCCTGGTTGGCCTGGGGGCTCTGGTGAGGGTTCGGTGACCCCTCCTCAAGGGGGGGGTACTGTTGTGAATTCTGTGGTCAAGCTCCCTCCTGTGGTCATGAGTGGTACTTCGGCTGGTTCTGTCTATGAGCTTCCGCTGGTGGATGTGAGTGGGGCTGCGGCTTCTGAGTTTCCTTCCTCAGGTGATGAGTTTAAGTCGTTAGGTGCTGCTCTATTTAACTCCACCTAGTTCTTTGTTCCTGGCCTCCAGTCAATGTTCCAGTATTGGTCTGGCTCTCTCCTGGATCGTTCTTGTGGCCTGTCTGCCCTGCATAAGCTAAGTTCTGCTTGTGTTACTTTTGTTTGCTATATTTTCTGTCCAGCTTGCTATATTGGTTTTTCTTGCTTGCTGGAAGCTCTGAGACGCAGAGGGAGCACCTCCGTGCCGTTAGTCGGTGCAGAGGGTCTTTTTGCCCCTCTGCGTGGTTGTTTGTAGGTTTTTGTGCTGACCGCAAAGCTATCTTTCCTATCCTCGGTCTATTCAGTAAGTCGGGCCTCACTTTGCTAAAATCTATTTAATCTCTGTGTTTGTATTTTCATCTTAACTCACAGTCATTATATGTGGGGGGCTGCCTTTTCCTTTGGGGAATTTCTCTGAGGCAAGGTAGGCTTATTTTTCTATCTTCAGGGCTAGTTAGTTTCTCAGGCTCTGCCGAGTTGCATAGGGAGCGTTAGGCGCAATCCACGGCTACCTCTAGTGTGGTATGATAGGATTAGGGATTGCGGTCAGCAGAGTTCCCACGTCTCAGAGCTCGTCCTATCTTAGTAACTATCAGGTCACTTTGTGTGCTCTTAACCACTAGGTCCATTGTGGTTCTGAATCACTTGTTCATAACAGGTGCCTTAACCCCTCTGTGACCTTGGACGTACTATCCCGTCGAGGTGCCCTGGGCGTCATAGCCGATCGGCCGCGCTCACGGGGGGAGCGCGGCCGATCGCAGCCGGGTGTCAGCTGCTTATCGCAGCTGACATCCGGCACTATGTGCCAGGAGCGGTCACGGACCGCCCCCGGCACATTAACCCCCGGCACACCGCGATCAAAGATGATCGCGATGTGCCGGCGGTACAGGGAAGCATCGCGCAGGGAGGGGGCTCCCTGCGGGCTTCCCTGAGCCCCCCGCAGCAACGCGATGTGATCGCGTTGCTGTGAGGGTCTCACCTCCCTCCCTGCTCCCTCCAGCCCCGGATCCAAGATGGCCGCGGATCCGGGTCCTGCAGGGAGGGAGGTGGCTTCACAGAGCCTGCTCAGAGCAGGCACTGTGAAGGCTGCAGCGCTGCATGTCAGATTAGTGATCTGACAGAGTGCTGTGCAAACTGTCAGATCACTGATCTGTGATGTCCCCCCCTGGGACAAAGTAAAAAAGTAAAAAAAAAAATTTCCAAATGTGTAAAAAAAATAAAAAAAAATATTCCAAAATAATGAAAAAAAAAATATATATTATTCCCATAAATACATTTCTTCATCTAAATAAAAAAAAAAACCAATAAAAGTACATTTATTTAGTATCGCCGCGTCCGTAACGACCCGACCTATAAAACTGTCCCACTAGTTAACCCCTTCAGTAAACACCGTAAGAAAAAAAAAAAAAAAAACGAGGCAAAAAACAACGCTTTATTATCATACCGCCGAACAAAAAGTGGAATAACATGCGATCAAAAGGACAGATATAAATAACCATGGTACCGCTGAAAGCGTCGTATTGTCCCGCAAAAAACGAGCCGCCATACAGCATCATCAGCAAAAAAATAAAAAAGTTATAGTCCTGAGAATAAAGCGATGCAAAAATAATTATTTTTTCTGTAAAATAGTTTTTATCGTATAAAAGCGCCAAACCATAAAAAAATGATATAAATGAGGTGTCGCTGTAATCGTACTGACCCGAAGAATAAAACTGATTTATCAATTTTACCAAACGCGGAACGGTATAAACGCCTTCCCCAATACAAATTCATGAATAGCTGGTTTTTGGTCATTCTTCCTCACAAAAATCGGAATAAAAAGCGATCAAAAAATGTCACGTGCCCGAAAATGTTTTCAATAAAAACGTCAACTCGTCCCGCAAAAAAAAAGACCTCACAAGACTCTGTGGACCAAAATATGGAAAAATTATAGCTCTCAAAATGTGGTATTGCAAAAAATATTTTTTGCAATAAAAAGCGTCTTTCAGTGTGTGACGGCTGCCAATCATAAAAATCCGCTAAAAAACTCGCTATAAAAGTAAATCAAACCCCCCTTCATCACCCCCTTAGTTAGGGAAAAATAAAAAAAATGTATTTATTTCCATTTTCCCATTAGGGCTAGGGTTAGGGCTAGGGCTAGGGTTAGGGCTAGGGTTAGGGCTAGGGCTAGGGTTAGGGCTAGGGTTAGGGTTAGGGCTAGGGTTAGGGCTAGGGTTAGGGTTAGGGTTAGGGTTAGGGCTAGGGCTAGGGTTAGGGTTATGGTTAGGGTTAGGGCTAGGGTTAGGGTTAGGGCTAGGGCTAGGGTTAGGGCTAGGGTTAGGGTTAGGGCTAGGGTTAGGGCTAGGGTTAGGGCTAGGGTTAGGGCTAGGGTTAGGGCTAGGGTTAGGGTTAGGGCTAGGGTTAGGGTTGGGGCTACAGTTAGGGTTGCGGCTAAAGTTAGGGTTAGGGTTTAGATTACATTTACAGTTGGGAATAGGGTTGGGATTAGGGTTAGGGGTGTGTCAGGGTTAGAGGTGTGGTTAGGGTTACCGTTGGAATTAGGGTTAGGGGTGTGTTTAGATTAGGGTTTCAGTTATAATTGGGGGGTTTCCACTGTTTCGGCACATCAGGGGCTCTCCAAACACGACATGGCGTCCGATCTCAATTCCAGCCAATTCTGCGTTGAAAAAGTAAAACAGTGCTCCTTCCCTTCCGAGCTCTCCTGTGTGCCCAAACAGGGGTTTACCCTCACATATGGGGTATCAGCGCACTCAGGACAAATTGGACAACAACTTTTGTGGACCAATTTCTCCTGTTACCCTTGGGAAAATACAAAACTGGGGGCTAAAAAATAATTTTTGTGGGAAAATAAAAAGATTTTTTATTTTCACGGCTCTGCGTTATAAACTGTAGTGAAACACTTGGGGGTTCAAAGTTCTCACAACACATCTAGATAAGTTCATTGAGGGGTCTAGTTTCCAATATGGGGTCACTTGTGGGGGGTTTCTACTGTTTAGGTACATTAGGGGTTCTGCAAACGCAATGTGACGCCTGCAGACCAATCCATCTAAGTCTGCATTCCAAATGATGCTCCTTCCCTTCCGAGCCCTCCCATGCGCCCAAACGGTGGCTCCCCCCCACATATCGGGTATCAGCGTACTCAGGACAAATTGGACAACAACATTTAGGGTCCAATTTCTCCTGCTAACCTTAGAAAAATACAAAACTGGGGGCTAAAATATAATTTTTGTGGAAAAAAAAAATTTTTTTATTTGCACGGCTCTGCGTTATAAACTGTAGTGAAATACTTGGGGGTTCAAAGCTCTCACAACACATCAAGATGAGTTCCTTAGGGGGTCTACTTTCCAAAATGGTGTCACTTGTGGGGGGTTTCTACTGTTTAGGTACATTAGGGGCTCTGCAAACGCAATGTGACGCCTGCAGACCATTCCATCTAAGTCTGCATTCCAAATGGCGCTCCTTCCCTTCCGAGCCCTCCCATGCGCCCAAACGGTGGTTCCCCCCCACATATGGGATATCAGCGTACTCAGGACAAATTGGACAACAACTTTTGGGGTCCAATTTCTCCTGTTACCCTAGGGAAAATACAAAACTGGGGGCTAAAAAATAATTTTTGTGGGAAAAAAATGTTGTTTTATTTTTATGGCTCTGCATTATAAACTTCTGTGAAGCCCTTGGTGGGTCAAAGTGCTCACCACACATCCAGATAAGTTCCTTAGGGGGTCTACTTTCTAAAATGGTGTCACTTGTGGGGGGTTTCAATGTTTAGGCACATCAGTGGCTCTCCAAACGCAACATGGCGTCCCATCTCAATTCCGGTCAATTTTGCATTGAAAAGTCAAACGGCGCTCCTTCCCTTCCGAGCTCTCCCATGCGCCCAAACAGTGGTTTACTGCCACATATGGGGTATCAGCGTACTCAGGACAAATGGGACAACAACTTTTGAGGTCCAATTTCTTCTCTTACCCTTGGAAAAATAAAAAATTGGGGGCAAAAATATAATTTTTGTGAAAAAATATGATTTTTTATTTTTACGGTTCTGCATTATAAACTTCTGTGAAGCACTTGGTGGGTCAAAGTGCTCACCACACCTCTAGATAAGTTCCTTAGGGGGTCTACTTTCCAAAATGGTGTCACTTGTGGGGGGTTTCAATGTTTAGGCACATCAGTGGCTCTCCAAACGCAACATGGCGTCCCATCTCAATTTCTGTCAATTTTGCATTGAAAAGTCAAACGGCGCTCCTTCCCTTCCGAGCTCTCCCATGCGCCCAAACAGTGGTTTACTGCCACATATGGGGTATCAGCGTACTCAGGACAAATTGGACAACAACTTTTGGGGTCCATTTTCTCCTGTTACCCTTGGTAAAATAAAACAAATTGGAGCTGAAGTAAATTTTTTGTGTAAAAAAGTTAAATGTTCATTTTTATTTAAACATTCCAAAAATTCCTATTAAACACCTGAAGGGTTAATAAACTTCTTGAATGTGGTTTTGAGCACCTTGAGGGGTGCAGTTTTTAGAATGGTGTCACACTTGGGCATTTTCTATCATATAGACCCCTCAAAATGACTTCAAATGAGACGTGGTCCCTAAAAAAAAATGGTGTTGTAAAAATGAGAAATTGCTGGTCAACTTTTAACCCTTATAACTCCCTAACAAAAAAAAAAATTGGTTCCAAAATTATGCTGATGTAAAGGAGACATGTGGGAAATGTTACTTATTAAGTATTTTGTGTGACATATCTCTGTGATTTAATTGCATAAAAATTCAAAGTTTGAAAATTGCGAAATTTTCAAAATTTTCGCCAAATTTCCGTTTTTTTCACAAATAAACGCAGGTACTATCAAAGAAATTTTACCACTATCATGAAGTACAATATGTCACGAGAAAACATTGTCAGAATCACCAGGATCCGTTGAAGCGTTTCGGAGTTATAACCTCATAAAGGGACAGTGGTCAGAATTGTAAAAATTGGCCTGGTCATTGACGTGCAAACCACCCTTGGGGGTAAAGGGGTTAAATAATTAGTGTCTCCCAGCCATTGGCTGGGGACACTTTAAGAAGGTGCTTTAAGAGGACAGGACCGCGAGCACAGTGCTCGGGGATCTGCGAGCCATGCGCAGACTCCAGACAGCAGAAGGAAGAGGGAGTGCCAGGCCATAGCAGTGAGTGAGGCAGCATCCCTGCTGGGGCAGGGGAGCAGAGTGGAGGGACGCCGGGGCTTCAATAAGCATGGAGCTTTGTGTGAGCATGTGCACACTGTCCCATTCATTGTCTATAGGACTATTGGAGAAAATCAAACGGTGTACTCAACTATCTCAGCCATTCAAGCACATTTAAGACCCCCGCTCTTGAGATTGGCGACAGGTCGAAACCTCAATGACTATCAAGAATAAAGTGATGAAAAGATGCACGTATCCCAAAATGGTATCAATAGAAATTACAGCTTGTCTAGGTTCACCCATCTTGGAGGAAAAACAAAAAAGCTATAAGGCGACATAAAAAGAAACTGATTTCTTTAAAAAATAAAGTGCAGAAGTAAAGCACAAAAATCTGAATACGTTTTGTATCAACGGAAGCATATCAACTTGAGTAACAAAGTTAGTATTTCAGATTATATAGTCATGTTTGATACAGCTTTAAAACAAGGAATACAAATGTCACAAAGAACATATACTAATGAAAACAAATAAAAAAATGTTACATGTTCTCCCTTACTTTCTTATCGTATTGTCCTTGTTTTTTCCTGTTTTTCCCTTCTTAATAAATATACTCCTTTCCCTTTTTCCTATCCTTTCCTTACCCTTTTTCATTTCCCTTTAAAATGTAAATATTCAACAAAAAAAACCTGAAACACAAAGTTAGTATTTCAATTATACCATGCAGTAAACCTGTAGAAAATAACATAAAAATGCCAGAATTGCTGTTTTTGATTAATCTGGCATTAAAAAAAACAAAAGTGAAAAAAGCTATGGTGCGCAGAGAGTTTTTGAAGCAGAACTGAGCAACAACTCTCCAAATTGTCCTCCAAAACTCAAGACTCCTCAAAAACTTTCAGCTCAGTTTCTACTCTGAAAACTGTGCAAAAAGATTCCAGCTTCATTCATCAAGACCGGTAGTGTGGAGAGAGAAGTGCTTAACTACGGTATTTAAAAGGCACATTTTCAAAGCTATATGTACCACAAAAGGATACCAATGAAAACTTCAACTAATCCCACAAAAACAAGCCCTCATATAGCTGTCGATGGAAAAATAAAATCGGGGATCGTGGGTGCTTGAGCACCATGCTCGAGTCTTCGCCCCACATGTTTTGTGGCTGATAGACAGCTAATTAATGTGCTGGGATTGTCTGCAATACACGGTAATGCCATAGCCATGTTGGATACTGGCTTTACTGTGATAGGCAGGCCGTATCGCGTCATGAGCTCTTATATAAGACCCGGTGATGTGATGCTCTGCACACTGTCCTCAGGAAGCAATTCAGGGAAAGTTGATCTAGGAGGAAGAGCTTAGATTAGGGCAGGTATATAGGCAGTGTTTAATTGCTATTGCAGTACACTGCTGATGCACCATTAAAGCAAAAGTCCTTTCTCTAGTAAATGCACTGTTACCTGTATTCAATGTAGGGATAGCTGGTGGAGGAGGGATAGTTTTGGTTTAGAGGCGTATAGGCAGGGTTTAGTGCCTTAGGCCGCCGTCACACATGCGAGTTTTACGGACGTAAGAGCGCAGAATCTACGTCCGTAAAACTCGCAAAAAATACGGCACAATTATTCTCTATGCCCCTGCTCCTATTTGCCGTATTTTACTGATCAGTATTATACGGCTTTCTACGGCGGTACAAAATCGCAGCATGCTGCGTTTGTCACCGTACTGCGCAAGAAATACGCCAATGAAAGTCTATGGAAGCGTGAAAAATACGGATTACACACGGACAAGCAGTGTGACTTGCGAGAAATACGCAGCGCTGTTAGAGAGAAAAGCCGGTAATTCAGTGCGGTGTACAGTAAAATCACACTGACAGCTTCCAGTCCAATAGATATAATAAATGTGTACACATAGAATAGGTATATATATATATATATGTCAGTGAGACACATATATGTATATATATTAATATTTATTCCAGCGCTATACAGCTTGAAAGCCGGTAATTCAATTACCGGCTTTTTCTTTCTCCTTCATAAAACCCGACATGATTTGAGACATGGTTTACATACAGCAAACCATGTCTTCTCTCCATTTTTTTTGCAGATTCCACACTACTAATGTCAGTAGTGTGTATCTGCAAAATTTGGCCGTTCTAGCTCTTAAAATAAAGGGTTAACTGGCGGAAAAAATTGGCGTGGGCTCCCGCGCAATTTTCTCCGCCAGAGTAGTAAAGCCAGTGACTGAGGGCAGATATTAATAGCCTGGAGAGGGTCCACGGTTATTGGCCCCCCCCTGGCTAAAAATATCTGCCCCCAGCCACCCCAGAACAGGCACATCTGGAAGATGCGCCTATTCTGGCACTTGGCCACTCTCTTCCCATTCCCGTGTAGCGGTGGGATATGGGGTAATGAAGGGTTAATGCCACCTTGCTATTGTAAGGTGACATTAAGCCTAATTAATAATGGAGAGGCGTCAATTATGACACCTATCCATTAATAATCCAATTGTAGTGAAGGGTTAAATAAAACACAAACACATTCTTTAAAATTATTTTAATGAAATAAAAACAATGGTTGTTGCAGTATTTTATTCAACGCCCAATCCAGTCACTGAAGACCCTCGTTCTGTGAGTAAAGAAACATAATAAACCAACAATATACTTACCCTCCGCAGATCTGTAACGTCCAACGATGTAAATCCTTCTGAAGGGGTTAAAACATTTTGCAGCAAGGAGCTGTGCTAATGCAGGCTGCTCCTCGCTGCAAAACCCCAGGGAATGAGGCTAAAAATAGATCAATTATCTATATTTAGCATCATTTGCGGTGAGGCGCCCTCTGCTGGCTGTTCATAGATCGTGGGAAATTACCTAGAAAGCCAGGGAGCCAGGGAGCTTTCTAGGTAATTTCCCACGCCAATTTTTTCCGCCAGTTAACCCTTTATTTTAAGAGCTAGAACGGCCAAATTTTGCAGATACACACTACTGACATTAGTGTGTGTCTACTGACATATATATATATATATATATATATATATATATATATATTCTTTTCTTTTTGGGACACATGGATCACTTCTATAGCGGTATGTTGGTTTTGCAAGCCTGCGAGAAAACCACGCAGTACGGATGCCATACGGATTACATACGGAGGATGCCATGCGCAAAAAACGCTGACACAGCCTGCCTACGGAGGAGCAACGGACCATTTTTTTGGGGACTTTTCAGCGTATTACGGCCGTAATATACGGACCGTATTGTTTTACGCTGTGTGTGACGCCGGCCTTATAGTCCTTCTATGGGTATACTGCTGCTGCAACCTAAAGTCCTTTTCAGGATTGCATATTTGTTTCCCTATTAATACCAGAAAGTTTGCAGGCATATATTATATATCTAATTTAAAAAGTGCAAGGCGTGTGGTACTCACTCAAAATTTTTAGAGGGTAGTCTAGCATAGCACACTGGGCAAAGGGATCATAAATCAAAAGGGATTCTGTCTCATACTGTGTGCCGCAGTTGAATGTACGTAAACTGTACAGTAAACTGAACCTGTTGAACCAGACCCAAGGTCTCCTGTATCTGTTCCCATGGACATGGAGGTGACAAGGATTCCCGAAAGGCAAGTGAGTACAAAATGCATCCTACAGCTCAACATACACAAGTCAGATTCCTGTTCAGAAAAGAGGTTCCAAGGTGAAGTGCCCACAGCAACCATCCCTGGATCCTACATAACCCTGACCAATGCAGTTACTGGGAAGGTGCAAATAACAACCAAAACGTGAACAAGAGCTTGTGTCCAGAGATGTTGTTGTTTCCATGACGGCACACTGGGTGAACCTGCTGGAGGTCTGGACCGAGAAGATACCCTGGGACCACACACGTGCTACCAATTCCTGCACCCCCTTCTCCTCCACCATCTCAGAATTATCATCCATATCAGTCACAAGTCAGAAGCAATGCAGCACTGCCTCGGCAAAACGCCAACAGACTCTGCGTAAACTCATATATTTAGGTGGCAAACAGCACACCGCAAAAGAGTTGTTGAAAGGTCTAACGCACCAGACAGATCTGTGGATCTCGCCACTAGACCTACAACCAAGCATGGTCATGTGTGAAAATAGCTGTAACTTGGTGGCGGATCTGAAGCTCGGCAACCTCTCAAACGTATCATGATTGGCCCACGTACCCAACTTAGTGGTTCAGCGATTTCTAAAAACCTGAAGAGTTGAGCGACTTTTACTTTTTTCAGATCAAGTCGGGTTTCGCGAAACCCGACTTTGTCAAAAGTCGGGTCGGGTGAAATCGGCAGATTATTGCAAAAAGTCGGGGGACGGCTGAAACACGAAACTCAATGCAAGTCAATGGGGAATCAAAGTCGGCAGTGAGTGGAGGACAGGAAAACACCTACAGTGCCCATTTTTATGCCAAAAGCATCAATTCTTATTACTTAAGCTTGTCAATCTTAATTTACTTTATAATAAGAGTTAGGCATTGAAAACTGGGGGTCATTTGGCTAAGGTTGTGGGGGGTAGGGCTGGCTCAAGATTTTCGTGGGCACAGGAAACTCGGAATACGTCACGGCGGTGGAGCAGGGAGAGGTAAGTATTTCAACTTTGCAAGTGCTGTGATCCAGAGCAAGCAGGGGGGGCCCACTCATTGGCACTGGCACAGGGCCCCTCATAGTACGGCAGTGTGTATGACGACGGGTGGCGCCTCCCACTGGCAGAGACACTTTTGTGTACTATGAGGGGCCCTGTGCCAGTGACATCGCCAATGAGTATGCCCCCCCACCTGATGAAGGAACCTGCACTTTCATCTGCACCTTCCTCTTTGCCCCTGTGTAAGGTGGTATAGTATGCGGAAGGGGAACCTGACTTTCAGCAGGGTCAGATTCTGGCTGTGTAGAGTGCAAGGGGAATGTAGTGGTCTGGGTCAATGTTCCAGCAGACTCATCTAGCAGTGGCTGGGCAATGGGCAGGATGAGGAGGAAACACAGATAT
This sequence comes from Ranitomeya imitator, assembly GCF_032444005.1. Classification (NCBI taxonomy): domain Eukaryota; kingdom Metazoa; phylum Chordata; class Amphibia; order Anura; family Dendrobatidae; genus Ranitomeya; species Ranitomeya imitator. The sequence goes on from NC_091282.1 coordinate 633,207,743, forward strand.
AGGCCGAAATAATAAAGTGGGCTAAATGCAGTTCAAAATTGGTAACAGGACTAAACAGGCGGCATTTCTTTGTTCAGTGGAGGACAACTGTAATGAGTGGCAGACACAGTTACTAGGCCCAAATACTAAAGTAGGCTAAATGCAGTTCAAAATTGTTAACAGGACTAAACGGGCGGAATTGCTTTGCTCAGTGGAGGACAACTGTAATGAGTGGCGCAGACACAGTTAGTAGGCCCAAATAATAAAGTAGGCTAAATGCAGTTCAAAATTGGTAACAGGACTAAACAGATGGCATAGCTAGGTACACGGGTGGGCTGCTCTGCTGAGTAGCAGACAGTGGTAGTAGGCGCAAAGTATTTACTGGTCTAAATGGAGGCCAGAGCCCCTGTATATTTTAACTATCATCTATCATTTCAACAAATTTGTATTGACAGTGCCATTGAAGGATTTAACAGCACAGACTACACAGTGGTGGAGCAGGGAGAGGTAAGTATTGCAAGTGGTAGAGCACTGTTCGAGCTGGGGGGCAACACTCTCATGGGCGGCGGTACTGGCACAGGGCCCCTCATATTACGACTGTGTGTCTGACATTGGTTGTGCACCACCACCGTCAGAGACACTTCATTGTACTATGAGGGACCCTGTGCCAACACAATGTAATACATTCTAAGTGGCAGAAAGTGGCTGGCTGACATACGACAAACTAACAGGACTGCAGTATATCCACTTTGTGAGAATTTGAATCTCACTTTTTTTTTTTTGGGGGGGGGGGAGAGACTGAACCAAAACTCAGGCCCAGTGCATAAAACAACACAATGTAAGTGGCAGAACGTGGCTGGAAGATATATGAAAAAATACAAGGACTGTAGTGCAATTTCAATCTCCCTACAATTATCTCAGGAAAAGTATGGCAGCAATAAAAAGGACTGCTGCACACAAAAGTGTGGACAAATGAACAAGATAACTGTGCAGAAAGGAGCAACAGGATTTTTGCTTTTAAAAAAGCAGTTGGTTTGCACAGCGGCGTACAAACAGCAATACAGCTATCAGGGAGCCTTATAAGGCAGCCTAATAAGCTACAGAGCTGATGCACAAAAATATAGCCTCCACTGTCCCTGCAAAAAAATGGTGGTGTTGGACAGTGGAAATCGCTACAGCACTAGCAGTTTCGGGGTTAATCTTCCCTTCCTAACTATATCCCTTCTGATGAAGCTGCAGCAACCTCTCCCTATGCTAAGATCGGCAGAAGTAAGATGGCGGTCGGCGTGCACGCCCCTTTATAGCCCCTGTGACGCTGCAGAAAGCAAGCCAATCACTGTCATGCCCTTCTCTAAGATAGTGGGGACCAAGACCTATGTCATCACGCTGCCCACACTCTGCGTCCTTCTTCATTGGCTGAAAAAATGGAGCTGAAAGCGTCATACGAAACGCGACTTTTGCGTGCAGATTGCCGACTTCATGGCCGATCCCACACTAGGATCGGGTCTGGTTTCATGAAACCCGACTTTGCCGAAAGTCGGGGATTTTTGAATTTGTCCGATCCGTTTCGCTCAACCCTATTTGTGAGAAGCAAAGGGCAATAGTTGAATACCAGCTCCAACATGCCCATTGGTATTCCGCTCAGCCTCCCTACATAACATCTGGGGGATGACAACATAATTAGAGTGACCATCATGCTTCTGCGTCTACTCAAACACTCGCTGCTCACAATGAAAAATAAAGCTTTGCATGCAGACCAAGTGGCAGTGGAGGATGAAAGTAGACAGGCTGATACTACCCAGCCCTGCCTCATTTGATCTTCTCAGCACAGATTGGCTGATAATGAGACGTAGGAGGAACAAAAGATGGTTATCTGTGCTATAGAGGGTACTAGTAACACCAGCTCAGGGTCGGACTGGGCCACCGGACAACCGATTGCCGCTGCTAAAGTGAAATAAATATTCACGCTTCCCCACACCCCCATGGGCATGGAGAGGAATGACTTCATTTCACTTTAATAGCGGGCAGTGTTTGCCGAATGCTGCAGCTAACACTGCCCACTATCAGGGCCTGCAGACAAGGGCACACGCTCCCTCAGGGGCCCCCAGCCCATGCAGCTGCTATGGGGCCTTAAGCCAGGGGGTCCCGGCACCAGTGCTGCCCCTCAGCACGCATTTGTCATGAAAATACACACAAACATTCAGGGATGCTGCTCTTCCTGCCTTTGTAAGTGTCATGCGGCCCAGACACACGCTGTGGGCTTTCTGACCCCCCGTCTCTTCACTATGCCTAGAAAATTCTTCTTCGCTTTTGCCTGCAGGCAACTCCCTCCCCCCTGCATGCAGCTGTAATGTGAAACCAATGTGCTGTGAGCAGGCCTACTCAGCCGTCTGCAAAAAGCACATGGTCGGGTGGGATATTCCCTTTGTTCTTTTAAACTGGTATGTAATCATGCAGCTTAGGTCTAGAAGCAGGACAAATACATTTTTGGCCTCTGCATCGGCCGGGCCATCACACAGTGCATTTTCTAAACTTAGCACCTGGCAGAATTTGAGAAGCGCATTACTGCTTACCCGGGTCACATAGCCAAGCCATGTTTAAACTTATAAGGGAGCTAATTTTGTGAGAAGTCATATAATACATTCGGCATACTTCCACGAGCGTCTCCCCAAGAGATATGGGCAATAGCAGTTTTTCATATGTTTCAGAAAGGGGAGTACTCAGCCTCCTAGTGAGGTCAGCACAGAGGGAGTGCCTTAGCTTTGGGCATATGTATAAGATAGTGAGACCTCATTTTGTACAAGTCTTTTGTCCAGGGAACTAGCTGAGAGACACTCAGTGATGCATTGGGACATATGCTTCCCTCCCCCAGCCGCATGGTCAGCCATGATATGAGAGAACTGTAAGTTTATTTTCATCTTTAATCCCTTTTTATTTTGTAATTGTCTGTATATATGTAATTGTCCCATTTTATATATCCTTTTATACTTTTGTAAACACTGCCTACCTTTTGGAGTAAAATATATAAAATTACTAGCTTCGTTTCTCCTTGCTCTATAACGTACTTTCACGTCCTCTGAAGTAAATTACGCTACTAACTGGGTTGGCTCCTGACCCATAATTAATTAAGAAATAGGAGTTGGTGGCAGCAAAAGTTTCCTGTGCCTTTGGGAAAACTGGCAGCGATGGACGGCGTTGATAATTATTGTTCCCGCCTGAGTGGGGGTAATTATATTGCCCTCGCTGCAGTTTATCCAATAGCCAGTACATAGCAAGGCAACCTTTCTGGTGACTAATTATCCTAGGTGCAGTTCCCTGTCTGACCTAAGGGTAAGGGGGGCACCAGACAGCTGCAAGTTCCAAACCAGAACTGGGAAGTGGGATATAAATAAATCCCCTTCAGAAAAGAACTGGGGGCAGCCAAACAACCCTGGTTCATGACAGCGTTAATGGAGTAGAGAGCATCAGATGACACTCCCTCTCCCGTCATTCCCCTTGCCTCTGACACACAGCGGGTGCGCAGTGACATCACTTCATCAAATACCTGCTGTGTGCGAGGCCGACAGCAGGGCAGCTTCTGACATTAGAGCAGAGCCGCCGCAGGAATCAGCATGAGAGCGAGGAGGAGAGGTGAGTGAGCTGCATGATAAAATATGGGGGGTGCTGCATGATACCCTATGGGGGGAGTGAGCTGCATGATGCGCTATGGGGGAGCTGCATGATGCCCTATGGGGGTGAGCTGAATGATACCCTATGGGGGAGTGAGCTGCATGATACCCTATGGAGGAGCTGTATGGTACCCTATGGGGGGATGAGCTGCATGATACCCTATGGGGGGAGCTGCATGATACCCTATACGGGGGACCTGCATGATACCCTATGGAGGGGAGCTGCATGATACCCTATGAGAGGGGGACAGCATGATACCCTGAGAGGGGGGCAGCATGATGCCCTATGAGGGTGGGCAGCATGATATCTTATGAGGGGGCAGCATGATACCCTATGAGGGGACTACATTATATTCCATGAAGGGGCTGCATTATATCTTATGAGGGGGCTGCATTGTACTCTGAGGGGGCAACATTATATTCTGTGGGGGTGGCTGTATTATGCCTTATGAGGGGGTTGCACTATACTCTAAAGGGGCTACATTATACCCTTTGGGGGCTACATTATACTGTCAGGCTGGTTGCATTATATTTCTATGTGGGGGCTACATTATATTTTATGGGAGACTGCATTATTTGCTATGAGGGGGCTACATTATATTCTATATGAGGGCTGCATTATATTATGCGAGGGGGATACATTATACTATGTGAGGGAGATACGTTATATACCATGAGGGGGATACATTATATTATATGAAGGGGATACTTTATATCCTATGTGGAGGCTACATAATAAAGACGTGTACTACCTTATATTATACCATGATATTAGTGTGTTTTACCATACAGTTGGTGGTCTTATATTTATTTCTATGTAGCTACATAGTGGGCTCCAAGAATGATTTTCTCCAGTACAACGCGGCACCAGCTTCTCATGTGTTCAGCGTGGATGACCTGAAAAGAAGGAGAGGGAGGAGAAAATGGAGAATCATCCTCCTCGTGGGGACAGTGAATTCTTGACTGTTGGCTGTTTGGCACACATGGCTGTCTTTATGCCCAGCTGCCTTTCACGTGACCCTCATGCTTTACATATTTTGGGCACCACCTATTATGGGTTATTTACCCTTCTTGACACACACTACAAGGAGAGCTTTCCATCTCTCCTTCCTGAGGCAAAGAGGGCTACTAAAATGGTGCAATACCAGAAGACCTTAGTAGAAGAGTTGGTCAAAAAATTCCCATCTGGGAAAGCTGGTGGCAGAGGTCAGAGATTCTTTAGACAACAAAGGAGCAGAGAGGAGGGAGACATACAATAGGTCCAACAGAGGTCGGGGGAACACTTAATTCAAATTAATGAAATGGTGAAGGAGTACCAAGCCGACCATACCAGCATCCTCCATGATTCCTCTGTGCCGTACAACGTTTGAGAGTACAAGCTCGACATGTGGTATGAATTGTCCTTCTACGCCTTAAAGGTTCTGGCCTGCCATGCAACTAAAGTTTTGTCAGAGTGTTTTTTTTAGTGCTACTTGGGGCATAATAACTGATAGGTGTATCCACCTGTCAACTGAAAATTCTGACAGACTGACTGTCATCAAAATGAACAAGGCTTGGTTTGGCTAAAACTTTGCAACCCCCCCGGAAGACACCAGTGTAACATAAAGTCAAATAATATGTTCCTTTTTTTGTATTACCATGCACCCCAGGGATTCAACCAGGGATTCAAGCTTCAGGAGGCTAATTTGCATATTCCAGGTGCCTTCTGGGAGAAGCGAAGTCTCCCTAAGCTAGAAGATCGTTGGGTACAGCCGGGACCAGCTGCTTCGAAAGCATCACCAAACCGCGCGCCTTCTTATATTTATTTCTATGTAGCTACATAGTGGGCTCCAAGAATGATTTTCTCCAGTACAACGCGGCACCAGCTTCTCATGTGTTCAGCGTGGATGACCTGAAAAGAAGGAGAGGGAGGAGAAAATGGAGAATCATCCTCCTCGTGGGGACAGTGAATTCTTGACTGTTGGCTGTTTGGCACACATGGCTGTCTTTATGCCCAGCTGCCTTTCACGTGACCCTCATGCTTTACATATTTTGGGCACCACCTATTATGGGTTATTTACCCTTCTTGACACACACTACAAGGAGAGCTTTCCATCTCTCCTTCCTGAGGCAAAGAGGGCTACTAAAATGGTGCAATACCAGAAGACCTTAGTAGAAGAGTTGGTCAAAAAATTCCCATCTGGGAAAGCTGGTGGCAGAGGTCAGAGATTCTTTAGACAACAAAGGAGCAGAGAGGAGGGAGACATACAATAGGTCCAACAGAGGTCGGGGGAACACTTAATTCAAATTAATGAAATGGTGAAGGAGTACCAAGCCGACCATACCAGCATCCTCCATGATTCCTCTGTGCCGTACAACGTTTGAGAGTACAAGCTCGACATGTGGTATGAATTGTCCTTCTACGCCTTAAAGGTTCTGGCCTGCCATGCAACTAAAGTTTTGTCAGAGTGTTTTTTTTAGTGCTACTTGGGGCATAATAACTGATAGGTGTATCCACCTGTCAACTGAAAATTCTGACAGACTGACTGTCATCAAAATGAACAAGGCTTGGTTTGGCTAAAACTTTGCAACCCCCCCGGAAGACACCAGTGTAACATAAAGTCAAATAATATGTTCCTTTTTTTGTATTACCATGCACCCCAGGGATTCAACCAGGGATTCAAGCTTCAGGAGGCTAATTTGCATATTCCAGGTGCCTTCTGGGAGAAGCGAAGTCTCCCTAAGCTAGAAGATCGTTGGGTACAGCCGGGACCAGCTGCTTCGAAAGCATCACCAAACCGCGCGCCTTCTTATATTTATTTCTATGTAGCTACATAGTGGGCTCCAAGAATGATTTTCTCCAGTACAACGCGGCACCAGCTTCTCATGTGTTCAGCGTGGATGACCTGAAAAGAAGGAGAGGGAGGAGAAAATGGAGAATCATCCTCCTCGTGGGGACAGTGAATTCTTGACTGTTGGCTGTTTGGCACACATGGCTGTCTTTATGCCCAGCTGCCTTTCACGTGACCCTCATGCTTTACATATTTTGGGCACCACCTATTATGGGTTATTTACCCTTCTTGACACACACTACAAGGAGAGCTTTCCATCTCTCCTTCCTGAGGCAAAGAGGGCTACTAAAATGGTGCAATACCAGAAGACCTTAGTAGAAGAGTTGGTCAAAAAATTCCCATCTGGGAAAGCTGGTGGCAGAGGTCAGAGATTCTTTAGACAACAAAGGAGCAGAGAGGAGGGAGACATACAATAGGTCCAACAGAGGTCGGGGGAACACTTAATTCAAATTAATGAAATGGTGAAGGAGTACCAAGCCGACCATACCAGCATCCTCCATGATTCCTCTGTGCCGTACAACGTTTGAGAGTACAAGCTCGACATGTGGTATGAATTGTCCTTCTACGCCTTAAAGGTTCTGGCCTGCCATGCAACTAAAGTTTTGTCAGAGTGTTTTTTTTAGTGCTACTTGGGGCATAATAACTGATAGGTGTATCCACCTGTCAACTGAAAATTCTGACAGACTGACTGTCATCAAAATGAACAAGGCTTGGTTTGGCTAAAACTTTGCAACCCCCCCGGAAGACACCAGTGTAACATAAAGTCAAATAATATGTTCCTTTTTTTGTATTACCATGCACCCCAGGGATTCAACCAGGGATTCAAGCTTCAGGAGGCTAATTTGCATATTCCAGGTGCCTTCTGGGAGAAGCGAAGTCTCCCTAAGCTAGAAGATCGTTGGGTACAGCCGGGACCAGCTGCTTCGAAAGCATCACCAAACCGCGCGCCTTCTTATATTTATTTCTATGTAGCTACATAGTGGGCTCCAAGAATGATTTTCTCCAGTACAACGCGGCACCAGCTTCTCATGTGTTCAGCGTGGATGACCTGAAAAGAAGGAGAGGGAGGAGAAAATGGAGAATCATCCTCCTCGTGGGGACAGTGAATTCTTGACTGTTGGCTGTTTGGCACACATGGCTGTCTTTATGCCCAGCTGCCTTTCACGTGACCCTCATGCTTTACATATTTTGGGCACCACCTATTATGGGTTATTTACCCTTCTTGACACACACTACAAGGAGAGCTTTCCATCTCTCCTTCCTGAGGCAAAGAGGGCTACTAAAATGGTGCAATACCAGAAGACCTTAGTAGAAGAGTTGGTCAAAAAATTCCCATCTGGGAAAGCTGGTGGCAGAGGTCAGAGATTCTTTAGACAACAAAGGAGCAGAGAGGAGGGAGACATACAATAGGTCCAACAGAGGTCGGGGGAACACTTAATTCAAATTAATGAAATGGTGAAGGAGTACCAAGCCGACCATACCAGCATCCTCCATGATTCCTCTGTGCCGTACAACGTTTGAGAGTACAAGCTCGACATGTGGTATGAATTGTCCTTCTACGCCTTAAAGGTTCTGGCCTGCCATGCAACTAAAGTTTTGTCAGAGTGTTTTTTTTAGTGCTACTTGGGGCATAATAACTGATAGGTGTATCCACCTGTCAACTGAAAATTCTGACAGACTGACTGTCATCAAAATGAACAAGGCTTGGTTTGGCTAAAACTTTGCAACCCCCCCGGAAGACACCAGTGTAACATAAAGTCAAATAATATGTTCCTTTTTTTGTATTACCATGCACCCCAGGGATTCAACCAGGGATTCAAGCTTCAGGAGGCTAATTTGCATATTCCAGGTGCCTTCTGGGAGAAGCGAAGTCTCCCTAAGCTAGAAGATCGTTGGGTACAGCCGGGACCAGCTGCTTCGAAAGCATCACCAAACCGCGCGCCTTCTTATATTTATTTCTATGTAGCTACATAGTGGGCTCCAAGAATGATTTTCTCCAGTACAACGCGGCACCAGCTTCTCATGTGTTCAGCGTGGATGACCTGAAAAGAAGGAGAGGGAGGAGAAAATGGAGAATCATCCTCCTCGTGGGGACAGTGAATTCTTGACTGTTGGCTGTTTGGCACACATGGCTGTCTTTATGCCCAGCTGCCTTTCACGTGACCCTCATGCTTTACATATTTTGGGCACCACCTATTATGGGTTATTTACCCTTCTTGACACACACTACAAGGAGAGCTTTCCATCTCTCCTTCCTGAGGCAAAGAGGGCTACTAAAATGGTGCAATACCAGAAGACCTTAGTAGAAGAGTTGGTCAAAAAATTCCCATCTGGGAAAGCTGGTGGCAGAGGTCAGAGATTCTTTAGACAACAAAGGAGCAGAGAGGAGGGAGACATACAATAGGTCCAACAGAGGTCGGGGGAACACTTAATTCAAATTAATGAAATGGTGAAGGAGTACCAAGCCGACCATACCAGCATCCTCCATGATTCCTCTGTGCCGTACAACGTTTGAGAGTACAAGCTCGACATGTGGTATGAATTGTCCTTCTACGCCTTAAAGGTTCTGGCCTGCCATGCAACTAAAGTTTTGTCAGAGTGTTTTTTTTAGTGCTACTTGGGGCATAATAACTGATAGGTGTATCCACCTGTCAACTGAAAATTCTGACAGACTGACTGTCATCAAAATGAACAAGGCTTGGTTTGGCTAAAACTTTGCAACCCCCCCGGAAGACACCAGTGTAACATAAAGTCAAATAATATGTTCCTTTTTTTGTATTACCATGCACCCCAGGGATTCAACCAGGGATTCAAGCTTCAGGAGGCTAATTTGCATATTCCAGGTGCCTTCTGGGAGAAGCGAAGTCTCCCTAAGCTAGAAGATCGTTGGGTACAGCCGGGACCAGCTGCTTCGAAAGCATCACCAAACCGCGCGCCTTCTTATATTTATTTCTATGTAGCTACATAGTGGGCTCCAAGAATGATTTTCTCCAGTACAACGCGGCACCAGCTTCTCATGTGTTCAGCGTGGATGACCTGAAAAGAAGGAGAGGGAGGAGAAAATGGAGAATCATCCTCCTCGTGGGGACAGTGAATTCTTGACTGTTGGCTGTTTGGCACACATGGCTGTCTTTATGCCCAGCTGCCTTTCACGTGACCCTCATGCTTTACATATTTTGGGCACCACCTATTATGGGTTATTTACCCTTCTTGACACACACTACAAGGAGAGCTTTCCATCTCTCCTTCCTGAGGCAAAGAGGGCTACTAAAATGGTGCAATACCAGAAGACCTTAGTAGAAGAGTTGGTCAAAAAATTCCCATCTGGGAAAGCTGGTGGCAGAGGTCAGAGATTCTTTAGACAACAAAGGAGCAGAGAGGAGGGAGACATACAATAGGTCCAACAGAGGTCGGGGGAACACTTAATTCAAATTAATGAAATGGTGAAGGAGTACCAAGCCGACCATACCAGCATCCTCCATGATTCCTCTGTGCCGTACAACGTTTGAGAGTACAAGCTCGACATGTGGTATGAATTGTCCTTCTACGCCTTAAAGGTTCTGGCCTGCCATGCAACTAAAGTTTTGTCAGAGTGTTTTTTTTAGTGCTACTTGGGGCATAATAACTGATAGGTGTATCCACCTGTCAACTGAAAATTCTGACAGACTGACTGTCATCAAAATGAACAAGGCTTGGTTTGGCTAAAACTTTGCAACCCCCCCGGAAGACACCAGTGTAACATAAAGTCAAATAATATGTTCCTTTTTTTGTATTACCATGCACCCCAGGGATTCAACCAGGGATTCAAGCTTCAGGAGGCTAATTTGCATATTCCAGGTGCCTTCTGGGAGAAGCGAAGTCTCCCTAAGCTAGAAGATCGTTGGGTACAGCCGGGACCAGCTGCTTCGAAAGCATCACCAAACCGCGCGCCTTCTTATATTTATTTCTATGTAGCTACATAGTGGGCTCCAAGAATGATTTTCTCCAGTACAACGCGGCACCAGCTTCTCATGTGTTCAGCGTGGATGACCTGAAAAGAAGGAGAGGGAGGAGAAAATGGAGAATCATCCTCCTCGTGGGGACAGTGAATTCTTGACTGTTGGCTGTTTGGCACACATGGCTGTCTTTATGCCCAGCTGCCTTTCACGTGACCCTCATGCTTTACATATTTTGGGCACCACCTATTATGGGTTATTTACCCTTCTTGACACACACTACAAGGAGAGCTTTCCATCTCTCCTTCCTGAGGCAAAGAGGCTACTAAAATGGTGCAATACCAGAAGACCTTAGTAGAAGAGTTGGTCAAAAAATTCCCATCTGGGAAAGCTGGTGGCAGAGGTCAGAGATTCTTTAGACAACAAAGGAGCAGAGAGGAGGGAGACATACAATAGGTCCAACAGAGGTCGGGGGAACACTTAATTCAAATTAATGAAATGGTGAAGGAGTACCAAGCCGACCATACCAGCATCCTCCATGATTCCTCTGTGCCGTACAACGTTTGAGAGTACAAGCTCGACATGTGGTATGAATTGTCCTTCTACGCCTTAAAGGTTCTGGCCTGCCATGCAACTAAAGTTTTGTCAGAGTGTTTTTTTTAGTGCTACTTGGGGCATAATAACTGATAGGTGTATCCACCTGTCAACTGAAAATTCTGACAGACTGACTGTCATCAAAATGAACAAGGCTTGGTTTGGCTAAAACTTTGCAACCCCCCCCGGAAGACACCAGTGTAACATAAAGTCAAATAATATGTTCCTTTTTTTGTATTACCATGCACCCCAGGGATTCAACCAGGGATTCAAGCTTCAGGAGGCTAATTTGCATATTCCAGGTGCCTTCTGGGAGAAGCGAAGTCTCCCTAAGCTAGAAGATCGTTGGGTACAGCCGGGACCAGCTGCTTCGAAAGCATCACCAAACCGCGCGCCTTCTTATATTTATTTCTATGTAGCTACATAGTGGGCTCCAAGAATGATTTTCTCCAGTACAACGCGGCACCAGCTTCTCATGTGTTCAGCGTGGATGACCTGAAAAGAAGGAGAGGGAGGAGAAAATGGAGAATCATCCTCCTCGTGGGGACAGTGAATTCTTGACTGTTGGCTGTTTGGCACACATGGCTGTCTTTATGCCCAGCTGCCTTTCACGTGACCCTCATGCTTTACATATTTTGGGCACCACCTATTATGGGTTATTTACCCTTCTTGACACACACTACAAGGAGAGCTTTCCATCTCTCCTTCCTGAGGCAAAGAGGGCTACTAAAATGGTGCAATACCAGAAGACCTTAGTAGAAGAGTTGGTCAAAAAATTCCCATCTGGGAAAGCTGGTGGCAGAGGTCAGAGATTCTTTAGACAACAAAGGAGCAGAGAGGAGGGAGACATACAATAGGTCCAACAGAGGTCGGGGGAACACTTAATTCAAATTAATGAAATGGTGAAGGAGTACCAAGCCGACCATACCAGCATCCTCCATGATTCCTCTGTGCCGTACAACGTTTGAGAGTACAAGCTCGACATGTGGTATGAATTGTCCTTCTACGCCTTAAAGGTTCTGGCCTGCCATGCAACTAAAGTTTTGTCAGAGTGTTTTTTTTAGTGCTACTTGGGGCATAATAACTGATAGGTGTATCCACCTGTCAACTGAAAATTCTGACAGACTGACTGTCATCAAAATGAACAAGGCTTGGTTTGGCTAAAACTTTGCAACCCCCCCGGAAGACACCAGTGTAACATAAAGTCAAATAATATGTTCCTTTTTTTGTATTACCATGCACCCCAGGGATTCAACCAGGGATTCAAGCTTCAGGAGGCTAATTTGCATATTCCAGGTGCCTTCTGGGAGAAGCGAAGTCTCCCTAAGCTAGAAGATCGTTGGGTACAGCCGGGACCAGCTGCTTCGAAAGCATCACCAAACCGCGCGCCTTCTTATATTTATTTCTATGTAGCTACATAGTGGGTTCCAAGAATGATTTTCTCCAGTACAACGCGGCACCAGCTTCTCATGTGTTCAGCGTGGATGACCTGAAAAGAAGGAGAGGGAGGAGAAAATGGAGAATCATCCTCCTCGTGGGGACAGTGAATTCTTGACTGTTGGCTGTTTGGCACACATGGCTGTCTTTATGCCCAGCTGCCTTTCACGTGACCCTCATGCTTTACATATTTTGGGCACCACCTATTATGGGTTATTTACCCTTCTTGACACACACTACAAGGAGAGCTTTCCATCTCTCCTTCCTGAGGCAAAGAGGGCTACTAAAATGGTGCAATACCAGAAGACCTTAGTAGAAGAGTTGGTCAAAAAATTCCCATCTGGGAAAGCTGGTGGCAGAGGTCAGAGATTCTTTAGACAACAAAGGAGCAGAGAGGAGGGAGACATACAATAGGTCCAACAGAGGTCGGGGGAACACTTAATTCAAATTAATGAAATGGTGAAGGAGTACCAAGCCGACCATACCAGCATCCTCCATGATTCCTCTGTGCCGTACAACGTTTGAGAGTACAAGCTCGACATGTGGTATGAATTGTCCTTCTACGCCTTAAAGGTTCTGGCCTGCCATGCAACTAAAGTTTTGTCAGAGTGTTTTTTTTAGTGCTACTTGGGGCATAATAACTGATAGGTGTATCCACCTGTCAACTGAAAATTCTGACAGACTGACTGTCATCAAAATGAACAAGGCTTGGTTTGGCTAAAACTTTGCAACCCCCCCGGAAGACACCAGTGTAACATAAAGTCAAATAATATGTTCCTTTTTTTGTATTACCATGCACCCCAGGGATTCAACCAGGGATTCAAGCTTCAGGAGGCTAATTTGCATATTCCAGGTGCCTTCTGGGAGAAGCGAAGTCTCCCTAAGCTAGAAGATCGTTGGGTACAGCCGGGACCAGCTGCTTCGAAAGCATCACCAAACCACGCGCCTTCTTATATTTATTTCTATGTAGCTACATAGTGGGCTCCAAGAATGATTTTCTCCAGTACAACGCGGCACCAGCTTCTCATGTGTTCAGCGTGGATGACCTGAAAAGAAGGAGAGGGAGGAGAAAATGGAGAATCATCCTCCTCGTGGGGACAGTGAATTCTTGACTGTTGGCTGTTTGGCACACATGGCTGTCTTTATGCCCAGCTGCCTTTCACGTGACCCTCATGCTTTACATATTTTGGGCACCACCTATTATGGGTTATTTACCCTTCTTGACACACACTACAAGGAGAGCTTTCCATCTCTCCTTCCTGAGGCAAAGAGGGCTACTAAAATGGTGCAATACCAGAAGACCTTAGTAGAAGAGTTGGTCAAAAAATTCCCATCTGGGAAAGCTGGTGGCAGAGGTCAGAGATTCTTTAGACAACAAAGGAGCAGAGAGGAGGGAGACATACAATAGGTCCAACAGAGGTCGGGGGAACACTTAATTCAAATTAATGAAATGGTGAAGGAGTACCAAGCCGACCATACCAGCATCCTCCATGATTCCTCTGTGCCGTACAACGTTTGAGAGTACAAGCTCGACATGTGGTATGAATTGTCCTTCTACGCCTTAAAGGTTCTGGCCTGCCATGCAACTAAAGTTTTGTCAGAGTGTTTTTTTTAGTGCTACTTGGGGCATAATAACTGATAGGTGTATCCACCTGTCAACTGAAAATTCTGACAGACTGACTGTCATCAAAATGAACAAGGCTTGGTTTGGCTAAAACTTTGCAACCCCCCCGGAAGACACCAGTGTAACATAAAGTCAAATAATATGTTCCTTTTTTTGTATTACCATGCACCCCAGGGATTCAACCAGGGATTCAAGCTTCAGGAGGCTAATTTGCATATTCCAGGTGCCTTCTGGGAGAAGCGAAGTCTCCCTAAGCTAGAAGATCGTTGGGTACAGCCGGGACCAGCTGCTTCGAAAGCATCACCAAACCGCGCGCCTTCTTATATTTATTTCTATGTAGCTACATAGTGGGCTCCAAGAATGATTTTCTCCAGTACAACGCGGCACCAGCTTCTCATGTGTTCAGCGTGGATGACCTGAAAAGAAGGAGAGGGAGGAGAAAATGGAGAATCATCCTCCTCGTGGGGACAGTGAATTCTTGACTGTTGGCTGTTTGGCACACATGGCTGTCTTTATGCCCAGCTGCCTTTCACGTGACCCTCATGCTTTACATATTTTGGGCACCACCTATTATGGGTTATTTACCCTTCTTGACACACACTACAAGGAGAGCTTTCCATCTCTCCTTCCTGAGGCAAAGAGGGCTACTAAAATGGTGCAATACCAGAAGACCTTAGTAGAAGAGTTGGTCAAAAAATTCCCATCTGGGAAAGCTGGTGGCAGAGGTCAGAGATTCTTTAGACAACAAAGGAGCAGAGAGGAGGGAGACATACAATAGGTCCAACAGAGGTCGGGGGAACACTTAATTCAAATTAATGAAATGGTGAAGGAGTACCAAGCCGACCATACCAGCATCCTCCATGATTCCTCTGTGCCGTACAACGTTTGAGAGTACAAGCTCGACATGTGGTATGAATTGTCCTTCTACGCCTTAAAGGTTCTGGCCTGCCATGCAACTAAAGTTTTGTCAGAGTGTTTTTTTTAGTGCTACTTGGGGCATAATAACTGATAGGTGTATCCACCTGTCAACTGAAAATTCTGACAGACTGACTGTCATCAAAATGAACAAGGCTTGGTTTGGCTAAAACTTTGCAACCCCCCCGGAAGACACCAGTGTAACATAAAGTCAAATAATATGTTCCTTTTTTTGTATTACCATGCACCCCAGGGATTCAACCAGGGATTCAAGCTTCAGGAGGCTAATTTGCATATTCCAGGTGCCTTCTGGGAGAAGCGAAGTCTCCCTAAGCTAGAAGATCGTTGGGTACAGCCGGGACCAGCTGCTTCGAAAGCATCACCAAACCGCGCGCCTTCTTATATTTATTTCTATGTAGCTACATAGTGGGCTCCAAGAATGATTTTCTCCAGTACAACGCGGCACCAGCTTCTCATGTGTTCAGCGTGGATGACCTGAAAAGAAGGAGAGGGAGGAGAAAATGGAGAATCATCCTCCTCGTGGGGACAGTGAATTCTTGACTGTTGGCTGTTTGGCACACATGGCTGTCTTTATGCCCAGCTGCCTTTCACGTGACCCTCATGCTTTACATATTTTGGGCACCACCTATTATGGGTTATTTACCCTTCTTGACACACACTACAAGGAGAGCTTTCCATCTCTCCTTCCTGAGGCAAAGAGGGCTACTAAAATGGTGCAATACCAGAAGACCTTAGTAGAAGAGTTGGTCAAAAAATTCCCATCTGGGAAAGCTGGTGGCAGAGGTCAGAGATTCTTTAGACAACAAAGGAGCAGAGAGGAGGGAGACATACAATAGGTCCAACAGAGGTCGGGGGAACACTTAATTCAAATTAATGAAATGGTGAAGGAGTACCAAGCCGACCATACCAGCATCCTCCATGATTCCTCTGTGCCGTACAACGTTTGAGAGTACAAGCTCGACATGTGGTATGAATTGTCCTTCTACGCCTTAAAGGTTCTGGCCTGCCATGCAACTAAAGTTTTGTCAGAGTGTTTTTTTTAGTGCTACTTGGGGCATAATAACTGATAGGTGTATCCACCTGTCAACTGAAAATTCTGACAGACTGACTGTCATCAAAATGAACAAGGCTTGGTTTGGCTAAAACTTTGCAACCCCCCCGGAAGACACCAGTGTAACATAAAGTCAAATAATATGTTCCTTTTTTTGTATTACCATGCACCCCAGGGATTCAACCAGGGATTCAAGCTTCAGGAGGCTAATTTGCATATTCCAGGTGCCTTCTGGGAGAAGCGAAGTCTCCCTAAGCTAGAAGATCGTTGGGTACAGCCGGGACCAGCTGCTTCGAAAGCATCACCAAACCGCGCGCCTTCTTATATTTATTTCTATGTAGCTACATAGTGGGCTCCAAGAATGATTTTCTCCAGTACAACGCGGCACCAGCTTCTCATGTGTTCAGCGTGGATGACCTGAAAAGAAGGAGAGGGAGGAGAAAATGGAGAATCATCCTCCTCGTGGGGACAGTGAATTCTTGACTGTTGGCTGTTTGGCACACATGGCTGTCTTTATGCCCAGCTGCCTTTCACGTGACCCTCATGCTTTACATATTTTGGGCACCACCTATTATGGGTTATTTACCCTTCTTGACACACACTACAAGGAGAGCTTTCCATCTCTCCTTCCTGAGGCAAAGAGGGCTACTAAAATGGTGCAATACCAGAAGACCTTAGTAGAAGAGTTGGTCAAAAAATTCCCATCTGGGAAAGCTGGTGGCAGAGGTCAGAGATTCTTTAGACAACAAAGGAGCAGAGAGGAGGGAGACATACAATAGGTCCAACAGAGGTCGGGGGAACACTTAATTCAAATTAATGAAATGGTGAAGGAGTACCAAGCCGACCATACCAGCATCCTCCATGATTCCTCTGTGCCGTACAACGTTTGAGAGTACAAGCTCGACATGTGGTATGAATTGTCCTTCTACGCCTTAAAGGTTCTGGCCTGCCATGCAACTAAAGTTTTGTCAGAGTGTTTTTTTTAGTGCTACTTGGGGCATAATAACTGATAGGTGTATCCACCTGTCAACTGAAAATTCTGACAGACTGACTGTCATCAAAATGAACAAGGCTTGGTTTGGCTAAAACTTTGCAACCCCCCCGGAAGACACCAGTGTAACATAAAGTCAAATAATATGTTCCTTTTTTTGTATTACCATGCACCCCAGGGATTCAACCAGGGATTCAAGCTTCAGGAGGCTAATTTGCATATTCCAGGTGCCTTCTGGGAGAAGCGAAGTCTCCCTAAGCTAGAAGATCGTTGGGTACAGCCGGGACCAGCTGCTTCGAAAGCATCACCAAACCGCGCGCCTTCTTATATTTATTTCTATGTAGCTACATAGTGGGCTCCAAGAATGATTTTCTCCAGTACAACGCGGCACCAGCTTCTCATGTGTTCAGCGTGGATGACCTGAAAAGAAGGAGAGGGAGGAGAAAATGGAGAATCATCCTCCTCGTGGGGACAGTGAATTCTTGACTGTTGGCTGTTTGGCACACATGGCTGTCTTTATGCCCAGCTGCCTTTCACGTGACCCTCATGCTTTACATATTTTGGGCACCACCTATTATGGGTTATTTACCCTTCTTGACACACACTACAAGGAGAGCTTTCCATCTCTCCTTCCTGAGGCAAAGAGGGCTACTAAAATGGTGCAATACCAGAAGACCTTAGTAGAAGAGTTGGTCAAAAAATTCCCATCTGGGAAAGCTGGTGGCAGAGGTCAGAGATTCTTTAGACAACAAAGGAGCAGAGAGGAGGGAGACATACAATAGGTCCAACAGAGGTCGGGGGAACACTTAATTCAAATTAATGAAATGGTGAAGGAGTACCAAGCCGACCATACCAGCATCCTCCATGATTCCTCTGTGCCGTACAACGTTTGAGAGTACAAGCTCGACATGTGGTATGAATTGTCCTTCTACGCCTTAAAGGTTCTGGCCTGCCATGCAACTAAAGTTTTGTCAGAGTGTTTTTTTTAGTGCTACTTGGGGCATAATAACTGATAGGTGTATCCACCTGTCAACTGAAAATTCTGACAGACTGACTGTCATCAAAATGAACAAGGCTTGGTTTGGCTAAAACTTTGCAACCCCCCCGGAAGACACCAGTGTAACATAAAGTCAAATAATATGTTCCTTTTTTTGTATTACCATGCACCCCAGGGATTCAACCAGGGATTCAAGCTTCAGGAGGCTAATTTGCATATTCCAGGTGCCTTCTGGGAGAAGCGAAGTCTCCCTAAGCTAGAAGATCGTTGGGTACAGCCGGGACCAGCTGCTTCGAAAGCATCACCAAACCGCGCGCCTTCTTATATTTATTTCTATGTAGCTACATAGTGGGCTCCAAGAATGATTTTCTCCAGTACAACGCGGCACCAGCTTCTCATGTGTTCAGCGTGGATGACCTGAAAAGAAGGAGAGGGAGGAGAAAATGGAGAATCATCCTCCTCGTGGGGACAGTGAATTCTTGACTGTTGGCTGTTTGGCACACATGGCTGTCTTTATGCCCAGCTGCCTTTCACGTGACCCTCATGCTTTACATATTTTGGGCACCACCTATTATGGGTTATTTACCCTTCTTGACACACACTACAAGGAGAGCTTTCCATCTCTCCTTCCTGAGGCAAAGAGGGCTACTAAAATGGTGCAATACCAGAAGACCTTAGTAGAAGAGTTGGTCAAAAAATTCCCATCTGGGAAAGCTGGTGGCAGAGGTCAGAGATTCTTTAGACAACAAAGGAGCAGAGAGGAGGGAGACATACAATAGGTCCAACAGAGGTCGGGGGAACACTTAATTCAAATTAATGAAATGGTGAAGGAGTACCAAGCCGACCATACCAGCATCCTCCATGATTCCTCTGTGCCGTACAACGTTTGAGAGTACAAGCTCGACATGTGGTATGAATTGTCCTTCTACGCCTTAAAGGTTCTGGCCTGCCATGCAACTAAAGTTTTGTCAGAGTGTTTTTTTTAGTGCTACTTGGGGCATAATAACTGATAGGTGTATCCACCTGTCAACTGAAAATTCTGACAGACTGACTGTCATCAAAATGAACAAGGCTTGGTTTGGCTAAAACTTTGCAACCCCCCCGGAAGACACCAGTGTAACATAAAGTCAAATAATATGTTCCTTTTTTTGTATTACCATGCACCCCAGGGATTCAACCAGGGATTCAAGCTTCAGGAGGCTAATTTGCATATTCCAGGTGCCTTCTGGGAGAAGCGAAGTCTCCCTAAGCTAGAAGATCGTTGGGTACAGCCGGGACCAGCTGCTTCGAAAGCATCACCAAACCGCGCGCCTTCTTATATTTATTTCTATGTAGCTACATAGTGGGCTCCAAGAATGATTTTCTCCAGTACAACGCGGCACCAGCTTCTCATGTGTTCAGCGTGGATGACCTGAAAAGAAGGAGAGGGAGGAGAAAATGGAGAATCATCCTCCTCGTGGGGACAGTGAATTCTTGACTGTTGGCTGTTTGGCACACATGGCTGTCTTTATGCCCAGCTGCCTTTCACGTGACCCTCATGCTTTACATATTTTGGGCACCACCTATTATGGGTTATTTACCCTTCTTGACACACACTACAAGGAGAGCTTTCCATCTCTCCTTCCTGAGGCAAAGAGGGCTACTAAAATGGTGCAATACCAGAAGACCTTAGTAGAAGAGTTGGTCAAAAAATTCCCATCTGGGAAAGCTGGTGGCAGAGGTCAGAGATTCTTTAGACAACAAAGGAGCAGAGAGGAGGGAGACATACAATAGGTCCAACAGAGGTCGGGGGAACACTTAATTCAAATTAATGAAATGGTGAAGGAGTACCAAGCCGACCATACCAGCATCCTCCATGATTCCTCTGTGCCGTACAACGTTTGAGAGTACAAGCTCGACATGTGGTATGAATTGTCCTTCTACGCCTTAAAGGTTCTGGCCTGCCATGCAACTAAAGTTTTGTCAGAGTGTTTTTTTTAGTGCTACTTGGGGCATAATAACTGATAGGTGTATCCACCTGTCAACTGAAAATTCTGACAGACTGACTGTCATCAAAATGAACAAGGCTTGGTTTGGCTAAAACTTTGCAACCCCCCCGGAAGACACCAGTGTAACATAAAGTCAAATAATATGTTCCTTTTTTTGTATTACCATGCACCCCAGGGATTCAACCAGGGATTCAAGCTTCAGGAGGCTAATTTGCATATTCCAGGTGCCTTCTGGGAGAAGCGAAGTCTCCCTAAGCTAGAAGATCGTTGGGTACAGCCGGGACCAGCTGCTTCGAAAGCATCACCAAACCGCGCGCCTTCTTATATTTATTTCTATGTAGCTACATAGTGGGCTCCAAGAATGATTTTCTCCAGTACAACGCGGCACCAGCTTCTCATGTGTTCAGCGTGGATGACCTGAAAAGAAGGAGAGGGAGGAGAAAATGGAGAATCATCCTCCTCGTGGGGACAGTGAATTCTTGACTGTTGGCTGTTTGGCACACATGGCTGTCTTTATGCCCAGCTGCCTTTCACGTGACCCTCATGCTTTACATATTTTGGGCACCACCTATTATGGGTTATTTACCCTTCTTGACACACACTACAAGGAGAGCTTTCCATCTCTCCTTCCTGAGGCAAAGAGGGCTACTAAAATGGTGCAATACCAGAAGACCTTAGTAGAAGAGTTGGTCAAAAAATTCCCATCTGGGAAAGCTGGTGGCAGAGGTCAGAGATTCTTTAGACAACAAAGGAGCAGAGAGGAGGGAGACATACAATAGGTCCAACAGAGGTCGGGGGAACACTTAATTCAAATTAATGAAATGGTGAAGGAGTACCAAGCCGACCATACCAGCATCCTCCATGATTCCTCTGTGCCGTACAACGTTTGAGAGTACAAGCTCGACATGTGGTATGAATTGTCCTTCTACGCCTTAAAGGTTCTGGCCTGCCATGCAACTAAAGTTTTGTCAGAGTGTTTTTTTTAGTGCTACTTGGGGCATAATAACTGATAGGTGTATCCACCTGTCAACTGAAAATTCTGACAGACTGACTGTCATCAAAATGAACAAGGCTTGGTTTGGCTAAAACTTTGCAACCCCCCCCGGAAGACACCAGTGTAACATAAAGTCAAATAATATGTTCCTTTTTTTGTATTACCATGCACCCCAGGGATTCAACCAGGGATTCAAGCTTCAGGAGGCTAATTTGCATATTCCAGGTGCCTTCTGGGAGAAGCGAAGTCTCCCTAAGCTAGAAGATCGTTGGGTACAGCCGGGACCAGCTGCTTCGAAAGCATCACCAAACCGCGCGCCTTCTTATATTTATTTCTATGTAGCTACATAGTGGGCTCCAAGAATGATTTTCTCCAGTACAACGCGGCACCAGCTTCTCATGTGTTCAGCGTGGATGACCTGAAAAGAAGGAGAGGGAGGAGAAAATGGAGAATCATCCTCCTCGTGGGGACAGTGAATTCTTGACTGTTGGCTGTTTGGCACACATGGCTGTCTTTATGCCCAGCTGCCTTTCACGTGACCCTCATGCTTTACATATTTTGGGCACCACCTATTATGGGTTATTTACCCTTCTTGACACACACTACAAGGAGAGCTTTCCATCTCTCCTTCCTGAGGCAAAGAGGGCTACTAAAATGGTGCAATACCAGAAGACCTTAGTAGAAGAGTTGGTCAAAAAATTCCCATCTGGGAAAGCTGGTGGCAGAGGTCAGAGATTCTTTAGACAACAAAGGAGCAGAGAGGAGGGAGACATACAATAGGTCCAACAGAGGTCGGGGGAACACTTAATTCAAATTAATGAAATGGTGAAGGAGTACCAAGCCGACCATACCAGCATCCTCCATGATTCCTCTGTGCCGTACAACGTTTGAGAGTACAAGCTCGACATGTGGTATGAATTGTCCTTCTACGCCTTAAAGGTTCTGGCCTGCCATGCAACTAAAGTTTTGTCAGAGTGTTTTTTTTAGTGCTACTTGGGGCATAATAACTGATAGGTGTATCCACCTGTCAACTGAAAATTCTGACAGACTGACTGTCATCAAAATGAACAAGGCTTGGTTTGGCTAAAACTTTGCAACCCCCCCGGAAGACACCAGTGTAACATAAAGTCAAATAATATGTTCCTTTTTTTGTATTACCATGCACCCCAGGGATTCAACCAGGGATTCAAGCTTCAGGAGGCTAATTTGCATATTCCAGGTGCCTTCTGGGAGAAGCGAAGTCTCCCTAAGCTAGAAGATCGTTGGGTACAGCCGGGACCAGCTGCTTCGAAAGCATCACCAAACCGCGCGCCTTCTTATATTTATTTCTATGTAGCTACATAGTGGGCTCCAAGAATGATTTTCTCCAGTACAACGCGGCACCAGCTTCTCATGTGTTCAGCGTGGATGACCTGAAAAGAAGGAGAGGGAGGAGAAAATGGAGAATCATCCTCCTCGTGGGGACAGTGAATTCTTGACTGTTGGCTGTTTGGCACACATGGCTGTCTTTATGCCCAGCTGCCTTTCACGTGACCCTCATGCTTTACATATTTTGGGCACCACCTATTATGGGTTATTTACCCTTCTTGACACACACTACAAGGAGAGCTTTCCATCTCTCCTTCCTGAGGCAAAGAGGGCTACTAAAATGGTGCAATACCAGAAGACCTTAGTAGAAGAGTTGGTCAAAAAATTCCCATCTGGGAAAGCTGGTGGCAGAGGTCAGAGATTCTTTAGACAACAAAGGAGCAGAGAGGAGGGAGACATACAATAGGTCCAACAGAGGTCGGGGGAACACTTAATTCAAATTAATGAAATGGTGAAGGAGTACCAAGCCGACCATACCAGCATCCTCCATGATTCCTCTGTGCCGTACAACGTTTGAGAGTACAAGCTCGACATGTGGTATGAATTGTCCTTCTACGCCTTAAAGGTTCTGGCCTGCCATGCAACTAAAGTTTTGTCAGAGTGTTTTTTTTAGTGCTACTTGGGGCATAATAACTGATAGGTGTATCCACCTGTCAACTGAAAATTCTGACAGACTGACTGTCATCAAAATGAACAAGGCTTGGTTTGGCTAAAACTTTGCAACCCCCCCCGGAAGACACCAGTGTAACATAAAGTCAAATAATATGTTCCTTTTTTTGTATTACCATGCACCCCAGGGATTCAACCAGGGATTCAAGCTTCAGGAGGCTAATTTGCATATTCCAGGTGCCTTCTGGGAGAAGCGAAGTCTCCCTAAGCTAGAAGATCGTTGGGTACAGCCGGGACCAGCTGCTTCGAAAGCATCACCAAACCGCGCGCCTTCTTATATTTATTTCTATGTAGCTACATAGTGGGCTCCAAGAATGATTTTCTCCAGTACAACGCGGCACCAGCTTCTCATGTGTTCAGCGTGGATGACCTGAAAAGAAGGAGAGGGAGGAGAAAATGGAGAATCATCCTCCTCGTGGGGACAGTGAATTCTTGACTGTTGGCTGTTTGGCACACATGGCTGTCTTTATGCCCAGCTGCCTTTCACGTGACCCTCATGCTTTACATATTTTGGGCACCACCTATTATGGGTTATTTACCCTTCTTGACACACACTACAAGGAGAGCTTTCCATCTCTCCTTCCTGAGGCAAAGAGGGCTACTAAAATGGTGCAATACCAGAAGACCTTAGTAGAAGAGTTGGTCAAAAAATTCCCATCTGGGAAAGCTGGTGGCAGAGGTCAGAGATTCTTTAGACAACAAAGGAGCAGAGAGGAGGGAGACATACAATAGGTCCAACAGAGGTCGGGGGAACACTTAATTCAAATTAATGAAATGGTGAAGGAGTACCAAGCCGACCATACCAGCATCCTCCATGATTCCTCTGTGCCGTACAACGTTTGAGAGTACAAGCTCGACATGTGGTATGAATTGTCCTTCTACGCCTTAAAGGTTCTGGCCTGCCATGCAACTAAAGTTTTGTCAGAGTGTTTTTTTTAGTGCTACTTGGGGCATAATAACTGATAGGTGTATCCACCTGTCAACTGAAAATTCTGACAGACTGACTGTCATCAAAATGAACAAGGCTTGGTTTGGCTAAAACTTTGCAACCCCCCCCGGAAGACACCAGTGTAACATAAAGTCAAATAATATGTTCCTTTTTTTGTATTACCATGCACCCCAGGGATTCAACCAGGGATTCAAGCTTCAGGAGGCTAATTTGCATATTCCAGGTGCCTTCTGGGAGAAGCGAAGTCTCCCTAAGCTAGAAGATCGTTGGGTACAGCCGGGACCAGCTGCTTCGAAAGCATCACCAAACCGCGCGCCTTACGGCGCGCGAATTTTTGCCTGTAGGACATTATTGCAAGAGAGCTTGGCTGAGTAGATTACACAAGAAGGAAAACACACAGCAAATCAGCAGGATCTAGGAGCAACATGGCAAATGTGACAACCTACATGGTGAGCTGCAGCCTGTGCTACATGTTCACAGATCGACCAGAAGAAGAATCCAATTTCACCTGTCAGAAGTGTAGACTAGTGGCCCTTTTAGAAGAAAAGGTGCGGGGTCTGGAAGAAAGAATAGCAACTTTGAAACTCATCAAAGAGAATGAAGACTTTCTAGACAGAACAGAAGCATCTCTACTGGTCACAGAAGGTGCAAAAAGTGTCAGAGAACCTCCAAAAGCAGATGAGTGGAAGCATGTGACCAAAAGAAGCAAGAAGACCATGGAGAAATCACCAACCACACAACTGAAGAACCGATATCAAATCTTTGTAGAGGATGAAGATGGCACACCTAAGGATGAAGCAATACCAGCAAGCAAAAAAGAAAAGGGCACACAGCAACAAGTGACAGCAAAAAGTACAGCCAAGAAGCAACGAAGAGTGGTGGTGGTGGGAGACTCACTACTGAGAGGCACAGAAGCAGCCATCTGCAGACCGGACATAACTGCAAGAGAAGTATGCTGCCTTCCAGGTGCGATGATCAAGGATGTGACCGATAGGATACCAAAGCTCTTCAGCTCCAAGGACGTCCACCCATTTCTTCTGATACATGTTGGCACCAATGACACGGCAAGGAAGGACCTACAGACAATCTGCAAGGACTTTGAAGAGTTGGGGAAGAAAGTAAAGGAACTGGATGCACAGGTAGTTTTTTCTTCTATCCTTCCAGTAGACGGGCATGGCACCAGGAGATGGAACAGGATCCTTGATGCAAACAACTGGCTAAGACGATGGTGCAGACAACAAGGATTTGGATTCCTGGACCACGGTGTGAATTACTGGTATGATGGACTCCTCGCCAGAGACGGACTACACCTCAACAAACCTGGGAAACACACATTCGCCAGAAGACTCGCTACACTCATCAGGAGGGCGTTAAACTAGAAGAAGAGGGGACGGGAAGAAAAACATTAGACTCGAACAAAGACGACCCAGGAAAACATACTCAGAAGGGAGGTAAGAACATTTCTAAAACAATCCACAGTGAGGAGATTGGAACAAAACAAAATCCTCTAAACTGCATGCTCGCAAACGCCAGAAGCCTGACAAACAAGATGGAAGAACTAGAAGCAGAAATATCTACAGGTAACTTTGACATAGTGGGAATAACCGAGACATGGTTAGATGAAAGCTATGACTGGGCAGTTAACTTACAGGGTTACAGTCTGTTTAGAAAGGATCGTAAAAATCGGAGAGGAGGAGGGGTTTGTCTCTATGTAAAGTCTTGTCTAAAGTCCACTTTAAGGGAGGATATTAGCGAAGGGAATGAGGATGTCGAGTCCATATGGGTTGAAATTCATGGAGGGAAAAATGGTAACAAAATTCTCATTGGGGTCTGTTACAAACCCCCAAATATAACAGAAAGCATGGAAAGTCTACTTCTAAAGCAGATAGATGAAGCTGCAACCCATAATGAGGTCCTGGTTATGGGGGACTTTAACTACCCGGATATTAACTGGGAAACAGAAACCTGTGAAACCCATAAAGGCAACAGGTTTCTGCTAATAACCAAGAAAAATTATCTTTCACAATTGGTGCAGAATCCAACCAGAGGAGCAGCACTTTTAGACCTAATACTATCTAATAGACCTGACAGAATAACAAATCTGCAGGTGGTTGGGCATTTAGGAAATAGCGACCACAATATTGTACAGTTTCACCTGTCTTTCACTAGGGGGACTTGTCAGGGAGTCACAAAAACACTGAACTTTAGGAAGGCAAAGTTTGACCAGCTTAGAGATGCCCTTAATCTGGTAGACTGGGACAATATCCTCAGAAATGAGAATACAGATAATAAATGGGAAATGTTTAAGAACATCCTAAATAGGCAGTGTAAACGGTTTATACCTTGTGGGAATAAAAGGACTAGAAATAGGAAAAACCCAATGTGGCTAAACAAAGAAGTAAGACAGGCAATTAACAGTAAAAAGAAAGCATTTGCACTACTAAAGCAGGATGGCACCATTGAAGCTCTAAAAAACTATAGGGAGAAAAATACTTTATCTAAAAAACTAATTAAAGCTGCCAAAAAGGAAACAGAGAAGCACATTGCTAAGGAGAGTAAAACTAATCCCAAACTGTTCTTCAACTATATCAATAGTAAAAGAATAAAAACTGAAAATGTAGGCCCCTTAAAAGATAGTGAGGAAAGAATGGTTGTAGATGACGAGGAAAAAGCTAACATATTAAACACCTTCTTCTCCACGGTATTCACGGTGGAAAATGAAATGCTAGGTGAAATCCCAAGAAACAATGAAAACCCTATATTAAGGGTCACCAATCTAACCCAAGAAGAGGTGCGAAACCGGCTAAATAAGATTAAAATAGATAAATCTCCGGGTCCGGATGGCATACACCCACGAGTACTAAGAGAACTAAGTAATGTAATAGATAAACCATTATTTCTTATTTTTAGGGACTCTATAGCGACAGGGTCTGTTCCGCAGGACTGGCGCATAGCAAATGTGGTGCCAATATTCAAAAAGGGCTCTAAAAGTGAACCTGGAAATTATAGGCCAGTAAGTCTAACCTCTATTGTTGGTAAAATATTTGAAGGGTTTCTGAGGGATGTTATTCTGGATTATCTCAATGAGAATAACTGTTTAACTCCATATCAGCATGGGTTTATGAGAAATCGCTCCTGTCAAACCAATCTAATCAGTTTTTATGAAGAGGTAAGCTATAGGCTGGACCACGGTGAGTCATTGGACGTGGTATATCTCGATTTTTCCAAAGCGTTTGATACCGTGCCGCACAAGAGGTTGGTACACAAAATGAGAATGCTTGGTCTGGGGGAAAATGTGTGTAAATGGGTTAGTAACTGGCTTAGTGATAGAAAGCAGAGGGTGGTTATAAATGGTATAGTCTCTAACTGGGTCGCTGTGACCAGTGGGGTACCGCAGGGGTCAGTATTGGGACCTGTTCTCTTCAACATATTCATTAATGATCTGGTAGAAGGTTTACACAGTAAAATATCGATATTTGCAGATGATACAAAACTATGTAAAGCAGTTAATACAAGAGAAGATAGTATTCTGCTACAGATGGATCTGGATAAGTTGGAAACTTGGGCTGAAAGGTGGCAGATGAGGTTTAACAATGATAAATGTAAGGTTATACACATGGGAAGAGGGAATCAATATCACCATTACACACTGAACGGGAAACCACTGGGTAAATCTGACAGGGAGAAGGACTTGGGGATCCTAGTTAATGATAAACTTACCTGGAGCAGCCAGTGCCAGGCAGCAGCTGCCAAGGCAAACAGGATCATGGGGTGCATTAAAAGAGGTCTGGATACACATGATGAGAGCATTATACTGCCTCTGTACAAATCCCTAGTTAGACCGCACATGGAGTACTGTGTCCAGTTTTGGGCACCGGTGCTCAGGAAGGATATAATGGAACTAGAGAGAGTACAAAAGAGGGCAACAAAATTAATAAAGGGGATGGGAGAACTACAATACCCAGATAGATTAGCGAAATTAGGATTATTTAGTCTAGAAAAACGACGACTGAGGGGCGATCTAATAACCATGTATAAGTATATAAGGGGACAATACAAATATCTTGCTGAGGATCTGTTTATACCAAGGAAGGTGACGGGCACAAGGGGGCATTCTTTGCGTCTGGAGGAGAGAAGGTTTTTCCACCAACTTAGAAGAGGATTCTTTACTGTTAGGGCAGTGAGAATCTGGAATTGCTTGTCTGAGGAGGTGGTGATGGCGAACTCAGTCGAGGGGTTCAAGAGAGGCCTGGATGTCTTCCTGGAGCAGAACAATATTGTATCATACAATTATTAGGTTCTGTAGAAGGACGTAGATCTGGGGATTTATTATGATGGAATATAGGCTGAACTGGATGGACAAATGTCTTTTTTCGGCCTTACTAACTATGTTACTATGTTACTATGTTACCCCTTCCCACCCAAGCAAGGATATGAATTTCTTGTTTTGTTATATTTAGTGTCCGCCTTTTCTACCATATATGCAGGGTCATGATCCGACTCTTGCTCCTAATTTTTCAAGGGTGTGTCTGATGCCCTACTATATAATTTTTAAAGGCATGCCTGTAAAGTCATCTTACATATATGTATAATCCCCAGGGTTAAATGTTTTTCAGCCCTTGCACATAGTGCATTGGCTTTACTAGAGTAGGAGTCCCCCTCCTTCCAAATGGTAAAAATAGTTTTTCAGAGGACCTTCTCTACTTCTCTTCCATGGTGTACTGCAATCCCTCCTTTTAAATATTTACTATGACTTGCACTAAGTGCATAGGCTTTAGCAGTGTAGGGGCCCCACTGTTTTTAAAATTGTGACTCCTAACTTTGGGAGGTCAAACTAGACCACCAGATCATGGGCGGCACCGCCATTCTGCTCTGTCTAGCGTAGGGACAGGATGCGATTTGAGTGAAGGGCATTTTTACACTCTGTCGGTATCATTGTAAAACAACCTCTGTGTGGGCACTGTGCAGCACGCAATGTGGGTGAAATTTTCAAAATGCAGTATAGCTTCTTTCAAAAGCAGTAATAAAGCAGCAATCATTTTCTAGCACATCAGTTTACAGTGTTGCAATGGTTTTAAAGAATCTGTTCTAAAAGGCTTTTTGCAAAATGTTTGATAATTTTGGCATGAGAAATCCTAAAGTGTAAGTAGCATCTTTACTTGTTGCTTACTTTACTTGAACCCCACTTGCCCTGTAGTGGTGGCAAGTGGGGTTCATATTTGTGAGGTTGATGTCACCTTTGTATTGTCCAATTACATCAAGCCCACGGCTTAATAATGGAGAAGCGTCTATAACCTATCCATCACTAATCCTATAGTTATATGGTAAATAAAGACACAGCCAGAATAAAGTATTTTATTAGAAATAAAACAAAACACGCTTTATTTTTTTATTTAAAAATAACAAGCACAGTTATACTCAATGCCTATTTCACTGAATCCCTTGTCTCCTGTAATAAAACAAAAATAAAAAACAACAATATCCCTCACCTCTCCGTCGTTCTGTCCCACACTGTAATCCATGTCTGGGGATAAGCAATTTTGAACTAGGACGGTGCTGAGATGAGGCCGTCCAGGCTGAAAACCACTGATGAATGAGCAGCTGCGAGCACAGCATCAGTAACTAGCGGTGACATCATCAAGGTTGCTTCCAGTCACTGAGGCTGCGTTCCCAGCCTGACCCATGAACTACTGTGACCTCAGCACCGTGAAAAACTCAGTGCGTTCAGCGCAGTTCACTATGGTGAACTCACTGAGCTGAACTGCGGTGAACTCACTTACTTTTTCTCACGGCTGACCCCCACCCAGACTAAAAACATCAGCTCTCAGCCACTTTAGAAATGGAGCATCAATAAGATTCACCAAATCTGACACTTAGCCTCACTCTTCCCACTTGCCCTGTAGCGGTGACAAGTGAGGTGCTAGCTGGGGGGGGGGGAATTATGTCACCTTTGAATTCTCTAGTGATATCAAGACCAGAGGTTAGTAATGGAGCGGTGTCTATAAGACGCCCCCATAACTAACCCCATAGTGATCTTGTATCAAAAACACAGACACCCAGAATAAAGTCCTTTAATTGAAAGAATGAAACAGACTCCTTTAAAGAATCTAAATGAAATCATACTCACGTCATCGCCCAGTCCACAGAAGCCAGTGTCTTTAGTAACAGAATTAAAATAATAAACAACAATATTCCTTATCTGTCTTCTGAGAAGATAATAATCCATTTGTCCTATGACGGGTGTAGCTCTGCTACATCTAGATGGCAGGCTGCATTGTTATTAATTTATTATGATTTGCCAATTTTAGCGATATCTTATTCTGCAGTGCTTTTACAGACATTATCATCACTGTCCCCATTGGGGCTCACAATCTAGAATCCATACCAATATGTCTTTGGAGTGTGGAAGGAAATTGGAGAAACTGGTATGCGTATGTTGTCCATAGTGAGATTTGAACCTAGGACCTCAGTGCTGCAAAGCTGCAGTGCTAACCACTGAGCCGCCATGCTGCCATCAGAAAGGTCTTGGGAATTCACAGCCGATTAACTCAGTTCAACTCACTGACGTCAGCGGTAGCGCCGCTACAACTTTTCCCATGGTTTTCATGCTGACGTCAGTGAATTGAACGGAGTTCATTGGTTGTGAGCTCCCAGGATCTACTTGACGGCACCGCGAGTGTGAAAACGTTCTGATGTTCGTAGTGACACCAGTCAGGTTATAGGAGTTCACTGTGAGACACTGATCAGCATTAGCACATGCTGCTCAGTGTCTTCGCTGGATGTCAGGTTGTATAGTCGTATCATACAACCATCTAGATGTAGCAGAACTAGACCCGTTGAGGGACAAATTGATTATCATCTTCTTAGCGGACAGGTGAGGAATATTGTGGTTTATTATTTTAATTCTGTTACAGTATATATTGGCTTTTGCGCACTGGGCAATGACGTGAGTATGGTTTAATTTAGATTCATTAAAGGAATCTTTGTCATACTTTCAATTAAAGGACTTTATTCTGGGTGTGTGTTTATTTACAATACAACTAAAGGATTAGTAATGGATAGGTGTCTTATAGTCTCCTATAACCTGTGGGCTTGATGTCACCAGACAATATAAAGGTGATATAAACCCCACAAATATGAACCCCACTTGCCACCGCTACAGGGCAAGTGGAAAGAGCCAGGCAAAGTGCCAAAATTGGTGCACCTATTTTTCGGCTGGGAGCCAAGATCCACGGCCCCTTACCAGCATGAGAATACCATCCCACAGCTGTCTGCTTTAGCTTGTCTGGTTGGCAAAAATGGGCTGGAACCCACAGCGTTTATTTTAATTTTTTATTTAAATAATTAAAAAAAAGGCATGAGGGCCTCTCTATTCAGCCTTGCTGAAGCTAACAACTGAGGGTTGCAGCCGCAGCTGTCAGTTTTTCCTGGCTTGTTATAAAAAATACAGAGGAACCCACACCTTTTTTAAAAAACGTGTTTATAGCGCAGACACCACCTGCTCTTGCTGTTAACAGTTGAACACAACTCTCAACATTGTGCCCTGCAAGCACTGATCACAGTGCGAACAGGTGACAGTGATGTGAGCTGTCTTCACCTCAGCACCTGATGCTGGGGAACAGTGCGAACAGTACCACTGATTCAGAAATGCTGGTACATATCACACTAATGACACACGGATGTCATCATGCGTAGAATGTTTTGTGGCCCGTGTTGCTACCGGAAACAATGACGTCTGAAAGAGCTCTTAGTGAACACGATCATTTACTGAGCTTTGGCTGACTTTTGATGATTTTTAGGGAAAAAGCTTGGAATTCGAATGCAAATCTGAACGTGAAGCATTAGTGCCGAATTTGAGATTGGCGAATGTTTTCCAAACAAGTTCACTCATCTCTAGTCAAAACTTTCCTGTCTCCACAAGGAGTAGGACTCTCCATTTCTTCCTCCTCCTCCCTCTCCTCCTTCTGACACTTCAGTTGTGATGCTAGCCAAAATTTTTAAAAATTTTAGCAAAAAGCCTGTGAGGCAGATCATTGATAATGATGGTGACACTATGAACCGCTGATCTTCCAGAAAATTATTCCTGCTTGATTTACAACTTTTTTAATGAAAAAAAGGCCCTCCAAAATGTATGATAGAGGGCCGCCTGATGGCTCTCCCAAATGTATGGGCCAGCCAACATTCATGGGGGAGCCAGTGCCTAATTTTATGGTGCCATCCTCCGCTGTCAGGCAGGGACAAATCAGGGTACGGTTTAGACAACTCTTAGTCTGGTTGGGATCTTTTGCTTATATATCGCCTGCTTTGTCCATCCATGTGTTTATAGAGATGCAGTCATAAAAGAAACATAACGTCCCTGTCCACAAACACTCGTCCATATGTCAATCGTTAGGTGGATATTCACAGGTAACTGTGTTGGTCAGGGCAATGTTGTTATGAGACATATGCTGGTGTGTAACTTGGCCAGGGTGGTAGTCGTGGCAACGGGCTGTACTTTTCCCATACCCTGGTGCCCCACAGATAAAATACAGTGTCCCTTCTGCTCAGTGCAGCGTATGCAGCAACACACTCACGGTTATTGTCAGAGGCTTCTCGCCTGCTGTCATGTCAGCTCCGCATTCATGAGCTCCGCAAATCACTTCAGAGATTCGAGATCTTTTTCCAACAGTTCAACTTTACTAAACAACAGCATATTCATCTCATAGGCAGCATAGTTCAAACACAGAGACATCTTCTTATCTTTCCCTGCCATCTGGCTGGGCACCTCCTATCCTCTCCATCAGCTCTGTCTTCCTTTTCCTGGCAATCCATGCCGTATCTCTGGACAGTCCGTGTCCCTTCAGTCCCTTCAGTATCACCAGATCCCTGTCAGCCCCTCGTCCGGTTCCATTAGGGAAAGGTGCTGGAAATGCCATCTCAGCTGCTCCCGCCCCGGTCTTAGACCCCAAATCCTTCTTGGGGATGGTCCTCTTGAGCTGGTGCCCGACTGCACTATTCTCCACCTGGGGGCCCCTTACTACCATTGCAGCTTTATCTCCAATGGCTGTCTATCATCTGTGTCACTCCTCACATCTCGCCCTGGGCAAGACTGCAGGGCTTCTGCTTCTTATCAGGAAGTGCCTGTCCTATACCTCCATGCTCTGTGCTGCTCTGCTCTGTAACTCCTCCCATCTGCTTAACCCCTATGTTGCCTGTGTATAACATTTACATCTATTCTATGCTATCCTATCTCCATGATGCCCCCCTCTATTCTAATCCCCCTACGATCCTATACTGTCCATAAGCTTACACACCATACATAACACATAACAAGTGCAACACATTACAGTATAATAACCTTAGTAAACCGCACATTACATTAGTAAAACAACAGGGTGCTGCACATGGTACATGTGAACAGCGTCCAGAAGAGAGAAGGCATGTGAGGGCTCCTGCCATCTCCTTACAGGTTGGGATGGAGCACTGTGAAAAATAGTGGCGGATGGGAACCGAGTACAGAGGAACATATGCTGCCATGAGGTTTGGGGAACTGAAAGTGTCCACTAGTCTAAATTGCAAGATTTCCAGAACAAGCAGCTTGTAAATGTGTCAGTTTAGTATTGGGCCTGAGACTTGATCCGTGGATGGCTAAGTATTTTCTTTGAGTTTCAATGCCTGGTGTAGGAACAGCAGAACGCTGCACTGGGACAAGGAAATTGATAATGGAGCTTGCGAATGTGCAATGACAATTGCAGGGCTGGAGACATTCGCATCTGTGTCTGTCACGCTATGACAGTCTTCAGTAAGGAAGAGGGGCCTCAAACTGTCCCTGTAACTAGGATCCCAACTATCCTTGTCCCGAGAGTTCTCTTAAAGGTAGAAAGGCCGGAGTCTCCAACTATGCTCCTGTAATAACCCTAGTCTGTCCCCTCCCCCTCCCCCAACCAGACACAAAGACAAAACAGGAAAACAGAAAACCTTTATCATACAAAAGCACTAACCAACAATGAGGAGGATAGGGACAGGGAGGAATAAACTAAATGGGAAAAGGGAACAGGAGATAAGCACATATGTACAACAGCAAACTACAGAACCCCACAACAGGACTACAGAACACCACAACTCCAAACTTCAACTACTTAGCTTTAGCTCACAGCACAGGCAGACAAATCTCCAATAGGAACATTTAACTGCTATTCAGCACAGCATCCCCTTAGAGCAAGAATGCAGAGCTTTCACTTGCAGGACAGAGAGGATCTGGACAAGTTTTATAGGAAGAGTTAATGACCAGATCATAAGCAGTTGAAATGGAGCTGCATGTTTCTGACCAGCATAGAAAGGGTCGCTAACCTCTTCAGCATCAAAGAAAACCCAATTAATTTAATATGGGATCCAAATACACAGGCTAAATGGAAAATCTACGATTGACAATACGCAGTGATCTTCTTCCCCAAGATCTCCCAGGTTGGTGTGACACACTCGTGACAGCGTCCTGGACAGGAAATTGTCAAGCTCGTAGCAGACCTTTCTCTTTAATTGTGAGCAGGGAGCATTTGATTAGACACAGAAGCAGGGATGTTAACGATGATTATGTCGACATTGCCATTCACAATCTTGGTTGATTCCTCCTAGATGTCATACATCAGTGGCCACTGATCACTAGTTATTCATGGAGGCTGAGCGGAATATCGATGGGCATGTTGGATCGGTTATTCAACTACTGCTCATTGCTGC
Source organism: Ranitomeya imitator (assembly GCF_032444005.1). Classification (NCBI taxonomy): domain Eukaryota; kingdom Metazoa; phylum Chordata; class Amphibia; order Anura; family Dendrobatidae; genus Ranitomeya; species Ranitomeya imitator. The sequence goes on from NC_091282.1 coordinate 633,242,467, forward strand.
TCACAAAGCCTTGCCAAGTACATATTTAATGCTAAGTTCCTGGGCAGATCGCAAACCAGTCGGTGAGCTGGCACTTGCAAGCGCTGCTGCAGCACTGCCAGACAAGCGACAGCTGTAGGTTACTTATGGAAACGGAACCAACAGTTGGTCGCCTTCTCTGTTGTGAATTCTGTTGTCGAACTCCCTCCTGTGGTCGTGAGTGGTACTTCGGCGAGTTCTGTCTATGGGCTCCCTCTGGTGGCTGTGGGTGAAGCTGCTGCTTCTGAGGTTCCTTACACAGGTGACGTGGTTTATCCTTTGGTTGACTGCTCTATTTAACTCCTCTCAGATCGTTACTCCATGCCAGCTGTCAATGTTTTTGCATTTGTTCAGTTCGCTCCTGGATCTCTCTGGTGACCTGCCTTCTCCTGCAGAAGCTAAGTTCCTGATAGTCATTATTTGTGCATTATTTTCTTGTCCAGCTGGTTTTCATGATTTTGTCTTGCTAGCTGGAAGCTCAGGGATGCAGAGTGGTCCCTCCGCACCGTGAGTCTTTTTTGCACACTCTGCGTGGTCTTTTGTAGGTTTTTGTGCTGCTCGCAAAGTTACCTTTCCTATCCTCTGTCTATTTAGTAAGTCTGGCCTCCCTTTGCTGAAACCTGTTTCATTTCTGCGTTTGTGACTTTCATCTTTACCCACAGTCAATATATGTGGGGGGCTTCCTTTACCTTTGGGGAATTTCTCTGAGGCAAGGTAGGCTTTATTTTCAATCTCTAGGGCTAGATAGTTCTTAGGCTGTGACGAGGCGCCTAGGTCTGGTCAGGAGTAGGGTTGAGCGAAACGGGTCGAAATTGTTCAAAAGTCGCCGACTTTTGGCAAGGTCGGGTTTCATGAAACCCGACCCGACCCCAGTGGGGGGTCGGCCATGAAGTCGGCGATCTTTTGAATCTGGAATCGGAATTCCGATCCCGATTCCCGATATGTTTAAGATATCGGGAATTGGTATCGGAATTCAGATTAAAGTGTAAAATATAGAATTAAAATAAAAAATATTGCAATACTTACCCTCTGACGCGCCCTGGTACTAACCGGCAGCCTTCCTCCTTCGAATCCGCGCTTCTAGGACCTTGCCGTGACGTCGCGGTGACGTCGCGGCTTGTGATTGGCCGCGCGGCCGCCCATGTGACCGCTCGCGCGGCCAATCACAAGCCGCGACGTCACCCGCGACGTCACCGAAGGTCCTAGAAGGGCTGATTCTTAGGAAGGAAGGCTGTCGGAAGGAAGCAGGGCGCTTCCGAGGGTGAGTATATACCTAATAGGAATATACTCACCCTCGGAAGCGCCCTGCTTCCTTTCGACAGCATTCCTTCCTAAGAATCAGCCCTTCCAGGACCTTCGGTGACGTCGCGGGTGACGTCGCGGCTTGTGATTGGCCGCGCGAGCGGTCACATGGGCGGCCGCGCGGCCAATCACAAGCCGCGACGTCACCCGCGACGTCACCGAAGGTCCTGGAAGGCTGATTCTAAGGAAGGAAGGTTCCCGGTTAGTACCAGGGCGCGTCAGAGGGTAAGTATAAGGATATTTTTTATTTTAATTCTATATTTTACACTTAAATATGGATCCCAGGGCCTGAAGGAGAGTTTCCGCTCCTTCAGACCCTGGGAACCATGGAAACCCAATGCACTGCATTGGGTTTCAAGTTTCGGCCGACCCCGACCCCGACTTTTTTATAGGATCGGCCGATTTCACTCGACCCGACTTTTCCAAAAGTCGGGTTTCGTGAAACCCGACCCGATCCTATAAAAGTGAAGGCCGCTCAACCCTAGTCAGGAGCGCTCCACGGCTATTTCTAGTGTGTGTGATAGGATTAGGGCTTGCGGTCAGCAGAGCTCCCACATCCCAGAGCTCGTCCTGTATGAGGTTTAACTATCAGGTCATTCCGGGTGCTCCTAACAACCAGGTCATAACACTTCTCCCTCTGGACAACCCACTGCCTCTGATGGCCCTCTAAAAGTTGAGTGAAGGTCACATGAGGACTCTGTAGATATGGTGGAGAAGGAGGCCAAAAAACTCCTTTAAATTATTATTTATTATAGCGCCGTTTATTCCATGGCGCTCTACATGTGAGAAGGGGCATACACAGTAAAAACAAGTACAATAATCTTAAACAATACAAGTCACAACTGGTATAGGAGGAGAGAGGACCCTGCCCTTGAGGGCTCACAATCTACAAGGGATGGGTGAGGATACAGTAGGTTTGGGAAGGAGTGAGAAAAACCTAAGACTTACTATGGGACCTAGCCACATGTGGGTGCCCTGAGGATCAGTTGGCTGACTTCTCCATCTGGACACACCACTGCCTCCGATTTACCTCTAAAAATTGTTTGAGGGCCGCACAATGACTCTGGATACTGTGCTTGTCCTGACTAACTGGTACAGCGAGGGAAATATGCATTTGATCCCTTGCTGATTTTGTAAGTTAGCCCACTGACAAAGACATGAACAGTCTATAATTTTAAGGGTAGGTTAATTTTAACAATGAGAGATAGAATATCAAAAATAAAATCCAGAAAATCACATGGTATGAATTATATAAATGTATTAGCATTTTGCAGTGAGAAATAAGTATTTGATCCCCTACCAACCATTAAGAGTTTGGCTCCTACAGACCAGTTAGATGCTCCTAATCAACTCGTTACCTGCATTAAAGGCAGGTGTCTTACATAGTCACCTTTATAAAAGACTCCTGTCCACAGATTCAATTAATCAGTCATAACCTCTACAACATGGGCAATACCAAAGAGCTTTCTAAGGATGTCAGGGACAAGATCATAGACCTGCGCAAAGCTGGAATGGGCTACAAAACCATTAGTAAGACGCTGGGTGAGAAGGAGACAACTGTTGGTGCAATAGTAAGAAAATGGAAGAAATACAAAATAACTATCAATCGACATTGATCTGGGGCGCCATGCAAAATCTCACCTCGTGGGGTATTCTTGAAGATGAGAGAATAGCCTATAACTACACGGGGGTAACTTGTTAATGATCTCAAGGCAGCTGGGACTACAGTCACCAAGAAAACCATTGGTATCACATTACGACGTAAAGGTTTAAAATCCTGCAGAGCCGTCAATGTCCCCCTGCTCAAGAAGGCACATGTGCAGACCCATCTGAAGTTTGCCAATGAAAACCTGGATGATTCTGTGAGTGATTGGGAGAAGATACTGTGGTCAGATGAGGCAAAAATTGAGGTCTTTGGCTTTAACTCAATTCGACATGTTTGGAGGAAGAGAAATGCTACCTATGACCCAAAGAACATGGTCCCCACTGTTAAGCATGGAGGTGGAACCTTTTTTGCATGTGTTTCTCTGCTAAGTGCTCAGGACTACTTCACCACATCAATGGGGAATGGATGGAGCCTTGAACATTAAAATCCTGAGTGACAACCTCCTTCCCTCCACCAGGACATTAAAAATGGGTCATGGCTGGGTCTTCTAGCAAGGCAATGACCCAAAACATGCAGCTAAGGCAACGAAGGAGTGGCTCAAAAAGAAGCACATTAAGGTCATAGAGTGGCTTAGCCAGTCTTCAGACCTTAATCCCATAAAAAACTTATGGATGGAGTTGAAGCTCCGAGTTGCCAAGCGACAGCCTCAAAATCTTAATAATTTAGATGATCTGCAAAGAGGAGTGGACCAAATTTCCTTCTGACATGTGCACAAACCTCATCATCAGCTACAGAAAACGTCTGACTGCTGTGCAAAATGCAAATACATTTATATAATTTATACAATGTGATTTTCTGGATTTTATTTTTGATATCCTATCTCTCAATGTTAAAATTAACCTACCCTTAAAATTATAGACTGTTCATGTCTTTGTCAGTGGACTAACTTACAAAATCAGCAAGAGATCAAATACATATGTCCCCCACTGTACCAGTTACTCAAGACAAGCACTTGAGTATTACGGAAAGCTCGTTACTAGTAATCACTTCCATATGACTTTCTGATCCCTTTATTTTCCTATTCTTGGGATGAAAAGTGACCAAAAAAACAGGAATTCTGCCATTTTGATTTTATGGGGGTATGATAGTTAAATTATGATATTATATTATTCAGACAGATACGTATGTGGCAAAACAAATTGATATAACAGTTGACAAAGAGGGCTTTAATATCCCAAGTATAAATCCTGAGTATTTTAGTCAATAATAATAAAAATAATAATCTTTATTTTTATATAGCGCTAACATATTCCGCAGCGCTTTACAGTTTTGCACACATTATCATCGCTGTCCCCGTTGGCGCTCACAATCTAAATTCCCTATCTGTTCCAAAAACCCCATGATCACTTGTTAAAGCGGAAGTTGCACATTGGGTGGGGCATGGGATCATTAATGGTACTGCAGCTCCCATTTGTATAAGAGAGGCATGCAGTTCCAGTCACAACCACATCATAATGTACAAAGCTGTGCCACTTTCGCTTTAGCCAGTCAATCTTGGGGGGTTTTGGGAGTAGGATGTACACCAGCGGTCTCAAACTGCATTCCTCAAGGGCCGCAAACAGGTCATGTTATCAGGATTTCCTTGTACTGCACAGGTGATAATTTAATCACCTACAAACAATGATTACAGCACCTTGTGCAATGCTACAGAAATCTTGAAAGCACGTATGGTTTGCGGCCCTCGAGGAATGCAGTTTGACACCCCTGATCTACACTGTTCTTACACCGAGAATCTATCCTTAGGCTATAAAAGTCCTGAAAAGCCTCTTTACCTCTTTCTCTAAATACATTCTACGTTAGGAACATGGTGTATTTATCAGGCTCAAGAGATGAGCCTGCTCCATACCGGGCATGTGCCGGCTGTGTTATAAAGTCAACACCTACCTTTAATATCAGCAACTGGAGCAAGCTCCAATTGCTGTTTAGTTATTTAAATGCTATTCTCAATCTTTTCTACCCAGGGGGTGCTATCAGGGGGCGCGTGAATGAGCGCAGGGAGTGCAGGCAGAAGGCACGCAGCGCACAAGGACCTTAGACTAGTGTAGTGAGCACAGGACCTGGCACTGAGCAATCACATGACTGGGGGCCGGAGGCACAGCACTTGAGTGCAGGGAAGGACACTGAGCATGCAGAGCACAAGGTAAAGACAGTAAACGTGGTCAATGAGAGCCTAGAGTCATAAGGCACTGGCAGATGAACCTATGGGCAAGGCGAAGAGTAAACAGGGACAAGCCAAGGGGGTCAGATAACCATGAGAGACAGAGCAGTACCACAGCAGGATACAGAGGCAGAAGTCAGGGGACAAACCGAATCATACACAGCAAGACCAACAAGCATAAACGCACACGATTAAGTACGAGTCTCCAGGGTCAGCAACCACTGACCGAGTATACAGAAGTATCACTGACACTAAATGCAGGAGGCGGACTGAATTAACCCTGACCTGACCAGGATGAAGGTGGAACCATCCTGTCCAGAGTCATGATAATATTTAAATGGCTCAAATGCTTGGCACAATCGTTCTGGAACTCGTGGACCCCATCAGAACACAATTGCAGGGAGCCAGTAGGTTTCCACAGCATCTGTTACCACCAGTGCTGTGGCTACATAACATGGGAGATAAGTAATTTTACCGCAATACTGTAGAATAGTACAAGGGGTATAAAAAAAGAATAATAACAAAAATGTTTCAAAAAAATAATTAAAAAATGAAAATAATATCATTTTTGTAATGAAAAATTAAAAATAAGAAAATATATTTGTTTTCATTGTATCTGTAAATGTCCAAGCTATTAAAAATGACAAATTATTACCATACTATTGTATGATAACACTAAAGAGCAAAAAAAACTGCCAGAATTGCTGCTTTTTGGTTGCTGCATTTCCCCTAAAAAATGAAATAAAAAGCTAACTAAATGTCATATGTACCCCATGGTATCAATAAAAATATCAGCTTGCCATGCAAAAAAAAAACTCTCACACAGCCCCATTGACAAAAAAAAATAAGAAAAAGTTATGTGTCTCAGAAAATGGTAACACAAACCAAAGTCTGCTTTGCAAAGTTCTTAATTTTTTAAAACCACAAAAACGCAAAAAGGAAACTTTTATGTTTGGTGTAACTGCGCTGACCTGGAAAATAATTTCAGATCATTTTTTTTGGCCCAACGAACACCGTAAACACAAAGACCAAAAAACAATGGCAGATTTGAATTTTTTTCCACCATTTCATCCCACTTCAAATTTTATTTCCCATTGTTCAGTTTCTCATTCAAAACTACAAATCGTCCAGCAAAAAAAACGAGTCCTCGTATGCCTGTGTGATTGGAGGAATAAAATAGTTATGGCTCTTGGAAAAAGAGGAGGAAAAGAAACGACAGAGCAAAAATGTAAAATTGGAAGGGGTTAAAGAGAAGTATTGCCAAATCAGAATAAAAAAGAAAACAGTCTCCAGTGAAGAAATATGGAGAATCCTGGCCAAGGCAGTGCACAAGGGAGGCCGGTGCTCGTTCTAATGACAGATAAGTATGTATTGTGGAATGGTTTCCCAGCAGTAGCGACACAGACCGTTATAGACACCAGCGAAACAAATGTTTATGAAGGATGGCAGCCTGCTCCCAATATGAATAGTCAAAGGGCTCGACATTTTAATAGCTTAAGAAGTGGGCCGATCTGCGTGGGCCAATCAGCCCTTATCAGCAGTCACATACAGGCTGCTTAATCCTCGATGGGCCGGTGCTCTTCCTGCCTCTTATTGACATCTAGATATTAAATGCTTCACCGGTCACACGAATAAGCGAATGTGACACTCGCCCCCTATCCGGCTCATACGCAATACTGAGAAATCTGCTGTGCAAGATGAGCAGTAATTCTGTATTAATGACTTGCTGTAATTAAAAGCTGGGAAAATGGGAAATGTCAGCCGTACACGCATGTGGCCGGAAGATTAGGATGGATGTGTCTATCTGCACAGGAACTAGTAAGGCAGAAATAGCTGAGCAGCAATGATGATATATGAGATATGTCTATATCTAGGGAAGTAGCAGTGAGGGTCAGGGGTGGTCGCATGATAGGTGCCATTGAACAGAATATGCAACAACTTTACACTATAATTTCCACTGTTTATTTTTTATAATTTTTTTCTAGATTTTTGAATGGAAACCTCCCTTATAAAAAACAAAAACCATTCTGGTGATGCATTGATAGGTTCACGTACAACCAGGAGAGATTTTCAATAATATTAGGAAAGTCTCTAGAAGAAGGAGTTCTTGAAATTGACTTAACTTGATAAGGAAAGTTTATTCGAAAATTGGATACTTTCTTTATACCATGAATAACTTTAATTTCCCTAACACTCCTTCTGCCTATGTTGCATACAATGTGGACTTTATCAAGGGCAGGAAAGATAGTATGGCCACATGGGACCTGAACACAAAGATTCAAAAAAGGAGACCCTCTCTCGGCATAATTTCTACATTTCTTGGGTTGTGTAAATGTGATGCCCCATGGTCCTGGTTGTCACAGTGGCATTGCTTTCCTCACAGGAAGACTGATGTCACAATTGGAAGCAATGGAAGATTCCTTTTTGACAGGTAATCAGCATATTCAACACTCTTCTGACTCCAGGTCAGAAGGGGGAGATCTACATTCGACTTCAGGGGAGCTGCTCTCTCTGGTCGGGATGAGGAATTAGTTGCTAGGCAGTTGCTAGGCAGTTGGGAAGAATTAGACAGTTGGTGCCAGACAGCAGACTGGAGCAGTCTGAGGCAGAAGGATGGGTGAGGGGTCATACAGCCTGAGGTGCTGTAGCTCCTAGATAGTGAGTTACAGAAGGAAGAACAGCCTATAGCTAACGTGCCAGAGAGCAAAGCACAGGAGAGTGACCACAAGGGAGAATAGTTGCGATGAGGCTACCTCCCAGATACTGGTAACAGGAAGACCGAAGTTGCCATACTCTAGGGGGCACAGCAGAAAGCGGTAGGACAGCTAGACTACACATAACCTGTCCTCCCTAATACCCAGGAGACACAGTGACACTTAGAGCCCGGGTCATGATAGAGACCCTGTAAGAAGACTTGAGTCACCTATCATACGGGTTTGTGTCCCACTTCAATAAAGGAAAGAGATAACTGAGAGGGCCTTGCTAAGAAGCCATAGGCAGTAAGGGTCTGTAATATCACCGAGCTAAGAGGAAGGCTTTTAACTCCACCTGGTAAAGCTGGACTCTGAACTCGCTTCCAAGTGGGCCGGACCCTGCCTGTACCTGTTATCTGGTGCCCTGGACTGTGGCTGCCTGCTACCATCAGTAAACCAGGTAAAAAGACTGCACAACTGTGTCCTTCGTTCTTTACTACACCACTCACCATCTTCCATCTATTCACCGGTAGCCCTGGAAAACTACTTCACCTGTGGGAAGTTATAACATCTGGCTGCCATAACATCACCCCAGAAGACCCCGCAGCGCTGGTCATCCCTGACTGAATACCACAGGTGGCGTCACAAACTTTCCTTATTTCAAAAACCCCTTTAAAGACCCTTTCCTTTAACATGGGCGCCCAGGGCTACAGACCTACAGACCGGGTCACCACCGCTGTGACACATCCCCTTAAGTACCGGACCCGATACCTGGCAGGCGTTCCATAAACCCTTCCCCCAACCCTTCTCTTCCAAAAACACCTTAGTGATCCCAAAAACCACCACTTTTGAGTGGAGATTACCTAAACCTACCCCTTTTTGCCCAGAACTCCTGGGAAATATGGAATTGTTGACACCATAATATCAGGCAAAGTAGTTTTGGAGGTTAGGGATGAGGAAGCCATAGGCTGTATAACAGTAATAAGTGACCCTATTAAAGTGTTCCTTCAAACTTTGTTATCTACGTTAGAGAACTATAGGAAATGCTACAAATGTCTAGCAGATAGGTAACCCATCTCTGGTGTCTCCATTTACTGGTAGAAAAGATGACTTATGGGTGAGACATGGAAAACTAGGCAAGCCCAAGAAGAGCCTGGTGCTAGTTAAAGAACAGGCCATGATGCTACGATATGTTACGTCAATATGTTGTTAGATGGGGACACAGGAGATTTTCTCATCCTATAAAAGGACAAGATTTAGTATAATCTGAGTGGGGTTGGTACACTTTAGTGCATGAGATGCTGAACCAGTGTCACGACTGAGAAGTACAAAGACCTACATAGGTCACCTAAAAGAACCAGTTTGTATCTCTGCAGTTAAGGTATCATCACATTAAGCGACGCTGCAGCGATATAGACAACGAGCCGATCGCTGCAGCGTCGCTGTTTAGGTCACTATAGAGATGTCAAACACCGGCAACAGCAGAACGATGCAGGAGCGATCCAGTGACGTACTTATTGTTTTCGCTGGTTGTTAGCTCCATGTAAAAACATTGCTGGCATCGTTGCTTTTGCTGTCAAACATGACGAATCACGCCGACCTGACGACCAAATAAAGTTCTGGACTTCTAGTTACGACCAGCGATGTCACAGCTGGATCCTGATCGCTGCTGCGTGTCAAACACAGCGAGATCGCTATCCAGGACGCTGCAACGTCACGGATCGTTGTCGTTCTCGTTGTAAAGTTGCTCAGTGTGAAGGTGCCTTTACATTGTGGATGACTAAAAGGGCTGATATTGTAGAGGTGATGGACTAGAAGTCTGGAGATGAGACAAGGAGACTTGTAAAGGGCTGTGATAAGTGATTGCCTATCTAAATGTGAGTGGACTTCTGAGTGGAAAGCAGGACAGCTGCACAGATACTTTGTCTAGTGAACCTGGTAAGTAGTCACAGAGCATACGATGAACTATCAAGTGACAATTGATGGTGTGAAGGTGATAAAGATGTGCTCCAAAGCAGGTGAGAATAAATAAGAATATAACCGTTGTTGCTGTTATGGTTAGCCTAAGTTGTTAACAGTGTGTATCCTTTGAGGTTATAGAAAATAATCAGCATAGTGAGGGATCAACAGATGGATTAAAGTGATGATCTTAAACCTCTGGAAGACTGTAGTTTGGTCCAGTTGTAAGGGTTGGTATAATTCCTACTGTCGGCAAAGACAACATTGAGGTCTGTTTGCACTAATAGTAATCTGGTAATATAGTTTTGAACTATATACTGTAGAACTGTGTGGAGTTGTTGGAGTGCCATCTTTGGAGCTTTTGAGTTTCAGGATCTACATGACAAACTACCCAACTCTCAGTGTAAAGAGGACCTAAAACTTATTTGAATTGTCCGGTAGGAAGATTGTCTACTTGAAGGAGGTGAAAGAGAATGAAGGGAAACCAAACCCTTGAGATGCCCAAAAATATCAATGGAGAAACCAAATCCCCTGCAGACTGAACCCTTGATATTCAAGGAACGGTGACATAGGGAGAAACTAGGCATTTAAGAGTAGTGTCAGGGATAAGGTAGTATAATCCTAAAGGTTACAATCTGTAATTATTATCATTTTTTATATTTTTGTTTGTTCATAAAGAAAGCACCAATCTAGGATCCAAAGATACATCTAAGAAGCAAATCGATATAACGTGTCTTCATATGACTAAATTCTTGTAGGCCACTAGGGCTACTTGTGCCATTTCAGATCTGAACACATTAAAATAGGCAGTGAAGTGTAAAATGACCTAACTAGAAGACAACTGCTTCATTTCGGCCTGACTTTTACCATTATAACGATATCACTAATGTCATGCAATGCAGATGAGATAATCACCTCCTCCGTCCTTCTGTCTTTGCGCAGTCATAACCACTCCCTAGTTTTACTGCATGCCCTCACTTTCCAGGACATTAAACTTTTGGGATCCCAGAGACTCAATCTTCTAATTTAGCTAAGTGGCTTTCTGGATGGATCCCAAATAAGTCTGTGTTTTCTCGTTCTTGTCATCAAAATTATATTTCTACTTAGCATCTCCTGACATTGGAGGATGTACATCACAGCCCTGCCAACATAACGAGATCTGCCATGGGTTTATTGATTGCTTCTCTTGGCTGGATTTCCAGAATTGATATCTAAATGGCTATATATATTTATATACAAATATCTGTAACTGTTTCATCACCATTTGATTAGGATATCTGTAGACCAAAAAAAGGGGATTTTGAAGGATCATCTGGGGCAAGTGGTTCATGGACCTCCACTTTGGGACCATTTCTTAAAGATTAAGTCCAATCAAGGTGGTTCTTCCCAAAGTGGAGCAATTTGCATGTTGCTGAAAACATTTTAATCAGCATTCAGCAACACAAGTAAAGAGCAGTGCCACCCAGATATTGTTGCCAAAGTAACTACCAGTGGGGTAGCTACTGTGAACAGCAGTGGGGGAATGGTTTGACTGGTAACCAGGTCCTAGTCTTTGTCATGTGAAAATTGAAGGATTTACCATGATATACAAGCTCACTACACAGCTAAAACTGAATGTAGATTTTTGTATGCCTTTTCCACCATCTTTGGCTCATGACATGTCCTAACTGCCCCAAAGATTCTCTAAAAGGGACCATTCTGAAACAGCTCTGGAAGCAGAAGACCTCAGGTAGATCATCAGGTTGTTACCCTTACAATCTACAACATTTAAGAATTCCATTATTGTACATCTTATATCATCACGAATATTACTATTAAAACCTATACCTCCCTAGACCACCAGGAATATAACCATTAGACACTACCACACTCTAAACACCTAAGAATATTACAATTCAACTACTTATCACACTAGACTACCAGGAATATTAGCAATAAGCCCTGTACTACTCTAGACAACCAGATTATTAGAAATAAACCCTACACTATCCTAGACCTTCAAGGATACCTTAAAGTATCACAAACTTCTTCAATACCTTAAAGTACCAAAAATATTACCTCTTTTCCACCCTAGACCAACAGGGATATTACCAATGAACCTTATTCTAACCTAGATCATCAGAATTATTACTAATTGTTATGATTGTGTTGTAACAAGTCACTAGAAACTGCAACTGACCCACATAGTTCCTGTACAGACTAGAGACTCTGGTCCCACAGTCCCTATTGGTTCCTGCATGGGCTGGAATAGCCCTAACAACAGACTAAACTATAGCAGCTCGGACCTATGCTGTCTGAAAGGCCATCAAACGCTTGATGTTCTTCCTAAGTAACGAGAGGGCAGAGCAAAGAGCAGTTTACCTACAGAAGAAAAGGAGTGCTGAGAAAAAAAGAGATCCCAGAGTGAGTTAAAATAAACCACGAAATACAAAATGAAAAGATAAGGTACATATTGCTAGAGAGTATGCCGCCAATTCCTAAACAAGAAACAGTAGAAAGGTGCAGGGTGAAAATCATAAATAGCAGAGAGATAAACCGTAGCTGGTCTTTCACTGACTAGCATAAACAATGGCAGCATGACTGGTCATCCAAATGACACTATGACCAGTAGGAAATACCAGCAGGGGGAAAGTATGTAAAGCTGCACCCGAAAGGTGATAGGGCAGACAAATGAGTAAATGAAAACACCTGTTACCCTAAAAAGACTGAAGCAAGGATAACAGAAAGTATACACACAGAGAAAAGATGTGTCTGCTGTAACTTGGCAGACAGAGAAGCCGGCCACAAAGCACAGACTCAAGGGTTTGAACTCGGACGAATGACACTTATAAATGCAATACTGCTCTAGATCACCAGGAATAATACCAATAAACCTTACAATAACCTAGATAAGCAGGAATAATACCAATAAACTTTACAATAACCTAGATAAGCAGGAATAATACCAATAAACCCTACCCTACCCTAGTCCACAGCCACAGGGAATATTACCATGAACCCTAATCCACCAAAGTCAGTAGCTCTATTTTCTCCTCCAGAGCATCATAGATGATAATGTGTTTTCACTTATTTGCTAACAGACACATCATAATTAACTCTCGTGGCCACCTGGGATATCGCAATAACCCCTTCATCATCATGGACCACCATGTAGTCACCAATCACTTATCAGTAGTATAATGGGGCAGGTTGTCAAAGTATCCAGTGCCATGGTAGACTTGAAAACATTGCTTAGGGCCGCCATACCCATACTTTATTCACAAATGAGTGAGATCTCTGAAATAAACAGTAGTCCTTAGCGGTAACCAATCAGATTTGGGAATTACAGCAGATATTTGTCTAATTGCTGAGCAAATTTCGGGGACATTTTTGCATTTTGTCCATTTTAGTTAGATTACCGTAACTATAGATTGTAAAAAGGCAGGCATGGGCTTCAGTCTTGTCTGCAGGTTTCTAAATGCTTTTTTTTGGACATATTTTTTGGTAAAAGTCAATGTCTGCTCCTTCAATTTAAATGAGCCTATTTAACCACAGGTCCCAGAAGGGGCTTTAACATTTAAAGGGCAGTATACTGAAGTGTTTCTCAGCCATAATTAATTATTATACTAAATAATAGGCCTACGGGATTCTTTTCTTTTAACGCCTAGCTTTCCTTAAATTAGTGCCATTAATTGTCTCCTGCTTCCCCCCTACAAGATAAAATATGGCATCCGGGAAGTCTGATGATTCTTTGTGAATTTTCTCTAGCCATTTTCTGGCAAGTTGGAGGGCAAGACAGGTCGTTGTGTCTATTAAGGTCTTTGATACATGATTACCCTGCTAATGGCCAACTTGTCTTTACCACGTCTCAATCTTCTATTAACATAATCACCTGTGTAATGAGCACAGTCTCCACATTGCCAGTGGTCAGAGAGACACTTAAAGGGAATGTTCTCTATGAATAGACTGAGTGGATTGTGCAGGAGCGAGTAATGCTGAGCTTTTCCATAATTCAGCCAGACGTGACCTTTGTCAGGCACTATAGTCCTTCTGTACTGGAGAGTCATGGAAGCGTGAAGCCAAGTGTAACTCTTTGGGCGGTACAGTGGCAATTTTACTCTGATGCCTTAACCACCTTGCCATTTAAACAAATGGCTGGAGTAAAATGTTTAACAAAATATCCAAAAGTCCTTGAGTCTTCCAGTGCTACAAGAGAGATATCATATTGTTTCTGGTCCAAAATTATATTTTAATATATTAATACGCCATTTATTTTTTTATACAGGGCTCTATATCCCCTGCATAAGTATTGTTTTTAAAAATAACAAGACACCAATATGGGGAGCTAGAGAGTTTTTTGCATACACGAGAGCATACAGTAAGTTCTTTTAGCTCCCTCTAGTGTGGGTTGCAGGTAACGAGCATCATATGTTCTAAAGTTCAGTTTATGCAGTTTATGGGGCGCTGTGTCAGAAAAAGGAATTACCGCAATAAATATACAGTTGACTTAAAAATTGTTTGCCCCTTTCAGATTTCCTCTTCGTTTGCATGTTTGTCACACTGAAATGTTTCAGATCAGTGAACAAATTTAAATATTAGAGACATTTAACACAAGTAATCACAAAATGCAGTTTTTAAATAAAGTTCTTTATTATCAAGGAAAAAAGAAATCCAAACAATCAGAGCCGTGTGTGAAAAAGTGATTGCTCCCCCCCCTATCCTTAAAACTTAAATTTACTGTGGTTTATCATAACTTTGAGAAGCAGAGTTAAATTTACCCACGCAGGTCTGATTACTGCCACACCTCTTCTCAATTAAGAAATCACTTAAATAGAACCTGCCTGACAAAGTGAAAGAGACCAAAAGTTCCTCAAAAGCTAGACATCATGCCTGCAGCTTCCTAGAAAATTGTATTGCATCCAGACAATTTGATGTATGTAGGGCCTTGCCAGCAGATGACATGGTTAATAGATCAGGCTTATAATACATGACCTTGTCTCAGAAGTGTCTGAAGTGCCTTCTTTCACAAATCCCTAACTAAAGTACATGTTAAGCAGAGCACATAATTCAAGAAGAATTTATCATCGGCTTTTGAGGTTTGCATTTGCTACCAAATTGACAAATCTCGCTTCATTATACTAGGAGCTTTGTTAATGTAATTGCTGCCTATGCAGAGCGCAGCAGCTTATGACAAATTCATCTTGAGTGGTACGCTTTGCATTGGAACTGGTGATCAAGATGACAAAGCAGCATCTGCTGCTTTTACTCCTTTAGCTCACTGGCTGCATAACGCTTAAGAACTTAAGAAGGAAGATTATACTTCTCAACATTGGCAAATTTCTAATGTTTCAGTCCCACCCAAGAATTATTCTCTAGGTATGAGTGAGCACTAAAATGCTCGGATACTCATTACAAGTGGGGAAGGAATGCAAGATACCATGTAATAAGTCAGTGTGAGTGTTACTTATCGTCACAATGCATATTGATATGCAATGCTTCTATTCCTCTGCCTTGACGCGTTTCTCCTTAGATGGTTCATCAGGAGGATACAGTTGTTCAATAGGAGGTACATATGCTGGAGAATGGTCTCTATAGCCTAGTTGCTGATTGTCTAGTCTAGGCCCCTATAGACATAGTAGCATAGGGCCTATAGGGCAAGTGAGGGTGAGCCACCGTGGAGCGGGGGGCACCAAATATCGCGTTTAGGGTGTCAGCTGACGCTGGTAGGCAGGGACGTAATAGTGACCCTTAGACAATTATATAGTAGATTATCTATTAAATGAATCTTTTAAAGATTATATGTGCACACGGCAGTGAAAATGTTGAAATTGTTGGAAAAAGTGGTGAATGGAAGGAGAACAGCATGGGGAAGACCCCTGGAATCATCTCTCACTCCCAGATCTCTGCTGAGAACAATGGGGTCACACTTTTACTCCACTTTAAGGATGGGCAATAAAACATTCAAAATCAAAGAGAGCTTGGAGTTTTCAGGAAAAAATTTTAAGAAACATTCTTTCCCGTGCAATGACTTGTATATAAGGCAAATTTTCAAAAGGATTTAAAAAAAAAATTGTAATATAAGGAGACAAAAAGTACATTTTTTATTTGCCTTTCCAAATCAAGTCTTATCAGTATCAGTAAACACAGCTGGACTCCAATGAAGGAGTAGAACCATCTCAAGGAGGATCACAAGGAAATGGACAGCATGTGACTTAACCCCTTCCCGACCCATGACGCCACGTAGGCGTCATGAAAGTCGGTGCCAATCCGACCCATGACGCCTATGTGGCGTCATGGAAAAATCGCGTCCCTGCAGGCCGGGTGAAAGGGTTAACTCCCATTTCACCCGATCTGCAGGGACAGGGGGAGTGGTAGTTTAGCCCAGGGGGGGTGGCTTCACCCCCTCGTGGCTACGATCGCTCTGATTGGCTGTTGAAAGTGAAACTGCCAATCAGAGCGATTTGTAATATTTCACCCATTATAACGGGTGAAATATTACAATCCAGCCATGGCCGATGCTGCAATATCATCGGCCATGGCTGGAAATACTAGTGTGCCCCCACCCCACCCCACCGATCGCCCCCCCCAGCCCCCCGATCTGGCCGGTACACTGCTCCGGCTCCCCTCCGTCCAGTGCTCTGCTCCCCCCGTGCTCTTGTCCGCTCCCCCCGTGCTCCAATCACCCCCCCGTGCTCCAATCACCCCCCCTGCACTCCGATCCACCCCCCGTGCTCCATTCCACCCCCCTGTGCTCCGTTCCAGCCCCCCCGTGCTCCTTTCCAGCCCCCCCGTGCTCCGTTCCACGCCTGCCGCACTCCGATTCCCCCCCCGTGCTCCGATCCCCCCCCGTGGTCCCCCCCACCCCATCATACTTACCGATCCTGCCGGGGTCCCGTCCGTCTTCTCCCTGGGCGCCGCCATCTTCCAAAATGGCGGGCGCATGCACAGTGCGCCCGCCGAATCTGCCGGCAGGCAGATTCGTTCCAAAGTGCATTTTGATCACTGAGATAGATTATATCTCAGTGATCAAAATAAAAAAAATAATAAATGACCCCCCCCCTTTGTCACCCCCATAGGTAGGGACAATAAAAAAATAAAGAAATTTTTTTTTCCCACTAATGTTAGAATAGGGTTAGGGTTAGGGGTAGGGTTAGGGGTAGGGTTAGGGGTAGGGTTAGGGTTAGGGGTAGGGTTAGGGTTAGGGGTAGGGGTAGGGGTAGGGCTAGGGTTAGGGCTAGGGTTAGGGGTAGGGTTAGGGGTAGGGTTAGGGCTAGGGTTAGGGTTTCGGTATTTGCACACGTATTCTGGTCCTCTGCGGATTTTTCCGCTGCGGATTTGATAAATCCGCAGTGCTAAACCGCTGCGGATTTATGGCGGATTTACCGCGTTTTTTCTGCACATTTCACTGCGGTTTTACAATTGCGATTTTCTATTGGAGCAGTTGTAAAACCGCTGCGGAATCCGCACAAAGAAGTGACATGCTGCGGAATGTAAACCGCTGCGTTTCCGTGCAGTTTTTCCGCAGCATGTGTGCAGCGATTTTTGTTTCCCGTAGGTTTACATTGAACTGTAAGCTCATGGGAAACTGCTGCGGATCCGCAGCGTTTTCCGCAGCGTGTGCACATACCTTTAGAATTAGGCTATGTGCACACGGTGCGGATTTGGCTGCGGATTGGCCGCTGCGGATCCGCAGCAGTGTTCCATCAGGTGTACAGTACCATGTAAACATATGAAAAACCAAATCCGCTGTGCCCATGGTGCAGAAAATACCGCGCGGAAACGCTGCGTTGTATTTTCCGCAGCATGTCAATTCTTTGTGCGGATTCCGCAGCGTTTTACACCTGTTCCTCAATAGGAATCCACAGGTGAAATCCGCACAAAAAACACTGGAAATCCGCGGAAAATCCGCAGGTAAAACGCAGTGCCTTTTACCCGCGGATTTTTCAAAAATGGTGCGGAAATATCTCACACGAATCCGCAACGTGGGCACATATCCTTAGGGTTAGGGTTGGAATTAGGGTTGTGGTTAGGGTTGTGATTAGGGTTACGGCTACAGTTGGGATTAGAGTTAGGGGTGTGGGGGGGTTAGTGTTGGAGGTAGAATTGAGGGGTTACCACTGTTTAGGCACATCAGGGGTCTCCAAACGCAACTTGGCGCCACCATTGATTCCAGCCAATCTCGTATTCAAAAAGTCAAATGGTGCTCCCTCACTTCCGAGCCCTGACGTGTGCCCAAACAGTGGTTTACCCCCACATATGGGGTACCAGCATACTCAGGATAAACTGCGCAACAATTACTGGGGTCCAATTTCTCCTGTTACCCTTGTGAATCTAAAAAATTGCTTGCTAAAACAAAATTTTTGAGGAAAGAAAAATGATTTTTTATTTTCACGGCTCTGCGTTGTAAACGTCTGTGAAGCACTTGGGGGTTCAAAGTGCTCACCACATATCTAGATAAGTTCCTTGGGGGGTCTAGTTTCTAAAATGGGGTCAATTGTGGGGGGTTTCTACTGTTTAGGCACACCAGGGGCTCTGCAAACGCAATGTGACGCCCGCAGACCATTCCATCAAAGTCTGCATTTCAAAAGTCACTACTTCCCTTCTGAGCCCCGACGTGTGCCCAAACAGTGGTTTACCCCCACACATGGGGTATCAGCGTACTCAGGAGAAACTGGACAACAAATATTGGGGTCAAATTTCTCCTGTTACCCTTGGGAAAATTAAAAAATTCTGGGCTAAACAATTATTTTTGAGGAAAGAAAACGTATTTATTATTTTCACGGCTCTGCATTATAAACTTCTATGAAGCACTTGGGGGTTCAAAGTGCTCACCACACATCTAGATAAGTTCCTTTCGGGGTCTAGTTTCCAAAATTGGGTCACTTGTGGGGGGTTTCTACTGTTAAGCCACATCAGGGGCTCTGCAAACGTAACGTGACGCCCACAGAGCATTCCATCAAAGTCTGCATTTCAAAACGTCACTACTTCACTTCCGAGCCCCGTCATGTGCCCAAACACTGATTTACCCCCACATATGGGGTATTAGCGTACTCAGGAGAAACTGGACAACAACTTTTGGGGTCAAATTTCTCCTGTTACCCTTGGGAAAATAAAAAATTGCAGGCTAAAAGATCATTTTTGAGAAAATAATTTTTTTTTTTTTTTTCATGGCTCTGCGTTATAAACTTCTGTGAAGCACTTGGGGGTTCAAAGTCCTCACCACACATCTAGATTAGTTCCTTTGGGGGTCTAGTTTCCAAAATGGGGTCATTTCTGGGGGATCTCCAATGTTTAGGCACACAGGGGCTCTCCAAACGTGACATGGTGTCCGCTAATGATTGGAGCTAATTTTCCATTTAAAAAGCCAAATGGCGTGCCATCCCTTCCGAGCCCTGCCGTGCGCCCAAACAGTGGTTTACCCCCACATATGGGGTATCAGCCTACTCAGGACAAACTGGACAACAATATTTGGGGTCCAATTTCTCCTATTATCCTTGGCAAAATAGGAAATTCCAGGCTAAAAAATCATTTTTGAGGAAAGAAAAATTATTTTTTATTTTCATGGCTCTGCGTTATAAACTTCTGTGAAGCACCTGGGGGTTTAAAGTGCTCAATATGCATTTAGATAAGTTCCTTGGGGGGTCTAGTTTCCAAAATAGGGTCACTTGTGGGGGAGCTCCAATGTTTAGGCACACAGGGGCTCTCCAAACGCGACATGGTGTCCGCTAACAATTGGAGCTAATTTTCCATTCAAAAAGTCAAATGGCGCGCCTTCCCTTCCGAGCCCTGCCGAGTGCCCAAACAGTGGTTTACCCCCACATATAAGGTATCGGCGTACTCGGGAGAAATTGCCCAACAAATTTTATGATCCATTTTATCCCAATGCCCATGTGAAAATGAAAAAATTGAGGCTAAAAAATTTTTTTGTGAAAAAAAAGTACTTTTTCATTTTTACAGATCAATTTGTGAAGCACCTGAGGGTTTAAAGTGCTCACTAGGCATCTAAATAAGTTCCTTGGGGGGTCTAGTTTCCAAAATGGGGTCACTTGTGGGGGAGCGCCAATGTTTAGGCACACAGGAGCTATCCAAACGCGACATGGTGTCCGCTAACGATGGAAATAATTTTTCATTCAAGAAGTCAAATGGCGCTCCTTCCCTTCCGAGCCTTACCATGTGCCCAAACAGTGGTTTACCCCCACATGTGAGGTATTGGTGTACTCAGGAGAAATTGCCCAACACATTTTAGGATCCATTTTATCCTGTTGCCCATGTGAAAATGAAAAAATTGAGGCTAAAAGAATTTTTTTGTGAAAAAAAAGTACTTTTTCATTTTTACGGATCAATTTGTGAAGCACCTGGGGGTTCAAAGTGCTCACTATGCATCTAGATAAGTTCCTTGGGGCGTCTTGTTTCCAAAATGGGGTCACTTGTGGGGGAGCTCCAATTTTTAGGCACACGGGGGCTCTCCAAACGTGACATGGTGTCCGCTAAAGAGTGGAGCCAATTTTTGATTCAAAAAGTCAAATGGCGCTCCTTCCCTTCCAAGCCCTGCCGTGTGCCCAAACAGTGGTTTACCCCCACATATGAGGTATCAGCGTACTCAGGACAAATTGGACAACAACTTTCGTGGTTTAGTTTCTCCTTTTACCATTGGGAAAATAAAAAAATTGTTGCTAAAAGATAATTTTTGTGACTAAAAAGTTAAATGTTCATTTTTTCCTTCCATGTTGCTTCTGCTGCTGTGAAGCACCTGAAGGGTTAATAAACTTCTTGAATGTGGTTTTGAGTACCTTGAGGGGTGCAGTTTTTAGAATGGTGTCACTTTTGGGTATTTTCAGCCATATAGACCCCTCAAACTGACTTCAAATGTGAGGTGGTCCCTAAAAAAAATGGTTTTGTAAATTTCGTTGTAATAATGAGAAATCGCTGGTCAAATTTTAACCCTTATAACTTCCTAACAAAAAAAAATTTTGTTTCCAAAATTGTGCTGATGTAAAGTAAACATGTGGGAAATGTTATTTATTTACTATTTTGTGTCACATATCTCTCTGGTTTAACAGAATAAAAATTCAAAATTTGAAAATTGCGAAATTTTCAAAATTTTCCGTTTTTATCACAAATAAACGCAGAATTTATTGACCTAAATTTACCACTAACATGAAGCCCAGTATGTCACGAAAAAACAATCTCAGAACCGCTAGGATCCGTTGAAGCGTTCCTGAGTTATTACCTCATAAAGGGACACTAGTCAGAATTGCAAAAAACGGCAAGGTCTTTAAGGTCAAAATAGGCTGGGTCATGAAGGGGTTAAATATGAGTGTCTGAGCAAACGGTCTGAATACTTAGGACCATGTGATATTTCAGTTTTTCTTTTTTATTAAATTTGCAAAAATGTCTACATTTTTGTATTTTTCAGTGAAGATGGGGTGCAGAGTGCACATTAATGAGAAAAAAATGAACTTTTTTGAATTTACCAAATGGCTGCAATGAAACAAAGAGTGAAAAATTTAAAGGGGTATGAATACTTTCCGTACCATCTGTAAATGCATATTTTTTTAGCTGCTGCTTTTTTTCTAAATGCGGCAATATCTTCCTTTTGTTTCTGTGCCTCCCCATTCCTGAAATATGACCCTCTCTTCCTTGTATGTTAATCTAGTCTTGTTAGCTAAGGGAGTTGTCACCAACTCCTTTTTGTGGGCGTCTCATTCAGGAGCCCACCCATTAATAAGACTAGATTCATGTAGAGAGAAGAAGGGGCCATATCTCAGGAACGGAGAGGCGCAGGAGCAAAAGAACAACAACGCCGCATTCAGGAGAACAGCGGGACTCACAAAGAAAAAAAGTCTACGGCAAGTCGCAGGACACAGATGTGCTAACTCTGGGATTGCCTTGTTCTGTTAATTGGGGACTTATTGCCACCATTGTTTGGGCAGTTTAGAACAATATTATGTTGGCACTGTATGGCAATATTATTAGGCCACATATTGAAACAGCAAATTTCCAATGTTCCAGCATATGCTAACAGTAAACTTGGCACAGGGCACATCAGTAACAGAATCAGTAAAAAAAGAAGCTAGTTTCATTTGTATTTTTAAAACTTCTATTAAATTCTAATATTATCATGAGCGAGAAGCGTAGCAGATGTTTCCCGATGCAGGCTCGGAGCGCCCGTTCTCTTCTACATCTGTAAAGTGTTAAGAACGGGGAAGCTGCACCACCCCTGAAGGCTCTTATTGAAAACATAATGGGGACCCTGGGAGAGAATGAAGGTTTTTTGTTTGTTTTTTTTATACTGGAGAAATAGGAAATAGCAATGGTTCACAAAAGGAGAACATTTGATATTCCGCCAAATTGGGTCTGTGTGTTTTGCAAATGCAGAGTCAGCGAGGAGGTTTAATCAGCTTAAAAATGCACAGACCAGACTGCTCGAAATGAAACGAGAAGGAAT
The DNA here is from genome assembly GCF_032444005.1 of Ranitomeya imitator. Classification (NCBI taxonomy): domain Eukaryota; kingdom Metazoa; phylum Chordata; class Amphibia; order Anura; family Dendrobatidae; genus Ranitomeya; species Ranitomeya imitator. The sequence continues at coordinate 633,264,690 of NC_091282.1, forward strand.
TTCGACCAGATGATGGATGCACAGTAACACCCGTATAAGACATGTGTCATGAAAATGCAAAAGGCTACCATGCAGTCCCATGTAAATCCACAGATAACACACAATTCCATCAGTTATATCGATCTTTTATCTTTTTAAATACCGGCAGCTGATTGTATGAATCATTTTGTTTCTTCGGAGTGTATCTAAGCAAGGCCAAGCGTGAATTCTGTACATTGTCTACCCTCATAGTACTTGACATCAGAAAACACACAATAAACTAGTGTATACTATTCAAAGCATGTATTGATAAAAAAAAAGAATACATCATCCTAACAGTGTATAACGGCATACAATAATGCCTAACAAAAGGGGGTTTGAAGGTTTTATGTAAACTGGGTGCAATCGGTATATAAAGGATAATGCTGAAACTTTACAATTCACCTTATGTTCCAATTTTTCTTGGCTCTGAAAATCTGCACGCTGTCAGGAAACATGAACAGAGTTGTTGATTTTCAGAGAACTGAAAAAAAAACGAATACTGTCAGTCTCGCAACTGAGAGCTTGCTCCTGTTGCTCCTGTGTATAGTGGCCATGACGCTCTCTGGGATACAGATTTGTCATCTCTTACCTTTCCTCTTGACTTGACTTATCCTGAGTAGTGTCGAGCGATACCTTCCGATATCCAGAAGTATCAGTATCGGATTGGATCGGTCGATATCCCAAAAATATCGGATATCGCCGATACCGATACCCAATACCAATGCAAGTCAATGGGACACAAATATCAGAATGTAAATAAGCCCTTTCTTTCCTTCTACATCCTGTGCCGGAGGGGGGAAGAGTGTGGGTGGTGCGTGGGCGGACACTGTGCGTGTCTGTGTGTGCAGGTGGGGTCTGTGCAGGCCTGCCGGGCATCTGTACGGACCTCTCGGGGGTCTGTGCGTCCCTGCCGGGGGTCTGTGTGGGCCTGCCGGGGGTCTGTGCGGCGTGCCGGGGCTCTGTGCAGCGTGCGGGGCTCTGTGCGGCGTGCCGGGGCTCTGTGCGGCCTGCCGGGGCTAAGTGTGTGTGCGCCAGTTCTGTGGCGGCTGCGGACTGGTATTTGTAGCTGGGGGGGGGGGGGCAATATCCATGGCCCCTCTCTAGGCTATGAAAATCAGCCCGCAGCTGTCTGCGTAGCCTTTATGGCTATAAAATATAGGGGGACACCACGTATTCCTCCGCCGCTGTAAAAAAAAAATAGTCCCTAGTCTCACTTTTGGCATTGCTGTATGAATAATGTTCCCACGCAGCAATTGCCATAAAGTGAGACTTTGTCCTAAGGTAACCTCAGTTACACATCAGGTTTTTGCCGTCAGGCACAAGCCGGCGAGTTTTGAAAAAAAACGATCCGGATCCGTTTTTTTCCACCTAATCCGTTTTTTTCTGCCGGATCAGTTTTTTCCACCGATCCGCTTTTTTCACAGGATCCGTTTTTTCCACCGGATCTGTTTTATTCCGCCGGATAATTTTTTCTTCCGGATCAGTTTTTTTCCGCCGGATCCATTTTTTTCTTCTGGATCCATTTTTTTCCGCCTGATCCGTTTTTTTCCGCCGGATCCGTTTTTTTCCGCCGGATCCATTTTTTTTCTTCCGGATCCGTTTTTTTCCGCTGGATCTGTTTTTTCTTCCAGATCCGTTTTTTCCGCCGGATCCGTTTTTTTCCGCCGGATCAGTTTTCTTCTTCCGGATAATTTTTTTCCTCCAGATGTTTTTTTCTTCCGGATCCGTTTTTTTTCTTCCGGATTTCTGCGGGCTGATATTCATAGCCTAGAGAGGGGCCATGGATATTGCCCCCCCGGCTACAAATACCAGTCCGCAGCCGCCCCAGAAATGGCGCATCTGTAAGATGCGCCAATTCCAGCACTTAGCCCCTCTCTTCCCACTCCCATGTAGCGGTGGGATATGGGGTAATAAGGGGTTAATGTCACCTTACTATTGTAAGGTGACATTAAGCCGGGTTAATAACGGAGAGGCGTCAATAAGATGCCTAACCATTATTAATCCAATAGTAATAAAGGGTTAATAAAACACACACACATTAGAAAAAAAGTATTTTAATATTCTTCATTTAACCATACTTACCATACTTCAGCGCCTGCAAAAAACGTAAAATAATAAACCGCATGCTACCTGTCCGCCGTAGTCCAATTAATAACAAGTGTCCCACGACGATCTCCCCTAAAGAACAGTGACATCGGGTGATGTCACTGCTCTATAGGAACCTCAGTGACACACTGACAGGAGACAATGGCTCATGCAGTGCATCACTGAGAGGTTACCTTAGGACAAAGTCTCACTTTATGGCAATTGCTGCATGGGAAAATTTCTCATACAGCAATGCCAAAAGTGAGATTAAGGACTATTTTTTTTTTTACAGCGGCGGAGGAATACAGTGCGGAAGGATACCTTCCTCCCGTCATTATGTTCCTGGAGCCCCTAGAGAGCGGTCGCATCAGCTGATGCTGCTGTTCTCTATGGGAGGTCGTCGTTGGACACTCGTGGAATTCTGTGGACAGGGAGTATATTGGTTGCTTGTTATTTGCATACTTTTTTACAGATGACACTGGCTTCGGGGAACAAAGTGGCAAGTAATGGTGAGTATGAACTCTATGTTTAATGTACTGTATGTCTGTATGTATGTACTGTATGTAATGTATAAATGTACTACATGTAGCATGTATGTAGTATGTATGTAGCATGTAACATGTATGTAGCATATACAGTTAGGTCCATATATATTTGGACAGAGACAACATTTTTCTAATTTTGGTTATAGATATTACCACAATGAATTTTAAACAAAATAATTTATATGCAGTTGAAGTTGAGACTTTTAGCTTTCATTTAAGGGTATCCACATTAAAATTGGATGAGGGGTTTAGGAGTTTCAGCTCCTTAACATGTGCCACCCTGTTTTTAAAGGGACCACAAGTAATTGGACAATTGACTCCAAGGCTATTTCATGGACAGGTGTGGGCCATCCCTTCGTTATGTCATTCTCAATTAAGCAGATAAAAGGCCTGGAGTTGATTTGAGGTGTGGTGCTTACATTTGGAAGGTTTTGCTGTGAAGTAAACATGAGGTCAAAGGAGCTCTCCATGCAGGTGAAACAAGCCATCCTTAAGCTGTAAAAACAGAAAAAACCCTTCCGAGAAATTGCTACAATATTAGGAGTGGCAAAATCTACAATTTGGTACATCCTGAGAAAGAAAGAAAGCACTGGTGAACTCATCAATGCAAAAGACCTGGGCACCCACGGAAGATAACAGTGGTGGATGATCGCAGAATAATCTCCATGGTGAAGAGAAACCCCTTCACAACAGCCAACCAAGTGAAAAACACTCTCCAGGAGGTAGGCGCATCAATATCCAAATCTACCATAAAGAGAAGACTGCATGAAAGTAAATACAGAGGGTTCACTGCACGGTGCAAGCCACTCATAAGCATCAAGAATAAAAACTCTAGACTGGACTTTGCTAAAAAACATCTAAAAAAGCCAGCACAGTTCTGGAAGAACATTTTTTGGCCAGATGAAACCAAGATCAACCTGTACCAGAATGATGGAAAGAGGAAAGTATGGCGAAGGCGTGGTACAGCTCATGATCCATAGCATACCACCTCATCGGTACAACACAGCGGAGGCAGTGTGATGGCTTGGGCATGCATGGCTGCCAGTGGCACTGGGTCACTAGTGTTTATTGATGATGTGACACAGGACAGAAGCAGCCGAATGAATTCTGAGGTATTCAGAGACATATTGTGTGCTCAGATCCAGCCAAATGCAGCCAAACTGATTGGTCGTCGTTTCACACTGCAGATGGACAATGACCCAAAACATAAAGCCAAAGCAACCCAGGAGTTTATTAAAGCAAAGAAGTGGAATATTCTTGAATGGCCAAGTCAGTCACCGGATCTCAACCCAATTGAGCATGCATTTCACTTGTTAAAGACTAAACTTCAGACAGAAAGGCCCACAAACAAACAGCAACTAAAAACCACCGCAGTGAAGGCCTGGCAGAGCATCAAAAAGGAGGAAACCCAGCGTCTGGTGATGTCCATGAGTTCAAGACTTCAGGCAGTCATTGCCAACAAAGGGTTTTCAACCAAGTACTAAAAATGAACATTTTATTTAAAATTATTGAATCTGTCCAATTACTTTTGGTCCCTTTAAAAACAGGGGTGGCACATGTTAAGGAGCTGAAACTCCTAAACCCCTCATCCAATTTTAATGTGGATACCCTCAAATGAAAGCTGAAAGTCTGAACTTCAACTGCATCTGAATTGTTTTGTTTAAAATTCATTGTGGTAATGTCTATAACCAAAATTAGAAAAATGTTGTCTCTGTCCAAATATATGTGGACCTAACTGTATGTAGCATGCATGTAGCATGTATGTAGTATGTATATAGCATGTAGCATGTATGTAGTATGTATGTAGCATGTAGCATGTATGTAGCATGTATGTAGCATGTATGCAGTATGTAGCATGTATGTAGTATGTATGTAGTATGTATGTTGTATGTATGTAGCATGTATGTAGTATGTATGTAATATGTATGTATGTAGTATGCATGTAGTATGTACGTAGCATGTATGTAGTATGTATGTAGCATGTATGTAACATGTATGTAGCATGTATGTAGGATGTATGTAGCTTGTATGCAGTATGTATGCAGTATGCATGTAGCATGTATGTAGCATGTATGTAGTATGTAGCATGTATGTAGCATGTATGTAGCACGTATGTCGCATGTATGTCGCATGTATGTAGTATGTATGTAGTATGTATGTAGCATGTATGTAGTATGTATGTATTATGTATGTAGCGTGTATGTAGCATGTATGTAGTATGTATGTAGTATGAATGCTTTTTTTTTTTTTATTCAACACATTAGCCGGATGATGGGTCTACTACTGTCCCATCATTGGCTAATGTGTCAATCACTGTCACTGTAGTAGGCATCGTCCGATGCACACAGGCACAGAGCCCCAGTAGCCCGCACAGAGCCTCGCACGCCGCACAGAGCCGCGGCACGCTGCTCAGAGCCCCGGCACACCGCAAAGAGCCCCGGCACACCGCACAGAGCCCCGCACGCCGCACAGACCCCTGACACGCCGCACAGAGCCCCGGCACACACGCACAGAGCCCCGGCACGCCGCACAGAGACCCGCACGCCGCACAGAGCCCCAACACACACGCACAGAGCCCCGGCACACACGCACAGAGCCCCGCACGCCACACAGAGCCCCGGCACGCCACACAGAGCCCCGGAACACCGCACAGAGCCCCAGCATGCCGCATAGAGCCCCGGCACGCCACACAGAGCCCTGGTACGCCGCACAGAGCCTCGGCACACACGCACAAAGCCCCGGCATGCCGCACAAAGCCCCGGCACGCCACACAGAGCCCCGTCACACATGCACAGAGTCCCGGCAGGCCCGCACAGAGCCCTGGCACACACGGACAGAGCCCCGGCACACACGCACAGAGCCCCCGCACGCCACACAGACCCTCGGCAGGCATGCACAGACCCCACCACAGTCACGCACAGACCCCGCCCACACACACACGCAGTCTCCACCCACGCACCGCCCGCACTCGATTATAGTGCATCATTGCACTATAGGAACTTCTGATTCCGGTATCCGATATCGCAAAAGTATCGGAACTTGGTATCGGAATTCCGATACAGCGAATATCGACCGATACCCGATATTTGCAGCATCGGAATGCTCAACACTAATCCTGAGTTGTTGAACAAGCACTTCATCACAAAAACATCTAATGACATGTGATTCAAATTACCTGACCCCTGCAACCGATCACAAGTTGCAGTGGTTCTGCAGCTGGTTGAATTGAGATCTCATCACTTTTTGTACCACCACCAACTGGAGAGGCCTGTGCAGGATCTAGGAGGGTGACAGCAGGTGAGTAGTGAGTAACATATCCATTGTGGTGTTTTGTTTTTTTCCTTAGCATGATTCAGTCCTCCAGTGTTAATCGCTTTGTCTGGCTCCAGTGTCTGCACTTTGGGGTGGCAGATTGTCCCTGCAACATAATTCACACTTGTGACATCACCCTTCCAGGCCAATTAGCTCTCCTTAGGTGGCGGAATACCACCTCTTTATTTAGGTAGCTGGCGTTCTGCCACTACATTGTGCTGGGAACCATCTCTTCATCACCTTTCTGTCACTCCATGTTTTTAGCACTGCTGCACCGTTCTCCACTGTTCAGCTTTGATCCTATGTGGTCCCTGTAGTGCTATATCAGTTTCTCATATTCATTCATGTTATTCCATGGTTCTAGTACTGCTACATCAGTCTCCAATATTCAATTCTGCTATTCCATGGTTCTATTCCTACTACATCAGTCTCCAATATTCAATTCTGCTATTCCATGGTTCTATTACTACTACATCAGTCTCTATTATTCAGTTCTTCTATTCCATGGTTCTATTACTACTACATCAGTCTCCACTATTCAATTCTGCTATTCCATGGTTCTAGTACTGCTTCATCAGTCTCCACTATTAAATTCTGCTATTCAATGGTTTGAGTACTACTTCATCTGTCTCCACTATTCAGTTCTTCTATTCCATGGTTCTAATACGACTACAATAGTCTTCACTATTCAATTCTGCTATTCCATGGTTCTAATACTACTAAAATTATTATTATTATTATTATTTATTATTATAGCGCCATTTATTCCATGGCGCTTTACATGTGAGAAGGGGTATACATAATAAAACAAGTACAATAATCTTGAACAATACAAGTCACAACTGGTACAGGAGGAGAGAGGACCCTGCCCTCGAGGGCTCACAATCTACAAGGGATGGGTGAGGATACAGTAGGTGAGGGTAGAATAATAAATAAAAGGGTAAGAGGGTAAAATAATATTTACTATTTTTTTCTACTATTCCATGGTTCTAATACTGCTACAATTGTCTTCACTATTCAGTACTGTTATTCAATGGTTCTAATACTACTACAAAAGTCTTCACTATTCAATTCTACAATTCCATGTTTCTAATTCTACTACATCAGTCTCCACTATTCAATTCTGCTACTACATGGTTTTAGCACTGCTTCTTCATTCTACACTATTCAATTCTGCTATTCCATGGTTCTAATACTGCTACAATAGTCTTTACTAGAGTTGAGCGACTTTTACTTTTTTAGGATCGAGTTGGGTTTTGCGAAACCCGACTTTGTCAAAAGTCGGGTCGGGTGAAATCAGCCGATTATTGCGAAAAGTCGGGGATCGGCCGAATCACGAAACCCAATGCAAGTCAATGGGGAATCAAAGTCGACAGTGAGTGGAGGACAGGAAAACACCTACAGTGCCCATTTTAATGCCAAAAACATCAATTCTGGTTACTTAAGCGTGTCAATCTTAATTTACCTTATAATAATAGTTAGTCATTGAAAAGTGGGGGTCATTTGGCTAAAGTTGTGGGGGGGTAGGGCTGGTTCAAGTTCAGGAAACGCGGACTACATCACGGCGGTGGAGCAGGGAGAGGTAAGTATTTCAACTTTGCAAGTGCTGTGATCCTGAGCAAGCAGGGGGGGCCCACTCGTTTGCATTGGCACTGGCACAGGGCCCCTCAAAGTACAGCGGTGTGTTTGACGGCTGAGGGCGCCTCCCACTGGCAGAGACACTTTTGCGTACTATGAGGGGCCCTGTGCCAGTGACAACGCCAACTATTATGCCCCCCCACCTGATGAAGGAACCTGTACTTTCATCTGCACCTTCCTCTTTGTCCCCGTGTAAGTTGGTATAGTATGCGGGAAGGGGAACCTGACTTTCAGCAGGGTCAGATTCAGGCTGTGTAGAGTGCAAGGGGAATGTAGTGGTCTGTGTCAATGTACTAGCAGACTCATCTGGCAGTGGCTGGGCAATGGGCAGGATGAGAAGGAAACACAGTTAGTAGGCCCAAATAATAAAGTAGGCTAAGTGCAGTTCAAAAGTGGTAAAAGGACTAAACAGGCAGCATTGCTTTGTTCAGTGGAGGACAACTGTAATGAGTGGCAGACACAGTTAGTAGGCCCAAGCAATAAAGTGGGCCAAATGCAGTTCAAAATTGGTAACAGGAGAAAACAGGCGGCACTGCTTTGTTCAGTGGAGAACAACAAGCAGCGGCAGACACTGTTAGTAGGCCCAACCAAACATGTAGGCCAAATGCAGTTTAATATCCAAAACAGGATGAAAATTGAGGCTCAGCTTTGTACAGTGGAGGAGAAAAACAAGCAGCGGCAGACACTGTTAGTAGGCCCAACCAAACAAGTAGGCCAAATGCAGTTTAATATCCGAAACAGGATGAAAACTGAGGCTCAGCTTTGTTCAGTGGATGAGAAAAGCAAGGAGCAGCAGACACCGTTAGTAGGCCCAACCAAACAAGTAAGCCAAATGCAGTTTAATGTCCAAAACAGGATGAAAACTGAGGCTCAGCTTTATTCAGTGGAGGAGAAAAGCAAGGAGCGGCAGACACCGTTAGTAGGCCCAACCAAACAAGTAGGCCAAATACAGTTTAATATCCAAAACAGGATGAAAATTGAGGCTCAGCTTTGTTCAGTGGAGGAGAAAAGCAAGGAGCGGCAGACACCGTTAGTAGGCCCAACCAAACAAGTAGGCCAAATGCAGTTTAATATTTGAAACAGGAGTAAACTGGCGGGTCAGCTTTGTTCAGTGGAGGACAACTGTAATGGGAGGCAGACACAGTTAGTAGGCTAAATGCAGTTCAAAATTGGTAACAGGCGTACACAGGCGGCATAGCTTTGTTCAATGGAGGACAGCTGTAATGAGTGGCGCAGACAGACTTAGTAGGCCTAAAATAAAAAAGTAGGCTAAATGCAGTTCAAAATTGGTAACTGAAGTACACAGGCGGCATAGCTTTGTTCGGAGGAGGACAAATGTTATGAGAGGATCACACAGACTTAGTAGGCCTAAAATAAAAAAAATTAGGCTAAATGCAGTTCAAAATTGATAACAGGAGTACACAGGCGGCATTGCTTTGTTCAGTGGAGGACAACTGTAATAAGTGGCTGACACAGTTAGTAGGCTAAAATAATAAAGTGGGCTAAATGTCAGCCCAAAAAATGTTACATAGTTACAGAGTTATTAAGGTTGAAGGAAGACTTTAAGTCCATCTAGTTCAAGCCATAGCCTAACCTAACATGCCATAACATGTTGATCATAAATAAACTGGTGGCATAGCTAGGTACAGGGGTGGGCTCCTCTGCTGAGTAGTAGACAGTGGTAGTTGGCGCAAAGTCTCAACTGGTCTAAATGGAGGCCAGGGCCCCTGTATATTTTTACTATCATCTATCATTTCAACAAATTTGTATTGGCAGTGCCATTGAAGGATTTAACAGCACAGACTACACAGTGGTGGAGCATGGAGAGGTAAGTATTGCAAGTGGTAGAGCACTGTTTGAGCTGGGGGGAACACTCTCTCGTGGGCGGCAGTACTGGCACAGGACCCCTCATATTATGACGGTGTGTCTGATGTTGGTTGTGCACCACCACCATCAGAGACACTACATTGTACTATGAGGGACCCTGTGCCAGTGCCGTCGCCCAAGAGTGGGCACACACACCTGTCCAGGCAAACGGCACTCGCACAGGTGCTTACGCCAAGTGGTGACCACGGCCCTGTGGGGGAAGTCAGCCCATTTAGGGAGGTATAAAAATGGCCTATGGTGGACATTCAGCAGCTGCAAATGGAGGAATTGGAGCAGTCAGTAAGAGGAGGCCAAAAGCAAGACATTTTTAAGACAAGCTACGTGTCAGCAGGGGAAGGTGGGGCAAAATACATAGTAACATAGTAACATAGTTAGTAAGGCCGAAAAAAGACATTTGTCCATCCAGTTCAGCGTATATTCCATCATAATAAATCCCCAGATCTACGTCCTTCTACAGAACCTAATAATTGTATGATACAATATTGTTCTGCTCCAGGAAGACATCCAGGCCTCTCTTGAACCCCTCGCCATCACCACCTCCTCAGGCAAGCAATTCCAGATTCTCAATGCCCTAACAGTAAAGAATCCTCTTCTATGTTGGTGGAAAAACCTTCTCTCCTCCAGACGCAAAGAATGCTCCCTTATGCCCGTCACCTTCCTTGGTATAAACAGATCCTCAGCGAGATATTTGTATTGTCCCCTTACATACTTATACATGGTTATTCGATCGCCCCTCAGTCGTCAAAATAATTTGAAATCCATGTTTGGTTCATTTTAATGAAGGTTAGATCATCAACATTTCGGGTAGCCAGACGTGTCCTTTTTTCGGTCGTTATTGAACCAGCAGCACTGAAGACTCTTTCTGATAGCACACTAGCAGCTGGGCAAGCGAGCTCCTGTAATGCATATTCTGCCAATTCAGGCCAGGTGTCTATTTTAGATGCCCAGTAATCAAAGGGGAATGACCTGTGAGGGAGAACATCGATAAGGGAGGAAAAATAGTTGGTAACCATACTGGACAAATGCTGTCTCCTGTCACTTTGAATTGATGCAGCAGTACCTGTCGCGTCTGCTGTCATTGCGAAATCATTCCACAACCTGGTCATAAAACCCCTCTGTCCACCGCCACTTCGGATTTGTGCACCTCTAACACCTCTGCCATGTTGCCCCCTACAACTCGTGTGAGAACCATCACCGCCTCTGTGTGCTGGGAATGCCTGAACCAAACGGTCTACAAGAGTTGCTTGTTTGGTAGCCAATATTTGCTCCAGGTTCTCATGTGGCATGATATTTTGTAATTTTCCTTTGTATAGTGGATCCAGGAGGCAGGCCAACCAGTAATCGTCATCGGTCATCATTTTGATAATGCGGAGGTCCCGTTTTAGGATACGCAAGGCATACTCTGCCATGTGGGCCAATGTTCCAGGTGTCAATTCACTGCTTGTGCTGGGTTGAGGAGCACTTTCTTGCAAATCAACTTCACTTGTGGCCCGCAAAAACCCTGTACCTGACCTTGCAACGCCACCAGTTTCTATTGCCCCCTGAGAAGCATCCTCCTCCCATAAATATTCATCCCCATCCTCTTCCTCCTCCTCCTCTTCGTCTGCCATCTCGTCCAGGAGAGTTCCCTGACCAGACAAAGGCTGACTGTCATCAAGGCTTCCCTCTTCCTCGGCTGCAGATGCCTGCTCCTTGATGTGCATCAAACTTTGCATCAGCAGACACATTAGTGGGATGCTCATGCTTATGATGGCGTCATCTGCACTTACCAGCCGTGTGCATTCCTCAAAACACTGAAGGACTTGACAGAGGTCTTGGAGCTTCGACCACTGCACACCAGACAACTCCATGTCTGCCATCCAACTGCCTGCCCGTGTATGTGTATCCTCCCACAAATAAATGACAGCACTCCTCTGTTCGCACAGCCTCTGAAGCATGTGCAGTGTGGAGTTCCACCTTGTTGCAACGTCGATTATTAGGCAGTGCTGGAGAAGATTCAGCGATCGCTGATGGTTCTGCATACGGCTGGAGTGTATGGGCGACCGGCGGATGTGCGAGCAAAGTCTTCGCACCTTCAGTAGCAGGGCTGGTAACTCCGGATAATTTTTCAGGTAGCACTGCACCACCAGTTTCAAGGTGGGAGCCAGGTAAGCAATGTGTTTCAGTTATGAAAGGGCTATGGCAGCCATAAAATTCCTTCCGTTATCACTGACTACCTTGCCTGCCTCAAGATGTACACTGCACAGCCATGACTGAGTTTCTTGCTGCAAGTACTCGGCCAGTACTTCCGCGGTGTGTCTGTTGTCGCCCAAACACTTCATTTCCAACACAGCCTGCTGACACTTACCACTAGCTGTTTCATAATGGGACACCTCGTGTGCAACACTGGTAGCTGCGGATGGAGTGGTCTTGCGACTGCGCTCTGTGGACGAGCTTTCACTTCTGGAGGAGGAGGAGGAGGGGTGGCGAACGCCCACAGCCAACTGTTTCCTAGATCGTGGGCTAGGCAGAACTGTCTCACTATGGCTGTCCCCTGTGGACCCTGCATCCACCACATTAACCCAGTATGCCGAGAAGGACATGTAACGCCCCTGGCCATGCCTACTGGTCCATGCATCTGTTGTGAGGTGCACCTTTCTACTGACTGATTGCCTCAGCACATAGACAATGCGGTCTTTGACATGCTGGTGGAGGGTTGGGATGGCTTTTCTCGCAAAGAACTGTTGACTGGGTAGGTCATAGCGTGGTGCTGCGTAGGCCATCAGAGCTTTGAAAGCTTCGCTTTCAAGCAACCGGTTGGGCATCATCTCTAACGACATTAGTCTAGCAATGTGAGCGTTCAAACCCTGTGTACGCAGATGACAGGATGAGTACTTTCTTTTCCTAGCTAGAGTCTCTTGTAGGGTGAGCTGGACTGGAGAGCTGCATATGGTGGAACTAGCGCTGGGGGTGGTGGACATGGCAGATTGAGAGAGGGTTGGTGATGGTATTCTTGATGTTGGCCTACCTACAGCATTTCCTACCAAGAACTTTGTGATTCCCTGACTGCTTTGGCCTTGCGACGATACCTCCACATTTGCTGCTGGTGGTGTCCTAACCGGTGGGCTTACTGTGAGGGAAGCAATGTAGCGTTGCTGACTACCTTCATTCTGAGCAGGTGCACCAACGGTACTGGACGTTTGGTAGTTAGTCCAGGCTTGCAAGTGCATGCTGGTTAAATGTCTACGCATGCACATTGTATTTAAACTTTGGAGATTCTTCCCTCTGCTAAAGGTCTTTGAGCACTTCTTACAGATAACTTTGCACTGATCATTCGGATCTTGGTTAAAAAATGCCCACACTGCACTCTTCCTACTATGGATTACCTTTTCAGGCATTGCACGCTGTGCTACTTTCACCGGATGGCCACAGGGTCCTAAAACTGTTTTTGGATTTGACAAACATTTTTGGCCTGAAACGGGCCTGCCAGATGAAAGCTGTTGCGATGTAGATGGCTGCTGTGGATCATCTTCCTCCGCTTTGGAGCTACTGGCAGCGGCACCCTGTTCCCCCAATGGCTGCCAATCTGGGTCAACAACTGGGTTATCTATCACCTCCTCTTCAATTTCATGTGCACCTTCATCTGTGTCACCCTGTAAGGTGCTATAGCGTTCGTGACGGGGCACCATAGTCTCATCAGGGTCAGATTCTGTCTCAGTACACTGCGAGGGCAATGTAGTGATCTGAGTCAATGGAACAGCATAATAATATAGCTGTGATTGTGCATCTGTGCACTCCATGTCCGATTCATCTTGTAATGGGCTTTTAACAATTTACCTCTCTAGCCCAGGCACGGTATGTGTAAAGAGCTCTATGGAGTAAACTGTAGTTTCACCTGCCGTAGCCTTCACTTTGGGTTTGTGTGAAGGACACAAGGAAGCGACTTGTTCCTGACCGGGAGCATCCACTGACGACTAGCTGCTTTTAGATTTCGAACCTTCTGAAGAGGAGGCGAAAGAGCTAGAGGCTGAGTCAGCAAGGAAAGCCAAAACTTTTTCCTGCTGATCCGGCTTTAAAAGTTGTTTTCCTACTCCCAGATAAGGGAGCCTTCGAGGCCTTGTGTAGCCAGACAATGACGAGGCTCAACACCTCGAGCCTTTGGTGCTATTTTGCTTTTCCCACTACCACCAGATGTTCCACCACCACCACCATCAGTACCAGCTGGCAACGCCCGCCTACGGCCTCTTCCACCAGACTTCCTCATTTTTGGAAAAAATCTAACCAAAATAACAACCGTTATACGGTACTGTGAAGCAAGGTAGAAGGTGTATATAAACTTGTGGAGAATTTTAATCTCCTTTTTTTGGGGGGGAGACTGCAACATAACTCAGGCGTAGTGTATTACACTACACAATGTAAGTGGCAGAACGTGGCTGGAAGATGTACCACAAACTAACAGATCTGTGACGTAGATCCACTTAGTGCCAATTTAAATTTCCCTTTTTTTTGGGGTGGAAACTGCAACAAAACTCAGGCCCAGTGTATTACACTACACAATGTAAGTGGCAGAACGTGGCTGGAAGATGTACGACAAACTAACAGAACTGTGACGTAGATCCACTTAGTGCCAATTTAAATCTCCCTTTTATTTGGGGGAGATTGCAACAAAAATCAGGCCCTGTGTATTACACTACACAATGTAAGTGGCAGAACGTGGCTGGAAGATGTACGACAAACTAACAGATCTGTGACGTAGATTCACTTAGTGCCAATTTAAATCTCCCTTTTATTTGGGGGAGACTGCACCAAAACTCAGGCCCAGTGTATTACACTACACAATGTAAGTGGCAGAACGTGGCTGACTGATATACGACAAACTAACAGAACTGACGTAGATCCACTTAGTTCCAATTTAAATCTCCCTTTTTGGGGGGGAGACTGCAACAAAACTCAGGTCCAGTGTATTACACTACACAATGTAAGTGGCAGAACGTGGCTGGCTGATATACGACAAACTAACAGAACTGACGTAGATCCACTTAGTTCCAATTTAAATCTCCCTTTTTTTGGGGGGAGACTGCAATAAAACTCAGGCCCAGTGTATAACACTACACAATGTAAGTGGCAGAACGTGGCTGGAAGATATATCAAAAAATACAAGGGCTATAGTACAATTTCAATCTCCCTACAATGATCTCAGGACAAGTATGGCAGCAATAAAAAGGACTGCTGCACACAAAAGTGTGGACAAATAAACAAGAGAACTGGGCAGAAAGGAGCAACAGGATTTTTGCTTTTAAAAAAGCAGTTGGTTTGCACAGCGGCGTACAAACAGCAATGCAGCTATCAGGGAGCCTTATAAGGCAGCCTAATAAGCTACAGCGCTGATGCACAAAAATATAAACTCCACTGTCCCTGCAAAGAAAGGGTGGTGTTGGACAGTGGAAATCGCTACAGCACAAGCAGTTTCGGGGTTAATCTTGCCTCCCTAACTATATCCCCTCTTCTGATGCAGCTGCAGCAACCTCTCCCTATGCTAAGATCGGCAGAAGTAAGATGGCGGTCGGTGTGCACGCCCCTTTATAGCCTCTGTGATGCCACAGAAAGCGAGCCAATCACTGTCATGCCCTTCTCTAAGATGGTGGGGACCGAGACCTATGTCATCACGCTGCCCACACCCTGCGTCCTCCTTCATTGGCTGAAAAATGGCGCTGAAAATGTCATATGAAACGTGACTTTGGCGCGTTGATCGCCGAGCTCATGGCCGATCCCACACTAGGATCGGGTCGGGTTTCACAAAACCCGACTTTGCCGAAAGTTGGCAATTTTTCAATTTGTCCGATCCGTTTCGCTCAACCCTAATCTTGATATATCAAATTGCCCTCACAGTGATGCTCAGATGCAGTTATAAAGTATATCCATAACAAACAGAAGAAGGAGTCAGTATTTGTTGTCATTGGGGTATTATTAGTGCTAAATTAAAAGGTTTTCTTAGCAAAGATAAAGGGATACCAACTTTCTCTTAGTTGCTATGGAAGCAAATTAGAAAATCTTGACTCTTCTGCCTCAAGTGACAGCACATATTCTTGATGATTTTTCATTACTTGTGGCGTGACCCATTCTATTCTTCAGGAACAATGCCCTAAATAGTCCCATAAGGACATGGACCAACATTATATAAAAAGCTCTAAAGATTGTTATTTTGCAATCACCATGTGGTTGGTATCAGACATCGGCACTGCCCAGTTACGGCAAGTGCACAACATCACGGGCACCATGTCGATGACACAACTATGTTGTATAAGGACTGTCTGAGAGCCATAAGGGGTTTCAACTTCGGCAGACATGCACAAACTATGACTGCCTCTGGCATTGGTACGGATGAAAGTTGAATTTTCTGAAGTGGTTTAACGTTTTTGACAGCGTAAAAAAAAACATGTCCCCATGCCCTAAAGAGTTTTCGAAAAAACTGCAGAACCTCATCATACATCTTAGCTGGAATCATTACATTACATTGATAGAATGGCTTTTATGCCCACATTGACCATTATATGGTGTTCTGCAGATCGCAGTATGTAATGGATGACGCTGAGGCTTCCAATGTTATTTTGTCACACGATAAGGAACCTGACAGGAATCAGACATTGGCTCCATTATTGCAGTCATGTATGTTTTACACTAATTCTGCTGCATTTCAGATAAACCATACATGTAGTTGGAGTGTTTGGGTTCCCCATGGGGCCCTGAGGTACTTGGTACCCTCGGTTGTGGAAATTTGGTTTCGATAAATCTATCCCTGTGTGTGCTGCGGTCGTTCCCAATTAGACTGAGTATTTTGAGCGCTCAAGAATGAGACTGCACTCCATTGTTGGATATCCATTGGAAATCCTGGCTCCACATCCTCAAACAAACCCAGCCAAAACATCTCTTCACCGCCAGACATCTTTGCCTCCAGTGCTCTCTACTCCAGCACCGACAATGTGACCATCTCCAGATGCACAGTCTTCAACCCGTCCACTCTACTCCCACTCCCAAGGGGGGATACAGATATGGACCCTAAGATCAAAATTCTGATCAAAATCTGCATGATACCTTCTGCAGGGATCTGGATTTGCTCCGGACGGATGACCATGATTGCTTCAGCATCATGTAACAGGAAACAGCAGGACTACCCAAGGTGGCAGAAGAGCCACTGGCCAACCCAGAGTTGATCCTCTATGTGGATGGCTCCAGATTTGCAGATGATGAAGATGATCCACACGGGTTGTGCAGTGACCAGCAATCGGGAGATCCTGTGGTCCAGACGTCTGCCACCTAGTCTGTCAGCCCAGGAAGCAGAATTGATAGCGCTGACAAAAGCCTGCTAGATTGCCGAAGGCAAAACTGCGAACATATACACCGATTCAAGGTACTCGCATGGCATAGCACATGACTTTGGACCCATCTGGGCTGCAAGAGATTTCATTACAGCAAGCGGAACAACCGTCAAGCATCATGGAGCCATCAAGGACCTGCTGGACGCACTTCAACTTCCAAAATGGTAGCAGTACTAAAGGTCAAAGCTCAAGGACAACTGAACACAGTAGAGGCACGGGGTAATAACATGGCGGATATGGCAGCCAAAGAAGCAGCCAAAGGAAGACAATATGGAGAAGTGGGAGAGGTCGTAGAGCCAGACGGCTACTACATGACGACTGAAGACAAGAAACCTGACCAAATGACATCCTGGGATCAGTTCAAAAAGCTTCAGGAGCAAGCCCCAAAGGACAAGAAGGAATGCTGGATGTGGAAGGGAGCAACACATGAAGAAGGAAGGGTATACGCAATGGACTACAAACCCTGTTTACCCTGAAGCATGTACCTTATGGTGGTCCAGTGGGCACATGGGCTCACACATAGGTCAAAGACACAGATGAATGATCTGATTGGTGCTTACTGGTTCGCTCCTGGGATCTGCACCCTAACAGCCAAGTTCACTAGTAGCTGTTTGACCGACAGCAATTGCAACCCTGGAAGAATATATTCAACTAATCCCACACAAATACACATGGGAAGAACGAAGAGATCCCAAAAATTAAAAACCAAGTGTTTATTGATACAATAATTTAAAAACATACAATAAAAAAGCAAAATAACCGTAGGGGACCCCACAGAACAAGGTACAGAATCAAAACACCATACTCAGAAGTATAAAAATATAGACGGTAACTGTAGGATAACCAATAAACATAAGGGCACGTATACTGAGTGTGTCAGATATATATTAGTTACGAGAAATCCCAATAATTACTAAAATGGCATAATGCTGATAACTGGCACAGTGGCCACATATAAACTAACTAGCCATAGTAATATTTATGAATGTTTAACCATATAAGAGTATCGCTTAATAGTGATGGTAATACCAATGAGAATCTGGATCCTTAACATCAAGCGCCCACTCAGCGCCCACCAACAGACCGCAGCTAGAAATAAGAAATAATAAAGAGATGGTGTTTACCTTTCATACAGTGGCGTCCCCTGTATGTTTTTAAATTATTGTATCAATAAACACTTGGTTTTTAATTTTTGGGATCTCTTCGTTCTTCCCATGTGTATTTGTGTGGGATTAGTTGAATATAGTATCTTGAAGTGCCCTACTAGATGGTATCTCAGACATTAGTTGTACTAACCCTGGAAGAATGAAGAATGTTCCCACTCATCATCTTGCCAGATCACACCCCCGAAGAGACTGGAGCCTCAATCCAGACGCCGCCAAGTGGGGGATTCGAATATGCCCTTTTGGTCTTGGAGGTGTTCTGAGGATGGCCAGAAGTTTTCCCAGTGAGGAACCAGTCAGCAAAGACTACTGCAAAGAAGCTACTCTCAGGGATGAAATATGCAGATATGGGGTCCCAGAAGTGATAGAGAGTGACCAGGGACCCGCATTCACAGCAAATCTCACACGGGAGATCTGGTCAGCAGTAGGGTCAGACTTAGCCCTACACACTCCCTACAATCCCCAGAGAAAGTGGAAAGATTGAATGGGACACATAAGAACAGGATGTTGAAAGTTGCCCACGAGACAAACAAACCATGGCAGGAGACACTCCCAATCACACTACTTTGTGTTAGACACACTCCCAGAGGCCCAGAAAAGCTGTCACCATATGAAATTTTGTTTGGGTCTAGTCCCAGGTTAGGGGTATCCTTTCCCTCAGCAGCTGACTATGCAATATGATAGTTTGTCTGCTTATGTAATTGAACTCACCAAGAAACTTGCTAACATCCATTCTTGAGTTTTTTCTTCATTGCCAGATCCAGATTCAGTGTCCGGTACGCACTCCTTGAAGCCAGGAGACTGGGGGTTGGTGAAAAAAAAGTTTGTAAGGAGAACACCACTCAATCACTGATCTGATGGTCCTTTCCAAGTGCTGCTGATGACATCAACCTCTGTAAAACTGTAGGGAAGACCCACATGGATCCACTCATCGCATTGCAAGAAAGCTCCCCTACCAGAGGATGACATCCAAGCCAGAATGATGTTGTGGATGCCTCGCCTGACCAGATAGATTACCTACCTGATAAAGAATACACACCGATCACTACACATACTGTTGACTAAGAAACTGATTGCAACAAACCCCGTTAGGGACAGATCTCCTGACTGCCCATTTGCGAAAAGTCTGTATGGAGGGGGCGTATGCGCTAGGCATGCGTCAGCTCACTGGCAGCATAAAAGAGTTGCAACGCTTTGGGACAGGAGGCTAGGATTAGGGCAAGTGATATCTAAGGGGGGATTGTGATGGAAATATATATATCATGTAGATCTCACTTGCATGTATACGCCTTTATAATCATACTAGATGGCAGCCCGATTCTAAAGAATCGGGAGTCTAGAATCCATATATACTTTATTTATTCAAATGTAAGAATAATACAATTAATAAATAATAGTAAGAAAGAACAAAAATAATAGGCAGTATATGGAGAAAACACCAAACAAAAGTTCAAAATTGGTGTGAAAATGTCACTGAACCACTTCACAACTAAATATATATAGTTTTGGTAAATGGTATTATCATTTTTTTGACGAAATTCGGCAGGAGCTTGAAGAGCAACGTCACTGGGCCCGCCTCCACGCAGTAGAAACTTGCTGTGAGGTAAAAATTCAAAAATCACACCAAAATGGCGGGCGGAGTGTGTCACAGTACGGCACGTTTCTGATTGGTCGCTCGCAGCAGGCGGCAACCAATCAGACACTGGACACTGTTGACGTCACTTATCTCCGGACTTTAGCTCCGGACATTAGCTCCGGACATTAGCTCCGGACATTATCTCCGCACATTAGCTCCGGACAAAGCCACGGAAGTTGGCACAAATTGCAGGAAGTAGTATTCTAGGCAATTAATCTCCGGACATTAGCTCCGGACATTAGCTCCGGACATTAGCTCCGGACAAAGCCACGGAAGTTGGCACAAATTGCAGGAAGTAGTATTCTAGGCAATTATATATTAGATATACTCATATAAACGCAAATATATCTATATACTCAGCTAGTTTATAATCAATTGCTCAACTTGACCACATGAGCTAGGCCAGATGGTTCCTTGGTATTTTCCAGACACCCAAAAAACAGAACTTAGGCCAGATGTCTTGAACTAATGTCTAAGAATCCTGCTAAATAGCAGGATAAATGTGACAGCTACATTTTAGTTGCTTAATCAGCATTCATATGTGCATTAATCACAATATTCTGTATATATATTTAGATAACCAATAACAGAGGAGCTAGACAATATGGTAATTAACTAACCACCCCTAACCTCCTCCTTTCTATATGCAATTATAAATCCATGTATGTACAATAAATCATCAGTATTGGTGGAATGTTATTGCCACAATATTGTGCAGTCTCATTCTTGAGTGCTCAAAATACTCAGTTTAATTGGGAATGGCCGCAGCACACAGGGATAGATTTATCCAAACCAAATTTCCATAACACCAGGTCCTTCGGTTCACAGGGGAGGTCACGGTGGCTGACCCGGTCCGTGGCCCTGGGACGTCCGTGTAAAAGGGAAAGGTCTTTAAAGGGGAAATGTTCGTGACGCCACCTGTGGTATTCGGTCAGGGTGACCAACGCTGCTTTAAGAGGTCCGCTGGGGTGATGTTATGGCAGCTAGATGGTATACTTCCCACAGGTAAAGTATATCCCCAGGGCTTCCCGGCGTGTAGATGGTGAGAGGCGCAGTGAAGAATGAGGACCATAGGTTGCAGTCTCTTTACCTTTACTGAAGACTTCAGCATCCACAGTCCAGAGCACCAGACCACAGGGTAGGCAGAGTCCGGCCGGTTTGGTGGCAAGTCCAGAGTTCCCTTGTCCAGGTGGAAATCAGTAGCCTTCCTCTACCGCTGCAGTGTTGTAGTCCCTACTGCTATGCTTCTCTTAAGGTCCTCACAACTGTTGTAGATGTTATTTCTCTCTCTCTCTGTCCCCTGGATAGGATAGGACAAACCCGTATGGCTGGTCGCTTGAGGCGGTTTATAGGGACTCTATAATGCCCCAGCCTCTAAGGGGTGCCACGGTGCCTCCTGGGTGTAGGGGCGGACAGGTAACGTGAAATTAGCTGTCCTGTGGGTCTCTGGAGCACGGCATAAAGGGTCGTTGCTCCCTCGGTGCTCTGGCTACCGGGATTCTGCCCCTCAGAAGGAGGCAGCCTGTGTAGGGCTGGTCCCCTTCTGATATCCACTCCTTTGCTACGACTTCTTTGCACGCTCGCTGCAATACAATTCTGCCTTCAATATCTCTTTCTAGGAGCTGCAACTCTCAGGGCATGCACAGCTCCGTGTCCTTCTTCCTCGATCTCTGACAGAATCCCACCCCTGCCAGGGACCAACTACCTGAGCAAAGCTCAGCCAGCAACTCCCTAGCGTTCCCTACAGGTCACCAGTTTTACCTAAGTGTGGGGAGTGACCTAATAAATAGGAGCAAGAGCTCCCCCTGGTGACATGGAGTGTGAAATGTGTTGCATGTTTGTGGTACCTGGATGCAGTTGTCCTTCTTTGCCTCCAAACGTAACACCACTCTCCCCTAGAGGAGAATGATATTACTGCAATGAGCAGGACCCTGGGGCGCTGCATAATAACTGTTAATTATGATGACTATCTCCAGAGGCCGGACCACTCTGGCTTCTCCCTGCTTTGTTCTCCTAGACTGATAGTTCCCCCTGTGCTTGTAATGACACTGAGTCCTAATGGTGTGTAATATGCGCTCTGTCAGGATGTCACTCTACTTGCTGATTCCAGCAATTGTCACGTGATCGATCATATGTGATTTGCAGACTTGTGGTGGCGTGCTGCCTGACATCTCCTCCTGCTCCTCACAGTTGAAAATTAGAACAAAGAAAGAAGCAGAAGGAGACATCAGGCAGCACGTGACCACATATTTAAATCTTTTCTCAATTCATTTTCTGTGGCACCCAAAAAAATCCAATCTATATACTTGACTATCTCCCAAAGTCTCCCAATGAGGAATCACCTGGCCATTGCTCCATTCTGACGGAGTTCTCAAGATATGTGGGTGTCCTAGCGGTTGGATCCCGATTGGATAGGTGATAGCTTCTAAAAAAGGAAATAATCCTATAAGTATGATTGCTATCAGAACCTAATGTGTGAACAGCATGAATTCTTCCTTTTGCAATGCCTATACTATAGGATATGTTGTGCCCTCATGTTTCTCTTCTCGCCTGGTATTACTAAATCCCATTGTACACGTGACCTGACTTTCATTGGTCCTGTATAATGAGGGTCCTCTGCACTACACAGGTGATAGTGTACACATGTATTTAGGAATATACATTTCTTCTATCAATCTATAGCTCCATTTATTGTCTTTTTGTGTACTTTCAGATTATGATGGCCCACTGCTTTAATAAGCTCTTAGACTTAACATTGAATGGACGGATTATCAAGGAGCAAACAAGTCAGGCTGTGAAGATCACTAATCCATGTAATATTAGTGCAGGATAATGACAGTTCTGCTTTGACAGACACTCCTTAGATTGGCAGCTAAAGCATACACATACTAGAGCCAGTACAGCCTTTACTGGTGTATACTGCAGGCGCTGCCTATTTGGGTACAGCTGTCTGCCAACCTTACAGCGTATATCCAATTTTGCATTCAAAATCCTTGTGTTGCTTCAAACTATCCACAGTAAAAATGATCCAATTTTTCAAATAGTCTTTGTCAAAGATCATAGGGGGGTCACGCAGATCCACCCTCTGTTACCTTTGTGTTATGTACAGCCCTCTGCTGCCCCCTATCATCAGGAGAATTATGCAATTGATGGACTGTCTATTGACAGAGGAGTCAGCAGCTGTTTCCACTACTAGGCCGATTATCGGGGAACTCAAAGTGAGCGTATTGTATATATACAATATGTATTCCATGCGATACCTTGGTAGTGTCACTGCTTACTCCACAGTAACCCAAGAAACAATATTAGCTGCCACCCCCAATCATTTTACAGGCCGATTAGACACCTGCTCGTAAGGCTTCAGGGTGTGGTTCACAGAGGAAGAGGAACAGAACTGTTAAATTTTATTTTTAATCCAGCAAAATAGGCAGTACTTATAAAAAAATATACAAAAGATTTTTGCGGCACCCCAAGGTCCTGGTCGTCGCAGTGGTATTGCTTTCCACTTGGGGAGAGTGATGCTACGTTTGGAGGCAAGAAAGGATAACTGCATCCAGGTATCACAAACATGCAACACATTCACACTCCAGACCACCAGGGGGAGCTTCTGCTCCTATTTATTAGGTCACTCCCCATATATACAGTGGGGCAAAAAAGTATTTAGTCAGTCAGCAATAGTGCAAGTTCCACCTCTTTAAAAGATGAGAGGCGTCTGTAATTTACATCATAGGTAGACCTCAACTATGGGAGACAAACTGAGAAAAAAAAATCCAGAAAATCACATTGTCTGTTTTTTTAACATTTTTTTTGCATTTTACGGTGGAAAATAAGTATTTGGTCAGAAACAAACAATCAAGATTTCTGGCTCTCACAGACCTGTAACTTCTTCTTTAAGAGTCTCCTCTTTCCTCCACTCATTACCTGTAGTAATGGCACCTGTTTAAACTTGTTATCAGTATAAAAAGACACCTGTGCACACCCTCAAACAGTCTGACTCCAAACTCCACTATGGTGAAGACCAAAGAGCTGTCAAAGGACACCAGAAACAAAATTGTAGCCCTGCACCAGGCTGGGAAGACTGAATCTGCAATAGCCAACCAGCTTGGAGTGAAGAAATCAACAGTGGGAGCAATAATTAGAAAATGGAAGACATACAAGACCACTGATAATCTCCCTCGATTTGGGGCTCCACGCAAAATCCCACCCCGTGGGGTCAGAATGATCACAAGAACGGTGAGCAAAAATCCCAGAACCACGCGGGGGGACCTAGTGAATGAACTGCAGAGAGCTGGGACCAATGTAACAAGGCCTACCATAAGTAACACACTACGCCACCATGGACTCAGATCCTGCAGTGCCAGACGTGTCCCATTGCTTAAGCCAGTACATGTCCGGGCCCGTCTGAAGTTTGCTAGAGAGCATTTGGATGATCCAGACGAGTTTTGGGAGAATGTCCTACGGTCTGATGAAACCAAACTGGAACTGTTTGGTAGAAACACAACTTGTCGTGTTTGGAGGAAAAAGAATACTGAGTTGCATCCATCAAACACCATACCTACTGTAAAGCATAGTGGTGGAAACATCATGCTTTGGGGCTGTTTCTCTGCAAACGGGCCAGGACGACTGATCCGGGTACATGAAAGAATGAATGGGGCCATGTATCGTGAGATTTTGAGTGCAAACTTCCTTCCATCAGCAAGGGCATTGAAGATGAAACGTGGCTGGGTATTTCAACATGACAATGATCCAAAGCACACCGCCAGGGCAACGAAGGAGTGGCTTCGTAAGAAGCATTTCAAGGTCCTGGAGTGGCCTAGCCAGTCTCCAAATCTCAACCCTATAGAAAACCTTTGGAGGGAGTTGAAAGTCCGTGTTGCCAAGCGAAAAGCCAAAAACATCACTGCTCTAGAGGAGATCTGCATGGAGGAATGGGCCAACATACCAACAACAGTGTGTGGCAACCTTGTGAAGACTTACAGAAAACGTTTGACCTCTGTCATTGCCAACAAAGGATATATTACAAAGTATTGAGATGAAATTTTGTTTCTGACCAAATACTTATTTTCCAACATAATATGCAAATAAGATGTTAAAAAAAACAGACAATGTGATTTTCTGGATTTTTTTTCTCAGTTTGTCTCCCATAGTTGAGGTCTACCTATGATGTAAATTACAGACGCCTCTCATCTTTTTAAGTGGTGGAACTTGCACTATTGCTGACTGACTAAATACTTTTTTGCCCCACTGTATATATACTGTAACTGGTTGTCTGTAGGCAAAGTCAGTCAGTTCCAGACAGGAGTTCCTAACAGAGCTCCAGACAGGAGTTCTGGAGGGAGTTCCAGACAGTAGTCTGAGGAGGACGGAAGGTTAAAGGAGCTGTGCATGCCCTCAGAGCTGCAGCTCCCAGAAACAGACATTGAAAGGCAGAACTGTATTGCAGCGAGCGTGAAGAAAGTCGAAGCAAAGGAGTGGATACCAGAAGGGGGCCAGCCCCGCTCAAGCTGTCTCCTTCTGAGGCGCAAAATCCCGGTAGCCGGAAGTAAGGACCTATACTCCTTATTTCAGAGTCTGGCAAGACAGCTAATTGCAGGTTACCTTTCTGCACATACACCCAGGAGGCACGGTGACACCAGAGCTGGGTTATCTAAGAGACCTTGTAGACAGGCTCAAGTCAACAGTCATACGGGTTTTGTCCTATCCTATATGGGAGACAGAGAGAGCACATCTGTGAGACCCTTATGTGAAGCCATAGGCAGTAAGGGGCTACACTACTGGAGCAAGGGAAGGCTACTGATTTCCACCAGGACAAGGGAACTCTGGACTTGCCTCCAAACCGGCCGGACTCTGCCTGCCCTGTGATCTGGTGCCCTGGACCGTGGATGCTGAAGTCTTCAGTAAAGGTAAAGAGACTGCAACCTTGTGTCCTCGTTCTTCAGCGCGCCTCTCATCATACCACCATCCATACACCGGGAAGAACTGGGGACATACTTCACCTGTGGGAAGGTATACCATCTAGCTGCCATAACATCACCCCAGCGGGCCCCTTAAAGCAGCGTCGGTCACCCTGACCGAATACCACAGGTGGCGTCACGAACATAAACTCTATCCCTTTAAAGACCTTTCCCTTTTACATGGACATCCCAGGGCCACGGACTGGTTCAGCCACCGAGACATCCCCCTGTGAACCGAAGGACCCGGTACCGAGTACCCCACTGCCCTTGGGGTGCGATCCATTTTATAAAGGGGACAAACAATACAGCATCTACAGTTGCAGAATATAAAGAGATAAACAACTGTCACGGGAAGCCTAGGTAGGCTAAAGCTAATAACCCGGGCCCCTGCGATTTCCCTTAGACTAGGGAAACCCTGTCTGTCCCTCTCCCAGAGATTACACTGATGGTGTGCTTGTCTGGGCCGCCAGGCCTGCCCCTGACTCCTGTTTCAGTACTAATCTGAAACCTCCACCCTCCACTCAGTGATAATTCCTCACACCAACCCCTACAGAAAGCACAGACACGGAAAACCAAAAACGCACCACGCCGCAAACACACTCAGGAAAACACTATAATGTGCACAGGGCAAAACAAGACACAAATAGGAAGGAGAAACATGACAAAGGATCATACACCACCAGATATGATATTTCCACTCCAAGACCACCACTCCGAACCGAGATCACCAGATACAAGACACAAGCTATAATCGGCGACGCCCAAATTTCAGAAGAACTATTTAAAGGCCGTGGGCGTGACCCAGCCTCCAATCCGAGTACCAGCTAGATTAACCCCGGACAACCTAGATAGTGGACGAATGCAGAATTACCGCTGTCTGTCGGACGCCCTAGTGTGAATAGCGTCCGACATGACAACAACAGAAACGTACTAAATCTAGTCAAAGAAATGGCTCAGAGCTTAGTGAAGGGAAGCGCTTCAATTAAAAACATGTTCAATACCTACAGCAAAGTATGACTTGCACGGAGTGACCAGGAACAATATTTGGTATTTGCCTTTTGTTAATACAAATTAACTCCCCTCTCATAACAGGGCTGGTCCTGGGATGTGGCATCAGTTTCAGAAGATTATGAGATTATCTCCTTTCCAGCTGGCGAAGGTTGACTTCCAAACCTCAGGTGTATGGTTGGCCTCATAGGTGCTTGCTATCTGTGCAGTCTTTGTAGCCTCTTTTGACTCCTAGTCCAGCACTGCTGTCACACCTCCACAGGGCAAAGATGAAAAAGCTAGTCCTTCACCATCTGGTCCTTCAGTTCCTCGAAGGTAGTAACCGATAGCCCTTGGGCCCATTACTCGAGGTTCTTTCTGAACCCATCCACCACATCACTGTAGCTATCGTGGGGTCCATGCTGGAGAGCTTGGAAATTTTTACAGTATACCTCAGGAGTCAATTGATATTTCCTGATCAGGGCCTTTTTGATGGCCTCATAGTCTCTGTCTTGATCTTGAGGAAGAGAGGCGAACACCTCCAGAGCTTTTCCTAGGAGCTCTCAGGGTAAATATTGGGCCCACTGATCCTCGGGAAGCTGATACTGTCTGCAGGCCTTTTCAAACCACTTCAGAAATATGTACAAGTCCTCGTCCCTTTCCATCACAGGAAAATGCTCAGTCTGGGGTTTAAAGTTGGTTACATTGCTGGACTTACTCAGTGGGGAAAATCTGTGAATCTGGATTTTTGTCAACTTCAGCTTGTGCACTGTCTGAGCTTGTCGCTCTCGTGCGGAAGCCTCTCCCTCTTGAAATTGCAGAATCAGCTTCTGTTGTCCCTCATGATCATCTGGGCTGAGTTGCCATAAGGCCATCTGCAGGTGAGGGTCCACACAACTCTCATTGCTGATGTGGCTTGCATCCACAGGTGGGACCTCTGCAGTAGAACCTTTTATGCCCTTGCTTGCCTCCCATTCATCAGGGCTCAGGTGAGTGGCTTATACTGCATCAACTTGCAGCAAATCTGTAATTATTTGCTGCCTGGTTTTGCCTGTGAACTCAATCTATATCGTCCTACAGATGTCAGCAAGAACTTCCTTGGTATGCTGTTTTTACCAGACCTCCCCAACTGCAGCCATAATTGCCAAACAAAATATAAGACAGAAAAACTAGAGAGGGGTGTAACTGTTACATGTACAGTAATATCCCAGGTAAAAAAAAATAGAACAATGAGTCTGATCATCAAAACTCTATATAAGTGCAATAGTCACGAATGGCACTTTAAAGACAAGCGGTTTCCCAGTACCAGTGTCAGGGCCGGATTTAAGAGGTGGGTGGCCCGGGGCCCATTTTGGAGGGAGACTCGTTTTTCAAGATGCTGCAATATGTAATGCAAAAACACAAAATGAAACGAACGCAAGTTTATTTACAAAAATCATTTACGCAGGGTAATTTAAGTAAAATCATTCATTTTTTACAATCCAGGCACTTTCCTTGATTTGTGTGCTGCAAAATCACTAATGATGTCACCAAAGTCCAATTCACGCAGTATATCTGACCTTTTCAACCCTTGAAGTCCTGAAAGGGCGTTAAAGATTATAATATGTACACATGTATGTATGTATGTATATTGTAGAAATTTGGGCTGTCTATATCAAAGACTACTGCTGGGCTCTATATGTCAGAGGCTTCTGCTGGGCTCTGTATGTCAGAGGCTTCTGCTGGGCTGTATATGTATGAGAGGTTTCTGCTGGGCTGTATATGTATGAGAGGCTTCTGTTGGGCTTTATATGTCAGAGGCTTCTGCTGGGCTGTATATGTATGAGAGGCTTCTGCTGGGCTCTATATGTCAGAGGCTTCTGCTGGGCTCTATATGTCAGAGGCTTCTGCTGGGCTCTATATGTCAGAGGCTTCTGCTCGGCTCTATATGTATGAAAGGCTTCTGCTGGGCTGTATATGTATGAGGGGCTTCTGCTGGGCTGTATATGTATGAGAGGCTCCTGCTGGGCTGTATATGTATGAAAGGCTTCTACTGGGCTGTATATATATGAGGGGCTTCTGCTGGGCTGTATATATATATGAAGGGCTGCTGCCGGGCTGTATATATCAGAGGCTGTTTACCTGTATATAACAGAGGCTGTTGCTGTGCTGGCTGTATATATATATATATATATATATATATATGAGGGGCTTCTGCTGAGCTGTATATATATATATATATATATATATATAAAAGGGGCTGCTGCTGGGCTGTATATATTAGAAGCTGCTGTTGGGCTGTATATATATGAAGGGCTGCTGCCGGGCTGTATATATCAGAGGCTGTTGCTGTGCTGGCTGTATATAGAATAGAGGCTATGGGGCTGTATAAAGTGTATACACAGCACTATACTGTAAACAGGTCCACACTATATACATACAGTATACACAGACACACTGTAATGCAGGATATAGTGTGGACTTGTATATACAGTATGGTACTGTGTAGGACAGGACCTGCAAGAAAGATACACAGACAGAGACACACAGACACACACACGGACAGACACAGATCATACTCACCCACCGCGACACTGTGAAGACTAACCCACTTCACCTCTGGATCTTCAGTGACTGAAGATCCAGAGTGAAGTCCTGCCGCTCTCCGCGGTAGAGAATCCTCTTCTCGCGCCGACATTGTGGCTCCACCTCCTTCCTCAAAGGTAGCTGAACAAACTCTCATCTGATCTAATCCGAGGGCTCGATTATATAGCTGAATAGGTAGCGCCTAGAAGCTTCTGTTGGGATTGGAGAAGGCTGCCGCATGCCATAAGCTAAGCATTAGGTACAGGGAGGGTACTAAGGAAGTCTGGCTAGGCCAGCCAGGTCAGTGGATGCTGACGCAGGTCAGATGCCATGACTCTGCCGCTCTGTGCCAGCCACTGAGATGTAGGACCGTAGCCAGGTCCCTACACTTTCAATAGTTTCTCTTTTGTTAAATGTTCCTTATCATTAGAAATGGTTCACAGCAAAGAGATGTTTTTTCATGTTTTGAGATATTTATCCCTATATTGGTGGGAGGCCCCTGCTTGGTGGGTGGCCCAGTGCCAGGGCCCCTTGGGCCCACCCCTAAATCTGGGCCTGACCAGTGTGCTGTATGCTGTTGGGTTTATTATACTTGCTTGTAGGCCACAGCCCTCTGCTTCCTTTGGGCTTCTGTCCTCAGGAGCCACCGCACACAATGCATGGAACACCAGGTTTTTTGCAGCAATCAGACTTTTACTAAACAGTCCAAATTCATCAGGTGGATACAGGTTGGGTAGGGTACAGCAATTCAGGCTTCCTGCCTCCTTAGTGCAACTTCTCTTCTTTTCTGCCACACGTTTATTCTGGACTACCACCAAGCCCTTGATTCCATCAGTCTGAGGGATTTGCTGTCCACTGCGGCACTGCACCAAGGACTGGCCACCTGCTCCCCATGTAACTCCATGTCCACCAATTTCGTGATGTCAGAAGACCAGGCCCCCTTCATGGTACTTGGCCCGAGCTCTAAGCTCCAGATGCGGCGCCCCAGGGTCCTGGTCATCGTAGTGGTATTGCTTTCCTCTCGGGGAGAGTGATACTTTTTTTGGAGGCAAAGAAGGATAACTGCATCCAGGTATCACAAACATGCAACACATTTTACATTCCAGGCCACCAGGGGGAGCTCTTGCTCCTATTTATTAGGTCACTCCCCACATTGGTAAAACTGGTCACCTGTAGGGAAAGTTAGTCAGTTGCTAACTGAGTTCCGCTCAGTTAGTTGGTCCCTGGCAGGGGTGGGATCCTGTCAGAGAGTGAAGGAGAAGGACACAGAGCTGTGCATGCCCTCAGAGCTGCAGCTCCTAGAAAGAGACATTTGCAAGCGTGCAAAGAAGTCGTAGCAAAGGAGTGGATACCAGAAGGGGAGCAGCCATACACAGGCTGCCTCCTTCTGAGGCGCAGAAGCCCGGTAGCCGGAACACCGAGGGAGTAACGACCTTTATGCCTTGCTCCAGAGACCGCCAGGACAGCTAATTTCACGTTACCTGTCCGCCCTACACACAGGAAGCACGTTGGCAACCTTTGGAGGCCGGGGCGTGAAAGAGTCCCTATAAACAGCCTCTAGCCGCCAGTCATACAGGTTTGTCCTATCCTATATGTGGGACAGAGAGAGACATTACATCTGTGAGGACCTGATGTGAAGCCTTAGGCAGTAAGGAACTACAACACTGCAGCGCAAGGGAAGGCTACTGATTTCCACCTGGACAAGGGGACTCTGGACTTGCCTCCAAACCGGCCGGACTCTGCCTGCCTTGTGATCTGGTGCCCTGGACTGTGGATGCTGAATTCTTCAGTAAAGGTAAAGAGAATGCAACCTTGTGTCCTCATTCTTCTCTGCGCCTCTCACCATCCACCATCTACACACTTTGAAGCCCTGGGGGCATACTTCACCTGTGGGAAGGTATACCATCTAGCTGCCGTAACATCACCCCAGCGGGCCCCTTAAAGCAGCGTCGGTCACCCTGACCGAATACCACAGGTGGCATCACGAACACAAACTATATCCCTTTAAAGACCTTTCCCTTTTACATGGACGTCCCAGGGCCAAGGACCGGGTCAGCCACTGTGACATCCCCCTGTGAACCGCAGGACCCGGTACCGAGTACCCCACGGTCCCATGGGGGGCGCTCCACCAGACATTGTTTGAATGTCCATCAGGGATCTCCATTTGGCCACCTTCACCCTGAACATTTGGTTGGCCCATGCTGCCTCTAACAACTCACCCCACCTGAACCTGAACTCTCCTCCACACTTCACTGGCTGACACTGAACTCTCCCTAGCCAGGATATCAGTGCTAGAGCCCACCCACTGGGCTAATCCTATTAACCATTTCCTATCTTCCATGCTTAACCTACTTATCCTTATTCTCTATCTTATGCTGTCCTAGGCTTATCCATATGCTCTAGTCACATTATGCATGAATACCTTATATCTTACATGCAGTTCACCACCATAATACATTATATCTGTGATGCGAGTCACTATAGTAAATATTAGTCCCAGAAGTGGAGAGAAGGGCTACAATAACATATAGCAAAAATATGTAAAGGTAGGTCAAACAATCCGACGTCATGTCAAGGAAATGGCGGGGTGCAACCAGGGGAAGTCAGAGAAAAAATTCAATTCACGGGCTGAAGTCAAGAAAACCAGAA
Source organism: Ranitomeya imitator (assembly GCF_032444005.1). Taxonomy (NCBI): domain Eukaryota; kingdom Metazoa; phylum Chordata; class Amphibia; order Anura; family Dendrobatidae; genus Ranitomeya; species Ranitomeya imitator. The sequence goes on from NC_091282.1 coordinate 633,296,487, forward strand.
AGGCAAGACAGTTTACAGGCAGCAGGCACAAGAGAAGTCAGGTCACATGCAAAGAGTCAAAGTCCAGGAAGAAAATAAAGTCAGGCTGGGTCATGCACAGAGCACAGAGGGATCAGTCTTACACAGACAGCAGCAAGTGTACGATTGACATTGGATGGAGGCGCTATCATGCTTAAGTAGAAGACTAATCAAGGATGATTGCAGTACAGACCCAGCACAACCAAAAGAGACTGAGAGCCCCTACACAAAGTAACGTATCAGACAGGAACAGAGTGCAGATCGTGATAATATCACACTATGTTAGACACATGTTATTTCACATATAAAACTCACAACAGTATCCACATAGCATGCTGTTGTCTTCAGGGGCAGGAACGAAGTAAGGCAGTCCACATCCCTACATCTCTGCCAAATCCTCTCACGTATTCTGAAAGTTTTCAGTGACAGGAATGATTAATTAGACAAGACCACTGATGCTTTGTAATATCCCACTGCTTGCCACCAATTGTCAATGATCACAGCCGGGAAGGATGGCACAGATCCCACTGCTGCCACCAATTAGTCAGCGGAGGAGGAAGAGTCATGCACATCCACCCACTGTTACCTTTGTGCCATGAAGAGTCCTCTGCTGCCCCCTATAATCAGGACATTTACTCCATTGACCGCCAATTAACGGAGGAGGCTGAGGCTGTTACTACTACTAGGCCAGTTATTGGAGAACTCAGTTATACAACCGATTACAAAGCATGGAATATATATATATATATACCTTGGTACGGTCACTAACAACTCCACAATAACTCAAGAAACATTATTATCTGCCACCACCAATCGTTTTTCAAGCCGATTGGACACCAGTTACAAGTAGCGTATGACTTCAGGGTGCGGTTTACAGAGCAAGAGGAACAGAACTATTCAATTTTATATTTAATTTAGAAAAATAAGCAGTGTTTATAAAAATACAGCTATGGCAAAAATTAAGAGACCACTGCAAAGTTTGTCTGATTTTTCTCTTTATGGGTATATTTTTGAGTAAAATGTAAATTGTTATTTATTCTATAAACTATAACATGTCTGCGAAGTTCCAAGCAAAAAATTTTGTATTTATTTTCTGAAAATGAGAAATGGTCAAAATAACAAAAAAATGCATTGCTTGTAGACCTCAAATAATGTGAAAAAACAAGTTCATAATCATTTGGAAACAACAAAACTAATGTTTTCACTCAGGAAGAGTTCAGAAATCAATATTTTGTGGAATAACCATGATTTTTAATTACAGCTTTCATGCATCTGGGCATGCTTTCCACCAGTCTTTCACACTGCTTTTGGGTGACCTTATACCACTCTTGGTACAAAAATGTAAGCAGTTCTTTGTTTGATGGCTTGTGACTATCCATCATCCTCTGGAATTACATTCCAGAGGTTTTCAATGGGGTTCAGGTCTGGAGATTGGGCTGGCCATGACAGAGATTTGATGTGTTGGTCTTTCATCCACACCTTGATTGACCTGGCTGTGTGGGATGGCGCATTATCCTGCTGGAAAAAACAGTTCTCAGAGTTGGGGAACATTGCCTGAGCAGAAGGAATCAACTGTTTCTCCAGGATAACCTTGTATGCGGCTTGATTCATACGTCCTTCGCAAAGATTAATCTGTCTAATTCCAGCCTTGCTGAAGCATCCACAGATCATTAGTGATGAGCGAGAATACTCGTTACTCGAGATTTCCCGAACACGCTCGGGTGTCCTCTGAGTATTTTTTAGTGCTCAGAGATTTAGTTTTCATCACCGCAGCTGAATGATTTACATTTGTTAGCCAGCTTGATTATATGTGGGGATTCCCGAGCAACCAGACAACCCCCACATGTACTTACGCTGGTTAGCAGCTGTAAATCATGCAGCTGTATCATCAAAAACTAAATCTCCAAGCACTTACAAATACTCGGAGACCCCCCGAGCATGCTTGTGAAATCTCGAGCAACGATTATACTCGCTCATCACTACAGATCATCACCGATCTGTACGCCTCTCCAGGTCTCCGTCTAACCATTAGACAACCAGGTGTTGGGCAAAGCTGAAAATTAGGCTCATTAGAGAGACCTCTATGGTCCAATCCTTATGGTCTTTGGCAAACTTCAGCCTGACTCTCCTTTGCTTGTCATTGATGAAAGGCTTTTTTCTAGCTTTACATGCGTTGAATCCTGCCTCTAGGAGGCTGTTACAAACTGTCCTTGCTATGCACTTCACCCCAGCTGCCATTTGCCATTCCTTTTGGTCACTTGATGTCATCCTGAGGTTGCTGAGTGACATTCGAATAAGATGATGGTCATCCAGGTCAGTGGAGAGTCGTTTTTGCCCTCTGCCGGTCTGAAGCTTTGTTGTCTCCAATGTCTGCTGCTTGACTTTGTTGTAATGTACTGCCATCTTAGAAATTTTAAGGATGGAGGCAACATGATGCTCACTGTGTTCCTCTGCTAGTAAAGCCAGAATTGAGCCCTTCTTTTCCTCACTCAAGATTTTTCTTTTCAACTCATTTGGCATGGTTAAGGCTGTGTGCACACGTTGCTGATTTTTTCGCTATAAAACACTATAAAACCGCAAAAAAACAGCATACATTAAGCATCCCATCATTTAGAATGAATTCCGCAATTTCTGTGCAAATGATGCATTGTGGTAAAAAACGCAGCATGTTCATTAATTTTGCAGTTTATTGGCGGATTTCCCACTATATAATGCATTGGGAAATGTCCGGAAAAATCCGCAAAAAAAAACCCGCACCAAAAACGTGGAAAAAGGTTCTTCAAAGTAGCCACCTTTTGCTTTGATGACTACTTTGCACACTTTTGGCATTATCTTGATGAGCTTCAAGAGGTAGTCACCGGGAATGGTTTTCACTTCACAGGTGTGCCCTGTCAGGTTTAATAAGTGGGATTTCTTGCCTTATAAATGGGGTTGGGACCATCAGTTGTGTTGTGCAGAAGTCTGGTGGATACACAACTGATAGTCCTACTGAATAGACTGTTAGAATTTGTATTATGGCAAGAAAAAAGCAGCTAAGTAAAGAAAAACGAATGCCCCTCATTACTTTAAGAAATGAAGGTCAGTCAGTCTGAAAAATTGGGAAAACTTTGAAAGTGTCCGCAGTGCAGAAAAACCATCAAGCGCTACAAAGAACCTGGCTCACATGAGGACCGCCCCAGGAAAGGAAGACCAAGAGTCACCTCTGCTTCTGAGGATAAGTTTATCCAAGTCACCATCCTCTGAAATCGCAGGTTAACAGCAGCTCAGATTAGAGACCAGGTCAATGCCACACAGAGTTCTAGCAGCAGACACATCTCTACAACAACTGTTAAGAGGAGACTTTGTGCAGCAGGCCTTCATGGTAAAATAGCTGCTAGGAAACCACTGCTAAGGACAGACAGCAAGCAGCAGAGACTTGTTTGGGCTAAAGAACACAAGAAATGGACACTAGACCAGTGGAAATCTGTGCTTTGGTCTGATGATTCCAAACTTGATATCTTTGACTACAACCACCGTGTCTTTGTGTGACGCAGAAAAGCTGAACGGATGGATTCTACATGCCTGGTTCCCACGTGAAGCATGGAGGAGGAAGTGTGATGGGGTGGGGGTGCTTTGCTGGTAACACTGTTGGGGATTTATTCAAAACTGAAGGCATACTGAACCAACATGGCTACCACTGCATCTTGCAGCGGCAAGCTATTCCATCCGGTTTGCGTTTAGTTGGACCATCAATTATTTTTCAACAGGACAATTACCCCAAATAAACTCCCAGGCTGTATAAGGGCTATTTGACAAAGAAGTAGTGTGATGGGGTGCTACGCCAGATGACATGGCCTCCACAGTCACCAGACCTGAACAGAATCGAGATGGTTTGGGGTGAGCTGGACCGCAGAGTGAAGGCAAAAGGGCCAACAAGTGCTCAGCATCTCTGGGACTCCTTCAAGATTGTTGGAAGACCATTCCCGGTGACTACATCTTGAAGCTCATCAATAGAATACCAAGAGTGTGCAAAGCAGTCATCAAAGCAAAATGTGGCTACTTTGAAGAACCTAGAATATAAGACATAATTTCAGTTGTTTAACACTTTTTTGTTAAGTATATAATTCCACATGTGTTAATTCATAGTTTTGATGCCTTCATTGTGAGTGTACAATTTTCATAGTGATGAAAATACAGAAAAATCTTTAAATGAGAAGGTGTGTCCAAACTTTTGGTCTGTACTGTATATATATATATATATATATATATATATATATATATACAGTGCCTACAAGTAGTATTCAACCCCCTGCAGATTTAGCAGGTTTAATAAGATGCAAATAAGTTAGAGCCTTCAAACTTCAAACAAGAGCAGGATTTATTAACAGATGCATAAATCTTACAAACCAAAAAGTTTTGTTGCTCAGTTAAATTTTTATAAATTTTAAACATAAAAGTGTGGGTCAATTATTATTCAACCCCTAGGTTTAATATTTTGTGGAATAACCTTTGTTTGCAATTACAGCTAATAATCATCTTTTATAAGACCTGATCAGGCCGGCACAGGTCTCAGGAGTTATCTTGGCCCACTCCTCCATGCAGATCTTCTCCAAGTTATCTAGGTTCTTTGGGTGTCTCATGTGGACTTTAATCTTGAGCTCCTTCCACAAGTTTTCAATTGGATTGAGGTCAGGAGACTGACTAGGCCACTGCAACACCTTGATTTTTTGCCTCTTGAGCCAGGCCTTGGTTTTCTTGGCTGTGTGCTTTGGGTCGTTGTCTTGTTGGAAGATGAAATGACGACCCATCTTAAGATCCTTGATGGAGGAGCGGAGGTTCTTGGCCAAAATCTCCAGGTAGGCCGTGCTATCCATCTTCCCATGGATGCGGACCAGATGGCCAGGCCCCTTGGCTGAGAAACAGCCCCACAGAATGATGCTGCCACCACCATGCTTGACTGTAGGGATGGTATTCTTGGAGTCGTATGCAGTGCCATCCAGTCTCCAAACGTCACGTGTGTGGTTGGCACCAAAGATCTCGATCTTGGTCTCATCAGACCAGAGAACCTTGAACCAGTCAGTCTCAGAGTCCTCCAAGTGATCATGAGCAAACTGTAGTTGAGCCTTGACATGACGCTTTGAAAGTAAAGGTACCTTACGGGCTCGTCTGGAACGGAGACCATTGCGGTGGAGTACGTTACTTATGGTATTGACTGAAACCAATGTCCCCACTGCCATGAGATCTTCCCGGAGCTCCTTCCTTGTTGTCCTTGGGTTAGCCTTGACTCTTCGGACAAGCCTGGCCTCGGCACGGGAGGAAACTTTCAAAGGCTGTCCAGGCCGTGGAAGGCTAACAGTAGTTCCATAAGCCTTCCACTTCCGGATGATGCTGCCAACAGTGGAGACAGGTAGGCCCAACTCCTTGGAAAGGGTTTTGCACCCCTTGCCAGCCTTGTGACCCTCCACGATCTTGTCTCTGATGGCCTTGGAATGCTCCTTTGTCTTTCCCATGTTGACCATGTATGAGTGCTGTTCACAAGTTTGGGGAGGGTCTTAAATAGTCAGAAAAGGCTGGAAAAAGAGATAATTAATCCAAACATGTGAAGCTCATTGTTCTTTGTGCCTGAACTACTTCTTAATACTTTAGGGGAACCAAACAGAATTCTGGTGGGTTGAAGGGTTGAATAATAAATGACCCTCTGAAAAGACTTTTCACAATTTAAAAAAAAATAAACAAAGAAATAACATTCTTTTTTGCTGCAGTGCATTTCACACTTCCAGGCTGATCTACAGTCCAAATGTCACAATGCCAAGTTAATTCCAAATGTGTAAACCTGCTAAATCTGCAGGGGGTTGAATACTACTTGTAGGCACTGTATAATTTATATATATATATATATATATATATATATATATATATATATATATATTATAGGTACACTTCAACCGTGAAGAATCGTAAAAATAAAAAATTTAAAATATCACATTGTATGATTTTTAAATGATTAAATTGCATTTTATTGCATGATATGCGCATTTGATCACTAACCAACCAATAAGAATTCTGGCTCTCATGGACCTGTTAGTTTTTCTTTAAGAAGCCTCCTACTCTACACTCATTACCTGGATTAATTGCACCTTTTTGAATTTGTTTCCTGTATAAAAGACATCTGTCCACACAATCACACTCCAACCTCTCCACCACGGCCAAGACCAAAGAGCTGTCTAAGGACAGCAGGGGCAAAATTGTAGACCTGCACAAGGCTGGGATGGGCTACAGGACAATAGGTAAGCAGCTTGGTGAGAAGGCAACAACTGTTGGCACAATCATTATAAAATGGAAGAAACACAACATGACTGTCAAACTTCCGCAGTCTGGGGCTCCATGCAAGATCTCGCCTCTTGGGGTAAGGATGATTCTGAGGAAGGTCAGTAATCAGCCCAGAGCTACACAGGAGGACCTGGTCAATCACCTGAGGAGAGCTGGGACCACAGTCTCAAACATTGCAGTTAGTGATGCACATGTCCAGGCCTGTTTGAAGTGCACCAATGTCCACCTGATGATCTCGAAGAGACATGGGAGAAGGTCATTTGGTCAGATGAGACCAAATTAGAATTTGTTGGTATAAACTCCACTTGCTGTGTTTGAAGGAAGAAGGATGAGTACAACTACAAGAACACTGTCCCAAACGAGAAGCATGGTGGGGGAAACATCATACGTTGGGGGTGCTTTTCTGCAAAGAGGACAGGATGACTGCACCGTATGGAAGGGAGTATGGATGGGGCAATGCTTCGCAAGATTATCCATCCTCCACCAAAATTTGCAGCGGAAATAATGCAGTCAGGTGGTTAATTCTCTCTTGGAATTCACCAAACCCAAACTTATCCATCACAAACGTGTGATCCATCACTGCACAGAACACATTTTCTCCAGAGTCCAGTTGTGGCGGTTTTATACCACTAGATCCGACGCTTGGTATTGTGCTTGGTGATGTATGGCTTGATGCAGCTGCTCAGCACAGTTTTGGGGCCTCATAATTATTGCAGTAGAAGTGCAGAAGATATCGGTTCTACTTGTAGTTGATTCTTGAAAGTAGGTAAATATGGTTAGCCAGAGGTGACACTGGTCTTGCGTAACACATCATTGTTTTAGTGAATTATCATGGTGCATAAGATTAAAAGTTAAATTACAAAATTTTCTCTGCCACATCTGTATGAAATGTTAAAAAAGGATTTTACCTTGATTTCACTGCTTTTGCAGGAGAACCAATAATGTCTGTCTGGGATCAGGGAGTGCTGTCCTGTTAATTTACGGAAGCCCGACCTCGCCATCTAGTGGTCACGAGCAGGCTGAAATGCCTGATCTGAGCATTGTTACAGGAGGTGTCAGGGTAGAAATGTAAGCATAATTTCGTATGCAGCGCAAGGTGGCACCTCTATCTCTAATTGCATTGTGACAAAATAGTGTCTCTCCGCATTTTACACCTCAGTGAGCAAAGCAAGTGTCACTTATTTGCTTATGGAGATAGGATATTACCGCACAGGGTTCATCAAGTGAACACAAACTAGCATTTCTTTTTGGTATTGCTGTGTATCCAGAGCTGTATTTCTTTCATTTGTTACCCTACCCATTTAGATAGAATATTGAACGTCCTTATTTAGAAATTGTGCCCCATCTAACAAGGCCCTTTACAACCTTAAATCCCAATGTAAAGTAATAATTCATATTAAAACCATTAATAATTTCTACGTGCAATACCATATCTGGCCATGTGGTGTGCTGTTGCGATGCAACATGACCATGACAATCAAAGAGGACACTCTTACCACATTGTAAAATGTGTAGTTATTACGTGTAATTTCTGATCTCCATTAGCGAGTTTTCAGTAGGGCCAGAACCAAAAAAGCACACTCATCGAGGGTAGTAAGAGGCTGTGATAATGCGAGACAGTTCAGCTGCCTGTCATAAACCAGGAACACCAGATTGGACACTGGTACTGAATCAAACCAACTCTAGACCACCAGGAATGCTAGCATTAACTATCATAGTAGTCTAGATCCCTTAAATGACATTGACTTTCAGGGTTAATTACACTACTTCTTTGGGGTACAAAAAGTAAAGTGTTGAGATACACTGCCCTATGTCACCCTAGACCACTGGGGATATTATCTATAAACTCTTAACTTTAAAGTCACTATCAGTTATTTTACAGAGGCCCTATAGATATAAGGGCCCCAATACCCCCTGAACAACGTGACAACATTTCCAAGAAGATTAAAGGGCTTTTCCTAAAACTATATATCATAAACCTATCATTGTTGGTGGTGCAAAGTCTTGTGTATGAATGGAGCACTAGTGAGCATGTGTGACCACACCTATAGGAGTGATGGTCGCACATGCTCATTGCTTATTTATTCACACTGGAGATTTTTGGCCCCAATTCTTTGGACGAGTGATGGTTTCAGCAGCTGGCCCCAAGCAACCTTAAACTTACCTACTATCCTGTGTATAGATAATGTATACAAGTGCTTCTCACCAAATTAGAATATCATCAAAAAGTTAGTTTATTTCAGTTCTTCAATACAAAAAGTGAAACTCATATATTTTATAGAGTCATTACAAACAGAGTGATCTATTTCACGCGTTTATTTCTGTTATTGTTGATGATTATGGCTGCCGTCACACTAGCAGTATTTGGTCAGTATTTTACATCAGTGTTTCTCAGCCAAAACCAGGAGTGGGTGATAAATGCAGAAGTGGTGCATATGTTTCTATTATACTTTTCCTCTGATTGTTCCACTCCTGGTTTTGGCTTACAAATAATGATGTAAAATACTGACCAAATACTGCTAGTGTGACGGCAGCCTATGGCTTACAGCCAATGAAAACCCAATCGTCATCATTTCAGTAAATTAGAATACTTTATAACACCAGCTTGAAAAATGATTTTAAAATCCGAAATGTTGGCCTACTGAAATGTATATTCAGTAAATGCACTCAATCCTTGTTCAGGGCTCCTTTGGCATGAATTACTGCATCAATGCAGTGTGGCATGGAGGCGATGAGCCTGTGGCACTGCTGAGGTGTTATGGAAGCCAGTGTCCCACTGCAGCTCTACAGGTAAATGCAAACTCCACAAGGTGGCAGCAGAGGGGAGAGAGGAATGAAATCCTGCTGAGAGCAGACCAGCAGAACTGCAACGAGGCTACCTCCAGGTGGCAGCAAAATAGTCAAACAAGCCGGGTAGATACCAGAGAGTAGCGTAGTACCAAGGGGAAAATCACACACAGAGTCAGAGGAGACCCAAGAGGTGAGTACCATTCAAAAGCAGAAGTACAAGAAGGAAGAGATAGAGTCAGGGAAAACACAGAGTCAGGGCAGGTAGAGAGGAATAAACACACGGGCAAAGTCAGCTAAATGCAGCAAGACCAATCAGGGTTTTATCAGAGTAAGCTACACTATGCGTGAAGGGACGCCCTGCGGAGACTGACATGCGGCACGTCTTTCCAGACTGCAGCATGTCAATTTATCTTACGGACATGCTCAGTCTCCGCAAGATAAATTTCCCATCCAATGTATTGAGCGCGGTGATTCTGCATGGTTCAATGAACACATGCGGATTCACCTGCATTCAAAAGCCGGCAGCGCTGTGGATGGAGCAGTCATGTGTTGCATCCAAAGCGCTGTCGGTTCCTTACCATGGGAACATACCTTTAAACTGATGTGCTTTTAAGAGGTGCATGAGGTGTTGGTACATCCCCAAAAAGTCACATGCAGTGGAAAAAGTTAAAAAGATCCTTTCAAGAACATTTCCGGTAGGAGGTACATTGTTAAAGGGGTTTTCAATGCACTGTTTTTCTGCACTGCCTCTATCTTACTGCAGTTCTTTGACAGTGTTCAATGTGCACCCACTTCTCTGAAACGGAAAATGAGAGAAGCAGGAAAAGTTGATAGTAGGCACATGACCACAAATGACCACAAGTATGCACATCGTGATGACTTCTGGAGTAACAAACCAAATCTTGACTGTTTGCGTAGTGAACACTGTTAGGATTCAGCAATCTGCAGTGAGACAGAATCTCTGCAAGCTGACACAAATTGAAAGCAGTGGGTGGGGCTTTGTCTCTCTACAGTAAGCAGGGGTGTGTCTTTGTCACTTTACTGAAAGCAAGGGCGGGCTTTAGTCTCTCTACTTAAAGTAGGGGCCGGCCTTTGTCTCTATACAAGAAGTGGGGACAGGTCTTTGTCTCACTACTCCTTCTCTCCTGTCTGTGAAAAATGAATACAGTCATAACAGGACAGGCAAGGGCAAGCCACTGGAAAACAGCTGGAGCAATCCATGCTGGGAAGTGAGGAAAAGGAAGTCCCATCTCCCATAATGCTGGCAGAACGCTAATAAAGACAAATGGAACCTTCAATAAATTGGATGGCAAGGAAAAAAGCAGGAAAAAAGGACAAAAAGGACATTTCCAGGACATGTTAGACTGGTATGGTTTTAACTTGTGGTGGGATACGAGGGCAAAAAGTCCATAATTTTCTAGACGTTTCCTGTGAAAGGACAAGTACACTATACGATTTCATATTCATCACTATTTTACCCTTTACAATAATAAACCTCAATTGTCGACATTGGACAATACCTAACTTCAAAAAGTGGTCAGAGATTAAAAAAAATTTTTTGGAAACAGCGCCATCCTTGTTCTTAGGTGGTTCCTGGTATTCCAAAAAAATGTAAAAAAATAAATAAATAAAATAAACTTTTTTGTCTAATCTCAGAAATGAATCGAAGCATTTTTCACAGTCTGGGTTAACAAGACTGGTTTTACTGAGTAGATGCATTTAAATCATCATCGCCACGATCTGCACATGCTTATATAGATATAAAGCTTTTTTTTCTTCCCACACAATGGGAAGGTGACAGCGGCGCAATGTGAGTAGGCCTGTGAATTTGATTAATACGCATAATAAGGCTGTCACGGGAATGTATACATATAGTACGCGTGTCATCAATCTCCCGGCTGTAATAAATTCATCGCTTGTTCAGGCCGCTCCGACCAAGGAAACCACTCGACTGCATAAAAGGGAGCAAACAAAGCTAAAGCCTCCTCATCCTCTCGCTTCCAAAATGACAGCAACCCCTCTGGGTCACATGCGGCTGCTCATGTCACACTAGAGAGGAGACTCGGCAGCGACATTGCTGGAGCCCCACCGGGTGCTAGAATAACATCCCTTCTACAAGACGGCCCGGTGACGAATGAGTGCATATAGGCCTAGAGCAGAGCTGCAACACATTTGTTATATTAACATAGTAGTCACACGGGATCCTGAGTGTCCCTACTGCATCGGTGCAAATAAAAAGTACACCTGTGAGGCAGCAGTTATAACTGGTATGAATGGATGAGCGCCGTCCGAAAATTCAGTGGAGCAGTCCGAATCAGACTCTGGGGCACAACCCCCTACCTCATAAAGAAGACGTTACACAATTACTGTATATATATGGTATATACACACACGCACACACACACACAATCACACACACACACACACACATTTGTGTCTCTACATATTAATAATATCCCCTCTGTGACTCCATATATTAACCCCTTCAAGATGGAGCCCCTTTTTTGTGTTTCTGTTTTTCTCTCCCCTTCTTCTTGGAGCCATAACTTTTTTAATTTTCTGTCAATACGGCCATGTGAGGGCTTCTTTTTTTGTGGCCGAGTTCTACTTTTGAATGACACCAGAGGTTTTACTATATCATGTACTGAAAAACGGGAAAAAAATTCCAAGTGCTGTGAAATTGCAAAAAAACGTGCTATTCCACAACTGTTTATTGGATTTTTTTATCATGTTCACCAAATACTAAGACTGACCTGCTGTTATGATTCTCCAGGCCATTACGAGTTCATGGACAGCAAACATGTATAGGTTGTTGTTATTTAAGTGGTGAAAAAAAAATCCAAAGTTTGTTGGAAAAAAAAATTGAGTCATTTTACGAGAACAGTAGCGTCTATTTTTCATGATCTCGGGTTGGGTGAGGACTTATTTTTTGAGTGCCAAGCTAATGTTTTTAATTATACAATTTTGTTGTGGATTAGAGATGAGCGGTGTTCGAGTCGTTCGACGAACCGGAACAATTTGCTTAAAATTTGGCCGTTTGAGTTTCTGTTCAATAACTGTTCGTTCACCAAAAGCCTCGCTTGATTTGCACATTAAAACTGTTTATCATTGTAAATAGACTGTTTCAGTGTATTGTGGGGGGGATAGATCTGTGCTGAAATAACGCCGATCTCCATATTTTTTCTTTCCCACATTTACAGTGGGGCGGTGCAGTCTCTCAGCCTATCAGCAATGCACACACACAGCAATGTGCATGTGATGCATACAAGCAAGGGCATGTGTCATTGGCTGTGTATGTCACATGTCCTTGCCCTATAAGAACCAGCCATTTGCCCAGTCGCCACCATTTCCTCACTGCTGCAGCTTAGTGTTGGAGGGCACCGCTGCTCCTGTGGGCGCTATACAGACTAAGAGTGTTTTTTTGGAGCGAATTGTCAGAGAGATAGGTTTAGGGAGTCGGGAGGAGTCGGGACTAGTTGTAATATCAGCCTTTTTCAGGGTAGGTTACAGCAGTTCATAGCACTGTTTGTCAGGCAGGTCTGTGCCAGTGCTGTGCAAGTGATTGTCACAGATTTTGGTGTAATCTAGCTCAGCCAATGCTTTTGGGCTAGTAGCATTGTCTGATAGTCATCTGAGTAGCCCGCCTTTGAAACTAACTACACCGCCTGTGTATCTCAATTTTTACTGCATCTAACCCAGTTAACAGTTTTGGGCCTAGGAGCAGTGTCTGCACGTCAGCGGAGTAGCCCAACTGTGAAACTACCTACACCACCTGTGTATCTCTATTTTCACTGCATCTAATCCAGTTATTAGTTTAGGGCCTAGGAGCAGTGTCTGCACGTCAGCAGAGTAGCCTGCCTGTGAAACTAACTATACCACCTGTGTATCTCTATTTTCACTGCATCTAAGCCAGTTATTAGTTTAGGGCCTAGGAGCAGTGTCTGCACGTCAGCAGAGTAGCCCGCCTGTGAAACAAACTATACCGCCTGTGTATCTCTATTTTCACTGCATCTAATCCAGTTAATAGTTTTGTGTCTAGGAGCAGTGTCTGCATGTCAGCAGAGTAGCCCGCCTGTGAAACAAACTATACCGCCTGTGTATGTCTATTTTCACTGCATCTAATCCAGTTAATAGTTTTGTGTCTAGGAGCAGTGTCTGCACGTCAGCAGAGTAGCCCGCCTGTGAAACAAACTATACCGCCTGTGTATCTCTATTTTCACTGCATCTAATCCAGTTAATAGTTTAGGGCCTAGGAGCAGTATCTGCACGTCAGCAGAGTAGCCCACCTGTGAAACTAACTACACCGCCTGTGTATTGTTGCAGAGTGCGTCTTCTTGCAGTCACCGCTGTACTTAGGAAAGCTTCAATCAGCAAGATATCTTGAGTAAACAGTATTTACTTCATACTGGATAAACATGAGATACAATTCAGTGTCACACAGTCCGTGCACTGAAGACAACACATTCATGAAGAAAAGCAAAACCGAAAGTAAGAAAAGCAACCAACCACTGAGAGCTTCCCTCCCCACATTACAGCAAGTATATAACTTTACACACTATCGCCATCTGCTGTCTGGTTAGTATAAAGTCCTCCTTTCACTTATAATAAGTCCCAATCTGTTGCATATGCCAACACCCTTTCTCAACAGTAAGGACTTATTCAATCAAACCCAACTTTTTTATTAGTCTCTGATGTTTATCAGCATTCAACGCCTTCGTGAAAATGTCTGCTGTCATTTCTTCAGTAGGACAGTACTCTAACTTCAAGACTCCTTGTTCCTGATGATCTCTCAAAAAATGATATTTCACATCAATATGCTTGGTTCTTGGATTGACTCTTTCCATCTGAGCAAGAACAAGACATCCTTGATTGTCCTCTTTTAGTTTTGTTGGTGCCAACTGTGATTGTCCTAATTCTGTCAACAATTGTCTTAACCTCAGTACTTCTTGACTCGCGTGTGCTGCGGCAACATATTCTGCTTCTGTTGAAGATAGTGTGTTTGACAACTGGAGCAAATGTCTCATCATAGTCTTCTCCATATTTTTGAGAATACCCTTTAGCTACGAGTCTTGCTCGGTATCTTTCAGCTGTGCCATCTGTTTGGTATTTAACTTTAAAAATCCATTTACATCCTATGGTTTTTCTTCCTTCTGGTAAATCTGTCAGTGTCCATGTATTTGAATCTTGCATGGATTTAATTTCTGTTTCTGTTGCTTCTATCCATTTATTAGCTTCTTCCACTGGAAGTTTAGATATTTCCTCCCAAGAAGTAGGTTCATAGATTTTTATTGTGCTTGTCTTGTATGAGAGACGTTTTGGTGGTTTTCCTTTGTTCTCTCTCATTGAACGTCTTGGTTCTGTGTCTGTTTGTAGTTGTGATTCTTCACTTTCAGTATTTTGTTCTTCATTAACTTCTACTTCTTTCTCATCAGATATTTCTTCAGTTGTGTCATTATTGGTTTTCTCATTTTTTGTTTCAACTGAAATCATAATATCTTCATTCAAATCTTCAATGAATGTCACACTGTTACTCACCGTAACTCTGTCTGTTTTGGGATCTAGGATTCTGTATCCTTTGCAATTTTCACTATATCCAACAAATATTCCTTCCATGGATCTGTTTTGAAGTTTGGAACGTTTTTCTGTTGGAATGAATATAAAAACTTTACATCCAAAAACTTTTAAATGATTGACACTTGGTTTCATACCTTGCCACAGTTCATATGGAGTTTTTGTCAGTTTTCTAGAAAAAAGTCTGTTCTGTAGATAAGTAGCTGTCATTGCTGCCTCACCCCAATATTTCTCTGGTAGTTTGGAATTCGTCAGCATACATCTTATCATCTCTGTTAGAGTTCTGTTTTTCCTTTCTGCTACTCCATTTTGTTCAGGTGTGTATGGAACCGTTTTCTGGTGTTTTATTCCATTTTGTCTTAAGTAGTCTTCTATTCTGTGACTTGTAAATTCACCTCCATTATCACTTCTGATGACAATTGGCTTCCTTTGAAATTTGTTACTTGATCTTGTTACATAGTCTACAAGTTTATCAAAAACTTCACTTTTGTTTTTAATTAAGTATGTGACTGTGTATCTTGAGTAATCGTCTATAAAAGTCAACATGTATCTATTGCCTCCTGATGTAGTCACTTTCATGGGTCCACATACGTCAGTATGCACCAAATCAAGTGGTCTTTCGCTTTTCATCTCACTTTCTTTTGGAATAGATATCCTTGTGGCTTTGGATTTTATACAACAATCACATCTTATGGTAATTGAGCAATCTGATATCTTTAAATCTTTTGTCAATTCTTTTCTCTGTAGTTCCCTTATACTGTCAGGGTGTCTATGTCCTAGACGTCTATGCCACATGTGAATACAGTTTTTGTGATCATGTGTACATACCTTCATCTGTTCCTTTGGTGTGTCAAAATGATATAATTGTTAATCTGCCTTGACTTTGGTTATCACCTTGTTTCCTGCAATAATTGCACACTCATTGTCTTTGAATTTCACTGTAAGTCCTTTTGCTGTTAAACGTTTCACAGATAATAATCCGCCTTCCAATTTTGGAACATACAACACATCTTGTACAAGTATCTTTGAATCTTGCCCGAACTTGTTTGAACAATTTAGCATACCTTGTCCGATACCTTCTGCGGTTATTTTGCTTCCATCTGCGAGATAAATGGCTTCTTTCTTATCTAAATCAAGATCAGTAAAGAAATGCTTGTCACTTGTCATATGACTCGTTGCTCCTGAATCAATAAACCAACCAAGTGATGATTTCTTGTCTGTTACTTTAAATGTGCCATTCCAATTATTCTCACATGAATCGGAAATTGTGTTTTTGAACTTTCTCTGTATGCTTTTTATGTTGTCATTTTTGTTGTTCTGCTTTCCATATGGTACAGTCTTTCTTTAAATGACCTTTTTTCTTACATCTGAAGCATTCTCTTGTCTCTTTATTAAAGGGTTTTTGGAATTCTGTAGCTTTAAGAGCGTTTTCACTGTCCTTTTCAGTAGAAGAATCATGTCTTTGTTCTTTTCTTCTCTGATATTCATCTATTAGTCTTGTTTTCACAAAATCTAATGTAATGTCAGTTTCTGGTCTCGTCTCAAGGGCATTTATCAAGGCTGTATACGAATCTGGTAAACTGCACAACAATATAGCTGCAACATGACTTTCTTTAACATCTTCACCAATAGATCTTAGCTGTGATATCACTTCCATCATTGAGAATATGTGCTTCTGCATATCGTCATTTGCACTCAATCTCATACTGTACAGCTTTCTTAATAAAAATAACTTGTGATTCAAGCTAGGTCTTTCATACAGTTTTCTTAATGCTTCCCACATTCCCTTAGCTGTTTCTTCATTTCTTATATGTATTAATTGAGCATCATCCACTAATAAGCTAATGGTGGCTCTCGCTTTTATATCCTTCTTATCCCATGTCTGATTATCTTGATCAGTTCTTGCTGTAACAATTACTTCCCATAGATCATCCTTAGATAACAACATCTCTACTTTGAATTTCCATAACTGATAATTTTCACTATTCAGTTTAGCTACTGTAAATTTCAGTTCTGTGTTACTCATCATCTTTATATAGTCTTACTTGTTTAGAGAGTTGTACTGAAGATATTCTCCTGTATGTCCTGTGAATTCTCTGCAATTATATCCAGCTCCTGGGATGCTGAATTCCTCTGTCACTCTGTATCTGGATTTAGTTCCTTCTGTTTACAGAGCTTATCTGTGTGCTCCGTTATCTGGGCTATAAACCAGGATCCTTCTGCCTGAGCTTGTAGTGCAGACCTGTAGTGTCCGGGGTGCCTGGGTTGCCTGGAGTTATCTGGGGTTATCTGGGGTGATCTGGGGTGATCTGGGGTGATCTGGGCCCATAACCTGCAGAGTGCCTCTTCTTGCAGTCACCGCTGTACTTAGGAAAGCTTCAATCAGCAAGATATCTTGAGTAAACAGTATTTACTTCATACTGGATAAACATGAGATACAATTCAGTGTCACACAGTCCGTGCACTGAAGACAACACATTCATGAAGAAAAGCAAAACCGAAAGTAAGAAAAGCAACCAACCACTGAGAGCTTCCCTCCCCACATTACAGCAAGTATATAACTTTACACACTATCGCCATCTGCTGTCTGGTTAGTATAAAGTCCTCCTTTCACTTATAATAAGTCCCAATCTGTTGCATATGCCAACATGTATCTCTATTTTCACTGCATCTAATCCAGTTAATAGTTTAGGCCCTAGGAGCAGTGTCTGCACGTCAGCAGAGTAGCCCGCCTGTGAAACAAACTATATCGCCTGTGTATCTCAATTTTCACTGCATCTAATCCAGTTAATAGTTTTGTGTCTAGGAGCAGTGGCTGCACGTCAGCAGAGTAGCCCGCCTGTGAAACTAACTACACTGCCTGTGTATCTCTATTTTCACTGCATCTAATCCAGTTAATAGTTTTGGGCCCAGGAGTAGAGTTGAGCGACCTTGACCTTTTTAGAGTCGAGCCGGGTTTCGCGAAACCCGACTATCTCAAAAGTCGGGTCGAGTGAAATCGGCCGATTATGACGTAAAGTCGGGATCGACCAAAACACGAAACCCAATGCAAGTCAATGGGGCAGCATAGTCGGCAGTGAGTGGGGGCCAGGAAAACACCTAGAGTGCCCATTTTAATGTCAAAACCATCCATTCTTCTTAATGAAGCTTGTCAAGCGTAATTTACCTTATAATAATTGGAAGGCATTTGAAATTGGGGGTCATTTGGCTAAAGTTGTGGTGGGTAGGGCTGGTTCAAGTAATTAGTGGGCCCAGGAAATCTGGACCACGTCACGGCAGTGGAGCAGGGAGAGGTAAGTATTTCAACTTTGCCAGTGCTGTGAACCTGAGCAAGCAGGGGGGGCCCACTCGTTGGCATTGGCACTGGCACAGGGCCCCTCAAAGTACAGCGGTGTGTTTGCACGGCGGGGGCGCCTCCCACCGGCAGCAACACTTTTGCGTACCATGAGAGGCCCTGTGCCAGTGACGTCGCCAACTAGTATTCCTCCCCCCACCTGATGAAGGAACCTGCACTTTCATCTGCACCTTCCTGTTTGTCCCCGTGTAAGGTGGTATGGTATGCGGGAAGGGGGACCTGACTTTCAGCAGGGTCACAATCTTGCAGTGTAGCGTGCACGGGAAATGTTGCGTTATGGGTCAATGTACCAGCAGACTCATCTATCACTGGCTGGGCAATGGGCAGGATGAGGAGGAAACACAGATATAGGCCCAAAGAATAAGGTGGGCTAAATGCAGTTCAAAATTGGTAACACAGGACTAATCAGGGGGCATTGCAGTGGAGGACAACTGGAATGAGAGGCTGACACAGAGAGTAGGCCCAAATCAGTAAGTAGTGGAAATGCAGTTCAAAATTGGCAACAGTAGTAAACAGGCGGCACAGCTTTGTTCAGTGGAGAACAGCAAGGAGTGGCAGACACCGATAGTAGGCCCCAACCCAACTAGTAGGCCAAATGCAGTCTAACATTAACAACTACTTAACGAGCGCCTGAAAACGGAATTTCAGGACAGGAAACCAGGAGAACAGCAAGGAGCGGCAGACACCGATAGTAGGCCCCAAACCAACTAGTACGCCAAATGCAGTTGTTCCGTTTAACCACAATTTAATGAGAGCCTGAAGATAGAAGTTCAGGAAAGGCAACCTGGAGAACACCTTGGAGTGGAACACACCATCTCTCTACACCCCATACCCAATTTGTAGGTCTAATGCAGCGTAGTTTCCAACAACTACTAAACGAGAGCATGATGATCGAAGCATTGGCGAGGAAACCTGGGGAACACCTTGGAGTGGAACACACCATCTCTCTACAATGGAACACACCATCTCTCTACACCCCATACCCAATTTGTAGGCCTAATGCAGCGTAGTTTCCAACAACTACTAAACGAGAGCCGGAAGATCGAAGCAATGGAGAGGAAACCTGGGGAACACCTTGGAGTGTAACACACCATCTCTCTACACCCCATACCCAATTTGTAGGCCTAATGCAGCGTAGTTTCCAACAACTACTAAACGAGAGCCGGAAGATCGAAGCAATGGAGAGGAAACCTGGGGAACACCTTGGAGTGTAACACACCATCTCTCTACACCCCATACCCAATTTGTAGGCCTAATGCAGCGTAGTTTCCAACAACTACTAAACGAGAGCCGGAAGATCGAAGCAATGGAGAGGAAACCTGGGGAACACCTTGGAGTGTAACACACCATCTCTCTACACCCCATACCCAATTTGTAGGCCTAATGCAGCGTAGTTTCCAACAACTACTAAACGAGAGCCGGAAGATCGAAGCAATGGAGAGGAAACCTGGGGAACACCTTGGAGTGTAACACACCATCTCTCTACACCCCATACCCAATTTGTAGGCCTAATGCAGCGTAGTTTCCAACAACTACTAAACGAGAGCATGATGATCGAAGCATTGGCGAGGAAACCTGGGGAACACCTTGGAGTGGAACACACCATCTCTCTACAGTGGAACACACCATCTCTCTACACCCCATACCCAATTTGTAGGCCTAATGCAGCGTAGTTTCCAACAACTACTAAACGAGAGCCGGAAGATCGAAGCTCAGGAAAGGCAACCTGGAGAACACCTTGGAGTGGAACACACCATCTCTCTACACCCCATACCCAATTTGTAGGCCCAATGCAGCGTAGTTTCCAACAACTACTAAACGAGAGCCGGAAGATCGAAGCAATGGAGAGGAAACCTGGGGAATACCTTGGAGTGTAACACACCATCTCTCTACACCCCATACCCAATTTGTAGGCCTAATGCAGCGTAGTTTCCAACAACTACTAAACGAGAGTCGGAAGATCGAAGCAATGGAGAGGAAACCTGGGGAACACCTTGGAGTGTAACACACCATCTCTCTACACCCCATACCCAATTTGTAGGCCTAATGCAGCGTAGTTTCCAACAACTACTAAACGAGAGCATGATGATCGAAGCATTGGCGAGGAAACCTGGGGAACACCTTGGAGTGGAACACACCATCTCTCTACAGTGGAACACACCATCTCTCTACACCCCATACCCAATTTGTAGGCCTAATGCAGCGTAATTTCCAACAACTACTAAACGAGAGCCGGAAGATCGAAGCTCAGGAAAGGCAACCTGGAGAACACCTTGGAGTGGAACACACCATCTCTCTACACCCCATACCCAATTTGTAGGCCCAATGCAGCGTAGTTTCCAACAACTACTAAACGAGAGCCGGAAGATTGAAGCAATGGAGAGGAAACCTGGGGAACACCTTGGAGTGTAACACACCATCTCTCTACACCCCATACCCAATTTGTAGGCCTAATGCAGCGTAGTTTCCAACAACTACTAAACGAGAGCCGGAAGATCGAAGCAATGGAGAGGAAACCTGGGGAACACCTTGGAGTGTAACACACCATCTCTCTACACCCCATACCCAATTTGTAGGCCTAATGCAGCGTAGTTTCCAACAACTACTAAACGAGAGCCGGAAGATCGAAGCTCAGTAAAGGCAACCTGGGGAACACCTTGGAGTGTAACAAACCCTCTCTCTACACCACGGAAGGGCTGATTCTTAGGAAGGAAGGCTGTCGGAAAGAAGCAGGGCGCGTCCGAGGGTGATTATATTCTTATTAGGTATATACTCATCCTCGGACGCGCCCTGCTTCTTTATTTGTAATGAATGTTTATTTGCAATGTGGTTTTGACTTACTCTATTTTTTTGGTAAATAATGATTTTATTATTTTCATTGTTTTGCATCTTCTTGGCAATAATATAAAGAAGACGCGACAGGACAACACTCGGTGGATGCCATATCTGTGTTTAAAATTGAAAAAACCTTTCAGTTAACTACTTGCAGGAGAAAGTTATTGTAGCTGGTGGCCATTTTTAGTACTGTACCAGATTTTTGTTGTATGTGTTTGTTTTTAATGTTAAAATGTCTGCATTTGATATCTCTCCAGTATTTTCTTTTTTATAAGCAAAATACTTATTTTTATATTTTCTGATGTTGGTTCCAGGGGTACACGGGCAGCAGTGGTGTGGTCAGTGGAGGCCTAGTGGAAGGAGTGACCGCAGACAGGCATCGAATGCCTAAAATAATAACACATGGCTGTAGGCAATTTTAAATTGGTTCCAGGGGTACACGGGCAGCAGTGGTGTGGTCAGTGGAGGCCTAGTGGAAGGAGTCACCGCAGACAGGCATCGAAGGCCTAAAATAATAACACATGGCTGTAGGCAATTTTAAATTGGTTCCAGGGGTACACGGGCAGCAGTGGTGTGGTCAGTGGAGGCCTAGTGGAAGGAGTCACCGCAGACAGGCATCGAAGGCCTAAAATAATAACACATGGCTGTAGGCAATTTTAAATTGGTTACAGGGGTACACGGGCAGCAGTGGTGTGGTCAGTGGAGGCCTAGTGGAAGGAGTGACCGCAGACAGGCATCGAAGGCCTAAAATAATAACACATGGCTGTAGGCAATTTTAAATTGGTTCCAGGGGTACACGGGCAGCAGTGGTGTGGTCAGTGGAGGCCTAGTGGAAGGAGTCAGCGCAGACAGGCATCGAAGGCCTAAAATAATAACACATGGCTGTAGGCAATTTTAAATTGGTTACAGGGGTACACGGGCAGCAGTGGTGTGGTCAGTGGAGGCCTAGTGGAAGGAGTCACCGCAGACAGGCATCGAAGGCCTAAAATAATAACACATGGCTGTAGGCAATTTTAAATTGGTTCCAGGGGTACACGGGCAGCAGTGGTGTGGTCAGTGGAGGCCTAGTGGAAGGAGTGACCGCAGACAGGCATCGAAGGCCTAAAATAATAACACATGGCTGTAGGCAATTTTAAATTGGTTACAGGGGTACACGGGCAGCAGTGGTGTGGTCAGTGGAGGCCTAGTGGAAGGAGTGACCGCAGACAGGCATCGAAGGCCTAAAATAATAACACATGGCTGTAGGCAATTTTAAATTGGTTACAGGGGTACACGGGCAGCAGTGGTGTGGTCAGTGGAGGCCTAGTGGAAGGAGTGACCACAGACAGGCATCGAAGGCCTAACATAACAAAAATGTCAATACAATGGTATTGTCAGTGGCAGGCATTGAAGGATGTCAGCGCATAGACTAAACATTGGTGGAGCTGTGAGATAATTTTGCAAGTGGTAGAGCACTGTTTGAGCTGGGGTGGGGGGAAACTGTCTTGTGGCCGGTGGTACAGGCCCAGGGCCCCTCATATTACAACGGTGTGTCTGACGTTGGGTGCGCACCACCACCGCCAGAGACACTTTATTGTACTAGGAGGGACCCAGTGGCAGTGCCATCGACCAAAAGCGGGCTCACCCACCTCTTCAGACAAACTGCACTCTCACGGGTGCTGTCGCCAAGTGTCGATACCACGGCCCCGTGTGGGGAGTTTGGCCATTTAGTGAGGTGTAAACATGTCGTATGCTGGACAATCAGGTGCAGAAAATTACGAGATTGGAAAAGGCATTCAGAATAGTCCACAGGCAAGACCTTTTCATAGGAAAGCTAGGTGTCAGCCGGGCAAGGTGGGGCAAAAGATTTCGAAATCCAGTTGTGGTTCATTTTAATGAAGGTTAGATCATCTACATTTTGGGTAGCCAGACGAGTCCTTTTTTCTGTTAGTATTGAACCTGCAGCACTGAATACTCTTTCTGATAGGACACTAGCTGCCGGGCAAGCAAGCTCCTGCAATGCATATTCTGCCAATTCTGGCCAGGTGTCTAATTTTGATGCCCAGTAATCAAATGGGAATGACGGTTGAGGGAGAACATCGATAAGGGATGAAAAATAGTTTGTAACCATACTGGACAAATGTTGTCTCCTGTCACTTTGAATTGATGCTGCAGTACCTGTCCTGTCTGCGGTCATAGCAAAATCACTCCACAACCTGGTCAGAAAACCCCTCTGGCCAACGCCACTTCTGATTTCTGCCCCTCTAACTCCTCTGGTCTGCTGGCCCCTGCAGCTCGTGTGAGAACAATCACGGGCGCTGTGTGCAGGGAATGCCAGAAGCAAACGGTCAACAAGAGTTGATTGTTTGGTTGCTAATATTAGTTCCAAGTTCTCATGTGGCATTATATTTTGCAATTTGCCTTTATAGCGAGGATCAAGGAGGCAGGCCAACCAGTAATCGTCATCATTCATCATTTTAGTTATGCGTGTGTCCCTTTTGAGGATACGTAAGGCATAATCCGCCATGTGGGCCAAAGTTCCAGTTCTCAAATCTGCGGTTGTGCTTGGTTGAGGGGCAGTTTCAGGCAAATCCACGTCACTTGTGTCCCTCAAAAAACCAGAACCCGGCCTTGCCGCGCCACCAATTTCCAGTGGCCCCGGAAAAGCTTCCTCATTAAAAATATAATCATCCCCATCATCCTCCTCGTCCTCCTCCTCCTCTTCGCCCGCTACCTCGTCCTGTACACTGCCCTGGCCAGACAATGGCTGACTGTCATCAAGGCTTTCCTCTTCCTCAGCTGCAGACGCCTGATCCTTTATGTGCGTCAAACTTTGCATCAGCAGACGCATTAGGGGGATGCTCATGCTTATTATGGCGTTGTCTGCACTAACCAGCCGTGTGCATTCCTCAAAACACTGAAGGACTTGGCACATGTCTTGAATCTTCGACCACTGCACACCTGACAACTCCATGTCTGCCATCCTACTGCCTGCCCGTGTATGTGTATCCTCCCACAAAAACATAACAGCCCGCCTCTGTTCACACAGTCTCTGAAGCATGTGCAGTGTTGAGTTCCACCTTGTTGCAACGTCTATGATTAGGCGATGCTGGGGAAGGTTCAAAGAACGCTGATAGGTCTGCATACGGCTGGAGTGTACGGGCGAACGGCGGATATGTGAGCAAAGTCCACGCACTTTGAGGAGCAGGTCGGATAACCCCGGATAACTTTTCAGGAAGCACTGCACCACCAGGTTTAAGGTGTGAGCCAGGCAAGGAATGTGTTTCAGTTGGGAAAGGGAGATGGCAGCCATGAAATTCCTTCCGTTATCACTCACTACCTTGCCTGCCTCAAGATCTACAGTGCCCAGCCACGACTGCGTTTCTTTCTGCAAGAACTCGGACAGAACTTCCGCGGTGTGTCTGTTGTCGCCCAAACACTTCATAGCCAATACAGCCTGCTGACGTTTGCCAGTAGCTGCCCCATAATGGGAGACCTGGTGTGCAACAGTGGCAGCTGCGGATGGAGTGGTTGTGCGACTGCGGTCTGTGGACGAGCTCTCGCTTCTGCAGGAGGACGAAGAGGAGGAGGAGGGGGTGCGAACGGCTACAGCCAATTGTTTCCTAGACCGTGGGCTAGGCAGAACTGTCCCAAACTTGCTGTCCCCTGTGGACCCTGCATCCACCACATTTACCCAATGTGCCGTGATGGACACGTAACGTCCCTGGCCATGCCTACTGGTCCATGCATCTGTTGTCAGGTGCACCTTTGTGCTCACAGATTGCCTGAGTGCATGGACGATGCGCTCTTTAACATGCTGGTGGAGGGCTGGGATGGCTTTTCTGGAAAAAAAGTGTCGACTGGGTAGCTCGTAGCGTGGTACAGCGTAGTCCATCAGGGCTTTGAAAGCTTCGCTTTCAACTAACCGGTAGGGTATCACAGAAAAACTTACAAATGCAAGTGCCCCAAAAAAAGAGAATAATCACCGACTAAAGCACTAAATAAACAGATAAATACAATACACAATAAAACGTAACATTTACTATTGATGCAGATAAAAATACAACAATCACAACCTAAAAACGTCTACTATTAGGCTGACAAAAAGATACAGGGTGCACTCAGAACCTATTATATAACTATCTTACCCTACCTTACTGCGGAGGTTGGCACCCTATAAATCCTACGCAATGGCGCCCCCGCTCAACGAAGGCTCGCCCTAACTCACCCTGGAACACCCTCAAGTGAGGAAGATAGACAAACAGCAGACCATACAGACAGACAAACGAACAAAATTGCAATTGGAGCTGCAGAAAAAATAAAGTGCACGTATGCTATAAAAGATCAATATTAGCGCATATCAAGCACACAATTGCACTTATCCCCATATGGCCAATAGCCTTCTTGTGGGATTTAAACTGTACCTAGATGCACGCTACCTGCCTGCGGGGGTTGGCACCCTACAATCCTGCGCAAATGGCGCCCCCGCTCTCGTCGTCTGGCCCTGATGCGCCCTAACACTGCCAAATGGCAACTAGACCGAAAAAATACACAAAAAGCAGGCCGCACGTACAGTCACCAATTAGGTAAACTACACCACCTAACCAAAAAAGCACATCCCCAATAACACAAACATATATACAAATCCCAATATATACATCTCAATATACATATCTCAGGCTGATTGTAACCTGCGGTCAGGGATGGACATTGTTCCCCACTGCTCTACCGTACACCTCCTTGAGTGATTTTTCCTCTACCCGTCACTCAGATAAGTGATATCTTTCTAGTATGTCTCCTGATGAACCGACCTCGGGGAAACGCGTCGAGATGAACATACTGAGATATGTATATTGAGATGTATATATTGGGATTTGTATATATGTTTGTGTTATTGGGGATGTGCTTTTTTGGTTAGGTGGTGTAGTTTACCTAATTGGTGACTGTACGTGCGGCCTGCTTTTTGTGTATTTTTTCGGTCTAGTTGCCATTTGGCAGTGTTAGGGCGCATCAGGGCCAGACGACGAGAGCGGGGGCGCCATTTGCGCAGGATTGTAGGGTGCCAACCCCCGCAGGCAGGTAGCGTGCATCTAGGTACAGTTTAAATCCCACAAGAAGGCTATTGGCCATATGGGGATAAGTGCAATTGTGTGCTTGATATGCGCTAATATTGATCTTTTATAGCATACGTGCACTTTATTTTTTCTGCAGCTCCAATTGCAATTTTGTTCGTTTGTCTGTCTGTATGGTCTGCTGTTTGTCTATCTTCCTCACTTGAGGGTGTTCCAGGGTGAGTTAGGGCGAGCCTTCGTTGAGCGGGGGCGCCATTGCGTAGGATTTATAGGGTGCCAACCTCCGCAGTAAGGTAGGGTAAGATAGTTATATAATAGGTTCTGAGTGCACCCTGTATCTTTTTGTCAGCCTAATAGTAGACGTTTTTAGGTTGTGATTGTTGTATTTTTATCTGCATCAACAGTAAATGTTACGTTTTATTGTGTATTGTATTTATCTGTTTATTTAGTGCTTTAGTCGGTGATTATCAACTAACCGGTAGGGCATCATCTCTAACGAGATTAGTCTAGCTATGTGTGCGTTCAAACCCTGTGTACGCGGATGCGAGGCTAAGTACTTCCTTTTTCTAACCATAGTCTCATGTAGGGTGAGCTGGACTGGAGAGCTGGAGATCGTGGAACTAGCGGGGGTGCCGGTGGACATGGCAGACTGAGAGACGGTGGGAGATGGTATTGTTGCCACCGGTGCCCTAGATGCAGTGTTTCCTACTACGAAACTGGTGATTCCCTGACCCTGACTGCTTTGGCCTGGCAAAGAAACCTGCACAGATACTGCAGGTGGTGCAGAAAATGGTGGCCCTACACTGCCGGAAGGGATGTTGCGTTGTTGACTAGCTTCATTGGCCGAGGGTGCTACAACCTTAAGGGACGTTTGGTAGTTAGTCCAGGCTTGCAAATGCATGGTGGTTAAATGTCTATGTATTGAGACTTTTCAGATTCTGTCCTCTGCTTAAGGTAGTTGAACATTTTTGACAGATGACTTTGCGCTGATCAATTGGATGTTGTTTAAAAAAATGCCAGACTGCACTCTTTCTAGCATCGGATACCTTTTCAGGCATTGCAGACTGAGCTTTAACCGGATGGCCACGCTGTCCTCCAACAGGTTTTGGCTTTGCCACGCGTTTTGGGCAAGATACGGGCCCGGCAGATGGAACCTGTTGCGATGTTGATGCCTGCTGTGGCCCCTCCTCCTCCGCTTCAGAACTGCTGCCGCCTGCACCCTGTTCCCCCAATGGCTGCCAATCGGGGTCAAGAACTGGGTCATCTATTACCTCTTCTTGTAGCTCGTGTGCAACTTCGTCTGTGTCACCGTGTCGGTCGGTGGTATAGCGTTCGTGATGGGGCAACATAGTCTCATCAGGGTCTGATTCTTGATCAGCACCCTGCGAGGGCAATGTTGTGGTCTGAGTCAAAGGACCAGCATAGTAGTCTGGCTGTGGCTGTGCATCAGTGCACTCCATGTCAGATTCAACTTGTAATGGGCATGGACTGTTAACTGCTTCACTTTCTAAGCCAGGGACGGTATGTGTAAAGAGCTCCATGGAGTAACCCGTTGTGTCGCCTGCTGCATTCTTCTCTGTTGTTGTTTTTGCTGAAGAGGACAAGGAAGCGACTTGTCCCTGACCGTGAACATCCACTAACGACGCGCTGCTTTGACATTTACCAGTTTCACGAGAGGAGGCAAAAGAGCTAGAGGCTGAGTCAGCAAGATAAGCCAAAACTTGCTCTTGCTGCTCCGGCTTTAAAAGCGGTTTTCCTACTCCCAGAAAAGGGAGCGTTCGAGGCCTTGTGTAGCCAGACGACGAACCTGGCTCCACAGCTCCAGACTTAGGTGCAATATTTTTTTTCCCACGACCAGCTGATGCTCCACCACTACCACTACCCTCATTACCAGCTGACAATGAACGCCCCCGGCCACGACCTCTTCCACCATACTTCCTCATTGTTTTAAAAACGTAAACAAACTAACGGTATTTGTTCCTGTCACACAAATTACACGGTGAGCTATAACTTCAGTATGATTTAGCTACCCCTTTACAGGTGAGTGAGACCACAACAAAAATCAGGCACAATGTTACACACTCTGTTGTTGGTGGCAACAAATGAGAGAGATGCCACACACGCAGGACTGTCACTGAAGCACAAATGTAAATATTAATCTCCCACTGATTTGATTTTTTTTTTTTTTTAAGGGAGACTTTAGGAAAAAAAAATAATAGAATAAAATGATTTTTTCAGGAAGAATTTAGAAACCAAATAAAATAAAATGATTTTTTCAGGGAGAATTTAGAAAACAAATAAAACAAAAAAAGGCTTTCTATGGCCCACTGAGTGAGAGATGACGCACACAGGAGTCAGGAGTGGCACACAAGCCCAGAGGCCAATATTTATCTCCCACTGATTGATGTAGTGATTTTTTCAAGTAGATTTTGGAACCCAAATCAAGCTAAAAAAAATAATAGGCTTTCTATGGCCCACAATTGGAGAGAGAGAGAGAGAGAGATGGCACACCCAGGAGTCAAGACTGGCACACAAGCAGAAACGGCAATATTAATCTCCCACTGATTTGTTTTTTTTTTTTTTTTTCAGGGAGACTTTAGGAAAAAAAAAATAGAATAAAATGATTTTCTCAGGAAGAATTTAGAAACCAAATAAAATAAAATGATTTTTTCAGGGAGAATTTAGAAAACAAATAAAACAAAAAAAGGCTTTCTATGGCCCACTGAGTGAGAGATGACGCACACAGGAGTCAGGAGTGGCACACAAGCCCAGAGGCCAATATTTATCTCCCACTGATTGATGTAGTGATTTTTTCAGGTAGATTTTGGAACCCAAATCAAGCTAAAAAAAAATAGGCTTTCTATGGCCCACAATTGGAGAGAGAGAGAGAGATGGCACACCCAGGAGTCAAGACTGGCACACAAGCAGAAAGGGCAATATTAATCTCCCACTGATTTGTTTTTTTTTTTGTTTTTTTTCAGGGAGACTTTAGGAAAAAAAAAAATAGAATAAAATGATTTTTTCAGGAAGAATTTAGAAACCAAAGAAAATAAAATGATTTTTTCAGGGAGAATTTAGAAAACAAATAAAACAAAAAAAGGCTTTCTATGGCCCACTGAGTGAGAGATGACGCACACAGGAGTCAGGAGTGGCACACAAGCCCATAGGCCAATATTTATCTCCCACTTTTTTTTTTTTGTTCCAGGGAAAATTTATAAACCCAATAAAAAAAATAATAAATAGGCTTTCTATGGCCCACTATCTGAGAGACAGAGAGAGATGGCACGCTTAGGACTGGCACACAAGCCCAAAGGCCAATATTAATCTCCCTTTTTTTTTAAGGGAGAATTTATAAAACCAAAAAAAAAAAAAATAAATAGGCTTTCTATGGCCCACTATTTGTGAGAGAGATGGCACGCTCAGGACTGGCACACAAGCCCAGAGGCCAATATTAATCTCCCACTTTTTTTTTTTTTTTCCAGGGAAAATTTATAAACCCATTAAAAAAAAAAATAAATAAATAGGCTTTCTATGGCCCACTATCTGAGAGAGAGAGATGGCACGCTTAGGACTGGCACACAAGCCCAAAGGCCAATATTAATCTCCCACTGATTGATTTATTGATTTTTTCAGGTAGAATTTAGAACCCAAATAAAGCAAAAAAAAAAAAAAATGGGCTTTCTATGGCCCACTGAGTGAGTGATGATGCACACAGGAGTCAGGAGTGGCACACAAGCCCTGAGGCCAATATTTTTCTCCCACTGATTGATGTAGTGATTTTTTCAGGTAGATTTTAGAACCAAAATCAAGCAAAAAAATAAATAGGCTTTCTATGGCCCACTGAGTGAGTGATGATGCACACAGGAGTCAAGAGTGGCACACAAGCCCTGAGGCCAATATTTTTCTCCCACTGATTGATGTAGTGATTTTTTCAGGTAGATTTTATAACCCAAATCAAGCAAAAAAATAAATAGGCTTTCTATGGCCCACTGAGTGAGAGATGACACAGACAGGGATGGCACTCTAGCAGAAATGTCAATCTTAATCTTCCACAAAAAAAAAAAAAAAAACAGGGAGTGTCCTTCAATTACTATCTCCCTGCAGTAATCTCAGCCAGGTATGGCAGGCAGCAATAAGGAGTGGACTGATGCACAAATTAAATAAAAAGTGTGTACAAACCAAAAAGATAGCTGTGCAGAAAGGAAGGAACAAGAGGATTTGTGCTTTGAAAAAAGCAGTTGGTTTGCACAGCGGCGTACACACAGCAATGCAGCTATCAGGGAGCCTTCTAGGGCAGCCCAATGAGCTACAGCGCTGAGGGAAAAAAAAAAAAAAATGTAGCTTCCACTGTCCCTGCACACCGAAGGTGGTGTTGGGCAGTGGAAATCGCTACCGCACAAGCGGTTTGGTGGTTAATGGACCCTGCCTAACGCTATCCCTGCTTCTGACGAAGCGGCAGCAACCTCTCCCTAAGCTCAGATCAGCAGCAGTAACATGGCGGTCGGCGGGAACGCCCCTTTATAGCCCCTGTGACGCCGCAGACAGCAAGCCAATCACTGCAATGTCCTTCTCTAAGATGGTGGGGACCAGGACCTATGTCATCACGCTGCCCACACTCTGCGTTTACCTTCATTGGCTGAGAAATGGCGCTTTTCGCGTCATTGAAACGCGACTTTGGCGCGAAAGTCGCGTACCGCATGGCCGACCCCGCACAGGGGTCGGATCGGGTTTCATGAAACCCGACTTTGCCAAAAGTCGGCGACTTTTGAAAATGAACGACCCGTTTCGCTCAACCCTACCCAGGAGCAGTGTCTGCACGTCAGCAGAGTAGCCAGCCTGTGAAACAAACTATACCGCCTGTGTATATCTATTTTCACTGCATCTAATCCAGTTAATAGTTTTGTGTCTAGGAGCAGTGTCTGCACGTCAGCAGAGTAGCCTGCCTGTGAAACTAACTACACCGCCTGTGTATCTCTATTTTCACTGCATCTAATCCAGTTATTAGTTTAGGGCCTAGGAGCAGTGTCTGCATGTCAGCAAAGTAGCCTGCCTGCAAAACTAACTACACCCCCTGTATATCTCTATTTTTACTGCATCTAATCCAGTTAATAGTTTTGGGCCTAGGAGCAGTGTCTGCACGTCAGCAGAGTAGCCCGCCTGTGAAACTAACTACACCGCCTGTGTATCTCTATTTTCACTGCATCTAATCCAGTTATTAGTTTAGGGCATAGGAGCAGTGTCTGCATGTCAGCAGAGTAGCCTGCCTGCAAAACTAAGTACACCGCCTGTGTATCTCTATTTTTACTGCATCTAATCCAGTTAATAGTTTTGGGCCTAGGAGCAGTGTCTGCACGTCAGCAGAGTAGCCCGTCTGTGAAACTAACTTCACCGCCTGTGTACCTCTATTTTCACTGCATCTAATCCAGTTAATAGTTTAGGGCCTAGGAGCAGCGTCTGCACGTCAGCAGAGTAGCCCGTCTGTGAAACTAACTTCACCGCCTGTGTACCTCTATTTTCACTGCATCTAATCCAGTTAATAGTTTAGGGCCTAGGAGCAGCGTCTGCACGTCAGCAGAGTAGCCCGCCTGTGAAACAAACTATACCGCCTGTGTATCTCAATTTTCACTGCATCTAATCCAGTTAATAAGAAACATACAAAGGAAACATGCAAGGCTTCTACAAGAATAAACTAACATCATAACAAAATGATGTTGAAGCCAAATATCTAGGATGTGCATGACACACTAAAGAGACTACAGCAC
Source organism: Ranitomeya imitator (assembly GCF_032444005.1). NCBI lineage: Eukaryota > Metazoa > Chordata > Amphibia > Anura > Dendrobatidae > Ranitomeya > Ranitomeya imitator. Next base: position 633,328,178 of record NC_091282.1, read on the forward strand.
CACAGAAGAAAAATTTGTGTACTAGTCCAGAAGAATAACAAAATATAAATTTTATTAGATATCAATATAAATATACATGGTCCATAAGTGACAACAAAGGCTAAAATTGGCAAACACATGAAAACTGCCCAATGGAGACCGGAGCGGAACAGACATCTCACTACTCATAATAGTATCTACAATGTTGCCCAGAGGATAATGTCCTATTATATCAGGGGTACAAAACAATATTCAAATCCCATATAGACATGAGCAATAAAGTGTATAGATGAAAAATACATGCAGTGTTACATACCCAGTGGTAATGAATAGTGGACGCTGCACCACGCCGTCACCACCCTCCCGACGCGCGTTTCGGATCAACCTTCCTCAAGGGGAAGTATCTCAATTTTCAATGCATCTAATCCAGTTATTGGTTTTGGGCCTAGTACCACAGTTTGGCCACTCAGTTCTGCTCGGTTTTCATCCATCGGTTGTTGTGCCAACAACTACAGATACAGAGTTGCCAATTAGTTAAGCACTAAAATGAGTGGCAAAAGGCCTGCTGCTGGTAGAAAGGATAATAGGCATGTTAGAAAGGGAAAAAAAGGTTGTGTCCATGGGGTAGGTGGTAAAGCAACAGTAACATCTGCAGAAGAAAGACCATCTTCCAGGCAAAGTAAGATGTCTACTTCTTTTCGTGGACAATCTGGTATGATCCCTTTCTTACGACCATCGCTACAAGCATAGCCAAAAATTCCAGATGAGCCCTGGTGCAATACGTTATGACCAGGGGCTGGCTGGCAAATTTTAGCCTGGGGGGCAAGCACAAGCAGTGGCCCATGAGTAGCGGCCCATCCTTAAAGGGGTTGTCAGATCTTAAGCTACATGTCTACAGTCACTATGTGTGAATCCTCATATCGTGCGCACTGTGCGCTATGAGGATTCTCTGGTGCCGGCAACAGGTGGTCTGGTGACTGCAAGAATGCGATAGATAGAGATATTATTTTTATATATATATTGACACACACAGTCCCACTGTATCATGACACACACACACACACACCCACTGTATAATTCATGACACACACAGCCCCACTGTATAGTGACACACACACAGCCCCACTGTATAATGAGGAGTGGTACTGTGCAGTGTATAGATACAGAATAAGGCCACATTCACACGGTCAGTATATGGTCAGTATTTGACCTCAGTATTTGTAGCCAAAACCAGGAGTGGGTGATAAATACAGAATTGGTGCAGATGTCTCTATTATACTTTTCCTCTGGATTGTTCCACTCCCGGTTTTGGCTTACAAATACTGATGAAAACACTGAACAAATACTGACCGTGTGAACGTGGGCTTAATACAGGTGCTCATTAGGGTGGAATAACACTAGAATATGGCATCGGATGTGATATGCCAATGATTCTCGGCTCTTGCTCTGCTGTGAGCGTGATCAGAGTGTCCGTGCTCCAATGCTCTCGCAGCACAGGTGTGGAGGAGACGGAGAAATTAATTTCTCCATCTCCTCAATGGTCTGACTCACCGTGTATCAGACTGCAACATCTGCTGAGAAAAAAAAAACCACAACTGCACACGGACAGCAAGTGAGAAGATGATTGTACCACTTTTGTGGAAGAAAATGGAACCGATTTTTTTTAATACTTTTTATTAGTCAATGTGGCAACATTTCACTTCCATATCAGAGAAATGTTCAGTTATGGATCCAAAACGTTGCCACATGGGCCAATAAAGAGTCCACTAGTTTTCTAACAATTAATCGGAGTGATAGATAGACAGATACACATATACATCAGAATAGATACTGAGAATTACACCATTTATGCAGGACATTAGAAGTATACACAGCTCCACAACATACCGTATATACTTGAGTATAAGTCGACCCAAGTATATGCCGAGACACCTAATTTTGCCACAAAAAACTGTGAAAATGTATTGAGTCGAGTATAAGCTGGGTATGCATTGTCCCCACATCCCGTCCTTGTATGCATGGCTCCCCTGTCCCTGTATGAATGGCTCCTCATCCCCATCCTTGTCTGCATGGCTCCTCATCCCCATCCTTGTCTGCTTGGCTCCTCATCCCCATCCTTGTCTGCATGGCTCCTCATCCTTGTCTGCATGGCTCCTCATCCCCATTCTTGTCTGCATGGCTCCTCATCCCCATCCTTGTCTGCATGGCTCCTCATCCCCATCCTTGTCTGCATGGCTCCTCATCCCCATCCTTGTCTGCATGGCTCCTTATCCCCATCCTTGTCTGCATGGCTCCTTATCACCATCCTTGTCTGTATGGCTCCTTATCCCCATCCTTGTCTGTATGGCTCCTTATCCCCATCCTTGTCTGCATGGCTCCTTATCCCCATCCTTGTCTGCATGGCTCCTTATCCCCATCCTTGTCTGCATGGCTCCTTATCCCCATCCTTGTCTGTATGGCTCCTTATCCCCATCCTTGTCTGTATGACTCCTTATCCCCATCCTTGTATGCATGGCTCCTTATCCCCGTCTGTGTGTGCATGGCTCCTTATCCCCATCCTTGTCTGCATGAATCCTTATCCCCATCCTTGTATGCATGGCTCCTTATCCCTGTTCATGTATGCATGGTTCCTAAAAAATAATAAAAAACCACATCCTACTTACCTTCTTTGCATGGCCTCGCAGCATCTCGTTCCGGTGCCAGCAGCTCCGGACGGGCGATCACATGTCCCCCGCTCATTAAGGTAATGAATATTTATCACACCTATGGGAGTGGAGAGGGGTGAATATTCATTACCTTAATGAGCGGAAGACTCGTGATCGGTCATCCTGAAGAGCTGCTAGCGCCGAAACGAGATGCAGCGAGGGTGCGCAGGGATGGTAAGTAGGATGTGTGCTGGAAGCCGGCGGCTGTGGCTGTCAATGCTACAAGAGAAATGAATATTGACTGCCAGTGCAGTGAATATTCATTTCTCTTTAGCAGCGGCACAGGCTTTAGCCACAGCCGCCGGCTCCTGCCTCTGTCACCTGCTGCTCCTTCTCCGTCTTTCTGGGACAATGATTTGTGTATAAGTCGAGGGGGGTGTTTTCAGCACAAAAAAAATATGCTGAAAAATTCGGCTTATACACAAGTATAAATGGTATACTACAATATATTATATACACAGCGGCATATTATATACCGTGTTAAGGAATATAGAGCGGTGCATATATTATATAGTGTAGAGATGTGGCAGCAGTGTATATAGTGTGAATTCCACACTATATGCATAGCGCCATACTATATAAACATCTCTACACTATAAACCTCTCTACAATATTCGGTAATTAAGACAGCATTATACTATATTATGATGCATACATCACATAGGAGACACTGCGACTGCTGAACATATATCACATTGAAACTACTGTATATACAATAGTCGATACTGCGACTGATGTGTGTAGTTGTAGTATCACCTATATATTGTATGTGATACTGTGACTGCTGTACACACATTGTATAGATGAAACTGATTATATATATATATATATATATATATATATATATATATACATACATACATACATACATACACATACACTAGATGGTGGGCCGATTCAAACGCATCGGGTATTCTAGAATATGCATGTCCACGTAGCATATTGCCCAGCCACTTAGTTTATTGCCCAGCCACGTAGTTTATTGCCCAGCCACGTAGTATATTGCCCAGCCACGTAGTATTCAGCACAGAGCCACGTAGTATATTGTCCAGCCACGTAGTATATTGCCCAGCAACGTAGTATATTGCCCAGTCACGTAGTATATTGCCCAGCCACGTAGTATATTGCCCAACCACATAGTATATTGCCCAGCCACATAGTATATTGCCCAGTCACGTAGTATATTGCCCAGTCACGTAGTATATTGCCCAGTCACGTAGTATATTGCCCAGTCACGTAGTATATTGCCCAGCCACGTAATATTCAGCACAGAGCCACGTAGTATATTGGCCAGTCACGTAGGTATGTAACACTGCCCACGCAGTATTTAGCAGTGTGGGCACCATATCCTTGTTAAAAAAAAAAAATTAAAATTAAAAATAGTTATATACTCACCCCTGGGATCCAGCGAAGCTGTGTGATGCGGCCGCCATCTTCCATTCCCAGGAAACCGCCAGTGAGACCGCCAAGTCTTCTGGGTAAGTTCGCAATGCATCTCTGGGAACGGAAGATGGCGGCCGGCTGGAGCGCATCGTCCAATGACGGAAGGTGAGTATAGCAGGTTTTTGGTTTTTTTTATTAATATTTTTAACATTACATCTTTTTACTATTGATGCTGCATAGGCAGAATCAATAGTAAAAACTTGGTCACACAGGGTTAATAGCAGCGGTAACGGAATGCGTTACCCGTGCCATAACGCGGTCTGTTACCGCTGGCATTAACCCTGTGTGAGCGCTGACTGGAGGGGATTATGGAGCAGGCACTGACTGCGGGGAGTAAGGAGCGGGGAGTATGGAGCGGGCGCTGGGGACACTGACTGCGGGGAGTATGGAGCGGGGAGTATGGAGCAGGCGCAGGGGACACTGACTGCGGGGAGTATGGAGCGGAGCGCCAGGCACACTGACTGCGGAGAGTATGGAGCGGGCGCCGGGCACACTGACTGCGGAGAGTATGGAGCGGGCGCCGGGCACACTGACTGCGGGGAGTATGGAGCGGGCGCCGGGCACACTGACTGCGGGGAGTATGGAGCGGGCGCCGGGCACACTGACTGCGGGGAGTATGGAGCGGGCGCTGGGCACTGACTGCGGGGAGTATGGAGCGGGCGCCGGGCACACTGACTGCGGGGAGTATGGAGCGGGCGCTGGGCACTGACTGCGGGAAGTATGGAGTGGGCGGCGGGCACTGTGACTGCAGGGGAGTAGGGGAGGGACTAATCGGACTGTGCCCGTCGCTGATTGGTCGCGGCAGCCATGACAGGCAGCTGGCGAGACCAATCAGCAACGCTGGATTTCCGTTACGGAAGTTGAGGACAGAAAGACGGAAGTAACCCGTAGGCAATTATATATATAGATTAGATACAAATAGATAGTGCGACTATACACAGCAGTGTCACCTATATAACGTATATACATTAGTCTGTACATTATATAGGTGATACTGCAAATGTTGCATACACGTTATATAGGCGATACTGCTACTGCTGTATATAATGATAGTATCACCTATATATCATATATACAGCAGTCTATATTCATTATATAGGTAATACTGCTACTGATGTGTATATACGTTATATATAGGTGTTACTGCTGTGTATATATGTACGTGTGTGTGTGTGTATACATACACACACACACACACCAGTATCATCTACATAACGACATATATACACAGAAGTATCACCTATATACACATCAGTAGCAGTATTGCCTATATAATGTGTATAGACTGCTATATATGCATTATATAGGTGATACTGCTGTATATAATCACTATACCACTATAATGCATGTATAGCAGTCTATATCTTATATGGGTGACACTGCTACTTATGCGTATATACCTTATATAGGTGACACTGCGGTGTGTGTGTGTATGTATACGTGTGTGTGTGTATATATATATATATATATATATATATATATATATATACACACATACACATATACATACACACACATTGCAGTGTCACCTATATAAGGTATATACGCATAAGTAGCAGTGTCACCCATATAAGATATAGACTGCTATACATGCATTATAGTGGTATAGTGATTATATACAGCAGTACCACCTATATAATGTATATATAGCAGTCTATACACATTATATAGGCAATACTGCTGTATATACATTAAAAAAAATCATCTTGGGACTCACCCAGGTCCCTGAGATGGGGGGAGGTCGGGAGGATGAAGAGCTGAGGTGGGTCGGGTGTCGCGTCCTGGCCAGCGTTGGCAGTGAAGAGGAGGAGAGGATCATCCCAGGGCCCAGGCATTGGTGAGCAGTCTTCTCTGACGCTGGTGCAGGCCGGCCAGCGTCAGACACCGTCTATGCGCGCGCGGCTTTTTGAAATATCACCATGTGCGCGCGCGCGCGCGCGCATGGTCTCCTGCTTGCCCACTCTGACTGATGGGCAGCAGACGAGCACGCGCAGGAATGAGGACCGCGGCCGTGCTCGCACACTAGTGCGGGCCGCGCGCGCGCCTGGTCTCCTGCTTGCCCGCTCTGACATGGGCAGCGCAGCAGCCGGCAGACGAGCACACGCAGGAACAAGGACCGCGGCCGTGCTCGCACACTAGTGCGGGCCGCCGCGGCACTTGTCAGAGCAGGCAACGCGCGCACATAGGGCCGGCTGGAGGGATGCGGCGCGCTATGTATTAAAATAGCTGCTGCTCCTCCAGCGGCCCTGTGTACCTGCTCAGGCACCGGCCCGGGGGGCAGATGCATTCCTGCCACCCGGCCCAGTCCGCCCCTGGTTATGACGTATTGCCTGGGCCAACAAGATCAAGAGGTGGGGCAAATCACGTTGCAGGAGTGGTCTCAGATCAGGGACCTATGCACCCTTCTGCACAGTTTTGAAATAGCGATGAAGATGTTTAGTGCTGACGATGCCATTATCAGCATGACCATTCCGGTGATTTACATGCTGGAGCACACCTTACACAGTGTTCGGAGTCAGGTGGTGGAACAAGAGGAGGAGGAGCAGGAACAGGAGGAGTCGTATGTGGAAGGGATCATATCTCCAAGGTCAAGAAGGTTGGCAGCACCAAGGCGGCTGGCATTGGAGGCTGGGGGAGAGGGATTACCGAGGGCGCATGGTAGCTGCCAAACTGTTGATGAAGGTGCAGGTGGCGAGGAAGAAGTGGAGGATGAACTGGTGCTGGGTATGGAAGAATCATCAGATGAGGGAGACGTTGATCAGGATGGTACAAGGGTATCTCCAAGTTAACATCGATGCCATGACTGTGGAACTGGACCCTTGCTCATTTTGGGCTTCCAATCTTGAAAAATGGCCTGAGCTCGCCACTCATGCCTTGGAGATCTTGTCATGCCCCGCAGCCAGTGTTCTCTCTGAACATGTGTTCAGCGCTGCTGGTGGTGTGCTGACAGATAAGCGCACGCGGCTGTCCAGTGACAATGTAGACAGACTAACTTTCATCAAGATGAACAAATCCTGGATCCACAAGGACTTTTCTACCCCTGTGTCATCTTGGGGAGAATAAAAGCTTGATGATTTTTAAAAATCACCTCACCAACCGTTTTAAAAAACTCTGGCGAAATTGATGCCACTTAAGTGGTGTCTGTGGCTGAATTTTTTGAAAAAATGGAGACTCTTTTCTTTAGTCCCCTTGCTGAGTTTTACATGAAGTTGCCATCGTCAATTCCAGGTGGGTGGGGTCGTCTGCAGAGTTGTTTCCTCATACTATGGCCAGGGATTCAGAGGTCTGCTCCAAAGCTTCAGTGTCTGCTAGTCAGCAGAGTAGCCCACCCACCCACCGCCTGTTTACCTAAGTTCTATTTTTAACGGCATCTGGCCAAGGAAATCCTTTTGGGCCTAGTAGAATTTAGTGCTACTCAGCAGCGTACTTCACCCATGAAGCAAGCTACACCGCCTGTTTACTTAACTACTATTTTGTAATGGCATCTAGCCCAGGAAATCCTTTTGGGCCTAGTAGAATTTGGTGCTACTCAGCAGCGTACTTCACCCATGAAGCAAGCTACACCGCCTGTTTACCTAACTACTATTTTGTAATGTCATCTAGCCCAGGAAATCCTTTTGGGCCTAGTAGAATTTGGTGCAACTCAGCAGTGTACCCCACCCATGAAGCAAGCTACACCGCCTGTTTACCTAACTACTATTTTGTAACGGCATATAGCCCAGGAAATCCTTTTGGGCCTAGTAGAATTTGGTGCTACTCAGCAGCGTACTTCACCCATGAAGCAAGCTACACCACCTGTTGATCTAATTACTAATTTTTAACTGCATCTAGCCCAGGAAATCGTTCTGTACCTAATAGCATTTTGTGCTACTCAGCACAGTACCCACCCATGAAGCAAGCTACACCGCCTGTTTACCTAACTACTATTTTGTAACGGCATCTAGCCCAGGAAATCCTTTTGGGCCTAGTAGAATTTGGTGCTACTCAGCAGCGTACTTCACCCTTGAAGCAAGCTACACTGCCTGTTTACCTAACTACTATTTTTTAACGGCATCTAGCCCAGGAAATCCTTTTGGGCCTAGTAGAATTTAGTGCTACTCAGCAGCGTACTTCACCCATGAAGCAAGCTGCACCGCCTGTTTACCTAACTACTATATTGTAACTGCATCTAGCCCAGGAAATCCTTTTGGGCCTAGTAGAATTTGGTGCTACTCAGCAGCGTACTTCAAGACACTGCCTGTTTACCTAACTACTATTTTTTAACGGCATCTAGCCCAGGAAATCCTTTTGGGCCTAGTAGAATTTAGTGCTACTCAGCAGCGTACTTCACCCATGAAGCAAGCTGCACCGCCTGTTTACCTAACTACTATATTGTAACTGCATCTAGCCCAGGAAATCCTTTTGGGCCTAGTAGAATTTGGTGCAACTCAGCAGCGTGCCCACCAATGAAGCAAGCTACACCGCCTGTTTACCTAAGTACTATTTTTTAACGGCATCTAGCCCAGGAAATCCTTTTGGGCCTAGTAGAATTTGGTGCTACCCCCCAGCGTACCCCACCCATGAAGCAAGCTACACCGCCTGTTTACCTAAGTACTATTTTTTAACGGCATCTAGCCTAGGATATCATTTGGGGCCTAGTAGAATTTGGTGCAACTCAGCAGCGTACCCCACCCATGAAGCAAGCTACAGCGACTGCTTACCTAAGTACTATATTTTAACGGCATTTGGCCCAGGAAATCCTTTTGGGCCTAGTAGCAATTTCTGCTACTCAGCAGAGTACCCCACCCATGAAGCAAGCTACACCACCTTCTTTCTTTTTCAATCTAACCCCTTGGCTCTGGAGTGTCCACTCTCCCTCCAGCTCTCTCCTTCTCACAAGTGGACTACCGCGTGTTTTCACACTGTGGCGAATCTTTTGGGCCCAGGCATAAGAAGTCGTCGGGATAATGGATAATATGTGCCGCCTTACAAACTTCCATGACGACACATTCGAGGAAGCAACTGAACGCCTCAAATAGTGAGCAGGATATGGAGCATCCCATGGGCAAACAGCGATCTATGTAGTATGCTCCTTCACAGAAGCAGCCCAATGGGAGGACACTATTTGGAGGCACAGGTAGTAACCAGAATGCCCCCTCAATGTCTGTTTTGGCCATTAGGGTGCCCTTTACCAACTTCTTGACCCGCCTGATTGCCTCGTCAAAGGAGGTACAGTACATAGTACTGTACTTGGTTCCGCGTCAATGTTATCATTTACTGACCTGCCCCTTGGATATGACAAATGGTGGATTAGTCTGAATGTATTGGGTTCATTTTTTGGCACAACTCCCAACAGGGGTACCACTACGTCTTCTAAGGAAAGTGTTCTGAATGGACCCGCCGCCATTCTACCTAAAGATATTTCTTTTTTTCTTTTTTTTTGTCAAGACGTCTGGGTGTTGGTAGAGTGATTTTAGATTTTTACTCCAGCCCTTCTTGATTTTAGAAGGGCATGACATGCCTATATCTGTGTCTCCTCCTCCTTTTACTCCTCCACCTCTTTTCTTTTCGCATGACTATATGTAGTTGTGACTTTTCCATGTGTTTGTTGTGTCTTCTGAGCAGTTTGTCAGCTTTTGGACACCTTTTAAGGTGTTTTTATATGTGTTTTTCATGTGTTTGTATGTGTTTGTGTTTGCCTGCCATTGGTTTCAATGGGGTTCGACGGTGTTCGTCGAACGTTCGATGAACATTTCGTCGAACACGTCCCTGTTTGACGAACCGAACCCGAACACTAGGGAGGTGGCTCAACACTAGTGTGGATACGTTATTTTGATCTGTCATTATTGCATTTTAATGCAATGCTGTGACGACCAAAAAAAGTAATTCTAGCGTTTTGACAATTTTTTTCACTATGCTGTTTACCGATTGGATTAATTCTTTTTATAGCTTGATAGGTCAGGCGATTCTGTGCATGGAGATACCAAATATGTGTATGTTTGTGAGTCACCCGCCAGGGCCTAGGGGAACTCGGTACTGGTCACAGTAGCTGCGACCCAGTCGTGGTCCTGGGTGCCCAGTAAAAGGGAAAGTCTTTAAAGGGATTTGGTGAATTAAGTTTGTGTTTGTGACGCCACCAGTGGTTTTCGGTCAGTGGAGACCGACGCTGCTTAAAGGGGTCCGCTGGGGTGATGGTATGGCAGCTAAGATGGTGATGCTTCCCACAGGTGAAGCGGGGTCCCCAGGGCTCCCGGTGTGCCTCCATATATTAATAATGTCCTCTGTGTACCCCATCAATTAATAATGCCCCCTCTGTGCCTTCACCTATTAATAATGCCCCCTCTGTGCCCACATCTATTAATAATGTCCCCTCTGTGCCCCAGGAAGATGTGAGGCCAAAGTGTTAGGATAGCACCAATCAGTCAGACAAGAGAAGACAGGGATAAATGAAAACTGCAAAAATACACTCACCAAACAACAGAATGGAGCACATCAACAAACTCCATGCAGATATCTCCAGAACATCTCTCCAAATGCCAACTTCAAACATTGACCAACTCCTCCAACTCCAAACCAGGCAGAATGAACTATCATTGGCAGTTCCCAAATGCCAGTGGCAAACATATATACGAGAGAGGTGTGTCGAACACTGAACAGCTGAGGCAATCCATGATGGAAAGCTCTGGGGAGATCATCTGAATTGATTTACCATAGCAATGCCAGATCAAAGACAACCTGCACTGTTTGTATGATGGTGAAGCAGTTCTAACCAGTGCAAGAGTTTGGGTAACCAGACGCTGCAATCTTCTGGACCCTCTCTATCACGGTTTACCCATAACAGTACCCCCTTTCTAAGAAGGACCTCAGGAACCTCAGTGCTAGTTTGTTCTGGATGTGCAGCATGAAAAGACTGGAGCAACCCTGATCGCATGAATGTCAGATGCTGGTACCCACATCATCTTATCAGGACTGTAATCCTTCAAGTGTACCATATACTGAAAAGACCGGCATACTAAGTGAGAATTGATAATCTTTGCTATCTGGAATTCCAGATTCCCATAAACAATGACTAGGGATGGTGTGGGTGTGAATGGTTCAGAGGAAGCAATGTATTTTGAGAAGTGATCAGTGAAACACATTATGAATCTTAACCCCTTTACCCCCAAGGGTGGTTTGCACGTTAATGACCGGGCCAATTTTTACAATTCTGACCACTGTCCCTTTATGAGGTTATAACTCTGGAACGCTTCAACGGATCCCAGTGATTCTGACAGTGTTTTCTCGTGACATATTGTACTTCATGATAGTGGTAAAAATTCTTTGATAGTACCTGCGTTTATTTGTGAAAAAAAACGGAAATTTGTCGAAAATTATGAAAATTTCGCAATTTTCCAACTTTGAATTTTTATGCAATTAAATCACAGAGATATGTCACACAAAATACTTAATAAGGAACATTTCTCACATGTCTACTTTACATCAGCACAATGTTGGAACCAAAATTTTTTTTTGTTAGGGAGTAGTTTTGAGCCATACCTTCCGATATCGGAAAGTATCGGTATCGGATAGGATCGGCCGATATTCAAAAAATATCGGATATCGCCAATACCGATACCCGATTCCAATGCAAGTCAATGGGACCAAAATATCGGAATTAAAATAAACCCTTTCTTTCCTTGTAGGTTCATTCTACATGAAGGAAAACAACTAAGAATAATGCAGGATGTATTTGGGGAGGTGGCGGAGACATTAAAGTCATAGAGGTTTAGCCCAATCAAATAGAATAGCATGTTTTTTTTTTTTTTTTAAAGACGTTCGGAGTGACAAAGATATTGACTATGTAAATTTTTTTTTTATTTTGTCAGATATTGATGTTTCACTATTCCACGCCCTTCCCCTTCTTTTTTTTTTACTTTTCCCACATTTTCATCTTCATCATCATCAGCATCTTTGACATCAACTTCTTCTTCACCTTATTCATCTTCTTCTTCATCCTTTACCTTTTTTTTTTTTAATACATTCTTCATATTCATTTTATTCAACTATTATTATTCTTCCTATTCTACATATTCATTTTATTCAACTGTTATTATTCTTCCTATTCTACTTCTTCATCATATTCTCATTTGTGACAGGCATTCCCGTAGTTGTTATCTATAAAAGTTGGAAGATTACACCTTCCGTTCTGCCAGTCTCAAAAGTTACATTTGTCCGCGTTCAGTTTGGCCTGCAGCATCAGGCTTTATCCAGGGGCACCACGAGGAGGAACGGACTCACCCCCATACACTGCTTAGTCTTCTTCTGCATATAATTTAGATAATATCTTTTGCTCTGATATTAAGTGTTATGCTTAATGTTCTTCTGCTCTTTGTTCTGCAGCCTCTTGTTCTTCTGCTTCTCGGTCTTCCATGTCGTCGTCTCCAGGGTCGTCGTCTCCAGTGTCGTCGTCTCCGCCGTCGTCGTCTCCGCCGTCGTCGTCTCCGCCGTCGTCGTCTCCGCCGTCGTTGTCGTCGTCGTCGTCATCGGGGTGGTCTTCCGGGTCGTCGACTTTAGGGTCTTCAACTTGGAAATGTAGCAGAAGGTACAAGAAGGCTGAGAAAATGCCAAGAACCAGCTGATGGAACTGGAACTCGGATGGCTACCCAAAGGTTCAAGAGCCTATGGAACTACCGAGGACCAGCTGACGTTACTGGAACCCGGTTACTAAGCAGGAGGTACCCGTGCTAAAAAGCACTACCAAGGACCGCCTGACGTTGGCGGAACTCGGATACCCAGAAGGAGGCACCTAAGCCAAAGGCTCTGCCCGGAACCAGCTGACGGTACTGGAACCAGGATGGGGAGCAGAAGGTACAAGAGCAAAAGACACTGCCGAGAACCAGCTGACGGTACTGGAACCCGGATTGGTAGCCGAAGGTCCAAGAGCCAATGGAACTACCGAGGACCAGCTGACGTTACTGGAACCCGGTTACTAAGCAGGAGGTACCCGTGCCTGAAAGCACTACCAAGGACCACCTGACGTTGGTGGAACTTGGATACCCAGAAGGAGGCACCTAAGCCAAAGGCTCTGCCCGGAACCAGCTGACGGTACTGGAACCAGGATGGGGAGCAGAAGGTACAAGAGCAAAAGACACTGCCGAGAACCAGCTGACGGTGCTGGAACCAGGTGGTGGACCCGAAGGCCCACAGGAGAGGAGAGAACAGCTAGGCCGCGAGGCAGCCGCAGTTACCGAACCCCAACAGTCCTACAGGGGGAGCTGGGCCTACTGGCACTACAGAACCAGCCTTGACTACCAGTTCATGCAGCCCACATAGGAAGCTCCTAAACTGGAGGCACCCTGGAGTTGGCTAACCCGACCGCACCACGACGGGGCAAGCATAGGCGTCTCAGTGAGCTTGACACTACCCGGAAACAGCTGACGGTGCTGGAACCAGGTTTGGCACGAGGGAGTACCTGTGACAAAAACACAGCCGAGAACCAGCTGGCGGTGCTGGAACCCAGATGCGTTGCCCCAGTGTGCAAGAGCCAATGGCACGACCGAGGACCAGCTGACGGTGCTGGAACCCGGTTAGTAAGCTGTAGGTGCCCGCGCTTAAAAGCACTACCAAGGACCGCCTGACGTTGGCGGAACTCGGATACCCAGGAGGAGGCACCTAAGCCAAAGGCTCGGCCCGGAACCAGCTGACGGTGCTGGAACCAGGTGGTGGACCCGAAGGCCCACAGGAGAGGAGAGAACAGCTAGGCCGCGAGGCAGCCGCAGTTACCGAACCCCAACAGTCCTACAGGGGGAGCTGGGCCTACTGGCACTACAGAACCAGCCTTGACTACCAGTTCACGCAGCCCACATAGGAAGCTCCTAAACTGGAGGCACCCTGGAGTTGGCTAACCCGACCGCACCACGACGGGGCAAGCATAGGCATCTCAGTGAGCTTGACACTACCCGGAAACAGCTGACGGTGCTGGAACCAGGTTTGGCACGAGGGAGTACCTGTGACAAAAACACAGCCGAGAACCAGCTGGCGGTGCTGGAACCCAGATGCGTTGCCCCAGTGTGCAAGAGCCAATTGCACGACCGAGGACCAGCTGACGGTGCTGGAACCCGGTTTGTAAGCTGTAGGTGCCCGCGCTTAAAAGCACTACCAAGGACCGCCTGACGTTGGCGGAACTCGGATACCCAGGAGGAGGCACCTAAGCCAAAGGCTCGGCCCGGAACCAGCTGACGGTGCTGGAACCAGGTGGTGGACCCGAAGGCCCACAGGAGAGGAGAGAACAGCTAGGCCGCGAGGCAGCCGCAGTTACCGAACCCCAACAGTCCTACAGGGGGAGCTGGGCCTACTGGCACTACAGAACCAGCCTTGACTACCAGTTCACGCAGCCCACATAGGAAGCTCCTAAACTGGAGGCACCCTGGAGTTGGCTAACCCGACCGCACCACGACGGGGCAAGCATAGGCGTCTCAGTGAGCTTGACACTACCCGGAAACAGCTGACGGTGCTGAAACCATGTTTGGCACGAGGGAGTACCTGTGACAAAAACACTGCTGAGAACCAGCTGGCGGTGCTGGAACCCAGATGCGTTGCCCCAGTGTGAAAGAGCCAATGGCACGACCGAGGACCAGCTGACGGTGCTGGAACCCGGTTAGTAAGCTGTAGGTGCCCGCGCTTAAAAGCACTACCAAGGACCGCCTGACGTTGGCGGAAATCGGATACCCAGGAGGAGGCACCTAAGCCAAAGGCTCGGCCCGGAACCAGCTGACGGTGCTGGAACCAGGTGGTGGACCCGAAGGCCCACAGGAGAGGAGAGAACAGCTAGGCCGCGAGGCAGCCGCAGTTACCGAACCCCAACAGTCCTACAGGGGGAGCAGGGCCTACTGGCACTACAGAACCAGCCTTGACTACCAGTTCACGCAGCCCACATAGGAAGCTCCTAAACTGGAGGCACCCTGGAGTTGGCTAACCCGACCGCACCACGACGGGGCAAGCATAGGCGTCTCAGTGAGCTTGACACTACCCAGAAACAGCTGACGGTGCTGGAACCAGGTTTGGCACGAGGGAGTACCTGTGACAAAACCACTGCCGAGAACCAGCTGGCGGTGCTGGAACCCGGATGTGTTGCCTATCAAAGATTGTCTTCCTACAGCCCCAACTAGCGGTGTTGGAGCAAAGGGTAAGCAGGGGGAGCAGAGTGTAGGCCGAAGCCTGCACTGGAGTCAGCTTTGTGTCTGCGTTGCGTTTGCAGGACACTTTGCCGGCTACACAGTGGGGGAACAGCAGGCGGTGCTGAACCCCACTAACACATTGGCTGGTGTTTTTCTCTGTGCAGCTAGCACTTCCGGGCAAAAACTAGCGGTGTTATAGCCCAGGGGCAGCAGGAGGAGGAGAGGAGCAGAGTGTAGGCCGAAGCCTAGTTGAACCAATTTCAAAGGTAAACTTTAACCCCCCCTCAGGTGTTACAAAGTACAAGAGCCACACCTTGTGCAGCATTAATGCTGCACAAGTAAAAGGTTGCTTTATTAATTTTTCTACTTGCACACGCTGAATGCAACATGTACACAATTTAGCCCATTCTACAGTCAAATTGTAGTTGAGGCGTGACTTGTATTTTTAAGGAGACGCAGCATAGGTGTCCCAAATAACGCCTTTGTGCTTGGCGCTGTTTTTTGCTGTACAGGAGTCTGCGCTCTTGTGTTATCCCTTGGCAATGCCCTGTTAGCGCTGCCCGTCTTATGACCTCATTTCATGTTGGCCGCTGCGGTTAACGATGGCCATAAATCCCAGACCCACAGTGCCTTTTCATAAAGTCACACTGCGGTGCTGGGATTCGTGGCCTTGAGCAGTAAATATTTTCGACGCTCACACACGTCCTTACACCTGCTTCAGACTGGGCGGCCTCTGCTGATCCCTTTTCGCATGCCGCGGCCATGAGGCTGCACAGTCAGAAGAAGGCGGAAGGAGATGAGTGACGACAGGCGAACATATGCACTGCTCGTGCCCATAAACCACACCCTCGCTGACAAAATAAATAAGACAACGAGGGGCGTTGTTTCACGCAGGGCGGATGCACAGGCGCAGCCAGCTAACCATGATGTCAAAAGATGGGAAGCGCTACCAAGGGGGGTGCTGCGTATCATTAGAAAGGAAAGTCACACCTCAGGGACAGTGGAATGGTCTCAATGAGACACATTTTGTACGTGTTGAGTTCCACGTGGGCAAGGCGAAAAACTCAGCCACCTTGTACAAATGCAGCAGTACTGCTGAACAAGGTGGCTGTTATACATAGAAACACCTGGGGGTGGGGGGCAGGCTCCCTTCAATTTCAGTTCATGTGCCTGCATGGCGTTTGCAGGTCACGTTGCCGGCTACACAGCTGGGGAACAGCTGGCGGTGCTGAACCCCACTGACACATTGGCTGGTGTTTTTCTCTGTGCAGCTAGCACTTCCAGGCTAAAACTGGCGGTGTTATGAGCCCAGGGTCAGCAGGAGGAGGAGAGGAGCAAAGTGGAGGCCGAAGCCTGCACTGGTGGCAGCTTTTGTTCTGCTGTGCCTGCGTGGCGTTTGCAGGTCACGTTGCCGGCTACACAGCTGGGGAACAGCTGGCGGTGCTGAACCCCACTAACACATTGGCTGGTGTTTTTCTCTGTGCAGCTAGCAATTCAGGGCAAAAACTAGCGGTGATAGAGCCCAGGGTCAGGAGGAGGAGGAGATGAGCAGAGTGTAGGCCGAAGCCTCCACTGGTGGCAGCTTTTGGTTGGTTGTGCCAGCGTGGCTTGTGCTGGACACGATGCCGGCTACACAGCAGGGGAACAGCTGGCGGTGCTGAACCCTACTAACACATTGGCTGGTGTTTTTCTCTGTGCAGCTAGCACGTCCGGGCAAAAACTGGCGGTGTTAGAGCCCAGGGTCAGCAGGAGGAGGAGAGGAGCAGAGTGTAGGCCGAAGCCTAGTTGAACCAATTTCAAAGGTAACCTTTAACCCCCCTCAGGTGTTGCAAGGTACAAGAGCCACACCTCGTGCAGCATTAATGCTGCACAAGTAAAATGTTGCTCTCTTAATTATTCTCCTTGCACACGCTGAATAAAACACGTACACTATTTAGCTCATTCTACTGTAAAACAGTAGTGGAGGCGTGACTTGTCTTTTTAAAGAAAAGCAGCCCAGGTGTCGAAAATAACACCTTGGTGCATGGGCGCAGCTTCCTGAGCGTTGTTATTTGCTGTACAGGAGTCTGCGCTCTTGTTATCCCTTGGCCATGCGCTGTGAGCGCTTCCTGTCTTCTGACCTCATTTCATGTTGGCCGATGCGGTTAGCGGTGGACATGAATCCCAGACCCACAGTGTGTTTGGAAAAAATCACACTGCGTGGCTGGGATTCGTGCCCTTGTGCAGTTAATATGTTTGCCGCTCACACATGTCCTTACACCTGCTTCAGACTGGGCGGCCTCATCTGATCCCTTATCGCATGCCGCGGCCATGAGGCCGCACAGTCTGAAGAAGGCGGAAGCAGATGAGTTAAGACAGGCGAACATATGCACTGCACATGCCCATCAATAACACCCTCGCAGCCAAAATATATGAGACAACGAGGGGCGTTGTGTTGGGCAGGGCGGACGCACAGGCACAGGCAGCAAACCAATGATGTCAGAAGACGGGCAGCGCTACCAAGGATGGTGCTGCGTATCATTAGAAAGGAAAGTCACACCTCAGGGACAGTTGAATGGTCTCAATGAGACACATTATGTACGTGTTGAGTTCCACGTGGGCAAGGAGAAAAAGTCAGCCACCTTGTACAAATGCAGCAGTACTGCTGTACAAGGTGGCTATTATACATAGAAACACCTGGGGGTGGGGGGCAAGCTCCCTTCAATTTCAGTTCATGTGCCTGCGTGGCGTTTGCAGGTCATGTTGCAAGCTACACAGCAGGGGAACAGCTGGCGGTGCTGAACCCCACTAACACATTGGCTGGTGTTTTTCTCTGTGCAGCTAGCAATTCCGGGCAAAAACTAGCGGTGTTAGAGCCCAGGGTCAGCAGGAGGAGGAGATGAGCAGAGTGTAGGCCGAGGCCTCCACTGGTGGCAGCTTTTGGTTGGTTGTGCCAGCGTGGCTTGTGCTGGACACAATGCCGGCTACACAGCAGGGGAACAGCTGGCGGTGCTGAACCCCACTAACACATTGGCTGGTGTTTTTCTCTGTGCAGCTATCAATTCCGGGCAAAAACTAGAGGTGTTAGAGCCCAGGGTCAGCAGGAGGAGGAGAGGAGCAGAGTGTAGGCCGAAGCCAGCACTGGTGGCAGCTTTTGGTTGGTTGTGCCAGCGTGGCTTGTGCTGGACACGATGCCGGCTACACAGCAGGGGAACAGCTGGCGGTGCTGAACCCCACTAACACATTGGCGGGTGTTTTTCTCTGTGCACCTAGCAGTTCCAGGCTACAACTGGCGGTGTTATAGCCCAGGGTCAGCAGGAGGAGGAGAGGAGCAGAGTGTAGGCCGAAGCCTAGTTGAACCAATTTCAAAGGTAACCTTTAACCCCCCCTCAGGTGTTGCAAGGTACAAGAGCCACACCTTGTGCAGCATTAATGCTGCACAAGTAAAAGGTTGCTCTCTTCCTTTTGCTCCTTGCACACGCTGAATAAAACACGTACACTATTTAGCCCATTATACTGTCAAACAGTAGTGGAGGCGTGACTTTTCTTTTGAAGAAGACGCAGCACAGGTGTCAAAATTTACACCTAGGTGCTGGGCGCAGACTCCTTACTGTTGTTATTTGCAGTACAGGAGAGTGCGCTCTTGTGTTATCCCTTGGCAATACCCTGTTAGTGCAGGCCGTCTTATGACCTCATTTCATGTTTGCCGGTGCGGTTAGCGATGGCCATAAATCCCAGACCCACAGTGCCTTTCCATAAAGTCACTCTGCGGTGCTGGGATTCGTGGCCTTGTGCAGTAAATATGTTCGCCGCTCACACATGTCCTTACACCTGCTTCAGACTGGGCGACCTCAGCTGATCCCTTATTGCCTGCCACGGCCATGAGGCTGCACAGTCTGAAGAAGGCGGAAGGAGGGGAGTGAAGACAGGCGAACATATGCACTGCTCGTGCCCATCAATCACACCCTCGCAGTCAAAATATATGAGACAACGAGGGGCGTTGTGTCGGGCAGGGCGGACTCACAGGCACAGCCAGCCAACCAATGATGTCTGAAGACGGGCAGCGCTAACAATGGGGGTGCTGCGTGTCATTAAAAAGTAAAGTCACACCTCAGGGACATTGTAATGGTCTCTAATGAGACACATTTTGTACGTGTTGAGTTCCACGTGGGCAAGGAGAAAAAGTCAGCCACCTTGTACAAATGCAGCAGTACTGCTGTACAAGGTGGCTGTTATACATAGAAACACCTGGGGGTGGGGGGCAGGCTCACTTCAATTTCAGTTCATGTGCCTGCTTGGCGTTTGCAGGACACATTGCCAGCTACACAGCAGGGGAACAGCTGGCGTTGCTGAACCCCACTGACACATTGACTGGTGTTTTTCTCTGTGCAGCTCGCATGTCCGGGCAAAAACTGGCGGTGTTAGAGCCCAGGGTCAGCAGGAGGAGGAGAGGAGCAAAGTGTAGGCCGAAGCCTGCACTGGTGGCAGCTTTTGGTTAGTTGTGCCAGCGTGGCTTGTGCTGGACACGATGCAGGCTACACAGCAGGGGAACAGCTGGCGGTGCTGAACCCCACAAACACATTGGCTGTTTTTTTTCTCTGTGCAGCTCGCATTTCCGGGCAAAAACTAGCGGTGTTTGAGCCCAGGGGCAGCAGGAGGAGGAGAGGAGCAGAGTGTAGGCCGAAGCCTGCACTGGTGGCAGCTTTTGGTCAGTTGTGCCAGCGTGGCTTGTGCTGGACACGATGCCGGCTACACAGCAGGGGAACAGCTGGCGGTGCTGAACCCCACTAACACATTGGCGGGTGTTTTTCTCTGTGCACCTAGCACTTCCAGGCTACAACTGGCGGTGTTATAGCCCAGGGTCAGCAGGAGGAGGAGAGGAGCAGAGTGTAGGCCGAAGCCTAGTTGAACCAATTTCAAAGGTAACCTTTAACCCCCCCTCAGGTGTTGCAAGGTACAAGAGCCACACCTTGTGCAGCATTAATGCTGCACAAGTAAAAGGTTGCTCTCTTCATTTTTCTCCTTGCACACGCTGAATAAAACACGTACACTATTTAGCCCATTCTACTGTAAAACAGTAGTGGAGGCGTGACTTTTCTTTTTAAAGAAAAGCAGCCCAGGTGTCGAAAATAACACCTTGGTGCATGGGCGCAGCTTCCTGAGCGTTGTTAATTGCTGTACAGGAGTCTGCGCTCTTGTTATCCCTTGGCCATGCGCTGTGAGCGCTTCCTGTCTTCTGACCTCATTTCATGTCGGCCGTTGCGGTTAGCAATGGACATGAATCCCAGACCCACAGTGTGTTTTCAAAATATCACACTGCGTGGCTGGGATTCGTGGCCTTGTGCAGTAAATATGTTTGCCGCTCACACATGTCCTTACACCTGCTTCAGACTGGGCGGCCTCATCTGATCCCTTATCGCATGCCGCGGCCATGAGGCCACCCAGTCTGAAGAAGGCGGAAGGAGATGAGTGAACACAGGCAAACATATGCACTGCACATGCCCATCAATCACACCCTCGGCGTCCAAAAAAATAAGACACCGAGGGGCGTTGTTTCGAGCAGGGCAGACGCACAGGCGCAGCCAGCTAACCAATGATGTCAAAAGACAGGCAGCGCTAACAAGGGTGGTGCTGCGTATCATTAGAAAGGAAAGTCACACCTCAGGGACAGTGGAATGGTCTCAATGAGACACATTTAGTACGTGTTTAATTAAACGTGGGCAAGGAGAAAAAGTAAGCCACCTTGTACAAATGCAGCAGTACTGCTGTACAAGGTGGCTGTTATACATAGAAACACCTGGGGGTGGAGGCAGGCTTCCTTCAATTTCAGTTCATGTGCCTGCGTGGCGTTTGCAGGACACGTTGCCAGCTACACAGCAGGGGAACAGCTGGCGGTGCTGAACCCCACTAACACATTGGCGGGTGTTTTTCTCTGTGCACCTAGCACTTCCAGGCTACAACTGGCGGTGTTATAGCCCAGGGTCAGCAGGAGGAGGAGAGGAGCAAAGTGTAGGCCGAAGCCTGCACTGGTGGCAGCTTTTGGTCGGTTGTGCCAGCGTGGCTTGTGCTGGACACGATGCCGGCTACACAGCAGGGGAACAGCTGGTGGTGCTGAACCCCACTAACACATTGGCTGTTGTTTTTCTCTGTGAAGCTCGCATTTCCGGGCAAAAACTAGCGGTGTTAGAGCCCAGGGTCAGCAGGAGGAGGAGAGGAGCAGAGTGTAGGCCAAAGCCTAGTTGAACCAATTTCAAAGGTAACCTTTAACCCCCCCTCAGGTGTTGCAAGGTACAAGAGCCACACCTTGTGCAGCATTAATGCTGCACAAGTAAAAGGTTGCTCTATTTAGTTTGCTCCTTGCACACGCTGAATAAAACACGTACACTATTTAGCCCATTATACTGTCTAACAGTAGTGGAGGCGTGACTTGTCTTTTTAAGGAGACGCAGCACAGGTGTCAAAATTTACACCTAGGTGCTGGGCGCAGAATCCTGAGCGTTGTTATTAGCTGTACAGGAGTCTGCGCTATTGTGATCCCTTGGCCATGCGCTGTGAGCGCTGCCTGTCTTCTCACCTCATTTCATGTTGGCCGTTGCGGTTAGCAATGGATATGAATCCCAGGCCCGCAGTGTGTTTTCAAAAAATCACACTGCGTGGCTGGGATTCGTGGCCTTGTGCAGTAAATATGTTTGCCGCTCACACATGTCCTTACACCTGCTTCAGACTGGGCGGCCTCAGCTGATCCCTTATCGCCTACCACGGCCAGGAGGCCGCACAGTCTGAAGAAGGCGGAAGGAGATGAGTTAAGACAGGCGAACATATGCACTGCACATGCCCATCAATCACACCCTCGCAGCCAAAATATATGAAACGAGGGGGGTTGTGTCGGGCAGGGCGGACGCACAGGCACAGGCAGCCAACCAATGATGTCAGAAGACGGGCAGCGCTACCAAGGGGGGTGGTGCGTGTCATTAAAAAGGAAAGTCACACCTCAGGGACATTGTAATGGTCTGTAATGAGACACATATTTTACGTGTTTAATTCTACGTGGGCAAGGATAAAAAATCAGCCACCTTGTACAAATGCAGCAGTACTGCTGTACTAGGTGGCTGTTATACATAGAAACATCTGGGGGGGTGGGGCCAGGTTCCCTTTAATTTCAGTTCATGTGCCTGCGTGGCGTTTGCAGGTCACGTTGCCGGCTACACAGCAGGGGAACAGCTGGCGTTGCTGAACCCCACTAACACATTGGCTGGTGTTTTTCTCTGTGCAGCTAGCACTTCCGGGCAAAAATTAGCGGTGTTTAAGCCCAGGGTCAGCAGGAGGAGGAGAGGAGCAGAGTGTAGGCCGAAGCCTGCACTGGTGGCAGCTTTTGTTCTGTTGTGCCAGCGTGGCTTGTGCTGGACACGTTGCCGACTACACAGCAGGGGAACAGCTGGCGGTGCTGAACCCTATTGACACATCAGCTAGTGTTTTTTCTGTGTAGACAACACTTCCAGGTGGCAACTGACAGTGTTGAAACCCAGGGAATCAAAGAGGAGCAGAGTGTAGGCCGAAGCCTGCAGTGGAGCAAGTTGAAAGGGAACCTTTAACCCCCCCCCCCAGGCATTTGTTGCTGAAAGAGCCATCTTGTACAGCAGTAATACTGCACATGGCAAATGGTGGCTCTAAAAATTATGCTCCTTGCAAACGCTGAAGTACACACTCATATAATGTGTCCCCTCACACTGTCAAACCGTCCCGGAAGTGGGACTTTCCTTTGTAATGTGACACAGCAAAGCCGTCATTCCAACCCCCTTGGTGCCGTGCGCCACCTCCTCAACGTTGTTTGGTTCTGTCACGGAGCCCGCGCTGTAATGTTATCCCTTGGCCATGCACAGTTAGCGGTGCCCGTCTTCTGACATCATGTAGGTGTCAGGCTGGCAGTGCCTGTGCGTCCAAGCTGCCCGAGATCCAACCTTGCAGTGTCATCTAATGTAGTCCCACTGCGGGCCAGGGATCTATGGGCATGCGCAGTGCATATCATCGCCTCTCACTCACCTCCTTCCTGCTTCTTCAGGCTGTGCGGCGTCACGGCCGTGGCATGCTATTAGGGATCAGCTGACGCCGCCTAGTCTGAAGAAGCATGAAGAAGGGGAGTGAGAGGCTAGTATATGCACTGCGCATGGCCATGGATACCAGGCCCACTGTGGGATCACATTAGACGACACTGTGAGGTGGGATTTCGGGCAGCGTGGACGCACAGGCGCAGCCAGGACGACAACAAATGATGTCAGAGGACGGGCAGCGCAAACTGTGCATGGCCAAGGGATAACATAACAGCGCAGGGTCCATGACGGAATCAAACAACGCTAAGGAGCCAGCGCACGGTGGCAAGGGGGTAGCAATGACGGCTGTGCTGCGTCACATTACAAAGGAAAGTCCCACCTCCGGGACGGTTGGACGGTGTGAGGGGACACATTACATGAATGTGTAGTTCAGCGTTTGCAAGGAGCATAATTTCAAGAGCGACCTTTCCCTTGTGCAGTATTAGTGCTGCACATGGTGGCTCTTTCAGTAACAAACGCCTAGGGGGGGGGGACAGGTCCCCTTACATTTTAGTTGTGCCAGCGTGGCGGTCGCATGACACGTTGCCGGATACACAGCTGGGGATCAGCTGACGTTACTGAACCCCAATAACAGAGGAGCGACTGTTAACTGTGCACACAGCACTTCCAGGCACCAACTGGCGGTGTTAGAGCCCAGGGACAGCAGGAGGAGCAGATTGGAGGTATTGCCGCACACACAGCTGGGGATCAGCTGACGTTACTGAACCCCAATAACAGAGGAGCGACTGTTAACTGTGCACACAGCACTTCCAGGCACCAACTGGCGGTGTTAGAGCCCAGGGACAGCAGGAGGAGCAGATTGGAGGTATTGCCGCACACACAGCTGGGGATCAGCTGACGTTACTGAACCCCAATAACAGAGGAGCGACTGTTAACTGTGCACACAGCACTTCCAGGCACCAACTGGCGGTGTTAGAGCCCAGGGACAGCAGGAGGAGCAGATTGGAGGTATTGCCGCACACACAGCTGGGGATCAGCTGACGTTACTGAACCCCAATAACAGAGGAGCGACTGTTAACTGTGCACACAGCACTTCCAGGCACCAACTGGCGGTGTTAGAGCCCAGGGACAGCAGGAGGAGCAGATTGGAGGTATTGCCGCACACACAGCTGGGGATCAGCTGACGTTACTGAACCCCAATAACAGAGGAGCGACTGTTAACTGTGCACACAGCACTTCCAGGCACCAACTGGCGGTGTTAGAGCCCAGGACAGCAGGAGGAGCAGATTGGAGGTATTGCCGCACACACAGCTGGGGATCAGCTGACGTTACTGAACCCCAATAACAGAGGAGCGACTGTTAGCTGTGCACACAGCACTTCCAGGCACCAACTGGCGGTGTTAGAGCCCAGGGTCAGCAGGAGGAGCAGAGGAACAGAGTGTAGGCCGAAGCCTGATTGGAGCAAGTTGAAAGGGAACCTTTAACCCCCCCCCAAGACGTTTGTAGCTGAAAGAGCCATCTTGTGCAGCACTAAGGATGCAAAAGGAAAAGGTTGCTCTTTTAATTATGCTCCTTGCAAACACTGAAGTAAACACTAAAAATGTGTCCCCTTATACCGTTCAACCGTCCCGGAGGTGCGAATTTCCTTCGTAATGGGACACAGCACAGCTGTCATTCCTATCCCCTTGGTGCCGTGCGCTGCCTCCTCAGCGTTGTTTTAAGCTGTCACGGAGCCTGCGCTGTTCTGTTAGCCCTTGGCCATGCCCAATTAGCGCTGCCTGTCTTCTGACATAATTTGGTGTCAGGCTGTCAGTGCCTGTGCGTCCACGCTGCTCCAGATCTCACCTCGCAGTCTCGTCTAACGTAATCCCACTGCGGGCCTTGGATCCATGGGCATGCACAGTGCATATACTCGACTCTCACTCCCCTCCTTCCCTCTTCTTCAGACTGTGCGGTGTCACGGCCGTGGCATGCTATTAGGGATCAGCTGATGGCGCACAGTCTAAAGAAGGCGGAGGGAAATGAGCGAGAGCCCGAGGGGAAGATATGCACTGCGCATGCCCATGGATCCCAGGCCCGCAGTGTGACTCAATCAGAAGACACTGCGAGGCGGGATCTCGGGCAGCGCGGCCGCACAGGCGCAGCCAGCCTGACACCAAATTATGTCAGAAGACAGGCAGCGCAAATAGGGCATGCCCAAGGGATAACAGAACAGCGCAGGCTCCGTGACAGCTTAAAACAACGCTGAGGAGGCAGCGCATGGCACCAAGGGGGTAGGAATGACGGCTGTGCTGCGTCACATTACGAAGGAAAGTCCCAGCTCCAGGACGGTATAACGGTATCAGTGAACACATTTTATAAGTGTTAAGTTCTGCGTGTGCAAGGAGCTAAACCAAAAGAGCTACCTTTTTCTTGTGCAGCATTACTGCTGCACAAGATGGCTCTTTCAGTAACAAACGATGGGGGGGGGGGGGGACAGGTTCCCTTACATTTAGGTTGTTGTGCCAGCGTGGCGGTCGCAGGACACATTGCCGGCTACACAGCTGGGGATCAGCTGACGTTACTGAAACCCAATAACACTGGGTCGTATGTTTTTACTGTGCAGCCTGCACTTCTGAGCCGCAACTGGCGGTGTTGGAGCCCAGGAATAGCAGTTCAGGTGTTAGAAAGATGAACACAGCAGGAGACCTGGATGACACCCAATTACTTAATCAGGCAGAGGAGTGGTAAATTCCTGCGAGATCCAGGCCTGGTTCATTTTCAGGAAAGTAAGCTGGTCAACGTTATCGGAGGACAGTCGCATGCGACGGTCTGTTAGTACACCACCTGCGGCACTAAAGACACGTTCCGATAAGACACTAGCCGCAGGGCAAGCCAGCACCTCCAATGCATACTGGCTTAGCTCTGGCCATGTATCCAGCTTAGAGACCCAAAACTTGAACATGGAAGAGCCGTCTGGGAGTACAGTAAGAGGGCAAGCCATGTAGTCTGTCACCATCTGACGGAACCGTTGCCTCCTGCTGACTGGAGCCGCCGGTGATGGTGTAGACATTTGGGGCGGGCACACAAAAGTGTGCCAGAGTTGTGCCATACTGTGCTTGCCTTGGGCAGAGGCACTGCTTCTGCTCCCTCTTTGGGCAGAGCCTCCCCCACTGCCTCGACGCACTGAGCTGCTTTGTAAAGCACTAGCAGCACTCCTCTCAGTTGGACAGGAGAAGATGATGGAATTCACCAGTGTGTCGTGGTACTCCCGCAATTTACGCTCCCGGGTCAACGCTGGGATGAGGTTTTGGACGTTGTGCCGGTAGCGAGGATCGAGGAGGGTGAACACCCAATAATCAGGCATGTTGAGAATGTGGTCGATGCGGCGGTCGTTTCTCAGGCACTGCAGCATGAAATCCACCATGTGCTGCAGAGTGCCAACTGGCCCAGAAACGCTGTCCCCTGCTTGAGACATGATCTCTGCCCGCTCGTCATCACCCCACCCTCGCTGTACACACTGACCACTGGACAATTGTGTCGCTCCCTCCTCTGGACGGAGCTCTTCCTCCTCCATTGACTCCTCCTCATCCTCCTCACAAATTGGCCCCTGCGTACCCCTTTGTGAGGAACCACGTGGCGCTGACTCTCCAGAAGCTGATGGAAAAGGTGACTCCTCATCCTCCACCTCTTCCACAACATCATCCCTTAACCCTTGCAAAGTTTGCTGAAGCAGGCAGATAAGGGGGACAGTCATGCTGACTAGTGCATCATCTGCACTTGCCATCCGCGTGGAATAATCAAAAGGACGCAAAACCTGGCAGACGTCCTTCATAGTGGCCCACTCTGTGGTTGTGAAGTCTGATCGGCACTGACTGCGACTTCTTTGCGCCTGATGCAGCTGGTACTCCATAACTGCTTGCTGCTGCTGACACAACCGCTCCAACATATGTAACGTGGAATTCCACCGGGTAGGTAGGTCACATATGATGCGGTGTTCCGGAAGGCGGAATCGGCGCTGCAGAGCAGCAATGCGGGATCTGGCCAAGCTGGAACGCCGCAAGTGAGCACACTCTAGGCGGACCTTGTGCAGCAGGGCATCAAGATCCGGATAGTCCCTCAGAAAACTCTGCACAACCAAATTGAGCACATGTGCCAGACATGGGATGTGAGTGAGGTTGCCAAGGGCCAAAGCTGCCACCAGATTTCGGCCATTGTCACACACTACCATGCCTGGCTGGAGATTCGCTGGCAGTAACCACACATCGCTCTCCTGCTTGATGGCATTCCAGAGCTCCTGCGCTGTGTGGCTTCGATTCCCCAATGAAACAAGTTTCAAGACGGCCTGCTGACGTTTGGCCACGGCTGTGCTCATGTCGGTCATAGGTAAACGTTCACGGGTCCATGTGGAGGTGGACTGTGACGGCTCCTGCAGAGTTGATTCTGAGGAACTTGTGTAAGAGGAGGAGTCAATGCGTACAGACTGGATTCCTGCAATCCTTGGAGTGGGCAGGACACGTCCTGCGCCACTCGCACGATCTGTACCTGGCTCAACAATATTAACCCAATGGGCAGTGACGGAAACGTATCGCCCCTGTCCATGCTGACTGGTCCACGCATCGGTGGTGAGGTGGACCTTGCTACTGACGGCGTTCAGTAGCGCATGTTTTATGTTTCCCTCAACATGCCTGTGCAGGGCAGGGACAGCTTGCCTGCTGAAGTAAAAGCGGCTGGGCACCTTGTACTGTGGGACTGCCAATGCCATCAAGTCACGGAAGCTGTCAGTCTCCACCAGCCTGAACGAGAGCATTTCCAGGGACAACAGTTTGGCAATGCCTGCATTCAGAGCCTGTGCTCGGGGGTGGTTGGCCGAGAATGCCCGCCTTTTCTCCCATGCCTGTACTACCGATGGCTGTAGAGTAGACTGGGAGTGTGAGGATGACTGGGAAGGTGGTGCTGAGGGTGGAATTACACAAGGTCTCTGGACAACAGTGCCAGAGGTTCTTCCATGGCGATCCTGGGAGGAAGCCAAACCAGCTGTGCGTGAGCTGGAGGAAGAGGCAACACGAGCTGAAGAGGTGGTAGCTGCCGCTGTTGGTTGGCCTACATCTTCAGTCTGTTTCTGTAACTCCACCGCGTGCCTGGTCCGCACATGTTTCCACATATTTGTGGTATTGAGGTTGCTGACATTTTTCCCTCTTTTGACTTTCTGATGACACAGCTTGCATTTGACAAAACAAATGTCATCTGCAACTGTGTCAAAAAAGGACCAGGCACTGCAAGTCTTGGGAGCGCCCTTTTTGGCTTTGGAAAGAGACAGGCTCCTAACGGGAGCCAAAGTGGAGGCTACAGGCTCCGCAGTCTTCCCCCTCCCCCTCCCTCTTTGGCCCGTAAGGGGAATCTCTTCCTCAGAGCTGCTCCCACGACCTTCCTGTTCCTCACGCCACGATGGGTCAACGACCTCATCATCTCCACTACCCTCTGCCACCAACTGCTCCTCCTGGGTAGTCTCGGCAGCACAGTACGCACCAGAAAGCGGCACCTGAGTTTCATCATCAGATGCGTACTGCGCTGTGGTCACCGGAGGCACTGGCCCACCCGCCTCTTCAGAGTCAGAGAGACAAAGCTGTTGGGCATCACTGCACACTGCCTCTTCTTCCATTTCTCCAATGCTGCATGGCTGGCCCCCTGTTTCCAAGCCAAGAGATTCAGAGAACAGAAGTAGAGACGGCTCCTGTCCTGGGCTCTCTGACTGCCTGGCCAATTTGGCAGGTGGTGAAGAGACAGATGGCTGCTCTCCAGTGGTCTGTGCCTGAGAGGATGTGGCACTAACTGAAGTCGACGCCGAGGCGTTAGCTGCCACCCACCCGACAACGGCTTCAATTTGGTCTTCACGCAGCAGCGGTGCACGGCGCTCTCCGACAAAGCTGCGCATGAAGGACTGTTCCCTGCTGAAACTGAGTCACGACGAGTCACCGGCACCCGCAGCAGGCACAGAATCACCACGTCCTCTCCCTGCTCCTCTCCCTGCTCCGCGCCCACGCCCACGTGCCTTACTCGCTGCCCTCTTCATCTTGGTTGACAGATAAAGATAAGCAGAAAAGTACTAAGGCCTTAGTGTGCTTATTCCTGAAATGCTCCTCCTAACAGGTGTAAGAAACACTAATGTTGTAAAGTGTGGACTAAACTTTATTATTTTTCAAATGTGGCCTACACAAGTGTTAAGTTGTGTTTGGTGAACTTTACTTTTTTTTTTTTTGCAGATCGGGCTACAGAGCTAGTTTAAATCACACGGAGACCGTGCAGACAGCCGTAAACGGCGCTGCAAGGCCCAAAAAACCTCCTCTAGGTTATCCTATGTAGTGTTTTTCCACTATTTAGCTGGAGACGGGTGGAAAAACACTAATAGGAAATTTTTTTTTAAAATTTTAAACTGGCTGCACTATTTGAAAAAAATATACCTAGACGTGGGTCACAAGGGCCCGAAAAAACGATCTTACAGTCCATGTGATACAAAATATGGAAAAATCTTTATTAATAATAAAACATCATAATGGGACAATTATGGAACGGGTAAGGCTAAGGTGCAACCCGGATAACGGGGACGCTGCACCGACCAAGATGTTACACAGGCGTATGAAACCGGGACGGGGTCATAAAAATATATCCAAACAACTGGCAATATTCTAAGTCAGAGTCTAATGTCATATAGCAATAAATACAGGCGCCATCTATACACAGGGACACAAAACCAAAGTATAAATAAAGTATCACTATCAGAGCCCTGTGTAAAATGCACAAGTGGCACTAAGACATAGAAAAAGACATAGGCACCAGATAATATGTTACCTCTAAATAGAGCACAGTATACAGACACCTCCCGGGGCCAAACGCCTGCCCCAACGCGCGTTTCGGCCAAACTCCTTCTTCTGAAGAAGGAGTTTGGCCGAAACGCGCGTTGGGGCAGGCGTTTGGCCCCGGGAGGTGTCTGTATACTGTGCTCTATTTAGAGGTAACATATTATCTGGTGCCTATGTCTTTTTCTATGTCTTAGTGCCACTTGTGCATTTTACACAGGGCTCTGATAGTGATACTTTATTTATACTTTGGTTTTGTGTCCCTGTGTATAGATGGCGCCTGTATTTATTGCTATATGACATTAGACTCTGACTTAGAATATTGCCAGTTGTTTGGATATATTTTTATGACCCCGTCCCGGTTTCATACGCCTGTGTAACATCTTGGTCGGTGCAGCGTCCCCGTTATCCGGGTTGCACCTTAGCCTTACCCGTTCCATAATTGTCCCATTATGATGTTTTATTATTAATAAAGATTTTTCCATATTTTGTATCACATGGACTGTAAGATCGTTTTTTCGGGCCCTTGTGACCCACGTCTAGGTATATTTCGTTAGCGATTAGTCCGTTTATCTAGTCCTTTCTTTTTGGTCAGCAATAGAGAATCTTGATTATGCTGTACTTCGTTGTGCTTCTGTCTAATTATTTGAAAAAAATGAATTTTTTTTTCAAGGTATGAGGCAGTAACGCACCCTGAGCTGAATCCAACCGGCTATGGCTGCACACAGACTACAGGGCGAGCTGCGCTCACACAGAGACCGTGCAGACAGCCGTAAACGGCGCTGCAAGGCCCAAAAAAAACCCTCTAGGTTAGCCTATGTAGTGTTTTTCCACAATTTAGCTGGAGACGGGTGGAAAAACACTAATAGGAATTTTTTTTTTTAAATTTTAAACAGGCTGCACTATTTGAAAAAAAGGAAAATTTTTCTCAAGGTATGAGGCAGTAACGAACCCTGAGCTGAATCCAACCGGCTATGGCTGCACACAGACTACAGGGCGAGCTGGGCTCACACGGAGACCGTGCAGACAGCCGTAAACGGCGCTGCAAGGCCCAAAAACCCCCCTCTAGGTTATCCTATGTAGTGTTTTTCCACAATTTAGCTGGAGACGGGTGGAAAAACACTAATAGGAAATTTGAGAAAAAATGTGCAGCAGGCTGCACTATGAGCAAAAAAGGACAACTGTGTGAGGCAGTGTGAACCCCCCCTGAGCTGAATACAACCGGGTATATGGCTGCACACAGACTACAGAGTGAGCTGCACACACACACACACACACACACAGAGACCTTGCAGAACGCTGTTAAAACAGCGCTGCAAGGCAAGAGCAAGGTGAACAGTGAAGAACACACAGCGTTTTGCTAAATTAGCCTTTGGAAAGGAAAATAAAGCAATTAGCTATCTGAACTGGCCCTCAGTTAGAACACAGCGTCCTGTCCCTAACTGAAATCACAGCAGAGGGAGCGCAAAATGGCGGCAGCGTTTTTTATAGTGCAGAGTGACATCATTTCAGCAGCCAATCACAGCCTTGCCAGTACTTACATGCCCACCATGCTAAACAGGATGTGCCCACACTTCCAATCATTCCTCATTGGCTGCTGCGTTCAGTTTGAATTCTGGGAACTTCCGATTCCGGTATCCGATACGCGGGAAGTATCGGAATTCGGTATCGGAATTCCGATACCGCAAATATCGGCCGATACCCGATACTTGCGGTATCGGAATGCTCAACACTATTAGGGAGTTATAAGGGTTAAAAGTTGACCAGCAATTTCTCATTTTTACAACACCATTTTTTTTAGGGACCACATCTCATTTGAAGTCATTTTGAGGGGTCTATATGATAGAAAATACCCAAGTGTGACATCATTCTAAAAACTGCACCCTTCTTGGTGCTCAAAACCATATTTAAGAAGTTTATTAACCCTTCTGGTGCTTCACAGGAATTTTTGGAATGTTTAAATAAAAATGTACATTTAACTTTTTTTCACAAAAAAATTACTTCAGCTCCAATTTGTTTTATTTTACCAAGGGTAACAGGAGAAAATGGACCCCAAAAGTTGTTGTACAATTTGTCCGGAGTACGCTGATACCCCATATGTGGGGGTAAACCACTGTTTGGGCGCATGGGAGAGCTTGGAAGGGAAGGAGCGCAGTTTGACTTTTCAATGCAAAATTGACAGGAATTGAGATGGGACGCCATGTTGCGTTTGGAGAGCCACTGATGTGCCTAAACCTTGAAACCCCCCACAAGTGACACCATTTTGGAAAGTAGTCCCCCTAAGGAACTTATCTAGATGTGTGGTGAGCACTTTGACCCACCAAGTGCTTCACAGAAGTTTATAATGCAGAACCGTAAAAATAAAAAATCATATTTTTTCACAAAAATTATCTTTTCGCCCCCAATGTTTTATTTTCCCATGGGTAAGAGAAGAAATTGGACCTCAAATGTTGTTGTACAATTTGTCCTGAGTACGCTGATATCCCATATCTGGGGGTAAACCACTGTTTGGGCACATGGGAGAGCTCGGAAGGGAAGGAGCGCCGTTTGACTTTTCAATGCAAAATTGACAGGAATTGAGATGGGACGCCATGTTGCGTTTAGAGAGCCACTGATGTGCCTAAACATTGAAACCCCCCACAAGTGAAACCGTTTTGGAAAGTAGACCCCCTAAGGAACTTATCTAGATGTGTTTTGAGCGCTTTGACCCACCAAGGGCTTCACAGAAGTTTATAATGCAGAGCCGTAAAAATAAAACAACATTTTTTTCCCATAAAAATTATTTTTTTAGCTCCCAGTTTTGTATTTTCCCGAGGGTAACAGGAGAAATTGGACCCCAAAATTTGTTGCCCAATTTGTCCTGAGTGCGATTATACACAATATGTGGGGGAACCACTGTTTGGGCGCATGGGAGGGCTCGGAAGGGAAGGAGCTCCATTTGGAATGCAGACTTAGATGGAATGGTCTGCAGGTGTCACATTGCATTTGCAGAGCCCCTAATGTACCTAAACAGTAGAAACCCCCCACAAGTGACACCATTTTGGAAAGTAGACCCCCTAAGGAACTTATCTAGATGTGTGGTGAGCGCTTTGACCCACCAAGGGCTTCACAGAAGTTTATAATGCAGAGCCGTAAAAATAAAACAAAATTTTTTTCCCACAAAAATTATTTTTTAGCCCCCAGTTTTGTATTTTCCCGAGGATAACAGGAGAAATTGGACCCCAAAATTTGTTGTGCAATTTGTCCTGAGTGCACTGATACCCCATAAGTGGGGGGGAACCACTGTTTGGGCGCATGGGAGGGCTCGGAAGGGAAGGAGCTCCATTTGGAATGCAGACTTAGATGGAATGGTCTGCAGGTGTCACATTGCGTTTGCAGAGTCCCTAATGTACCTAAACAGTAGAAACCCCCCACAAGTGACACCATTTTGGAAAGTAGACCCCCTAAGGAACTTATCTAGATGTGTGGTGAGCGCTTTGACCCACCAAGGGCTTCACAGAAGTTTATAATGCAGAGCCGTGAAAAAAAAAAAAAAAACCTATCCCCCAAAAATTATTTTTTAGCCCCCAGTTTTGTATTTTCCCGAGGGTAAGAGGAGAAATTCGACCCCAAAAGTTGTTGTCCAATTTGTCGTTAGTACGCTGATACCCCATATGTGGGGGGAACCACCGTTTGGGCGCATGGGAGGGCTCGGAAGGGAAGGAGTGCCATTTGGAATGCAGACTTAGATGGAATAGTCTGCAGGCGTCACATTGCGTTTGCAGAGCCCCTAATGTACCTAAACAGTAGAAACCCCCCACAAGTGACCCCATATTGAAAACTAGACCCCCCAGGGAACTCATCTAGATGTGTTGTGAGAACTTTGAACCCCCAAGTGTTTCACTACAGTTTATAACGCAGAGCCGGGAAAATAAAAAATCTTTTTTTTTCCCACAAAAATTATTTTTTAGCCCCCAGTTTTGTATTTTCCCAAGGTTAACAGGAGAAATTGGACCCCAATAGTTGTTGTCCTATTTCTTCTGAGTACGCTGATACCCCATATGTTGGGGTAAACCCCTGTTTGGGCACACGGGAGAGCTCGGAAGGGAAGGAGCACTGTTTTACTTTTTCAACGCAGAATTGGCTGGAATTGAGATCGGATGGCATGTCGTGTTTGGAGAGCCCCTGATGTGCCTAAACAGTGGAAACCCCCAATTATAACTGAAACCCTAATCCAAACACACCCCTAACCCTAATTCCAACGGTAACCCTAACCACACCTCTAACCCTGACACACCCCTAACCCTAATCCCAACCCTATTTCCAACTGTAAATGTAATCTAAACCCTAACCCTAACTTTAGCTCCAACCCTAACTGTAGTCCCAACCCTAACCCTAGCCCTAACCCTAGCCCTAACCCTAGCCCTAACCCTAGCCCTAACCCTAGCCCTAACCCTAACCCTAGCCCTAACCCTAGCCCTAGCCCTAACCCTAGCCCTAGCCCTAACCCTAGCCCTAACCCTAGCCCTAACCCTAGCCCTAACCCTAGCCCTAATGGGAAAATGTAAATAAATAAATTTTTTAAATTTTTCCCTAACTAAGGGGGTGATGAGGGGGGGTTTGATTTACTTTTATAGCAAGTTTTTTAGCGGATTTTTATGATTGGCAGCCGTCACACACTGAAAGACGCTTTTTATTGCAAAAAATATTTTTTGCGTTACCACATTTTGAGAGCTATAATTTTTCCATATTTTGGTCCACAGAGTCATGTGAGGTCTTGTTTTTTGCGGGACGAGTTGATGTTTTTACTGGTAACATTTTCGGGCACGTGACATTTTTTCATCGCTTTTTATTCCGATTTTTGTGAGGAAGAATGACGAAAAACAAGCTATTCATGAATTTCTTTTGGGGGAGGCGTTTATACCGTTCCGCGTTTGGTAAAATTGATAAAGCAGTTTTATTCTTCGGGTCAGTATGATTACAGCGACATCTCATTTATATAATTTTTTTATGTTTTGGCGCTTTTATACGATAAAAACTAGTTTACAGAAAAAATTATTATTTTTGCATCGTTTTATTCTCAGGACTATAACTTTTTTATTTTTTTGCTAATAATGCTGTATTGCAGCTCGCTTTTTGCGGGACAAGATGACGTTTTCAGCCGTACTATGGTTATTTATGTCTGTCTTTTTGATCGCGTGTTATTCCACTTTTTGTTTGGCGGTATGATAATAAAACGTTGTTTTTTTGCCTCGTTTTTTTTTTTTTTCTTACGGTGTTTACTGAAGGGGTTAACTAGTGGGCCAGTTTTATAGTTCAGGTCGTTACAGACACGGCGATACTAAATATGTGTACTTTTATTGTTTTTTTATTTATTTAGATGAAGAAATGTATTTTTGGGAATAATATATATATTTTTTTCATTATTTAGGAATATTTTTCTTTATTTTTTTTTACACATTTGGAAAAAAATTTTTAAACTTTTTTATTTTGTCCCGGGGGGGACATCACAGATCGATGATCTGACAGTTTGCACAGCACTCTGTCAGATCACCGATCTGACTTAGAGCTGTGCAGGCTTCACAGTTCCTGCTCTGAGCAGGCTCTGTGAAGCCACCTCCCTCCCTGCAGGACCCGGATCCGCGGCCATCTTGGATCCGGGGCTGGAGCAGGCAGGGAGGGAGGTAAGAGACCCTCGCAGCAACGCGATCACATCGCGTTGCTGCGGGGGGCTCAGGGAAGCCCTCAGGGAGCCCCCTCCCTGCGCGATGCTTCCCTGTACCGCCGGCACATCGCGATCATCTTTGATCGCGGTGTGCCGGGGGTTAATGTGCCGGGGGCGGTCCGTGACCGCTCCTGGCATATAGTGCCGGATGTCAGCTGCGATAGGCAGCTGACACCCGGCCGCGATCGGCGGCGCTCCCCCCATGAGCGCTGCCGATCGCATATGACGTACTATCCCGTCGGTTGTCATAGGGGCCCACCTCGACGGGGTAGTACGTCTAATGTCAGAAAGGGGTTAAAAGTGGGTGGAAAACAAGGCTAAACGCTACTGGATTGACGACGACAGCAATCCTATAGGGACTGATGAACTAGGGTCCCAGTTTCCAAAAAGGAACCTTCAACTTAATGTTCTTTGAGGACAACCACACCAAATCACCAACAGACAGGTCTGTACCCACTAAACGTCTCTCATCATCCATACTCTTATATTTGGACCCCGTCTTCCTCAGATTCTCAAGAACACTTTGCCACACTGATGTAGTAGACAAAGAAAACTATCCCTCCTCAGGTACTCCTGAAGAACGATTCCTATTGAAGGAGCAAAATTGAGAATGAAATCCATATGCCCAAAGAACAGGTAGTTGACAATAGATTCATGACATCTTTAATACAAAGAAAAATGGAACTGCACCAGTGGAGATCCTATATCACAATTGTAGATGTATGTTCCCTTAAATTATCTGAGGTACAGCAGAACTTGCAAACTGGTTTACAGTGCTCAGCATAAATATCGCTGAAGCGATTACACGCAAAACGGTCGTAGTCCATCTCTTCTCTCCCCGCATGCCTCCTTAACCTGCACGTCCACTTTTCATGTCCAAACCACTAAAGGTGAAATAAAGGAATGTGAATATTCAGCTTCAATGTGGTGAGTGCCACATTTTTCTTCTTCGACAAAGATTTATGACAATGGTTATTCACAATGAACTCAGCTTGAGGTAAATAAGAATCCCAATCCTCCTGATTCTCGGACACAAAACACCTAAGATATGTCTCAAGATTCTGATTCACACATTCAGTTTACCCATTAGACTGCAGATGAAAGGTAAATGAAAATAAAGATGAACACCAAGCGAGCACAAAATGCTTTCCAAAATTTGGCACCCCTTGGTCAAAAACAATATCATATGTAATCCCTTGTAATTTCACGATTTTTTAAATAAAAATTTGAACCAAAGTCTTGGTATTAGGTAATACAGGTAGCGCAATGACATGAGTCATCTTGCTGAATTTATCTACCACACCAATATTACAGTTTAACCTGCAGATACGGGTAGATCAGTAATGAAAATCTACCGACAAATGAGGTCAAGGTCTACAGGGGATCGCCAAAGGTCGAGGAGAGCTAGACGGATGAATATGTGGGGTCTTAGTAATGCGCACAAGTACTGCAGGCAGCTACATACTCTCGAACATCGTGGTGCACCCCAAAAACGATGTATAATCTTTACTACCGGGATGTCTAGCCAAGACCGTATCATGATAATCACTTAAATTTTAAGACAGAGGTTCACAGAAACAAATAGTTCACCAAAAGGAAAGGCAGCGGGGGCTTTCCTTGAACCTCTAACTCCCTCTCCAGATCAGAACATATAGTTGCAAAAACAACCCCTTTCTGTAATATAGGAACCAGTTCACAATTACCTCCTCCACCAGGAAACAGCGAGATAAAGCATCCTCCTTAGTGTTCTTATCCCCTAGCTTATAAGTCACAAAAAGTTGAATCAGGTGAAGCACAATGACCAACTTGCCTGTTTAGGTGTCAGACATCTTGCAGTTTTTGCAGATTCCAAATACAAAAGGTATTTATGATCGGTGATTACTATGACCGGATGAACTGTCCCCTGCAAAAAATGTTGCAACAACACTCCTCAAAGGCTCACTTTATTGCCAAGAGTTACCTATTATCAATGTCATAGTTTTTCTCAGTGGATGACAGTTTCTTTGGAAACTATGCACATGAACGCCATTTACTTGGTGATGACCCTGAGACAATAGAGCCCCAACCCCCACTTCTGACGCATCAACCTCTACAATGAAAGGCTGAGTGACCTCAGGCTGTATAAGAATCGGCGCAGAGCAAAACATTTCCTTAAAGTAGCCAAAGCCTCACTGCCCAGTCTGGACCATTTAGTAAAGTCTGTTCCTTTCCAGCTCATATCTGTCAGAGGTTTGGCCACTATGGAAAAGTTCTTGATGAACTTACAAAAGTAATTGGCAAACCTTAAACATTTTTGTAAAACTTTTACATCTTCAGGACAATCCCAATCCATTACTATACAGACTTTCGCCGGATCCATGCGAAAACAGGAGGATGATAAGTAATATAACCGGAAATAGGGATCTACTGAACCAAAAACATACATTTCTCTGGTTTGACATAAAATGTATTGTCCTTGAGTATTTGTAAGACATGTACCTGATGTGATTCGAAGTTTGCATGTCATCAAGATAAATTAGTACAAAGCTACCTGCCAGATGACGGAAAAGGTTGTTTACAAAGTGCTGAAAAATGTTGGGAGCGTTAGTCAACCCAAATGGCATAACAAGGTTTTTATGTCCCTCAGTTGTATTAAAGGCTCTCTTCTACTCATCCCTCTCTTTTGCACGGATGTGAATATATGCCCCCTTGGGGTTCAGTTTAGAAAGCCATTTTTCACCGAAGAAATGGTTAAAGATGTTCAGAATGTGAGAAAGAGCATAAGAATCCTGTACCGTGATACAATTTAGTTAACAAAAATCTAGGCAGGGGCGTAACCCTCTGTCTATTTTTGTAACAAAGAAAAAACCTGCTGCAACGGAAAATGAGGAAGGTCTGATATGATCCTTAGCCAAACTTTCTGCGATAAAGTCCTTCATAATCTGCCTCTCTGGACCAGAAATAAAATACTGTATAACCACCTCTTAGGCAATTTGGCCCCAGCAATTACAGTGGGTACGGGAAAATTTTCAGACCCCTTTAAATTTTTCACTCTTTGTTTCATTGCAGCCATTTGGTAAATTCAAAAAAGTTCATTTTTTCTCATTAATCTACACTCTGCCCCCCATCTTGACTGAAAAACAAACAGAAATGTAGTAATTTTTGCAAATTTATTAAAAAAGAAAAAAAGAAATATCACATGGTCGTAAGTATTCAGACCCTTTGCTCAGTATTGAGTAGAAGCACCTTTTGAGCTAGTACAGCCATGAGACTTATTTGGAATGATGCAACAAGTTTTTCACACCTGGATTTGGGGATCCTCTGCCATTCTTCCTTGCGGATCCTCTCCAGTTCCGTCAGGTTGGATGATGAATGTTGGTGGACAGCCACTTTCAAGTCTCTCAAGAGATGCTCAATTGGGTTTGGGTCAGGGCTCTGGTTGGGCCAGTCAAGAATGGTTACAGAGTTATTCTGAAGTCACTCCTTTGTTATTTTAGCTGTGTGCTTAGGGTCATTGTCTTGTTGTAAGGTGAACCTTCGGCCAAGTCTGAGGTCCACAGCACTCTGGAAGAGGTTTTCATCCAGGATATCTCTATGTACTCGGCTGCATTCATGTTTCCTTCAATGGCAACCAGTCGTTCTGTCCCTGCAGCTGAAAAACACGCCCATAGCATGATGCTGCCACCACCATGTTTCACAGTTGGGATTATATTGGGCAGGTGATCAGCTTAGAATTATCACCAAAAGGTCTATCTTCGTCTCATCAGACTAGAGAATCTTATTTCTCATAGTCTGAGAGTCCTTCATGTATTTTTTAGCAATCTATAAGCGGGCTTTCATATGTTTTCATTGCCTGTTAGCTTTAATCATTAACATTAACAGAAACAAACATTTGAAATAAATCACTCTGTTTGTAATGACTCTATATAATATATGAGTTTCACGTTTTGTATTGAAGACCTGAAATAAATTAGCTTTTTGATGATATTCTAATTTTGTGAGAAGCACCTGTATCAGTGGCAATTCCCAAATGCCAGTGACGAGCATATATACCAGAGGTGAGTGTCCAACAGAGAACAGCTGAGGCAATCAGTGATGGAAAGCTCCAGGAGATCAATTGAACTGATTAATCCTAGCAATATTAGAGCAAAGAAAACCTGCACTGCTTAGTATGATGGTGAAGCAGTTCTAACCAGTGCAGGAGTTCTGGTACCCAGAATGCTGAGATCTTCTGTACCCTCTCTGTTGCGGTATCTCCGTGACAGCCCCCTTCTGTGCCTCCATATATTAATATTGCCCCTCTGTATTCCTCCATTTATTATTAATGCCCCCTCTGTCCATCCCTTAATAATATCCCCTCTGTGCCTCCATCTATAAATATTGTCCCCTGTATACCTCCATTTATTATTAATGCCCCCTGGGTCCATCCCTTAATAATATCACCTCTGCGCCTCCATCTATTAATAATGCCCCCTCTGTGTCTCCATCTATCAATAATGCCCCCTCTTTGCCTCTGTATATTAATAATACTCCTTCTGTGCCTCCAGCTATTAATAATGCCCCTCTGTGCTTCCATATATATTTACATCCATACATTTCAGTTTATCTCCATATAATAACAATACCCCGATGAGCTCCCATGTATTAATAATGACCCCTCTGTGTCTACATAAATTAATAAATAACCCCTTTGTGCCTCAATATATTAATTATGGTGACCAGAAAAATGCCCACAGGAAAAATGCCCACAGGAAAATTGCCCACAGGAAAAATGCCCACAGGAAAATTGCCCACATGGAAAATTGTCCACACGGAAAATTGCCCACACAGAAATTTGCCCACATGGAAAAGTGTGCAAATCGCATATGTCCTGTGGGGGGGGGGGGGAGGGCACCAAAATTAATTCTTGCCCCTGGTGCCAGAAACCCTAGATACACCTCTGCCGGTATGCCACTGCGAGCGGTGATTACCAGGTCCGGTGGAGGGAGGTCTGTGCACAGGCAGTGAGGCAGGGACTGAGGGTGTGCACAGAGAGAATGGAGACCCGGAGACTGCCCATCCCAGTCTACGCCGTAGCCTGGAGCCTCATTATCATAGGAATATGTCAGGTAATAAATTCTTTTCATAAAGCTTTATAGTGTAGTTTTAGGTCAGAGAGGGATGGTTAGGGATGAGCTAGCAAGGTGCAGGGACAGGTAGTGATGGCTACTTGCGGACATGTGTGGCACTTGTGGTTTTGCACTTGCGGCGATACAAAAAACACTGCTAGCAGTGTTTTTTTTCCATTGCTGCAAGTACCACATTTGCCGGGTCACGGCAAAACCGCAAGTGCCGCACATGTCCGCAAGTCCCATAGGGAATGAATGAGGCTGAACGCAGTGTTGCCATAAGTGATCCGTTACACGGCAGATGCGGAAAAACTGCTGGATCTACTGCAAAAGGCTACTTTCACATCAGCGATTTATGGCAAAGTCATTGCTGATAGTGTCATACTCACCAAAGGGGGAGGCATCACTAAGGCTGGGTTCCCATTGCGTTATGGGACCGCGTTTAACGGACAGCGTTGCACGGCGAAATTAACGCCGTGCAACGCGTCCGTTAACGCGCCCATTGAAGGCAATGGGAACGCGCTTCACTAGCGCGTGCCATGTTCGGCACGCGCTAGCGACGCGCCGGTGTTTCCTGGCGCGCCGCGGATGCTGCAAGCAGCGTCCGAGGCGCGCCCGCGGTCCGTTCCCTGCTCTCGCAGATCGGGGATCTGCGAGAGCGGGGACGTTACCGCGACCCCGCCCGCAGCCCCATAGAAAACATTGCGTTAGCGCAATCCGCTAGCGCTAGCGCTAAACGGATTGCACTAACGCAATGTGACCCTAGCCTAAAAGTGCCTAGGGCAGCAGAAACTCTAAATACGGCCCTGGTGGGAGTGCTCCCTCTCCCAACACACCACCCAGACTGTCTCATGTCCAGATATTTAACCAGGACCATGTGATGATCACATGATTGTGACTTCACCCCAGGTCCTGCCAGTACACATGCCAATGTCGGCTCTACAAGAGGGGATACGGTGAGCACCCTCCCTCCAACTCTATGAATGCTCACATAAAACCAGCCCATGATACCTTTAAAATTAACCTTCTCAGCACTTAGCGTGCTGGAGGCTAAAACAATCTGGTTCTACATCACTGACTGTAGTATACGCAATGACACTTATGTCCCTTCATACACTGTGCCAGTGACTCTGTCAGAATGTCAGAATACAGATAAGCACTATATTGTGGGTAACAGTAACAAAGTCAATACAGTATATTAGGATACTATCAGAACACAGCGATGTGACTAAATATGATATATTTTCAATGTTCTATTTATATACTGTAAACTGTCCTTATTATCAAGCTGTTAAACAACGGTTGATGAGTAATGCTTAGCCTTTCTGTTTCAGCTTAACGTCATCACTCTCACTACTTGTCATTGTCATATTTTGTTTAAGCAACTCTGATTGCTACATTGGCCCTAACGTGAGGTATCTGTATTTTCTGCTTGGCCGCAAGTCCTAGGTATGTGAGTCATTTAGTACACAGTGTGCTCATCACACTGACAGCCTTTTTTCCCTGAAGCACAACCCCAGCCCACACCCTATACCAGGGGTGTCAAACTGCATTCCTCAAGGGCCGCAAACAGGTCATGTTTTCAGGATTTCCTTGTATTGCACAGGTGATAATTTAATCACCTGCACAGAATGATTCCAGCACCTTGTGTAATGCAAAGGAAATCTTGAAAACACGCATGGTCTGAGGCCCTCGAGGAATGCAGTTTGACACCCCTGCCCTATACCTTACATCTATGTTGAAGTAACGGCCCACAGGAATGGTCCTCCTCTACAGCCAGATTGTCTCTCAAGCGTAGTTCGACTCTGGCCATGGTCTTCTACTAGCGCAGGTCATGGTCTTTCCCTAAGCTCAGGTCACAAATCTTCTACTCAGCTCAGGTCACAGATCTTCATCTTGAGTCAGGCCGTCTACAGAATCTGACCGCTCTCAGACCCTTCTGTGTTGATGATGGCTGTAAGCCCACTTAGCGGCCATATGACCTGCCTGGTACAGGCACTGGCGCCAACTGCCCCTTTTCAGTCCAGCTTTTTATATTTAGCAACTGCAACATAACTGTCACCCTGACCCAGCGGAGTCTTCAATTTCCTACCTGTGGGAACATGTGCCTCAATTTTACTCATTTTTACCTTCACTTTCTCTTTCACCTTTGACCAATAGATAGCGATGTTTACTTGCAGACACTGTGAGACACTAACTAACTGAGTGTGTTTTCTGTTCACCAACCCCCTACATTCCTCCTTTCTTTTAACTCACCAGTCATGTGGTGAGAAGAGTCTTTGTGTGCCTTAATGTTCTTTGGAGGTGGGCCTGATGAGTATTCGCAAACATTCCTGTGTCTCTTGCACTTTGCATTGTCAAAGGAAATCATCCTGTGCATATCTTGTGGGCAGGATGCCAACATTGGCATGCTCAGT
This sequence comes from Ranitomeya imitator, assembly GCF_032444005.1. Classification (NCBI taxonomy): domain Eukaryota; kingdom Metazoa; phylum Chordata; class Amphibia; order Anura; family Dendrobatidae; genus Ranitomeya; species Ranitomeya imitator. The sequence goes on from NC_091282.1 coordinate 633,371,511, forward strand.
CCTTGAAGGCCACTTTTTAGTTTTTTTGTTAGGAGTACTTAGTATTTCAGGTACCTCATGCTAAAGTTCACCATCTGGCTCTCCTTCATGGGATCCCATGACCCTCTCCACCAGGCCACCTCACCACACTTCACCATCAGGCTGCAGGCTTCGGGTCTTCACAGTGCTACAGTAGTCCAGGAGATAGGGTGTGCCTGCGTACATGGTACCTCCTTCAGCTGCATCAGTGTACTGTCTCCAACACTCTCTCTCTGGAGTTGCCGTCATCGTCAACTATCATGGCGCACACACCCGAATCTCTTTCAGGCACCAGGGTAATGCAGACATCTTCTTATAGGCAAATGACGCCATCTCCCTCACTCCTCAGCTTTCTGCAATACTGCTAAGCAATAAAAACAACTTTTAAAAGGGTGTCATTACCTTCAAAGTGCATAAAGTTAATAGATGCAGATGTGTCCCTCCACCCCTGGACCTGCTCTGCATCTGATAACTACCGTATATGCATGTTATCTTGAAGGCAAAGACACCCTATGTAAAGGTGTGACAGAGATTGCCATGTACCTGCCCCTGAAGACAACAAATTGTGTAGTGTGACTATTGACATGCAGTTTTATGATGATATGTAAGATACATAGAGTTTGTTGTAACTAATGTAAAGTGTTATAAGTACAGATACTGATGTGTAGGTACTGGGATGTAACATCTAAGGTAACTCTGGGACACTTAGCTCAGAGGATTGGAGATCATAGGAATAGCATAATGTAGTGACTTTAGATATAGATTAGGGTTTAGGGCCTAGAGCAGTGACGGATAGGTAGTGATGGGTTTTATTAGTGTATAAGTGATAAGTCCAGTGTATGATATTTTTTGGGACCAGCCCAGGATGGGAAGTTAAAAGGTCAAGTAACAAGGGGAACTACTTCCTAGTGGTTAGTTAGAGTAAATGTGAGGTCTATGTCAAGATCAAGTTCAAGGTGCAATGGGCTGGCGGCCCATGCAGCACATATCATTGTGGCAGCATGAGGTTGTAACAAATTTCCTGTGGACCTTACTGTAATGTTCGGGTCCTGCGACCTGAACTAGGCACTGAGGAATGTGCCGTAATCCCTGCCACGGGAAACTGCATGTCACGTTGTGACTGTCGGATAGCAAGGGACTGTGGGCTCCTATTCTGCATTCAAGCTAGGGAACCCTAAGATATCCATGTCTCCATGATTACCCCTGATGGTGTGGGATGGCTGAAACTTGTTCCTCGCTATGCTGCTTAATAACGCTAATCTGTTTCTATCCCCATCCCCTTCCCAGGAATATAGGGCAGAAGTGTATGGGAAAACACAAGCAAGATGGACAGGTAGAAGCAGAAGCACAGTCACACAGCACTCTCACATGAATAAACAACACCAAAGAACAAAAGGTGTAAAGCCAGTGATGCAAAGAAGCAACACAAAGGCACCAAAGGGATAGGAAAAGCCTACAACTAAAACTCTCCCAACAAACTTAGAAAAAACAACCAGTAAGCCTGGATAATTCCACCTCTCTAGACCAGAACAGACAAACTATAGCTGGCATTACCTGATAAGGGTATACCGTGAAGATTGGTAGAGCAGCTTAGTATACATTTTTTGCAAAAAACGTATCAACCAAATACCCTGTTTTTTACATCTTTTACTAGCACTTGCGGATTACTGCAACATTTTTTCAAACTGAGTGTTTTTGGTTTTACTATTCTCTTTTGTGTCTTCAGGTTTCTTGGTGGTGTGTGAACATGATCATACAGACTTGTTCACTGTGCAAGTAGCCCATGTGTTCCTGTTTCCATAATTGTTCTCTTGTGTCTACAAGACTGGGGAGTTCCACCACTCCTCTTGGGCTATCTGCACAAAAGCTGTTCTACCCTGTATGCACACATGGATTTTTCCTCTCTGAACCCTGTTCACACAGGTTATATACAGATGATCAGGTTTTTAAATACATCAGATAGGGATTGCATACATTAGTTAGGACTGCTCTGATAAGGGTATACCGTGAAGATTGGTAGAGCAGCTTAGTATACATTTTTTGCAAAAAACGTATCAACCAAATACCCTGTTTTTTACATCTTTTACTAGCACTTGCGGATTACTGCAACATTTTTTCAAACTGAGTGTTTTTGGTTTTACTATTCTCTTTTGTGTCTTCTGAGTAGTCAAGCCAGCAAATAAAGGAGGAAAGAAGCTATGACTGGTTCTCAGACAGCATGTGACTAAATAATCTTTATTTTTTTTTATATAATAATCTTTATTTTTATATAGCGCTAACATATTCCGCAGCGCTTTACAGTTTTTTGCACACATTATCATCACTGTCCCCGTTGGGGCTCACAATCTAAATTCCCTATCAGTATGTCTTTGGAACTAAAGGATATGAACAAGAGATTTAGCTCTTGCTAACCTGCCTAGGAGCTATGAGTGTTTGAGTCGACGCCCGATTCTCCCTGCAATGATCATAGCCATCAATTAAGTTAAAAGGAAGAGTGCACGAATCTGGGGATTTCACAGACCATGATGCCACCATGACATTGATGAAACTTGTAAAACTCTCTTTGTGATATGCTGTGACAGAAAACTTTTGGATCTCAGGAATGCAGTGGTGCCGGATGGGTAGTCCCTAGGGATAACAGGAGCTGTTACAGGGAACCTGTCACCCCGTTTTTTCAATATGAGCTAAAAATAGCGTTAAATAGGGCCTGAGCTGTGCTTCACAATAGTGTCTTTATTGTCCCCTGATTCCCCACCTTTGCTGCCAAAATACCTTAGTAAAGTTGCCGTTTTAACCTTTCAATCACGCTGATCCGGTCAAATGGGCGTTGTGAAATCACTGTTTCTCCCCCCGCTCCTCGGCGTGTCTGACGTAACTCGATCTGTGAATAGCACAGATCGCGCTTTTTTTGCAGTTGCACAGTGCATTTGGTTCTTGCGCATGCGCAGTATGTATTGGCCAACTGTTGGCAAAGCATACAATACATCATTGTGCATGCGCGGTTTTCCACAGTAACCTCTGTGCCCCAGAAGTCATCATATGCAAATTGTGTTGTTCTGGACTTCCGGGGCACACAGGTTACAGTGAAGAGCTGCGCATGCGCAGTGATGTTCTGTATGCTATGCCCACAGTTGGGCAAAGCATAATGCGCAGGCGCGAGATTAGACTTTACTGCGCAGGCGCGAAACACTACGCCAAAGGCGGGAAGAAATTTCTTAGGGAAAAGCAAGAGGCGGGGGAGAAACAGCAATTTCACAACGCCCATTTGACCGGACCAGCATGATTGACAGGCGAAAACGGCGACTTTACTAAGGTATTTTGGCAACAAAGGTGGGGAATCAGGGGACAATAAAGACACTATTGTAAAGCACAGCTCAGGCCCTATTTAACGCTATTTTTAGCTCATATTGAAAAAAACGGGGTGACAGGTTCCCTTTAAAGTAGGGACAGTTCAAGCTGAATGTAAGTGAAAGCTTAAAATGTACTGTGTTGATGAAATTGGAAGCGGAGAGTGCTATACTGCGCAGTAAAGATTGATGTACTTGATCTGTCCAGTAAAGTTGAACTTGCTAAAATGAACCAGATGTCCCCTGATGTGTGGGTGATGATCCTGGACCTGAGGAAGGGAAGAAGGTCTCTGGCCTACATGTGAGTACACTGCAATGTACAAAGCACAACACTTATAGATTGGGACACTGTGTGTTTGTAAAGTTCCAGGAGGTGGATGAGCAGCAGCCTGCTCATGCCTACCGCCCTGGGTACCTTACTACTTGGCATAGTCAGCAGGACAAAATTATGCATCATAAAAACGTTGGAGAAGAGAAGATTTAGGTGAAAACCTAGATGACGACCGTTGAAGGACCCAAGACAATGGTGTGAAATGCGCAAGCACAGAGGAGGCACCGCCCGTTATAGGCATCTGGGAAACAAAAAGGTACAAAAGTCCATCTAGCCCAAGAGGTAGTCTGTATAGAGAAGACATTGTATTGTGAGAGATACCCATCTTAGATGGTGGAAGTGGAAGAAAAAACTCAGTCTGTTGCTGCAAGTCACTGGAGAACGGGAGAGGACTCGCGAAAAAAGGGGAGGAAGAGATGGAAGTAGCCTTAGGGAAGGGCAGAGTCCTGAAAGAATACACCCTGAAGAGAGCGCCATTGTTGGAGAAGTGTGTGAGCAGAAGGGCGTACTAATGGAGCATTACATGATTTTGGTGGAAAGTGACAGGCAGAACAGGAGATGCAGCTGCGTGGTTTTAAGATTCGGAGACCCCACCAAAAATTTCCAAAGCAGAACCAGAATACCAGATGGAGGCAGGTGTGACTAATTGGTCGAGACATAGCAACCGAGGGGAGCAGATAAAGGTGAAGGTAACAACAAGGTCAGTGAGTCTGCACCTACCGTGATGTACGAGGAGGAGGAGGCCCCAACCCTTGAAGATGCAAGGTAGATCGTGGAGGTCATTGATCAAAAGAAATGGCGAGGCAGGTGGGTGAGAGCTGAACTAGGACATCCCGTGGGAGGAGAGTTTGACGGCAAGATGACCCGCGGCCTAATCCAGTTTTTAACCCCAGTCAGGGGTATGGCTTTAATCGGAGACCAGAACCAGTGACACATTATATGACAATGCCAGTTATTTGCATTTCCAGTATACCTCAAAGCCATGGGACCTTGCCAGATTCATTAAAGAGGATGGGCCTAGTGGGTGTTTTGTGGTGGTCGTCACTCTGGTTTCTCCTGAGAATCACCGAGCAGCAACAGTCCAGGAAGGTGAGCACCCAGAGGCAGCGGTAGCATCTCAGGCAAGGGCCACCACCCCTAGAGCCCTCAAGTCACTGTGTACATCTCCCCCAGCAACGGAGTAGATGATCCGAATTGTAGTGGAGAATGTAGCTCCAGCAACTCCTCCACAAACAGCGGCCAAAACCAGACCACACTGAAGCCACAGTTTATGTGTGTCAGTGCCCACAGTCGGACACCTATGTGGATAAGACCGGAGCTGAAGAAACATGGGTGTGAACACGGCCATGTTAACAAGTTAAAAATGGCGGCTGGAAGTTAAGAAAATGGCTGTGTTGAAAAGGTCTTGTTGAACAAATAAGGAACTGTTTTGTGTTCCTGTGGGCAGGAGGCCCTGAACAACAGGAAACTGCCGGTGTTACCCAGTATGGCTGAAGGTTTTTTTGTGTGTTTGTGTGTTGCCACCAAGTTGTTTTGTGCACCCCCTTGCTGGATTGCAGGAATCTGGACTCTAAAAGGGACCCTTGTGGCTCCTATGGACTGTGTGCACTGCCCCATGGACTTTGTCCCATTTCCCTAGGTACTCTGTCCCTTTCTGACCATTAACTTGTACCAGTGACTGCGAGACTGAAACTGAGACAGCACTGTGCACCGCTCACAGAGGGGAGGGGAGAACACATGACATAAGGATCGGGCCGGGTCATGTATACATTTGTGTGAAAAAGTGTTTGCCTCCTTCCTGATGTCCTATTCTTTTGCATGTTTGTCAAACTTAAATGTTTCAGATCACCAAATAAATTTAAATATTAGGCAGAGATAGCACAAGTAACGGCAAAATGCAGTTTATAAATGAAGGGAAAAAGAAATCCAAACCTACAGGGCCCTGTGTGAAAAGATGATTGCCCCTTAAACATAATAGCTGGTTTGGCTATCGTTAGCAGCAATAGCTTGAATCAAGCATTTGCAATAACTGTCAATAAGTCTGGAGGATTTTTGGCCCACTCATCATTGCAGAATTGTCGTAACTTAGCAACAGTGGAGTGTTTCCAAGCATGAAACACCTTTTAAGGTCATGCCACAGCATATCAATCAGGCTAAGGTCAGGACTTTGACTAGGCCACTCCAATGTCTTAATTGTGTTTTTCTTAAACCATTAGGACATGGACTCGCTGGTGTGTTTTGGATCATTGCCGTACTGCCTAACCCAAGTATGCTTCAGCTTGAGGTCACGAACAAATGGCTGGACATTCTCCTTCAGTATCTTTTGGTAGAAAGCAGATCTCATGGTTACATTTACCACAGCAAGTCTTCAAGGTACTGAAGCAGCAAAAGAACCCCAGACCATCACACTATCACCATCATATTTTGCATTTCTGTCAAAACTGAGAGAAGCCTTTCTTATTACTCAGCACTGCAGTGGTTTTCGTGTTCGAACTCTGGAATTACTTTGCATAGAACCATGAAGGCAAGAACTGGAGGGCCTCATTAACATACTGAGAAAGTATAGTTGATATGCTATACACACTGGTGTGTGTCTCCCTCAGCTCTCCTCATTGGTTGGGCAAGCAAACATGCCATTTAGTAGACCTCTTTGCTTCAGGCAGAAGAGATGCAAGGCTCTCCTTGTAGTGTGGTACTAGCAGGGTGAACAACCAGTACTCTTTTTTGGCCAAGATGAATGTAACGTGAGGGTCACGGGAATGGCAGCAGTACGTGAAGTCTGCCATATGTGCCAAGATCCCTGCATCCAATACTTCCCTGTATCCACCATGATGACTACTCGCCATCTCCTCCTCCTCCCCCATCTCTTCCTCCACAGCCCATCCATGTAAGAGAGACAGGACAAAGCTTGTGTGGGTATTAGACTCTGTTGTGCTATCAGCCAGCTCCTTTTCCACCTCCTCAGTCTTCACATCTTCATGTGAAGATGGGCCTCATGTATTCCTCCATCTCCACCTGGTCCACATGCAAAGCCTCATGTTTAATTATTAGCAGTGAATGTTTAAGTAGGCACCTGAGTGGGATAGCTGCGCTCACCATGTTTGTAGTTCTCAAAGTCTTGGAGAACTGCTCAAATGTCAGACATCTATGACCAATCTTCAGTTGTTATGTGCACAGGCTGACCAGAATATCAAAGGATGTGTTGGAAGTGTTATTCTACAACTGGACTCTGCTGCTTACAAAGTCTTGCCAGCATGTGCAAAGTGAAGTTCCAGTGGGTAGTAATGTCACACACCAGTTGGTAAACTGGCACTTGCTTGCGCTACTGCAGCACTGCTAGAGTGACAGCAGCTGTAGCAGATTTGTCAAAATGGTTGCTGACGTAGGGTAGCTTTACAAGAAGCTCTGGAAAATCTGGGTATGTTTATGTTTTCATAAACTGCTGAACTACCAAGTTGAGCACATGGGTCAAGCATGGTATGTATGTGTGCTTGCCAGGCTTCACAGCCGTCACCAGGTTATGCCCATTGTCATACATGACCATGCCTGGTTGTAGGTTCAGCAGTTGAGAGCAACAGATTTGTCTGGTCTGTTATTCCTTTTAATATCTGTGCCTTGGTATGCGGTTTGTCTCCTAGACAAATTAGCTTCAGCAGAACCTGTTGCCACTTGACTGAGGCAGTGCTGCAGAGTTTCCAGCTTATGTGTGCTCTGAGATAGAACTTCGGGAATGGAGGATGATGACCAAGAAGGGGTGGAGGAACTGGTGTAGGAGCATGAGGAAACCCTGATAGAAGTAGTGCCATCAATCCTCGGCGTTGGTAGCACATGTGCCATGCCATGGAGGGACTCGGCCTTGGCCTTCACAATATTCACCCACTCTGCCATCATTGAAATATAGCATCCTTGGCCAAAAGCGCTTGTCCACATGTCAGTAGTTAAGTAGACAATCCCAGTAACCGTGTTGGAAAGGGCAAAGGTGATGTTCCTGGACACGTGTTGGTACTAGGTGGGTATGCCACATCAGGAGAAATAGTGGTGGCTGGGGACTGAGTACCGAGGATCCAAATTTCTATACTTTTAGCAGGCCAATTTTGATTTTTATTCAAACACATGAAATTGCATACAAACCAAGTTCCACAGTATATATGACAATAGTCAATTTATTTACCAAAAAGTTTTGTGAACTGTACCATGTTAGGAGTCAAGTTTCGGCTGCTGCACAGGGGGAATCTTGAACCATGTCTCCTGCGGTCTCCCATTCTACATCAGCCGCAGTGGAGCCTGCTCAGCGGAGACATCGGTCCCAACATCTCACTCAGTCTGATACTGTGCAAAGGGTTACTGCTGCCTTTCCAGGCTCTGCTGGTGTAGCCTGCACTGGTCAGTGGCGAGCAGGCTTTTCTGGGACTAAGTCCTGCTTTACACACACTGGCCATGCATGGCCATGCATGGCCATGCGCTAGTATCAACCTGTGTTATGACCTTTGCTGCTTGGTGGTCATGTCTGAATGTGGTTAGGGTTGGCTGAAATAAGCCCCTAGAAATACCGGCACCTCTGGTGAGGAGTTTTGTATGCTTGGATTCAGGGTCCGGCTGAAATAAGCCCCTAGAATACCGCACCTCCGGTGAGGAGTTGTTTGTTTGCTATGCTGACTGCATGACCACTCTTTGCTTTGACCAGTTAGGTAGCTGTGATCCTCTGTGAGGTTAACAGGGCACAGCGTTTTCATATCTTTGCGACTCTGTGAAGTTAACAGAGTTCGATTATACCGCCATATAGTGCCGCCAATTATTTTGCAGCAGATATCTCTGCACGGTGGACCCCGTGCTGCGAACGCACCTTGTTGTTTCCATCCTATACTTGGTGCGTTCCGCTAGCCCTAACATACCAGGCCAACCGGTTTTTAAAATTTTTAACCCATTGTATTTTTATACAAAGCATGTTAAACTGTATGGATGAATAATTGAATCCATACAACTTTTTAGACTTTTTTTTTAGTTTTATATATACCACCATAATGTAACAAGAACTGCATTAAACTATATTGATGAATAATTGAATCCATTAACATTTTTAGAAGTGTTTTTCTGAGTTTTATATATCACAGTAAAATAAGAAGAACTACGTTAAACTGTATGGATGAATAATTGAATCCATAAAAGATTTTTGAAGGTTTTTTTTATTTTATATATTATCATAATGTTAAAAGAACAGCATTGAACTGTATGGGTGACTAATTGAATCTATAAAAAATATTAGAACTTTTTTGATTTTGAAATTTAACCCCTTCCCCACCTCCGCCGTTCTATTAGGTCAGGTCCCCTGCTTTGAAAGGGCTTGGATATGCAGTTTGAAGGAAAGATCAGTGTCAAGGATTACCCCAAGACAGCGAGCTTGTGGGACTGGGGAGTGTGGGCAGCCGTTTTCTGTAATGGATAGGTTCGTTGGGGGGGTCGCGTGAGATGGGGGAAAGACAATGAATTCTGTTGTGTCCATGTTAAGTTTTAAAAATCTAGCGGAGAAGAAGGATGAAATAGTGGATAGACATTGAGGGATTCTGGTTAGTAGGGTGGTGATATCTGGTCCAGAGATGTAGATCTGTGTGTCATCAGCATAGAGATGATACTGAAAACCGTGAGATTCTATGAGCTGTCCAAGGCCAAAAGTGTAAATGGAGAAGAGCAGGGGCAGTAGAACTGAACATTGCGGGACTCTGACAAATAGGGGGCGAGGTGAGGAGGTGGTGTGTGAATGGGAGACGCTGAATATTTGGTCAGTTAGGTATGACGAGATCCAGGATAGGGCCAAGTCTGTGATGCTAAGGGATGAGAGGGTCTGTAGTAATAGGGAATGGTCCACTGTGTCAAGGGCGGAGGACAGGTCCAGGAGGAGGAGGATAGAGTAGTGTCGCTTGCTCTTGGCAGTTAATAGGTCATTGTTGACCATAGTTAGGGCAGTTTCAGTGGAGTGGTGTGACCGGAAGCCCGATTGGGCAAAGTAGGGCTGATTGTTGTCCTATGGACAGACTGTTCCACCTCAGCTGTAGATCTCTGCAGTTCATCCAGAGTAATCATGGGCCTCTTGGCGGCATCTCTGATCAGTCTTCTTCTTTGATATGAAAGTTTAGAGGGACGGCCAGGTCTTAGTAGTTTTGCAGTGATATGATACTCCTTCCATTTCAATTTGATCGCTTGCACAGTGCTCCTTGGGATGTTTAAAGTTTTGGAAATCATTTTGTATCCAAATCTAGCTTCAAACTTCTCCACAACAGTATCATGGACCTGCCTGTTGTTTTCCTTGGTCTTCATGATGCTCTCTGTGCTTCAAACAGAACCCTGAGACTATCACAGAGCAGGTGCATTTATACAGAGACTTGATTACACATGGGTGGATTATATTTATCATCATTAGGCATTTAGGACAATATTGGATCATTCAGAGATCCACAATGAACTTCTGGAGTGTGTTTGCTGCACTGAAAGTTTTGGAATTTACACAAAAATTTAAATTAACCAATAAATTTCATTCAACTTCACAATTGTGTTCCACTTGTTGATTCTTCACCAAAAATTTACATTTGGTATCTTCATGTCTGAAGCATGATATGTGGGAAAAGGTTGAAAAATTCAAGGGGGCCGAATATTTTCACAAAGCACTGTATATAACACTAAAATGTACCACAAAGCAATTAATACACTATAGATGAGTAACTGAATCCAGACAAATGTTTAAACTCTTTTTTGGTGTTTTATATAACAAAAAAATGTACCACAAATCACCTAATACTCTATGGATGGCTGTGTAGTCCATTTTTTTCACCCAATTCATAAAAAAGTGGTCAACTACTGCAGCTATATATTTAGCACCAGACTGAAAAGCCCTAATCCCTACTTCCAGACTGCATTAAGCCACTCTCCCTGCTCCTGCAACTCTCTCTCCCTTCCTTGACTAAATGCAGATTGTATGTGATACAAGCTGCATAACACAGGATTAGCCCTTAAGGTACCTTCACACTAAACGACGCTGCAGCGATCCAGACAACGATCCGGATCGCTGCAGCGTCGCTGTTTGGTCGCTGGAGAGCTGTCACACAGACAGCTCTCCAGCGACCAACGATGCCGGTAACCAGGGTAAACATCGGGGCCGCGCTTAGTAACCCGATGTTTACCCTGGTTACCATCCTAAAAGTAAAAAAAACAAACGCTTCATACTTACCTTCCGCTGTCTGTCCCCAGCGCTCTGCTTCTCTGTACTGGCTGTGAGCACAGCGGCCGGAAAGCAGAGCGGTGACGTCACCGCTGTGCTTTCCGGCCGCTGTGCTTACAGTGAGTGCAGGAAAGCAGAGCGCCGAGGACAGACAGCGGAAGGTAAGTATGAAGCGTTTGTTTTTTTTACTTTTAGGATGGTAACCAGGGTAAACATCGGGTTACTAAGCGTGGCCCTGCGCTTAGTAACCCGATGTTTACCCTGGTTACCAGCGAAGACATCGCTGAATCGGTGTCACACACGCCGATTCAGCGATGTCAGCGGGAGAGCCAGCGACGAAATAAAGTTCTGGCCTTCTAGCCCCGACCAACGACATCACAGCAGGATTCTGATCGCTGCTGCCTGTCAAACTGAACGATATCGCTAGCCAGGACGCTGCAACGTCACGGATCGCTAGCGATATCGTTTAGTGTGAAGGTACCTTTAGAAAGACTGTCAGTATGATGGTTCAGTTTCAGCACCAATATCAACACTACAGGCCTCTAATTCGTTATACTGTGCACACACAGGCCTACACAAGCACTCTTTCCCTCCAATAACAACTGTCACAGAGCAATGGCGTCAATGTGCTGAGCCTGGTGGCGCCTGTTATTTTATAACTACAGATCATGTCACACGGCTAGCCAATCACAGTAATGCCACAACCAAGATGGCTACGGCATTACAGTGACGCCTAGGCAATTCCCGCATACTTATTGGATGTGTAACAGGCGCAAAACATGTGGGGCAGGAATTTGAGTTTGAAATCAAGCACCGGCTCATGCTCTCCAAGAAACGAGTACATCAACATCAGGGCACCGTGATACTCGAGCAATATCCAAATATCACCGAGCACGTTCGCTCATCCCTTGTGTTCACTGCTTTATCCTGGCCACTTATGTATGCTAGTATAGGCAAATGTATTTCTTATGTTTCCCATTTATTGACACTAAATATGTTTTGATAACGATTTATTGGACATATTATGATGATTTGTATTCCATAAGGCCTGCCAGGACAAAGCTCTCCTGCAGCCTAGGAAACTGGTGAGGTGACACTGTGCTCAGTATAGAGGCTCCGATCCAGCAAGCAGAGATCTCACTATTGCCACATATTGAAGGTAACTATTGTGTAATTGGGTCAGAAATGGACTTTCATTTTCCTTTGACTGTTGGCATGTGATTGAGGGCTCTGCCATCACTAATGTTATTTGTTTTTTCCATGAGCAACCATGTTGACCCCAGTCTCCATTGAGCGTGCCACTAACTGTTTTCATTGAGTATATTATTACTACTTTTATTGCACAAACAAGTTGTGTGTCTATATTTTTAGGAATATTCACAAGGAAGTGGGGTTAATGGGTGGCACTTGCTCAGTGGCTCCATACAGAGTTCCTGAGTGAAAGAGTGGATGATCCAGAGACAACTGAGAGTACACATGGCAAACATTGTTGTGTAGAAGTGATAGATTGGCGTGAAACTGCGCTGAGTGCATTGGAGCAGGAAGGCCATGGGACTCAATGGGCTGTGCATGAAAGGAAAGCTTAAGAAAGTTCCCAGGGTCTCACTACCTGGGGTCAGTCATGGAGGGTATTATACAGAAGGAAGTTTTGTTTTCAGAAATAGCTTGTTCTGCTTGATAAGAGGTTGCCTCCTTGGTAGAGACAAATCCGTGGATGTCTGTGTTCGGCTAGATCGGGTGGACTTTACGTCTGGTTCAGGTTGTGAATATGACCCCGGACTTTGAACCCCATACAAGTCAATGGGACCAAAACTTTAGAGCTGTAAAATGGCCATAAAATGGTCGTAGTAAGGGCTAGGGGCTGCAAAATTAATTATTACTGTTCACACCTGAATTAGGGCCTTTAGTACCAGTCTGTATTAGACGATTAAGCTAACTTTTTGATTGGGCCCTTAAAATTTAACACACAAAGCACGGTGCACAATACCCCCACAGAAGTTTAAACATGTCAGCATTAGAGCATGGGGCACAATACCCTGACAGAAGATTACACTAAATTTCACCCACAAAGCATGGGGCACAATATCACTATGGAAGCTGATTCAAATATCACATAAAAAAGGCAATGGGTGCCTGAATTTTTCTGCTATAAAGTGGTGGTAGTAAGGGGTAGGATGCTTCAAATAATAAGAGCAAGACAATTGCCCTAAAAACAAATGTCAATAGGGAAATTACTTAAATGGCTTCTGCTGTAAGAGGGTCAACAGATATATTTAAATCTCCAAAAAGCTTGTCCACAGAGGGAAGCATGAAGTGCGCTAACATGTCCTGGTAGATGTCTGCGCTGTCTTTAGTCTTGATAAAACACAGTGGATCTACACCAGCAAACAACATGGCTCCATAAACCATCATTGATTGTGAATACTCCACACTAGACCTTGGAAATCAAGGTCCCAGAGTCTGGAGGAAGAGTTGAGATACGGATAATCCAAGCTGCTTGAGGTCTAGTGTGAAGTTTCCACAATCAGTGATGGTTTGGGGAGCCATGTCATCTGCTGGTGTAGGTCCACTCTGCTTTATCAAGACCAAAGTCAGTGCAGCCGTTTACCAGGAAATTTTAGAGCACTTCATGCTTCCCTCTGTCGACAAGCTTTTTGGAGATGGAAATTTAATTCTCCAGCAGGACTTGGCACCTTTCCACACTGCCAAAAGTACCATTACTGGGTTTAAAAACATCAGTATCACTGTCCTTGATTGGCCAGCAAACTCACCTGACCTTAACCCCATAGAGAATCTATGGGGTATTCTCAATAGGTAGATGAGAGACACCAGACCCCACAATGCAGATGAACTGAAGGATGCTAACAAAGCAACCTGGGCTTCTATAACACCTCAGCTGCGCCACAGGCTGATTACATCCATGCCACGCTGCATTGATGCAGTAATTCATGCCAAAAGAGCCCCAACCAAGTATTTGTGGTGCCCCAGGGTCCTGGTGGTCACAGCAGCATTGCTTTCCTCATGGGGAGAGTGATGTTACGCTTGGAGGCAAGAAGGGATAACTGTAACCAGTTACCACAAACATGCAACACATTCACACTCCAGGCCACCAGGGGGAGCTTTTGATCCTATTTACTAAGTGACTCCCCATATATACAGTATACAGTATATCTGGTAGTCTGTAGGGAAATTCAGTCAGTTCTTGCCAGGAGACAGACTGGATCAGTCTGAGGCAGAGGAGGGTTTAACAGAGCTGTGTAGCCACAGTGCAGAAGTTCCTGGAAAGAGACATTCAGAAAGCTGAATTGATTGCAGTGAACATGCAGGAGAGCAAAGCACAGAAGAGGATATCAGGCGGAGACCAGCCCCGAGCAGGCTGCCTCCTTCTTAGGTGCAGACAGCGGTAGCCGGTACACCGAGGTTATAAGGACCTCTATGACCGGCAAGACAGCTGAACTCCAAGTTACCTGTCCGACCTAATACCCAGGAGGCATGGTGGCACCCCTCAGAGGCTGGGGTGTGCTAGAGTCCCTATAAACCGCCTCAAGCCACCAGCCATATGGGTTATGTCCTATCCTATCCGGGGGACAGAGAGAGAGAGATAACATCTGTGAGGACCTTATGTGAAGCCATAGGCAGTAAGGGACTACACCACCACGGCGCTAGAGGAAGGCTTTGATTTCCACCTGGATAAGGGGACTCCTAAATTGCCTACAAGCTGTCCGGACCCTGCCTGCCCTGTGATCTGGTGCCCTGGACTGTGGCTACCTGAAATCGAAACTCCACAGGTGGCGTCACAACAAACTTTGAACATTTTCCCCTTTAACGTTGAGGCCCAGGGCCACAAACCGGGTCACAGCCACCGTGACATCCCCCTTGCAACCGCACCCGGTACCGAGTACCCCACTGCCCTGGCTGGGCGACTCATAAACACTCCAGAGAAGTAGCTGTGCTGGAACCAACCTGAACAGTGTGCTAGCGGTGAGCGGGAGGAACCCCGCTCTCAGAAAGACTTTTGTTTTGTTTTCCTGTTTTGCTGAGGGTGCTGTATTTGTTTTACTACACCCTGGTTTATGCTGCCTATTATAAACCAAAGGAAGTTCTTAAAGAAACAGTGTTACCGTGTACAGCTGAGTGAGCCAATCTACCACAATGGGCAATTCTTCAGGAAGCTCTGGACCACCAAGTTCAGCACATGCGCCAGGCAAAAGATGTGAGTCAAACCAGCTAAACCCAGAGTGTTATGACCTGGTGGTCAGGACAATAATGGACCTGGTGGTTAAGAGCACAAGGAATGACCTGATAGTTACTGATAATAAAGGACGAGCTCTGGGACGTGGGAACTCTGCTGACCGCAATCCCTAAACCTATGAACCACACTAGAAATAGCCGTGGATTGCGCCTAACGCTCCCTATGCAACTCGGCACAGCCTAAGAAACTAGCTAGCCCTGAAGATAGGAAAATAAAGCCTACCTTGCCTCAGAGAAATTCCCCAAAGGAAAAGGCAGCCCCCCACATATAATGACTGTGAGTAAAGATGAAAATACAAACACAGAGATGAAATAGATTAAGCAAAGTGAGGCCCGACTTACTGAACAGACCGAGGATAGGAAAGGTTACTTTGCGGTCAGCACAAAAACCTACAAAAAGACCACGCAGAGGGCGCAAAAAGACCCTCCGCACCGACTCACGGTGCGGAGGCGCTCCCTCTGCGTCCCAGAGCTTCCAGCAAGCAAGACAACAAATTAACTAGCAAGCTGGACAGAAAAATAGCAAACCAAAGAAATACAAGCTGGAACTTAGCTTCTGATGGGGAGACAGGTCACAAGAACGATCCAGGAGTGAACTAGACCAATACTGGAACATTGACAGGTGGCGTGGAGCAAAGATCTAAGTGGAGTTAAATAGAGCAGCAGCTAACGAATTAACCTCGTCACCTGTGAAAGGAAACTCAGAAACCCCCACCAGAGGAAGTCCATGGACAGAACCAGCCGAAGTACCATTCATGACCACAGGAGGGAGCCCGACAACAGAATTCACAACAGTACCCCCCCTTGAGGAGGGGTCACCGAACCCTCACCAGAGCCCCCAGGCCGACCAGGATGAGCCAAATGAAAGGCACGAACCAGATCGGCAGCATGAACATCAGAGGCAAAAACCCAGGAATTATCTTCCTGACCATAACCCTTCCACTTGACCAGGTACTGGAGTTTCCGTCTCGAAACACGAGAATCCAAAATCTTCTCCACCACATACTCCAACTCCCCCTCAACTAACACCGGGGCAGGAGGATCAACGGATGGAACCACAGGCGCCACGTATCTCCGCAATAACGACCTATGGAACACATTATGGATGGCAAAAGAAGCAGGAAGGGCCAAACGAAATGACACAGGATTGATAACCTCAGAAATCTTATACGGACCAATGAAACGAGGCTTAAACTTAGGAGAGGAAACCTTCATAGGAACATAACGAGACGACAACCAAACCAAATCCCCAACACGAAGTCGGGGACCCACACAGCGCCGGCGGTTAGCGAAACGTTGAGCCTTCTCCTGGGACAATGTCAAATTGTCCACCACATGAGTCCAAATCTGCTGCAACCTATCCACCACAGTATCTACACCAGGACAGTCTGAAGACTGAACCTGCCCTGAAGAGAAACGAGAATGGAAACCAGAATTGCAGAAAAACGGCGAAACCAAAGTAGCCGAGCTGGCCCGATTATTAAGGGCGACCTCAGCCAACGGCAAAAAGGACACCCAATCATCCTGCTCAGCAGAAACAAAGCATCTCAGATATGTTTCCAAAGTTTGATTAGTTCGTTCGGTTTGGCCATTTGTCTGAGGATGGAAAGCCGAGGAAAAAGACAAATCAATG
Organism: Ranitomeya imitator; assembly: GCF_032444005.1. Taxonomy (NCBI): domain Eukaryota; kingdom Metazoa; phylum Chordata; class Amphibia; order Anura; family Dendrobatidae; genus Ranitomeya; species Ranitomeya imitator. The sequence continues at coordinate 633,388,301 of NC_091282.1, forward strand.
CCCATCCTAGCACAAAAGGATCGCCAAAACCTTGAAACAAACTGGGAACCTCTGTCAGAAACGATGTTCTTCAGGATACCATGTAAACGAACCACATGCTGGAAAAATAATGGCACCAAATCAGAGGAGGAAGGCAATTTAGAGAAAGGTACCAAATGGACCATCTTAGAAAAGCGATCACAAACCACCCAAATGACCGACATCTTTTGAGAGATGGGGAGATCCGAAATAAAATCCATAGAAATATGTGACCAGGGCCTCTTCGGGACCGGCAAGGGCAAAAGCAACCCACTGGCACGAGAACAGCAGGGCTTAGCCCGAGCACAAGTCCCACAGGACTGCACAAAAGAATGCACATCCCGCGACAAAGACGGCCATCAGAAGGATCTAGCGACCAAATCTCTGGTACCAAAGATTCCAGAATGCCCAGCCAACACTGAACAATGAATCTCAGAGATAACTCTACTAGTCCATCTATCAGGGACAAACAGTTTCTCCGCTGGGCAACGGTCAGGTCTATCAGCCTGAAATTTTTGCAGCACCCGCCGCAAATCAGGGGAGATGGCAGACAAAATTACCCCCTCTTTGAGAATACCCGCCGGCTCAGGAACACCCGGAGAGTCAGGCACAAAACTCCTTGACAGGGCATCAGCCTTCACATTCTTAGAGCCCGGAAGGTACGAAACCACAAAATTAAAACGGGAGAAAAATAACGACCATCGAGCCTGTCTCGGATTCAACCGTTTGGCAGACTCAAGATAAGTCAAATTCTTGTGATCTGTCAAGACCACCACGCGATGCTTGGCTCCGTCCAGCCAATGACGCCACTCCTCGAATGCCCACTTCATGGCCAAAAATTCACGATTACCCACATCATAGTTATGCTCAGCAGGCGAAAACTTTCTAGAAAAGAAAGCACATGGCTTCATCACCGAGCCATCAGAACTTCTTTGCGACAAAACAGCCCCTGCTCCAATCTCAGAAGCATCAACCTCAACCTGAAACGGAAGCGAAACATCTGGCTGGCACAACACAGGGGCAGAAGAAAAACGACGCTTCAACTCCTGAAAAGCCTCTACAGCCGCAGAAGACCAATTGACCACATCAGCACCCTTCTTGGTCAAATCAGTCAACGGTTTAGCAACAGTAGAAAAATTAGCGATGAAGCGCCGATAAAAATTAGCAAAGCCCAGGAACTTTTGCAGGCTCTTCACAGATGTCGGCTGAGTCCAATTGTAAATGGCCTGGACTTTAACAGGGTCCATCTCGATAGTAGAAGGGGAAAAAATGAACCCCAAAAATGAAACCTTCTGAACTCCAAAGAGACACTTTGACCCCTTCACAAACAAGGAATTCGCACGAAGGACCTGGAACACCATTCTGACCTGCTTCACATGAGACTCCCAATCATCCGAAAAGACCAAAATATCATCCAAATACACAATCAGGAATTTATCCGGGTACTCTCGGAAGATGTCATGCATAAAGGACTGAAATACTGATGGAGCATTGGAAAGCCCGAATGGCATAACCAGGTACTCAAAATGGCCCTCGGGCGTATTAAATGCTGTTTTCCATTCATTGCCTTGTTTAATACGCACAAGATTATACGCCCCTCGAAGATCTATTTTGGTGAACCAACTAGCCCCTTTAATACGAGCAAACAAATCAGACAGCAACGGCAAAGGATACTGAAATTTGACTGTAATTTTATTAAGAAGGCGGTAATCAATGCAAGGTCTCAAAGAACCATCCTTCTTGGCCACAAAAAAGAACCCTGCTCCTAACGGTGATGACGACGGGCGAATATGGCCTTTCTCCAAGGATTCCTTTATATAACTCCGCATAGCGGCGTGTTCTGGCACAGATAAATTGAACAATCGGCCCTTAGGAAACTTACTACCAGGAATCAAATTAATTGCACAATCGCAATCACTATGAGGAGGTAGGGCACTGGCTTTGGGCTCATCAAATACATCCCGATAATCCGACAAAAACTCTGGAACTTCAGAAGGAGTGGAAGACGAAATAGACAAAAATGGAACATCACAATGTACCCCCTGGCAACCCCAGCTGGACACAGACATAGATTTCCAGTCCAATACTGGATTATGAACCTGTAGCCATGGCAACCCCAAAACGACCACATCATGCAGATTATGCAACACCAGAAAGCGGATATCCTCCTGATGTGCAGGAGCCATGCACATGGTCAATTGAGTCCAATACTGAGGCTTATTCTTGGCCAAAGGCGTAGCATCAATTCCTCTCAATGGAATAGGATACTGCAAGGGCTCCAAGAAAAAACCACAGCGCCTAGCATACTCCAAGTTCATCAAATTCAGGGCAGCGCCTGAATCCACAAATGCCACAACAGAATATGATGACAAAGAGCAAATCAGAGTAACAGACAATAGAAATTTAGACTGTACCGTACCAATGGTGGCAGACCTAGCGAACCGCTTAGTGCGCTTATGACAATCGGAGATAGCATGAGTGGATTCACCACAGTAAAAACACAGCCCATTCCGACGTCTGTGTTCTTGCCGTTCAGCTCTGGTCAAAGTCCTATCACATTGCATAGGCTCAGGCCCATGCTCAGATAGTACCGCCAAATGGTGCACAGCTTTACGCTCACGCAAGCGTCGATCGATCTGAATGGCCAAGGACATAGACTCATTCAGACCAGCAGGCATGGGAAACCCCACCATGACATCCTTAAGGGCTTCAGAGAGACCCTTTCTGAAGATTGCTGCCAGGGCACATTCATTCCACTGAGTGAGCACAGACCACTTTCTAAACTTCTGACAATACATCTCCGCTTCATCTTGACCCTGACACAGAGCCAGCAAGATTTTCTCTGCCTGATCCACTGAATTAGGTTCGTCATAAAGCAATCCAAGCGCCAGGAAAAACGCATCAACATCACGCAATGCCGGATCTCCTGGCGCAAGGGAAAATGCCCAGTCTTGAGGGTCCCCACGTAACAGAGAAATAATGATCTTTACTTGTTGAACAGGGTCACCTGAGGAGCGAGGTTTCAAGGCAAGAAACAATTTACAATTATTTTTGAAATTCAAGAACTTAGGTCTATCACCAAAAAACAAATCAGGAATAGGAATCTTAGGCTATGACATCGGTTTCTGAACCACAAAATCTTGAATGTTTTGTATCCTTGTAGTGAGATTATCCATCCAAGAGGACAGACCTTGAATGACCATGTTTACACCAGTGTCCTGGACCACCCAGAGGTAAAGGGGAAAATTGAGACAAAACACACTGCAAAGAAAAAAAAATGGTCTCAGAACTTCTATTATCCCTCTATTGAGATGCATTAGTACTTTGGGCCACCTGTACTGTTATGACCTGGTGGTCAGGACAATAATGGACCTGGTGGTTAAGAGCACAAGGAATGACCTGATAGTTACTGATAATAAAGGACGAGCTCTGGGACGTGGGAACTCTGCTGACCGCAATCCCTAAACCTATGAACCACACTAGAAATAGCCGTGGATTGCGCCTAACGCTCCCTATGCAACTCGGCACAGCCTAAGAAACTAGCTAGCCCTGAAGATAGGAAAATAAAGCCTACCTTGCCTCAGAGAAATTCCCCAAAGGAAAAGGCAGCCCCCCACATATAATGACTGTGAGTAAAGATGAAAATACAAACACAGAGATGAAATAGATTAAGCAAAGTGAGGCCCGACTTACTGAACAGACCGAGGATAGGAAAGGTTACTTTGCGGTCAGCACAAAAACCTACAAAAAGACCACGCAGAGGGCGCAAAAAGACCCTCCGCACCGACTCACGGTGCGGAGGCGCTCCCTCTGCGCCCCAGAGCTTCCAGCAAGCAAGACAACAAATTAAATAGCAAGCTGGACAGAAAAATAGCAAACCAAAGAAATACAAGCTGGAACTTAGCTTCTGATGGGGAGACAGGTCACAAGAACGATCCAGGAGTGAACTAGACCAATACTGGAACATTGACAGGTGGCGTGGAGCAAAGATCTAAGTGGAGTTAAATAGAGCAGCAGCTAATGAATTAACCTCGTCACCTGTGAAAGGAAACTCAGAAACCCCCACCAGAGGAAGTCCATGGACAGAACAAGCCGAAGTATCATTCATGACCACAGGAGGGAGCCCGACAACAGAATTCACAACACCAGAGCTGCTACCAGATTCTTGAGGTTCACGGGCCTCAAGCACTCATTTATCTGCTTTTTGATCCCCATACACAGCTCCTGTGTGGTGTTAGGTCTGCCCCCCAAGCAAATGAGTTGCAGAACAGATTTGCTGGCAATTTCTCTCTGGCTATGCTGAAATTGGTGGTGCAGGGCTCCCTGTGACCATATGAGGCAGTGGTGGAGGAAACGGCGTAGTAGTAGGCAACATGTACTAAGAAATGTCCAGCATTGGTAGGACTGGTGGTCCTACTGGTGGTAGGACATTTGCTGGAATGCCTTCCACCCCTGCCCGAGCTGCCACTACATTGACCCAGTGAGCAGTTAGGGAAATGCAATGTCCTTGGCCGTGCTTACTGGTCCACGTATCTGTTGTAACATGGACCGTGCCAGTGATGGCGTTGCGCAGTGCACATCTTATCTGGTCAGAAACGTGTGTGCAGTGCAGGGATGGCCTGTCTGGCAAAGTAGTGGTGGCTGGGGACAATGTACAGCCAGTGCCAGCAGAAGTGTAGTAAAAAGGCACACAGTACTTAAACGAGGAAGTACAGCAAAACTTGATCACACGTGCGCACAACACTTGTTTGTAGAAGTTCAATAATATGCAGGTGGTGCGTTGAGCATGAAGTCCTGGTGTGGTTGTGCAAAGAGGCACAACACTGGGGAAAGTTTGGTAAACAAAGGAAATCCTTCCACAGGTTTGCTGCCGGTCACAGCAGTTCCAGAGGTGAGATGTAGCTGAAAGGGGGGAGGCAGACCACAGAGTAGTGAGCAGCTGAAGCAGGGAGTTCACCAGACCACAAGCAGAAGCTCCGGAGCCAGCAACACAAAATACTCAGGCACAGAAGAACACATGACTCGGACTTAAATAATCAGGACTGATAGGAAGTTCCATGACAGGGTGAGATCCAAGACTCCATCTCGGATCAGGGCGAACAGGAAAAAGCGAAGTCCGGGATCCTTACATTACTCCCACCTCAGAAGCGGCCTCAGGACGATCCAGGACCTGGCTTGTCAGGATATTTCTGATGGAACAGAGCAATTTTTGGGGGAGCACAGATATTGCCCACTGGCTCCCAAGAGTTCTCCTCAGATGGATATCCTTGCCATTTGATGAGATACTGCAGTTGATTCCTGCGGATCCTAGAGTCCAGAATCTTCTTCACAATAAACTGTTCTTGTCCGTCCATTAACACAGGCTGAGGAGGAGGTGTAATATGACCCTGAAAAGTATTTGGAGACACTGGTTTTAACAGGGAGACATAAACCACAGGATGTACCTTCAAAGTCCATGGCAACTTCTGACGACAGGCGACTGAGCTTATGATCCCAGAGATCTTGAAAGGACCGATGAATTTTAGTCCCATCTTCTGTGAAGGCACATTCAATTTTAAATTCTTACTTAATAGCCACACAGAGTCTCCTACCTTAAACATAGGTACACGTCTCCGGAACTAATCGGCAGATCTCTTGTATCTTTCCTGTGTGGTAGATAGTGATTCTTTCAGAGTTTCCTGATCTTGTCTCATCCTTGCCAACCTCTCATCTACTGCGGGCACTGGAGCCTCAACCGGGGTTCTGGGGAGAATGCTAGGACCAAATCCCAGATTGGCAAAGAAGGGTGTTACCTTAGTGGATGCATTCTGCGAGTTGTTATAAGAGAATTCTGCTAGAGGAAGCAACTCCGGCCAGTCATCCTGCGAGTGGTTGATATAACACCGAAGATACTGCTCCAGCGTCTGATTAGTCTGCTCCGTTTGCCCATTGGTCTGAGGATGATATGCTGAGGACAGACAGACATTGATATCAAGTGCAGAACAAAATCCCTTCCAGAATCTGGAGGTAAACTGCACTCCCCGATCAGAAATAATCTCATCCGGAATTCCATGGAGACGGAAAACATTCTGAATGACCTGCTCAATCGTCTCCTTAGCTGAGTGAAGACCAGTGCAAGGGATGAAGTGAGCAGCTTTAGTAAGACGATCCACCACCACTAGAATGGTGTCCTTTCCACTAGAGGTGGGTAATTCCACTATAGAATCCATCGAAATAGACCCCCAAGGGCGAGAGGGGACTAGTAGTGGTTGCAGCAAACCCGTAGGTGTTACACGAGGGGTCTTAAAACGTGCACATACCTCACAAGACAGAACATAGCTCTTCACGTCCTTCAGACAGGTAGGCCACCAGAAGAAACAACTTAGGAACTCTTGTGTCTTCTGTACCCCCCGATGACCAGCCAACTTAGAATCATGGACGAACTTGAGAACCTGCAGCCTTACAACCTCAGAACATATAAACGTTGATCCCGAACCCACATACCGTTCCTAAGAACTAGATTGATATCATTAGTAGGGTTGGCAAGGAATGGATCAGCGTCATAGTCCTCCTTAATAGTCTTCCATAAGTCCTTATTTTGAATGACACTGACAAAATTGGCATCAGACAAAATGGTCTTGGACGGGGTCCCAGGTATGGAATCTGTGGCATGAATTCGGGACAAAGCATCCGCTTTCCCATTACGTGAACCTGGGTGGTATGAAATGACAAAATTAAATTGGTTCAAAAACAAACTCCAATGAGCCAGACAAGGAGAAAGACATCTAGCAGACCTCAAAAATTCTAGGTTACGATGATCCGTGAGCACAATAACTTGTTGCGCTGCCCCCTGCAGATGGTGTCTCCATTCTTTAAATGCAGCAATGATGGCTAGGAGCTCCTTATCTCCCACATCATAGTTCTTCTCTACAGCAGAAAGTTTACGGGAGAAAAATGCACATGGATCTAACAGACCTTTCTCCCCTGTTCTCTGCGAGAGTATAGCCCCCAATGCACAATCCGAAGCATCCACCTCCACTGTGAAAGGATGTGCTGGGTTATGATGAATCAACAGCGGAGCAGATGTAAAACGAGACTTAAGACAGTCAAAGGCCTCCTGAGCCAGTGTAGACCACAAGAAAGTCTCTTTCTTCTTGGTTAGTTTTGTAATAGGTCAGACGATCTCAGAGAATTTACGGATAAATCGTCTATAAAAATTAGCAAACCCAATAAAGCGTTGTGCCTCCTTGACATTCTTAGGTGCAGACCAATCAAGAATAGCCTGAATCTTACTTGCCTCCATGTTAAGCCCCTGTGGTGAGATGACATAGCCTAAAAATGTAATCTCAGTGCGGTGGAACTTATACTTCTCCGGCTTGATGTAGAGATGATTCTCTTTCAGGTGTCTTAAAACAGTATTAACATGTTCTTGATGCTCCTACAAAGAATCGGAGAAAATCTATATATCATCCAGATAGATTACGACAAATTGATCTAGCAAATCTCTAAAAATGTTATTAGCCAAGTGTTGAAAGGTGGCCGAAGCGTTGCAGAAACCAAAAGGCATCACAAGGTACTCAAAGTGCCCATAACGACATCTAAATGCTGTCCCCATTCATCCCCAGGAGCGTATGCTCCTCGAAGGTCCAACTTAGAAAAAATTTTGGAATGTCATACTCTTTCCAGCAATTCGGGAATTAATGGTGAAGGGTATTGGTTACGAATGGTTACCTTGTTGAGCTCCCGATAGTCAATGCACGGTCTCAGAGTTCCATCCTTTTTCTTTACGAAAAAGATGGGTGCTCCTGCCGGTGATGAAGAAGGGCGGATGAAACCCTTAGCCAGATTTTCATCAATGTATTCTTTCAAAGCCTGCACTCCAGGGGTACCGCCTCCTGATCCACCGGTCCAGAGGCTAAGGGGGAACCATCTACTGTTTCCATGATTACTGGAGTGGCTCGCTGTTGACACTGTATGCCATGCTCCTTGGCAAATGTGATGTCCATAAAGTTACCCCCAGCTCCAGAATCCACCATAGCTGCACATGAGATCCATTGGCCCGACAACAAGATCTTAATGGGAAGGGAACAATGTGTATCCTTATCCTTACGTGTCTTGGGAGCTGCAGTCATTGCTAGGGAATGAAACACAGCATTCAAAAAAAGCTGGACTCGGAAATGACAGATTCATCATCCCGATTCTCATGTTCCCCTACAGCAGCTAGTTTCTTGCGAGGCCGCTTAGGGAATTGTATAAGGAAATGGTCAGACTGACTGCAATAAAAACATAAACTCTCACGAAAGTGATGCTCCCTGCGCTCGTTACTCTCACGGCGCTGTAAAGAATCCACTTGCATAGGGACTGGTTCTGCTTCCCAAGAGGCTTTGCCTGCAAGTTCTTTGGAGGGAAGGGGAGAGTTAGAAACATAGTTAAAGGCTGCAACTTTCTCCTGTCTATGTTCAGTGACACGTATGAGTCAATGCGCACACAATGTTGTATGAATGCCTCTAACTCTTGAGGAGAATCTGCATGGGCCAATTTGTCCTTAATCGTACTAGAAAGTCCCTTCTTCAAAATGGGTAATTGAGCATAACAATCCCAAACTGCATCCACTGCCAACCGCCTAAATTCAGTGGCGTATTCAACAACGGAACGCTTACCCTGACGTAAAGACAACAATGTATTTTCAGCTGTAGTGCGACGATTTGGATCATCAAACATCATAGACATTGCAGCAAGAAAATCATCCAGATTATTTAAGCGAGGGTCACGAGTCTCAATTAGTGGATTCGCCCACGTGAGAGTTCGGGAAGTAAGTAACATAATTATACACAAAACCTTGGATCGATCTGTGTGAAAGTGGGCAGCATATACATCAAAATACAAAATGCATTGATTTATAAACCCACAAAATTTGTGGCGTTCACCATTAAATCTAAACGGCGGTAACTTGGGAGGACTAGTTGGCACATTTCTTCTGATACATGTTGGCACCAATGACACGGCAAGGAAGGACCTACCGACAATCTGCAAGGACTTTGAAGAGTTGGGGAAGAAAGTAAAGGAACTGGATGCACAGGTAGTTTTTTCTTCTATCCTTCCAGTAGACGGGCATGGCACCAGGAGATGGAACAGGATCCTTGATGCAAACAACTGGCTAAGACGATGGTGCAGACAACAAGGATTTGGATTCCTGGACCACGGTGTGAATTACTGGTATGATGGACTCCTCGCCAGAGACGGACTACACCTCAACAAACCTGGGAAACACACATTCGCCAGAAGACTCGCTACACTCATCAGGAGGGCGTTAAACTAGAAGAAGAGGGGACGGGAAGAAAAACATTAGACTCGAACAAAGACGACCCAGGAAAACATACTCAGAAGGGAGGTAAGAACATTTCTAAAACAATCCACAGTGAGGAGATTGGAACAAAACAAAATCCTCTGAACTGCATGCTCGCAAACGCCAGAAGCCTGACAAACAAGATGGAAGAACTAGAAGCAGAAATATCTACAGGTAACTTTGACATAGTGGGAATAACGGAGACATGGTTAGATGAAAGCTATGACTGGGCAGTTAACTTACAGGGTTACAGTCTGTTTAGAAAGGATCGTAAAAATCGGAGAGGAGGAGGGGTTTGTCTCTATGTAAAGTCTTGTCTAAAGTCCACTTTAAGGGAGGATATTAGCGAAGGGAATGAGGATGTCGAGTCCATATGGGTTGAAATTCATGGAGGGAAAAATGGTAACAAAATTCTCATTGGGGTCTGTTACAAACCCCCAAATATAACAGAAAGCATGGAAAGTCTACTTCTAAAGCAGATAGATGAAGCTGCAACCCATAATGAGGTCCTGGTTATGGGGGACTTTAACTACCCGGATATTAACTGGGAAACAGAAACCTGTGAAACCCATAAAGGCAACAGGTTTCTGCTAATAACCAAGAAAAATTATCTTTCACAATTGGTGCAGAATCCAACCAGAGGAGCAGCACTTTTAGACCTAATACTATCTAATAGACCTGACAGAATAACAAATCTGCAGGTGGTTGGGCATTTAGGAAATAGCGACCACAATATTGTGCAGTTTCACCTGTCTTTCACTAGGGGGACTTGTCAGGGAGTCACAAAAACATTGAACTTTAGGAAGGCAAAGTTTGAACAGCTTAGAGATACCCTTAATCTGGTAGACTGGGACAATATCCTCAGAAATGAGAATACAGATAATAAATGGGAAATGTTTAAGAACATCCTAAATAGGCAGTGTAAGCGGTTTATACCTTGTGGGAATAAAAGGACTAGAAATAGGAAAAACCCAATGTGGCTAAACAAAGAAGTAAGACAGGCAATTAACAGTAAAAAGAAAGCATTTGCACTACTAAAGCAGGATGGCACCATTGAAGCTCTAAAAAACTATAGGGAGAAAAATACTTTATCTAAAAAACTAATTAAAGCTGCCAAAAAGGAAACAGAGAAGCACATTGCTAAGGAGAGTAAAACTAATCCCAAACTGTTCTTCAACTATATCAATAGTAAAAGAATAAAAACTGAAAATGTAGGCCCCTTAAAAAATAGTGAGGAAAGAATGGTTGTAGATGACGAGGAAAAAGCTAACATATTAAACACCTTCTTCTCCACGGTATTCACGGTGGAAAATGAAATGCTAGGTGAAATCCCAAGAAACAATGAAAACCCTATATTAAGGGTCACCAATCTAACCCAAGAAGAGGTGCGAAACCGGCTAAATAAGATTAAAATAGATAAATCTCCGGGTCCGGATGGCATACACCCACGAGTACTAAGAGAACTAAGTAATGTAATAGATAAACCATTATTTCTTATTTTTAGTGACTCTATAGCGACAGGGTTTGTTCCGCAGGACTGGCGCATAGCAAATGTGGTGCCAATATTCAAAAAGGGCTCTAAAAGTGAACCTGGAAATTATAGGCCAGTAAGTCTAACCTCTATTGTTGGTAAAATATTTGAAGGGTTTCTGAGGGATGTTATTCTGGATTATCTCAATGAGAATAACTGTTTAACTCCATATCAGCATGGGTTTATGAGAAATCGCTCCTGTCAAACCAATCTAATCAGTTTTTATGAAGAGGTAAGCTATAGACTGGACCACGGTGAGTCATTGGACGTGGTATATCTCGATTTTTCCAAAGCGTTTGATACCGTGCCGCACAAGAGGTTGGTACACAAAATGAGAATGCTTGGTCTGGGGGAAAATGTGTGTAAATGGGTTAGTAACTGGCTTAGTGATAGAAAGCAGAGGGTGGTTATAAATGGTATAGTCTCTAACTGGGTCGCTGTGACCAGTGGGGTACCGCAGGGGTCAGTATTGGGACCTGTTCTCTTCAACATATTCATTAATGATCTGGTAGAAGGTTTACACAGTAAAATATCGATATTTGCAGATGATACAAAACTATGTAAAGCAGTTAATACAAGAGAAGATAGTATTCTGCTACAGATGGATCTGGATAAGTTGGAAACTTGGGCTGAAAGGTGGCAGATGAGGTTTAACAATGATAAATGTAAGGTTATACACATGGGAAGAGGGAATCAATATCACCATTACACACTGAACGGGAAACCACTGGGTAAATCTGACAGGGAGAAGGACTTGGGGATCCTAGTTAATGATAAACTTACCTGGAGCAGCCAGTGCCAGGCAGCAGCTGCCAAGGCAAACAGGATCATGGGGTGCATTAAAAGAGGTCTGGATACACATGATGAGAGCATTATACTGCCTCTGTACAAATCCCTAGTTAGACCGCACATGGAGTACTGTGTCCAGTTTTGGGCACCGGTGCTCAGGAAGGATATAATGGAACTAGAGAGAGTACAAAGGAGGGCAACAAAATTAATAAAGGGGATGGGAGAACTACAATACCCAGATAGATTAGCGAAATTAGGATTATTTAGTCTAGAAAAAAGACGACTGAGGGGCGATCTAATAACCATGTATAAGTATATAAGGGGACAATACAAATATCTCGCTGAGGATCTGTTTATACCAAGGAAGGTGACGGGTACAAGGGGGCATTCTTTGCGTCTGGAGGAGAGAAGGTTTTTCCACCAACATAGAAGAGGATTCTTTACTGTTAGGGCAGTGAGAATCTGGAATTGCTTGCCTGAGGAGGTGGTGATGGCGAACTCAGTCGAGGGGTTCAAGAGAGGCCTGGATGTCTTCCTGGAGCAGAACAATATTGTATCATACAATTATTAGGTTCTGTAGAAGGACGTAGATCTGGGGATTTATTATGATGGAATATAGGCTGAACTGGATGGACAAATGTCTTTTTTCGGCCTTACTAACTATGTTACTATGTTACTATGGCAGTAACTGCCCCTGAGGTGGAGGCGCCCGTGCTGTTACTTGATTACCTAAATCCTGCAGTGCCTGCCCGAAATGGGCCTCCCAGATAGCCACCTTGTTTTGCACAGCTTCTACGTCCCCTTGTAAGGAGTTGATCATAGAACACAACTGTTCCAACTTGTCTCAGCCGACATTATCCCAGCAGATTCCTCAATTGGCCTGAGTATCTTGTTACAATATGTAGGTAATAAGGAATTTGATAGCGTGGGATAAGACCAGTCTGAGAGCAAAGCTGCAGTAAATTATGTATTTAAACAAAACAGAAATGCAATTGTAAACAGGAAAGCAAACAGAACTACATAGATAGTCCTGCAGTTGTAACGAGATGCTCAGCACAATATAGTAAATCACAGCACAGTGAATAGCGGGACGCGATGGCTATTATGAACCAGTCCAGCAAGGATATGACGAGGGGGCAAACAAGACACTTGACAAGGAAGTCCAGTAGGTTATTAGTGGAAATGCACACAGTACTTAAACTCGGGAATCCAGCAGAAGTGAAGTAAAAATGCACACAGTACTTAAACGAGTAAGTCCAGCAAAACTTGATCACACATGCGCACAGCACTTGTTTGTGGAAGTTCAATAATATGCAGGTGGTGTGTTGAGCATGACCGCGTATAGCCCATTGGGATGTTTTCCCAACATCACTCCACCAAACCAGACGCTTGTGACCAAACAAAATTCCGCCACCCCCCCACTTAACGCTAATTATGCAATAAAGACATAACTCGTTAATTCTTTGGATAAATTTTGGCCACAGCGGCCAGTTTATTAACAAACAAAAATAATTATTACAATATCAGAGAACTTGAGGGGGAGGGTCCTTGGAGCTAAAAGATCTGGCATCATATATATAGGCAAGAAATGCTCCAAACTTTTAAATCAACACTTTTTACCCTCAGCCGTGACCACCAGCTCGAGGGCACCATGTAACCCTTTTCAGGGCAGACCAAAACCCCAAAGCTCCTGAGGACAATCTCCGTCCAGAGCCCGTGACCACAAGCCAGATCAACCCCCATCCAATTGACCGTCCTCCAATAACACATCACCAACTCCAAGAACCCCGCCCCCCCGCCCCACTTGCCACTGTGACAATGAAAAATATCATGAAAATAAAAACAAAACAACATCACCCTTCCCCCAGGAATGGTTAAATGACCACCGAAAAAAATACTACCTAACATCTCAGAACAAAGAGGGAGGGTGGGCGGGCTTTTCCCGCTGTGTTCTTTCCTGTGAATGGAATTTTCCCACACTTTTCCCCCCTTTTCACCCATCCCCAACCCCCCAAACTCCTCCCCGTTCCCCTCCAGCCAATCCCACGCCCCACTTTTAAAAACAATACGTGAAAACCCTCCCATGGCAACGCAGTCATGGGGGGCCTCCATGAAGCTGTGCCCATTCCAGCCCCCATCTTGACCGCTTATAGCCCATTGGGATCTTTTCCCAACATCACTCCACCAAACCAGCCGCTTGTGACCAAACAAAATTCCGCCACCCCCCACTTAATGCTAATTATGCAATAAAGACATAACATGTTAATTCTTTGGATAAATTTTGGCCACAGCGGCCAGTTTATTAACAAACAAAAATAATTATTACAATTATAACAAAAACATCAGAGAATCAAAAAGCACAAAATATGAACGGCACTAGGTGTTATCGCAGCAGGCGGTGTAGCCGCAGCCTGAGGATTCCACTGCAAGACTCCTATAGCACGTATATAGTCTGCAATGTTCGGGTGGTGGTGCTCAGCATAAAAAGCAGTGAACAAATATCCAAGGAGAAAAAGGAAAATGCGGCACTCACCCAGGTAGATTGCGAATCAAAGTCCTTTATTCATCGTAACGTAACAACGGACATAGTAAGGAGAGGCGGCTGGGAAAGATCAGCGGTGCGGGGAGAAAGAACAGGACTACGATCGTTTCGCGCTTGTGCACTTCCATGGGTCCATACTACCTAACATCCCAGAACAAAGAGGGAGGGTGGGCGGGCTTTTCCCGCTGTGTTCTTTCCTGTGAATGGAATTTTCCCACACTTTTCCCCCCTTTTCACCCATCCCCAACCCCTCAAACTCCTCCCCGTTCCCCTCCAGCCAATCCCACGCCCCGCTTTTAAAAACAATACGTGAAAACCTTCCCATGGCAACGCAGTCATGGGGGGCCTCCATGAAGCTGTGCCCATTCCAGCCCCCATCTTGACCGCTTTTAGCCCATTGGGATCTTTTCCCAACATCACTCCACCAAACCAGCCGCTTGTGACCAAACAAAATTCCGCCACCCCCCACTTAACGCTAATTATGCAATAAAGACATAACATGTTAATTCTTTGGATAAATTTTGGCCACAGCGGCCAGTTTATTAACAAACAAAAATAATTATTACAATTATAACAAAAACATCAGAGAACTTGAGGGGGAGGGTTCTTGGAGCTAAAAGATCTGGCATCATATATATAGGCAAGAAATGCCCCAAACTTTTAAATCAACACTTTTTACCCTCAGCCGTGACCACCAGCTCGAGGGCACCATGTAACCCTTTTCAGGGCAGACCAAAACCCCAAAGCTCCTGAGGACAATCTCCGTCCAGAGCCCGTGACCACAAGCCAGATCAACCCCCATCCAATTGACCGTCCTCCAATAACACATCACCAACTCCAAGAACCCCGCCCCCCCGCCAACCATGAACAGCCCTGACTACCTCAGGCTCTTGAGTGCCCCACCACCACCAACGCCCTTTCAACTCCCTCCTGCAGGGCGAGTGCCCACAAATCAATACCGATATCATTCAGGTGCACGTCATCTTCTCTGCAAAAATTTCCAGCCCCAGCCTCCAACTCAAAATGCCTTACCGCAATTCCCCCGTTCCTGGATACAAACTTCGCCACTGCCCTGTTAAGTTTTATCCTGGCCCTATTAATGCCTTTCAAGGATCGAGCCAACCTCCATTGCTTCCTAGACAGGATGTCAGACCACACCGTCAGACCCACAATCTCAAAAAATCAAAACGGATGTCCCTAATCAATTCCCTAACCAGTCTCGTACCCAAATCATTCCCCCCCATATGCACCAGTAAAATATCCGGAGCTCTATCCAAACGCGCGGCCCGGGAAAATTCTGGCAACACCCTGTTCCGTAGCATGCCCCGAAACCCCAACCATCGAATCACTACAGTATCACGGCTAAAGCCTAACTGCCTGCCATCCGGCCTGACGTCGTCCCGCGCCGCACCCCAATACACGAACGAATGTCCGAAAATCCAGGTCAATAATGGGGGATGACCTAAAAAACAGAACAACAGTTACATAGCAGCATAATGCAATACACCCCAAAAACATCTAATGACGCACGTAAGTCAAATAACGATTAGAATTCCATCTCCCAATCTGTTTAATCGCTTCGGCTCCTAGACCCAAAACGTCTGCCTCTGTAGCAGCCCCAATTCTAAAAGAGTGAGACCCGTAGGACCCAGAATCAAATCCCAATTCGGTCAAAACCTTTTTCAAAACCACTGAAAACTGAAAACGTGACACAAAAGTCCCGTCTTGGTGACAAAGCAGCGGGCCCAATCTACCAGACCCCAAACTCCAGTACTCCTCCAAACAGCATTGCGGGCACATCAAACATCCTTCGACCCTCCCTAAGACCACCCGCTTACCCTTTCCATACCTGTCAGTTTTTGACTGACGAATCAGAAAGGAAATACCTCCAGCCCAAAATTCAACGTCCTCTGCCAACAGACCGCCTGCCCTAAGTTTGCTGGGAGACCCCAGCTCCCCCAATCTCAAAGCCCCAAAGAACGCCCAAGA
Organism: Ranitomeya imitator; assembly: GCF_032444005.1. NCBI lineage: Eukaryota > Metazoa > Chordata > Amphibia > Anura > Dendrobatidae > Ranitomeya > Ranitomeya imitator. The sequence continues at coordinate 633,404,495 of NC_091282.1, forward strand.
ATAAGCCAACCTAAACAGGGAAGCTTCGAAATGAGAACAACAAATTCTCCCAATGACGTCACCCAACCTAGTTAACAAGCTAAACGAAATAGGTCTGCGCTTGTCAACGCTAACGTGCCTGCTACGAAAACTCTTCAGAGCCTGCGTTATCAGAAAGTTTTTGGTAATATCGACCGATCACGGCAGCTTAAAACCAAAAGCCAAGCCTGCCATGAATTTACTCACCTTTGATATGGACCAACCCCACTCAGCCGCTTTGCCCATCAAAAACAATACTGCAAGAGTCCTGTCGCTACCGGATTCCACCCCTCCCCATTGACCAGACCAGCTCTCCCAGATTTCCCAAGCCGATTTGTAAGCTAGCCACATTGACCTCGAGACTGATGACTGAATCAACCAACCTCCTCATCCGCAACAATTTTCCACAAACGTGAAGGCCATACCACTCCAGAAGCGTCCGCATCCGACGACAACTCCCGGAACCGTTCCAACTGTGAACGAGATAAAGCATCTGCTATAGAATTTTGCATGCCCGGAACGTGTACTGCAGAAATGATTGCATTCAATTCCAAACATCGCAACACCAGCTCCCTAACCAATCTAATCACCGGGGGAGAAGAAGAAGTTAGACTATTAATAATAGAGACCACGCCTAGATTATCACAGTGAAACCTGACCTTCCGATTTTGAAAACTTTTACCCCAAATCACAACTGACACCACAATTGGGAACAATTCTAGCAGTGCGAGATTCTTGTTGAAATCCAGTTTCTGCCAACCCTCTGGCCACAACCCGGCACTCCACCGACCTCCACAATACGCACCGTATCCAACCGAACCGGCTGCGTCCGTGAAGATCTCGCATTCAAAATCATTCATAGTTTCCATCTGAATCAACAATCTACCATTGTAATTTTCCAAAAACAGCTGCCAAACAACCAAATCTTCTCTAAGCTACTTAGTTAGACAAACAAAATGATGTGCCGCCCTAATTCCGGCCGTCGCCAACGTCAACCTGCGGCAAAAAATTCTACCAATGGGCATAATCCGGCACGCAAAATTAAAACGACCCAAAAGGGACTGCAACTCCTTCAAAGTCACCTTACGCAATCGACCAATTCTGCGTACCTCCTGTACCAGCAACAAAAGCTTGTCCTCAGGCAACCTACACTCCATTTTCTCTGAATCAATCAGGATGCCCAAAAAACTTAAAACCTTGCCCGGTCCCTCCGTTTTTCCTTTGGCCAACGGCATGCCAAAGATCCCAGCCATCCACTCCATGGTAGCCAACAAATTCCTGCATACGGCAGAGTCCGGGGGACCAATAAACAAAAAGTCATCCAAATAATGAATGGTGGAAGGAACTCCGGTAACGTCCCTAATCACCCATTCAAGAAAAGTGCTAAATGTCTCAAACAATGAACAAGAAATCGAACAGCCCATAGGCAAACATTTTTCCAAATAAAAACCACTGTTCCAAAAATAACCCAGCAAAGGAATGCTATCCGGGTGAACCGGGAGCAACCGAAAAGCCGATTCAATATCCGTTTTAGCTAATAAAGCCCCTATACCATACCGCCGTACCCATTGTACCGCTGCGTCAAATGAAGTGTACACCACTGAACATAACTCCTCACCTATGCCGTCATTAACTGACCTACCCCGTGGATACGACAAATGCTGTATCAACCGAAACTTGTTCGGCTCCTTGGGCACCACCCCCAATGGTGAAACAATTGTGCCTTCAATCAGCAAAGAACTAAATGGCCCAGCCATCCTACCCAGTTCAACCTCCTTCACCAACTTACTGCTGACCACTGCAGCATATTGGTCCGCTGACCTCAAATTCTTGGTAGTAAAAGGAACTGCATGATTAAGAGCCGGAATCCAAAAACCCTCAGAAAAAATGCGTAAAAGAAGTCCCGCCTTTTCTTGATCCGGGTATCTATTTAGATAAGGGGCCATCTTTTGAAGCCTCACTGGGTTCTCCCCCTTGACTGCCACCCACTCCTGGCTTACCCCTTGCTTTCTTGAAACATTTCGATGCTCCGTGAGAGCCTCCATTGCAATGGGAACAGACATGCTTAAATTTGCAGGAGTTCCCGTACTCACATTGGCCGTCATTAAACTGCCAACATGTTCCTGACTTCTCTTTTCCTCCATTGGCCCCCTGCCCTCCGCTGCCATGCCTTGACTGTTGGTTGCTGGCACCACCGCTCCCATGAAAGGACTGCCCATACCTCACTGGGGCCATGACTTTCAACCAGAGTCCAATGTCTTTTTGATCCCACTTGATTTCTGGCCTAACTGCCTTCCTCTGACGGAACTGCTCATCATAACACAGCCACGCCTGACCCCCATAGGTACGATGTGCCACGCCTATCGAGTCAAAGTAACAAAAAAGGCCCGAACAGTTGTCCGGAAATTTCTCACCTATTACACTAGCCAGTATTGCAAAAGCCTGCTGCCAATTAACGAAAGTTTGCGGAATCAACCGCCACCTCCTCTTTTCCTCCTCCTCCTTTTAGTATCCTCCTTCTTACCCTTGTCCAAGTTAAACATTCCTAAGGGAAGAAGGGAGAAAATCTCCACATACTCATCCTTCCAAATTTTCTCTTTCACCTCCTTCTTCAGATGCGCACCAAGCGGACCCTCGAAGCATACATACACCTCCCCTTTTGCTCTGTCTGTCGTCCAACTTTACTGTATACCCTTTATCTTTCTCGGTCTGCACCAACACCGATACACTGGCGGACGATGCCTGTGCTGGCCCCCGTGGCCCTGCTGTGTCGCTCACCACACGCGGTCCAATACCCAAACCATGTAACCAGGCTCCCAGCGGTGACCCCCCGGCCCCTTCCGCAACTCCCTCTTCTTGACTTTTCAAAAAATGCGACACCCCAGCCAGAATATCGCTAATTCCTTACACCCCAGAGCCCCCTGAGCCTGCGAAGCCTGGCTGGCCGCTGCGCTCATCGTCTCCATGGTGCGCCGCCGGCCCGCGCCGGCAGTGCGGGTACCTGGATTCCTACCAGAGGTGGCACCGGGCGGGTCGGCCGCACCGGTGCGCATGGCCTCCGCAGGGTCCCGGGAGGGGCTCCGCGGCCTCCGCCTGCTGCGCGTCTCAATCTCCGGCGATAACTGCTCAGGGGGCCTGGTCCTCCTCGTCCTGCTGCCCTGCAGACCTGCGTCGCCCAGCAAGGAAGCCAGCTGCTTCTGGAGCCATCCATCCCTTCGCGATCTCGCCATGTCCCGCAGCCTGTCCACCAGGCCATCCACACACTCCAAGGTAATTCTGTCCGAAGGAGGGGGGGGTGGTTGAAGGCTTTTACGCTGGATCTTTCCTGTGAGTCCCCTTCATGCTCCTTTTCCCGCTGTGTTCTTTCCTGTGAATGGCATTTTCCCTCACTTTTCCCCCCTTTTCGCCCATCCCCAACCCCAGAAACTCCTCCCCCATTCCCCTCCAGCCGATGCCACACCCCGCTTTTAAAAAACAATACGTTAAAACCCTCCCATGGCAATGCAGTCATGGGGGGCCTCCATCAAGCTGTGCCCATTCCAGCCCCCATCTTGAAGTCCTGGTGTGGTTGTGCAAAGAAGCACAACACTGGGAAAAGTTTAGCAAACAAGGGAAATCCTTCCACAGGTGTGCTGCAGGTTACAGCAGTTCCAGAGGTGAGATGCAGCTGAAAGGGGCGAGGCAGACCACAAAGTAGTGAGCAGCTGAAGCAGGGAGTTCACCAGACCACCGGTAGAAGCTCAGGAGCCAGCAGCACAAAATACTCAGGCACAGAAGAACACATGACTTGGACTTAAATAATCAGGACAGACAGGAAGTTCCATGACAGGGTGAGATCCAAGACTGCATCTCGGATCAGGGCGAACAGGAACAAGGGAAGTCCAGAATCCTTACACCATGTGTGGTTGAGGACCGCATCATCCCAGCTTCATCTTCTACCCAGTCCTTACCCCTGCCCCCCCCTAACCGGCGGCACACTGGAGTAAGCCGCAGCCGTTAACAATTGTGTTTCCTCATTAGTTTCCTCATCCCCCATGCGGTGGTGCACTGAACACGTGCATTGGTTTCCCACATACTCATCCAATCAAAGGAAAACAAAAACCGACAAAAACAGTTCCAAGAGGTAGTATAATAAAGATGTAATCTTTTATTAATTAATTATTTTAAAAAATCAGAAAGATAATAATGGGAGCACAAGAAAACAATGTATACAAAGACAGGTGATTAAAAATAAGGCCGCACATCCACATAAAAATTAATGGCACAAAATAGTGAATATAGAGATGTAATCAGGCCAACCTGCATTTCACAATGTATGATGTAGGTTTAGTACTGACTCTAGTATCGGGCAAAGCAGAGGAAGACCTGTAAGCCTGGTGGTGCATTGACAAAGTGACCTGGCTAGGAGTAGAAGAATGCTTGTAAAGTCAAGGCAGAGGGCATCCCGAGTGAAGATGCTCCATGTGAAATTGGAAGGTGGTGACGATGCCTTCAAACCAAAGGCTTCCATGTAACATCCTGCTGCCAAACCTAGTCTTGATATTGCAGTATCCAATGCCCCTCTTCCATCTTGACAAGTGAGCACCATTGGTTTATTAGATAGACAGCTATCCACAGACATATTTTAAGGTTCTTGGCCCCTTTCAAGGGTGTTTCCTGCAGTTGGTCAAACCTTGGATGTCTGAAGGGTATCAGATGGGTCTTTGATTTGCTGATATTCCGTAACATGTTACAAGAGTTGAATATTGAATGAAACAGGCTAATAGGGGACACTAGACTCAAGTGACAAAAGAGACAGCTTTCTTACCTGTATGAAGGAGCTAGATTGCATACATAATAATAGAAATCAATTGTACGCCATATTTGTAACATGAGTGCTTTTGTGTATTCTGTGTACTTGTACAGTACATGTGCACATATGTTTTTTTTTGCTTTAATTGCAAGTTCATGAGGGTACACTCAGCATGGTACCATGCCCCCAGCATCCAGTTCGTTCTTTGTACAAAGAGAGACATCCAGTATATTAGCTGTTCCTGCTGTGAAATGAGAGGTTGGGATTGTATGTCTCACACTGACAGCGTGCTGTTTGATTAAAGCCCTGAGAAGCTTAGCACAAGCCAGGAATTTTCTCACTAGTAACAGCTTTTCATTAATTCCTCCAAAATTCTTGTCCCTTAACACCTTTGAAGCCAGAGAAGAAAGATTTACCTGTGTGCTCTTCTTTTGGAACATCTCAAAGTAAATGTTAATAAGGTTCATCGCAATGCAGCTTACCACGCTAAAGTTCACAGTGCATTCCTTCAAAGTCTTTAGTAGTGTATTACACATTATTTGCAGACTATACAAAAATCAATAGTCACGTGAGCTGCATTCATGGCGAGCTTGGATTCTCAAGAAAGAACAACTCCACTGGTTTCAGTTCACATTCTTGTACATGGTGGACAAATGTATAATTTTTTATGCTGGTTTGGTGACATATATATTTTGCAAAGACTGCAAATGAGATGGTCCTCTTATGCCAAGAGGCCACACAGAAGCGACAAAGTTACAGGATTTGCTAACAATGTCAGATAGGTGGAAGTCCAACATCTTAAATATCAATCTGTTGGGAGAACATGGGTTCTCAAATCTACTGGTTTCAGATCACATTCTTGTCCATGGTAGAAAACTTCATGGCCTCTTATGCAGCTTTAGTGACACAGATCTCTTGCTAAGGTTTCAAATTAGATGGTCCTCTGCTGCCAAAAGACAACACATCAAACTAAGATACAGGATATACTAAAAATGTCATGTAGATGGAAGTTCCATTATTGGAACAACAATATATTTCGAGAACATCAGTTCTCTGATCTTCTGGCTCCAGTTCACATTCTTTTCCATATTGGACAACTTTATGGCCTCTTAAGCTGGTTTGGTGACATACATTTCTGGCTAAGGTTATAAATTAGATGTTCCTCTTCTGCAAAGAAACAACAAAAAAACGACCAATATATAGGATACGCTAAAAATGTCAGGTAGGTGGAAGTCCCATGTCTGCAACATCAGTGTATTGGGAGAATATCATTGCACTGATGTACTGGTTCAAGTTCACATTCTTGTCATTGTTGAACAACTTTATGGACTTTTATGTGGGTTTGGTGACATAGATTTCTTGCTAAGATTACAAATACCACTTCTGACAATAGGCAAAACAACAGCTATCAATACACAGGATATGCTAAAAATGTCAGATACGTGAAATTTCTACATTATGAACATCAGTCTGCTGGAAGAATATGAGCTCTCTGATCTCCAATCTGATTGCTGAGGCCATAGTAGGTGGGCATATCACAGTGTACCACAAATGTGTCTCTCCTTATCTTTCCTATTGACTTAAGATATCCCAACTTGAAAACCAGCTTTGAAATGAATACATTTTTGCCTCACACTGGTGGGTATTCAAATTTTGGGATATTTCAAGGTAATGTAAAAGAAAATGAAGGACAAATCGCTATGAATGGAGATGTAGTTGGGGGCTTGAGTGGTGGGACGTATACATATCAAATATATTATGGCATGTCCAGTGAATATATGAATTCAGCAGGAAAAAAGAAAGAAACCAGAACGTATCGTTCCTAATCACGTCTGACCACTTTTAACTAACAACCCAGCATAGCCAGCCACTAGACTCTAAAACTTAACATTTAATATGTATACCTCTAAAATTATGTGTACTTTAAAAACAATTTGGTGCTCATGTTTAAACGTGCACTAGACAAGAAAAATGGCATGATCTCACCCAATTGCTGTCTCTCTTCTTGTTGTAGATTCTTGTGCTTATTGAGAGCACGGCATGGGATGGAGACCAATAAACCTTTTCCAATGGGGGGGAGAAGAAAAGAAAAAAAAAAAAAAAAAAAAAAATATAGGTAGGTGGGGGGGAAGGGTTTAAAGCTATCTTCCCTGTCGTGCCCCGTGTATAAGACTCCCGCCCTAACAAGGGCAGTCCCCAAGTTTGAGCCTACTTAATGAAGCCCTTTGGTTAGTATAACCACCCTGGATGATATGTCCTCTTTCTCTTCCCAACGCGTTTCCCTCCCCGTTACGGGGGTTCATCAGGGGAATAAAATGTCCAGGTTAAATGTCCAGGTTAATGGAGGTATTCTGCAGTGGCAGACATAACCTCATTCAGCGGCGTCCTCCATGTGAGGATAAGGCAGTCCCTAAGACTGTTTTTAAAGTACACATAATTTTAGAGGTATACATATTAAATGTTAAGTTTTAGAGTCTAGTGGCTGGCTATGCTGGGTTGTTTGTCATGTCCAGTGAATAACCCATTTTAGAAGGAGCACTTCTCATATGAGAATGTGATATATTCTATGAAGGACATGAAGGACGTTGTGACGGGGTGTACGGCAGAGCAAGAAGGGACAACAGGCCGAGGGATGATTCAACAGATTTATTATCAAGAACGCTGGAACAACACATGCAGGTAGATCTACAGAGTCCACAATTAGTCCAACGGAACGTATTCGGGGGCACCTCCAGATAATCCTTGTGCCGGGTAACAAAACAATAGTCCACAATTAGTCAAACGGAACATATTCGGGGGCACCTCCCGATAATCCTCGGACCTTTCTTCCATAGAGTAGTTCAAAGGGGGAAAACCCTGTGGACTCCTGGGGAACTTCCCGATAGGCAAACAAGAGATGGGGTAGGTACTTCTCCCAGTCAGTGAAGGCCCTTAGCATATTCTTCAGAGTGCCATTGAATCGTTCACAAAGTCCATTTGTTTGGGGATGATACGGGGTTGTTCGGATCGCTCGTACCCCACAAGTGCGCCACAGGCACTGGACCAGCTCTGACATGAACTGGGAGCCTTGGTCTGACAAGATCTCGCTGGGGAATCCTACTCTGGTAAAAATGGTAACCAAGGCCTCGGCCACCTTGGCTGCAGAAATACTTGACAAGGCCACCGCTTCTGGATATCGGGTGGCATAATCCACAACAGTGAGAATGTACTGCTTTCCAGATTTACTTGGTTTAGCCAGAGGTCCAATGATATCGACAGCTACTCTTTGAAAGGGTTCCTCTATTATAGGGAGCGGTTGCAGGGGTGCCTTTGGGTGATCTCCGATTTGCCCTCTACGCTGACATATGCACACAAGTTTGGCAGAAATGCACTACGGCTTGAGAAATCCCCGGTCAATAGAAAGTTTGAGTCAATCGTATCTCCGTGCGAGTTTTGCCTTGATGGCCAGCCGTAGGAATGTCATGAGCAAGGTGTAATAGGGAAATTCTGTACTTCTAAGGAACAATCAGCTGTTTGCTATAAGTCCAGGGCTTATCTAGGGTGTCGGCATTGGTAACCCGATATAGAAGTCCATTTTCTCTGATAATTCTTTCCCCGTTCTCCCCTAGCTGCCACTATCTCAGCTCGAGCTCTAAAACTAGCAAGGGTGGGGTCAGTCTCTACCTCTTGTCTAAACTGAACTTTATCCCAAGTAACATTCATATTATCCCCACAAGAAGAATCACTCACCAGTTGTGCCGGCAGTTCTGGTGGCCTCATTTCCATGGATGGGTTGTAAACGTCCACATCCACTGCTCTCTTGGCTTGATTTCTGGTTACCGCACCGACAAAGTGGCAATGAAGATTTCCCACATCATTTCCTAGAAGAACATCTGTAGGGACTGAATCCAGCTCTTCTCCTGGTGAGGGGGTCTATAGATAATAAACAGGTAAATGCGGTCTGTAGCTGTTCTGCCTCCGAACACCTGGACATTGGAATTGCAGATGCCCAGGCTGCCCATATCCATAACATCTGCGCTCTGGGATTCTTCCTCCACGTCGTATTCCCAAAGGTGGAGCAGGAGTAGTGCGAGGCACAGTCACACGGGGGTCACCATGAGTTGATGGTCTAGTGGGATGGCGAATATTGGAGGCCGAGGGACCAGGGGCCGCCAGCGTTGGGTGGCTGGTAGTTTTTTCTCACTGAGTAGTAGTTTTTTCCACTGAGGCTTGATGGTGAGAGCCTCATCAGCTAGAGCTGCAACTTTCCCCACAGTGGCTGGTCTCCTCTCACACACCCATTCCCGGATCTCAGCAGGGCACTTGAAGTAAAACTGCTCTTTTAGGATAACCTGGAGGAAGGTCTGCCAGGTTAAGGCCCCCTCTGTCTCCAGCCAGCGATGACATATTTGTTTGAGTCTGTGGGCATACATCTTGAAAGACACTTCCTCATCACAGGCTAAAGTACGGAACTGAGTCCTGTAAGTGTCTGGGGTAACAGCATAATGTTCTAGAATAGTCCGTTTAATCTCCGCATACTCACAGTTCCCCTGAGGGTCCATAGCTCTATAGGCTGCGGCAGCTCCACCCTCTAAGAGCCCCACCAGATGTCGGACTTGGTCCCTTTCCGGGACTTCCATTAATCGACACTGATGCTCAAAGTCCTGGAAGAAGCCCTCAATGTTGCCTGCAGCCTCATTAAAGGGCTTGAAGTCTTTGCGGGACACTCTGGGGAGTTCCCTCATGGTGGGTGCTGGGGTTAGAGTCTGTCTGGAGCTTCTAGCTGCTTCCAAAGCAATCTGCCTCTCCAGCAATGCCATCTCCTGAGCTCTGTGATTGGCCTCCCTCTCCCTCTCCTCGGCTCTGTGAATGGCCTCCCTCTCCTCGGCTCTGTGAATGGCCTCCCTCTCCCTCTCCTGAGCTCTGTGAATGGCCTCCCTCTTATCGTCTATGGTGGCCTCTTCTCCCAGCAATGCCAACTCCTCCTCGTACCACACAACCCACTGACTTTTTTGGGTATTTACCTCCGGCTGCCGTCTTTCCTCCATTTGCTGTGAGGATCCTTCCTCAGCGTCATCTTGCAGGTGAACTCCTTCCAAAGCCTCAATAAGCTGCTCCTTGGAGAATCCCTTGTAGCTGACTCGCAGTTCACGGGCCTTTGTTTGTAGGTTCATCGCAGTCCAGTTCTTGTACTCTGCGGTGCTGGTTCCCGATGTTGATGGGCCTTTGTCCTCCATTCCTTCTGCTCTGATCCCTCTGCTGCCAACCAGTTTGTGACGGGGTGTACGGCAGAGCAAGAAGGGACAACAGGCCGAGGGATGATTCAGCAGATTTATTATCAAGAACGCTGGAACAACACGTGCAGGTAGATCTACAGAGTCCACAATTAGTCCAACGGAACATATTCGGGGGCACCTCCCGATAATCCTTGTGCCAGGTAACAAAGCAATAGTCCACAATTAGTCCAACGGAACATATTCGAGGGCACCTCCCGATAATCCTTGTGCCAGCTAACAAAGCAATAGTCCACACGAGTCCAAGGGATCCCAAAACAATCCCACGAATGACGAGATATGTCCTCAGCTCAAGTCTCGCCCCGTTCGCTTCCGCAGTCACAGATGGACGTGGGGTCTTGCCTCAGCTAAGAATCCCCACTCCTTCTCCTTCAAGGATCAACTCACATCTGATCTCAAAGTAAGAATGGATTGTCTGAGCTCCTGGGATCCGCCCATGAAGGGGGGTAGGGGTCACACCTTCTATTCAATGGTTGGGTCCACCAGAAGATTCTAGACTGGTGGGCTCCGTGTAGTCTATGTAGTATGTACATTTGACTAGCCACCTGCTGTGAGGAAGAATGGCTATTCTTTCACTAGTGGTGTTGACAAAGCTTAATTACATTATAGCTTAGGGCTGCAAGTATTGGGGAAAGGAGACATATTGTTACAGGTGAACTCCCAGCACAACAAAATACATAAATTACAGCTAATAGAAACCAGAGAACAGTTACATACATCAAATGGCATATTATTCAAATACAGGACAGGGCAAAAGTACATATCATGACAGACGTGACAGTTAAATATTATCTTTTGTGGTGGCACTTTAGGGAAATGAAACACGTGAAGTCAGGTACCCATATAGATATCATATCTCTAAAGATCCAAGCAGTGGAAACATTAAACATTTTCTTTCACAATCATGCCTTTTGCCAAAAGACATCCAGGTCTTCGCATACACAAACATACTCTGACAACTGGACAACTTTTGACTTAAGGTACCTTCACACTGAGCAACTTTAGAACGATAACGATAGCGATCCGTGACGTTGCAGCGTCCTGGATAGCGATATCGTTGTGTTTGACACGCCGCAGCGATCAGGATCCTGCTGTGACATTGCTGGTCGGAGCTGAAAGTCTGGAACTTTATTTCGTCGCTGGATCACCCGCTGACATCGCTGAATCGGCATGTGTGACGCCGACCCAGCGATGTGTTCGCTTGCAACCAGGGTAAACATCGGGTTACTAAGCGCAGGGCCGTGCTTAGTAACCCGATATTTACCCTGGTTACCATTGTAAATGTAAAAAAAAAACCACTACATACTTACATTCCGGTGTCTGTCGCGTCCCCCGGCTTCAGCTTCCCTGCACTGTGTCAGCGCTGGCCGGCCGTAAAGCAGAGCACAGCGGTGACGTCGCCGCTCTGCTTTACAGCCGGCGCTTACACAGTGCAGGGAAGCTGACGCCGGGGGACGCGACAGACACCGGAATGTAAGTATGTAGTGTTTTTTTTTTTTTACATTTACAATGGTAACCAGGGTAAACATTGGGTTACTAAGCGCGGCCCTGCGCTTAGTAACCCGATGTTTACCCTGGTTACCCGGGGACTTCGGCATCGTTGGTCGCTGGAGAGCTGTCTGTGTGACAGCTCTCCAGCGACCACACAACGACTAAACAGCGACGCTGCAGCGATCGGCATCGTTGTCTATATCGCTGCAGCGTCGCTTAATGTGACGGTACCTTTAGTCTTTGTCTCTAAAAAGGTCTCTCCCACTGTTTACCTCTTACAGTCCTGAAGTATTCAGAACTAAGTCTCAGGCCTTCAGAGAAACCTGACTTCTGCTGTAGATTTTATACTTTACTGGATCAGATAGTACTACCCATACTGGTTTCCTGATCGTTACCACAGCCACAATTAATGCAGGTGCACATTCATAATGGCACAACTTTATTAGCCAAACTGCCTTGCTAGTCAATTGCTAGCTCAGAATCCACTCTGACCCAATCTCCAGGTCTATATGGAATAGTCTTCCTGCCAAAGCTTCTCATCATTGCTCTCTATCCTGACAAGTTGACCATGTTCCCACTTCATTACCTCACACTATAATGGCACCCAGCCTTGCTAAAGGGACTGTCTACTACATAATCAACTTCTTCTTGAATATAATTTTACCCAGTGCATAATTAAAATAAAGCAGATACTCACCTCCCACATCAGCACAGCTTCAGTGATGTCATCACCGCCTCCTCTAAGGCTCGTATGACATGGTTATGCCATTGTTAACACTGGAGCCAATCACCAGCCGTCCATAATATGTGGATCCAATATACAATATGCGACATCTGAACGATTGCCCCGGTGCAAGAGAATCAAGCAATATTATTGGCGAGGTCAAGGTTAATAGTGTACTTCTAATGTTTTTCATGTCTAATGTCATTTCATGATCAACACTTGAAGTAGATAGAAAACCTTGTCTTTTCGGTGACATGTGCTCAGAATAAATTATGTGACTCATTGCATGAATAATTCACTTTTGCAGAAAACAAAAAATAGAAAACAAATGTATGACTTATAAAGTAAGGAACAAAGTGTAACAAAAGGAATATGGCCCAGATTAGTAAAATGTAATCTTTCTTGTACGGACTTGGAAGTCACTAAAGACTAGTGATGAGCGAGTGTACTCGTTGCTCAGGTTTTCCCGAGCACGCTCGGGTGACCTCCGAGTATTTATGACTGCTCGGAGATTTAGTTTTCATCGCCCGGCAGCTGAATGATTTACAGCTACTATACAGCTTGATTACATGTGGAGATTCCCTAGCAACCAGGCAACCCCCACATGTACTTAGCCTGGCTAATAGCTGTAAATCATTCAGCTGCCGCGATGAAAACTAAATTTGCAAGCAGTCATAAATACTCGGAGGTCACCCGAGCAACGAGTACACTCGCTCATCACTACTAAAGACATATTCCTGATAAAGTGTAACATTTAATAACTTTAAATGCTCGACAAAATCCTTAACAGTTAAATTAATGATTAGTTGCACTCTAAGTCCCGCCTGCAGGACAGTTCCTGTGATGTCCAGTTTGGAGCAGGGGTTACTGAAACCCCACCTCTTCTGTAACAGTACATGTCAAAATTTACTGGAATTCTTCCTGAAAACTCAGGATGGTCCTTGAAAATTCTGGACTGTTGGCAACTGTGATTTTGGTTGTAGTTCTGTACCATAAGAACACATAAGAATAGACCAATGTTATAAATGTGGGGCCCCTATCATAGACTATCTATTAGGACTAGAGATGATTGAAAGTGTTCTGAAAGCGTTCGTCAATCTCACTTTCGGCATGAACGTAGCACATTTAGATTCATGTTTGGTTTCATGAGTATTTTTCCTCAAAGTTGGCAAAATTCTAGTTGACTCTGTCTAGGATAGTGGTGCTGTATGATACACGGGGTAATGAGGGACATGTTTTATGCGAGGATGGGAGGATGTGTCTAGGTTAGAGGAGCTACAGAGTGTAATTTTTTTTTTCCTTTTTTTTGTTTTGCTTTGTAATAACTTCATGTGTGTACATTCCGGCAGCCAATCAGGGACCAAAAGACATCCACAGCGTCACGACACAAGGTCTTCTGTGATTGGCTGCCAAAGTCATATGTCCCTGTCCATATAAAAAGTGGATATCTTGTTTTTCTATTGCCATTCTCTCAGTGTGGGGGTATGCTTCCACAGGGCATATTGCTTGAGTTTTTGCTGCAGATTGGAGGCTGCGTACATCGTCTAATAATACAGTCTAAGTATAGGATGCTGTGATTCCGCATGTGTTCGATGAACACATGCGGAATCACCGCATGTACAAAAGGGGGCAGGGCTTTGGGCAGAGCGGGCTATCCACTACGTCCAAAGCGCTGCCAATACGCCCCATGGAAACATACCCTAACAGCGCAGGGAGGCCACTCCTGCTGAAAGTGAACTTGTCAGTTAGCCAGATGGGCTCTTGTCCATCCTGTGTAAAATCAATCTTCCAGCATCTAACTAGATTGTGATAAAATTGCATTGCAGTCTCAGGAGTGCCCATTTGCTAATCAAAATAGTTTGGGCAAAAACTGTGTTGCAGTGAGGAATCAGGAGAGCACATTTCCTCTTAAAAATGATTAGGCCTAATATTGGGGTTCAGCCAGGAGGCGCTATTTGCGAATCCAAATTGTTTGGGATAAAACTCTATTGCAGTGAGGAATCAGGAGGCCACATTTCCTCTTAAAAATCGTTAGATATGTTGTTCAGGCTCACTATCTAAGAATATAAATAGTGATTGCTCATTTAGTGACAGGCGACTGACAGCTGTTGGCCTAAGGTTAGGAAACAGCAAGTTACAAGAGGGTAAGGGTACACACAACATGAATGGGAAAAAGTAAGGTTGCGGTGGAAGGGGAATAGGCTTGGTGTTTGACATGTATGTGGGTTAGATGTTAAAGTTAATGAAAGCTTAGCCCTTTAGTGGCCAATTTGGTACTTAATGACCAAGACAATTTTTACAATTCTGACCACTGTCACTTTATGAGGTTATAGCTCTGAACACTTCAACCTGTCCCACTGATTCTGTTTTTTCGTGACATATTGTACTCCATGTTAGTGGTAAAATTTCTTTGATAAAACTTGCGTTTATGAAAAAAACAGAAATTTGGCAAACATTTTGAAAATTTTGCAATTTTCAAACTTTTAATTTTTGTACACTTAAATCAGAGAGTGGTGTCACACAAAATAGTTAATGAATAACATTTCCCATATGTCTACTTTACATCAGCACAATTTTGGAAACATAATTTTTTTTGCTAGGACGTTATAAGGGTTAAAAGTTGACCAGCGATTTCTCATTTTTCCAACAAAATTTACAAAACCATTTTTTTCGGGACCACCTAATATTTGATGTGAGTTTGGGGGGTTAATATGACAGAAAATACCCAAAAGTGACACAATTCTAAAAATTGAACCCCTCAAGGTGCGCAAAATAGCAATGTGGAAGGAAAAAATGAACATTTTACTTTTTTCCACAAAAAATTAACTTTGGAATCAATTTTTTTTATTTTCACGAGGGTATCAGGAGAAAATGGACCACAAAATTAGTTTTGCAATTTCTCCAGAGTACGCCGATACCCCATATGTGGGAGAAAGCCACTGTTTGGCTGCATAGCAGGGCTCAAAAACTTTCACTCTTTTGTTTTCATTGCAGCCATTTGGTAAATTAAAAAAAGTTATTGTTTTTTTTTCATTAATGTACACTCTGCACCCCATCTTGACTGAAAAAAACAGAAATGTAGAAATGTTTGCATATTCATTAAAAAAGAAAAACTGAAATATCACATGGTCTTAAGTATTCAGACCCTTTGCTCAGTATGGAGTAGAAGCACCCTTTTGAGATAGTACAGCCATGAGTCTTCTTGGGAATAATGCAACAAGTTTTTTACACCTGGATTTGGGGATCCTCTGCCATTATTCCTTGCAGATCCTCTCCAGTTCCGTTGGATGTTAATACAAGAGAAGATAGTATTCTGCTACAGATGGATCTGGATAAGTTGGAAACTTGGGCTGAAAGGTGGCAGATGAGGTTTAACAATGATAAATGTAAGGTTATACACATGGGAAGAGGGAATCAATATCACCATTACACACTGAACGGGAAACCACTGGGTAAATCTGACAGGGAGAAGGACTTGGGGATCCTAGTTAATGATAAACTTACCTGGAGCAGCCAGTGCCAGGCAGCAGCTGCCAAGGCAAACAGGATCATGGGGTGCATTAAAAGAGGTCTGGATACACATGATGAGAGCATTATACTGCCTCTGTACAAATCCCTAGTTAGACCGCACATGGAGTACTGTGTCCAGTTTTGGGCACCGGTGCTCAGGAAGGATATAATGGAACTAGAGAGAGTACAAAGGAGGGCAACAAAATTAATAAAGGGGATGGGAGAACTACAATACCCAGATAGATTAGCGAAATTAGGATTATTTAGTCTAGAAAAAAGACGACTGAGGGGCGATCTAATAACCATGCATAAGTATATAAGGGGACAATACAAATATCTCGCTGAGGATCTGTTTATACCAAGGAAGGTGACGGGCACAAGGGGGCATTCTTTGCGTCTGGAGGAGAGAAGGTTTTTCCACCAACATAGAAGAGGATTCTTTACTGTTAGGGCAGTGAGAATCTGGAATTGCTTGCCTGAGGAGGTGGTGATGGCGAACTCAGTCGAGGGGTTCAAGAGAGGCCTGGATGTCTTCCTGGAGCAGAACAATATTGTATCATACAATTATTAGGTTCTGTAGAAGGACGTAGATCTGGGGATTTATTATGATGGAATATAGGCTGAACTGGATGGACAAATGTCTTTTTTCGGCCTTACTAACTATGTTACTATGATGCTGAACGTTGATGGACAGCCATTATCAGGTCTCTCCAGAGATGCTCAATTGGGTTTTGGTCAGGGCTCTGGCTGGGCCAGTCAAGAATGCTCACAGAGTTGTTCTGATGTCACTCCTTTGTTATTTTAGCTGTGTCCTTAGGTCATTGTCTTGTTGGAAGGTGAACCTCCGGCCAAGTCTGAGGACCAAAGCACTCTGGAAGAGGTTTTCATCCAGGATATCTCTGTACTTGGCCTCATTCATGTTTCCTTTAATGGCAGCCAGTTGCCCTGTCCCTGCAACTGAAAAACACCCCCATAGCATGATGCTGCCACCACCATGTTTCACTGTTGTGACTGTATTAGGCAGGTGATGAGCAGTGCCTGGTTTTCTCCACTCATACCACTTAGATTTATCACCAAAAAGGTCTATCTTCATCTCATCAGACTAGAGAATCTTACGTTTCATAGTCTGGGACTCCTTGCATGTCTTGCACTGAGGAGAGGCTTCCATCGGGCCACTCTGCCATAATGGCCTGACTGGTAGAGGGCTGCAGTGATAGTTGACTTTGTGGAACTTTCTTCCATCTCCCTACTGCATCTCTGGAGCTCAGCCACAGTGATCTTGGGGTTCTTCTTTACCTCTCTCACCAAGGCTCTTCTCCCATGATTGCTCAGTTTGGCAGGATGGCTAGGTCTAAGAAGACTTCTGGTGATCCCAAACTTCTTCCATTTAAGGATTATGGAGGCCACTGTGCTCTTAGGAACCTTGAACTGCAAAACTTCTTTTGAAACCTTGGCCAGATCTGTGTCTTGCCACAATTCTGTCTCTGAGCTCCATGGCCAGTTCCTTTGACCTCATGATTCTCATTTGGTCTGTCATGCACTGTGAGCTGTGAGGTCTTATATAGACAGATGTGAGCCTTTCCAAATCAAGTCCTATCAGTTTATTTAAACACAGCTGGACTCCAATTAGTGTTAGTAGTTATACAATCTAACTGTATAGGGATCACAACAGGTTATGAACAAGCTAGATTGTCTCTCAGTACTTAACGTTAGTGGAGCACCCAGTCTTGGGAAACACCACATGAGTTCTCTCTGAAGCTCTGGCTCTAGCGGGGGTCACCGGGTTTTCCTGCTAGGCCACAAGTCTCTTCATGACGTAGTCTATTAAAGTTTGTTGAGCCTCCCATGTACCAACCGGCCCCCTCCCAACCTGTGATCCTAGTCCCAGCCGACTCTGGTACCGTAGGTGATAGGTGGAAGTGATGGCCCTGCTCACTTGCGCTGTTCCTCCTCTCTCACAGGCGTGCCTCTCCTGTCGCAGTCACCACACTTCTCATCTTGACGTTGGTGAAAGTCTCTCAGTCTCGGGGCAGTGAGGGCCAGGCCTCAGCTCTTGTTAGGTGTAGTCCGACTTTGGAGGCTTGACTAGCGCTGGGTGCAGATTATGGCTCTGACCAGCGTAAGTCGCAGTAGGGGATATCTTCTGGGGGATCTGGACCTTGCCAGGTGGTGACTGACACACAGGTAGGTAGCACAGACTCTCTACTGAGGCCTGTCATGTTGGTCTCAGCGGTGTCTATGGAGCACATCTGCCCCACTTTCTTCCATTGTGCCAAATCTCGTGGTTTGCCGTGCAGGGCTTTTATATCAGGGAAGTCATTACTGAGGGTTACCTGATCCGGTCTTGCACACAAGGTCCTTCCCCCTGCAAATCTTCAAGCACACTTTGATTCCGCTTGATCTCGGCTGGCCAGCAGATGGCAGTCTGTCCTCACCAATGGCACATTCTGTACATCCTACACTAATTTTCCAGAGGTGTCAGGGCTTTTTATTACAGGGGAAAAATATTTGGCTGCTCAGTTTGCACATTACATGGTGAGAGGGAGGATAATATGCACAAATTGCGTCCAGATAGTTATTCCCCTCCTGTAATGTGAAAACTGTGCATCCAGATGTTCATCCCTCTCCTCCTTGTAATGTGCAAACTGTGCTTCCAGATATTTATCCCCTTTAAATATGCAAACTGTGCATCCGGATTTTAATATCCCTCACCCTGTACAGTAATGTGCAAATTGTGCATCCAGAATTTTTACTCCCTTTTATTGTGCATCCAGATATTTATCCCCCTCCCCCTGTAAATTGCAAACTGTGCATCCAGATATTTATCCCCATCCCCCTATAAATTGCAAACTGTGCATGCAGACATTTATCCACCTCCCCCTGTAATGTGTAAACTGTGCAGCCAGATATTTATCCCCCTCCCCCTGTAAAGTGCAAACTGTGCATCCAGATATTTATCCCCCTCCCCCTGTAAATTGCAAACTGTGCATCCAGATATTTGTCCCCCTCCCCCTGTAATGTGCAAACTGTGCATCCAGAAGTTTTATCCCCTCTTACAAGTAGCTGGATTAGCATTTTTTGGGAACACAAAAAAATAGGAATTTGGAAAGGGGACACATTAAAAAAGTTAAATTTAGTACCACCCAGGGGCCCGGCTCACAGTCTTGCATCTCCAGAGGTAGTGCTCTCCGTTCATCACATGGGTATATTGCAGCTAATGGCTTTTGGGCCCTGTGTACAGCTCCTCTCTGGCTGGAAAGCTATGTCAGCCTGGAGGCGTGGCGTGCTTATGCCAATGCAGCCAGAGAGTGGTGCTGGTGGCAGAGCAGGAGGAGTTCAGAGAAGTAGGAGCGAGGTGGTACATGGTAGTGCTGACATGTCATCAAAGGCACACACATCGCACAGCCACTGGTCCCCTCAACCGTCAAGCCCCATAGCAGTTGCATGGCCTGCCATCATTGGGGGTACGCCCCTGTGCACAATGCACTCCCTCCTGTAGTTGAATCTGGTGCATTACATATTTCAAGATGTTTCCACTGATCGTCTGCTAGCTGCTGCTCAGTAACACCAATCTTCTTACACAGGACCTGTGCACAAAAGCCATATGTAACGCCATAATCTAATCTATTTTCTAGTAACATAGTAACATAGTAACATAGTTAGTAAGGCCGAAAAAAGACATTTGTCCATCCAGTTCAGCCTATATTCCATCATAATAAATCCCCAGATCTACGTCCTTCTACAGAACCTAATAATTGTATGATACAATATTGTTCTGCTCCAGGAAGACATCCAGGCCTCTCTTGAACCCCTCGACTGAGTTCGCCATCACCACCTCCTCAGGCAAGCAATTCCAGATTCTCACCGCCCTAACAGTAAAGAATCCTCTTCTATGTTGGTGTAAAAACCTTCTCTCCTCCAGACGCAAAGAATGCCCCCTTGTGCCCGTCACCTTCCTTGGTATAAACAGATCCTCAGCGAGATATTTGTATTGTCCCCTTATATACTTATACATGGTTATTAGATCGCCCCTCAGTCGTCTTTTTTCTAGACTAAATAATCCTAATTATGGTCAGAATTGTAAAAATTGGCCTGGTCATTGACGTGGGGGTAAAGGGGTTAAGAGTCAGCTGCACTTGAAACACGTCAGGTATACTTTTATGCCAATGATACTATTTTAATGAAGTCACAATAGAGTAGTTTTGTTTTTAATTCACTTTTCTGGATTGAAAAACTTTTTCTCACAACTTGGAACAAAGTTGCTTGATACTTCACAACACAAGCTTTATCCGTGCATAGTGGAGTGGATTTCCCAAGAAACCAGGCTGAACAAAAAACATATATTGGATCAGGTGAGATGTATCTACAAACTTTTTTATATTTCTACTGTACATACAGTACAGACCAAAAGTTTGGACACACCTTCTCATTTAAAGATTTTTCAGTATTTTCATGACTATGAAAATTGTAAATTCACACTGAAGGCATCAAAACTATGAATTAACACATGTGGAATTATATACTTAACAAAAATGATGAGCTTCAAGAGGTAGTCACCGGGAATGATCTTCTAACAATCTTGAAGGAGTTCCCAGAGATGCTTAGCACTTGTTGGCCCTTTTGCCTTCACTCTGCGGTCCAGCTCACCCCAAACCATCTCGATTAGGTTCAGGTCTGGTGACTGTGGAGGCCAGGTCCTCTGGCGTAGCACCCCATCTCTCTCCTTCTTGGTCAAATAGCTCTTACACAGCCTGGAGGTGTGCTTGGGGTCATTGTACTGTTGAAAAATAAATGATGGCCCAACTAAACGCAAACCGGATGGAATAGCATGTTGCTGCAAGATGCTGTGGTAGCCATGCTGGTTCAGTATGCCTTCAAATTTGAATAAATCCCCAACAGTGTCACCAGCAAAGTACCCCCACACCATCACCGTGAAGCATGGAGAAGGAGGTGTGATACCTCCTTCTCCATGCTTCATGGTGGGAACCAGGCATGTAGAGTCCATCCGTTCACCTTTTCTGCGTCACACAAACACACGGTGGTTGAAACCAAAGATCTCAAATTTGGACTCATCAGACCAAAGCACAGATTTCCACTGGTCTAATGTCCATTCCTTGTGTTCTTTATCCCAAACAAGTCTCTTCTGCTTGTTGCCTGTTCTTAGCAGTGGTTTCCTAGCAGCTATTTTACCATGAAGGCCTACTGCCAAAGTCTCCTCTTAACAGTTGTTGTAGAGATGTGTCTGCTGCTGGAACTCTGTGTGGTATTGAACTGGTCTTTAATCAGAGCTGCTGTTAACCTGCGATTTCGGAGTCTGGTGACTCAGATAAACTTATCCTCAGAAGCAGAGGTGACTCTTGGTCTTCCTTTCCTGGGGCGGTCCTCATGTGAACCAGTTTATTTGTAGCGGTTGATGATTTTTGCAACTGCACTTGGGGACACTTTCAAAGTTTGCCCAATTTTTCGGACTGACTGACCTTCATTTCTTAAAGTAATGATGGCCACTTGTTTTTCTTTATTTAGCTGCTTTTTTCTTGCCATAATACAAATTCTAACAGTCTATTCAGTAGGACTATCAGCTGTGTATCCACCAGACTTCTGCACAACACAACTGATGGTCCCAACCCCATTTATAAGGCAAGAAATCCCACTTATTAAATCTGACAGAGCACATCTGTGAAGTCAAAACCAATTCCGGTGATTACCTCTTGAGCTCATCAAGAGAATGCCAAGAGTGTGCAAAGCAGTCATCAAACCAAAATGTGGCTACTTCGAAGAACCTAGAATATAAGATATACTTTCAGTTGTTTCACACATTTGTGTTAAGTATATAATTCCACATGTGTTAATTCATAGCTTTGATGCCTTCAGTGTGAATTTACAATTTTCGTGGTCATGAAAATACAGAAAAATCCTTAAATGAGAAGGTGTGTCCAAACTTTTGGCCTGTACTGTGCGTAAATTGTAAATTCAGATGTCTGCTTAGTAAATTCCAGTCACTGTGTGATGTGCACAGTGACAGTGCACACTATCGCCGACTCTGATCAGAAGTAACAAGCTGGCAACAGAGCTTGAGGAGGTTGTTAGAGGATTATCTGGCCTGTAGAGAGCAGCACTGCCCCTGCAAGTGACATCACTTATGGGGTGGCGCTGGTCTCAGCACTGGGTAATCTTACAATGAATAATGATGACAGAACACTCTCATCTCGGCTCATTACTTCTGATCAGAGCCAGTGAGAGAGCCCACTGTCTTTGTACACTGTGCTGAGCATCCATCAGAATTGACAGCTGGCGCATGTTCACAGGTCTCCATCTTGCTCTGGACATTTAAAATAAATATAGAAGACATGTATAAGAAAGCAAAATGATCTATTCAACTACTGTAAGACTCTCCTCTACGATTGATTGGTTGAGCTTTAAATGGGTTATCTAAAATATCAATAATATCCCCCAAAATACTTTTAGCCTTATTTCTTAAGAAATACCAGCCATTTCTACCTACAAAAGATGTATTTGTGGTAAATAATTGAACCACCCCAATGTAAAGTGTCTCAGAGAGGTAAGGAAAGGAACACCCATGTCTCCAAGGACCCAACAGTACAATCACATGACTATGTGCCCTCTTGCCTTACAAAGAACCCCACTTGGCTTGTTTATAGATAGATATTATACTGCGTTCATGGCTTCTTCTAAGCGTATTCGGTTTTTAGGGCCCATCTAAATATGATCTATTATTAATAATCACATCTCTGCAGCTGCAGTTTTCTGGTGTCCTTAGTTCTCCTTCTGGTAAAATCACTTAGATTCATTTGTGCCAATCAATATGAAGGATCGATGGCAGCGAAAAAGCAGCGAGCAGGAGAATGGAGGCAGAAGAAAGCAAAACTAAAATGATATGGCAAGAGAGAAAGCCTAAGAATTGAAGAGAAGAGCGTGATGGGGAAATGGGGTTAAAGGAGAAGACAATGGCACAACACAGAGAATGATGGCAAGAAAGGCTATCAATATCCGATCTTTGGAGGGTCCCACACGGAACACCCCAGCAATGAAATCGTGACTTCTCATTACACTGTGTAGTGGCTATTCTTGGGTACATGCAGTATTGATCAGCCATCAGCATCTAATTTATAGTAAACCCCTTTAAAAACATGTTCCCAGCAGTGAACCCTGAATCACACAGACATTTATGGCATCGGTGTTTAATAAGAGAATACCCCTTTAATCACTGGGATTCATTCACTGACCATTTAGCTGTTATCTATACAGGTCCTTCTCAAAAAATTAGCATATAGTGTTAAATTTCATTATTTACCATAATGTAATGATTACAATTAAACTTTCATATATTATAGATTCATTATCCACCAACTGAAATTTGTCAGGTCTTTTATTGTTTTAATACTGATGATTTTGGCATACAACTCCTGATAACCCAAAAAACCTGTCTCAATAAATTAGCATATTTCACCCATCCAATCAAATAAAAGTGTTTTTTAATAACAAACAAAAAAACCAACAAATAATAATGTTCAGTTATGCACTCAATACTTGGTCGGGAATCCTTTGGCAGAAATGACTGCTTCAATGCGGCGTGGCATGGAGGCAATCAGCCTGTGACACTGCTGAGATGTTATGGAGGCCCAGGATGCTTCAATAGCGGCCTTAAGCTCATCCAGAGTGTTGGGTCTTGCGTCTCTCAACTTTCTCTTCACAATATCCCACAGATTCTCTATGGGGTTCAGGTCAGGAGAGTTGGCAGGCCAATTGAGCACAGTAATACCATGGTCAGTAAACCATTTACCAGTGGTTTTGGCACTGTGAGCAGGTGCCAGGTCGTGCTGAAAAATGAAATCTTCATCTCCATAAAGCATTTCAGCCGATGGAAGCATGAAGTGCTCCAAAATCTCCTGATAGCTAGCTGCATTGACCCTGCCCTTGATGAAACACAGTGGACCAACACCAGCAGCTGACATGGCACCCCACACCATCACTGACTGTGGGTACTTGACACTGGACTTCAGGCATTTTGGCATTTCCTTCTCCCCAGTCTTCCTCCAGACTCTGGCACCTTGATTTCCGAATGACATGCAAAATTTGCTTTCATCAGAAAAAAGTACTTGGGACCACTTAGCAACAGTCCAGTGCTGCTTCTCTGTAGCTCAAAAGTGGCTTTACCTGGGGAATGCGGCACCGGTAGCCCATTTCCTGCACACGCCTGTGCACGGTGGCTCTGGATGTTTCCACACCAGACTCAGTCCACTGCTTCCTCAGGTTCCCCAAGGTCTGGAATCGGTCCTTCTCCACAATCTTCCTCAGGGTCCGGTCTCCTCTTCTCGTTGTACAGCGTTTTCTGCCACATTGTTTCCTTCCAACAGACTTACCATTGAGGTGCCTTGATACAGCACTCTGGGAACAGCCTATTTGTTGAGAAATTTCTTTCTGGGTCTTACCCTCTTGCTTGAGGGTGTCAATGATGGCCTTCTTGACATCTGTCAGGTCGCTAGTCTTACCCATGATGGGGGTTTTGAGTAATGAACCAGGCAGGGAGTTTATAAAAGCCTCAGGTATCTTTTGCATGTGTTTAGAGTTAATTAGTTGATTCAGAAGATTAGGGTAATAGGTCGTTTAGAGAACCTTTTCTTGATATGCTAATTTATTGAGACAGGTTTTTTGGGTTATCAGGAGTTGTATGCCAAAATCATCAGTATTAAAACAATAAAAGACCTGACAAATTTCAGTTGGTGGATAATGAATCTATAATATATGAAAGTTTAATTGTAATCATTACATTATGGTAAATAATGAAATTTAACACTATATGCTAATTTTTTGAGAAGGACCTGTAGTTACTCACATGCCTAATTTAAAGAGGCTGTTTGGCGGTAGAAAAAAAAAGTCGTAGACCTTATAAAATACTACACGGTACTAGTCCCCCTCCTAAGGGGAGAAATAGATATAAGTCCAGGAGAACAGGAGAGAAACAGTAGCTGAAGCAGTAGTTTACTAGATGTAGTGCACAAAGCTTATCAGTTATATCTTCTATGGGTAGCGATGCACTGACTTAAGCATTACCACAGACAGAATAGTTTGCCTACTCATGGATGGCTAAATCAATGCAACTGGACATTAGCAACAACCAAAGAGAAATGTACTCAGTAAGAGGCAACAAACTTGATGATTACAATATCTTTTTAACAGGCCTGAACAAAAGTGAAAAATCGGTTTACAGATAAAACACATTTTGCTCATGTGTATAACAATCTGCTAGAAAACACTTCAGCAGCACTTCCTTCACACAGACGCAATCTCTTTTGTTTCCTTCACAGTGCTGCACAGAGAACTTCCACAGTGCTAACCACTGTCCTTTCTCATGGTCACCTCTGTTCACAGTAGCTCTTGTCTGTCAATTTGCACACTTTCGGGCTGCTCACTAAGTTGCTGCATGACATAGTAACATAGTAACATAGTTAGTAAGGCCGAAAAAAGACATTTGTCCATCCAGTTCAGCCTATATTCCATCATAATAAATACCCAGATCTACGTCCTTCTACAGAACCTAATAATTGTATGATACAATATTGTTCTGCTCCAGGAAGACATCCAGGCCTCTCTTGAACCCCTCGACTGAGTTCGCCATCACCACCTCCTCAGGCAAGCAATTCCAGATTCTCACTGCCCTAACAGTAAAGAATCCTCTTCTATGTTGGTGGAAAAACCTTCTCTCCTCCAGACGCAAAGAATGCCCCCTTGTGCCCGTCACCTTCCTTGGCATAAACAGATCCTCAGCGAGATATTTGTATTGTCCCCTTATATACTTATACATGGTTATTAGATCGCCCCTCAGTCGTCTTTTTTCTAGACTAAATAATCCTAATTTCGCTAATCTATCTGGGTATTGTAGTTCTCCCATCCCCTTTATTAATTTTGTTGCCCTCCTTTGTACTCTCTCTAGTTCCATTATATCCTTCCTGAGCACCGGTGCCCAAAACTGGACACAGTACTCCATGTGCGGTCTAACTAGGGATTTGTACAGAGGCAGTATAATGCTCTCATCATGTGTATCCAGACCTCTTTTAATGCACACCAGAAATGACAGTTCTTTACACACAGGAAATTCTATCTGGCTGTCTCTGAAGTGGTCATTCTCTTCCCATTCAGGCTTTAGCAGACCCCTGTGTGGTGGCAATCTTTGCCCTCTCACTGTAATGGTGGCTTTGTCATCCAGGATGGTTTATCTCATGCTCCATGGGAACACAACAACCATTGCAGTGTAGGATGGAGATTCTTACATGCTCCTGGGGTGGTACAACAATTGGCAAGCGATGTACTTTAACTTGCTAGCTTACTATCTAGTCTTCTTGATTCTTCCTGCTTTTTGCCAGCCATTCCCTTCTGAGCTCAAAAACACAACACATTTTACGTACAACTATGGGCACTGACAGTCATGCTAAAGTGAGCGCCATACTCCCAATGACTGCACATTTCACACAGCAGCTCAGAGTGTTAACTCTTTATGTTCTTCATTCCATTCTTGCTAAATCATTTCTGCTACTTAGAGGCCCAATGTTTGGCCACGGTAGACAATGGGCATTTTTCCTAAAAATATATTTATTCACACAACACTATTTGCAACAATCATATATGTGACACTTCAAATGATCTGTTATTACATCAACATGACATTAGCACAGTCCTGACTAGGGTTGAGCGACTTTTAGTTTTTTAGGGTCGAGTCGGGTTTCGCGAAAGCCGACTATCTCAAAAGTCGAGTCGAGTGAAATCGGCCGATTATCGCAAAAAGTCGGGGATCGACCGAAACACGAAACCCAATGCAAGTCAATGGGGAAGCATAGTCGGCAGTGAGTGGAGGCCAGGAAAACACCTACAGTGCCCATTTTAATGGCCAAAACATCCATTCTTGGTACTGAAGCTTGTCAATCTTAATTCACCTTATAATAATAGTTAGGCATTGGGCATTGGGGGTAATTTAGCAAAATTTGTGGGGGGTATGGCTGGGTCAAGAATTTAGTGGGCCCAGGAAACGTGGACCACGTCACAGCAGTGGAGCAGGGAGAGGTACTGTAAGTATTTCAACTTTGCAAGTGCTGTGATCCAGAGCAAGCATGGGGGGGCCCACTCGTTCGCATTGCCACTGGCACAGGGCCCCTCAAAGTACGGCGGAGTGTTTGCACAGCGGAGGCGCCTCCCACCGGCAGAGACACTTTTGCATACTATGAGGGGCCCTGTGCCAGTGGCAATGCGAACGAGTGGGCCCCCCCACCTGATGAGGGAACCTGCACTTTCATCTGCACTTTCCTATTTGTCTCCGTGTAAGGTGGTATACTATGCGAAAAGGGGAACCTCACTTTCAGCAGGGTCAGAATCTGGCTGTGTAGCGTGCAAGGGGAATGTAGCAGTCTGGGTCAATGCACCAGCAGTGTCATCTAGCACTGGCTGGGCAATGGGCAGGATGAGGAGGAAACACAAATCTAGGCCCAAATTATAAAGTGGGCTAAATGCATTTCAAAATTGGTAACAGGACTAACCAGGTGGCATTGCTTTGTTCAGTGGAGGACAACTGTAATGAGAGGCTGACACAGAGAGTAGGCCCAAATCAGTAAGTAGTCTAAATGCAGTTCAAAATTGGCAACAGTAGTAAACAGGCGGCACAGCTGTGTTCAGTGGAGGAGAACAGCAAGGAGCGGCAGACACCGTTAGTAGGCCCCAACCCAACTAGTAGGCCAAATTCAGTGTAACATTAACAACTACTTAACAAGAGCCTGAAAATGGAAGTTCAGGACAGGAAACCAGGAGAACAGCACGAGCCGCATACACAGTTAGGCTGAAAACCTGACAATTGCAGGTCCTTTTTTTTAAGAGGACAGCTGTATTGAGTGGCACAGACAGACACTGCTAGTAGGCCTTACACCACAAAGTTGGCTTGACGCAGGTTTAAAGGGAACCTGTCACCCCGAAAATCGCGGGTGAGGTAAGCCCACCGGCATCAGGGGCTTATCTGCAGCATTCTGTAATGCTGTAGATAAGCCCCTGATGTTACCTGAAAAAGGAGAAAAAGACGTTATATTATACTCACCCAGGGGCGGTCCCGCTGCTGGTCAGGTCGGATGGGCATCTCTGGTCCGCTCCGGCGCCTCCCATCTTCATTACAAGATGTCCTCTTCTGATCTTCAGCCACGGCTCCGGCGCAGGCGTACTTTGCTCTGCCCTGTTGAGGGCAGACAAAGTACTGCAGTGCGCAGGCGCCGGGCATCTGACCTTTCCGGCGCCTGCGCACTGCAGTACTATCCTCTCCAGGGGTATTCACGCAGCATTGGTGTGGTCAGTGGAGGACTATTGGAAGGAGGGACCACAGACAGACTTAGTAGGCCTAAAATAACAAAATAGGCTCTATGCAGCTTCAATTATGTGGCAACCTGGAGAACACCTTGGAGCGGGAGACACCGTCTCTACAACCCAGACCCAACTTGTGGACCTAATGCAGTGTTGTTACAACAACTACTTAATAAGAGCTTCAAGACAGAAGCCAGGGAGAGGGAACCTGGAGAACACCTTGGAGCGGGAGACACCGTTAGAACCCAAACCTAACTTGTGGGCTGTTATGACCTGGTGGTTACTGATAATTAAGGACGAGCTCTGGGACGTGGGAACTCTGCTAACCGCAATCCCTAATCCTATCAAACACACTAGAAATAGCCGTGGATTGCGCCTAACGCTCCCTATGCAACTCGGCACAGCCTAAGGAACTAGCTAGCCCTGAAGATAGGAAAATAAAGCCTACCTTGCCTCAGAGAAATTCCCCAAAGGAAAAGGCAGCCCCCACATATAATGACTGTAAGTAAGATGAAAATACAAACACAGAGATGAAATAGATTTAGCAAAGTGAGGCCCGACTAACTGAACAGACCGAGGATAGGAAAGGTTACTTTGCGGTCAGCACAAAAACCTACAAAAAGACCACGCAGAGGGTGCAAAAAGACCCTCCGCACCGACTCACTGTGCGGAGGTGCTCCCTCTGCGTCCCAGAGCTTCCAGCAAGCAAGACAACAAAAAATAGCAAGCTGGACAGAAAAATAGCAAACCAAAGAAATACAAGCTGGAACTTAGCTTCAGCAGGGAAGACAGGTCACAAGAACGATCCAGGAGTGAACTAGGCCAATACTGGAACATTGACAGGTGGCCAGGAGCAAAGATCTAAGTGGAGTTAAATAGAGCAGCCCACTAACGAATTTACCTCGTCACCTGTGGAAGGAAACTCAGAAACACCCACCAGAGGAAGTCCATGGACAGAACCAGCCGAAGTACCATTCATGACCACAGGAGGGAGCCCGACAACAGAATTCACAACAGTACCTCCCCCCTTGAGGAGGGGTCACCGAACCCTCACCAGAGCCCCCAGGCCGACCAGGATGAGCCAAATGAAAGGCACGAACCAGATCGGCAGCATGAACATCAGAGGCAAAAACCCAGGAATTATCTTCCTGACCATAACCCTTCCACTTGACCAGGTACTGGAGTTTCCGTCTCGAAACACGAGAATCCAAAATCTTCACCACCACATACTCCAACTCCCCCTCAACCAACACCGGGGCAGGAGGATCAACGGATGGAACCACAGGTGCCACGTATCTCCGCAATAACGACCTATGAAACACATTATGGATGGCAAAAGAAGCAGGAAGGGCCAAACGAAATGACACAGGATTGATAACCTCAGAAATCTTATACGGACCAATGAAACGAGGCTTAAACTTAGAAGAGGAAACCTTCATAGGAACATAACGAGACGACAACCAAACCAAATCCCCAACACGAAGTCGGGGACCCACACAGCGCCGGCGGTTAGCGAAACGTTGAGCCTTCTCCTGGGACAATGTCAAATTGTCCACCACATGAGTCCAAATCTGCTGCAACCTATCCACCACAGTATCTACACCAGGACAGTCCGAAGACTCAACCTGCCCTGAAGAGAAACGAGGATGGAAACCAGAATTGCAGAAAAACGGCGAAACCAAAGTAGCCGAGCTGGCCCGATTATTAAGGGCGAACTCAGCCAACGGCAAAAAGGACACCCAATCATCCTGATCAGCAGAAACAAAGCATCTCAGATATGTTTCCAAAGTTTGATTAGTTCGTTCGGTCTGGCCATTTGTCTGAGAATGGAAAGCCGAGGAAAAAGACAAATCAATGCCCATCCTTGCACAAAAGGAACGCCAAAACCTCGAAACAAACTGGGAACCTCTGTCAGAAACGATGTTCTCCGGGATACCATGTAAACGAACCACATGCTGGAAAAACAATGGCACCAAATCAGAGGACGAAGGCAATTTAGACAAAGGTACCAAATGGACCATTTTAGAAAAGCGAATACAAACCACCCAAATGACCGACATCTTTTGAGAGACGGGGAGATCCGAAATAAAATCCATAGAAATATGCGTCCAGGGCGTCTTCGGGACCGGCAAGGGCAAAAGCAACCCACTGGCACGAGAACAGCAGGGCTTAGCCCGAGCACAAGTCCCACAGGACTGCACAAAAGAACGCACATCCCGTGACAAAGACGGCCACCAAAAGGATCTAGCCACCAAATCTCTGGTACCACAGATTCCAGGATGCCCAACAACACTGAACAATGAATCTCAGAGATAACTCTACTAGTCCATTTATCAGGGACAAACAGTTTCTCCGCTGGGCAATGGTCAGGTCTATCAGCCTGAAATTTTTGCAGCACCCGCCGCAAATCAGGGGAGATGGCAGACAAAATTACCCCCTCTTTGAGAATACCCGCCAGCTCAGGAACACCCGGAGAGTCAGACACAAAACTCCTTGACAGGGCATCAGCCTTCACATTCTTAGAGCCCGGAAGGTACGAAACCACAAAATCAAAACGGGAGAAAAATAACGACCATCGAGCCTGTCTCGGATTCAACCGTTTGGCAGACTCAAGATAAGTCAAATTCTTGTGATCTGTCAAGACCACCACGCGATGCTTGGCTCCTTCAAGCCAATGACGCCACTCCTCGAATGCCCACTTCATGGCCAACAACTCACGATTACCAACATCATAATTACGCTCAGCAGGCGAAAACTTTCTAGAAAAGAAAGCACATGGCTTCATCACCGAGCCATCAGAACGTCTTTGCGACAAAACATCCCCTGCTCCAATCTCAGAAGCATCAACCTCAACCTGAAACGGGAGCGAAACATCTGGCTGGCACAACACAGGGGCAGAAGAAAAACGACGCTTCAACTCCTGAAAAGCCTCTACAGCTGCAGAAGACCAATTGACCACATCAGCACCCTTCTTGGTCAAATCAGGCAACGGTTTAGCAACAGTAGAAAAATTAGCGATGAAGCGCCGATAAAAATTAGCAAAGCCCAAGAACTTTTGCAGGCTCTTCACAGATGTCGGCTGAGTCCACTCGTAAATGGCCTGGACTTTAACAGGGTCCATCTCGATAGTAGAAGGGGAAAAAATGAACCCCAAAAATGAAACCTTCTGAACTCCAAAGAGACACTTTGACCCCTTCACAAACAAGGAATTTGCACGAAGGACCTGGAACACCATTCTGACCTGCTTCACATGAGACTCCCAATCATCCGAAAAGACCAAAATATCATCCAAATACACAAT
Source organism: Ranitomeya imitator (assembly GCF_032444005.1). Lineage (NCBI taxonomy): Eukaryota > Metazoa > Chordata > Amphibia > Anura > Dendrobatidae > Ranitomeya > Ranitomeya imitator. The sequence continues at coordinate 633,435,955 of NC_091282.1, forward strand.
CAGGAATTTATCCGGATACTCTCGGAAGATGTCATGCATAAAGGACTGAAATACTGATGGAGCATTGGAAAGCCCGAATGGCATAACCAGGTACTCAAAATGGCCCTCGGGCGTATTAAATGCTGTTTTCCATTCATCGCCTTGTTTAATACGCACAAGATTATACGCCCCTCGAAGATCTATCTTGGTGAACCAACTAGCCCCTTTAATACGAGCAAACAAATCAGACAGCAACGGCAAAAGATACTGAAATTTGACTGTAATTTTATTAAGAAGGCGGTAATCAATACAAGGTCTCAAAGAACCATCCTTCTTGGCCACAAAAAAGAACCCTGCTCCTAACGGTGATGACGACGGGCGAATATGACCCTTCTCCAAGGACTCCTTTATATAACTCCGCATAGCGGCATGTTCTGGCACAGATAAATTGAACAATCGGCCCTTAGGAAACTTACTACCAGGAATCAAATTAATAGCACAATCGCAATCCCTATGAGGAGGTAGGGCACTGGCTTTGGGCTCATCAAATACATCCCGATAATCCGACAAAAACTCTGGAACTTCAGAAGGAGTGGAAGACGAAATAGACAAAAATGGAATATCACCATGTACCCCCTGACAACCCCAGCTGGACACAGACATAGATTTCCAGTCCAATACTGGATTATGAACCTGTAGCCATGGCAACCCCAAAACGACCACATCATGCAGATTATGCAACACCAGAAAGCGGATATCCTCCTGATGTGCAGGAGCCATGCACATGGTCAATTGGGTCCAGTACTGAGGCTTATTCTTGGCCAAAGGCGTAGCATCAATTCCTCTCAATGGAATAGAATACTGCAAGGGCTCCAAGAAAAAACCACAGCGCTTAGCAAACTCCAAGTCCATCAAATTCAGGGCAGCGCCTGAATCCACAAATGCCATAACAGAATAGGATGACAAAGAGCAAATCAGAGTAACGGACAATAGAAATTTAGACTGTACCGTACCAATGGTGGCAGACCTAGCGAACCGCTTAGTGCGCTTAGGACAATCGGAGATAGCATGAGTGGAATCACCACAGTAAAAACATAGCCCATTCCGACGTCTGTGTTCTTGCCGTTCAGCTCTGGTCAAAGTCCTATCACATTGCATAGGCTCAGGCCCATGCTCACGCAAGCGTCGATCGATCTGAATGGCCAAGGACATAGACTCATTCAGACCAGCAGGCATGGGAAATCCCACCATGACATCCTTAAGGGCTTCAGAGAGACCCTTTCTGAAGATTGCTGCCAGGGCACATTCATTCCACTGAGTGAGCACAGACCAGTTTCTAAACTTCTGACAATATATCTCCGCTTCATCCTGACCCTGACACAGAGCCAGCAAGATCTTCTCTGCCTGATCCACTGAATTAGGTTCGTCATAAAGTAATCCAAGTGCCAGGAAAAACGCATCAACATCACGCAATGCCGGATCTCCTGGCGCAAGGGAAAATGCCCAGTCTTGAGGGTCACCACGTAACAAAGAAATAATGATCTTTACTTGTTGAGCAGGGTCACCTGAGGAGCGAGGTTTCAAGGCAAGAAACAATTTACAATTATTTTTGAAATTCAAGAACTTAGATCTATCACCAAAAAACAAATCAGGAATTGGAATCCTAGGCTCTAACATCGGATTCTGAACCACAAAATCTTGAATGTTTTGTACCCTTGCAGTGAGATTATCCATACAAGAGGACAGACCTTGAATGTCCATGTTTACACCTAAGTCCTGAACCACCCAGAGGTAAAGGGGAAAATAGAGACAAAACACACTGCAAAGAAAAAAAATGGTCTCAGAACTTCTCTTATCCCTCTATTGAGATGCATTAGTACTTTGGGCCACCTGTACTGTTATGACCTGGTGGTCAGGACAATAATGGACCTGGTGGTTAAGAGCACACGGAATGACCTGATAGTTACTGATAATTAAGGACGAGCTCTGGGACGTGGGAACTCTGCTAACCGCAATCCCAAATCCTATCAAACACACTAGAAATAGCCGTGGATTGCGCCTAACGCTCCCTATGCAACTCGGCACAGCCTAAGGAACTAGCTAGCCCTGAAGATAGGAAAATAAAGCCTACCTTGCCTCAGAGAAATTCCCCAAAGGAAAAGGCAGCCCCCCACATATACTGACTGTGAGTAAGATGAAAATACAAACACAGAGATGAAATAGATTTAGAAAAGTGAGGCCCGACTAACTGAACAGACCGAGGATAGGAAAGGTTACTTTGCGGTCAACACAAAAACCTACAAAAAGACCATGCAGAGGGCGCAAAAAGACCCTCCGCACCGACTCACGGTGCGGAGGCGCTCCCTCTGCGTCCCAGAGCTTCCAGCAAGCAAGACAACAAAAAATAGCAAGCTGGACAGAAAAATAGCAAACCAAAGAAACACAAGCTGGAACTTAGCTTCAGCAGGGAAGACAGGTCACAAGAATGATCCAGGAGTGAACTAGACCAATACTGGAACATTGACAGGTGGCCAGGAGCAAAGATCTAAGTGGAGTTAAATAGAGCAGCCCACTAACGAATTAACCTCGTCACCTGTGGAAGGAAACTCAGAAACACCCACCAGAGGAAGTCCATGGACAGAACCAGCCGAAGTACCATTCATGACCACAGGAGGGAGCCCGACAACAGAATTCACAACAGTGGGCCAAATGCAGTGTTGTTTCAATACCTACTAAACAAGATCGACAAGATAGAAGCTATCGAGAGTCAACCTGGAGAACATCTTGGAGCGGCAGACACCGTCTCTACAACCCAGACCCAACTTGTAGGCCAACTGCAGTGTTGTTTCAACACCTACTTAACAAGAGCTACAAGATAGAAGCTATTGATAGTCAACCTGGAGAACACCTTGGAGCGGCAGACACCGTCTCTACAACCCAGACCCAACTTTTAGGCCAAATGCAGTGTTGTTTCAACAACTACTTAACAAGAGCTTCAAGATAGAAGCTAGAGAGAGGCAACCAGGAGAACACCTTGGAGTGGCAGACACCATCTCTACAACCCAGACCCAACTTGTAGGCCTAGTGCAGTGTTGTTTCAACAACTACTTAACAAGAGCTTCAAGATAGAAGCGAGGGAGAGGCAACATAGAGAACACCTTGGAGCGGAAGTCTCAGTTTGTAGACCACAACGAAACTTGTGGCCCCAATGCAGTTTTATAATTCCGACAGGCTGAAAACCAGACAATTGTGTTTCATTTTGTTTTTTGTTTTTTAGAGGAGGACAGCTGTATTAAGTGGCGCAGACAGACACTGCTAGTAGGCCTTACACTACAAAGTTGGCTCACTGCAGGTTGAAAAAAGGTTACATGGGTACACAGTCGGCATTGGTGTGCTCAGCGGAGGACAATTGGAAGGAGGGACCGCAGACAGACTTAATAAGCCTAAAATTTAAAAAAATAGGCTCAAAGCAGTTTGAATTATCTTGCAGGGGTACACAGGCAGCATTGGTGTGGTCAGCGGAGGACAATTTGAAGGAGGGACTGCAGACAGACTTAGTAGGCCTAAAATAAAAAAATTAGGCTCAATGCAGTTTGAATTATCTTGCAGGGGTACACAGGCAGCATTGTTGTGGTCAGCGGAGGACGATTGGAAGGAGTGTCTGACACAGTTAGTACTCCCGAAAAATAAATAGATGTTAATGTCTCGCAAAACAACAAAACCAAAAAAAAAGGGTGGCATACTTAGGTACAGGGGTGGGCTCCTCTGCTGAGTTTCAGACATAGTAATTTGGCGCTAAGTATTTACTGGTGTCAATATAGGACACTGACCCTGACTATTTTAACTAGCATCATACATGTCAACAAATTGGTATTGTCAGTGCCAGGGATTGAAGGATGTCAGAGTATAGACTAAACATTGGTAGAGCTGTGAGAGATAATTTTGCAAGTGGTATAGCTCTGTTTGAGCTGGGGGGGAAACTCTCTTGTGGCCGGCGGTACAGGCCCAGGGCCCCTCATGTTACAATGGTGTGTCTGACATTGGGTGCGCGGCACCATCGCCAGAGACACTTTATTGTACTATGAGGGACCCAGTGGCAGTGCCGCCGACTAAAATTGGGCACACCCACCTCTTCAGACAAACGGTACTCTCACGGGTGCTTGTGCCAAGTGGCGAGACCACGGCCCCGTGGGGGGAGTTAGCCCATTTAGGGAGGTGTAAACATGTCGTATGCTGGACAAACACTAGCTGCAAATAAAGAGATTGGAACAGTCAGTGAGACCAGTCCACAAGCAAGACCTTTTTATAGGAAAGCTAGGTGTCAGCCGGGAAAGGTGGGTCAAAATAATTCGAAATCCATGAGTGGTTCATTTTAATGAAGGTTATATCATCAACATTTTGGGTAGCCAGACGAGTCCTTTTTTCCGTCAATATTGAACCAGCAGCACTGAATACTCTTTCTGATAGCACACTAGCTGCTGGGCAAGCAAGCTCCTGCAATGCATATTCTGCCAATTCAGCCAGGTGTCTATTTTGGATGCCCAGTAATCAAATGGGAATGACGGTTGAGGGAGAACATCGATAAGGGATGAAAAATAGTTAGTAACCATACTGGACAAATGTTGTCTCCTGTCACTTTGAATTGATGCTGCAGTACCTGTCCTGTCTGCGGTCATTGTGAAATCACTCCACAACCTGGTCAGAAAACTCCTTTGTCCAACGCCACATCTGATTTGTGCACCTCTAACACCTCTGCCCTGTTGCCCCCTGCAGCTCGTGTGAGAACCATCACCGGCGCTGTGTGCTGGGAATGCCTGAATCAAACGGTCTACAAGAGTTGCTTGTTTGGTTGCTAATATTTGTTCGAGGTTCTCATGTGGCATGATATTTTGCAATTTGCCTTTATAGCGAGGATCAAGGAGGCAGGCCAACCAGTAATCGTCATCGGTCATAGTAACATAGTAACATAGTAACATAGTTAGTAAGGCCGAAAAAAGACATTTGTCCATCCAGTTCAGCCTATATTCCATCATAATAAATCCCCAGATCTACGTCCTTCTACAGAACCTAATTGTATGATACAATATTGTTCTGCTCCAGGAAGACATCCAGGCCTCTCTTGAACCCCTCGACTGAGTTCGCCATCACCACCTCCTCAGGCAAGCAATTCCAGATTCTCACTGCCCTAACAGTAAAGAATCCTCTTCTATGTTGGTGGAAAAACCTTCTCTCCTCCAGACGCAAAGAATGCCCCCTTGTGCCCGTCACCTTCCTTGGTATAAACAGATCCTCAGCGAGATATTTGTATTGTCCCCTTATATACTTATACATGGTTATTAGATCGCCCCTCAGTCGTCTTTTTTCTAGACTAAATAATCCTAATTTCGCTAATCTATCTGGGTATTGTAGTTCTCCCATCCCCTTTATTAATTTTGTTGCCCTCCTTTGTACTCTCTCTAGTTCCATTATATCCTTCCTGAGCACCGGTGCCCAAAACTGGACACAGTACTCCATGTGCGGTCTAACTAGGGATTTGTACAGAGGCAGTATAATGCTCTCATCATGTGTATCCAGACCTCTTTTAATGCACCCCATTATCCTGTTTGCCTTGGCAGCTGCTGCCTGGCACTGGCTGCTCCAGGTAAGTTTATCATTAACTAGGATCCCCAAGTCCTTCTCCCTGTCAGATTTACCCAGTGGTTTCCCATTCAGTGTGTAATGGTGACATTGATTCCTTCTTCCCATGTGTATAACCTTACATTTATCATTGTTAAACCTCATCTGCCACCTTTCAGCCCAAGTTTCCAACTTATCCAGATCCATCTGTAGCAGAATACTATCTTCTCTTGTATTAACTGCTTTACATAGTTTTGTATCATCTGCAAATATCGATATTTTACTGTGTAAACCTTCTACCAGATCATTAATGAATATGTTGAAGAGAACAGGTCCCAATACTGACCCCTGCGGTACCCCACTGGTCACAGCGACCCAGTTAGAGACTATACCATTTATAACCACCCTCTGCTTTCTATCACTAAGCCAGTTACTAACCCATTTACACACAATTTCCCCCAGACCAAGCATTCTCATTTTGTGTACCAACCTCTTGTGCGGCACGGTATCAAACGCTTTGGAAAAATCGAGATATACCACGTCCAATGACTCACCGTGGTCCAGCCTATAGCTTACCTCTTCATAAAAACTGATTAGATTGGTTTGACAGGAGCGATTTCTCATAAACCCATGCTGATATGGAGTTAAACAGTTATTCTCATTGAGATAATCCAGAATAACATCCCTCAGAAACCCTTCAAATATTTTAACAACAATAGAGGTTAGACTTACTGGCCTATAATTTCCAGGTTCACTTTTAGAGCCCTTTTTGAATATTGGCACCACATTTGCTATGCGCCAATCCTGCGGAACAGACCCTGTCGCTATAGAGTCCCTAAAAATAAGAAATAATGGTTTATCTATTACATTACTTAGTTCTCTTAGTACTCGTGGGTGTATGCCATCCGGACCCGGAGATTTATCTATTTTAATCTTATTTAGCCGGTTTCGCACCTCTTCTTGGGTTAGATTGGTGACCCTTAATATAGGGTTTTCATTGTTTCTTGGGATTTCACCTAGCATTTCATTTTCCACCGTGAATACCGTGGAGAAGAAGGTGTTTAATATGTTAGCTTTTTCCTCGTCATCTACAACCATTCTTTCCTCACTATTTTTTAAGGGGCCTACATTTTCAGTTTTTATTCTTTTACTATTGATATAGTTGAAGAACAGTTTGGGATTAGTTTTACTCTCCTTAGCAATGTGCTTCTCTGTTTCCTTTTTGGCAGCTTTAATTAGTTTTTTAGATAAAGTATTTTTCTCCCTATAGTTTTTTAGAGCTTCAATGGTGCCATCCTGCTTTAGTAGTGCAAATGCTTTCTTTTTACTGTTAATTGCCTGTCTTACTTCTTTGTTTAGCCACATTGGGTTTTTCCTATTTCTAGTCCTTTTATTCCCACAAGGTATAAACCGCTTACACTGCCTATTTAGGATGTTCTTAAACATTTCCCATTTATTATCTGTATTATTAGTTCTGAGGATATTGTCCCAGTCTACCAGATTAAGGGCATCTCTAAGCTGGTCAAACTTTGCCTTCCTAAAGTTCAGTGTTTTTGTGACTCCCTGACAAGTCCCCCTAGTGAAAGACAGGTGAAACTGTACAATATTGTGGTCACTATTTCCTAGATGCCCGACCACCTGCAGATTTGTTATTCTGTCAGGTCTATTAGATAGTATTAGGTCTAAAAGTGCTGCTCCTCTGGTTGGATTCTGCACCAATTGTGAAAGATAATTTTTCTTGGTTATTAGCAGAAACCTGTTGCCTTTATGGGTTTCACAGGTTTCTGTTTCCCAGTTAATATCCGGGTAGTTAAAGTCCCCCATAACCAGGACCTCATTATGGGTTGCAGCTTCATCTATCTGCTTTAGAAGTAGACTTTCCATGGTTTCTGTTATATTTGGGGGTTTGTAACAGACCCCAATGAGAATTTTGTTACCATTTTTCCCTCCATGAATTTCGACCCATATGGACTCGACATCCTCATTTCCTTCGCTAATATCCTCCCTTAAAGTGGACTTTAGACAAGACTTTACATAGAGACAAACCCCTCCTCCTCTCCGATTTTTACGATCCTTTCTAAACAGACTGTAACCCTGTAAGTTAACTGCCCAGTCATAGCTTTCATCTAACCATGTCTCGGTTATTCCCACTATGTCAAAGTTACCTGTAGATATTTCTGCTTCTAGTTCTTCCATCTTGTTTGTCAGGCTTCTGGCGTTTGCAAGCATGCAGTTTAGAGGATTTTGTTTTGTTCCAATCTCCTCGCTGTGGATTGTTTTAGAAATGTTCTTACCTCCCTTCTGAGTATGTTTTCCTGGATCTTCTTTGTTCAAGTCTAATGTTTTTCTTCCCGTCCCCTCTTCTTCTAGTTTAACGCCCTCCTGATGAGTGTAGCGAGTCTTCTGGCGAATGTGTGTTTCCCAGGTTTGTTGAGGTGTAGTCCGTCTCTGGCGAGGAGTCCATCGTACAAGTAATTCACACCGTGGTCCAGGAATCCGAATCCTTGTTGTCTGCACCATCGTCTTAGCCAGTTGTTTGCATCAAGGATCCTGTTCCATCTCCTGGTGCCATGCCCGTCTACTGGAAGGATAGAAGAAAAAACTACCTGTGCATCTAGTTCCTTTACTTTCTTCCCCAACTCTTCAAAGTCTTTGCAGATTGTCGGTAGGTCCTTCCTTGCCGTGTCATTGGTGCCAACATGTATCAGAAGAAATGGGTGGACGTCCTTGGAGTTGAAGAGCTTTGGTATCCTATCGGTCACATCCTTGATCATCGCACCTGGAAGGCAGCATACTTCTCTTGCAGTTATGTCCGGTCTGCAGATGGCTGCTTCTGTGCCTCTCAGTAGTGAGTCTCCCACCACCACCACTCTTCGTTGCTTCTTGGCTGTACTTTTTGCTGTCACTTGTTGCTGTGTGCCCTTTTCTTTTTTGCTTGCTGGTATTGCTTCATCCATTTCATCCATTTTAAGAATGCGTGGGTCCCTTTTGAGGATACGTAAGGCATAATCCGCCATGTGGGCCAAAGTTCCAGTTGTCAAATCTGCGCTTGTGCTGGGTTGAGGGGCAGTTTCTGGCAAATCTATGTCACTTGTCTCCCTCAAAAAGCCTGAACCCGGCCTTGCAATGCCACCAGTTTCTATTGGCCCCGGGGAAGCTTCCTCATTCATAAAATACTCATCCCCATCATCCTCCTCATCCTCCTCCTCTTCGCCCGCTACCTCGTCCTGTAGACTGCCCTGACCAGACAATGGCTGACTGTCATCAAGGCTTCCCTCTTCCTCGGCTGCAAACTCCTGCTCCTTTATGTGCGTCAAACTTTGCATCAGCAGACGCATTAGGGGGATGCTCATGCTTATTATGGCGTTGTCTGCACTAACCAGCCAAGTGCATTCCTCAAAACACAGGACTTGACACACAAAACAAGGACTTGACACAGGTCTTGTACCTTCGACCACTGCACACCTGACAACTCCATGTCTGCCATCCAACTGCCTGCCCGTGTATGTGTATCTTCCCACAAATACATAACAGCACGCCTCTGTTCGCACAGTCTCTGAAGCATGTGCAGTGTGGAGTTCCACCTTGTTGCAACGTCGATGATTAGGCGATGCTGTGGAAGATTCAAAGACCGCTGATGGTTCTGCATACGGCTGGAGTGCACGGGCGAACGGCGGATATGCGAGCAAAGTCTGCGCACTTTGAGGAGCAGGTCGGGTAACCCCAGATAACTTTTCAGGAAGCACTGCACCACCAGGTTTAAGGTGTGAGCCAGACAAGGAATGTGTTTCAGTTGTGAAAGGGCTATGACAGCCATAAAATTCCTTCCGTTATCACTCACTACCTTGCCTGCCTCAAGATGTACAGTGCTCAGCCATGACTCAGTTTCTTGCTGCAAGAACTCGGACAGAACTTCCGCGGTGTGTCTGTTATCGCCCAAACACTTCATTGCCAATACAGCCTGCTGACGCTTGCCACTAGCTGTCCCATAATGGGACACCTTGTGTGCAACAGTGGCAGCTGCGGATGGAGTGCTCGTGCAACTGCGGTCTGTGGACAAGCTCTCGCTTCTGCAGGAGGATGAGGAAGAGGAGGAGGGGAGGCCAGCGCCTATAGCCAACTGTTTCCTAGACCGTGGGCTAGGCAGAACTGTCCCAATATTGCTGTCCCCTGTGGACCCTGCATCCACCACATTAACCCAGTGTGCCGTGATGGACACATAACGTTCCTGGCCATGCCTACTGGTCCATGCATCTGTTGTCAGGTGCATCTTTGTACTCACAGATTGCCTAAGTGCATGGACGATGCTGTCTTTTACATGCTGGTGGAGGGCTGGGATGGCTTTTCTCGAAAAGAAGTGTCGACTGGATTGCTCGTAGCGTGGTACAGCGTAGTCCATCAGGGCTTTGAAAGCTTCGCTTTCTTCTAACCGGTAGGGCATCATCTCTAACGAGATTAGTCTAGCAATGTGGGCGTTCAAACCCTGTGTACGCGGATGCGAGGATGAGTACTTCCTTTACCTAACGAGAGTCTCATGTAGAGTGAGCTGGACTGGAGAGCTGCAGATCGTGGAAATAGCAGGGGTGCCGGTGGACATGGCAGACTGAGAGAGGGTTGGAGATGGTATTCTTGCTGGTGCCCTACATGCAGTGTTTCCTACCACGAACCTGGTGATTCCCTGACTGCTTTGGCCTGGCGACGAAACCTGCACATTTACTGCAGGTGGTGCGGGAAATGGTGGGCTTACAGTGAGGGAAGGGATGTAGCGTTGCTGACTAGCTTCATTGGCCGAGGGTGCTACAACCTTAAGGGACTTTTAAGATTCTGACCTCTGCTTAAGGTAGTTGAACATTTTTGACAGATGACTTTGCGCTGATCATTTGGATGTTGTTTAAAAAAATGCCAGACTGCACTCTTTCTACTATCGGATACCTTTTCAGGCATTGCAGACTGAGCTTCTTTAACCGGATGGCCACGCTGTCCTACAACTGGTTTTGGTTTTGCCACGCGTTTTTGGCCAGACACGGGCCTGGCAGATGGAACCTGTTGCGATGTTGATTGTTATGATCTGGTGGCCTTGGAGCAGCATGAGACGTACTCTGGAGAATGTGGTCCCTGTACTGACCGCAAACCCTGAACCTAGCAGCGCAACTAGAAGTAGCCGTGGGGGGTACCTAACACTCCCTAGACCCCTCAGCACAGCCTAAGATCTAACTACCCCTAAAGACAGAAACAGGAAACCTATCTTGCCTCAGAGAAAATCCCCAAAGGATAGATAGCCCCCCACAAATATTGACTGTGAGAGGAGAGGGAAATAACATACGCAGATATGAAATCAGATTTTAGCATAGGAGGCCATACTAGCTAAAAAGAAAGAAAAGAACAGAGTACTATGCGGTCAGTATAAAAACACTAGAAAATATCCACCGCAGAAAATACGGATCACCACATCTGACTAAAGACATGGGGGGTATATCTGCATCTCCAGAGAAATAGCTAGGCTGCAAAAAATCCAGACCAAGCTGGACAAGTCAAAAACATGAAAATGCACAGAACTATAAGGTCCACTGCAGGTGGACAGCAAAAACAAAGCCAGGACTTATCTTTGTAGAAAAACACAGCAAACTGGAGAGACCAGCAGGGAAGTGATTCCTTCAAGAACAATGGACAACTGGCACTGACTAAAGGATCCAGCAAAGCTATATACCCCAGTCAGTTTTGCAATTAGTAGATTCACCTGTCCACTCCTGCAGTCCAGGCACAACTGCATTACCCTCTACAACCACCAGAGGGAGCCCAAAAGCTGAATTCACAACAGTTGATGCCTGCTGCGGCTCCTCCTCCTCCGCTTCAGAGCTACTGCCGCCTGCACCCTGTTCCCCCTATGGCTGCCAATCGGGGTCAACAACTGGGTCATCTATGACCTCCTCTTCTATCTCGTGTGCAACTTCGTCTGTGTCACCGTGTAAGCCGGTGGTATAGCGTTCGTGACGGGGCACCATAGTCTCAACAGGGTCAGATTCTGGATCAGTACACTGCGAGGGCAATGTTCTGGTCTGAGTCAAAGGAACAGCATAGTAATCTGGCTGTGGCTGTGCATCTGTGCACTCCATGTCCGATTCAACTTGTAATGGGCATGGCCTGTTAACTATTTCACTTTCTATCCCAGGAACAGTATGTGTAAAGAGCTCCATGGAGTAACCCGTTGTGTCACCTGACGCATCCTTCTCTGTTGTTCTTGGTGAAGAAGACAAGGAAGTAACTTGTCCCTGACCGTGAACATCCACTGATGACGCGCTGCTTTTACATTTAGCAGTTTCAGAAGAGGAGGCGAAAGAGCTAGAGGCAGAGGCAGCAAGGAAAGCCAAAACTTGTTCTTGCTGCTCTGGCTTTAAAAGCGGTTTTCCTATTCCCAGAAAAGGGAGCGTTCGAGGCCTTGTGTAGCCAGACGACGAAGCTGGCTCAACAACTCGAGACTTAGGTGCTATATTGCTTTTCCCATGACCACCTGATGCTCCACCACCACTACCATCATTACCAGCTGGCAATAACCGCCCACGGCCACGACCTCTTCCACCAGACTTCCTCATTGTTTGAAAAACGTAACCAAACTAATGGTATTTGTTACTGTAAAACCAGTTACAAGGTGAACTCAAACTTCTGTTGGATTTATATATCCCTTTATAGGTGGGTGAGACTGCAGGGAAAATCAAGCCCAATGTATAACAGTACACAGCTTCAGTGGCAGACAGATATGCCACTAACAGGACTGACGCAGATGCACACACTACCAATAAAAATCTCTCCCCTTTTTTTTTCTTTCAGGGAGAATATTGAAGAAATGTGGCCCACTCTTATACAGTATATGTTCTGTGGCATAAAATGAAAGACAGATGTCACAGACAGGACAGGCACTGAGGCAGAAATGCCAATCTTAATCTCCCACTATTTTTTTTTTCCTGGGAGAATTGTCAAAAATCTGGCCCAGTGTTACACACTAGGTTTTCTGTGGCACAAAATGAGAGACAGATGCCACACACAGGACTGGCACTGAGGCAGAATTGCCAATCTTAATCTCCCACTATTTTTTTTTCTGGGAGAATTGTCAAAAAATCAGGCCCAGTGTTACACACTAGGTTTCTGTGGCACAAAATGAGAGACAGATGCCACACACAGGACTGGCACTGAGGCAGAAATGCCAATCTTAATCTCCCACTTGTTTTACTATATTGTGGGAGAATTGTCAAGAAATCAGGCCCAGTGTTACACACTAGGTTTTCTGTGGCACAAAATGAGAGACAGATGCCACACACAGGACTGGCACTGAGGCAGAATTGCCAATCTTAATCTCCCACTATTTTTTTTTCCTGGGAGAATTGTCAAAAAATCTGGCCCAGTGTTACACACTAGGTTTTCTGTGGCACAAAATGAGAGACAGATGCCACACACAGGACTGGCACTGAGGCAGAAATGCCAATCTTAATATCCCACTTGTTTTACTTTATTGTGGGAGAATTGTCAAGAAATCAGGCCCAGTGTTACACACTAGGTTTTCTGTGGCACAAAATGAGAGACAGATGCCACATATAGGACTGGCACAGAGGCAGAATGGCCAATCTTAATCTCCCACTTGTTTTACTTTATTGTGGGAGAATTGTCAAGAAATCAGGCCCAGTGTTACACAATAGGTTTTCTGTGGCACAAAATGAGAGACAGATGCCACACACAGGACTGGCACTGAGGTAGAATTGCCAATCTTAATCTCCCACTATTTTTTTTTCCTGGGAGAATTGTCAAAAAAATCTGGCCCAGTGTTACACACTAGGTTTTATGTGGCACAAAATGAGAGACAGATGGCACACACAGGACTGGCACTGAGGCAGAAATGCCAATCTTAATCTCCCACTATTTTTTTTTCCTGGAAGAATTGTGAAAAAATCTGGCCCAGTATTACACACTAGGTTTTCTGTGGCACAAAATGAGAGACAGATGCCACACACAGGACTGGCACAGAGGCAGAATGGCCAATCTTAATCTCCCACTATTTTTTTTTTCTGGGAGAATTGTCAAAAAATCTGGCCCAGTGTTACACACTAGGTTTTCTGTGGCACAAAATGAGAGACAGATGCCACACACAGGACTGGCACTGAGGCAGAAATGCCAATCTTAATATCCCACTTGTTTTACTTAATTGTGGGAGAATTGTCAAGAAATCAGGCCCACTGTTACACACTAGGTTTTCTGTGGCACAAAATGAGAGACAGATGCCACACATAGGACTGGCACAGAGGCAGAATGGCCAATCTTAATCTCCCACTTGTTTTACTTTATTGTGGGAGAATTGTCAAGAAATCAGGCCCAGTGTTACACAATAAGTTTTCTGTGGCACAAAATGAGAGACAGATGCCACACACAGGACTGGCACTGAGGTAGAATTGCCAATCTTAATCTCCCACTATTTTTTTTTTCCTGGGAGAATTGTCAAAAAAATCTGGCCCAGTGTTACACACTAGGTTTTATGTGGCACAAAATGAGAGACAGATGGCACACACAGGACTGGCACTGAGGCAGAAATGCCAATCTTAATCTCCCACTATTTTTTTTTCCTGGAAGAATTGTCAAAAAATCTGGCCCAGTATTACACACTAGGTTTTCTGTGGCACAAAATGAGATACAGATGCCACACACAGCACTGGCACTGAGGCAGAATTGCCAATCTTAATCTCCCACTAATTTTTTTTTTATTTATGGGAGAATTGGCAAGAAATCAGGCCCACTGTTAGACTGTATGTTTTCTGTGCCAGAAAATGAGACACAGATGCCACACACAGGACTGCCACTGATGCAGATTTGCCAATTTTAATCTGCACCCTTTTTTTTTTCTTCAGGGAGACTAGTGAATAAATCTGGGCCACTGTATTAGAGTATATTTTCTGTGGCAGAAAGTGGCTTGAAGAGATATAACGAAAAAAAAAAAAAGGGACTGTAATACAATTACTATCTCCCTGCAGTAATCTCAGCAAAGTATGGCAGGCAGCAATAAAAAGGAGTGGACTGCTGCACAAAAATGTCAAAAGTGTGGACAAACAAACAAGATAGCTGTGCAGAAAGGAAGGAGCAACAGGATTTGTGCTTTGAAAAAAGCAGTTGGTTTGTACAGCGGCGTAGAAACAGCAATGCAGCTACAGGGAGCCTTCTAGGGCAGCCCAATGAGCTACAGCGTTGAGGAAAAAAAAATGTAGCCTCCACTGTCCCTGCAAACAAAAGGTGGTGTTGGACAGTGGAAATCGCTACAGCACAAGCTGTTTGGGGGTTAATGTACCCTGCCTAACGCTATCCCTGCTTCTGACGAAGCCGCAGCAACCTCTCCCTATGCTCAGATCAGCAGCAGTAAGATGGCGGTCGGCGGGAACGCCCCTTTATAGCCCCTGTGATGCCGCAGAAATCAAGCCAATCACTGCAATGCCCTTCTCTAAGATAGTGGGGACTGAGACCTATGTCATCACACTGCCCACACTCTGCGTCCACCTTCATTGGCTGAGAAATGGCACTTTTCGCGTCATTGAAATGCGACTTTGGCGCGAAAGTCGCGTACCGCATGGCCGACCCCACACAGGGATCGGGTCAGTTTTCATGAAACCCGACTTTGCCAAAAGTCGGCCACTTATGAAAATGACCGATCCGTTTCGCTCAACCCTAGTCCTGACCAGTTCAACAGGTATGCTCATAGTCTGTGATATTTATAAAAATGTGACAATTCAATTATCCACCATTATCCCAGTGCAAATTAGTAATACTTAATAGGTTTAATACTAAATTACAACTTAGTTCTTAACAACATCATCATCATTTTTAATCCCTCAGATTAAGTGTTGGTCTCACTAAGAAAATGGGTCTTCTTTCCTTTACCCAAAATTGCAGCAAAAAAAGTTTCAATACCAAACACAACCTTTAGATATGAGTGGCGCTGTTTTTGAAATAAAAGAGTTACAAAATTGGTAAATTCTGGATACACTTTAACTTTGACACTTCTACCATGAGAAAAAAAAATAGATTAAAGGAACTGCACAGGGTAAAGGTAAGACAGGGAGAATAGATGAGAGAGGAGAGTGAGTATTACAGAGCAAGTCATCAGCACAGTGTAAATGTGATTCAGAGAGCAGGTATAGAACAGGGTAATCTGACAAGTGACAAGCTGTGGAAGCTGTGGACAATCATCCCTGGAAGGATGAGGCCGGTTAGGTGCCAGAGTCTTTTGTCCTGGGGTTTGGTGCCAACAATGTACAGGTCCTTCTCAAAAAATTAGCATATAGTGTTAAATTTCATTATTTACCATAATGTAATGATTACAATTAAACTTTCATATATTATAGATTCATTATCCACCAACTGAAATTTGTCAGGTCTTTTATTGTTTTAATACTGATGATTTTGGTATACAACTCCTGATAACCCAAAAAACCTGTCTCAATAAATTAGCATATTTCACCCATCCAATCAAATAAAAGTGTTTTTTAATAACAAACAAAAAAACCAACAAATAATAATGTTCAGTTATGCACTCAATACTTGGTCGGGAATCCTTTGGCAGAAATGACTGCTTCAATGCGGCGTGGCATGGAGGCAATCAGCCTGTGACACTGCTGAGATGTTATGGAGGCCCAGGATGCTTCAATAGCGGCCTTAAGCTCATCCAGAGTGTTGGGTCTTGCGTCTCTCAACTTTCTCTTCACAATATCCCACAGATTCTCTATGGGGTTCAGGTCAGGAGAGTTGGCAGGCCAATTGAGCACAGTAATACCATGGTCAGTAAACCATTTACCAGTGGTTTTGGCACTGTGAGCAGGTGCCAGGTCGTGCTGAAAAATGAAATCTTCATCTCCATAAAGCATTTCAGCCGATGGAAGCATGAAGTGCTCCAAAATCTCCTGATAGCTAGCTGCATTGACCCTGCCCTTGATGAAACACAGTGGACCAACACCAGCAGCTGACATGGCACCCCACACCATCACTGACTGTGGGTACTTGACACTGGACTTCAGGCATTTTGGCATTTCCTTCTCCCCAGTCTTCCTCCAGACTCTGGCACCTTGATTTCCGAATGACATGCAAAATTTGCTTTCATCAGAAAAAAGTACTTGGGACCACTTAGCAACAGTCCAGTGCTGCTTCTCTGTAGCTCAAAAGTGGCTTTACCTGGGGAATGCGGCACCTGTAGCCCATTTCCTGCACACGCCTGTGCACGGTGGCTCTGGATGTTTCCACACCAGACTCAGTCCACTGCTTCCTCAGGTTCCCCAAGGTCTGGAATCGGTCCTTCTCCACAATCTTCCTCAGGGTCCGGTCTCCTCTTCTCGTTGTACAGCGTTTTCTGCCACATTGTTTCCTTCCAACAGACTTACCATTGAGGTGCCTTGATACAGCACTCTGGGAACAGCCTATTTGTTGAGAAATTTCTTTCTGGGTCTTACCCTCTTGCTTGAGGGTGTCAATGATGGCCTTCTTGACATCTGTCAGGTCGCTAGTCTTACCCATGATGGGGGTTTTGAGTAATGAACCAGGCAGGGAGTTTATAAAAGCCTCAGGTATCTTTTGCATGTGTTTAGAGTTAATTAGTTGATTCAGAAGATTAGGGTAATAGGTCGTTTAGAGAACCTTTTCTTGATATGCTAATTTATTGAGACAGGTTTTTTGGGTTATCAGGAGTTGTATGCCAAAATCATCAGTATTAAAACAATAAAAGACCTGACAAATTTCAGTTGGTGGATAATGAATCTATAATATATGAAAGTTTAATTGTAATCATTACATTATGGTAAATAATGAAATTTAACACTATATGCTAATTTTTTGAGAAGGACCTGTATATCAAAACCTCTGTTTGCTGCAACAGCATTCAGCCCGTGTCTCCCCATTCAATTTACCATCCTTATTGGTTCTTATTCTTCCCAGTCTTACGTTTTTTATCCTCCGTGCATTTTCTATAATTCTCTTTTTGTCTCTTCACATGCCGGTGACGGCTGTATAGCCTGCTAGATCTAAAAAAAAGTACATAAAATGCAGTTAAAAAAAAATAATAAAGGTTTAAATCATTCCTCTTTTCCAATTCCAAAAATACAGAAATTGAAAAATAAAAAAGCCTAAAAGTCATTAAGAGTCACAATTGGCAAAATGTCAAATTAATTAACGTTTACTGTAAGCGCCAAAAAGAAAAATTATAACGGCAGAATTTTCATTTCTTGGTATTTTTACCTTCCTCAAAAGATGCAATAAAATGAAATAAAACTATGGAATATAGCCCAGGATTAAACAAAAAAAGTACTTTAGATTGCTACTCAGGAAAACTTCATAGTCTCATAGAGAGTAAATGGAGAGGCAGTCATGCATGCACACTGTCGCACGATACAGAAGACTGGTGGGGGTCTTGGTGAACGGATGTCCACTGATATAGTTATAGTTATCATATAGTTATAGTTATCATCTATCCTGTAGATTAGGCATAACTTCTTGTAACCAGAACATTCATTAAAGGGACCCTCTGTACCTATCCCTTAAGGTTCCATAGATCCTGTTAAGTGTTATGGCTATTTTAAAAAAAAAATGTCACAGGACAGGATTACAACAACAGAGAGGAGCCAGAAGACCACAGCATCTCATTGCGCCTACTTCTGCGCTGAGAAGAAGCACTTCACCTTGTTTTTAAATGGTGTTAATTTCTTTTGGCAGAACAGGAGTTAATCGGCCATGTTGGGAGCTATGGGGATCTGAGCTCTCAGCTAAGCTTGGTTAGCCACTCCGATCCCCTTTATAATCTGGGTATTGAAACCTATGTCAGAGCTAGCTTATGCTGCATGTCTTGGAGGAGAGGTGTTTATACACGTGGTCAAAATTGTTGGTACCCCTCGTTTAATGACAGAAAAAAACCACAATGGTCACAGAAATTACTTGAATCTGACAAAAGTAATAAAAAATAAAAGATCTATGAACGTCAGACATTGCTTTTCAACCATGCATCCACAGAATTAATTACAAAATAAAGCTCATGAAATAGGCATGGACAGAAATGATGGTACCCTTAGCTTAATATTTTGTTGCACAACCTTTTGAGGCAATTACTGCAATCCTGTAACTGTCAATGAGACTTCTGCACATTTCGACAGATATTTTGGCCCACTCCTCAAAAGTAAACTGCTCCAGTTGTCTTGTGTTTGAAGGTTGCCTTTTCCAGACGGCATGTTTCAGCACTTTTCAAAGATGCTCAATAGGATTTAGGCCAAGGCTCATAGAAGGCCACTTCAGAATAGTCCAGTGTTTTCCTCTTAGCCATTCTTGGTTGATTTTAGCTGTCTGTTGCAAGACCCATGAGCTGTGACTGAGACCAAGCTTTCTGACACTGGGCAGCACATTTCTCTCTGGAATCTCTTGATAGTCTTGAGATTCCATTGCGCCCTGCACAGATTCTAGACACCCTGTGCCAGATGCAGCAAAGCAGCCCCAGAACATAACAGAGCCTCCTCCATGTTTCACAGAAGGGACAATGTTCTTTTCTTGATATGCTTCATTTTTCCGTCTGTGAACATAGAGCTGATGTGCCTTGCCAAAAAATTCCATTTTTGTCTTATCTGTCCATAGGACATTCTCCCAAAAGCTTTGTGGCTTGTCAACATGTAGTTTGGCAAATTCCAGTCTGTTTTTTTTATGATTTTTTTCAACTATGGTGTCCTCCTTGGTCGTCTCCCATGAAGTCCACTTTGGCTCATACAATGACAGATGGTGCGATCTGACACTGATTTCCTTGAGCTTAAAGTTCACCTTTAATCTGTTTAGCAGTTTTCTGGGCTCTTTTGTTACCATTCGTAACAATTGTTGCCATCAGTCTCCCGTGGCCACGTCCAGGGAGGTTGGCTACAGTCCCATGGATGTTACATTTCTGAATAATATGTGCAACTGTAGTCACAGGAACATCAAGCTGCTTGCAGATGGTCTTACAACTTTTACCTTTAACATGTTGTCTATAATTTTCTTTCTAATCTTCTGAGACAACTCTTTCCTTTGCTTCCTCTGGTCCATTTGGAGTGTGATACACACCATGTCACCAAACAGTACAGTGAGTATCTGTAGCCCTATATACAGACCCACTCACTGATTCCAAGATAGTAGATACCTGTGATGCTAGTTAGTGGACACACCTTAATTTAATATCCCTTTTGTCACATTATTTTCAGGAGTAGCATCATTTCTGTCCAGGCCTATTTCATGAGTTTTATTTTTCTTTTATTTCTGTGGAAGCATGGTTGAAAAGCAATGTCTGACTTTCATTTGTTCATTTTCATAGATCTTTTATTTATTATTACTTTTGTCAGCTTCATGTTATTTCTGTGATCATTGTGGGTTTTTCTGTCATTAAACGAGGGATACCAACAATTTGGCCACGTGTGTATATGAGAAGGAGTTTGGAGGAGTTATCTGTGACTATTGCGTGAGTTTCTAAGTGTGATAATTCCCTTTCCTCCTCTTACTTTGGTTTTCCCTATCCTCCACTCCCCGGTGCATTCCTCTGTTATATGTGAGTGAATGTGTATACCTGCTATTTTCAGTTACCCTTGTTCGTGTTGCCTTGTTTGTTGGGTTGGTGTTTCCCTGGTGGGCTGATTCAGGACATAAGGCAAGGTGTGAGGCCCCGGAATCTTCACCCTCAGAAGTATCCCGGGGAATAGGGTGAGCTAGGGCGCCCCCTAGTGTTAGGGACAGGGAAGGAGCCCCTGGTGCTCAGTCACCTGACAGCTCAGTCAAGACAAGAAGGAATGTTTCTTCTCAACTCTATAAACTCTATAAAAGACCAAATAGTCTTGGGTTTCTCACAACTTATTTTAGCCCAAGCAGGAGAAGGAACCCCCTTTCCTATAGCCTTCAATAGTGTTATGTCTATCAGAGCACAATCAGAGAAGGTGATCATAAAACATTCATGGAGTGCCACTTTGTTTTTTCTGTTACTAGATCCCATTAGTACAAGGTGGCCACTACTTCCAGCTACACGTCTTGTCAGGTAACTGTTAATCACTGATCAGGACCGCCCACTGGACTCCTAAGCATAGAATTGAATACAATACAAGCCATAAAAAAACCTTTTTTTAAACAATCAAGATATCAATCTTCTCCGTTTCTTCGGATCTGTACCATGCTGCCCACAAACTGTGTACTTTAAGGAAAATAATGTGACTAACTTAATATTATGAAATGAGATGACTTTTTTAGCAGTAATGTAGATGTAATAACAGTCTTTGCATATTTCGATCTTAATCTACTGTTGAAATAATAGTTTCCCAGCAGAGCCCACCTTCATTAACCATGCGGTTTTACACCAACAACTTTGTTTTTTTTCTCTTATCATTATTTCGTCTATTGACCGCTTCCTGACCGAGGGTAGCTATGCAGACAAATGGGTTAAAAAAATGCCGGTGAGATGTTAAAAGAGTGTATGCGAGGACACTGGATCACATACATTGTATAACTCAAGACACAAGCAGAGATTATGGGATGAAAGTGTTAATCCTTCCGAGAGCCATACTTTGAGATTGATCTGGCAGACTCATCCCCAGCTGATAATCCTTTAGATGAGTGATTGGCTTCTGCCAAAGCCTATATCTGTCCTGCTGGTATCAGCACTCCTCATCTTAAAGCCTAGCATGGCTCTTTTGGGACACACTCAATTTATTTCATCTCTTTAGTGGTGAGGGGAGGGTGTGGAGCACCGGGAAGGTTCTTGTGTAGGGTGAAAACTTCGGTCCTACCAGCTGAGAACCGTGGACATCAATGCTATGGAAACATCAGCAATCGTACTGCATTTACATGACGGCATAGGAAAGGAGTGAGGTTATCTGCTAATGAGACTCAGGAGATAAAATAGCTACATATGGAGTAATTGCTGATTCACGGACAGTTAATGATGGGCGCCAGCTGTCAACCTGGCATTTAATCTGCAGTATTACACAGTATATAACTTCAATCCTTCATGCACAATATTGACAGGCAACTTATTCTTCATTAGTTCGATGCAAAAATTAATTGTGCAATGTAGTTTACTTGGGCAAAAAATTGAAAACTTCCTAAAACCACCAAATCTTAAGAGTATGCACTTGGCTGCCTTATAAGCAATTCTACTTATTAAATATTTTTTCAGAGGAATTATATATATTTTTATGACTTAAAGGTGTGTTTAAAACTACAGTATACTCAAGATATGTCATTTTTACCTGATGGGTGTCTGATGCCCAGCATCGCCAACGCGCAGCATAATCTGGTGCAGCTGGGACAGTTGTAGGCCATGCACTGGGTTGAAAAACCATGCCTCTAGTGGCCTTCCTTGGGTACTGCAGCTAAGCTTTCATTTATATAAATGGTATCTGAGCTGCAGTACTCAAGAATGACCACTACACAGTGCCCCAACCCAGTGTGGTCCAGCTCTCTACACCGTGTGCTTCCAACACCAGGTGTCAGCTCAGTGTTGGGAGTATTGGGTATTGGTCCTCAAAGCTCCATGCACTGTTCCATGGCCTTTCTTGGATACTGCAGCTAAGCTTCTATTGATGTAGATGGTATCTGAGCTGCAGTATTCAAGAATGGCCAATACGTGGTGCATTGAGCCGTAGTGTTCTGTGATCTTCCATCAGTCACGGCACGAGGTTCAGCTGAGTGATGGTGGTGTTGAGTGTTGTACCCTAACCAATCTGATAGTAATGACCTATTGGAAGGATTAGTTCCAGACAAATCCTTTAATTAGATGAGAAGGATGTTTAATTTTATACTTACAGATATTTGTGTATTTTGCTAATTATAAAATTACTCCTCTTATATATATTGAGGTTATCTCTTGTGGATGGCCCACCAAAGTGCCATCTTGTGGACCAAAGCAATAAAGGGCTTTATCCAGCAGAAGAAAACCTCTCATGGGTTTGTCAATCACTTACTCCTAAAAAAGAGATAGCTACAGTAGAAGTGAATGGTCAGATCCGACTTAACCCAATGATGTCAAGTATTCATTGTGGTTTCTGAAGCCAGACTGCAGAGCTTGGCAAATTTGATGAAGTGAGTTGTATCCAGTCGGCAGCAATGACAATCAAATGTTCTTGCCATAACGTAAGTCAACAGAATGGACCATGTTTTTGGCTAAGTGGGTCATGCGGATGACGCAAAGGGTTATTATACCCTTAAAGTGGCACCTGTTGACTGCACTGCATCAATCTATGACTGATAAATTTTGACTAGTCATCTGGTAGACATCCTGTACTCTTGATAAGCCTTGTAACTACCACACCTATAGACAGTTGCACATGTCTGTGATTGAGTGGGTCCAAGTTTTCACATCCCCAGCTATCATCTATCCTTCTTTCAAGTGATATGGAATCATCTCTTTGGGGAATTCAGGGGTCCCATACAACTATTAGTGGATAACTAAGGTAAGTTTTGCTCTCCGTCATAGGTATGTATGCCTCTTTCATGGCCAAGTATAGCTGACACTGCATCAGTCTCCTTTTAGGTATAACCATTATTTTCCTTGTGTTGCTGGAAATTTTCTGCATCCAGTACTCAGTCGGGACATCTCTTATTGCTCTGCTACATGAGAATATGTTTACAGCAGGCGTGTAGAAGCATAAACACACAATCCTTTGAGCGATTCCAACCACGATGATGAGAATGTTTTTGGAGAAAAACCAACATTAAAGGCCAAGGAGATATGAGCAGAGCAGTAATCAGAACATGAAACACATGGCTGTGTTGTCTCATAAAAGCAGACTGCACAGTTTGGAAAGCCTGAAGAAAGAACATGACGCGTAACCACGAACAGACGGGTGATTCAGCGCTGGGCATATAATTGAGTCTACCGCGATAAACTTCTATAGGCAAAAGAAGAAAAAAAACAACAAAAGAACATGCAGTCACAGCTTAACACAAACCCTTTAATTTAACAGATGCTCAGGGCATTTTTACTTAATAAATGACTCCACTACTCCAAAATGATCCTAAAAAAATCCACCTGGCATATATAAATTAGTGTATGGGCATTATCAGGCCAATCAAAAGAATCTGCGGTGCTTGCTTGTAGCCTCCAAGCTTGTTCTACTGTGAGGAAACCATTTATTCAGTTCATTCTCTGGCTAATTGTCATGGGTTTACCGCGACAGAGAGGAGCCAGAAGACCACAACATCTGATTTCTCCTACTCCTGCACTGACTAGAATCACCTCACCTTCATATTAAACGATGTACATTTCTTTCAGCAGTGCAGGGGTTAATCTGCTCAGTTGAGCACTCTTGGAAACTTTCCTGCATTAAGGCTCTCAGCTGTTCACTGTTAGTCACTCCCATCTCCCATATTATCCAGGCACTGGCTAGCACTCATTGTCAGAGAGAGCTTATGCTGCATGGCTGGAGGTTGTTGGTGGTTGGTAATGGAGAAAGGTGCATTGGTGGATTTATCTGTGACTGTTACTACGTTTTGAATGTGATAATTTCCTTTCTTCTCCTACTTTGGCTTAACCCTATCCTACACTCCCCAATGCATTCCTCTGTTCTTTATGTGTGTAAATTTGTATGTTTGGTATTTGTTATTCCTGTGTATTGCCTTGTTAGTCTGGTTGGTGTATTACACTACTACTCCCCTCTTCCCTGTGTGGGAGAAGGGTACAGACTGAGGGCGGATTCAGATGCTAAGGCAAGGTCATACAGTAGATTGATGCAGTGAAGTCAATGGGTGCCATTTTAAGACTTGCCCTGGCATCTTGATCATCAGAAGTAATCCAGGGAACAGGGCGAGCTAGGGCGCTCTTAGCGTTATAGAAAGGGAAGGAGCCCCTGGTCCCGTGACACCCGACAACGAAGTCGTGACACTACCATTGCAGAATTGTCCCATTAAAGCAAAATATTAAAAGCACACAGACAGGTGTGGCACAGTTTTTTGAAGGAAGTGACCATGTTTCTCCAAACTTAGCCACTTATCGACATGCCACATACATGTGTATCACATATTGTAGTCGGGTTGTAGCTTGCAGGGTGTCAGTGAGTCATCAGTCGTCTACTTGAAGCTACTGTGTCACCTACCTTTGCACTCCTTCCACAGTCAATGACTAGAAAATTGCTAAATTATCAGGACACTTTGATATTAAACTATTTAAGTGATTGCAGGCTCAAGTCCCCTAGAAGAACAAAAAATAAAAAATATTTTTAAAAAATGTTATATTAACCCCTTTCTGACATCAGACGTAAAAATCTCTCCATGTGCCCTTAGCCTATTTGACCAAGGACGGATTATTACATCATTTCGATCACCCGCACTCATGGGTTGTGTGCGTGCGATCGCGGCCGGGTGTCAGCTGATTCTGACAGCTGACACCTGGCACTAAGTGCCAGGAGCTGTCACACGCCGCTCCCAACACTTTAACCCCTGAAATGCTGTGATCTAAATTGATCGCAGTATTCCAGGAGCCGCCACTGGGCTGACAGCCCCTCTGCCTTTGGATCAGAGACCCTGGGCATGACGCGGGGTCCTAATTGTTGTCATGGTGACCCGATGTCATCATGGCAACATCCAGGTCATCAGAGCTAGGAAAATTGCTAATCATGCACAGTGAATGATCAGCAACTTTCTCTGTCAGTGCAGAGCTGACAGTTTGTACAGCATGAGGATGCTACTGCATCCCCATGCTGCAGAAGCGATCAGCCTGCAAAAAATGATAGTCCCATAGTGGAACAAAGTAAGAAAGTAAAAAAATATATATATTTTATATAATTGTAAAAAATAATAATAAAATAATCAAATAATACTGTATCTAGAAATAAATATTTGTGTGAAAAAAAAAAAACAAGAAAAGTACACATATTTTGTATCACCGCGTTTGCAATGATCCGACCTATAAAACTGTCCCACTAGTTGCAATATACGAAAACGTGGAAACTCCAGCTCAAAAAATGGTGAAAATCTTTAGTAGTCCATCTTCATTTAAAAGGACATCCTTACAGGTTACTAAGGACACCGGTGGTTACATGAATGTAGGCAACGCGTTTCGATAACGCAGGATCTTATTCATGCCCATCCCCATTGGGCATGAATAAGATCCTGCGTGATCGAAACGCGTTGCCTACATTCATGTAACCACCGGTGTCCTTAGTAACCTGTAAGGATGTCCTTTTAAATGAAGATGGACTAATAAAGATTTTCACCATTTTTTGAGCTGGAGTTTCCACGTTTTCGTATATTGCTGCTGCTTGGCATCTCGGTCTGGACGCATCTCCGTGCTCAATCATCTATGGTCTGGTTGGTGAGCTGGCTACGGCTTTGTGCCATTTTTTTCTCTTTATTATGTCCCACTAGTTAACCCCTTTAGTGAACATCATGAAAAAATTAAAAACAAGGCAAAAAACAATGCTTTATCATCATACTGCCGAACAAAAAGTGGAATAAAACACAATCAAAAAGATGGATAAAAATAAACATGGTACCACTGAAACCATCATCTTGTCCCACAAAAAATGAGCTGCTATACAGCTCCATCAGCTGAAAAATAAAAAAAGTTATAGCTCTCAGAATAAAGTGATGCAAAAGTAATTATTTTGTCTATAAAATAATTTTCATTGTGTAAAAGCGCCAAAACATAAAAAATGATATAAATGAGGTATCACTTTAATCGTACTGACCTGAAGAATAAAACTGCATTATCAATTTTACAACACATGAAACGACATAA
Source organism: Ranitomeya imitator (assembly GCF_032444005.1). Lineage (NCBI taxonomy): Eukaryota > Metazoa > Chordata > Amphibia > Anura > Dendrobatidae > Ranitomeya > Ranitomeya imitator. The sequence goes on from NC_091282.1 coordinate 633,462,290, forward strand.
ACCCCCCAAAAAAAATCCTGAATTGCTGTATTTTTGTTCATCTTGCATCCCAAAAATTAGAATAGAAAGCGATTACAAAATGTCATGTGCCCGAAAATGGTTTCGATGAAAACGTCAACTCGTCCCACAACATGCCCTTACATGACTCTGTGGGCTCAAATTTGGGAAACTTATAGCTCTCAAAATATGATGATGCAAATGGATCGCCAGCCAAGAGTAGTGGGGTACTCGGTACCGGGTCCGATGTTCACTGGGGGATGTCACGGTGGCTGACCCAGTCCGTGGCCCTCGGAAGTTCATATAAAAGGGAAAGGTCTTTAAAGGTATAAAGTTTATGTTCGTGACGCCACCTGTGGTATTTGTTCAGGGTGACCGACGCTGCTTTAAGGAGTCCGCTGGGGTGATGTTATGGCAGCTAGATGGTATACCTTCCCACAGGTGAAGTATGTCCCCAGGGCTTCCCGGTGTATAAATGGTGGTATGGTGAGAGGCGCAGAGAAGAACGAGGACACAAGGTTGCAGTCTCTTTACCTTTACTGAAGACTTCAGCATCCACAGTCCAGGGCACCAGATCACAGGGCAGGCAGAGTCCAGTCGCTTTGGAGGCAAGTCCAGAGTCCCCTAGTCCAGGTGGAAATCAGCAGCCTTCCCTTGCGCTGCGGTGGTGTAGCCCCTTACTGCCTATGGCTTCACATAAGGGTCTCACTTATGCGATGTTTCGCTCTCTCTGTCCCCCATATAGGATAGGACAAAACCCATATGACTGGTGACTTGAGCCTGTTTATAGGGTCTCTAAGATAACCCAGCTCTGTAGGTGTCACCGTGCCTCCTGGGTGTAGGTGCGGACAGGTAACCTGCAATTAGCTGTCCTGCCGGTCTCTGAAAAAAGGCATAGAGGTCCTTATTCCCTCGGTGTTTCAGCTACCGGGATTTTGTGCCTCAGAAGGAGTCAACTTGAGCGGGGCTGGTCCCCTTCTGGTATCCTCTCCTTTGCTTCGACTTCCTTCACGCTCGCTGCAATACAGTTCTGCCTTTCAATGTCTCTTTCTGGGAGCTGCAGCTCTGAGGGCATGCACAGCTCCTTTAACCTTCTGTCCTCCTCAGACTACTGTCTGGAACTGAACTCCTACAGAACTCATCTCTGGAGCTCAGTCAGGAACTAACTCCTGTCTGGAACTGACTAACTTTCCCTACAGACTACCAGTTATATATATATATATAGGGAGTGTCCTAATAAATAGGAGCAGAAGCTCCCCCTGGTGGCCTGGAGTGTGAACTGTGTTGTCTGTTTGTGATATCTGGATGCAGTTATCCTTCTTTGCCTCCAAACGTAGCATCACTGTCCCCGAGAGGAAAGCAATACCACTGTGACGACCAGGACCCTGGGGCGCCACACAAAAACTATTTTTTGCCATAAAAAGCGTCCTTTAGTGTTTGACAGCAGCCACGCATAAAAACCCAATATAAATCTGGTATCGTTCTAAACACACCGACCCGTAGAATAAAGTAGCCTAATCATTTATACCTCATGAGGAACAGCGTAAAAATAAATAAAACCAATTCTACACCTGCTGTTGATTTTTTTATTTCGCCTCCCAAATATCTCAGTTAGGCTTGGCTCACATTAAACCTGTGCTCTGCGTTGAGCACTTACAACGGGGTTTCAGAGTAAATCTCTGAAATATGTGATTCAGATGGAACCAGGGTCGGACTGGGGTGTCTGGGGCCCAGCAGGGGAATGGACTCTAGGGGCCCACCCTACAGCTATATGCAATTATCTGTCATTATAGCGGAGCATCAGCTGTAAAACACAGGCGGCTGCTGCACATCTACTGTGCACCCCAATAACTGGGATGTATCTAGTTTACATTAATGGGGTTCTTTGGTTAAAACAAATTATCACTGATCCATTGTCTCCACAGAATAGGTAATCGCTTAGGCCCGACCATTAGAAACTGCACCGATCGGAAGAATGGGGAATATGAATATGCGCATATTCATCACTGTAATGAGCGGTACCATGTGACCGCTCACACAGGACATGCTGCCGGCGCTAAGAGCATACATCGCAGGAGCTGGGTGAGTATTTCTCGGCAAGCGGGCGGGCGCACAGGGGATGGGAGGCGGGAGGTGACCCACAAACTTTATTTTTAAACAATAAAAAAACCATCATTTTTCATTCCTTCTCTCCAGCGAACGCTGCTGGGGAGAATGTTATGTTTGCTAATGACAGGTGTTATGAAGGCAATCCAGAAACACAGTGTGCTTAGCGATCAGAGCGCACACAGTGATCTGACAAATACCCAAAAATACAAGAACGAGCTCTGAGACGTGGAAACTCTGTAGACTGCACACCTGATCCTATCCTAAACACAACTAAAAGCGGCTGTGGATTGCGCCTAACAACTACCTAGGCAACTCGGCACAGCCTAAGAAACTAGCTAGCCTGAAGATAGAAAAATAGGCCTGACTTGCCCCAGAGAAATTCCCCAAAGGAAAAGGCAGCCCCCCACATATAATGACTGTGAGTAAGATGAAAAGACAAAACGTAGGGATGAAATAGATTCAGCAAAGTGGGGCCCGATATTCTAGGACAGAGCGAGGACAGTAAAGCGAACTTTGCAGTCTACAAAAAACCCTAAAGCAAAACCACGCAAAGGGGGCAAAAAAAATCCACCGTGCCGAACTAACGGCACGGCGGTACACCCTTTGCGTCTCAGAGCTTCCAGCAAAACAAAAGACAAGCTGGACAGAAAAAAAGCAACAAAAAAGCAAAAAGCACTTAGCTATACAGAGCAGCAGGTCACAGGAACAATCAGGAGAAGCTCAGATCCAACACTGAAACATTGACAAGGAGCAAGGATAGCAGCATCAGGCGGAGTTAAGTAACGAAGCAGTTAACGAGCTCACCAGAACACCTGAGGGAGGAAGCTCAGAAGCTGCAGTACCACTTGTGACCACAGGAGTGAATTCAGCCACAGAATTCACAACAGTACCCCCCCCTTGAGGAGGGGTCACCGAACCCTCACCAGAGCCCCCAGGCCGACCAGGATGAGCCGCATGAAAGGCACGAACAAGATCGGAAGCATGAACATCAGAGGCAAAAACCCAGGAATTATCTTCCTGAGCATAACCCTTCCATTTAACCAGATACTGGAGTTTCCGTCTTGAAACACGAGAATCCAAAATCTTCTCCACAATATACTCCAATTCCCCCTCCACCAAAACCGGGGCAGGAGGCTCAACAGATGGAACCATAGGTGCCACGTATCTCCGCAACAACGACCTATGGAATACATTATGTATGGAAAAGGAGTCTGGGAGGGTCAAACGAAAAGACACAGGATTGAGAACCTCAGAAATCCTATACGGACCAATAAAACGAGGTTTAAATTTAGGAGAGGAAACCTTCATAGGAATATGACGAGAAGATAACCAAACCAGATCCCCAACACGAAGTCGGGGACCCACACGGCGTCTGCGATTGGCGAAAAGTTGAGCTTTCTCCTGGGACAAGATCAAATTGTCCACTACCTGAGTCCAGATCTGCTGCAACCTATCCACCACAGAATCCACACCAGGACAGTCCGAAGACTCAACCTGTCATAGTAACATAGTAACATAGTAACATAGTTAGTAAGGCCGAAAAAAGACATTTGTCCATCCAGTTCAGCCTATATTCCATCATAATAAATACCCAGATCTACGTCCTTCTACAGAACCTAATAATTGTATGATACAATATTGTTCTGCTCCAGGAAGACATCCAGGCCTCTCTTGAACCCCTCGACTGAGTTCGCCATCACCACCTCCTCAGGCAAGCAATTCCAGATTCTCACTGCCCTAACAGTAAAGAATCCTCTTCTATGTTGGTGGAAAAACCTTCTCTCCTCCAGACGCAAAGAATGCCCCCTTGTGCCCGTCACCTTCCTTGGTATAAACAGATCCTCAGCGAGATATTTGTATTGTCCCCTTATATACTTATACATGGTTATTAGATCGCCCCTCAGTCGTCTTTTTTCTAGACTAAATAATCCTAATTTCGCTAATCTATCTGGGTATTGTAGTTCTCCCATCCCCTTTATTAATTTTGTTGCCCTCCTTTGTACTCTCTCTAGTTCCATTATATCCTTCCTGAGCACCGGTGCCCAAAACTGGACACAGTACTCCATGTGCGGTCTAACTAGGGATTTGTACAGAGGCAGTATAATGCTCTCATCATGTGTATCCAGACCTCTTTTAATGCACCCCATGATCCTGTTTGCCTTGGCAGCTGCTGCCTGGCACTGGCTGCTCCAGGTAAGTTTATCATTAACTAGGATCCCCAAGTCCTTCTCCCTGTCAGATTTACCCAGTGGTTTCCCATTCAGTGTGTAATGGTGACATTGATTCCTTCTTCCCATGTGTATAACCTTACATTTATCATTGTTAAACCTCATCTGCCACCTTTCAGCCCAAGTTTCCAACTTATCCAGATCCATCTGTAGCAGAATACTATCTTCTCTTGTATTAACTGCTTTACATAGTTTTGTATCATCTGCAAATATCGATATTTTACTGTGTAAACCTTCTACCAGATCATTAATGAATATGTTGAAGAGAACAGGTCCCAATACTGACCCCTGCGGTACCCCACTGGTCACAGCGACCCAGTTAGAGACTATACCATTTATAACCACCCTCTGCTTTCTATCACTAAGCCAGTTACTAACCCATTTACACACATTTTCCCCCAGACCAAGCATTCTCATTTTGTGTACCAACCTCTTGTGCGGCACGGTATCAAACGCTTTGGAAAAATCGAGATATACCACGTCCAATGACTCACCGTGGTCCAGTCTATAGCTTACCTCTTCATAAAAACTGATTAGATTGGTTTGACAGGAGCGATTTCTCATAAACCCATGCTGATATGGAGTTAAACAGTTATTCTCATTGAGATAATCCAGAATAACATCCCTCAGAAACCCTTCAAATATTTTACCAACAATAGAGGTTAGACTTACTGGCCTATAATTTCCAGGTTCACTTTTAGAGCCCTTTTTGAATATTGGCACCACATTTGCTATGCGCCAGTCCTGCGGAACAGACCCTGTCGCTATAGAGTCACTAAAAATAAGAAATAATGGTTTATCTATTACATTACTTAGTTCTCTTAGTACTCGTGGGTGTATGCCATCCGGACCCGGAGATTTATCTATTTTAATCTTATTTAGCCGGTTTCGCACCTCTTCTTGGGTTAGATTGGTGACCCTTAATATAGGGTTTTCATTGTTTCTTGGGATTTCACCTAGCATTTCATTTTCCACCGTGAATACCGTGGAGAAGAAGGTGTTTAATATGTTAGCTTTTTCCTCGTCATCTACAACCATTCTTTCCTCACTATTTTTTAAGGGGCCTACATTTTCAGTTTTTATTCTTTTACTATTGATATAGTTGAAGAACAGTTTGGGATTAGTTTTACTCTCCTTAGCAATGTGCTTCTCTGTTTCCTTTTTGGCAGCTTTAATTAGTTTTTTAGATAAAGTATTTTTCTCCCTATAGTTTTTTAGAGCTTCAATGGTGCCATCCTGCTTTAGTAGTGCAAATGCTTTCTTTTTACTGTTAATTGCCTGTCTTACTTCTTTGTTTAGCCACATTGGGTTTTTCCTATTTCTAGTCCTTTTATTCCCACAAGGTATAAACCGCTTACACTGCCTATTTAGGATGTTCTTAAACATTTCCCATTTATTATCTGTATTCTCATTTCTGAGGATATTGTCCCAGTCTACCAGATTAAGGGCATCTCTAAGCTGTTCAAACTTTGCCTTCCTAAAGTTCAATGTTTTTGTGACTCCCTGACAAGTCCCCCTAGTGAAAGACAGGTGAAACTGCACAATATTGTGGTCGCTATTTCCTAAATGCCCAACCACCTGCAGATTTGTTATTCTGTCAGGTCTATTAGATAGTATTAGGTCTAAAAGTGCTGCTCCTCTGGTTGGATTCTGCACCAATTGTGAAAGATAATTTTTCTTGGTTATTAGCAGAAACCTGTTGCCTTTATGGGTTTCACAGGTTTCTGTTTCCCAGTTAATATCCGGGTAGTTAAAGTCCCCCATAACCAGGACCTCATTATGGGTTGCAGCTTCATCTATCTGCTTTAGAAGTAGACTTTCCATGCTTTCTGTTATATTTGGGGGTTTGTAACAGACCCCAATGAGAATTTTGTTACCATTTTTCCCTCCATGAATTTCAACCCATATGGACTCGACATCCTCATTCCCTTCGCTAATATCCTCCCTTAAAGTGGACTTTAGACAAGATTTTACATAGAGACAAACCCCTCCTCCTCTCCGATTTTTACGATCCTTTCTAAACAGACTGTAACCCTGTAAGTTAACTGCCCAGTCATAGCTTTCATCTAACCATGTCTCGGTTATTCCCACTATGTCAAAGTTACCTGTAGATATTTCTGCTTCTAGTTCTTCCATCTTGTTTGTCAGGCTTCTGGCGTTTGCGAGCATGCAGTTTAGAGGATTTTGTTTTGTTCCAATCTCCTCACTGTGGATTGTTTTAGAAATGTTCTTACCTCCCTTCTGAGTATGTTTTCCTGGGTCGTCTTTGTTCGAGTCTAATGTTTTTCTTCCCGTCCCCTCTTCTTCTGTCCTGAAGAGAAACGAGGATGGAACCCAGAATTGCAAAAAAATGGAGAAACCAAGGTAGCCGAGCTGGCCCGATTATTAAGGGCGAACTCAGCCAACGGCAAAAAGGACACCCAATCATCCTGGTCTGCAGAAACAAAACATCTCAGATATGTTTCCAAGGTCTGATTGGTTCGTTCGGTCTGGCCATTAGTCTGAGGATGGAAAGCCGAGGAAAAGGATAGGTCAATGCCCATCCTACCACAAAAGGCTCGCCAAAACCTTGAAACAAACTGGGAACCTCTGTCAGAAACAATATTCTCAGGAATGCCATGCAACCGAACCACATGCTGAAAGAACAAAGGTACCAAATCAGCGGAGGAAGGCAATTTAGCCAAGGGCACCAGATGGACCATTTTAGAAAAGCGATCACAGACCACCCAAATGACTGACATCTTTTGAGAAACGGGAAGGTCAGAAAGGAAATCCATCGAAATATGTGTCCAAGGCCTCTTTGGGACCGGCAAAGGCAAAAGCAACCCACTGGCACGAGAACAGCAGGGCTTAGCCCTAGCACAAATCCCACAGGACTGCACAAAAGTACGTACATCCCGTGACAGAGATGGCCACCAGAAGGATCTAGCCACTAACTCTCTGGTACCAAAGATTCCAGGATGACCAGCCAACACCGAACAATGAAGTTCAGAGATAAGTTTATTAGTCCACCTATCAGGGACGAACAGTTTCTCTGCTGGACAACGATCAGGTTTATTCGCCTGAAATTTTTGCAGCACCCGCCGCAAATCAGGGGAGATGGCAGACACAATGACTCCTTCCTTGAGGATACCCGCTGGCTCAGATAAATCCGGAGAGTCGGGCACAAAACTCCTAGACAGAGCATCCGCCTTCACATTTTTAGAGCCCGGAAGGTACGAAATCACAAAGTCGAAGCGGGCAAAAAATAACGACCAACGGGCCTGTCTAGGATTCAAGCGCTTGGCAGACTCGAGATAAGTCAAGTTCTTATGATCAGTCAATACCACCACGCGATGCTTAGCTCCTTCAAGCCAATGACGCCACTCCTCGAATGCCCACTTCATGGCCAGCAACTCTCGATTGCCCACATCATAATTACGCTCAGCGGGCGAAAACTTCCTGGAAAAGAAAGCACATGGTTTCATCACTGAGCAATCAGAACCTCTCTGTGACAAAACCGCCCCTGCTCCAATCTCAGAAGCATCAACCTCGACCTGGAACGGAAGAGAAACATCTGGCTGACACAACACAGGGGCAGAACAAAAACGACGCTTCAACTCCTGAAAAGCTTCCACAGCAGCAGAAGACCAATTAACCAAATCAGCACCCTTCTTGGTCAAATCGGTCAATGGTTTGGCAATGCTAGAAAAATTACAGATGAAGCGACGATAAAAATTAGCAAAGCCCAGGAACTTTTGCAGACTTTTCAGAGATGTCGGCTGAATCCAATCCTGGATGGCTTGGACCTTAACTGGATCCATCTCGATAGTAGAAGGGGTAAAGATGAACCCCAAAAATGAAACTTTCTGCACACCGAAGAGACACTTTGATCCCTTCACAAACAAAGAGTTAGCACGCAGGACCTGAAAAACCATTCTGACCTGCTTCACATGAGACTCCCAATCATCTGAGAAGATCAAAATGTCATCCAAGTAAACAATCAGGAATTTATCCAGATACTCACGGAAGATGTCATGCATAAAAGACTGAAACACAGATGGAGCATTGGCAAGTCCGAACGGCATCACTAGATACTCAAAATGACCCTCGGGCGTATTGAATGCAGTTTTCCATTCATCTCCTTGCCTGATTCTCACCAGATTATACGCACCACGAAGATCTATCTTAGTGAACCAACTAGCCCCCTTAATCCGAGCAAACAAGTCAGATAACAATGGCAAGGGATACTGAAATTTAACAGTGATCTTATTAAGAAGGCGGTAATCAATACACGGTCTCAGCGAACCATCCTTCTTGGCTACAAAGAAGAACCCTGCTCCCAGTGGTGATGACGATGGGCGAATATGTCCCTTCTCCAGGGATTCCTTCACATAACTGCGCATAGCGGCGTGTTCGGGCACGGATAAATTAAATAATCGACCTTTAGGGAATTTACTACCAGGAATCAAATTGATAGCACAATCACAATCCCTATGCGGAGGTAGAGCATCGGACTTGGGCTCTTCAAATACATCCTGATAATCAGACAAGAACTCTGGGACCTCAGAAGGGGTGGATGACGAAATCGACAAAAATGGAACATCACAATGTACCCCCTGACAACCCCAGCTGGATACTGACATGGAATTCCAATCCAATACTGGATTATGGGTTTGTAGCCATGGCAACCCCAACACGACCACATCATGCAGATTATGCAACACCAGAAAGCGAATAACTTCCTGATGTGCAGGAGCCATGCACATGGTCAGCTGGGCCCAGTATTGAGGTTTATTCTTGGCCAAAGGTGTAGCATCAATTCCTCTCAATGGAATAGGACACCGCAAAGGCTCCAAGAAAAACCCACAACGTTTAGCATAATCCAAATCCATCAGATTCAGGGCAGCGCCCGAATACACAAACGCCATGACAGAAAACGACGACAAAGAGCATATCAAGGTAATGGACAGAAGGAATTTGGACTGTACAGTACCAATGACGGCAGACCTAGCGGACCGCTTAGTGCGCTTAGGACAATCAGAAATAGCATGAGTGGAATCACCACAGTAGAAACACAGACCATTCAGACGTCTGTATTCCTGCCGTTCAACTCTAGTCATAGTCCTATCGCACTGCATAGGCTCAGGTTTAACCTCAGGCAGTACCGCCAAATGGTGCACAGATTTACACTCGCGCAAGCGTCGACCGATCTGAATGGCCAAAGACAAAGACTCATTCAAACCAGCAGGCATAGGAAATCCCACCATGACATCCTTAAGAGCCTCAGAGAGACCCTTTCTGAACAAAGCTGCCAGCGCAGATTCATTCCACTGAGTGAGTACTGACCATTTCCTAAATTTCCGACAATATACTTCTATATCATCCTGACCCTGGCACAAAGCCAGCAAATTTTTCTCAGCCTGATCCACGGAATTAGGCTCATCGTACAGCAATCCGAGCGCCAGGAAAAACGCATCGACACTACTCAATGCAGGGTCTCCTGGCGCAAGAGAAAATGCCCAGTCTTGAGGGTCGCCGCGCAAAAAAGAAATAATAATCAAAACCTGTTGAATAGGATTACCAGAAGAATGAGGTTTCAAGGCCAGAAATAGCTTACAATTATTTTTGAAACTTAGAAACTTAGTTCTATCTCCAAAAAACAAATCAGGAATAGGAATTCTTGGTTCTAACATAGATTTCTGATCAATAGTATCTTGAATTTTTTGTACATTTATAACGAGATTATCCATTGAAGAGCACAGACCCTGAATATCCATGTCCACACCTGTGTCCAGAATAACCCAAATGTCTAGGGGAAAAAAAAAAAATGAACACAGAGCAGAAAAAAAAAAAAAAAATGATGTCAGAACTTTTTCTTTCCCTCTATTGAGAATCATTAGTTTGGCTCCTTGTACTGTTATGTTTGCTAATGACAGGTGTTATGAAGGCAATCCAGAAACACAGTGTGCTTAGCGATCAGAGCGCACACAGTGATCTGACAAATACCCAAAAATACAAGAACGAGCTCTGAGACGTGGAAAATCTGTAGACTGCACACCTGATCCTATCCTAAACACAACTAAAAGCGGCTGTGGATTGCGCCTAACAACTACCTAGGCAACTCGGCACAGCCTAAGAAACTAGCTAGCCTGAAGATAGAAAAATAGGCCTGACTTGCCCCAGAGAAATTCCCCAAAGGAAAAGGCAGCCCCCCACATATAATGACTGTGAGTAAGATGAAAAGACAAAACGTAGGGATGAAATAGATTCAGCAAAGTGGGGCCCGATATTCTAGGACAGAGCGAGGACAGTAAAGCGAACTTTGCAGTCTACAAAAAACCCTAAAGCAAAACCACGCAAAGGGGGCAAAAAAAACCCACCGTGCCGAACTAACGGCACGGCGGTACACCCTTTGCGTCTCAGAGCTTCCAGCAAAACAAAAGACAAGCTGGACAGAAAAAAAGCAACAAAAAAGCAAAAAGCACTTAGCTATACAGAGCAGCAGGTCACAGGAACAATCAGGAGAAGCTCAGATCCAACACTGAAACATTGACAAGGAGCAAGGATAGCAGCATCAGGCGGAGTTAAGTAACGAAGCAGTTAACGAGCTCACCAGAACACCTGAGGGAGGAAGCTCAGAAGCTGCAGTACCACTTGTGACCACAGGAGTGAATTCAGCCACAGAATTCACAACAGGAGAAGGAATGAATGCCGGCTTCAGCACCAAAAGCAGGAGACAGCGCTTAACTGTAGCACTATCTCCTGCACGGTCCATGTGGTCCTCAGTTGGCACACGGGCGGCACACGGCTGCCACACGTGTGCCACACTGATGTGCTACATGAGCACACGGACACATGGACACGGATAACTCCGGTACCGATTTCTCCAGTACCGAAATTATCTGGATGTGTGAAAGAGGCCTAAGGGCAATTAAATTGCACAAAATTTTTCACTTACTTGGTGTGCTGCCTCTATTTTTTGTCATATAAATATATTTTATTTGCATAAATAAGACAAAATTCTCATTTACTTTGCTAGTTACCTTTCTTCCCTCAAAAAAATAAAACAACCCAGATATTCCATGTAAAAACAACAGTTGTCTTGTAGAGAAAAGCACAGCTCCATGGAGAAGACTAAAAGTTATGGCTCTTAGAACATTATGGTGCTACAAACCATCCATCACAAAAGGAATTTGGTGGGTGTGTCTAATGATTCGGAGCCTCAAAGTTCAAAACATCCTACAATTTTGCAGTGTATTGTACAGTTTAACTTCCCTTTAAACGTTTATTCCCCAAATGGAAAGCACAGTATAACATAACATGCAGCCTAAACCCAATATGAAGTTTCTGTCACGCTGGTACCTCAGTGTCTTTTTTCACCTCCTTCTGCTCTTTTGTCATTCTAGTTTCACAGAGCTGTATAGGCAGTTCTATTCTTATCTGCTAAAACTACATTTCCCAGCAGCACCCTGCTTCTCCACAGTGCCTCAAGCCTCTCATACTGCTCTCCTGTTAGAGGTAGATGGATTTCAACATTGGCAATATTTATTTATAGGGAAGAGGTTACCATTGATAGTTTTGAATGTATTGCCTGTGACCATTGATTTACAAACTCCATACTTCATTGGGCATCTTCTGTGAATGGTAATTCTGCATGACTCATCCTCTAGGGCCTGGGGTACTCCGTACCGGGTCCGGTCGCAATTAAAGGGGTGGTCACGGTGGCAGCGACCCGGTCCGTGGCCCTGGGTGCCCAAGTAAAAGGGGAAAGGTCTTTAAAGGGTTTTAATAAAGTTTTGTGTTCGTGATGCCACCTGTGGTTTTCAGTCAGAGGGGACCGATGCTGCTTAGAGGGGTCCTCTTGGGCGATGTTACTCTAGCAAAGATGGTGACGCTTCCCACAGGTGAAGCAGGGTCCCCAGGGCACCCAGTGTGTTTGGCAGGGATGATGAATGCTGGAAAATAAATGGAGGATACAAGGTTGCAGTCTTTACCTGATTTACTGATGTTGTACAGCCTCAGTCCAGGGTACCGGCAACAGGTGTTGATGAAGTCAAGGCAGCTTCAAAACAAGAGGAAATCCCTTTGCCAGGTCAGTTTGAGAGCCTTCCACTTTGCGCTAATTACTGGTCCCTTGCTGCTTGTAGTGTCCTGACAAGGTCCTCGGTTACTCTCTGTCCTGGGAAAGTCCCTGCATGGTAGGCAACTTGAGCCGTCTCTTGGGGTCTCTATACATGGTGATTCCAGGCTCTGGACACTGCTACAGTATATCTCAGGTATTATGTGGCCAAGTCACTTTTAACTTCCTTCCGGTTCTGCCATGGGACCTGTAGTTCCCCTCTAGCTTAGAGGAGGCCCAAGTGCAGCCCTCCTCTATCTCCTGATCTCTCCTCTGCTCCTTCCGTGTCTCTGGTCTGCACCAGACTGTCTAACTCCTCCTCCAGACCAGAATGTATATAGGGAAGTTCCCCTTAAACCGGGTTTAGAGCTCCCCCTTCTGGCCTGGAGTCAGAAAGTGTTGCATGTAGATTTACCTGCCAAAGGGATCTCTCCTGACTCCAAGCATGGCATTACCCTCCCTGAGAGGAAGGCAGCACCACTTTGGGACCCGAACTCCTGGAGTGCCACATTACACCCACCCACCCCCTCCACCCCCATTACATCCAGTGCTCCCAGACTGGGAAAAGGAAACAGCACAGGTTAGGAAATGTGCAAAACATTTTGAAAAAGGCATTTAACAGGTTTAAGCAGGTTTAAACTTTTTCTTCCTTTATGGGAGGCACTTTTGGTTTAAACGTTGCAAACATATTTACAAAAGTACAACTGGTCTTATACCAGGGTGTCCTTGTTCATTAACAACAATACCAATGCGAGGGACCATTATAAACCCCCAAAGTAGGTCTTGGTCAGGCTACAAGGCATATATCATAACTGCGCATAGCGGCGTGTTCGGGCACGGATAAATTAAATAATCGACCTTTAGGGAATTTACTACCAGGAATCAAATTGATAGCACAATCACAATCCCTATGCGGAGGTAGAGCATCGGACTTGGGCTCTTCAAATACATCCTGATAATCAGACAAGAACTCTGGGACCTCAGAAGGGGTGGATGACGAAATCGACAAAAATGGAACATCACAATGTACCCCCTGACAACCCCAGCTGGATACTGACATGGAATTCCAATCCAATACTGGATTATGGGTTTGTAGCCATGGCAACCCCAACACGACCACATCATGCAGATTATGCAACACCAGAAAGCGAATAACTTCCTGATGTGCAGGAGCCATGCACATGGTCAGCTGGGCCCAGTATTGAGGTTTATTCTTGGCCAAAGGTGTAGCATCAATTCCTCTCAATGGAATAGGACACCGCAAAGGCTCCAAGAAAAACCCACAACGTTTAGCATAATCCAAATCCATCAGATTCAGGGCAGCGCCCGAATACACAAACGCCATGACAGAAAACGACGACAAAGAGCATATCAAGGTAATGGACAGAAGGAATTTGGACTGTACAGTACCAATGACGGCAGACCTAGCGGACCGCTTAGTGCGCTTAGGACAATCAGAAATAGCATGAGTGGAATCACCACAGTAGAAACACAGACCATTCAGACGTCTGTATTCCTGCCGTTCAACTCTAGTCATAGTCCTATCGCACTGCATAGGCTCAGGTTTAACCTCAGGCAGTACCGCCAAATGGTGCACAGATTTACACTCGCGCAAGCGTCGACCGATCTGAATGGCCAAAGACAAAGACTCATTCAAACCAGCAGGCATAGGAAATCCCACCATGACATCCTTAAGAGCCTCAGAGAGACCCTTTCTGAACAAAGCTGCCAGCGCAGATTCATTCCACTGAGTGAGTACTGACCATTTCCTAAATTTCCGACAATATACTTCTATATCATCCTGACCCTGGCACAAAGCCAGCAAATTTTTCTCAGCCTGATCCACGGAATTAGGCTCATCGTACAGCAATCCGAGCGCCAGGAAAAACGCATCGACACTACTCAATGCAGGGTCTCCTGGCGCAAGAGAAAATGCCCAGTCTTGAGGGTCGCCGCGCAAAAAAGAAATAATAATCAAAACCTGTTGAATAGGATTACCAGAAGAATGAGGTTTCAAGGCCAGAAATAGCTTACAATTATTTTTGAAACTTAGAAACTTAGTTCTATCTCCAAAAAACAAATCAGGAATAGGAATTCTTGGTTCTAACATAGATTTCTGATCAATAGTATCTTGAATTTTTTGTACATTTATAACGAGATTATCCATTGAAGAGCACAGACCCTGAATATCCATGTCCACACCTGTGTCCAGAATAACCCAAATGTCTAGGGGAAAAAAAAAAAAATGAACACAGAGCAGAAAAAAAAAAAAAAAATGATGTCAGAACTTTTTCTTTCCCTCTATTGAGAATCATTAGTTTGGCTCCTTGTACTGTTATGTTTGCTAATGACAGGTGTTATGAAGGCAATCCAGAAACACAGTGTGCTTAGCGATCAGAGCGCACACAGTGATCTGACAAATACCCAAAAATACAAGAACGAGCTCTGAGACGTGGAAAATCTGTAGACTGCACACCTGATCCTATCCTAAACACAACTAAAAGCGGCTGTGGATTGCGCCTAACAACTACCTAGGCAACTCGGCACAGCCTAAGAAACTAGCTAGCCTGAAGATAGAAAAATAGGCCTGACTTGCCCCAGAGAAATTCCCCAAAGGAAAAGGCAGCCCCCCACATATAATGACTGTGAGTAAGATGAAAAGACAAAACGTAGGGATGAAATAGATTCAGCAAAGTGGGGCCCGATATTCTAGGACAGAGCGAGGACAGTAAAGCGAACTTTGCAGTCTACAAAAAACCCTAAAGCAAAACCACGCAAAGGGGGCAAAAAAAACCCACCGTGCCGAACTAACGGCACGGCGGTACACCCTTTGCGTCTCAGAGCTTCCAGCAAAACAAAAGACAAGCTGGACAGAAAAAAAGCAACAAAAAAGCAAAAAGCACTTAGCTATACAGAGCAGCAGGTCACAGGAACAATCAGGAGAAGCTCAGATCCAACACTGAAACATTGACAAGGAGCAAGGATAGCAGCATCAGGCGGAGTTAAGTAACGAAGCAGTTAACGAGCTCACCAGAACACCTGAGGGAGGAAGCTCAGAAGCTGCAGTACCACTTGTGACCACAGGAGTGAATTCAGCCACAGAATTCACAACAGGAGAAGGAATGAATGCCGGCTTCAGCACCAAAAGCAGGAGACAGCGCTTAACTGTAGCACTATCTCCTGCACGGTCCATGTGGTCCTCAGTTGGCACACGGGCGGCACACGGCTGCCACACGTGTGCCACACTGATGTGCTACATGAGCACACGGACACATGGACACGGATAACTCCGGTACCGATTTCTCCAGTACCGAAATTATCTGGATGTGTGAAAGAGGCCTAAGGGCAATTAAATTGCACAAAATTTTTCACTTACTTGGTGTGCTGCCTCTATTTTTTGTCATATAAATATATTTTATTTGCATAAATAAGACAAAATTCTCATTTACTTTGCTAGTTACCTTTCTTCCCTCAAAAAAATAAAACAACCCAGATATTCCATGTAAAAACAACAGTTGTCTTGTAGAGAAAAGCACAGCTCCATGGAGAAGACTAAAAGTTATGGCTCTTAGAACATTATGGTGCTACAAACCATCCATCACAAAAGGAATTTGGTGGGTGTGTCTAATGATTCGGAGCCTCAAAGTTCAAAACATCCTACAATTTTGCAGTGTATTGTACAGTTTAACTTCCCTTTAAACGTTTATTCCCCAAATGGAAAGCACAGTATAACATAACATGCAGCCTAAACCCAATATGAAGTTTCTGTCACGCTGGTACCTCAGTGTCTTTTTTCACCTCCTTCTGCTCTTTTGTCATTCTAGTTTCACAGAGCTGTATAGGCAGTTCTATTCTTATCTGCTAAAACTACATTTCCCAGCAGCACCCTGCTTCTCCACAGTGCCTCAAGCCTCTCATACTGCTCTCCTGTTAGAGGTAGATGGATTTCAACATTGGCAATATTTATTTATAGGGAAGAGGTTACCATTGATAGTTTTGAATGTATTGCCTGTGACCATTGATTTACAAACTCCATACTTCATTGGGCATCTTCTGTGAATGGTAATTCTGCATGACTCATCCTCTAGGGCCTGGGGTACTCCGTACCGGGTCCGGTCGCAATTAAAGGGGTGGTCACGGTGGCAGCGACCCGGTCCGTGGCCCTGGGTGCCCAAGTAAAAGGGGAAAGGTCTTTAAAGGGTTTTAATAAAGTTTTGTGTTCGTGATGCCACCTGTGGTTTTCAGTCAGAGGGGACCGATGCTGCTTAGAGGGGTCCTCTTGGGCGATGTTACTCTAGCAAAGATGGTGACGCTTCCCACAGGTGAAGCAGGGTCCCCAGGGCACCCAGTGTGTTTGGCAGGGATGATGAATGCTGGAAAATAAATGGAGGATACAAGGTTGCAGTCTTTACCTGATTTACTGATGTTGTACAGCCTCAGTCCAGGGTACCGGCAACAGGTGTTGATGAAGTCAAGGCAGCTTCAAAACAAGAGGAAATCCCTTTGCCAGGTCAGTTTGAGAGCCTTCCACTTTGCGCTAATTACTGGTCCCTTGCTGCTTGTAGTGTCCTGACAAGGTCCTCGGTTACTCTCTGTCCTGGGAAAGTCCCTGCATGGTAGGCAACTTGAGCCGTCTCTTGGGGTCTCTATACATGGTGATTCCAGGCTCTGGACACTGCTACAGTATATCTCAGGTATTATGTGGCCAAGTCACTTTTAACTTCCTTCCGGTTCTGCCATGGGACCTGTAGTTCCCCTCTAGCTTAGAGGAGGCCCAAGTGCAGCCCTCCTCTATCTCCTGATCTCTCCTCTGCTCCTTCCGTGTCTCTGGTCTGCACCAGACTGTCTAACTCCTCCTCCAGACCAGAATGTATATAGGGAAGTTCCCCTTAAACCGGGTTTAGAGCTCCCCCTTCTGGCCTGGAGTCAGAAAGTGTTGCATGTAGATTTACCTGCCAAAGGGATCTCTCCTGACTCCAAGCATGGCATTACCCTCCCTGAGAGGAAGGCAGCACCACTTTGGGACCCGAACTCCTGGAGTGCCACATTACACCCACCCACCCCCTCCACCCCCATTACATCCAGTGCTCCCAGACTGGGAAAAGGAAACAGCACAGGTTAGGAAATGTGCAAAACATTTTGAAAAAGGCATTTAACAGGTTTAAGCAGGTTTAAACTTTTTCTTCCTTTATGGGAGGCACTTTTGGTTTAAACGTTGCAAACATATTTACAAAAGTACAACTGGTCTTATACCAGGGTGTCCTTGTTCATTAACAACAATACCAATGCGAGGGACCATTATAAACCCCCAAAGTAGGTCTTGGTCAGGCTACAAGGCATATATCCAGACCTGGTGTTCAGCCAAGCCAGACGGTTTTGCTTCAGGTCTGTGAACAAACAAGGCCCTATCCATGCTGGCAATGTGGGTAGAACCAAAAGTGCACCTTGAATATGCCAACTATTTACAGTGATAGTTTTTGGGCAATTCACCGTCCATTACCCTATTGTCCATTTTAAACTTGCAATAAGCATAAGCAAACATTTTTACACAGGTAACACCAATTATTGACAGTTTACTAGTCCCTGTAACAGGCTAGGATCTGACCTCTGGTACTACGGGTTGATATACGCAGCACAGGCACTGAGGGTGATCTGACCAGATTTACAAGGCTTGCTATCACTGGTGTTATGCGCTCTCTTATGGTTACGTTACTGGGGATTCTAGGTAGCGGAGGAGTACTTGATCTCCTAGGAGTACTGTTACTCAATGTGGGCGCAGCGCCCCAGGGTCCTGGTCATTGTAGTAATATGATTTTCCTCTAGGGGAGAGTGATATTATGTTTGGAGGCAAAGAAGGACAACTGAATCCAGGTATCACAAACATGCAGCACAGGTTCGCACTCCAGGCCACCAGGGGGAGCTCTGCTCCTTTTTATTAGGGCACTTTTCACACTTAGGTAAAACTGGTTGCCTGGGGAGGAAATTACTGAGTTGCTGGCTGAGCTTTGCTCAGGTAGTTGGTCCCTGACAGGGGTGGGATCCTGTCAGAGATCGAGACAGAAGGACACGGAGCTGTGCATGCCCTGAGAGCTGCAGCTTCTAGAAAAAGACACTGAAGGAGGACTGTATTGTAGAGAGGGTGAAGAAGTCGTGGCAAAAGAGTGGATATCAGAGGAAAACATCCCTACACAGGCTGCCTCATTCTCAGGCGCAGGATCCTAGTAGCCGGAACACCGAGGGAGCAACGATCCTTTATGCCGTGCTCCAGAGACTGGCAGGACAGCTAATTTCATGTTACCTGTCCGCCCCTACACCCAGGAGGCAAGGTGGCACCCCTTAAAAGCTGGGGCATGATAGAGTCCCTGTAAAACGCCTCAAGCCACAGGTCATACGGGTTAGTCCTATCCATCTGGGGACAGAGAGAGAGACATAACATCTACAACATCTGTGAGGACCTTATGAGAAGCTTAGCAGTACGGGACTACAACACCACGGCGCTAGAGGAAGGCTGCTGATTTCTACCTGGACAAGGGGACTCTGGATTTGCCTCCAAACCAGCCGGACTCTGCCTGCCCTGTGGTCTGGTGCTCTGGACTGTGGATGCTGAAACCTTCAGTAAAAGGTAAAGAGACTGCAACCTTGTATCCTCGTTCTTCACTGCGCCTCTCACCATCCACCACCTACACACCGGGAAGCCCTGGGGATACGCTTCTCCTGTGGGAAGGTATACCATCTAGCTGCCATAACATCACCCCAGCGGACCCCTTAGCAGCATCGGTCACCCTGACCGAATACCACAGGTGGCGTCACAAACATATCCCTTTAAAGACCTTTCACTTTTACACGGACGTCCCAGGGCCACGGACCGGGTCAGCCACCGTAACATCCCCCTGTCAACCGAAGGACCCGGTACCGAGTACCCCGCTGATCTGATGAGGCGATCCATGGGCACGATAGATTCACCGATAGCAGGGAGTGGATTATCTGGTTCCACTTTTTGTCTTGCCTGGGACAAGCTTCTCTCCACACACTCTTGTACTTTGCGGTATTTCTTTTTCTTCTCAGTATCCCAATCTGCATCTGGTGATGTTGCTTCTGGTGTGAGGACTCCCATTTCAAGATCAACAGGTAATTTGATAGATCTTCCTTTCATCAGATAGGCTGGAGGGCAGTTGGTGGAATTCACTGGGATGTGATTGTACAGATCTACAATGTCTGGCAACTTCTCTGGCCATAAGTTTCTCTCATCCAAAGGCAAGATTTGCAGCAGGTCGATTACCACTTGATTCATCTTTTCACACATGCCATTTGTTTGTGGGTGGTATGGTGTTGTCCTGATTTTTTTGCATCTGTACAGGTTGCAGAACTCCTGGAATACTTCCTCTTCAAAGGCTGGGCCTTGGTCGGTAAGTACCTTCTCAGGATAACCATGTGGTTGACAAAAGTGTTGTTCAAAGGCCTTGGCTACCGTCTTCGCTGTCTGGTCCTTGACAGGCACGAATACCAGGAATCTGGAGTAAAGATCCACAATGGTCAGAGCATAGACATAGCCTGACCGACTTGGAGTTAGCTTCACGTGGTCTAAGGCCACCAGTTCAAGTGGCTGTTTGGTGACTATGGGCTGTCACTATCCTTTCTGCGCAGGTTACATGGGCCACACTCTCAGCACCACTTTTCAATGGCTTTTCTCATGCCAATCCAGTGGAACCTTTCACGAAGTAGGACCTCCAACTTCTTCCATCCGAAGTGTCCTGCTCCATCGTGGTACGCTTCCAAGACCATTGGCTCATCTTGTCTCGGGACTACTACCTGCCAGACCAACTCATGAGTGCGTGGGTCGACATTCCTCCGGCACAGCTAACCGTTGTAGATAAACAGTTTGGCCTTCTCCTTCCAGAATTGCTGAGTCTCTTGTGAAGCATCTGGACCAGGTTGTGAATTGGCTCGCATCAGCAGATCTTTTACCAGACAGACTGTTGGGTCACTATCCTGCATCTCTGCCCATCAATGATGGGGCAATGAGTTCAGCGTGGCTTCTTGCTTGTTATTGCACTTGTTCCTCACATGATGTGAATACTGAGTCACCCCGGGGCGATAGAAAACTTAACTCAATCTCTTCAAGTGCTTCCAGATCTTCTCCCACTTCTTGTAAATGGGGCATCCTGGACAGCGCATGGACATTTGCGTTCTTGTGCCCTGCATGATACTTGATGGGGAATTCATAGATTGACAATCAGGCCATCCATCGCTGCTCCAATGCACTTAGTTTTGCAGTTTCCAGGTGGGTCAGCGGGTTGTTGTCCGAGAAAATGGTGAATCTTGCTGAGGCCGGGTTTTGTTTGAACCACTCCATTACCACCCAGACTATGGCAAGGAATTCCAGCTTGATGGAATTGTAGTTTTCGGGGTTCCTTTCAGTGGGACGAAGCTTCCTGCTGGCATAGGCAATTACTCTTTCCTTGCCCTTCTGCACCTGGGACAGCACTGCTCCCAATCCCACATTGCTGGTGTCTGTGTAGAGCCCAAATGATTGGTCATAATCAGGGTAGGCCAGTACTTCATCTCCCGTGAGAGCCAACTTCAACCGAGTGAAGTATCATTCCAGCCTGTCATTCCACTCAAACGGAGGACCCTTGCTCTTGGTCTTTTTGGATTGGCCCACTAACAGCTCTTGCAGGGGTGCAGCTATCTCAGTGAAGTCTTTAATGAACCTTCGGTAGTAGCCTAGCAACCCGAGGAATTGCCGGACTTCGTGGATGTTGCTGGGTTTCGGCCAGTCCCTGATCGCGGTGACCTTGTCAGGGTCTGGTGCCACACCTTCTGTACTTACCATATGTACTCCACTTTGGGCTTTAACAGGTGGCACTTGGATGGCTTTACCTTCAGGCCAAAGTTATACAGAGCTTCAAACACCTCGGCCAGGTGCTTCAGGTGGTCTTCATAAGTCTTGGAGAAGATGATGACATCATCCAGGTACAACAGGACAGTTTCAAAATTCTTGTGCCTGAGACAGCACTCCATCATCCTCTGGAATGTCCCTGGTGCTTTGCACAGTCCGAACAGCATGTAGTTGAATTCAGAGAGGCCTATCGTTGTTGTGAAGGTGATCATTTCCTTATCCGCCTCTGTCACGGGAACCTGCCAATACCCACTAGTGAGATCAAAGGTGGAGAAATAGTTAGCAGATTTTAACCCCTTAATCCTATATGACGTACTATCCAGTCGAGGTGACCTGGGACTGCATTCCCAGTGACTGAATAGTACGTCATAGTTGATCGGCCGTGCTCACGGGGGGAGCGCGGCCGATCGCCGCCGGGTGTCAGCTGATTATTACAGCTGACATCCGGCACTATGTGCCAGGAGCAGTCATTGACCGCTCTGGATGCATTAACCCCCGGAACACTGCGACCAAACATGATCGCAGCGTGCTGGCGGCATGGGGAAGCATCGCACAGGGATGGAGCTCCCTGTGTGCTTCCCTGAGACCCTCAGAACAACGCGATGTGATCACGTTGTTCAGAGGGTCTCCTATCTCCTCCTCCCTGCAGGCCCCGGATCCAAAATGGCCACGAGGCTCCGTCCGGGTCCTGCTAGGAGGTGGCTTGCAAGCGCCTGCTCAGAGCAGGCGCCAGCAAGCCTCCTGCAGTACCTGTCAGATCACTGCACTGCAAAGTGTCAGATCAGCGATCTGATAAAATATAGTGATGTCCCCCACTGGGGCAATGTTATAAAATAAAAAATATATATTTTACATGTGTAAAAAAAAAAAAAATTCCTAAATAAAGAAAAAAACCATTGTTCCAATAGATACATCTCTTTATCTAAATAAAAAAACAAACAATAAAAGTACATATATTTAGTATCGCCGCGTCCTTAACGACCCGATCTATAAAACTGCCCCACTGGTTAACCCCTTCAGTGAACACCGTAAAAAAAAAAAAAAAAAAAAAAACGAGGCAAAAAACAACGCTTTATTATCATACGGCAAGCAAAAAGTGGAATAACACGCGATCAAAGAGACGGATGTAAATAAACATGGTACTGCTGAAAACGTCATCTTGTCCCGCAAAAAATGATACATACATACAGCATCATCAGCGAAAAAATAAAAAAGTTATAGTCCTCAGAATAAAGTGATGCAAAAATAATTTTTTTTATATAAAATAGTTTTTATCGTATAAAGGCAACAAAACATAGAAAAATTGTATAAATGAGGTACCGCTGTAATCTTGCTCACCCAA
This sequence comes from Ranitomeya imitator, assembly GCF_032444005.1. Lineage (NCBI taxonomy): Eukaryota > Metazoa > Chordata > Amphibia > Anura > Dendrobatidae > Ranitomeya > Ranitomeya imitator. Next base: position 633,484,966 of record NC_091282.1, read on the forward strand.
AGAATAAAACTGCTTTATGAATTTTACCAAACATGGAACGGTATAAATGCCCACCCCCCCCCCCCCCCCAAAAAAAAAAGAAATTTATGAATAGCTGGTTTTTGATTATTCTGCCTCACAAAAATCGGAATAAAAAGTGATAAAAAATTGTCACATGCCAAAAAATGATACCAATAAAAACATCAACTCGTCTAGCAAAATTCAAGACCTCACATGACTCTGTGGACCAAAATATGGAAAAATTATAGCTCTCAAAATATGGAGACGCAAAAACTATTTTTTTGCAATAAAAAGCGTCTTTTAGTGTGTGACAGCTAGGGTTGAGCGACTTTTACTTTTATAGGATCGGGTCGGGTTTCACGAAACCCGACTTTCTCAAAAGTCGGGTCGAGTGAAATCGTCCCATCCTATAGAAAAGTCGGGGTCGGGGTCGGCCAAAACACGAAACCCAATGCAGTGCAATGGGATACTATGGTTCCCAGGGTCTGAAGGAGAGGAAACTCTCCTTCAGGCCCTGGGATCCATATTTAAGTGTAAAATAAAGAATTAAAATAAAAAATATTGCTATACTTACCCTCTGACGCACCCTGGTACTAACCGGCAGCCTTCCTTCCTTAGAATCAGCGCGTGAAAGACCTTTAGATGACGTCGCGGCTTGTGATTGGTCGCACGACCGCCCATGTGACCGCTCACGTGACCAATCACAAGCCGCGACGTCACCGAAGGTCCTTCAAGCGCTGATTCTTAGGAAGGAAGGCTGCCGGAAAGAAGCAGGGCGCGTCCGAGGGTGAGTATATTCCTATACTTGCGGTATCGGAATGCTCAACACTAGTTATAAACTGTAGTGAAACACTTGGGGGTTCAAAGTTCTCACAGCAAATCTAGATAAGTTCCTTGGGGGTCTAGTTTCTAATATGGGGTCACTTGTGGGAGGTCTCTACTGTTTAGGTACATCAGAGGCTCTGCAAACTCAATGTGATGCCTACAGACCATTCCATCTAAGTCTGCATTCCAAATGACGCTTCTTCCCCTCCGAGCTCTGCCATGCGCCCAAACGGTGGTTACCTGTTATGATAGGCAATTTAGTATCACAATGGACATGGAGGTCAGAGCACATACAGTGATCTGACAATAACCCAAAATAATAGAACGAGCTCTGAGACGTGGGAACTCTGCAGACCGCAATCCCTGATCCTCTCCAAACACAACTAGAGGCAGCCGTGGATTGCGCCTAACGCTCCCTATGCAACTCGGCACAGCCTGAGAAACTAACTAGCCTGAAGATAGAAAAAACAAGCCTACCTTGCCTCAGAGAAATACCCCAAAGGAAAAGGCAGCCCCCCACATATAATGACTGTGAGTAAGATGAAAAGACAAACGTAGGGATGAAATAGATTCAGCAAAGTGAGGCCCGATATTCTAGACAGAACGAGGATAGGAAAGATAACTTTGCGGTCTACACAAAACCCTAAAGAAAACCACGCAAAGGGGCAAAAAGACCCTCCGTACCGAACTAACGGCACGGAGGTACACCCTTTGCGTCCCAGAGCTTCCAGCAAAACAAAATGGACAAGCTGGACAGAAAAAATAGCAACAAATAGCAAAGAAGCACTTAGATATGCAGAGCAGCAGGCCACAGGAATGATCCAGAGAAACACAAGTCCAACACTGGAACATTGACAGGAAGCATGAATCAAAGCATTAGGTGGGGTTAAGTAGAGAAGCACCTAACGACCTCACCAGATCACCTGAGGGAGGAAACTCAGAAGCAGCAGTACCAGTTTCCTCCACAAACGGAAGCTCCCAGAGAGAATCAGCCGAAGTACCACTTGTGACCACAGGAGGGAGCTCTGCCACAGAATTCACAACAGTACCCCCCCCTTGAGGAGGGGTCACCGAACCCTCACCAGAGCCCCCAGGCCGACCAGGATGAGCCACATGAAAGGCACGAACAAGATCGGGAGCATGGACATCAGAGGCAAAAACCCAGGAATTATCCTCCTGAGCATAACCCTTCCATTTAACCAGATACTGGAGTTTCCGTCTTGAAACACGAGAATCCAAAATCTTCTCCACAATATACTCCAATTCCCCCTCCACCAAAACCGGGGCAGGAGGGTCAACAGATGGAACCATAGGTGCCACGTATCTCCGCAACAATGACCTATGGAAGACGTTATGTATGAAAAAAGAATCTGGGAGGGTCAGACGAAAAGACACAGGATTAATAACCTCAGAAATCCTATAAGGACCAATGAAACGAGGTTTAAACTTCGGAGAGGAAACCTTCATAGGAATATGACGAGAAGATAACCAAACCAGATCCCCAACACGAAGTCGGGGACCCACACGGCGTCTGCGATTAGCGAAACGTTGAGCCTTCTCCTGGGACAAGGTCAAATTGTCCACTACATGAGTCCAAATCTGCTGCAACCTGTCCACCACAGTATCCACACCAGGGCAGTCCGAAGACTCAACCTGTCCTGAAGAGAAACGAGGATGGAACCCAGAATTGCAGAAAAATGGCGAAACCAAGGTAGCCGAGCTGGCCCGATTTTTAAAGGCGAACTCAGCCAAAGGCAAAAAGGACACCCAGTCATCCTGATCGGCAGAAACAAAGCATCTCAGATAGGTTTCCAAGGTCTGATTGGTTCGTTCGGTCTGGCCATTAGTCTGAGGATGAAAAGCCGAGGAAAAAGACAAGTCAATGCCCATCCTACCACAAAAGGCTCGCCAAAACTTCGAAACAAACTGGGAACCTCTGTCAGAAACGATATTCTCTGGAATGCCATGCAAACGAACCACATGCTGGAAGAACAATGGCACCAAATCAGAGGAGGAAGGCAACTTGGACAAGGGTACCAGATGGACCATCTTAGAAAAGCGATCACAGACCACCCAAATGACTGACATCTTTTGAGAGACGGGAAGATCTGAAATAAAATCCATAGAGATATGTGTCCAAGGTCTCTTCGGGACCGGCAAGGGCAAAAGCAACCCACTGGCACGAGAACAGCAGGGCTTAGCCCGAGCACAAATCCCACAGGACTGCACAAAAGAACGCACATCCCGCGACAGAGATGGCCACCAAAAGGATCTAGCCACTAACTCTCTGGTACCAAAGATTCCAGGATGACCAGCCAACACCGAACAATGAACCTCAGAGATCACTTTATTTGTCCACCTATCCGGGACAAACAGTTTCTCCGTTGGACAACGATCAGGTTTATTAGCCTGAAATTTTTGCAGCACCCGCCGCAAATCAGGGGAGATGGCAGACACAATTACTCCTTCCTTGAGGATACCCGCCGGCTCAGATAAACCCGGAGAGTCGGGCACAAAACTCCTAGACAGAGCATCCGCCTTCACATTTTTAGAGCCCGGAAGGTACGAAATCACAAAGTCAAAACGGGCGAAAAACAGCGACCAACGAGCCTGTCTAGGATTCAAACGCTTAGCAGACTCGAGATAAGTCAGGTTCTTATGATCAGTCAATACCACCACGCGATGCTTAGCTCCTTCAAGCCAATGACGCCACTCCTCGAATGCCCACTTCATGGCCAGCAACTCTCGGTTGCCCACATCATAATTCCGCTCAGCAGGCGAAAACTTCCTGGAAAAAAAAGCGCATGGTTTCATCACTGAACAATCAGAACCTCTCTGCGACAAAACAGCCCCTGCTCCAATCTCAGAAGCATCAACCTCGACCTGGAACGGAAGAGAAACATCAGGTTGACACAACACAGGGGCAGAAGAAAAACGACGCTTCAACTCTTGAAAAGCTTCCACAGCAGCATAAGACCAATTGACCAAATCAGCACCCTTCTTGGTCAAATCGGTCAATGGTTTGGCAATACTAGAAAAATTGCAGATGAAGCGACGATAAAAATTAGCAAAGCCCAGGAACTTTTTCCGACTTTTCAGAGATGTCGGCTGAGTCCAATCATGGATGGCTTGGACCTTAACAGGATCCATCTCGATAGTAGAAGGGGAAAAGATGAACCCCAAAAATGAAACCTTCTGAACACCAAAGAGACACTTTGATCCCTTCACAAACAAAGAATTAGCACGCAGGACCTGAAAAACCGTTCTGACCTGTTTCACATGAGACTCCCAATCATCCGAGAAGATCAAAATGTCATCCAAGTACACAATCAGGAATTTATCCAGGTACTCTCGGAAGATGTCATGCATAAAGGACTGAAATACTGATGGAGCATTGGCAAGTCCGAATGGCATCACTAGATACTCAAAATGACCCTCGGGCGTATTAAATGCAGTTTTCCATTCATCGCCTCGCCTGATTCGCACCAGATTATACGCACCACGAAGATCAATCTTGGTGAACCAACTAGCCCCCTTAATCCGAGCAAACAAATCAGATAACAAAGGCAAGGGGTACTGAAATTTAACAGTGATCTTATTAAGAAGGCGATAATCTATACAAGGTCTCAGCGAACCATCCTTTTTGGCTACAAAAAAGAACCCTGCTCCTAATGGCGATGATGACGGGCGAATATGCCCCTTCTCCAGGGATTCCTTCACATAACTGCGCATAGCGGTGTGCTCAAGCACGGATAAATTAAACAGTCGACCTTTTGGGAATTTACCACCAGGAATCAAATTGATAGCACAATTACAATCCCTATGCGGAGGTAGGGCATCGGACTTGGGCTCATCAAATACATCCCGGTAATCAGACAAAAACTCTGGAACCTCAGAAGGGGTGGATGACGAAATTGACAAAAATGGAACATCACCATGTACCCCCTGACAACCCCAGCTGGACACCGGCATGGATTTCCAATCCAATACTGGATTATGGGCTTGTAGCCATGGCAACCCCAACACGACCACATCATGTAGATTATGCAACACCAGAAAGCGAATATCCTCCTGATGTGCAGGAGCCATGCACATGGTCAGCTGGGTCCAGTATTGAGGCTTATTCTTGGCCAAAGGCGTAGCATCAATACCTCTCAATGGAATAGGACACTGCAAGGGCTCCAAGAAAAACCCACAACGCTTAGCATATTCCAAGTCCATCAAATTCAGAGCAGCGCCTGAATCCAAAAACGCCATGACAGAATATGATGACAAAGAGCAGATCCAGGTAACGGACAGAAGAAATTTTGACTGTACCGTACCAATGGTGGCAGACCTAGCGAACCGCTTAGTGCGCTTAGGACAATCAGAGATAGCATGAGTGGAATCACCACAGTAGAAACACAGCCCATTCAGACGTCTGTGTTCTTGCCGTTCAACTCTGGTCAAAGTCCTATCGCACTGCATAGGCTCAGGTTTAAGCTCAGGTAATACCGCCAAATGGTGCACAGATTTACGCTGACGCAAGCGTCGACCGATCTGAATAGCCAAAGACATAGACTCATTCAAACCAGCAGGCATAGGAAATCCCACCATGACATCCTTAAGGGCTTCAGAGAGACCCTTTCTGAACATAGCTGCCAGCGCAGATTCATTCCATTGAGTGAGCACTGACCATTTTCTAAATTTCTGGCAATATACCTCTATCTCATCCTGACCCTGACAAAGAGCCAGCAAATTCTTTTCTGCCTGATCCACTGAATTAGGCTCATCGTACAGCAATCCGAGCGCCAGGAAAAACGCATTGATATTACTTAATGCAGGATCTCCTGGCGCAAGAGAAAATGCCCAGTCCTGAGGGTCGCCGCGCAAAAAAGAAATAATAATCAAAACCTGTTGAACTGGATCACCAGAGGAACGAGGTTTCAAGGCCAGAAATAACTTACAATTATTTTTGAAACTCAGAAACTTAGTTCTATCTCCAAAAAACAAATCAGGAATAGGAATTCTTGGTTCTAACATAGATTTCTGATCAATTGTGTCTTGAATCTTTTGTACTCTTGCCGAGAGCTGATCCACAAATGAAGACAGACTTCTAATGTCCATCGCTACACCTGTGTACTGAACCACCCAAATGTCTAGCGGAAAAAAAAGACAAAACACAAAGCCAAGAAAAAAAAATGGTCTCAGAACTTCTTTTTTCCCTCTATTGAGAATCATTAGTACTTTTGGCTTCCTGTACTGTTATGATAGGCAATTCAGTATCACAATGGACATGGAGGTCAGAGCACATACAGTGATCTGACAATAACCCAAAATAATAGAACGAGCTCTGAAACGTGGGAACTCTGCAGACCGCAATCCCTGATCCTCTCCAAACACAACTAGAGGCAGCCGTGGATTGTGCCTAACGCTCCCTGTGCAACTCGGCACAGCCTGAGAAACTAACTAGCCTGAAGATAGAAAAAACAAGCCTACCTTGCCTCAGAGAAATACCCCAAAGGAAAAGGCAGCCCCCCACATATAATGACTGTGAGTAAGATGAAAAGACAAACGTAGGGATGAAATAGATTCAGCAAAGTGAGGCCCGATATTCTAGACAGAACGAGGATAGGAAAGATAACTTTGCGGTCTACACAAAACCCTAAAGAAAACCACGCAAAGGGGCAAAAAGACCCTCCGTACCGAACTAACGGCATGGAGGTACACCCTTTGCGTCCCAGAGCTTCCAGCAAAACAAAATGGACAAGCTGGACAGAAAAAATAGCAACAAATAGCAAAGAAGCACTTAGCTATGCAGAGCAGCAGGCCACAGGAATGATCCAGAGAAACACAAGTCCAACACTGGAACATTGACAGGAAGCATGAATCAAAGCATTAGGTGGGGTTAAGTAGAGAAGCACCTAACGACCTCACCAGATCACCTGAGGGAGGAAACTCAGAAGCAGCAGTACCAGTTTCCTCCACAAACGGAAGCTCCCAGAGAGAATCAGCCGAAGTACCACTTATGACCACAGGAGGGAGCTCTGCCACAGAATTCACAACAGTTACCCCCCACATATGGGGTATCAGCGTACTCAAGACAAATTGGACAACAACTTTTGAGGTCCAATGTCTCCTGCTACTCTTGGGAAAATACAAAACTGGGTGCTAAAAATTAATTTTTGTGGAAAAAAAAGAATTTTTATTTTCACGGTTCTGCGTTATAAACTATAGTGAAACACTTGGAGGTTCAAAGTTCTCACAACACATCTAGATAAGTTCCTTAGGGGGTCTTCCTTACAAAATGGTGTCACTTGTGGGGGGTTTCAATGTTTAGGCACATCAGCAACATTCCAACGCGACATGGCGTACCATCTCAATTCCAGCCAATTTTGCATTGAAAAGTCAAATGGCGCTTCTTCCCTTCCGATCTCTGCCATGCGCCCAAACAGTGGTTTATCTCCACATATGGCATATCAGCGTACTCATGACAAATTGCACAACAACTTTTGGTGTCCAATTTCTTCTGTGACCCTTGGGAAAATAAAACATTGGGGGAGAAATATCATTTTTGTGAAGAAATATGATTTTTTATTTTTACGGCTCTGCCTTATAAACTTCTGTGAAGTACTCAGTGGGTCAAAGTGCTCACCACACATCTAGATAAGTTCCTTAAGAAGGTCTGTTTTCCAAAATGGTGTCACTTGTGGGAAGTTTTAATGTTTAGGCACATCAGGGGCTCTCCAAACGCGACATGGCGTCCTATCTCAATTCCAGTTAATTTTGCATTGAAGTGTCAAACGGTGCTCCTCCCTTCCGAGCTCTGCCATGCTCCCAAACAGTGATTTACCCCCACATATGGGGTATCAGCGTACTCAGGACAAATTGTTCAACAAATTTGGTGTCCAATTTCTCCTGTTACCCTTGGTAAAATAAAACAAATTGGAGCTGAAGTTAATTTTTTGTGAAAAAAATTAAATATTCATTTTTTTAAACATTCCAAAAATTCCTGTGAAACACCTGAAGGGTTATTAAACTTCTTGAATGTGGTTTTGAGCACCTTGGGTGCTGTTTTTAGAATGATGTCATGCTTGGGTATTTTCTGTCATATAGACAACCCAAAGTGACTTCAAATGGTGTTGTAAAAATGAGAAATTGCTGGTCAACTTTTAACCCTTAGGCTAGGTTCACATTGCGCTAGGGGAGTCAATCTAATGGACGCATTTTTAAGTAGTGAAAACGCAATGTAACGGACATTGTAACATACCCATAGACTTGCATTGTCTGACACATCGTGACGCATACCTAAATTGGCATGCGTTTGCCACATTACGTTTTTTTATGACAGACCTTCGAACACGGCTTGCAGCATTTTCGGATCCGGTCAAGCTAACGCAAGACTAACGGAAGCGTCAATTCTGCCATTGAAGGCTATTGCCAACGCAGCCAGACACAAATCATGCAAAATTTCCAAATAAAACCATACGTTTGAATTGCGTTAATGAGGGTGGTCCATGTGGTCATGTGACAGGAAATATGATTTCAGCCATTTTTAGAAGGAGGGACACTACAACACATTGTCAACACGCCTGCAGCACAGTGTGAGTGTCTTGCAAGCGATCAGAGGCAATGTAAGTACAATTCTATGTATTATTATATTATATATCTCTGTATACATCATGTGAGTGTGTAGTGCACGTTGGATGTGTGCGTACTAAAAATGTATTGTTTTGTTTGCACACAGATAATAATAATAATAATCTTTATTTTTATATAGCGCTAACATATTCCGCAGCGCTTTACATTTTGCACACATCATCATCACTGTCCCCAATGGGGCTCACAATCTAAATTCCCTATCAGTATGTCTTTGGAATGTGGGAGGAAACCGGAGAGCCCGGAGGAAACCCACGCAAACACGGAGAGAACATACAAACTCTTTGCAGATGTTGTCCTTAGTGGGGCTTGAACCCAGGACTCCAGCGCTGCAAGGCTGTAGTGCTAACCACTGCGCCACCGTGCCGCCCAGATGTCGGATAGTGAGGGAAGCAGCAGCAGCAGTAGTGTGTCTGCGGTATTCTCCTCCCAATAGGTAGGCTTTCACTTTAAAAAGCCACAATAATGTGTATTGAGGTAAGCACGTGCAATCATGTTTTTATTGCAAATAGGAGTCTTCGGAGCCCGAACCTGCTAGCCCCCCCCCCCCAAGAAACAGGCAAAAGTGACAAAGGTACATGCCACACATTTTGTGTTTTTCACCCATAAATTTATTGATACAAGAATTGTAATTTTTTTTTTTTACTACACCATAGGTTGTTGAACAAGGAGGAGACAAGAAAAAAAAACAGCCTGGCCGCCTGTCATCGGCACACCTACCAGCGGTAAATATCACGCTATTAGGGTATGTGCACACGCCCGGATTTTTAGCATTTTTTTGCGGAATTTCGCCATAAAAACGCTATAAATCCGCTAAAAAAATGCTAACATTATGCATCCTATCATTTAGAATACATTCCGCATTTTTTGTGCATATGTTAGCGTTTTTTTCCGCAAAAAAAAACACATACCGCAAAAAATCCGGACATGCTCTATCTTTTTGCGGATTTTCTGTGGATTTCCTATCAAAATGGACATTCCGGAAAAATCCGCACAAATTCCGCAAAAAATCCACGCAAGAAACGCGTCAAAAACGTGCAAATTCCGTGAGAAATCCGCGCGAAAAAAGCACGCGGATTTCTGGCAGAATTCTCCGGATTTTGTCAGGAAAAAATCCGGACGTGTGCACATACCCTCAATGTTCCTTTTTGACCCAAAAAAACAAAAAAGTTTCGCTTTTTTTTGTATTAAAAAATCTAACCTACTAATTAAACATAGTACAAGAAATAAATATCTAAACAACGTGTAAAACCCTGGTTAAAAAACTACTTACATATCACAACATAAACAAAACCCAACAAGGACAAGCAACCAAAACAAACATTGCAAAATCATTTATGAAAAGTTAAAAGTGTTTTAAAAAAGGGAAAAATGTAGGATAAAATGAATAGTAAAATATATTTTCCGATGAGATAATATTTCTATACAACCCAAAATGAACGTATACATTGTAATATTACGTTTTGTGCTTATTTACATAGTCCAAGCAGCCCGCCCCCCAAAAAAGGAACATTGTGGTTGACGAAGAGCCCTTGGACATACAGAACGAGACGCTGATCACTCTAGTGGAAGCCAATCCATCCATATGGGACCAAAGTGACAGCTCCCACCACGATACAGTGAAAAACAGGAAGTTGTGGGGTAAAATCATATGCCATTTTGACCCACGATATATGGAGAAGTCGGCATCCTCTAAGAAAATAAATATTATTGAAGTTAACTTGCAAAATGTAAAGATTGCAAGCTGTCAAAAAAATTTTATAATTGTTTTTTTTTTACTTTAAAGCCGATGCTGTCCATACCCATTGGAGATCTATTAGTGATCGCTTTGTATGGGACTTCCACAACAGCCAAAACACACCCAGTGGATCTGGTGGCAAACGGGTCACCCCTTATGTGCATTATGAGCAATTGCTCTTTCTACAAAAAACTTTGTCACAGCGCTCGTAAGTAAAAATATTTAGGTGTGAGAGACAAAATAGTATAAATTAAAATATTAAAATAAAAAAATAATTTTTTTTGTGTGTTATAGAACGATATGCAGTACCGCTGCGCCTAGAGAAGCAAAGGAACCGGACCCATCTCCACTGGAACCAAGCCAGCAGATGGGCGCTGAAGATGTGTCTGGCATGAGCGAGCCACGATCTGTGGAGAGAAGTACTATGGCTTCTGTTGTCAGTGCCCGTTTGCAAGCACAGCGCGGACGCAAGCGAGCATCCCAAAAAGATGAAGCTGATGCCATTATTGTAGATGGATTCCAACGGGTAGAGGATCTGTGTCGCAGTGAACACAGAGACCTGAGGCGGGAAATTACGGACTTGCAATCCCGTGAGTCTGTATATGCAGCCAATGAGTGGAAGCTCCTGCTTTTGTCCTATGTGCCTGTAGTTCAAAATATCCCGGCACACAGAAACATTATGTTTAGGCAAAGACTTAATGACGTAGTTGAGGAATTTTTGGGCCCCCAGGAACCCACTTCCTCGAGAACAAGATGCATGGACATGCCGGCCTACAACCCACAATACAGAGGCCGGGGTGAACCGAGCATGAACAGCAGAGGCAATGTAGCAGTCCATCGTACAGTTGGGCAGACAATACGCCCGCGCAATATCACAGTCTATATGTAGTGTTCACTGTCACCAACCTGTTGCAATTACAGCGTTTACATTTTTTGTGTTTAATTTCAGTTCACCAAAGTTTTTTGTGTATGTTTTTGTTCATCCCTATGGGATATCATATGTTAAAATGTCTACCAACACTGAGGTTGGAATATTTTCTCTGATTTATAGTAAACTGTTACTTTAAAATTTCATATTCTTGTATGACTTGAACTTTTTACACTAGCCCCTTCCCGACCCATGACGCCACGTAGGCGTCATGAAAGTCGGTGCCAATCCGACCCATGACGCCTATGTGGCGTCATGGAAAGATCGCGTCCCTGCAGATCGAGTGAAAGGGTTAACTCCCATTTCACCCGATCTGCAGGGACAGGGGGAGTGGTAGTTTAGCCCAGGGGGGGTGGCTTCACCCCCTCGTGGCTACGATCGCTCTGATTGGCTGTTGAAAGTGAAACTGCCAATCAGAGCGATTTGTAATATTTCACCTATTATAACGGGTGAAATATTACAATCCAGCCATGGCCGATGCTGAAATATCATCGGCCATGGCTGGAAATACTAATGTGCCCCCACCCCACCCCACCGATTGCCCCCCCAGCCCTCCGATCTGGCCGGTACACTGCTCCGGCTCCCCTCCGTCCAGTGCTCCGCTCCCACCCGTGCTCTTGTCCGCTCCCCCCGTGCTCCAATCACCCCCCCGTGCTCCAATCACCCCCCCTGCACTCCGATCCACCCCCCCCGGTGCTCCGTTCCACCCCCCGTGCTCCGTTCCAGCCCCCCCGTGCTCCGTTCCACGCCCCCCGTGCTCCGTTCCACCCCTCCTGCGCTCCGATTCCCCCCCCCGTGCTCCGATCCCCCCCCCCCGTGGTCCCCCCCCACCCCATCATACTTACCGATCCAGCCGGGGTCCCGTCCGTCTTCTCCCTGGGCGCCGCCATCTTCCAAAATGGCGGGCACATGCGCAGTGCGCCCGCCGAATCTGCCAGCCGGCAGATTCGTTCCAGAGTGCATTTTGATCACTGAGATAGATTATATCTCAGTGATCAAAATAAAAAAAATAATAAATGACCCCCCCCCCCTTTGTCACCCCCATAGGTAGGGACAATAAAAAAATAAAGAAATTTTTTTTTTCCACTAATGTTAGAATAGGGTTAGGGTTAGGGGTAGGGTTAGGGTTAGGGGTAGGGTTAGGGGTAGGGTTAGGGGTAGGGTTAGGGTTAGGGGTAGGGTTAGGGGTAGGGTTAGGGTTAGGGGTAGGGGTAGGGGTAGGGTTAGGGGTAGGGTTAGGGGTAGGGGTAGGGGTAGGGGTAGGGTTAGGGTTAGGGGTAGGGTTAGGGTTTCGGTATGTGCACACGTATTCTGGTCCTCTGCGGATTTTTCCGCTGTGGATTTGATAAATCCGCAGTGCTAAACCGCTGTGGATTTATGGCGGATTTACCGCGGTTTTTCTGCGCATTTCACTGCGGTTTTACAACTGCGATTTTCTATTTGAGCAGTTGTAAAACCGCTGCGGAATCCGCACAAAGAAGTGACATGCTGCGGAATGTAAACCGCTGCATTTCCGTGCAGTTTTTCCGCAGCATGGGCACAGCGATTTTTGTTTCCCGTAGGTTTACATTGAACTGTAAACTCATGGGAAACTGCTGCGGATCTGCAGCGTTTTCCGCAGCGTGTGCACATACCTTTAGAATTAGGCTATGTGCACACGGTGCGGATTGGCCGCTGCGGATTCGCAGCAGTGTTCCATCAGGTTTACAGTACCATGTAAACATATGAAAAACCAAATCTGCTGTGCCCATGGTGCGGAAAATACCGCGCGGAAACGCTGCGTTGTATTTTCCGCAGCATGTCAATTCTTTGTGCGGATTCCGCAGCGTTTTACACCTGTTCCTCAATCGGAATCCGCAGGTGAAATCCGCACAAAAAACACTGGAAACGCAGTGCCTTTTACCCGCCGATTTTTCAAAAATGGTGCGGAAATATCTCACACGAATCCGCAACGTGGGCACATAGCCTTAGGGTTAGGGTTGGAATTAGGGTTGTGGTTAGGGTTGTGATTAGGGTTATGGCTACAGTTGGGATTAGGGTTAGGGGTGTGTTGGGGTTCGTGTTGGAGGTAGAATTGAGGGGTTACCACTGTTTAGGCACATCAGGGGTCTCCAAACGCAACATGGCGCCACCATTGATTCCAGCCAATCTCGTATTCAAAAAGTCAAATGGTGCTCCCTCACTTCCGAGCCCTGACGTGTGCCCAAACAGTGGTTTACCCCCACATATGGGGTATCCTTGTACTCAGAACAAACTGTGCAACAATTACTGGGGTCCAATTTCTCCTGTTACCCTTGTGAATCAAAAAAAATGCTTGCTAAAACATAATTTTTGAGGAAAGAAAAATGATTTTTTATTTTCACGGCTCTGCGTTGTAAACGTCTGTGAAGCACTTGGGGGTTCAAAGTGCTCACCACATATCTAGATAAGTTCCTTGGGGGGTCTAGTTTCTAAAATGGGGTCACTTGTGGGGGTTTCTACTGTTTAGGCACACCAGGGGCTCTGCAAACGCAACGTGACACCCGCAGACCATTCCATCAAAGTCTGCATTTCAAAAGTCACTACTTCCCTTCTGAGCCCCGACGTGTGCCCAAACAGTGGTTTACCCCCACTCATGGGGTATCAGCGTACTCAGGAGAAACTGGACAACAACTTTTGGGGTCCAATTTCTCCTGTAACCCTTAGGAAAATAAAAAATTCTGGGCTAAATAATTATTTTTGAGGAAAGAAAACGTATTTATTATTTTCACGGCTCTGCATTATAAACTTCTATGAAGCACTTGGGGGTTCAAAGTGCTCACCACACATCTAGATAAGTTCCTTTCGGGGTCTAGTTTCCAAAATGGGATCACTTGTGGGGGGTTTCTACTGTTTAGGCACATCAGGGGCTCTGCAAACGCAACGTGACGCCCGCAGAGCATTCCATCAAAGTCTGCATTTCAAAACGTCACTACTTCAATTCCAAGCCCCGGCATGTGCCCAAACAGTAGTTTACCCCCACATATGGGGTATCACCGTACTCAGGAGAAACTGGACAACAAATATTGGGGTCAAATTTCTCCTGTTACCCTTGGGAAAATTTAAAAATTCTGGGCTAAATAATTATTTTTGAGGAAAGAAAACGTATTTATTATTTTCACGGCTCTGCATTATAAACTTCTATGAAGCGCTTGGGGGTTCAAAGTGCTCACCACACATCTAGATAAGTTCCTTTCGGGGTCTAGTTTCCAAAATGCGGTCACTTGTGGGGGTTTCTACTGTTAAGCCACATCAGGGGCTCTGCAAACGCAACGTGACGCCCACAGAGCATTCCATCAAAGTCTGCATTTCAAAACGTCACTACTTCACTTCCGAGCCTCGGCATGTGCCCAAACAGTGGTTTACCCCCACATATGGGGTATCAGCGTACTCAGGAGAAACTGGACAACAACTTTTGGGGTCCAATTTCTTCTGTAACCCTTGGGAAAATAAAAAATTCTGGGCTAAATTATTATTTTTGAGGAAAGAAAACGTATTTATTATTTTCACGGCTCTGCATTATAAACTTCTATGAAGCACTTGGGGGTTCAAAGTGCTCACCACACATCTAGATAAGTTCCTTTGGGGGTCTAGTTTCCAAAATGGGGTCACTTGTGGGGGGTTTCTACTGTTAAGCCACATCAGGGGCTCTGCAAACGCAACGTGACGCCCACAGAGCATTCCATCAAAGTCTGCATTTCAAAACGTCACTACTTCACTTCCGAGCCCCGGCATGTGCCCAAACAGTGATTTACCCCCACATATGGGGTATCAGCGTACTCAGGAGAAACTGGACAACAACTTTTGGGGTCAAATTTCTCCTGTTACCCTTGGGAAAATAAAAAATTGCAGGCTAAAAGATCCTTTTTGAGAAAATATTTTTTTTTTTTTATTTTCATGGCTCTGCGTTATAAACTTCTGTGAAGCACTTGGGGGTTCAAAGTCCTCACCACACATCTAGATTAGTTCCTTTGGGTGTCTAGTTTCCAAAATGGTGTCATTTCTGGGGGTTCTCCAATGTTTAGGCACACAGGCGCTCTCCAAACGTGACATGGTGTCCGCTAATGATTGGAGCTAATTTTCCATTTAAAAAGCCAAATGGCGTGCCATCCCTTCCGAGCCCTGCCGTGCGCCCAAACAGTGGTTTACCCCCACATATGGGGTATCAGCGTACTCAGGACAAACTGGAAAACAATATTTGGGGTCCAATTTCTCCTATTATCCTTGGCAAAATAGGAAATTCCAGGCTAAAAAATCATTTTTGAGGAAAGAAAAATTATTTTTTATTTTCATGGCTCTGCGTTATAAACTTCTGTGAAGCACCTGGGGGTTTAAAGTGCTCAATATGCATCTAGATAAGTTCCTTGGGGGGTCTAGTTTCCAAAATGGGGTCACTTGTGGGGGAGCTCTAATGTTTAGGCACACAGGGGCTCTCCAAACGCGACATGGTGTCCGCTAACAATTGGAGCTAATTTTCCATTCAAAAAGTCAAATGGCGCGCCTTCCCTTCCGAGCCCTGCCGAGTGCCCAAACAGTGGTTTACCCCCACATATGAGGTATCGACGTACTCGGGAGAAATTGCCCAACAAATTTTATGATCCATTTTATCCTACTGCCCATGTGAAAATGAAAAAATTGAAGCGAAAAGAATTTTTTTGTGAAAAAAAAGTACTTTTTCATTTTTACAGATCAATTTGTGAAGCACCTGAGGGTTTAAAGTGCTCACTAGGCATCTAAATAAGTTCCTTGGGGGGTCTAGTTTCCAAAATGGGGTCACTTGTGGGGGAGCGCCAATGTTTAGGCACACAGGAGCTATCCAAACGCGACATGGTGTCCGCTAACGATGGAAATAATTTTTCATTCAAAAAGTCAAATGGCGCTCCTTCCCTTCCGAGCCTTACCATGTGCCCAAACAGTGGTTTACCCCCACATGTGAGGTATTGGTGTACTCAGGAGAAATTGCCCAACACATTTTAGGATCCATTTTATCCTGTTGCCCATGTGAAAATGAAAAAATTGAGGCTAAAAGAATTTTTTTGTGAAAAAAAAGTACTTTTTCATTTTTACGGATCAATTTGTGAAGCACCTGGGGGTTCAAAGTGCTCACTATGCATCTAGATAAGTTCCTTGGGGCGTCTAGTTTCCAAAATGGGGTCACTTGTGGGGGAGCTCCAATTTTTAGGCACACGGGGGCTCTCCAAACGTGACATGGTGTCCGCTAAAGAGTGGAGCCAATTTTTGATTCAAAAAGTCAAATGGCGCTCCTTCCCTTCCAAGCCCTGCCGTGCGCCCAAACAGTGGTTTATCCCCACATATGAGGTATCAGCGTACTCAGGACAAATTGGACAACAACTTTCGTGGTTCAGTTTCTCCTTTTACCATTGGGAAAATAAAAAAATTGTTGCTAAAAGATAATTTTTGTGACTAAAAAGTTAAATGTTCATTTTTTCCTTCCATGTTGCTTCTGCTGCTGTGAAGCACCTGAAGGGTTAATAAACTTCTTGAATGTGGTTTTGAGTACCTTGAGGGGTGCAGTTTTTAGAATGGTGTCACTTTTGGGTATTTTCTGCCATATAGACCCCTCAAACTGACTTCAAATGTGAGGTGGTCCCTAAAAAAAATGGTTTTGTAAATTTCGTTGTAAAAATGACAAATCGCTGGTCAAATTTTAACCCTTATAACTTCCTAACAAAAAAAAATTTTGTTTCCAAAATTGTGCTGATGTAAAGTAAACATGTGGGAAATGTTATTTATTAACTATTTTGTGTCACATATCTCTCTGGTTTAACAGAATAAAAATTCAAAATGTGAAAATTGCGAAATTTTCAAAATTTTCGCCAAATTTCCGTTTTTATCACAAATAAATGCAGAATTTATTGACCTAAATTTACCACTAACATGAAGCCCAATATGTCACGAAAAAACAATCTCAGAACCGCTAGGATCCGTTGAAGCGTTCCTGAGTTATTACCTCATAAAGGGACACTGGTCAGAATTGCAAAAAACGGCAAGGTCTTTAAGGTCAAAATAGGCTGGGTCATGAAGGGGCTAGATAAGGTTATGGAAACTCAAACAAACAAAAATTGCCCCACACATTTCACCAATAACATCAGTCTTCAACATTTTCACACGTGTATGTCTTGCCATGGAACAAGGCCTTCATGTGTGAAATAATTAGCAAATTGATCACGAATCCTCATAATTTCAACTGTAGACCAAACAGCAGTCGAATCTATGCTGATGAGGTTCGAATCACAGTCATCGGGGTCAACCACCTGGGGTTCATGTCTGGAAACAAAATTGTGCAGACAGATGCATGCCTTCACTACACGGTCCATATTTTCAGGTTGCAGTTGCATGCAAGTTAGTAATATACGCCATTTCAAGGTCAAAATACCAAAGGTACACTCCACATAACGTCTTGCCCGGCTCAAGCGCTAATTAAAAATGCGTCTTGTGGAGTTTAGAGTATGGCTTGAGTACGGCTTTAGGAGATTTTGTCCGAGTTGGAACGCCTCATCCCCAACTAAAACATAGGGCAAACTTGGGCCTTCGGTCCCCGGAAGAGGGCGTGCTGATGGTACGTTGAATTTGTTGCTGTACAAACATCTCCCCATGTTGGAGTCTCTGAAGACTCTGGAATCGTTCGCACCAATATTCACAGCAACAAAACGGTATCTAGCATCCGCAATAGCCATCAATACAATAGAAAAGTATTTTTTTCTAGCTATGTTATAGGGATCCACTATGCGCTGGTTTCTGAATACGAATGTGCTTGCCGTCCACAGCACCAATGCAATTGGGGAAATTAGCCACATCCTCAAAATGTTGGGAAATTGCTAGCCACATTTCTGTTGTCGGGGTTGGTAGTACAAGTGGTTGCAAGTTGTTCCAAATGGCATCACAAGTTTCACGAACCAGTTGGCAAATGGTTGACTTCCCAAGTCTAAATTGATAATGCAGTGATGCAAATGATTCTCCGGTAGCCAGATATCTGTCGGCAATCACAAAGGAAAAAAAAATATATATTGTTAGGATTTTAACCCCTTCATGACCGGGGGATTTTTCGTTTTTCCGTGTTCGTTTTTCGCTCCCCTCCTTCCCAGAGCCATAACTTTTTTATTTTTCTGTCAATTTGGCCATGTGAGGGCTTATTTTTTGCGGGACGAGTTGTACTTTTGAACGACATCATTGGTTTTAGCATGTCGTGTACTAGAAAATGGGAAAAAAATTCCAAGTGCGGTGAAATTGCAAAAAAAGTGCAATCCCACATTGGTTTTTTGTTTGGCTTTTTTGCTAGGTTCACTAAATGCTAAAAATGACCTGCCATTATGATTCTCCAGGTCATTACGAGTTCATAGACACCAAACATGACTAGGTTATTTTTTATCTAAGTGGTGAAAAAAAATTCCAAACTTTGCTAAAAAAAAAAAAAAATTGCGCCATTTTCCGATACTCGTAGCGTCTCCATTTTTCGTGATCTGGGGTGGGTTGAGGGCTTATTTTTTGCGTGCCGAGATGACGTTTTTAATGATAGCATTTTGGTGCAGATACGTTCTTTTGATCGCCCGTTATTGCATTTTAATGCAATGTCGCGGCGACCAAAAAAACGTAATTCTGGCGTTTCAAGTTTTTTTCCCGCTACGCTGTTTAGCGATCAGGTTAATACTTTTTTTTATTTGATAGATCGGGCAATTCTGAGCGCGGCGATACCAAATATGCGTAGATTTGATATTTTTTTTATTGATTTATTTTGATTGGGGCGAAAGGGGGGTGATTTAAACTTTTATGTTTTTTTTATTTTTTTCACATTTTTTTAAACTTTTTTTTTTAACTTTTGCCATGCTTCAATAGCCTCCATGGGAGGCTAGAAGCAGGCACAGCACGATCGGCTCTGCTACATAGCAGCGATCTGCTGATCGCTGCTATGTAGCAGAATTGCACGTGTGCTGTGAGCGCCGACCATAGGGTGGCGCTCACAGCGACGGGCAATCAGTAACCATAGAGGTCTCAAGGACCTCTATGGCTACAATGGAGACGCATCGCCGACCCCCGGACATGTGACGGGGGTCGGCGATGACGTCATTTCCGGCCGCCCGGCCGGAAGCGGTAGTTAAATGCCGCTGTCTGCGTTTGACAGCGGCATTTAACTAGTTAATAGGTGCGGGCAGATCGCGATTCTGCCCGCGCCTATTACGGGCACATGTCAGCTGTTCAAAACAGCTGACATGTCCCGGCTTTGGTGCGGGCTCACCGCGGAGCCCTGCATCAAAGCAGGGGAGCCGGCATCGGACGGTATAGTACGTCCGATGCCGGTAAGGGGTTAAAGGACAACTAACAAAAAGGCTAGTTAAAATGGAATGCTACAATTGACTAAATTGCCAATCTTGCCTAGCGCAGGCGTGTACTATGGAGGACAGAGAATGAACTTCAATCCAATATTGCAGCCAGCATGCAGCCAGTGGGTAAGGAAATGGTGAATCAAACACCCGAAAACCCCGCCCCTATGGCTGAAGATTGTTTCCTCCAAATTCAGGTGAAAGAGTCCCTTTAACATTACATTTTTTACTATTGATGCCGCATAGGCAGCGTCAATAGTAAAAAGTTGGGGACACACAGGGTTAATAGCGGCGGTAACGGAGTGCGTTACCCACGGCATAACGCGGTCCATTACCGCCGGCATTAACCCTGTGCTAGCGGTGACCGGAGGGGAGTATGCGGGCGACAGGCACTGACTGCAGGGAGTAAGGAGCCGCCATTTTCTTTCGGACTGTGCCCGTCACTGATTGGTCGCGGCAGCCATGACAGGCAGCTGGCGAGACCAATCAGCGAATGAATAACTGTGACAGAAGGACAGACAGAAAGACGGAAGTGACCCTTAGACAATTATATAGTAGATTTATAAGCCAAAACCAGGAGTGGAACAATTAGAGGAAAAGTATAATATAAACATATGCACCACTTCTGTAAAATACTGATGTAAAATACTGACCAAATACTGATAGTGTGACGGCAGCCTAAGAGTGGAGGAGAACCTCAGCAGATGACCGTGCTGTTACTGAAGACAATCTCTATATAAATACCAACATGGATATTACCGCCATATGATCAGTGGTAGATTCCAGCCCTACAGAACATATAAGAGATCACTGCACAGATAATCTCTTACCGCTGACGTTCTTTCTGATGAAATTGTTCATTTTTCCCGTCTTCTCCCTCTGGCCCAGACTGACATGACAACTTCTTCCAGCTACAACTCGTCTGCAGAGAATACAAGAAAGACATGTTTCACTTCTCACATTCCAGCTCCATCACCATCTATTCCCAACCTGCACAAGCCCCTCATCCTGCTGATACCCCAATACTGAACCGCTGCTGCCGTATGTGTCCCTATTACTGCCCCTGATACCCCAATACTGAGCCGCTGCTGCCGTATGTGTCCCTATTACTGCACCTGATACCCCAATACTGAGCCGCTGCTGCCGTATGTGTCCCTATTACTGCACCTGATACCCCAATACTGAGCAGCTGCTGCCGTATGTGTCCCTATTACGTCACCTGATACCCCAATACTGAGCCGCTGCTGCCGTATGTGTCCCTATTACTGCACCTGATACCCCAATACTGAGCAGCTGCTGCCGTATGTGTCCCTATTACTGTCCCTGATACTCCAATACTGAGCCGCTGCTGCCGTATGTGTCCCTATTACTGCACCTGATACCCCAATACTGAGCCACTGCTGCCGTATGTGTCCCTATTACTCCACCTGATACCCCAATACTGAGCCGCTGCTGCCGTATGTGTCCCTATTACTCCACCTGATACCCCAATACTGAGCCGCTGCTGCCGTATGTGACCCTATTACTGCACCTGATACCCCAATACTGAGCCGCTGCTGCCGTATGTGTCCCTATTACTGCACCTGATACCCCAATACTGAGCCGCTGCTGCCCTATTTGTCGCTATTACTGACCCTCATACCCCAATACTGAGCCGCTGCTGCCATATGTGTCCCTATTACTGCATCCGATACCCCAATACTGAGCCGCTGCTGCCGTATGTGTCCCTATTACTGCCCCTGATAGCCCAATACTGAGCCGCTGCTGCCGTATGTGTCCCTATTACTGCACCTGATACCCCAATACTGAGCCGCTGCTGCCGTATGTGTCCCTATTACTGCACCTGATACCCCAATACTGAGCTGCTGCTGCCGTATGTGTCCCTATTACTGCCCCTGATACCCCAATACTGAGCCGCTGCTGCCGTATGTGTCCCTATTACTGCACCTGATACCCCAATACTGAGCCGCTGCTGCCGTATGTGTCCCTATTACTGCATCTGATACCCCAATACTGAGCAGCTGCTGCCGTATGTGTCCCTATTACTGCACCTGATACCCCAATACTGAGCCACTGCTGCCGTATGTGTCCCTATTACTGCACATGATATCCCAATACTGAGCCGCTGCTGCCGTATGTGTCCCTATTACTGTCCCTGATACTCCAATACTGAGCCGCTGCTGCCGTATGTGTCCCTATTACTGCACCTGATACCCCAATACTGAGCCGCTGCTGCCGTATGTGTCCCTATTACTCCACCTGATACCCCAATACTGAGCCGCTGCTGCCGTATGTGTCCCTATTACTCCACCTGATACCCCAATACTGAGCCGCTGCTGCCGTATGTGACCCTATTACTGCACCTGATACCCCAATACTGAGCCGCTGCTGCCGTATGTGTCCCTATTACTCCACCTGATACCCCAATACTGAGCCGCTGCTGCCGTATGTGTCCCTATTACTGCACCTGATACCCCAATACTGAGCTGCTGCTGCCGTATGTGTCCCTATTACTGCCCCTGATACCCCAATACTGAGCCGCTGCTGCCGTATGTGTCCCTATTACTGCATCTGATACCCCAATACTGAGCCGCTGCTGCCGTATGTGTCCCTATTACTGCACCTGATACCCCAATACTGAGCCGCTGCTGCCGTATGTGTCCCTATTACTGCACCTGATACCCCAATACTGAGCTGCTGCTGCCGTATGTGTCCCTATTACTGCCCCTGATACCCCAATACTGAGCCGCTGCTGCCGTATGTGTCCCTATAACTGCACCTGATACCCCAATACTGAGCCGCTGCTGCCATATGTGTCCCTATTACTGCATCTGATACCCCAATACTGAGCAGCTGCTGCCGTATGTGTCCCTATTACTGCACCTGATACCCCAATACTGAGCCGCTGCTGCCGTATGTGTCCCTATTACTGCATTTGATACCCCAATACTGAGCAGCTGCTGCCGTATGTGTCCCTATTACTGCACCTGATACCCCAATACTGAGCCACTGCTGCCGTATGTGTCCCTATTACTGCACATGATATCCCAATACTGAGCCGCTGCTGCCGTATGTGTCCCTATTACTGTCCCTGATACTCCAATACTGAGCCGCTGCTGCCGTATGTGTCCCTATTACTGCACCTGATACCCCAATACTGAGCCGCTGCTGCCGTATGTGTCCCTATTACTCCACCTGATACCCCAATACTGAGCCGCTGCTGCCGTATGTGTCCCTATTACTCCACCTGATACCCCAATACTGAGCCGCTGCTGCCGTATGTGACCCTATTACTGCACCTGATACCCCAATACTGAGCCGCTGCTGCCGTATGTGACCCTATTACTGCAGCTGATACCCCAATACTGAGCCGCTGCTGCTCTATTTGTCGCTATTACTGACCCTCATACCCCAATACTGAGCCGCTGCTGCCATATGTGTCCCTATTACTGCATCCGATACCCCAATACTGAGCCGCTGCTGCCGTATGTGTCCCTATTACTGCCCCTGATAGCCCAATACTGAGCCGCTGCTGCCGTATGTGTCCCTATTACTGCACCTGATACCCCAATACTGAGCCGCTGCTGCTGTATGTGTCCCTATTACTGCACCTGATACCCTAATACTGAGCCGCTGCTGCCGTATGTGTCCCTATTACTGCACCTGATACCCCAATACTGAGCAGCTGCTGCCGTATGTGTCACTATTACTGCTCCTCATACCCCAATACTGAGCCACTGCTGCCGTATGTGTCCCTATTACTGCATCCGATACCCCAATACTGAGCCGCTGCTGCCGTATGTGTCCCTATTACTGCCCATGATACCCCAATACTGAGCTGCTGCTGCCGTATGTGTCCCTATTACTGCACCTGATACCCCGATACTGAGCCGTTGCTGCCATATGTGTCCCTATTACTGCACCTGCTGTGTGGTTCTCTGTGCCCTCTAAATTCTAAAGCACCCCTCTATAATATAGTAATACTGGGTGCAAGTGCCCTAGAAAACAGTGCCCATATTTTGCCCTCTAGAAAGTAATATTGCCCTGTGTGGCCCTTTGATAGCCACAGTAGCCTGAGTTCCCCTATAACAATAAGTGCCCACTTTACATTTAATAATGTCCCGCGTCTCCCCCTGCCCTGTACAGCTCCCCTATACACAGCATGATGCTCTCTTATACACAGTATAATGCCCCCTTACTGTATAGTACCACCCACACAGTATACTAACTCCTTAGTAGCCCCCAAACTGTTTGATGGCTCCAACAATATTTGGTGACCCCCACACTGTAATCTCCTTACTGTATGATGGCCCCCTAGATAGCCTCCATATACAGTAGCATTATGCAGTCCCCATAGGCAGACAATGTAATAAGGCAGCACTCCCATAGGCAGACCCTGTAATAAGGTGGCAGCCCCCATAGGCAGACCCTGTAATAAGGCAGCAGCCCCCCCATAGGCATACTCTGTAATAAGGCAGCACCCCCATAGGCAGACCCTGTAATAAGGCAGCCCCCATAGTCATACCCTGTAATAAGGCAGCACCCCCATAGGCAGACCTTGTAATAAGGCAGCCCCCATAGTCATACCCTGTAATAAGGCAGCACCCCCATAGGCAGACCCTGTAATAAGGCAGCCCCCATAGTCAGACTCTGTAATAAGGCAGCACCCCATAGTCAGACCCTGTAATAAGGCAGCCCCCATAGTCACACCCTGTAATAAGGCAGCACCCCCATAGTTAGACCCTGTAAAAAGGCAGCCCTCATAGGAAGACCCTGTAATAAGGCAGCACCCCCATAGTCAGACCCTGTAATAAGGCAGGCCCCTTAGTCAGTCCCTGTAATAAGGCAGCCCCCTTAGTCATACCCTGTACTAAGGCAACCCCCATAGGCAGACCCTGTAATAAGGCAGCCCCCCATAGTCAGACCCTGTAAAAAGGCAGCCCCCATAGGCAGACCCTGGAATAAGGCAGCACCCCCATAGTCAGACCCTGTAAAAAGGCAGCCCTCATAGGCAGACCTTGTAATAAGGCAGCACCCCATAGTCAGACCCTGTAATAAGGCAGCCTCCCATAGGCAGATCCTGTAATAAGGCAGCAGCCCCCTCATAGGAAGACCCTGTAGTAAGGCATAGGCAGACTCTGTAATAAGGCAGCAGCACCCATAAAAATAAAAAAATACTCACCTCTCTTCTTCCTGGTTCATGTGCTGCTCCCGCTGATCTCCTGACAGTGGGCACCGGGAAGTGACGTCACCGCGCCCGCTGTCAGTGTCGGCAACGTCAAACGCCGACACTGACAGGGATAATGGGAGAAGGAGCGCAGCGCTCCTTCTTCCATCAATGCGATCAGCTGTATTGGCTAAATGCTGGTACAGCTGATCTTCCGATGACGGCGGGGGCCCACTGCTGGCAACGGGCCCTCCCCCCCCGCCTGCTCAGGGGCCCCATAGTGGCCGGGCGGCAGAGCAGGGAGATCGATTCTCCCTGTTTTATCTCAGAATGTAACAGTATCGCTGCGCGCACCGATACAGTTACAGCAGCGTAGCTCTGGGTGAGCCCCCTCAGAGCACCGGGCCTAGGGCGCCCACACCCTCTGCCCCCCGGTAGCCCCTTGTATTTGGTGTGAAGGGGTAGAGTCAGTTCCCACATGTAATTTCTGACACCAATCCTCCAGCTATAGAATATACTTTGGCACACTCTCGTGGGTCTGATGCAATAGGGTGTTTATTATAATACATACAGTATCACAATGTTCAAACGTTTCGGTCAACAAAGGACCTTCATCAGTGTGCTCTATATAAGCGAAAAAAGGGTATATGACACAGACCCTTTGAGAGAATATTGCATCAAAAATATGAACTAAGCAGGAAATCCTTAGATAAGAGGGTTGTAACCAGCCGATCAAGCCCTCTTATCTCAGGATATAGTAATCACAAGGTCTGGGCACCTACTTCTTCGGCACCTCCACCCTCGGGCTGTGCTTATCATTTACTATACTACTACCAATCCTCCAGCTGTTCTGCAGAGCCATTGTCCTCCGCCTGGTCAGACGGGACCAAGGGTTCTGTTGCCTGTATTGCATTATTAACAGTGAACAGTTTAGCATATGTGGCATATCTGGGTAAGTGGACCTCTTTCTCTCCACAGTTAAGGACACGTACTGGTACCCTCCCCTTGCGGACATCAACCACCACTCTGTCTGTCAGGATGGTGGGCTGACTATCCGAATACACAGGTTCTACGTGGTAGTCTTTACCTCTGAGGCCTATTGCTGCCCGACACCATATTAACATTTCACTTCTGGGGGGTATTGCATTGGGGATCGGATCACTCATCATGACACGGCCAACTTCTCCACCAGACAATTCTACCTGTTGTCTCTGCATCAGGGCTCTGATTTCTTTTTGCAGGACACGCTGCTCATTGAAACCAGCAGTCTTGGCCACCTGTTGTAACAAGACAATAACCTCGGCAAGACAGTTTTTTATGACATTAGTACCTAAGGTCATCATGGGGTTACATTCTCGCCAGTCATTATCAACAATCACCAGTACTTGGGCCTTCAATTCTACCCGCCCCACCTTAACGGTTGCCTTGTTGTACCCTACCTGTGGCAAAAGCTAACCATTACGGGCTACTATTGTCAAATCACTGTCTGAGTCAGCACAATAACGTTTGTAGAGAATGTAAGGCATAGTCGTCAACTGAGAGCCGGTGTCCTGTAAAGTGTTCATCTGGACTCCGTCGATCACAATGGGGAGGACCGGTCGTCCAACAACGTACTTAGCTCGCCAGCTTTATGGGCCTGGTCATCCTACTCCTGGGGTTGGCCCTCTGCCCCAGGGGTCCCTTGTTTAAATGGCAGAACATTGCGATGTGTCCTGCCTGGTTACAGCGGTGGCAGATGGGTCATCCGTCCTGATGATAGCGGTCGTTGTCTCTTCCTCTGATCGGTGGGATCCTCTTCTGTCATCGCCAGGGGACGTCCTTCGGACTGGAAGCCAGCTGGATTTTCTCCTTTGGGGATTCCTGCAGGGACTGCACAGTTCTGGCTAGTGCAGCTTCTCTTTTAGTCAGTTCCTGGACCTGGAAGTGCAGTTCTGTTGAGGGATCATCGTCCAGGATCTGCGCGTCAGGGACCTGATGACAGGGTGCCACCTGCTGGTGATAAGTGATTGCTGGATGCCTATGAGGCAATGTGCGGCCGAGCGGTGGTTCATGCAGCACTCGGATGGCCCTGTCTTTAAATTGTGCAAAGTCCAGGTCAGGGTTTTTCCAGGCTAGGATGCGCCTCTGTGTCCTGTGAGTGCTGGACAGGAGTCCCTCAATGAACTGCTCTTTTAACAGTTTATCCACATCCTGCACGCTGTTAGGGTCAACCTGTTTGATGGTCCGTAGTGCCTCCTGGAGATTAAGGGCATAGTCCTGTATGCTATCCTGTGCTCTTTGTTTGCACCCGAAAAACCTCATTTTGATTTCTGCAGTGGTGCAGGTATCAAAAGTGGTTTTAAGTTTGGCAAATATCTGCTTAACAGTTCCTTTTTCCATATCCAGCCAAGATTTCACTTCTTCTCTTTGGGCTGCGCCAATTAATTTACCAGTTAGAATGTTGACCTTTTGATGTTCTGTCAGGAAATATACTTCAAATAAGCTGCATAGAGTTTCTTTAAAGTCACTGAACGTAGGTACGCCTCCTTCTTCCCCTCGCGCTCCACGCGGCGCGGCAATGGCAGCTTACAGGCAAATTGTCACAGTCTCTGGCACATAGTACCTGGCATTTGCAGGGCATGAATCTTGTTCGTGACGCCAAAATCAGTCGCCCACCAGGTGCCTGGGGTACTCGGTACCCGGTCGGTTGCAATTAAGGGGTGGTCATGGTGGTAGCGACCCTGTCCGTGGCCTTGGGCGCCCAAGTAAAAGGGGAAAGGTATTTAAAGGGTTTTAATAAAGTTTATGTTCATGATGCCACCTGTGGTTCTCGGTCAGAGGGGACCGATGCTGCTTAAAGGGGTCCTCTGGGGCGATGTTACTGCAGCAAAGATGGTGACGCTTCACACAGGTGAAGCAGGGTCCCCAGGGCTTCTGGTGTGTTTGGCAGAGATGATGAATGCCGGAAAATAAATGGAGGACACAGGGTTGCAGTCTTTACCTGGTTTACTGATGTTGTACAGCCTCAGTCCAGGGTACTGGCAACAGGTGTTGATGAAGTCCAGGCAGCCCAAAAACAAGAGGAAATCTCTTTGCCAGGTCAGTTTGGGAGCCTTCCACTTTTACGCTAATTACTAGTCCCTTGCTGCTTGTAGTGTCCTGAACAGGTCCTCGGTTACTCTCTGTCCTGGAACAGTCCCTGCATGGTAGGCAACTTGAACTGTCTCTTGGGGTCTCTATACACGGTGACTCCAGGCTCTGGTTGCTGCTATACCTCAGGCATTATGTGGGCAAGTCACTTTCAGCTTCCTGCCCTCCGGTTCTGCAGTGGGACGTGTAGTTCCCCAAAACCTCGGGCTCATGGTGGCTGGTTTCTGTGCTCTAGCTTAGAGGAGGCCCAATCACAGCCCTCCTCTAGCTCCTGTTTACTCCTCTGCTCCTTCCCTGTCTATTGTCTGCACCAGACTAACTAACTCCTCCTCCAGACCAGAATGTTTATAAGGAAGTTCCCCTTAAATCGAGTTTAGAGCTCCCCCTTCTGGCCTGGAGTCAGAAAGTGTTGCGTGTAAGATTACCTGCCAAAGGTATCCCTTCTGTCTCCAGGCATGGCATTACCATCCCCAAGAGGAAGGCAGCAACATTGTGGTATCCGAACTCCTGGGTGCCACACATGTATAGCTGGGTATAGCATAGCTGAGCTTTCCTACATCACTCTCAGAGCAATGAGAATGCCGTGAGTGGGACTGAGGGATGTCTTACTAGACAGGGTCATAGGTACATGTGATTTCTAATAATTAGACAGGGTCATTAGGTGCATTGGCAGCAGGCATCAGTGTGATATTCTGCATAGCATAGATGAACTGTGATGCATCCTGACTGATAGATTATTTTATTTTTAGTTTTAGAAAGAGTCACTAGGTAGAAATGCAGTTGATGTCAGTGGGATGTTCACCATAGCTGAGAAGTGTCTGCAATCTGGCAATCAGATGTTTCATTAGACAGGGTCATTAGTAGCATCTACAGCTGGTATCAGTGGGATCTCCAGCATAGCAGATCTGAGCTGTGCTTACCACCTGGATACCAGATGCTTTATTAGACAGAACATTAGGTGCATCTGAGAATGCTCGACCAATACCATTGCAACTACTGGAAGATAGATCCAGTGGCATTCGGATAGTAAAGAGAACCTGAGGGTAGGGTGGGCATAATAGTTATCATTAGGGGACAATAGTGTTTAAAAATAAGTTTGATTTTGCAAATACAGAAACTGAGGCTACAGATGATTTTTGGAGTAACCCTTTAATGCTCCTAAGACATATGCACCTCATATGCCTGTATATGGCGCCTCGATATATATAGCTGTAAAGAGAAAAGTTTCAATAGTTGCTTACTCTGTGATAAAATCGAAATTGTCTGCAAAATACATTAATTAAGCTTAAACTATAATAAAAAGGAGGGGATAGAATCAGAGAAAAAAATAATAACCTCAGATGATCACATGGGGGCCATACATGTCTTTGACATTAATTGGGTTCATCGTTCCTCCCATGTAACTCAGCAGAAGACCAAAGTGGAAGACTCAAGAGCTGTGTTGATGGCAGAAGCGGCAGAGATATTTGAGGACCTTTCTTCATTTTAACCCCTTCCCAGTCCATGCAGGGAAACAGTAAAATGTTGAACCAATCGGTTTCCCCATCTCTAAGATTTAAACCATCTCACTGAGGACACGTGGTCATGATATGCGGGTCCATATACTGTAATCTTAATAAGTGCTAATCTCTTTAAGCATAGTAAATATAGCAGTAATATCATTTCTAACGATACAGACATTCATTGTTTGCATATATATTAGCGCCCGCAGAGTAGTGCTTTTTGTGATCACATCTTCTTACCACTTAGAAACCTGGCAAGTCGGAGAATACATAAGAGAGTAGAGCATATGGTGAGGTAAAGAAGAGATTATGATGTGCTATTTCAGGCAACCAGGAAGAGAAATGTGTCTGGGAGGAATTCATGTGAGCTGAATGTCACCGCTCTGCTATATCCATGATATCCAGAGAAATGTGCATATATTGGCATGTTCTCTTAGCCGCTGTGGTTGGGAAGTAAGAATTTGAGTGACACTGATAAGGTCCAAATTTTGACAGACAAATTACAGAATCAGAGGATCTCTGAATGTCAAGTCTTCTGGGATGTTCATGGTTTGCACTGGTACCTACCAAAAGTGGTCCAAGGATGGACAATCGGTGAACTGATAACAGTGTCATGTATGTTCATTAATGGTTGAGGGTGTTAGGGCTAGCGGAACACACCAAATAATAAGACAGATAGTGTATGGTGCGTTCGCAGCCCGGGGTCCACCGTGCAGAGATGGAACCTGCTGCTAAGTAATGACGGACTATATGGCGGTACTCATAAGTATACACACGTGGGTTAAACTTCACCCAGCATGAAGGAAGCGATCCTGTTGCGTCACAGGATTGCGGTACCGCACATAGAAGGCGAGCAAGTAGTCAGCGAACTCAACCCCAACTAGGATTGAAGTCCGATTAGACCCTTGCTGGCACAACACCGCAACTGGGTGTGTAAGGAAGCTGAATAACAATATTAGGGCACAAGAGTGCATGCGGTGCCGCACTGACGAACGCCACTAACCACCCAGGCTTGGTTAAGGAAAGCACAGAGGAAGTGCACGGCGCCGTACTGGCGGTCACAGCAACTGGACGCTGTAACGTGTGATTAGTGCTGTAGGATAAGTCGGGCGCTAGATAGCAACCATACACCTTCCGCGAACAGACATTCAATAGGGAAGGGGTATCCAAAGACGACTTGCACTCACAACAAACACACGTAAGCAAATGTACACTAGCGCATGGCCGTGCGGTCATGCGCAGTTTATATAGTTGCAGCACAGGAAGTGGCCACAGAAACTTTGCCCTTCCAAGACCTGCCAAGAGGACCAATGGAATGTGCTGCAGAGCCTGAGCACATGACCCTCGATCTCCAACGGGAGATTTTGCCCTGGGCATGCTCAGTGTGTGCAGACAAGGACTTAGTCCCAGAGAAGTCCGCTCGCTGCTGACCAGCACTGGCTTTAATGGCAGAAGCTGAAGAAGCAGCAGTAACTCTCTGTACAGAGTGAGACTGAGCAAGACGCTGGGACCGACGTCCCTGCTGAGCAGACTCCACTGCGGCTGGATAAGAATGGGAGACCGCAGCGGAGATGGCTCGAGATTCCCCCTGTGCAGAAGCGGGAACTCGAGACCTAACATTACCCCCCCCCCTAGGGCCCCCCCCCCTTGGGCCTCGCTACGCTCGAAGGCAGCAATGAGCTGTGGGGCCCGAATGTTTTCAGCAGGCTCCCATGACCTGTCCTCTGGGCCATAACCCTTCCAATCCACCAGATAGAACTTTTTGCCGCGTACCACCTTGCACCCCAAAATAGCGTTCACCTCGTAATCGTCCGTAGACGAACCCGATGTCCCGGCAGATGACTCGGAAAACCGGGACATGTATACGGGTTTCAAGAGGGACACATGAAAGGTGTCGGTGATACCCAAGCGTGGAGGAAGAGCTAAACGGTAGACCACAGGATTAACCTGTTCGAGAACCTTGAAGGGACCCAAGTAGCGAGGAGCAAACTTAGTGGACTCAACTCGCAGCCTGATGTTACGGGCGGAGAGCCACACCAAGTCGCCAGGAGCAAAGGTCGGAGCGGGGCGCCGATGAACATCGGCGGAGGACCTCATTCTCTCCTTGGAGGCCCGAATGGCATCCTGAGTGCGGTCCCAAATGTCCCGTGCCTCCACAGCCCAGTCTGCCACCCTGGAGTCAGCAGAAGACACAGGCATGAGCACAGGAACACGCGGATGCTGGCCGTAATTTAGGAGGAATGGAGTCTGACCGGTGGAGTCGGCTACGGCATTGTTAAGTGCAAACTCTGCCCACGGAAGCAAGGATGCCCAGTCATCCTGCCTGGCAGAAACAAAATGTCGTAAATATGTGACCAAGGTCTGGTTGGCCCTCTCTACCAACCCATTCGTCTCGGGATGATATGCCGAAGAGAGATTCAACTCAATACTGAGTAGACGACAAAGCTCTCTCCAGAATCGAGCCGCAAACTGGGGACCCCGGTCACTAACAATTTTGTCTGGCATACCGTGTAGGCGAAAGATATGCTTGACGAACAAGACAGCCAACGCCCGTGCAGAAGGTAGCCGTGGAAGAGGCACCAAGTGCACCATTTTGGAAAAATGGTTGGTGATCACCCAGATAATGGTGCAGTTACAAGACTTGGGTAAGCCCACCACAAAGTCCATCCCGACCATCTCCCAGGGCCTGTCCGCCACCGGCAGAGGGTAAAGCAAACCAGCTGGCTGTTGCCGAGGAGTCTTGTTCTTGGCGCAAGAGACACACGCCCGAACATACTCTGCGACATCACGAGCCATATGCGGCCACCAGTACGTCCTCGCCAGTAACTCAGATGTCCTTTTGGTACCAAAATGTCCACCCACCCTGGACGAGTGTGCCCAAGAGAGAACCTCCGGTCGCAAATTGGATGGAACAAAAGTCTTGCCCGGGGGCACAGACTCTAGCAAAACCGGGGCCACAGTTCTCAAGCTCTCGGTGGGGACAATAAGACGAGGCTCCTCCTCCTCCTCCGCAGATGACACAACGGAGCGAGAGAGAGCGTCGGCCCGAATGTTCTTCTCCCCAGAAAGAAAATGGAGGGTGAAATGAAACCGGGAGAAGAATAAGGACCATCTGGCCTGGCGAGAATTCAACCGCTGGGCTGTCTGCAGGTACACCAAATTTTTATGGTCTGTGAAGACTTGGAAGGGAAAACGTGCTCCCTCCAAGAGATGTCTCCACTCCGAGAAAGCCAACTTCATGGCTAGCAACTCCCTGTCCCCGATGGAATAATTCCTCTCTGCTGGTGAGAAGGTCTTGGAGAAAAAGAAGCAAGGATGCTTCCGACCTTGAGCATCCTTTTGGAAGAGGACTGCTCCAGCACCAACAGAAGAGGCATCCACCTCCATGATAAATGGCTTATCAACATCGGGGCGATGTAGGATGGGAGCGCTAGCGAAGTGTGACTTTATAGAGTTAAAGGCCTTGGAGACCTCCTCAGACCACAATTTGGGATTCGCCCCCTTCTTGGTGAGGGCAACCAAGGGAGCTACCAAAGTTGAGAAGTGCGGAATGAACTGGCAATAATAATTAATGAACCCCATAAAGCGCTGCACCGCTTTAAGAGAATGGGGTTCCTGCCAGTCCATCACAGCCTGTAGTTTGGCAGGATCCATAGCCAATCCCTGGGCAGAGATGATGTAGCCTAGGAAAGGTAGGGACTCCTGCTCAAACATACACTTCTCCAACTTGGCATAGAGGGAGTTTGCCCGTAGGAGGTCGAAGACTTTGCAAACATCTCTCCGGTGGGAGTCAATATCTGGAGAGTAGATGAGAATATCATCCAGATAGACTACGACCGAGGTGGAAAGCATATCCCGGAAGATATCGTTCACAAAGTCTTGGAAAACGGCTGGGGCATTACAGAGCCAGAAGGGCATCACCAGATATTCATAGTGCCCATCCCTGGTGTTAAAAGCCGTCTTTCATTCGTCCCCCTCACGGATGCGAATCAGGTTGTAAGCACCCCGCAGATCTAGTTTAGTAAATACCCTTGCTCACCGAAGCCTATCGAAGAGCTCAGATATCAAGGGCAAAGGATACTTATTTTTAACGGTGATAGCGTTAAGACCCCTGTAGTCTATGCATGGACGCAATTCCCCATTCTTCTTCTGCAGGTGACACTGACTTCCTAATGAATCCTCTTGCCAGATTTTCCTGGATGTACTGTGACATTGCCTCCGTCTCCGGGAGAGATAGCGGATAGACTCGACCCCGGGGAGGCTCAGCACCAGGCAAGAGATCAATAGGACAGTCATAGGGGCGATGGGGCGGAAGGATCTCCGCCGCCTTTTTGGAGAACACGTCTGCATAAGACCAATACTGCTTGGGGAGAGAGGAAAGATCTGCGGGTACCTCTGTAGTAGCAACCTGAACGCACTCCCTCTGACACCTACCCCCACAAGATTCACCCCATCCCAGGATTCTGCCAGAGGACCACTCGATATGAGGAGAGTGGTACCGTAGCCAAGGTATTCCCATCAATTCCCTCTGGAATGACGAGCAGAGATATAATCTCCCGATGAGATGGCGACATGGACAGAGTAAAAGGGATGGTCTGGTGTGTTATCTGTGAGGGCAGTGTCGACCCATTCACCACTCGTACCGTTACTGGTTGAGCTAGCATAACCAGGGGTATTGCGTGACGTTGGGCGAAGGCAGAAGAC
The DNA here is from genome assembly GCF_032444005.1 of Ranitomeya imitator. Taxonomy (NCBI): domain Eukaryota; kingdom Metazoa; phylum Chordata; class Amphibia; order Anura; family Dendrobatidae; genus Ranitomeya; species Ranitomeya imitator. Next base: position 633,518,954 of record NC_091282.1, read on the forward strand.
ATAAAATTGCCCTCTACCCCAGAATCCACGCAGAGCTCTACCGAGTGGGAGAATGAGCCTATAGTAATTGTCCCCTTAAAGGACAATTTAGAGGCAAACGTCGCCGTGTCTAGTGTACCTCCACCTACTACCACTAGACGCTGACGTTTCCTCGACCGCTGAGAACATCTGGTGGCTAGATGTCCTGACTGCTGGCAAACATGACAGACCTTGAGTGCACAAGCGGTCCGAGACTTTGATCCCGCTTGTGACACTTCCCTGGCCTCATGTGACTCAGGAACCAGGACCGGAGATTCCAGAGGTTTGGTGAAGGTAGGAGCCAGCCGAAACCTCTGCCTACACTGGGCTCGCTCTAACCTCCGCTCGTTAAAACGGAGGTCAATTCGAGTGGAGACAGTTATTAACTCCTCCAGTGTGGCAGGAATCTCCCTAGTGGCCAGAGCGTCCTTAACGTGGTCAGCCAGTCCCCTCCAAAATATCGGGATAAGAGCTTTATCTGACCAATCCAGCTCAGAAGCTAAAGTGCGGAATTGGACGGCAAAATGACTGACCAAGGACTCACCCTGAGTTAATGCCAGCAGTTGGAGCGCAGTATCATGGGTGACTTGAGGTCCTAAAAAGACCTGTTTCAGAGTGCTCAGAAACAGCGGAGCACTCTGCACCACATGATCACCACGCTCCCACAGCGGCGTAGCCCATTCCAACGCCCTGTCCGACAAGAGAGACACTATAAATCCCACCTTAGCCCGCTCTGTGGGAAAACGTGCAGCCAGGAGCTCGAGGTGAATAGAGCACTGACTCACAAATCCCCTACAAAACTTGCTATCACCAGAAAATTTTTCTGGCAGCGGAAGGCGAGAAAATGTCGGAGCAGGGGTGGCAATGGACAGGGTTGCTGCAGCCACGCTAGCAGCCTGTACAGCAACTGCGGTAACATCCACTGCTGAGGTTGCGCTCTCAAGAGCCGCCAACCTACCCTCCAGCTGCTGGATATACCGCAAGGATTGCTGTTTGTCCGTCATTACTAGCCAGACCCTGGCGCTAGTGTAATGTTAGGGCTAGCGGAACGCACCAAATAATAAGACAGATAGTGTATGGTGCGTTCGCAGCCCGGGGTCCACCGTGCAGACATGGAACCTGCTGCTAAGTAATGATGGATTATATGGCGGTACTCATAAGTATACACACGTGGGTTAAACTTCACCCAGCGTGAAGGAAGCGATCCTGTTGCGTCACAGGATCGCGGTACCGCACATAGAAGGCGAGCAAGTAGTCAGCGAACTCAACCCCAACTAGGATTGAAGTCCGATTAGACCCTTGCTGGCACAACACCGCAACTGGGTGTGTAAGGAAGCTGAATAACAATATTAGGGCACAAGAGTGCATGCGGTGCCGCACTGACGAACGCCACTAACCACCCAGGCTTGGGTAAGGAAAGCACAGAGGAAGTGCACGGCGCCATACTGGCGGTCACAGCAACTGGACGCTGTAACGTGTGATTAGTGCTGTAGGATAAGTCGGGCGCTAGATAGCAACCATACACCTTCCGCGAACAGACATTCAATAGGGAAGGGGTATCCAAGGACGACTTGCACTCACAACAAACACACGTAAGCAAATGTACACTAGCGCATGGCCGTGCGGTCATGCGCAGTTTATATAGTTGCAGCACAGGAAGTGGCCACAGAAACTTTGCCCTTCCAAGACCTGCCAAGAGGACCAATGGAATGTGCTGCAGAGCCTGAGCACATGACCCTCGATCTCCAACGGGAGATCTTGCCCTGGGCATGCTCAGTGTGTGCAGACAAGGACTTAGTCCCAGAGAAGTCCGCTCGCTGCTGACCAGCACTGGCTTTAATGGCAGAAGCTGAAGAAGCAGCAGTAACTCTCTGTACAGAGTGAGACTGATCAAGACGCTGGGACCGACTTCCCTGCTGAGCAGACTCCACTGCGGCTGGATAAGAATGGGAGACCGCAGCGGAGATGGCTTGAGATTCCCCCTGTGCAGAAGCGGGAACTCGAGACCTAACAGAGGGGTGCATAGGTTAACCCCATCTGGTCCAATCCAACATAAAATTGTACTGTAGCTCAAAATCCTGAAAAAGATACTGCTCTTACATAGCCCGGTCTGTGTGGTAACAAATTGGTCAGAGTGACCATACTGACAACTGTCCATCATCAAAAGCGCCTACAGTCTGCACAATAACTGCATCATGGTGTAATAGAAGGTGGCAGCAAGGTAGTTTGAATGACATATACTCTTCCATCATGGATGACCTGGTGCATGTGGGTCACTTACCTGGAGAAGAGATGACACCATGATGCATAATGTGAAGAAGGTCAATCTCTGATGTTGTGCTGGGAAACCATGGTTCTTGGCATCAAAGAAAATGTACCTGTGGCACCCAAGGAGTCTGGTTGCCACAGTGGCATTGCCTTCCTCAGGGTGGGGTGATGCCATGCCTGGAAGCAAAGAGGGGTCGCCTTACCAGCTGATGTCCGCATAAAACAGCTTTCCTGACTCCAGACCAGAAGGGAGAGCTCTAAACTCGGTTTCACGGTAGCTTCCCTATAAGTTCTGGCCTGGAGGTGGGGTTAGGAAGTTGAGTGTGAGACAGTGAAGGGAGAGGAAGCATGTGAGGAGAAGCATGGGAGGGGAGCTGTGACTTAGCTCACCCCAGGATTGAGCGCAACAGGGCAGACACCGGAGTCCATGGTTGTGTGGGAACTACAGGCCCCACAGCCAAATCCAGAGGACAGGAGATTGGAGGTCTCCTGGCCACAGACACCCGAATGCACAGCCGCATACCAGAGCCCGCAGTCACCACGAGGGAGTGACACTTGGAACAGACTCAAGCTGCCTGCCATGCGGGTAGTGTTTCACTAATTGGACAGACAGAGAGGGACTTGACAAGAACTATAAGCATCAGGAACCCAGAGAGCAGCACAGTAGGGAGGCTTCCAACCCCACCTGACTAGGGGAATTATGAACTGCTTCCAGGCTGCCCAGATCTCCAATATCCTCTGTTACCTGAGCTTCAGACTGTACCTACAATTAAAGGTAAAGAAACTACAGTCCCTGTGTCCTCCAATTATTCCTGCACCCCAACATCCACAATCCCTCATAGACTGGTCTGGTAGCCCTGGGGCCCCCGCTCCACCTGTGAGGAGTAGAACCATCCCAGCTGCATCACCATCGGCCCCAGCAGACTCGCTAAGCTGCGTCGGCCATTTATAGCTATATACCGTACATAAAATTGCTGGTGTCGGCCAATAGCCATTTTGACCAACTATCCCATCCACAAGAGAGTTAGTCCCACCATATTTTCTATTAAAAAGCCACCAACAGGCATGTATGCTGGTGGTTTATCTTTGGGAGAGCAATACAATCGGCAGTCCAAAATCAGACATGTTTAATCACCATCTTCCCCGACAATCAAATTAGGGTTTCGGCCAAACCCATCGATTGCTATATGGACAGCTTTGGTCATTATCCAGCAAGGGTGGACATGGTCTCCTTGATAACATGTAGCACCATAGCTAATCTATCATGGGTGGTCATGATGAGAAACCCTCCTTATTTACACTCTGAGTAATAAGTGATGGTGCTGGGTGAAAGACTCCTTTTAGCAATCCCTTTTTCAGCCACCTTATTGGTATAAAAGGAAAGATAAATTCTGAGAGTTTTTTTCTTTTAATTCTCTCCTCCACAAGAGTTTGCAATACAAGTAAAGACTTGAGTGTAGATGTTCCATCGGTTCCGGCTTCCTTTTTTTACTTGCTATTATTCATCAAGGCTTGGCAAGGCTTATCCAATGAGAGAAAGCTCAGATGGTTTATAAGCCAGGACATAAATAACCTGTATAAATGTTATCACATTATATGGCTGACTTTCTTCTTTGAGAAGCCATTGTGAACTGACAGTAAATTAGAGCTGGATTGGGAGACAAACAAAAATGAAAGATGCATAGAAAAATCATCAGCTTATGTTTCCCAATTTAACCCCTTTCCAACTTTGGGCGTATTTGTACGCCCATGTTGGACTCCCCCTTGTTTGGTGTGGGCTCTGGTGCTGAGCCAGAACCTTTCAGGGTCCATGTCAGCTGATATATACAGCTGACATGTGCCCACAACAGCCGTGGGTGGATCGCGATCCACCCATGGCTGTTAACTAGTTAAATGCCGTTGTCAATTTCTGACAGTGGCATTTAACTCTTGCTTACCGGAAGTGTGTAAATAATCCCGCCCATTGATGACCCCGTCACATGATCGTCGGTCACCGATGGGTCGTCATGACAACCAGAGGTCTCCAGCAGACCCCTATGGTTGTCACTGCCAGATTGCTATGAACTTCGGGTTCAGAATCGCCCAATCTATCAATATTGAAAGAGAATTAACCCGATTGCGTAGCAAGAAAACAATTCAAAACATCATAATTATGTTTTTTGGGGGTCGCCACTACATTGCAACAAAATGCAATAGCGGGCGATCAAAAGATCTGTGAAGAGCAGAACAAAAATGATTACCTCAATGAACAAAAATAAAAAAAAAGAATTTGTGATAAATATTGACCTGTCCATTCAAGGACATTTTAGCTATAGTATGAAATCCTGTTTTTCTTGTCTGTGGAATTGCCTTTGTACTGTTTGTTGTGAAACTGCCACCCACGAAACTGTTTTCTTTTCTTTTCTTTCTTTCCTGTTTTGTCTCTTTGTTTAAACATGCAAAACTTGTATAACCACTAAACCTACTGAAACAACTATATAAAGAAGGGATAGCACCGTGAAGGCAGGCGTGCTTCAGAGACTTCCCAGTGATACACTATACAAGACGTGTCTTGTGTATTATTTCTGGTGATTCCCCACTTCCAAAGGCTGCTCCGACTGAGTGTGATCCCGACATTTCCTGGCGCCTGAACAGGGACCCGAGGTCTGTGTATTCCTTCAAGAACACCGGCAGAATACGAACGAAAAGAGAATCTGGGATAATGGACGGCAGATGAACAAAAACCTGGCCAGGTAAGAGACACTGTTAGATCTCTTATATCTGCCCTGCACTGTCCGTAAGATTTTCTGTGTCGTGTTCTTTAGCGGGTAGTTCTAGTAGAGGAGGATACCTATAGCTCGGGTTCTTGAACTATTTAGGAATTGATCACCTCACGGAGTACGGCATTGAATGAGAGTGAATGTGAATAGAAGGTGTGTGGAAGTTGGGAATAGCCCTATAAGCCGCCCAGGGGGTTGAAACAGAAGAAGTGACTGTCCCACTGGGCAACGTGGTTGCGTCCTTTCGGGGAGACCTCCGCGCCTATGTTCAATCTCTGATCCTGTCTTTGACAAAAACCTGGTGACGGATAAGTGTATGTGATAGTATGAGCCCAGGACAGATAAATTAGCCTGGGACAAGAATACGTTGTATGTGATAGTATAAGCCCAGGACAGATAAATTAGCCTGGGACAAGATACGTTGTATGTTCTTTTTCTTTTTCTGTCTGGTTGCATTTGTGTTGTTTGCTATAGGTGTAGGAATCAGGATTTTCTTACATCAACACAGTTTAAACATCCTAGCTCCTTAGGAAGAAGGTAACGAGGTATTCTCATACCCAAACGCCACCTAGGGCAAGAAAAAGACATCCTAGCTCCTTAGGAAGAAGGTAACGAGGTATTCTCATACCCAAACGCCACCTAGGGCAAGAAAGCTCAGGATAAGAAAATGGGGAATAAGCAAACAAAGTCGGAACCAGAAGAATTAGATATCTATACTATCATAAAGGAGAGAAGTGGTGAAGATGCCACTAAGGGGCTGAAAAAGATTTTTAGTAAGTTTGGAGTTACTAGGGCAGAAGCTTTTAGTAGAAAACTATGGGAAGGAATTCAGGAAAGGAAAAAAGGCATAATCAGAGACAAGAAATGGATAGATCAGATCCAAGCATTGATTGATGTCTCTAGGGTAGCAGAAAATGAGGGATGGACATATAATCAACAGAGTAAAAAGTGGTGTATTAGACCCACAGGCTGTGGAGAAAAACAAAATGTGGAATCTAAAAATACCCCACCCCCATACCTTAACCCACATGCCCCATCTTTTCTCCAAACACCACCTCAAAGTTTAGCCGGACCAGGAGGATGGGTATGTCCGCACTGTGGACAACAAAATCCAGACTGGAGAAATGATTGCCTAGCCTGTGGTACACCTAACTGTACTTGCCCCTGTTAGGGTAGTACCAAGACCCTTTAGGGAACCTGGTGCTGACGGAGTAATGGGAACTAGATATCACCAAACTCGACAATATTTCCCTTGGTCCCCCGCTGAAGGCATGTCTCTCTTGCATAACGCACCAGATCCCACCCAGTGTCCAGTTAGATTTGCACAATATATACAGCAAATTATGCAGACTCACGCTGGAGTTTGGGCAGATGGAGAAGAATTATGTAGAATGAAAATGACTCCTGGACTCTTCCAGGAGCTATTAGCAAATCTACAGGTACATAGGCCCCAAGCAGGAGATGGTGCCTTACAAACGATAGAATCAGGTACACAATTTGTAGATCACTTAATGGTTTTCATGAGGGAGAGACAGAGGCAGAGAGGAACAACGGGAGTGGTGGCTCAGAAATCTGGACAATCAGTAGACGAATATTATCTAAGTGTAGAAAATAATTTCAGAGATGAAGGCATGGATCTAAGCGCTCCAGGAATGATGAGGTTAGTTACAAAAACCTTTATAGATGGATTGTCTCCAAAAGTGAAGGAAAAGCTTAAGGCCGCAACCCCTGATTGGAGAACCTTGGAAGACCCACACCTGGCTAGACAGAAAGCTGTAGGGATAGAAATGGACTTAAGAGAAAATTCTAAGCCAGTAAGAATTGCACAGGCTAATACTGGCTCTGCTAATCAAAAGTTTACTTGTCATTACTGTAAGAAGCCAGGACATTTCCAAAGGGAATGTAGGAAGAGAAAAGCAGATATAGATTCAGGAACCTTTGTACCCAAAAATAGGATAAATAACCCAGTGCCTGATCAAACAGACAGCTCAGAATGACTGAAGGTTATGCAGGTCTCTCTTCCTTCTAGAAGACCAATAATACAAGTTGAAGTTGAGGGTAAAAATGTACCTTTTCTGATAGATACGGGAGCAACATCCTCCATTTTAAATCAGGACTTTTTACCATATCCTGACAATATATCCTCAAAGGTTACATATGCAGAAGGGTATGATGGTAAAATTCAGGCGTTGCCCTTTACAAAACCTTTAAATGTGAGCTTTGGCCCTAAAACTTTTGTATCCAAATTTTTATTTGCTAAAGGTGCACCTACCTGCTTGTTGGGTACTGATGTCTTAAGTAAAATGCATGCAAACATCCATTTTAGAGAAGATGGCACAGTTATGCTGACCATCCCTGAAGATGCAGAAACTCTGGAACCATATGTTAGAATACAGGCAATGGAGGATTTTCCCGAAATTTACACTCAACAAGCAAAAATTGACTTGTCTCGGGTTCCTGACGGCCTATGGGCAAAAGGAGACACTGATGTAGGATTTTTATCAGTAGCTCCTATACTGTTAGAAACTGCCCCGGGAACCATATTACCTCAGCTTAGGCAATACCCCATCAGCGCCCAGCAAGAACAGGCGATTTCTCAACAAATTCAGGATTATGTGTTACAAGGTGTTTTGGTAGAAATCAGGTCACCCGCCAATACACCCTTATATCCTGTTAAAAAGAAAGTGTCCTCCAAAGAAACTATGGTGAAATATCGCATGGTGCACGACTTACGGGAAATCAATAAGGTTTTTGCACCGGTCACCCCTGTGGTACCGAATCCTCATACCTTACTGTCTCAAATTCCCAGCACTGCTGCATATTTTACGGTAATTGACTTATCAAACGCATTTTTTTCTGTGCCACTACATAAGAACTGTTGGCATTTGTTTGCCTTTACATTCAAGGGTAAACAATTAGCATGGACAAGATTGCCACAAGGTATGGTACACTCACCAACTTTGTACTCTGAAGCAATGCAGACCGTGCTAAAAAATTTCATCCCAGAACCAGGAGTAGTCATTCTACAGTATGTAGATGACTTACTTATTTGTTGCCCTGATGAACAGACGGCAGTTACCTCAACTGTTAATTTCTTAATTTTCCTAGCGCAAGAAGGCTGTAAAGTAAATAGACAGAAACTCCAGGCTTGTCAACAAACAGTCGTGTTTTTAGGTCACTGCATATCACAGGGCATCAGACACCTCACACCTCAACGTACGGAAGCCATACGTAACATGCTTGAACCCAGGAATCACAAACAGCTGCGTGCTTTCCTAGGTATTGTTTCACACTGTAGACAGTGGATCATACATGCAAGTCAACTCATGCAGCCTTTATATGACTGTATTGCCAACACACCATATTCACTCAGTGAAGAGGCTAAACAGTCATTTTCCTCTTTGAAAACAGCACTGGTATCAGCTCCGGCTTTGGGACTCCCAGACTACACTAAACCTTTTCAATTGATGGCAGCTGAGATATCCTCACATGCTACAGGGGTGCTCACACAAAATCATGAAAACAAACAGAGACCTGTGGCATACATATCAGCTCATCTGGACCCTGTAGCTAGAGCCGCACCTTCTTGTGTAAGAGTAGTAGCCGCAATTTCACTGTTATTAGATAAAGCTTCTGAGATTGTTCTTGATCACCCACTTCTAGTTCAGACCACTCATGATGTACATGGCATTCTTAACCAGGTCCAACCTAAACATATTACAATGGCCAGACACCTCCGTCTCCAATGTTCCCTACTACTGCCGCCCAACATTTCCTTTGCCAGGATTCAGACTCTTAATCTCGCGTCTTTGCTCCCTTTAGAGTCTGAGGGGGGTACCATACCTGAGGAAACTGCACTCTCCAACTCCTTTGACCCATCAAAGTCAATGCATGATTGTGTACAATTAATGGAACAAGAGACTCAGGGCTTATGTAATGTATGTGACAAGCCACTCTGTAATGCTACATTTGAACTTTTCATAGATGGCAGTAGATATGCAGATATGAATGGACAATTTCATACAGGTTATGCGGTAATAACTCAGCATGAAGTGCTGAAAGCAGAACCTCTCCCTGCTAATCAGTCTGCACAAGAAGCAGAACTTACGGCATTAGTTGAAGCTCTAAAAATAGCCAAAGATCAGACAGCAAACATATACACTGATTCTAGATATGCACATGGCATTATTTTCGATTTTGGCGTAATATGGAGAGCCAGAGGTTATATGACTGCTTCAGGCCAACCTGTTAAACATGCCTCCCTCATTAGACAGATTCTGGAGGCAGCACAAGAAACTAAAGAAATAGCGGTGATAAAGGTAGCTGCACATGTGAGACTCGACACCGAGGAAGCCAGGGGTAACGATAAAGCCGATAAGGCAGCAAAACAGGCAGCACGTAAACCCTTACATCATGCCCACACACTAGATAGCTCTGAAGATGATGAGGAAAGATTGAAGGAAGCTCAGAAACAGGTAGACGACGAAGAACGAGGGCAGTGGCAGAAAAAAGGGGCAGAAGATCAGCAAGGATTATGGAAAAAAGGAACTTTGTTGTGTTTACCCAGAGCCTGGTACCCCGCAGTGGCAAGTGACCTCCACCTACCCACGCATGTGTCGGCAAATGGTATGACGCTCAAGGTAAAAGAAAGGTGGTTGGCTCCAGGTTTTGGTAATTTTGCTCGGAACATGTGTGCTGCATGCGCTATATGCCTGGCACACAATCCAGGTCAGGCCATTAAAACCCCAACCAAGCATCATGTAAGACCACTGTATCCCTTTCAAAGACTCCAGATCGACTACATCCAACTTCCTAGGTACAATGGATACGAATATGTGCTTGTGTGTGTGGACATGTTCTCAGGGTGGCCAGAGGCTTATCCAGTTCGTAAAGCCTCAGCAAAAACTACTGCCATTAAAATAGCACATGAACTGATACCCCGTTACGGCATGCCTGAGGTGATCGAGTCAGATAGGGGTACCCATTTTACTGGGGAAATATTCCAGAATGTTATGAAAATGTTGGGAGTAGAAAACCAGTTTCACACTCCATATCATCTACAGAGTTCAGGTAAAGTGGAAAGATTAAATGGGACAATAAAATTAAAAATCCAGAAGGCCATGGCAGAAACAGGAAAGCCTTGGACCGAGTGTCTACCACTTGCCCTGTATTCCATCCGAAACACCCCAAGGGGGAAGGCTAAGCTGTCACCACATGAGATTCTTTTTGGTAGAGCAGCAAATTTGGGTTGTTATTTTCCACAACAACTGATGTTGAATACTGAGACTTTAACTGCTTATGTACAAGAATTACAAAAACGTTTAACTAAAGTGCATTCGCAAGTTTTTGCTTCCCTTCCAGATCCAGAAAATCTCGAAGGAGGCCACAAGTTGGAACCTGGTGATCAAGTCTACGTGAAAAGACACACCAGAAAGACTCTGGAACCGAGATTTGACGGACCTTTCCAAGTCCTGTTAACAACTCCAACAGCAGTCAAGCTTGAAGGAAAGGCATCATGGATACATGCAAGCCATTGCAAAAAAGCAGTATAAGACTCATGATATTGATGTTAATAATGTTAACCTCAACGGAGGCATGGGAAAAACTGAATTCTCTAGCCCCTTTGAACAATAGATTCGTACAACATCATAGAAAATTAGTGCATGACTTGTTAAATAATTCGCAACCCCTGGCAGATTGTTGGATCTGTACCCATTCACCAGTATCAGCCACAAGTATACCTTTTCTAGCAGTTCCCGTGTCAGCTGAATAAATATTCGCTTGGCCTAATTGTTCAGACAACCTGGCCAACAACCAACCTGGCAATACTAGACTATGGAATACTACAATCGCCATACCAATTGTGGAATGGGTAGAATTTCCTTGGTGGCAGGGCAATCTTACAGGAAAAATAGACAACTTACAATATTTAGCATTCAAGGGAGGAAAATGGGTACCTAGGAATAAGACTGGATTAACTGATTTAGGACAGGTCCCCACTGAAAATCTACAGCTCAGTTTCAGTACAACCACCCCTTCCTCTGATGCTTTCAAACCTACAGTATTGGAAAGATACATACATAATAGAAAATGGGAACATTCTGAGTTGTTCCCCCAAGGTGATGCAAACAGTTGTACAAGTAAGCCGGGGAACCTGGTTTGTAATGAATCCAATGAGTATGTCAACGGAATGCATGTATGTGGGAATCCCGCAGCCGGGTACTGTAGCCCCTTGGGACAAAAACCCTCTTGGTGTATGCTTCAGAATGTATCTAGTTTTGTGGATTTGGCTCACAGATTGGTATTGCAGCACTCAGCTTTGTGGGATCTGCCTGAGGGTACATTTTGGATATGCGGAGAAGGAGCATATAAATGGCTTCCCGTAGGTATAAAGGGTACTTGTACATTAGGACGCCTAACCCCGGCTACTTTCATAATTTCAAATAAACAAGTGAATATGCAAGCCGTGCCCAAGCACACACTGTATAAAAGAGCTGCAGATAACTCACCACGTCCCTCGGGGAGGCCGCATATAGTACAAATGGGAATTCCCAACAAAATTGCTAGTACCATTTTTATTTATCCTATGTTAACACAGATGTGGGATAAATTAGTTAGAGCCACGGATTATCTAGATGATCAGATTTGGGATATATTGGACATATTAAATACTAGTATAGCTGTACAGAATCAGCTTATAATAGTCACTAACCAACATACCCTGGTATTGGATTACCTAACTGCCTCACAAGGGGGTATGTGTCAAATCATCGGACCCACCTGCTGTCATTATATAGACCCGAATAGTACTATGAGTATGAGATTTAAATTAAAAGACGTACAACGACTCAGGGATCAGTATGACAAAGACAATGACCAAAATAAGGATAGCTGGTGGTCAGATACCTTTTCTTTTCTTAACCAATTGGTTCAGAGGGATCGGTGGGTGGGTTACCGGGATTATGCAAAGCCTAATACATACAGTTATGGTTATTGTAATTATATATGTATTATTCAAGGTTGTACTCAAGGGTATCTCGGTATGCACAAATAAATTTTGTGTAATGGATGCGAGAATATAAAGTTTTTTTTTGTAATATCACAAAAAGAATGACTAAAATGATCGACAAGGTTTTGAATGGAATATGTCAAAGGGGGGATTGTGAAGAGCAGAACAAAAATGATTACCTCAATGAACAAAAATAAAAAAAAAGAATTTGTGATAAATATTGACCTGTCCATTCAAGGACATTTTAGCTATAGTATGAAATCCTGTTTTTCTTGTCTGTGGAATTGCCTTTGTACTGTTTGTTGTGAAACTGCCACCCACGAAACTGTTTTCTTTTCTTTTCTTTCTTTCCTGTTTTGTCTCTTTGTTTAAACATGCAAAACTTGTATAACCACTAAACCTACTGAAACAACTATATAAAGAATTGATAGCACCGTGAAGGCAGGCGTGCTTCAGAGACTTCCCAGTGATACACTATACAAGACGTGTCTTGTGTATTATTTCTGGTGATTCCCCACTTCCAAAGGCTGCTCCGACTGAGTGTGATCCCGACAGATCGCATCTACACCAAAATAGTATCAATAAAAATGTCAGCTCAGCGCACAAAAAATAAGCCCCCACCCAGCCTCAGATCATGAAAAATGGAGACGGTATGGGTCTCGGAAAATGGCGCAATTTTTGTTTTTTTAACAAACTTTGTATTTTTTTTTACCACTTAAATAAAAAAGAACCTATGTACTGTATGTTTGGTGTCTATGAACTTGTAATGACCTGGGGAATCATAATGGCAGGTCAGTTTTAGCATTTAGTGAACATGGTTAAAAAAAACAACGACTATGGAATTGCACTTTTTTTGCAATTTCACCACACTTGGAATTTTTTTCCCGTTATCCAGTACATATGTTAAAACCAATGGTGTTGATCAAAAGTACAACTTGTCCTGCAAAAAACAAGCCCTCACATGGCTATTTTGTCTGAAAAATAAAAAACTTATGGCTCTGGGAAGAAGGGGAGCAAAAAACGAAAGCACAAAACCAAAAATACCTCTGGTTGTGAAGGGGTTAATAAAAAATAGAAAATATATGTAATTGCATTGGATATGTTAGCCTGCTGACTACAGGAAATATGGGTATTTTAATATTTAATTAAAATCTACTAACTTCAGATATCAAATCTTAAAAAAAAAAAAATATTGAAGTTCTTTCTGGTCTTCTCTTAACAGGGGTGACATAGCTAGAGGTTGATGCAGATCATGTTACTTTTTATGGCTTGCTGCAACACCGAAAGAAATGAACTGTTGGTATAAGTTGGTATTAATGCAATATGTAGGACCATGTTTACACTGGCCATCAGACAGACAAAACCTAAGATAGAAAAAAAATTAACATACACCCTGCTATAAGTAAGTAAAAATCAATAAATAACATATGGTACTTAGTAAACACTGTTTTTTATTTTAAAAAAAATTGTAAATGCAGTCCAACCAGCAGCAAAGCGTACCCAGTCCTAACCTCTAGTATTAAAACCTTACCATGTGTTAAAAATGACCTCATTGTGTATAAGGGCAAAGGAGGACCGTGCCCAACTATGGACACCCAGCTTTGTGAAGCTATATAAACGTAATGTCTAGCTCAAAGAAAGGGAGGCCACGTCCTTGTGCAAGAACCTAAAGCAAAACCAAAAGAAATGAACTGGAGTATAAGTCAGTATACTTGCATTGTGCCTGCCGGATAATATATATTTTAATAAGCTGAGGTCCATGAGGAGCAACCAACTTAATAGTTGGCATGCTGTGCTTTAAGATGAAAAGGGTCAACTTTAGGAAATGTTCCAACATGTCTATATCACCCCAAACACAAATCAACCCAACTATGTGCTGCTCTCTGTTCAGATGGGCTACTAGGTTTGTTTTTCTGAGACCCAAGTATCAGGTCACTCCTGGTACAGAAGCTTTGTCAAAAAACAATCTTTTCTTCCATCATAGGAACTTTTCATCAAGAACCTTATGGAATTGGATTTCATGGCCAAGCAGTATCCGAAAAAGCTTGAGATAGTCCCATACTATTCGTTGACTTCCAAAAACTAGAGTGTCAGTCACAAATAACTTCTATTTTAGGGTGTTAGTTACAGAGGCCACTAACAATGCAACCAAGATTGTCATTTACAGAGGCCTCGTAGCTCCAAGTTATTGGACTAGTCTTCTTGACAGCATCCGATGCCCTAAATTTTTTTTTATATAATCGCTACTCATTTGGTTTTGTGCCTATGAAAAATGCATAATTTTAGGGCTCTATAAAGACATTTTGTTACATGAATTTTGATCACTACTACATTTCTTCCTCATTACTATGTAGTTGTCACAGAATTTCACATTTGTTCATTTCCCTGTCACCTCTTGGTGACAAAGATGACAAAGAAATTACCTTAGGAAATTCAAAAAGAAAAAAGTGTTATGGAAGGTGATGTTAAGACAGTACTTACTGAACAATGCTTGAATTATTTTTCAAGTACAAAAGATAAATTATTGTCACCTTAAAGGTGCTGAGGAAATTCAGTATTTAGATTACACTGGTCTACAAAACAAATTCTGGCATAAACTTTAAGAACAGTTTTAGACTAATTTGAGGGTGCTGAATTCAAATCTGATCTTATAATTTCTCTATCACATCACGTTTTTGCACTACAGGTATATAGCCCATTTTCAAGAATTCCATGATAAATATAAGTAGTGTATGAAAAGTGCCGGTTCATACGGTTCACTAAGGTAAATTTAGTTTCCATTTAGTCTCCCAAAAAATGTGAGAATATCTTTGTTTTCTTTGAACATGCATAATTCCCATTTCTTATGATAAGACCCTTGTTTTCTGTGCTACTGGGACAGTAGAGCTACAGCTGAGCATTGGGTGAAAACTGAATGGCCTCAGCGACAGAGTTTGGCATCTGGCGATAAGAATGTCATCCATGATCCTCTAGTGGATAGGAAGGACATTGTCTTTCCTCCCTTACACATAAAACTTGGATTGATGAAGCAGTTCGTCAAAGCTCTCAATCACAGTGGAGAATGCTTTAACTATATATGTTCAACTTTTCCTGGTCTTAGTGAAGAGAAGAAAAAGGCTGGGATATTTGATGGACCTCAAATAAGAACACTTATGAGAGACCCACATTTTATCACATCAATGAATGAGACAGAAGAAAGAGCTTGGAATGCATTTTGTAATGTGGTGCAGAATTTTCTAGGGAATAAGAAAGCAGACAACTATGAAGAGATTGTGGAAGAGCTACTAATGAGTCTGCAAAATCTTGGATGTAGAATGAGTATCAAGACTCACTATTTACACAGCCATTTGGACTTTTTTCCAGAGAACCTTGGGGATGTGAGCGAGTTACAAGGGGAGTGTTTTCATCAGGACATTAAAACAATGGAAGAACGGTATCAAGGCTGGTGGGACTCACATATGATGGCTGACTATTGCGGGAGCTTGATGAGAGACAACCCAGAAGCTGTACATCACAGATTAGCCAAGAAAAGAAAGTTCAAATAGCTGCCATTTGCAATTCATCTGTGTGCCATATATATGTGTTTTTATATTTTGTAGTTTAATTCTGTAAGTATATTTGATTTGCTGTACATAGACTTTGTAATCTTTATTATTCCTTGATTAAAAATATACAATGTAGTATCAAAAATCATGTATTTTTGTCATAAAACATTAGATAGGAGTAAGTTTCATCAAAAATTGAAAATATCTCGAAATCCTGATGTGATAGCCAAAAACGGAGTTCATATTCGTAATCAGCAGCCAAAATTGACTTAAAATATGTTTTAAAACCTTTTGCCAGAAAAATTGCGTTCACCATTGTTATTAGTGTAAAACATGTTGAGTTGTCCTCTAAAATTTGATAAGATGACAATGACACACCTACTATATACAAAATAATGTGACCATAGAAATGAGAGCCCAGGGGATTAGAGATTTTTCAAGGACATTCACCGGATAAAAGATTGACTCTTTGAAGAATAGGCTGGTCAATTTGCAATTCCAGATTTACCAACTGTCAAGGCAAGATCATCTAATTTCTGTACTGCTAGATTTATCTTAGTCATCATTAGTGTTGAGCATTCCGATACCGAGATCCGATATTTTTGTGGTATTGGGTATCGGTATCAGATCCATAGTGAGGTGTAAAATAAAGAATTAAAATAAAAAATATTGATATATTCACCTCTCCGGCGGCCCCTGGACATCACCGCGGGTAACCGGCAGGCTTCTTTGTTTAAAATGAGCGCGTTTAGGACCTGAGGAATGACGTCGCGGCTTCTGATTGGTCACGTGCCGCCCATGTGACCGCGACGCGACCAATCAGAAGCCGCGACGTCATTCCTCAGGTCCTAAATTCCTAGAATGAGGAGTTTAGTGCTGAATAAATTGAAATATTTCTAAAACTGGTCAATCTCAGGGTGGTTTCACATTTGCGTTTTTTTTGCGTTTTTGCTGTAAAAAATGCAAAAAAACCGCATGCGTTTTTTTCCAATACTTAACATTAAAAATGCATGCGTTTTTTATCTGCATGCGTTTTGTTGCAGAAATGCAACATGTAGTAATTTTAGTGGCGTTTTTTTTGCCTCGAAAAAACGCATGCGTTTTTTCGCTGCAAAAAAATGTATTGATGTCTATGTAAACGCATGCGTTTTTAAGCACATGTGTTTGCATGCATTTTAAAACGCATGCGTTTATATACACAAGAATACACACTTATAAGCCACCCCCCAACCCTAACCCTAACCCTAAAACACAAACTCTAACACAAACTCTAACAAAAACTCTAACACAAACTCTAACACAAACCCTAACACAAACCCTAACCCTAACCCTATGGATCCTAACCCTAACCCTAACACAAACCCTAACCTTAACCCTAACCCTAAAACACAAACTCTAACCCAAACTGTAACACAAACTCTAACACAAACTGTAACACAAACTCTAACACAAACCCTAACACAAACCCTAAACCTAACCCCAACCCTAACCCTAGGGATCCTAACCCTAACACAAACCCTAACCCTAACCCTAAAACACAAACTCTAACCCAAACTGTAACACAAACTCTAACACAAACTGTAACACAAACTCTAACACAAACCCTAAACCTAACCCTAACCCTAGGGATCCTAACCCTAACCCTAACAGAAACCCTAACCCTAACCCTAAAACATAAACTGTAACACAAACTGTAACACAAACTCTAACACAAACTCTAACACAAACTCTAACACAAACTGTAACACAAACTCTAACACAAACTGTAACACAAACTTTAACACAAACCCTAAACCTAACCCTAACCCTAGGGATCCTAAGCCTAACCCTAACACAAATCCTAACCCTAACCCTAAAACACAAACTCTAACCCTAACTGTAACACAAACTCTAACAGAAACTCTAACACAAACTGTAACACAAACTGTAACACAAACTCTAACACAAACCCTAACACAAACCCTAACCCAAAAACACAAACTCTAACCCAAACTGTAACACACACTCTAACCCAAACTATAACACAAACCCTAACACAAACCCTAACCCTAACCCAAACCCTAACCCTAACCCTAACCCTAGGGATCCTAACCCTAACCCTAAGGTTAGGGTTAGGATCCCTTAGGGTTAGGGTTAGGGTTTGGGTTAGGGTTAGGGTTAGGATCCCTAGGGTTAGGGTTTTGGTTAGGGTTAGGGTTTGTGTTAGGGTTTGTGTTATAGTTTGAGTTAGAGTTTGTGTTACAGTTTGGGTTAGAGTTTGTGTTTTAGGGTTAGGGTTTGTGTTAGGGTTTGTGTTAGCGTTTGTGTTACAGTTTGTGTTACAGTTTGTGTTAGAGTTTCTGTTACAGTTAGGGTAACCCTAACCCAAACCCTAACCCTAACCCTAACCCTAGGGATCCTAACCCTAACCCTGGGGTTAGGGTTAGGATCCCTAGGGTTAGGGTTAGGGTTTGGGTTAGGGTTAGGGTTAGGATCCCTAGGGTTAGGGTTTGGGTTAGGGTTAGGGTTAGGATCCCTAGGGTTAGGGTTAGGGTTAGGGTTTGTGTTAGGGTTAGGGTTAGGATTCCTAGGGTTAGGGTTAGGGTTAGAGTTTGTGTTAGGGTTAGGATCCCTAGGGTTAGGGTTAGGGTTAGAGTTTGGGTTAGGGTTTGTGTTAGGGTTTGTGTTAGGGTTTGTGTTAGTTTGTTTTACAGTTTGGGTTAGGGTTAGAGTTTGTGTTTTAGGGTTAGGGTTAGAGTTTGTGTTAGGGTTAGGGTTAGGGTTAGGATTCCTAGGGTTAGGGTTAGAGATTGTATTAGGGTTAGGATCCCTAGAGTTAGGGTTAGGGTTAGAGTTTGGGTTAGGGTTTGTGTTTGGGTTTGTGTTAGGGTTTGTGTTAGAGTTTGTTTTACAGTATGGGTTAGGGTTAGAGTTTGTGTTTTAGGGTTAGGGTTAGAGTTTGTGTTAGGGTTAGGGTTAGGATCCTTAGGGTTAGGGTTAGGGTTTGTGTTAGGGTTAGGGTTAGGATTCCTAGGGTTATGGTTAGGGTTAGGATTAGGGTTAGAGTTTGTGTTAGGGTTAGGATCCCTAGGGTTAGGGTTAGAGTTTGGGTTAGGGTTTGTGTTAGGGTTTGTGTTAGGGTTTGTGTTAGAGTTTGTTTTACTGTTTGGGTTAGGGTTAGAGTTTGTGTTAGGGATAGGGTTAGGATCCTTAGGGTTAGGGTTTGTGTTAGGGTTAGGGTTAGGATTCCTAGGGTTAGGGTTAGAGTTTGTGTTAGGGTTAGGATCCCTAGGGTTAGGATTAGAGTTTGGTTTAGGGTTTGTGTTAGGGTTTGTGTTAGAGTTTGTGTTAGAGTTTGTTTTACAGTTTGGGTTAGAGTTTGGGTTAGGGTTAGAGTTTGTGTTTTAGGGTTAGGGTTAGGGTTAGAGTTTGTGTTAGGGTTAGGGTTAGGATCCCTAGGGTTAGGGTTAGGGTTTGTGTTAGGGTTAGGATCCCTAGGGTTAGGATTAGGGTTTGTGTTAGGGTTAGGATCCCTAGGGTTACTAGGGATCGTAACCCTAACCCTAACCCTAGGTATTTATGTTTATAGTGGGTTTTCTAGTTGATTTTGATGATTGGCAGCTGTCACACACTTCTCATCATGCGTTTCAAAAACGCAAACACAGGAAAAAACGCGTTTAAACGCGTCAAAACGCGTTTAAACGCAAAAACGCTGCGTTTAAACGCGTTTAAACGTGTTTTTGCACCAAATGCGTTTGCGTTTAAAACGCTGCGTTTTAAAACGCAAGTGTGAAACCAACCTCAGACATTGACCTTCTATGTATGTTTAAGTAACATATTTCTGCTTATGTTGATGATATTTTGAATTTTTTTTCAATTTTGTTTCAAAGTTATTTTCAATTTTCTGTGTTTGGGACTCTCCTGACCCCATAGTACCTTTATTGACATTTTTTTTTTAAATATTTTTTGGTTTATTCACGGGTTTTGTAATATAATTGTAAATAAACAATGGCTAGTCACTTCAAATGACACCAGCAGTGTTACGAGACAGCGCAAACGGTGCTATGTCTGTTCTCGATTGAAGGACAAAAAGACGAGATTTGTTTGCAATGACTGCAATAAGTTCATTTGTGAATAACATGGCACTATGACGTGCAATGGATGCAAGGGCTAAATTTATTGCCAGATCATTCATTGTCATTATGTTTTTACTACAATCCACACAGTTGCAGTTATTGTGCATTTTTTTTTAATTGAATTTGAATACTTTAGTTATTAGTAAATCATTTTGGTATAAATTTCAGTTTGTGTTTGATGATGACAAATAAATCACTTCAAAGTTACGTTTGATTTCATAACTGTGTTCTGAAATGATGATAGAATAAAAGTTGATTATTATAAACAGCCAGCATGTTCATTTTAATGAAATATGATGATTTTGATCCTAGGGTCATATAGACCCCATGATACCAAAGCAGTGATTTTTTCATGGTTCCACAGCAGGGTTAAATTAAATATTCAACAGAAATTCTGTTAAGTATATACCAAACCTATCATTTAGACTTACATATAGAAGACATTTAAAAAAAAGATATAATCAGATTTCAGGACCATGGAAAGAGATCAACCAAAAGAAGGTGATTCATGAGAGTGTTTTCGTCAGAAAACAAGCATAAAACATTTTGAAAAGTCACAACATTTTTTGATCAATGGGAAGTTGCACAAGAAATTTTATGACTTTTGGCATTTTCATGCCAGTGTCAAGCAGCTCTGCCAAAATGGGCAAAGCTGGGGAGAAGTTGGGGGTGAGATTATGCCTCACTGTCAAATTCATCATTAGTGTTGATATTTCTTACTACAGAAATGTCACTTCAGTCCCAATATTTGTGGCCATTAATTAGATGCACAAAATTCATAACTTGCTGATTGCAGGGAGTCTGACTGCTGGAATCCAGTAACAAGGCACTGGAACCTTAAGAGTAAAAAAGAGGAGAATGAGACTCTGCAGACCTATCCTAACAGGATCGGAGGTGCGTAGTCACGACCTGTACTCCATTCATTGTCTATGGGACTTCCAAGCACAGTGCTCAGCTATTTACGCTGAATGAATCAAGATAAGGCTGTACATGCACAGCCACTGAATTAAAGGCGGAGCTGCAGAGTTCCAAAGCCCCGTTATTGAGATCCCTGGGGTGCTAGTTGTCTGACCACCAGCAATCAGCAAGTTTTTACCTATCATATGCATAAGGGATAACTTTAAGCAACTAATATTAGTGTTTGACTTAGCATTTTTGCAAACTAGACTTTTTGTTGTCAACCCCTTTTGATATTGGAGGACAAGAAAAAAGTTGGGATTTTAGACAGGAAAGTCATGTTAAAGGTTTTTTACCCATCTTCATAGCTGGATATTGTCGGATAGTGCATGAAAAAACGAACATTTTTGAAATTTACTGCATATATTTTGATTTCAGAAATCAAGATTACATGTTGATTTTCCCTTAGTTTTTACACCAAATGAATTTTTCTAGGGTTCTTAATGCACATACCATGAGAATTATACACTTCTTTACAAATCACGGTGCACAGGTTACGGAACACAACTTTCATGAAGAGAATTCAACATCTTTATTTCCAGGCGGTTAATGAATATACTTGTCTAGAAATCCGAGAGAGTTCGGAATCAAGGGCTCAATTCAATACTAGGATTAAAGTCGGCCTCCTCTCATTATTAGAAATGTACAGAGAATCAATTATTTATTGGACTGACTCCATTAGCAGTCACACATGGGAGAAAAAAGGGAAAAAAAATTAGAAAGAACGTACTTTCACATCACTTATAGGATGTGTGGTTTTATTGAGGACTCTTTACAGCTCTTTTGTGGCTGCGGAGAAAATGTGGAATTTTATCGTGTTTGGAAACAAAGACACGCAAAGGATTTCAGATGGATGGCGTCCAAACTGTGCAGCAAAATTACCCTTGTGTTTGCTATAGAAAAGGCATGTACTGTGCTGTAAGCTATAAAGGCAAATGTACAGTCTACAGCCAGGTGGCCACCAGGAGTCTTGGGGCTTTCATATAATTCCAAGGATTTGGTTTTTATGATTTGGTAAGAAGCAATGAAAATAGTTCATGCCATGATCCTTTCTGTTCAGCTTGTCCTTATCACTAATCTTCCCTACCTGCAAAGGAAAGAAATAGATATGTACATTTAAAGAAGACCTATCATCAGGTCAGAAATGGATAGTTTTTGCTTTATATCATTCTCTCTGCTCCCCTGAGTAATTAAGTTTTGGATTTTCTAAATTCCACCAAACGGTTCCAGAGATATGGACCTCATTATGTAGTGCTATGAGGGCGGGCTGGGTGATCTAAAGACATGCCCCCAAGGAATACTGTAAGTCACACCCCCTTACTAAAGACCATCAAAATGATAACTAAATAAAAAGGTCTGTATCTCAGGGACTGTAAGGCTTCTTTCACACTAGCGTCGGAATCTCCCCGTCGCAATGCGTCGGGGAGAGATTCCGACGCTAGCGTTTGCTGCATTGCACAATGGGTGCAGCGGATGCATTTTCCAGTGCATCCGCTGCCCCATTGTAAGGTGCGGGGAGGTGGGGGCGGAGTTCTGGCCGCGCATGCGCGGTCGGAAAAAGCGGTCCGTCGGGAGAAAAAAACGTT
The DNA here is from genome assembly GCF_032444005.1 of Ranitomeya imitator. Classification (NCBI taxonomy): domain Eukaryota; kingdom Metazoa; phylum Chordata; class Amphibia; order Anura; family Dendrobatidae; genus Ranitomeya; species Ranitomeya imitator. Next base: position 633,541,211 of record NC_091282.1, read on the forward strand.
GCATGTAGGGTTTTTTCTCCCGACGGTCCGCCAAAGCACGACGCATCCGTCGCAAGACGGATGCGAAGTGTGCCAATCCGTCACAAATGCGTCGTCAATACAAGTCTATGGGGAAAAAACGCATCCTGCAAGCACTTTTGCAGGATGCGTTTTTTCTGCAAAACGACGCATTGTGACGGATTTAAAAAAACGCTAGTGTGAAAGTACCCTAAGACGAATTTTTAAAAAAATGAAATACTTAGGGGACTAGTGGCAATTAAATAAGAGGTAACAGGTCCTTTTAAAAGTGGTTACTGATAGACTGATTGAATGCAACTGTTTGTTAGAGTAGCAGAGATCAGTGAAGAACCCAAAAGAAGGAAAACTTTCTGCATAATATAGACATGGCTCTGACTGGTTCAATTATTTGGGCTCTTCCCTGGCTGCTAGTTGACCATGCCCCTTATTGGGGGCAGAAAGATATGCACCAGAGTGTAGGAAGTTTGTGGTGCTGCTGTGACCATTACTCTTCAAAACAATATACTGCCTTGCATCACTAGCTCCATGCAGTCAGGGTAAATGTTTTCTTATCTGGACAACTCCTTCTCGAATGAGGATCTGTTGGCACTCAATAAGAGCAAGACCAGCATCCTAAAAGCCCGGTGATCAGCTGTTATTCTTGTGGATCCTGCAGGTGGAAATGCCCTATCAATGGAGGAGCATGGGAAACATTGTTTTGATGAGACTGATAAGGTCCTCAAGCACATTAGATTAATGTATGCTGACCTCACCGACAGTCTAATATCTATTGGGGCTCCCAGACAAATAATTGTCAGGGAAGACATGGATTCAGCATGTCTATTTTCAGAATACGTTTACTTTTGTTCTGTATGAGGTAAGCCGCAATTAGAGGAGTCTGGCAGCAGCTTTCTCATGGAGAACAAATGAACACTTCTGTAAATGAGAATGATGAAAATGATGTAATTACTGACACATCTGGTTTAACTGGAAAAAGTTTTTCACAACTTGAAACTACTCAGCGTTAAGATTATCTTGCCTCAATGAGGGCACAGACATGGTGGTTATTGCAGAATGGTTGCACTAAGCTTGATGGTTCTACATCAAGACTGAGGTACAGAGCTTGGCAGTTACGCACCAAGCACACTGCTTAGTGTTTATTTCACAGAAGGAGATCATCAGTCTAACAGGTCAGGACAAAGTAGAACTTAAAAGGTCAGGCACCAGTTTCCCACAAAATTTCATTCCACAGCAGAGCTCTAACATAAAGGTCAAGGGTGTTTTCACTGTCCAAGACCACAATATATTTAATACTGTGGTCATATAAAAGTGTACTTGGCTGCATGCACTCTAGGGTCCCAAACTTTTTAGGATTTTCCTTCTTGCCACAATTTCCATAGTCAAGTAGTGGTAGTAATCTCTTGCAAAGTATCTGGGCTACTTTTCTAAAGCAATTTTACCAACCCACTCAAAATACACTGCAGTTCGGAGCAGATTTCAGGGCGTATGCAGTGGTCCACAACCAATCTCTCTGATGGACCACTCTTGGATCACTGCTTCATTGGCTGGCTTTCTCTACAGCTATTGTTTCTTGCTTGGGGACTTTTTCACACTCCCATGAGAGGGATATACACCACACATGGGCATGCTCCAGCATATATATGGGCCTAGCCCAGTGCTTACATATGTTAGACATACCCTGACCAGAGACTATATAGCACAATACTCTAGTAAAGTTTTATTTCCGTATTATTATTTTTTAAGTCACCTTTGTGAACTTGTTTGATTTTTGCTTTAGTAAGCATTGGGTAATTTGTATTCTGCAAAATGGACTGGGCTAGGCTATCTCCCTAGACATTTAACTATTATCTATGTGTGCTAGCAAATTCTACACCTCACGGCTGCAGTCTTCTTTACATTAGCACCTCTGACCAGCACATTATGGAGGACAAGTCATTACATTCAGACTTAGAGCTTTGTATAACCCCATGATGCACTATATACGAAGCAGAGATAGAGCAATTTGTTAAATGTTCTAGGAAAGCTTCCTCTATGTGCACATAAAAAACTTGTGAGATTGACCATAGTAGTAAATTGGGCACTTAAGGATTCCACTACTTCCTATGTTTTTGCATCATCATATTAGGTGTAATTGATAAATCAGACTTGCAGTACCACTCCTAACCACACAGAGTGTTGTGCAGGCCTAAGACTCCTTCAGTTAATATTAACCACAAATGACTTTCTTTCTGGAAACTACAAAGTGCATCATTTCCTAAACTTTTTATTATAACCTTCTGCAGAAAACAAGGTGATCTCTGAATTCATTTTTATTTTGGCACCAAGGTAGCTCAATTTAGCACTTATTAAAAGTCTTTTAAACTTATAGTCATTAGCGATTCATTGGTTGTAGAATTGCCAAAAAAGATTTGCAGGACCATAGTCCAGAGGCGATGGACTACCAACCTGACCAAAACATTCTCCTGTCTGCTATCTTCCCTGGTGGTTCTTCTTATGAGTAGGTCCAGCTTGACAACATCAATGTTGCATAACAAAGAGATGTATGACACTGAGCCTGGGCTACCAAACAGAAAAGGCACGAGGGATGCTGACAGGTATGAGGAGGTTCACAAGGTTCTAGTTCAGTAGCCACAAACTATCCAGTCCTGTAAATCCTTTTCCTCATCTCTAATTGGTTGCTTTATGGGTTATCACATTAGATTCTATTGACTGGTGTGAAAGTTCTTGCTGCTACTTTTTCGACTTAGTAAATATAGGAAAACTGACTGAACAGCAATCTAATCTGAACTGGTGCATAACCAAAAAAGTCATATAGCAAATAGATCAATGGCTGCACTCAAAATTTACTGTGCTAAAGCAAGGAAATGTGCGATACATGAAATGTGAATAGCATAATGGCTTGTGAAATTTATGAAAAAACACATGAGATTCTTAGCACAAGATTTGGCCAAAAGTTGTGAGCCCATCCACCAAACGTCAAGGTAATCTCAGAACTGGTTATGCACCAGTTCAGACTAGATTGCTGTTCAGTCAGTTTTCCTATATTTACCATGTACTATTTTTTCTGACTTGACTGCCCTTCACCATGCTGGGATTTTAATTACATGCAAACACAGTTGGTTCTAAGCTTCCTATAAAAGCAGGCTTTACCACGTTATTAGCCATAGGTAAGTGTTCACACTAGGCAGTCAGCTCAGGTACCCATCCAATCTGAGATTACCTTGACGTTTGGTGGATGGGCTCACAACTTTTGGCCAAATCTTGTGCTAAGAATCTCATGTGTTTTTTCATAAATTTCACAAGCCATTATGCTATTCACATTTCATGTATCACACATTTCCTTGCTTTAGCACAGTAAATTTTAAGTGCAGCCATTGATCTATTTGCTATATGACTTTTTAGACTTAGGCCTGGTTCGGCCATCTCCCTATCATTGCCCATTGTTATAGATAAGCATTGATCAAATAAGGAGAAAAAACAAAACTGAATACAATTTCATAAGGTTTCCATCAATGTGATGAGTAGTGATGGGCAAGTACTAAAATGCTCGGGTGCTCGTTGCTCGGGTCGAGCAAATTGGAATACTCGTGATACCCCCGGGGGTCCTTTTAAGGTCTAAAAACATCTCAAAATAATGGAAACACTGCTCAAATGACATGAGGACATCATGGGGATCGCCCCTGGAAGCATTCCGGACTCCTAGTTCACAGCTTTAATCAATTTTTTATGAGATTCAAGCCAATTTTCCCGGTGCCACAAAAAACACATTAAAACAAAACCAAAACGTATTTTGGGAAATATATCAAGGTACATCCTGATATATGTCATAACCTGTCATGCAGGTTAATGACTTGCCTGTAAGGCCAAATATTTCACCCCAGACCGAAAATTCCCCCCCCCCCCAATTAGGCTTAGTTCAGACGCAGCGTTTTTGAAGCGTTTTTCAACTTTAACATTGCTTTCAACCACTACAAATGCATTCACTGGGAAATGTCACTGTAATATTGAACACCCCTAGCTGGCCATGTGGTGTGTGACACATAAGCAAACCCATCTTGTGTCCAGGGGGGACTCCTGAAAAGTGTTGCATTGAATTCAAGGCCTGCCCTGCTACCAATTCATATGCACCCTGTTGTGAATTCTGTGGCAGAGCTCCCTCCTGTGGTCACAAGTGGTACTTCGGCTGATTCTCTCTGTGAGCTTCCGTTGGTGGAGGAAAGTGGTACTGCGGCTTCTGAGTTTCCTTCCTCAGGTGATGTGGTGAAGTCGTTAGGTGCTGCTCTATTTAACTCCACCTAGTGCTTTGATCCTGGCCTCCAGTCAATGTTCTAGTATTGGACCTGTTTCCTCCTGGATCGTTCCTGTGGCCTGCTGCTCTGCATAGCTAAGTTCCGCTTTGCTATTTTGTTTGCTGTTTTTTTTCTGTCCAGCTTGTCTATTTGTTTTTTCCTGCTTGCTGGAAGCTCTGGGACGCAGAGGGTGTACCTCCGTGCCGTTAGTTCGGTACGGAGGGTCTTTTTGCCCCCTTTGCGTGGTTTTTGTAGGGTTTTGTGTTGACTGCAAAGTTACCTTTCCTATCCTCGCTCTGTTCAGAAAGTCGGGCCTCACTTTGCTAAATCTATTTCATCTCTACGTTTGTCTATTCATCTTAACTCACAGTCATTATATGTGGGGGCTGCCTTTTCCTTTGGGGGTATTTCTCTGAGGCAAGGTAGGCTTATTTTCTATCTTCAGGCTAGCTAGTTTCTCAGGCTGTGCCGAGTTGCATAGGGAGCGTTAGGCGCAATCCACGGCTGCCTCTAGTGTGGTTGGAGAGGATTAGGGATTGCGGTCAGCAGAGTTCCCACGTCTCAGAGCTCGTTCAATGTTTTTGGATTATTGTCAGGTCACTGTATGTGCTCTGACCTCTATGTCCATTGTGGTACTGAATTGCCTTATCATAACAGCACCCCAATAAGCCTTTGAAGCCACATAGTGGATGGGCCCATGAAAATCCACTTCACAATATGCATTTTGTACTCCGTACTACTTTGTTTTACACATTGGCGGCAAGGCCAGCCCTGCTGCATAGTCAGTCATATGCACCCCATTAGGCTTTGGAACCCACATAGTGGATGTGCCCATGAAAATCCACTTCACAATATGCATTTTGTTCTCCCGTACTCCTTGGTTATACACATAGGCTGCAAGACCAGCCCTGCTGCATAGTCATATGTACCCCATTAGTCCTTGGAACCCACATACTGGATGTGCCCATGAAAATCCACTTCACAATATGCATTTTGCACTCCTGTACTCCTTGGTTTTACACATTGCCAGCAAGGCCAGCCCTGCTGCATAGTCAGTAATATGCACCCCATTAGGCCTTGGAACCCACATACTGGATGGCTCATTAAAATCCACTTCACAATATGCATTTTGTACTCCCATTCTCCTTTGTTTTACACATTGGCAGCAAGGCCAGCCCTTCTGCATAGTCAGTCATTGTCAGTATTCCAGGTTTTCCAAATCACCTTGTGAATATCTTGCCCTTTGTTAAGATGAAGTTTGCTGTTTTTGTCTGCCCTACTTCCTGTTTGTTTGTTTAAAACACGGTTCAGGTGTCAGCTTATTTGCTGGAGGATTCTGCTTCTGTTCCCCTTCAGCTCAGCTGCTTGTTCTCAGTGTGCCTCTACCTCTGGCTCTGGACATTCTCTGCATATGTAAGCTACACTCTCCATGTTATCAATAGTCTGATGACTTTGGAACTTAAACCTTGGTTCACTCCTTCTGGTAAGAACTGTGTTTTTCAACTATGTTTCTGGACTATGTTTCTGGACTGTGTGTTGCTACTTAATCCTTCATATACTCCTCCCGGTGGGAGCTGTTGGAAACAACACCAGTATAATACTTTAATGTGAACCTGTTTCTGGACATACTCATGTTTATGCCACATCTGGGATCAACTTGTGAACTAGTTTCTGGACTTACCCGTGTTCATTCCACACCTGGGATTAACTTATGCACTTGTTCTGGACTTCCCTGTGTTTACTTCATACCTGAATTTGACTCTTTCTGCACCGACAGTGTTTTGGATCTGTACCACGTCACCTGTCACACTCACCTTTTGATCACCTTGCTGAAGACTCTGCCTTAAGAACTCTGCCAATTTGCTGTATATGTTTCAAGGACTTGTTTCATTGCAGGTCACTGCGGGTTATCAGTATATTGTTTTGGATGTTATTGCAGTTGTACAAATACACTATTTGCACTAAAGAAACCCGTCTGTGTCTGTTCATTGCCCCACGCTATCAGAATCCTCGAGTTCCTATAATAGTATTACACTCATATGCACCCCATTAGGCCTTAGAACCCACATACTGGATGTGCCCATGAAAATCCACTTCACAATATGCATTTTGTACTCCAGTACTCCTTGGTTTTACACATTGGCTGCAAGGCCAGCCCTGCTGCATAGTCATATGCACCGCATTAGGTCTTGGAATCCACATAGTGGATGTGCCCATGAAAATCCACTTCACAATATACATTTTGTACTCCCGTACTCCTTTGTTTTACACATTGGCAGGAAGGCGAGCCCTGCTGCATAGTCAGTCATATGCACCCCATTGCGCCTTGGAACCCACATACTGGATGGGCCCATGAAAATCCACTCGTATTTTTTAATTTTATTATTATTATTATTATACATTTTTATAGCGCCATTTATTCCATGGCGCTTTACATGTGAATACGGGGCAAATATAGACAAATACATTAAACATGAGCAGATAACAAGGCATGATGGTTCCCTCTTTGCAGAATTATTTACAGGAGAATTTGGCAATTGTGTTTGCCATGTTTTTAATACTAAGGTTCAGATACGGCTTTAAAAAAAAGGCTAATCCTTGCAATACAAAGCAATTTCATTGCAAACTACAAAATTAAAGGAATATTAAGATTGAATAGTGTGAGTGCATACATTTTTGTATATGTTAACAATAACATACAAAGGTTAATAAGTACATATAAGGATTTCATAAATATACTGATGACGTATATATGAAGATTAACTTCATACAGTCTACTTAGATCATCACCAAGAGGCTTTTAAATATCATCCGTCTGGAATATCCGAGAAGCAACACCAAGACAGAGAACCCCTGGGAGATTACCTACACTGCATGGGCGTCCCCAATTATGCAGGTATCACCACACTGCACATGTACAGGTACCCCAGTTTTGCCATCTGTCTTAGTCATGTTTCTCTGGTCTTATATAGTGATTTACACTATGTAGTAACTCTAGTTTCACCCAGACCTTCAAGTGGCCACTTTTCAAGGTTGGATGAAACTGAGATATCATGGACTCATCAGATGAGGGGCCATAAAGCCTTAGACAATAAAAGCCAAAAGGATTTAAATCAAACCACCACAGGCAGAGTTTCAGTAAACCGTAATGTTTTACAATGACAAACAGCAACCATATAGAGGCTTCGAACTGTTTGTGAAGTGAGTAAACAAACATTTATCAAGATTGTGTCACTATGAACATTGTCACATCTGTAAATGTTTTACAAGACATGCAGCTATGTGATTGCCTGAATGCATTCGGTGTACAGTATTTCAATCTTGTTTACAAATTGCCATTTGTGTATTCGCCATTTGTACATTTGAGGCAGCCAAAGTTATGGCTCTCAAGGAGAGAAACTAGTGCAGCGCCCCAGAGATCTGGTCGTTGCAGTAACGTCGCTCTGCCACAAAGGGGAGTGATGGTATGTCTGATGGCACTAAAGGAGTTCTTCTGACCAGGTATCACCAGCACACATTAAGCTTCACACTCCGGCCACTAGGGGGAGAAAAAGGCTTTATTTATTGGGCCACTCCTCACACTGGTAAAACTAGGGGTTGGATAGGAAGTTAGTCAGAAGCTGACTGGGTTGGATTCAGGCAACATCCCGTGGCAGGGGGTGTTGCAGGGAGAAGATTCAGGGGGGTCCCTGTCAGTCGTGGGAACCTGGCAGGTACCTAGCGACCAGAACAGAACGTTACGGAACCGCGCCTGCACTACCTTGCGGCGGTATCCTAAAAAAGAGACACGAAGCGAAGGATTTTGTGGAACAGTGAGAAACAAGATCAAGCACAAAGGAGAGCCAGTAGGAGTCGTGCCCCGAGAACGGCAACTTCCTACTGAGGTGCGCAGCCGGTGGCTGGAACACTGAGGAAGTAACTGACTCTATGCCTTACTTCAAACTCCGCAGGACAGTTAATTATAGGTTGGCTGTCTACCTTACATCACCTAAGCAGACATAGGGGGCAAGGCGTGGAGAGGGGCTTCTCTAGGGTCCCGGAAGAACTCCGAGCCTACCCGTCAAACGGGTGCGTCCTAGCCATAACATACCTAGGGGACGGAGAACTAGAAAGAACTGAAATGAATTAGAACGAACGAGAATAGAAGTTGTGAGGACTATCCCGAATTCTCAGCAGGGAAGCACTACAACACACAGGCGCTAGTGGTAGGCAACGATTTCCACCTGCAAAGGGAACTCTGGATGTGCCTTCGGACCGGCCGGTCTCAGACAGCCTTGTTAACTGTGCTCTGGATTGAGGATCCTGAAGTCTTCAGTAAAGAGGTAAATAGACTGCAACCCTGTGTCCTCGTTATTGTCTGTACTTCACACCATCACCATCTACCTTACTGGGGACATACTTCACCTGTGGGAAGGTTCACCATCTAGCTGCCATCACATCACCCCAGTGGACCCCAAGCAGCGTCGGTCACCCTGACTGAATACAACAGGTGGCATCACTAAACCTTGACAGACTTGCACCACCTTTCATTGGACGCCCCTTAGCAGGGTCACGGACCGGGTCCAGCCACCGTGACATCCCCATAACTGAGCCAGCAGAGGACCAGTACCGAGTAACCCGCAGCCCTGCGTCTGGGGGCTCTCTACTAATATAGCGGACAATGCTATATTTTTAATGAACTACTGAGCCAAACTAACAGCATTGCTTTATGAAATTTATATGAAGTGTATTGTGTCCAATTTTAGCAACCAGGCAACACAAAAAAGGAGTTTTTCAAGTGAGCTCTTTAAGGTACACAAATTTCAAATGTTTGCCATCAAGGATGTGGTTTCACCAATTGGGGGTACCTTTTTTAAAATATACTATTGCCATCACAGCCCCCCTTGCCCAAACTTCACAGACCTATAACAGTGCAAAGCATGTTCACCCAGGTCATGTCGTTGGAGATAAGGAAGAGACATTGCAGGAGACAGAGTTAAGAATTGGGGCCAATGTAGTGGTGTGGGTTTCTGAGACTTGTAATGCAGTGCATGATCTGCCAAAAAATTCCCCAATGGGGTACGTTTTTTAAAAATACACTAGTGCAATTGCATGCCCCTAGCCCAAACTTCAATGGTCTATAACAGTACTGAGCATGTTCACCCTGGTAATCTAGTGGCAGGTACATTTTAGATTGCAGGAGTCCGAGTTAAGAAGTAGGCCCAATGGAATGTCATGCCCAATTCCCAAATGTGGGGTCCATTTTTAAAAAAATAAAAGAGTGCCATCACACTCTACCTTGCCCAAAATTCACTGGCCTATAACAGTACAGAGCAAGTTCACCCTGGTGATCTACTGGCAGGTACAGGACAGATTGCAGGGGACAGAGTTAAGAAGAAGGCCCAATGTAATGTCATGCCCAATTCCCCAATGTGTTGTCCTTTTTGGACTTAAAAAAATAGTGCCATCATAGCCCCTGTTACAGAACCCCCAGCAAAGAGAATATGTTATGCAGTAAATATTATGTATAATAGGTTCCATGTGAAATGCATCAGTCCACAGGCTGCACCCCTGGTCAGAGGGGACAAGAAATTCTCCTTCTGACCTCCCCCACCTTTGTAATTCCCACAGTAAATATCAGCAGGCTCCGGCCCCCTGCGGCTATTGTAATGTATGTCTGGCCTGCTTTTTTGGCCTGCCCTGTGTATCTGTGTTATATACTCTGTGTGCTGTGAATAAAGTGTGTTCTTTTAGACTGGAAATATGTGGAGTAGCAGTCAGCTTTTATATGCTCTCACGTAATCAAGGAATTCCAGCCAGCGTCCTTCATTCAGAATCCAGCAAAAGCAGAGTGGACCTCCTGAAACACGGGGGGGGGGGGTGCTGAAAGAGGTACTACAGCACAGTAGACCCCGTTACAGCCCCCTTGCCCAAAATTCACTGTACTATAACAGTACAGAGCACATTTATCCTGGTGATCTACTGGCAGGTACAGGACAGATTGCAGGAGACAGAGTTAAGAAGTAGGCCCAATGTAATGTCATGCCCAATTCTCCAATGTAAAATCCTTTTTTTTTAAATATATGAGTGCCATCACAGCCCCCTTGGCCAAAATGCACCGTACAGAGCACGTTCACCCTGGTGATCTACTGGCAGATGCATGACAAATTGCAGGTGACAGAGTTAAGAAGTAGGCCCAATGTCATATCATGCCCAATTCCCCAATGTGGGGTCCATTTAAAAAAAAATAAAAGCGTGCCATCACAGCCCCCTTGCCCAAAATTCATTGGCCTATAACAGTACAGAGCACATTCACCCTGGTGATCTACTGGCAGGTACAGGACAGATTGCAGGCGACCGAGTTAAGAAGTAGGCCCAATGTAATGTCATGCCCAATCCCCAATGTGTTGTACTTTTTGGACTTAAAAAAATAGTGCCATCACAGCCCCCTTGCCCAAAATTTCTATGGACTACAACAGTACAGAGCACATTCACCCTGGTGATCTACTGGCAGGTACAGGACAGATTGCAGGCTACTGAGTAAAGAAGTAGCCCAAATGTAATGTCATGCCTAATTCCCCAATGTGTTGTCCTTTTTGGACTTAAAAAAATAGTGCCATCACAGCCCCCTTGCCCAAAATTTACTGGACTATAACAGTACAGAGCACGTTCTCCCTGGTGATCTACTGGCAGGTACAGGACAGATTGCAAGAGACAGAGTTAAGAAGTAGGCCCAGTGTAATGTCATGCCCAATTTCCCAATGTAAAATCCATTTTTTTTTTTAAATAAAAGACTGCTATCACAGCCCCCCTTGGTCAAAATGCACAGTACAGAGCACGTTCATCCTGGTGATATAGTGGTTCTGGATGAGGAGGATGAGGATAGGGAGGAGGATAAGAACAAACAGAACAAATCTGGAAGCGTATACCCATGTGTGGTTGTGAAGAGGTGCATGAGAATACACCTCCCAAAAAGAGTTTTCACTTGGTGGTGTACAGAAGTCTTTCCCAATCCAGCCCTTGTTCATTTTTATAAGAGTCAGCCTGTCAGCATTTTCAGGTGACAGGCAGAGGTGCTTATCTGTTATAATTCCACCAGTGGCACTAAAAACCCTCTCTGACAGAACGTTAGCAGCAGGGCAGGACAGGACCTCCAAGGCGTAGAGAGCCAGTTCATGCCTTGTCCAGCTTTGATACCCAATAATTAAAAGGCACATCTGAATCACGGAGGACGTTTGTACTATCTGCAAGGTGCTCCCTCACCATCTTCCCAAACATTGCACTTCTTGTGACAGCACCCCTTGCCTCTGTGCCGCCACGATGGGAGGGTCTGAGAAAACTGTCCCAGAACCTGGCCATTGTTCCCCTGCCTGAGCTGGATTGTGCTTCTGTCTCTCTCGCTTGGAGTCCTTGGTTGTACAACAAACTCTGACGTCTGCTGCCAGTGTTCTCACATGGTAATTTTGTAAGTAATTCTGCTACAAGGGCCCTGTGGTACTGCAACATTTTAGTTCACCTCTCTGCCTCAGGCAGAAGAGATTGAAATTCTCCTTGTAGTGTGGGTCTAGAAGTGTCACCAACCAGTAATGAGTGTCACCCAAAATTTTGATAATCCAAGGGTCACGTGAAATGCAGCACAACATAAAGTCAGCCATGCGTGCCAGACTGCTAACAGGCAAGACTTCCGTGCCCTCACCAAAAGGATGACTGACCATGCTGTCCTCCTCATCCTCCTCCTCCTCCCAGCCATCAGGCCATCCCCACTGAACAGAAGCTAATACAGATGTGTTTGTAGTACCGTCTATAGTGAATGAAAGTAGCTCCTGTTCTTCCTCCTCCTCCTCATTGCCTACCAATCCACTTTGAAAAGACATGAGGCTGGGCTGAGTGTAATCCCCCTGTATGTTTCCTTGCTCCATGTCCTCGAGCTCCACCATCTTTGATTGTAAGCAGATAGTTTTTTCAGAATGCTGAGAAGCGGGATGGTGATGCTAATTATGGCATCATCGCCGCTCACCATCTTGGTGCAGTCCGCAAAGTTTTGGAGGATGTTACATATGTCTGACAGCCATGTCCACTCCTGAGGTCTTATGTGTGGAGTCTGACCTGAAATTCTATGGCCTTTTTGATGTTGGTAGTCAACAACGGCCCTCTTCTGCGCACAAATTCTTTCTAACATATGCAGCGTAGAGTTCCAGCGCGTGGGGACATCACACACCAGTCGGTAAGCTGGAAGTTGAAAACGCTGCTGAAGCACGGCAAGGGTGGCTGAAGCTGTAGCTGACTTTCTAAAATGGGCAGACAGACGGTGTACTTTCACTAACAGATCCGGCAGCTCCGGGTAGCTTTCCAGAAAACGTTGAACCATGGGGTTAAGCACATGGGCCAAGCAAGGTACGTGTCTGAGCTCACCTTGCCTCAGAGCCGCCACCAGGTTACGGCCATTGTCACACACGACCATGCCTGGCTGTAGGTTCAGCAGTGTCATCCAACCATCTGACTGCTCTTTCAGTGCTGTCCACAACTCTTCTGCATTGTGCAGTTTGTCACCTGTGCAGATTAGGTTCAGCACAGCCTGTTGTCGCTTGGCTGAGGGAGTGCTGCAGTGCTTCCAGCTTCTGACTGATGTGTTGATATCAGAGATGGAGGATGAAGAGGAGGAGGAGGTACAGGAGCTGTAGACTGTAGGGGCAACCCTGACTGACATAGAGCCAGCAATCCTCGGCGTGGGGAGGATGTGTTCCATCCCAAGGTCTGACTGGGTCCCTGCTTCCACTATGTTAACCCAGTGTGCCGTAATTGAGATGTACCATCCCTGCCCACAAACACTTGTCCACGTGTCCGTGGTTAGGTGGACTTTCCCAGTAACAGCATTGTTGAGGGCACCGGTAAGGTTGTGGAGCACATACTGGTGTAATGCCGGTACGGCACATCGGGAGAAATAGTGGCGACTGGGGACCGAGTACCTTAGGACGGCCGCCGCCATCAGGTTGTGGAAAGCTTCCATCTCAACAAGCCTAAAAGGCAGCATTTCTAGCGCAAGCAGAAGAGAAATATTAGAATTGAGGACTGTGGCCTGTGGAGCGTTGGCTGGGTATGTCCGCTTCTGTTCCAAAGACTGGGCTGTAGACAACTGAATGCTGTGCTGGGACAAGGACGTGGACGGGCTTGCTGATGGTGCTGCTTGACTGTGGGCCACAACAGGTGCAGGGCTAGGGGCATCTTCACATGCACGGTGTACTGGGGATTGGCTTCTACGCAAAACAGTGGAAGAAGCAGTGGTGTGACCAGCAGGCAGTGATCCTGGAGCCTGGGGTTTGGCCCACAAAGTCAGGTGCTTTGCTTGCTTGTGCCTGTTCATGCTCGTGGTGGTCAGGATGGTTATTTTGTTTCCCCTGCTGATGCGGGCATGGCAGGTGCTGTAAATGGCCTGTTTGGGGTTATTGGCAGAGTCTTTAAAAATAGCCAGACTTGGGAAGATCTAACAGTTGGAATGGCAACTTCCCTCATGTTGGTGTTACTGGGAACGGATGCACACCTTCTGTCTGCGGCCTCCACACTGCTTCTTCCTGTCTGTTGGGGGGGAAATGCCTCCTTCCCCATTTGTGCTGCTTTCCTCGCTATGTGTGTCGTCCTGCCAGGTTGGGTCAGTCACTATGTCATCCACCACCTTGTCTTCCACATTCGCACCCTGCTCCTCCTCCTGACTTTCTGGCAATTGTGTCTCATCATCGTCCACCTCTTGTGACACTTTCCCACCATCGCCTTTTTGTGACCGGGGCTGATCAAAGCTTTGGGCAGCTCTACATGCGATCTCATCTTTCCCCACTTCAAGTTGACCAGCAGAGATTTCTGAATCTTGAAATGGAAAACTGAACAGCTCTTCACAGTGTCCAATTGTGGGATCAGTTGTCTCAGGGCACTCGGCATGGTGGGAGGAAGGAGGGTCAGGGTGAGGAATATCCTGGGCACACTCACAGCTACTCAGACTTGACCGTGTGGAAGACAAGGTGGTGGTGGTGGCTAAGTGACTGGAAGCATTATCCGCTATCCAACCAACAACCATTTCACACTTCTCTGGCTTGAATAGTGGTGTGCTGCGGTCCCCCAGAAACTGGGACAGGAAGGTCGAGCGAGAAGATGTGGGTCTTTGTTGTTGCCCACTTTCACCTTGGCCACGGCCTCGTCCTCTGGATGCACCATCAGCATTACATCCACTTCCCCATCCCTTGCCCCTTGCCCCTTGCCTTAACCATTTTAAATGGACTACTGCACTATTTCAAATGCTCAACACAAATGTCTTTATTAGTAGCGAAATAATATGTGATCAGTATGCCTGCAAATCTACGATTTTTCAAACCCAAACACCAGGCAGGCCTCAACCTGACCTAACAGACTGTATTCAATTTTTTTGTTTTTTTAAAGTTAATTTATGCGAAATAGTGCTGTATAGAATTTGAGTATCACATTGCCAAAAAATAAGTACACCGGCCTCCAATGCTCAAACTTGGAGCACAGAGATATATGACGGCTGTAACGGAAATACCACACTGGTAAATCTGAGGCCTTTAATTTTTTTTTGATGATAAATAGCTCTGTATAGAATTTGAGTATCACACAGCCAAAAAATAAGTACATCGGCCTCCAATGCCCAAACTTGAAGCACAGAGATATATGACGGCTGTAACGGAAATACCACATAGGCAAATCTGTGGCCTTTCAATTTTGTTTTATGATAAATTGCGCTGTATAGAATTTGAGTATCACACAGCTAAAAAATAAGCACACCGGCCTACAATGCCCAAACTTGGAGCACAGAGATATATGACGGCTGTAACGGAAATACCACAATGGCGAATCTGTGGCCTTTCAATTCTTTTTAGCTAAATAGTGCTGTATAGAATTTGAGTATCACACAGCCAGGCCTTTTTCAGTGAATTTAAAACACCCCAAGAAAAAGGGGGCACAAGGGTAGCACACACAACTACGTATGCATGACAAACTATAACTTTTCAACAGGCCTCAGTCTGACAGAACAGACTGTATTTTTTTTTTTTTTGCTGGGGGGAATTTAAAAAAAATAAATAGGTATATAGACAGTAAATAAGCTGCAGCAGCAGGCAGTTGCACTGATATGGATATGCTGTGCCCTGCCTACCTAGCGCTGCAATATTGGGAACCACGAATTAGCCCTAAAAAGGACTTTTGGTTTTTGAGGAGTTGTGGATATAAGAGTTGCAGAACTACACTAACACTAAAACCACGATTCTGACCCTATCTCGGCAGCAGCTCTCCCTACTCTCGCTGAAACAGGAACAGAATGCGGCGAGCAGGGCGGCGACGGGTCTCTTATACTCGGGATGATGCTGTACGGCCCAGCCAATCACTGCACGACCACAACAAAGATGGCTGCAGCTTTTCATGGCCTGGCAGACAATCCCTGCACCGTGATTGGGTCTCTAAAGTCCACCAAAACTGCTGGACGGAGACTGCAGTTACCGCCGAATAATACCGGAAATGCTCGCTGCTCGCCGAGTACGCCGAGCATAGCGATACTCGGGCGAGTAACGAGTTGTGGCGAGCACGTTCGGTCATCACTAGTGATGAGTCAAAAATATAGTAACACTTAAGTTAATTTATAAAAAAAATAAAGTGTTGAAGCAAAATATTACTTTTTGTAAAAAAAACTTGGTGGAGAAGAGCACCTTCTATCATCAGAAAAGTACTGAATTATAAGAAGGGTTTAAAGAGAACATTACCGGCTCATCATTGCCCACCCGTCTTCCCAAGTATTTTGATTATTTTGTGACCAGTATTTTCTAGTTATGTCTTGGCATCTCTAGGACACCGACTTTTCGAATACTTGGATCTCAATCAAAGTAAGCCAAGCTCAACTGCTTACATTGATTCTTATAGATGTCAGTTGGGAGGGCCATGAGCAAACACAATCATCTGTCATGTGGCTGGCCTAGGAACGTCTTGTTGGGTCAATTTCTACAGCTTGAATGGAAGTCTCTACCAACCTCAATTTGGCTTACATTAATTTCTCTTGAATAAGATCTTACTATTAAAACGTAGTAATATCGCCAGCTATGAATGCAGTTCTCCAAAATCCAATGAAATTGGAGGGTTGGACAACAGTCTAATGTGTACGGAAACTCCAGACAGATGATTGTCGGGAAGCTAAGGATCTGGCATGTCTGATTTTGGACTGCAGATCCTTTTGCCTTCCCTATGAGTACGCCACCACTAGACATGTCTAACAGTGGCTCTCTCATAGAGAACAAAGGAACGCTTCTCTGAGCTGTTCCTTCGGTGTATGGTACAGATAGCTGAGATAGCTGCCGGCTAATCGATGGGACCCAACCATCATTCGTCCGACAGTCATCTAAGTTGTATTCATGGCTTAATGGCTAATTGTAGAGTTGGTCTAGAAGAATAACAAGATACTCTCCGTGATTTCCATACATGCCAATGAAATCTAAAATTCAGAGTAATCTACATATTATAAAAAATAACTCACCCCTAAACTGAAGGTTGTTATTTCTTCTTTGTCCCGAATACAGGAAAACTCCATGGGATATTTTACTCATTACTTCTCCTGTCACTTACCTTTTTTGAAATACTCTTCCTTTCTGAGCTTTTTTGAACCCCTTAATGCATGTGAAAGCTTCTCTCTTTCTGTGCTGTAAATTTTAAGGCGTTTCAGTTTTATTTCTGTTAAGTTTTATGATGTGGGCCAAGTACGATTTTAGCAGCTCTTACATGAATAGACTCCAGATCATATCTGTCTTCCCAGAGATCAAGAATGACTTAAAAAAAATAAAGGGAGACATTTTCTTCATTTTCATACCAATTCATAGATTCTTTTTCCACTTCTAATAAGATGATTTTTTTTCTCAGTTTTTTTTGTAGTGAGTTAGAAAGAGAGCTTTCTTTCAGATCTTCTTTGTGATGAGCCTCAGCTCGGGAAAACTAGTCCTAGATAATTGCATTGATAGTTTTCAAGACATTACGGTTTCATGATTTTTACTCTCTTAATAGAAAAAGTAAGAATTCATCTTTGTGGCTACTTAACTTTTTGGGGAAAATAGTAAAATCTGTGATTGGTAGATGTAGACAATGACTTCTCATATACTGTAAAGAACCTCCTAGAAATCAGATATACCGTATGTTATGACTTTTTGGGTTGTAGATTTTTTTTTTAAGTTTTCAAATAATTCATTTTTTATCATTGGCAATAGATTCAAATCGAAAAGTAATATGGCCACCCTTAAAATGTTTAAGTTGAAAAATCAGTGAAATACTAATCTCCGTGTGTTGCTTCACTGGACGGATTTTCCATTTAGGATTTTAGTGGGTTTCATTTTTGTTGTTGTAAGATGACTTTTTAATTTTTTACTGCTCTTGTTGGAAAGGTGAAATCATTATTCCTCTTGCCTAACTCTGTCTAACTTTTTACTTCTTATACCATTTCTATTTTTATATGGCAGAATAGTAAAAAGTTGCACTTTTTACTAGCACAAATATGGAGTACTCCTTTAGAAAACTTTAATAACTAGTTTAAAAAGTTCCTCCAAATGTGTTTTATATTGGTTTATGCACTTCTAAGACCCAATGCAAAATTGCCCTCCATCTGATATTAGCGATAAGCAAAATTTTATTTGCCAGAATTTGGCAAATTCAATTGCTTCAATATTATTTGACACAAATCAAACTCTTGACAAAAGCTTTTTAATCTGCTCGGAGATCACTCCAGACACCAGAGCATAATAAATAGAAAGGTTTAACTCCTTAAGGCCCAAGGGTGGCTTGCACATTAATGACCGGGCCAATTTTTACAATTCTGACCACTGTCCCTTTATGAGATTTTAACTCTGGAACAATTCAATGGATCCTGATGATTCTGACAATGTTTTCTAGAGACATATTGTACTTTATGATAGTGGCAAAATTTATTTGGTATTACCTGCGTTTATTTGTGAAAAAAACAGAAATTTTGAAAATTTTACAATTTTCCAACTTTGAATTTTTATGCCCTTAAATCACAGAGATATGTCACACAAAATCTAATATATAAAGCTGAATGTGTGTGTGTATGTGTATGTCCGGGATTGGCATCTGCACCGTCGCAGCTACAGCCACAAAATTTTGCACAGTCACACATCTGGACCCCGAGAGCGTCATAGGCTATGTTGTGATGCGAAATTTTAACCCCGCGCATTCCAATTCACCAAACAATTTTGCCCCTATCTACATAATGGGGAAAAAGTGAAAGTAAAAGTGTTGGAGGCGTCGCAGCTACAGCCACAAAATTTTGCACAGTCACACGTCTGGACCCCGAGAGCGTCATAGGCTATGTTGTGAGGTGAAATTTTAACCCCGCGCTTTCCAATTCACCAAACAATTTTGCCCCTATCTACATAATGGGAAAAAATGAAAGGAAAAGTGTAGGAGGCAAATTGACAGCTGCCAGATGTGAACAAGGGGGACTTAAAGAATGAGAGCGATGGCGCCAAAGAGTATATACCGTACAGTTGCTAAGGTGGGGCCCCGACATGGGATACTCACCACACACGGGGATATGAACACACACACAAAATGCGCCACACACTACCACGTGCTTGAACACATATACCACCCTGAGCACACATTTCACCACAAATACACCAACCTCGCCACATAAAAGTCGAAACAGAAAAGTCGCCACTCAAAACTTGCCACGCGCAGAACTCGCCACATGCAAAAACTAGGCTCTTGCAAAACTCGCCACAAGTGCAAAACTCACCTCATGGAAAACTCGCCACACGCAAAACTTGCACACGCGGAAAAATTGCCACATGCACAAAAGTTGCAACACATGCAAAAGTTGCCTCACACAAAACTTGCACATACTCAAAAGGCACCACACATAAAACTCGCCATGGGCAAAACTCGCCATGCGCAAAACTTGCTGCACACAACTTGCTACACTAACTTGTCACATGCAACTCGACACACAAAAAGTTGCTACACGCATGTTGCCACACAAAACTCATCTCACAAAAGTCGCTACATGCATGTCGCCACACGCAACTCAACACACACAACTTGACAAACGAAACTCGCCCTAAAACACACACAAGTCTGGTATTATCCTTCAAAAATAAAAATCTGATTAATAAGCATACAAACTACAACAAATGTACCATATAGGAAATATGGCAGCTGTCAGTCACATGACCTGTCTATTATGTGTATGTGTGAGCTAATATATACTGCCAGGGGGAGGGCTTCCTGTTGGCTGGGGATTTATCAGGCTGTCAATTTAGCTTACAAATACTGAGGTAAAAATACTGACCAAATAACGTGTGAACGAGGTCTAATACAGGAGGAGATGACAAACAGGTATATACTATATACAGGGGAGATGACACACAGATATATACTATATACAGGAGAGATGACACACAGGTATATACTATATAGAGGAGGAGATGACATACAGGTACATATATATACAGGAGGAGATGACATACAGGTATATACTATATACAGGAGCAGATGACCTACAGGTATATACTATATACAGGAGGAGATGACATACAGGTATATGCTATATATAGAAGATGACATGCAGGTATATACTATATACAGGAGGAGATGACACACAGATATATACTATATACAGGGGAGATGACACACAGGTATATACTATATACAGGAGGAGATGACATACATGTATATACTATATATAGAAGGAGATGACATTCAGGTATATACTATATATAGGGGAGATGACACACAGCAGGTATATACTATATACAGGGGAGATGACATACAGATGTATACTATATATAAGGGAGATGACAAACATGTATATACTGAGGTGATGAGGTGAAAATGAGAGGTGTGAGGTGAAAATGAAAAGGTGTGAGTGCAAAATGAGAGGAGTGAGGAAAAATAGTGGAGTGATCAGAAAATGACAGATGTGAGGTTGAAATGACAAGTGTTAGGGGGGAATGAGAGGAGTGAGGGAGAAAATGAGAGGTGTGAGGGAGAAAATGAGAGCTGTGAGGGGGAAAATGAAAGATTTGATTGGGAAAATGAGAGGCGTGATGGGAAAATAAGAGAAGTGAGGTGCTATAACTAACCACAGATATTTACTATGCCCAGGCAACGCCGGGCTCTTCAGCTAGTACTTAATAAGTAACATTTCCCACATGTCTACTTTACAACAGCACAATTTTGGAATCAAACCTTTTTTTGTTAGGGAGTTATAAGGGTTAAAAGTTGACCAGCAATTTCTCATTTTTACATCATTTTTTATAGGGACCACATCACATTTGAAGTCATTTTGAGGGGTCTATATGATAGAAAATAACCAAGTGTGACACCATTCTAAAAACTGCACCCTTCAAGATGCTCAAAACCGCATTCAAGAAGTTTATTAACCCTTCAGGTGTTTCACAGGAATTTTTGGAATGTTTACCGTATATACTCGAGTATAAGCCTAGATTTTCAGCCCACTTTTTGAGGCTGAAAGTCCCCCTCTCAGCTTATACTCGAGTCATACGCAGGGGTTGGCAGGGGAGCGGGGGCTGTGAAATTATACTCACCTACTCCTGGCGCGGTCCCTGCAAGTCCCTGGCTTCCCCGGCGCCGGCAGCAGCAGATTCTTCCTGTACTGAACGGTCACATGGTACCGCTCATTACAGTAATGAATATGCGGCTCCACCTCCCATAGAGGTGGAGCCGCATATTCATTACTGAAATGAGCGGTAACGGTGACCGCTCAGTAGAGGATGAAGCTGTGGCGTCTGGGAAGCAGGGACTGCACAGCGCCAGGACCAGGTGAGTATACGGGGAGGGGAGCGCTGCGCGATAGTCACCTTTCCTCGTTCCGGGCGTCGCTCTGTCTTCAGTAGTGACGCTCAGGTCAGAGGGCGCGGTGACTTGGTTAGTGTGCGCCCTCTGCTGAACGTCAGTGCGGAAGTTGGAGTGGCGCCGGAAAAAAGAGCAGGTAATTATTGAAAGTGCCGGGGGCCTGAGCGACGGAGAGGTGAGTATGTGATTTTTTTTTTTTTTCGCAGCAAATGGGGCAAGTGTCTGTATGGAGCATCTATGGGGCCATAAGGTTTGTGCAGCAATATATGGGGCCATAACATTTGTGCAGCACTATATGGGGCCATAACATTTGTGCAGCACTATATGGGGCCATAACATTTGTGCAGCACTACATGGGGCCATAACGTTTGTGCAGCACTATATGGGGCCATAACGTTTGTGCAGCACTATATGGGGCCATAATGTTTGTGCAGCACTATATGGGGCAAGTGTCTGTATGGGGCCATAATTAACGTTTGTGGAGCATTACGGTATATGGGGCAAGTGTCTGTATGGAGCATCTTACAGGGCCATAATCAAGGTTTGTGCAGCACTATATGGGGCAATTATCTTTAAGGAGCATCTTATGGGGCCATAATAAGCATTTGTGCAGCATTATATTGGGCAAATGTGTCTATGGAGCATCTTATGGGGCCATTATTAACCTTTATGCAGGATTATATGGGGCATATTTTAATATGGAGCATCTTATGGGGCCCATCATAAACTGTATGGAGCATTATATGGGGCTCCTGATTCAATATGGATATTCAAAAACACTTAACCTACTGATGTCTCAATTAGTTTAACTTTTATTGGTATCGATTTTTACTTTTGACATTTACCAGTAGCTGCTGCATTTCCCACCCTAGGCTTATACTCGAGACATTAAGTTTCCCCAGTTTTTTGTGGCAAAATTAGGGGGGTCGGCTTATACTCGTGTCAGCTTATACTCGAATATATATGGTAAATAAAAATGAACATTTAACTTTTTTCACAAAAAAATTATTTCAGCTTTAATTTGTTTTATTTTAACCAGGGTAACAGGAGAAAATGGACCCCAAAAAGTTGTTGTACAATTTGTCCTGAGTACGCCGATACCTCATATGTGGGGGTAAACCACTGTTTGAGCACATGGGAGAGCTCAGAAGGGAAAGAGCGCCTTTTGACTTTTCAATGCAAAATTGACTGGAATTGAGATGGGACGCCATGTTGCGTTTGGAGAGCCACTGATGTGCCTAAACATTGAAACCCCCACAAGTGACACCATTTTGGAAAGTAGACCCCCTAAGGAACTTATCTAGATGTAAGGTGAGCACTTTGACCCACCAAGTGCTTCACAGAAGTTTATAAGGCAGAGCCGTAAAAGAAAAAATCATATTTTTTCACAAAAATGATTTTTCACCCCCAATTTTTTATTTTTCCAAGGCTAAGAGAAGAAATTGGACCCCAAAAGTTGTTGTGCAATTTGTCCTGAGTAAGCTGATACCCCATATGTGGGGGTAAACCACTGTTTGGGCGCATGACAGAGCTCGGAAGGGAAGGAGCGCCGTTTGACTTTTCAATGCAAAATTGACTGGAATTGAGATGGGACGCCATGTTGCATTTGGAGAGCCACTGATGTGCCTAAACATTGAAACCCCCCACAAGTGACACCATTTTGGAAAGTAGACCCCCTAAGGAACTTATCTAGATGTGTGGTGAGCACTTTGACCCACCAAGTGCTTCACATAAGTTTATAATGCAGAGCCGTAAAAATAAAAAATCATATTTTTTCACAAAAATGATTTTTTTGCCCCCAATTTTTTATTTTTCAAAGGGTAAGAGAAGAAATTGGACCCAAAAAGTTGTTGTGAAATTTGTCCTGAGTACGCTGATACCCCAAATGTGGGGGTAAACCACTGTTTGGGCACATGGCAGAGCTCGGAAGGGAAGGAACGCCGTTTGACTTTTCAATGCAAAATTGACTGGAATTGAGATGGGATTCCATGTTGCGTTTGGAGAGCCTCTGAAATGCCTAACATTGAAACTCCCCACAAGTGACACCATTTTGGAAACTAGACCCTCTAAGGAACTTATCTAGCTCTGTTGTGAGAGCTTTGAACCCCCAAGTGTTTCACTGCAGTTTATAATGCAGAGCCGTGAAAATAAAAATTCTTTTTTTTTTTTTCCACAAAAATTATTTTTTAGCCCCCAGTTTTGTATTTTCCCAAGGGTAACAGGAGAAATTGGACCTCAAAAAGTTGTTGTCCAATTTGTCCTGAGTACGTTGATACCCCATATGTGGGGGGGACCACTGTTTGGGCGCATGGCAGAGCTCGGAAAGGAAGGAGCGCTGTTTGGAATGCAGACTTAGATGGAATGGTCTGCAGGCGTCACATTGCGTTTGCAGAGCCCCTAATGTACCTAAACAGTAGAAATCCCACACAAGTGACCCCATATTGGAAACTAGACCCCCCAAGGAACTCATCTAGATGTGTTGTGAGAATTTTGAACCCCCAAGTGTTTCACTACAGTTTATAATGCAGAGCAGTGAAAATAAAAAATAATTTTTTCCACAAAATTATTTTTAGCCCCCAGCTTTGTATTTTCCCAAGGGTAACAGGAGAATTTGGACCCCAAAACTTGTTGTCCAGATTGTCCTGAGTATGCGGATACCCCAAATCTGGGGGGGAACCACCGTTTGGGCGCATGGCAGAGCTTGGAAAGGAAGGTGCGCCGTTTGAAATGCAGACTTAGATGTAATGGTCTGCAGGCGACACATTGCGTTTGCAGAGCCACTAATGTACCTAAACAGTAGAAATCCCCCACAAGTGACCCCATATTGGAAACTAGACCCCCCAAGGAACTTATCTAGATGTGTTGTGAGAACTTTGCACCCCCAAGTGTTTCACTACAGTTTATAACGCAGAGCCATGAAAATAAAAAATAATTTTTCCCACAACAAAGTTTTTTAGCCCCCCAAATTTTTATTTTCCCAAGGGTAACAAGAGAAATTGGACCCCAAAAGTTGTTGTCCAATTTGTCCTGAGTACGCTGATACTCCATATGTTGGGGTAAACCCCTGTTTCGGCACACAGGAGAGCTTGGAAGGGAAGGAGCACTGTACTTTTTCAACGCAGAATTGGCTGGAATTGAGATCAGACACCATGTCGCGTTGGGAGAGCCCTGATGTGCCTAAACAGTGGAAACCCCCAATTCTAACTGAAACCCCAACCCAAACACACCCCTAATCCCAACCACACCCCTAACCCCAACACACCCCTAACCCCAACCACACCCCTAACCCCAACCACACCCCTAACCCCAACACACCCCTAACCCTAATCCCAACCCTAACCACATCCCCAACTCCAACATACCCCTAACCCTATTCCCAACCATAACGCTAACCACACCCCTAACCCTAATCCCAACTGTAAATGTAATCCAAACCCTAACTTTAGCCCCAACCCTAACTGTAGTCCTAACCCTAACTTTAGCCCCAACCCTAACCATAACTTTAGCCCCAGCCCTAACCCCAACTTTAGCCCCAACCCTAACTGTAGCCCTAACCCTAGCCCCAACCCTAACCCTAGCCCTAACCCTAGCCCCAACCCTAACCCTAGCCCTAAATCTAGCCCTAACCCTAGCCCTAACCTTAACCCTAGCCCTAACCCTAGCCCTAACCCTAGCCCTAACCTTAGCCCTAATCCTAACCTTAATCCTAGCCCTAGCCCTAACCCTAATGGTAAAATGGAAATAAATACATTTTTTAAATTTTATTATTTTTCCCTAACTAAGGGGGTGATGAAGGGGGATTTGATTTACTATTTATAGTGGGCATTTTAGCGTATTTTTATGATTGGCAGCTGTCACACACTAAAAGGCGCTGTTTATTGCAAAAAATAGTTTTTGCGTCTCCACATTTTGAGAGCTATAATTTTTCCATATTGAGGTCCACAGAGTCATGTGAGGTCTTGTTTTTTGCAGGACGAGTTCACGTTTTTATTGGTATCATTTTCGGGCACGTGACATTTTTTGATCGCTTTTTATTTAAATTTTTGAGAGGCAGAATGACCAAAAATGAACTATTCATGAATTTCTTTTTGGCGGGGCGTTTATACCATTCCACCTTTGGTAAAATGGATAAAGCAGTTTTATTCTTCGGGTCAGAACAATTACTGCGATACCTCATTTATATCTTTTTTATGTCTTGGCGCTTTTATACGATAAAAACAATTTTATAGAAAAAAATAATTATTTTTGCATCACTTTATACCGAGGACTGTTACTTTTTTATTTTTTTGCTGATGATGTTGTATCATAGCTCATTTTTTGCGGGACAAGATGATGTTTTCAGCCGTACCATGGTTATTTACATCCGTCTTTTTGATCACGTGTTATTCCACTTTTTGTTCTGCGGTATGATAATAAAGCGGTTTTTTTTGCCTCATTTTTTTTTACGGCGTTCACTGAAGGGGTTAACTAGTGGGACAGTTAAATAGGTGGGCCCTGCAGCCATTTTGGATCCGGGGCCTGCAGGGAGGAGACTGTTATGGACCTGATGGTTAAACTATAAAGGCACAGATGATTGGCCTCGGGGAGACCAAAACATCCAACACCGCGGAGACACCATCACGTGTTTCTCAACGCAGTGATTCCAGAACACTGCCCCCATCCCTTATGGGAAATATGCAGATGCATGTAAAGAAGCTGCGGAGACACCATCACGTGTTTCTCGATGCAAGCAGTGAATAGCCAGGCCTTTCCCCGGGAAGGAACAACCACGGGAAGGGCAGCATCCTATGAAGGAAAGCCACCAAGCATGGTATCCATCCACAGACAGCTGTTTCGGGGTTTTTGCCCCTCATCAGTGTGGAGTAGGAATCTGGCTATTAGGAGTAGTGCCTAGTAAAAAGGCTATAAAGGCACAGATGATTGGCCTCGGGGAGACAAAAACATCCAACACCGCGGAGACACCATCACGTGTTTCTCAACGCAGTTTCCCGGGGAAAGGCCTGGCTATTCACTGCTTGCGTCGAGAAACACGTGATGGTGTCTCCGCAGCTTCTTTACATGCATCTGCATATTTCCCATAAGGGATGGGGGCAGTGTTCTGGAATCACTGCGTTGAGAAACACGTGATGGTGTCTCCGCGGTGTTGGATGTTTTGGTCTCCCCGAGGCCAATCATCTGTGCCTTTATAGCCTTTTTACTAGGCACTGCTCCTAATAGCCAGATTCCTACTCCACACTGATGAGGGGCAAAAACCCCGAAACAGCTGTCTGTGGATGGATACCATGCTCGGCATAGGTGGCTTTCCTTCATAGGATGCTGCCCTTCCCGTGGTTGTTCCTTCCCGGGGAAAGGCCTGGCTATTCACTGCCTGATGGTTAAACTAACACAGGACAAGCTCTGGGAAGTGGGAGCTCTGCTGACCGCAACCCCTAATCCTATCACACACACTAGAAATAGCCGTGGAGCGTACCTAATGCTGCCTAGACACCTCTTCACAGCCTAAGAGCTAACTAGCCCTAGAGATAGAAAATAAAGCCTACCTTGCCTCAGAGAAATTCCCCAAAGGAAAAGGTAGCCCCCCACAAATATTGACTGTAAGTTAAGATGAAAGTCACAAACACAGAAATGAAACAGGTTTCAGCAAAGGAGGCCAGACTTACTAAATAGACTGAGGATAGGAAAGGTATCTTTGCGGTCAGCACAAAAACTACAAAAAGACCACGCAGAGTGTGCAAAAAGACCCCGCACCGACTCACGGTGCGGAGGTGCCACTCTGCATCCCAGAGCTTCCAGCTAGCAAGGCAAAATCATGATAGCAAGCTGGACAAGAAAACAATGAACAAATAATTAACTAGCAGGGACTTAGCTTCTGCTGGAGTAGACAGGTCACCAGAAAGATCCAAGAGCGAACTGAACCAGTACAAGAACATTGACAGCTGGCATGGAGTAATGATCAGAGTGGAGTTAAATAGAGCAGCCAGCCAAAGAATAAACTAAGTCACGTGTGGAAGGAACCTCAGAACCAGCCGCTCCACTCACAGCCACCAGAGGGAGTCCATGGACAGAACTCGCCGAAGTACCATTCATGACCACAGGAGGGAGTTCGATAACAGAATTCACAACAGTACCCCCCCCTTGAGGAGGGGTCTCCGAACACTCACCAGAGCCCCCAGGCCGGTCAGGATGAGCCAAATGAAAGGCACGAACTAGATCGGCAGCATGAACATCAGAGGCAAAAACCCAGGAATTATCTTCCTGATCATAACCCTTCCACTTGACCAGGTACTGGAGTTTCCGTCTCGAAATACGAGAATCTAAAATCTTCTCCACCACATACTCCAACTCCCCGTCGACCAACACCGGGGCAGGAGGATCAACAGAGGGAACCATAGGCGCCACGTATCTCCGTAATAACGACCTATGGAACACATTATGGATCGCAAAACAAGCTGGAAGGGCCAAACGAAATGACACAGGATTGAGAACTTCAGAAATCTTATACGGACCAATGAAACAAGGCTTAAACTTAGGAGAGGAAACCTTCATAGGAACATAACGAGACGACAACCAAACCAAATCCCCAACACGAAGTCGGGGGCCAACACAGCGCCGGCGGTTAGCGAAACGTTGAGCCTTCTCCTGGGACAATGTCAAATTGTCCACCACATGAGTCCAAATCTGCTGCAACGTGTCCACCACAGAATCCACACCAGGACAGTCCGAAGGCTCAACCTGCCCTGAAGAGAAACGAGGATGGAAACCAGAATTACAGAAAAAAGGCGAAACCAAAGTAGCCGAGCTGGCCCGATTATTAAGGGCGAACTCAGCCAAAGGCAAGAAGGACACCCAATCATCCTGATCAGCAGACACAATGCATCTCAGATATGTTTCCAAAGTCTGATTAGTTCGTTTGGTTTGGCCATTTGTCTGAGGATGGAAAGCCGAAGAAAAAGACAAATCAATGCCCATCTTAGCACAAAAGGACCGCCAAAACCTCGAAACAAACTGGGAACCTCTGTCCGAGACGATGTTCTCCAGAATGCCATGCAAACGAACCACATGCTGGAAAAATAATGGCACCAAATCAGAGGAGGAAGGCAATTTAGACAAGGGTACCAAATGGACCATCTTAGAGAAGCGATCACAAACCACCCAAATGACCGACATCCTTTAAGAGACAGGGAGATCTGAAATAAAATCCATGGAAATATGCATCCAGGGCCTCTTCGGGACCGGCAAGGGCAAAAGCAACCCACTGGCACGAGAACAGCAGGGCTTAGCCCGAGCACAAGTCCCACAGGACTGCACAAAAGAACGAACATCCCGTGACAAAGAAGGCCACTAAAAGGATCTAGCCACCAAATCTCTGGTACCAAAGATTCCAGGATGACCAGCCAACACCGAACAATGAACCTCAGAGATAACTCAACTAGTCCATCTATCAGGGACAAACAGTTTCTCCGCTGGACAACGGTCAGGTCTATCAGCCTGAAACTTCTGCAGCACCCGCCGCAAATCAGGGGAGATAGCAGACAAAATTACCCCCTCTTTGAGAATACCCGCCAGCTCAGGAACACCCGGAGAGTCAGGCACAAAACTCCTTGAAAGGGCATCAGCCTTCACATTCTTAGAGCCCGGAAGGTACGAAACCACAAAATCAAAACGGGAGAAAAACAGCGACCATCGAGCCTGTCTAGGATTCAACCGTTTGGCAGACTCGAGATAAGTCAAATTCTTGTGATCCGTCAAAACCACCACGCGATGCTTGGCTCCTTCAAGCCAATGTCGCCACTCCTCGAATGCCCACTTCATGGCCAACAACTCTCGATTGCCAACATCATAATTGAGCTCAGCAGGCGAGAACTTTCTAGAAAAGAAGGCACATGGTTTCATCTCCGAACCATTAGAACTTCTTTGAGACAAAACAGCCCCTGCTCCAATCTCAGAAGCATCAACCTCGACCTGAAACGGGAGCTAAACATCTGGCTGGCACAACACAGGGGCAGAAGAAAAACGACGCTTCAACTCCTGAAAAGCCTCTACGGCCGCAGAGGACCAATTGACCACATCAGCACTTTTCTTGGTCAAATCAGTCAACGGTTTAGCAACACTAGAAAAATTAGCGATGAAGCGACGGTAAAAATTAGCAAAGCCCAGGAACTTCTGCAGGCTCTTCACAGATGTCGGCTGAGTCCAATCATAAATGGCCTGAACTTTAACAGGGTCCATCTCGATAGTAGAAGGGGAAAAAATGAAACCCAAAAACGAAACCTTCTGAACTCCAAAGAGACATTTTGACCCCTTCACAAACAAGGAATTAGCACGAAGGACCTGGAACACCATTCTGACCTGCTTCACATGAGACTCCCAATCATCCAAAAAGACCAAAATATCATCCAAATATACAATCATGAATTTATCCAGGTACTTTCGGAAGATGTCATGCATAAAGGACTGAAACACAGATGGAGCATTAGAAAGACCGAATGGCATCACCAGGTACTCAAAATGGCCCTCGGGCATATTAAATGCTGTTTTCCATTCATCGCCCGGTTTAATACGCACAAGATTATACGCCCCTCGAAGATCTATCTTGGTGAACCAACTTGCCCCCTTAATCCGAGCAAACAAATCAGAGAGCAGCGGCAAAGGGTACTGAAATTTGACCGTGATCTTATTAAGAAGGCGGTAATCAATACAAGGTCTCAAAGAACCATCCTTCTTGGCCACAAAAAAAGAACCCTGCTCCCAACGGTGATGACGACGGGCGAATATGCCCTTTCTCCAAGGATTTCTTTATATAACTCCGCATAGCGGCGTGCTCTGGCACAGATAAATTGAACAATCGGCCCTTATGAAACTTACTACCAGGAATCAAATTAATAGCGCAATCGCAATCCCTATGAGGAGGTAGGGCACTGGATTTGGGCTCATGAAATACATCCCGGTAATCCGACAAAAACTCAGGGACTTCAGAAGGAGTGGAAGACGAAATTGACAGTAATGGAACATCACCATGTACCCCTTGACAACCCCAGCTGAACACAGACATTGATTTCCAATCCAATACTGGATTATGGACCTGTAGCCATGGCAACCCCAAAACGACCACATCATGCAGATTATGCAACACCAAAAAGCGAATATCCTCCTGATGTGCAGGAGCCATGCACATGGTCAATTGATTCCAGTACTGAGGCTTATTCTTGGCCAAAGGCGTAGCATCAATTCCTCTCAATGGAATAGGATACTGCAAGGGCTCCAAGAAAAAACAACAGCGCCTGGCAAACTCCAAGTCCATCAAATTCAGGGCAGCGCCTGAATCCACAAATGCCATAACAGAATAGGACGACAAAGAGCAAATCAGAGTAACGGACAAAAGAAATTTAGACTGTACCGTACCAATGGTGGCAGACCTCGCGAACCGCTTAGTGCGCTTAGGACAATCGGAGATAGCATGAGTGGAATCACCACAGTAAAAACACAGCCCATTCCGACGTCTGTTTTCTTGCCGTTCAGCTCTGGTCAAAGTCCTATCACATTGCATAGGCTCAGGCCCATGCTCAGACAATACCGCCAAATGGTGCACAGCTTTGCGCTCACGCAAGCGCCGATCGATCTGAATGGCCAAGGACATAGACTCATTCAGACCAGCAGGCGTGGGAAATCCCACCATGACATCCTTAAGGGCTTCAGAAAGACCCTTTCTGAATATTGCCGCCAGGGCACACTCATTCCACTGAGTAAGCACAGACCACTTTCTAAACTTCTGACAATATACCTCCGCTTCATCCTGACCCTGACACAAAGCCAGTAAGATTTTCTCTGCCTGATCCACTGAATTTGGTTCATCATAAAGCAATCCAAGCGCCAGAAAAAACGCATCTACATCACGCAATGCAGGATCTCCTGGCGCAAGGGAAAATGCCCAGTCTTGAGGGTCGCCACGCAACAAAGAAATAATGATTTTTACTTGTTGAACGGGGTAACCAGAGGAGCGGGGTTTCAAAGCAAGAAACAGTTTACAATTATTTTTGAAATTCAGGAACTTAGATCTATCCCCAGAAAACAAATCAGGAATTGGAATTCTAGGCTCTAACATCGGATTCTGAACCACAAAATCTTGAATGTTTTGTACCCTTGCAGTGAGATGATCCACCCAAGAGGACAGATCTTGAATGTCCATATCTACACCTGTGTCCTGAACCACCCAGAGGTTAAGGGGAAAAGAAAGACAAAACACACTGCAGAGAAAAAAAATGGTCTCAGAACTTCTCTTATCCCTCTATTGAGATGCATTAACACTTTGGGCCAGCTGTACTGTTATGGACCTGGTGGTTAGGAGCACCCGGAATGACCTGATGGTTAAACTAACACAGGACAAGCTCTGGGAAGTGGGAGCTCTGCTGACCGCAACCCCTAATCCTATCACACACACACGAAATAGCCGTGGAGCGTACCTAACGCTGCCTAGACGCCTCTTCACAGCCTAAGAACTAACTAGCCCTAGAGATAGAAAATAAAGCCTACCTTGCCTCAGAGAAATTCCCCAAAGGAAAAGGTAGCCCCCCACAAATATTGACTGTGAGTTAAGATGAAAGTCACAAACACAGAAATGAAACAGGTTTCAGCAAAGGAGGCCAGACTTACTAAATAGACTGAGGATAGGAAAGGTATCTTTGCGGTCAGCACAAAAACTACAAAAAGACCACGTAGAGTGTGCAAAAAGACCCCCACACCGACTCACGGTGCGGAGGTGCCACTCTGCATCCCAGAGCTTCCAGCTAGCAAGGCAAAATCATGATAGCAAGCTGGACAAGAAAACAATGAACAAATAATTAATTAGCAGGGACTTAGCTTCTGCTGGAGTAGACAGGTCACCAGAACGATCCAAGAGCGAACTGAACCAGTACAAGAACATTGACAGCTGGCATGGAGTAATGATCAGAGTGGAGTTAAATAGAGCAGCCAGCCAAAGAATAAACTAAGTCACCTGTGGAAGGAACCTCAGAACCAGCCGCTCCACTCACAGCCTCCAGAGGGAGTCCATGGACAGAACTCGCCGAAGTACCATTCATGACCACAGGAGGGAGTTCGATAACAGAATTCACAACAGGAGATGCTCGGTACAAGGTGAGCACATCGCCTTGTACCGAGGGTCTCAGGGATGCTTCCCTATGCCCCCGGGATGCTGCAATCATGTTTGATCACAGTGTTTCAGGGGTTAATGTGCCAGGAGTGGTCCGTGACCGCTCCTGGCACATAGTGCCGGATGTCAGCTGCGATAGTCAGCTGACACTCGGCCGCGATCGGCCGCGCTTCCCCCATGAGCGCGGCCGATTGCATATGACGTACTATCCCGTCACTGGGAATTAAGTCCCAGGTCACCTCGACGGGATAGTACGTCATATGGGATTAAGGAGTTAAAAAATATTGCACCTTAACCTCTACCTGTTCAGGTGCCACAGCTCCTCGCCAAGTCCACTGCCTGCTTGCGTACTCATACCGGCCCCAATCTTGACTCTTCTTTCTCCTTCACTCTTCTGCACCGCTAGTGCTTTATAAGCCTTCCACTATATCAGGACATACCTTTCCATTTAAAGTCATGATGTCACTTGAGGCTTGGTCAGAGACAGAGACACCCAAGAGGCGAGGTGGAAGAGAAGACCGATGCTGGAGGGGGAAAATAAGCCAGCAAAAGACAGGGCAAGAAGATCCAGTGAAAAGACAGCTGGCGAGCAAGGTGAGTTTAATGCTCCAAGAAAGAATCAAGGACAGAATTGGAAAAAAAACAAAACAGGTGCTAGATAATTAGAATTTTTGTTAAAATTCTAAGCTACAGTATTTAAATTTGCATTCAATTTGCTAATTTCTGCCTTAATTGTAATATCTGAAGTCCTTTTGTCTTCTTAGGTAGCAGAGTGAAGTACTTTTGTTCTCCAGACTCACAGACCCTCTTTGTTGCAGCTTCCATCTATGATTGAAAGAGGAGGTGACAGAATCGTGAAGCCACATGTTTTAATTTTTTGACAACACTATTTAATCTTAATCCTTAATGATTTCTCTAAGTCTGAAAGTCTTAGGCTATGTGCACACGTTGCGGATTGGGGTGCAGAATTTTCCGCTCAAAATCCGCATCTCCTGGCAGAAACCGCAGATGCGGATTTGCCGCGGATCTTGTGCAGTTTTGATGCGGAATTGATG
The DNA here is from genome assembly GCF_032444005.1 of Ranitomeya imitator. Lineage (NCBI taxonomy): Eukaryota > Metazoa > Chordata > Amphibia > Anura > Dendrobatidae > Ranitomeya > Ranitomeya imitator. The sequence continues at coordinate 633,574,567 of NC_091282.1, forward strand.
CGGATTTTGTGCAGATTTTCTGCGGTTTTTACCCCAGCGGATTTCTATTATAGAAGGGGTCAGAAACGCTGCAGTTCCGCACAAAAGAAGTAGCATGCCACTTCTTTTGTTCCTCAGATTTTTTCATGCGGATTTTTCCGCACCATTAGCACAGCCTTTTTTTTTCCAATTGATTTTCATTGTACTGTAAATTACAGTGCGGAACTGCAGCGTTTCTGAGCGGAAAAATCCGCTGCGGATCCGCACCAATTCCGCATCGTGCGCACACAGCCTAAGCCTGAAAGAGAAGTTTTTATATTGACTCGGTCGCCATAACAGCCTCTACTTTTTTCAATCTGCCCCCTCCGAACATGGGACTCCAAACAATCATGGAACGTGTCCATATGGCGATGTGAAGAGATAGGTATCACTTGAAGCTTCCATACCTTTTACAATACCAGTGTCTTCTTTTGGAGCAGAAGAGTCTTCTGCCTCGTCAGTCACTATACTTGGAAGAGAGCTCTTCCTCTTTAGTTTCACCATTAACCAAGATGCAAATGTACAACTAATACCAAAAAATGGAGCCAACTGTAAGGTCTCTTATTTTATAGATATGAAGCTGGCCTAAGTAATTTAGACATATTACCATTAAATTAAAATAATAATCCTTTTCCCCATATAAATTAATTTATCTTCTTAGATTAGACAAGCAGAGTTGCTGCTGCAGACATATTCAGCAATTTTTTGCTAATAAAAACCTGGCACCCGTGTTTCTGAGAATGGCAAGTTTGCATTTCTTCAGATTTACGGGCAGCGACTCATCAAAAGTTTTATGGTACTTGAAAAATTTACTTTTCCTTCTTTAGTTCACTCGTAGTCAATTTGTGAAAAGTGTTTTAAGACAAAAATTGCAATGTGGCATATTAAAGAAAAGGGGCCCCATAGCAAAGATTTCAATGGGCCCCAATCTGGTACTAAATTAACGCCACCTCTTCTCTTACCACATGGGGTAGAAGAAGTTGGTATTTGTTTGCTCCATCTCCTTTTTTTGTGATCCTTGGATTAATTTCACCACAAACTTGTTTAAATGGGTTGTCCCCTACTCAGACAACCCTTTTTTAAATACTATATGCCTCAGTGTAAAATAAAAATAACATGTGCACTGCCATTCCATTTATTCTTAACAGGACTGGCGGAGAATGTCAAGCATGGCGATTGGTTGACTTTCAGGAGAATGAATGTTGTGGCAGTGTCCATGATCAACCACTGCTCCATTCACACTGGGCTCGCCAGAGTCCTAATTATCCAGATCAATAGAGGTCCCCTTGGTCAGACCCTCAGTGATTGGTAGCTTCAAAACTTGATAATAATGCATTGTGACAAAGTCATTGGAAAAGTACTGGAGGGAATATATGTTTCACTGAGACTATTAGTTTCAGTGATTTGAAGCCTAGAAGTTTCCTCAAGCAAACTGTATTATGGGGGGTTAATCAGACATTTTAAGGGCTGGGTTTTTGTGAACAACCCTAGAGTGGGTGGGAGCTTGTTCACCATATCTCCACACCAGGGTGTGGTCTGGGATACAAATGGAGCGCCCCCAGATGCAGGGCCGCGGGGTACTCGGTACCGGTCCTCTCTGTCTCAGTTCTAGGGTTGTCATGGTGGCTGGACCCGGTCCGTGGCCCTGCCAAGGGGCGTCCAATGAAAGGGTGATCAAAGTCGGCCAAGGTTTCGTGAAGCCACCTGTGGTATTCGGTCAGGATGACCGACGCTGCTTGGGGCCCACTGGGGTGGTGTTATGGCAGCTAGATGGTATACATTCCCACAGGTGAAGTACTGTATATCCCCAGGGCTTCCCAGGAGTGTAGGTGGTGATTATGTGAGGCACGGTTAATAACGAGGACACAGGGTTGCAGTCTCTTTACCTTTTACTGAAGACTTCAGGATCCGCAATCCAGAGCACTGCTAACAGGGCTGGCTGAGACGGGCCGGTCCAAAGGCACATCCAGAGTTCCCTTTGCAGGTGGAAATCAGTACCTACCAACTAGCACCTGTGTGTTGTAGTCCTTCCCTGCTGAGCATTCGGGATATTCCTCACAACTTTTGTATTCGTTCTTTCTCTCTCTCTCTCCATCCCCCAAGTTTATCTGGATAGGACACACCCGTTTGACGGGAAGGCTCGGAGCTATTCTGGAACCTTAGAGACGCCCGTCTCCACGCTTGCCCCCTATATCTTCTTAGGTGATGTATGGTAGACAGCCAACCTATAATCAACTGTCCTGCCGCTGTTTGAAGTAATGCTTGGAGTCAGTTACTTCCTCGGCGTTCCGGCCACCGGCTACGCGCCTCAGTAGGATGTTGCCGATCTCGGGGCACGACTCCTACTGCCTCTTCTTTGTGCTGTGATCTCGTTTCTCACTTCTCCACAATATCCTTCGCTTTGTGTCCTTTCTTAGGATGCCGCTGCAAGGTAGTGCAGGCGTGGCTCCGTCACGTTCTGTCCTTCTGCTAGGTACCTGCCAGGAACCCACCCCTGACAGGTCCTCCCTGGAGCTCTCCCAGGCTGCTTTCTGTTCTAACTTCCTATCCAACCCCCAGTTTTACCAGTGTGAGGATTGGCCTAATACATAGTGCCTTTTGCTCCCCCTGGTGGCCGGAGTGTGAAGTGTAATGTGTGACTGTGATACCTGGTCAGGTGAACTCCTTTAGTGCAATCAGACATAACATGACTCCCCTTAGTGGCAGAGCGACATTACTGCAACGACCAGGACTCTGGGGCGCTGCATAAATACCTAGCCTTTTGAGTCATTAGTAGTGTTGAGCATTCCGATACCGCAAGTATCGGGTATCGGCCGATATTTGTGGTATCGGAATTCCGATACCGAGTTCCGATATTTTTGTGATATCGGGAATCGGTATCGGGATTAAGATTCATGTGTAAAATAAAGAATAAAAATAAAAAATACTGATATACTTACCCTCGGACGCGATGTCATCGAAGGTCCTTAACGCGCTCATTCTTAAGAAGGGAAGCATGGCGGTTGCAGCGGTGACAACCAGGGCGCGTCCGAGGGTAAGTATATCAATATTTTTTATTTTTATTCTTTATTTTACACATGAATATGGATCCCAGGGCCTGAAGGAGAGCTTCCTCTCCTTCAGACCCTGGGAACCATAGAGGATACCTTCCGATATTTGTGTCCCATTGACTTGTATTGGCATCGGATATCGGTATCGGCGATATCCGATATTTTTCGGATATCGGCTGATATCATCCGATACCGATACTTTCAAATATCGGACGGTATCGCTCAACACTAGTCATTAGGTGTTTAGTAGGTCTGGAGAGTGGAACTCCAGTGCTGTATGTTCTGTATGTTACATTAAAAGGGGCACTTGACAATGTGACTGTGATAAATGGGGTCGCTCAAGAGCTGGGAGCCGAAACCAGGTTTCCACATTTCGCTTTAAAGTAAGAGCTGCTATATCAGATCACTAAACTGAGAGAGGAAAGTGATAGAGCAGTTGTTAGCATCAAATCCCTAAAGATGTAGGATACTAGACCTGGCCTAATTTCATGTCTTGGGTGGGCATCTGGGAGAAGACAAAACTCAAGAACAGGTCCTTCAGAGGTTCTACTGACCTGGGTGTCACAGAGAGATTGTAAAGTACTACTGGTCCTGCCACACATGTCAGCTAACTGCTCCCGTATCCCACTTCCGGAGTTCATTAATGCCATTACCTATTATAGAAGTCCCTTTTGACCAGATTGCAATAGACCTGGTCTGGTCCTAAGTTAAGTCTTCCAGGAGTGTTATGATCTGGTGGCCGAGGAGCAGCATGAGACGTACTCTGGAGAAGGTGGTACCTGTACTGACCGCAAACCTGAACTTAGCACCGCAACTAGAAGTAGCCGTGGGATGTACCTAACGCTCCCTAGACACCTCGACACAGCCTAAGAACTAACTTCCCCTAAAGATAGAAACGGGAAAACTATCTTGCCTCAGAGAAAATCCCCAAAGGATAGACAGCCCCCCGCAAATATTGACTGTGAGAGGAGAGGGAAATGACATACGCAGACTGAAATCAGGATTTAGCAAAGGAGGCCATTCTAGCTAAAAAGAAAGAATAGGACAGAGTACTATGCGGTCAGTATTAAAACACTAGAAAATATCCACCACAGAAAATACAAATCTCCACATCTGACTAAAGACATGGAGGGTATATCTGCATAGACACAGCTTGGCTGCAAAAAATCCTTCACAGACAAAGCTGGACAAGACAAAACATGAAAATGCACTGAACTATAAGGTCCACAGCATGTGGACAGCAAAAACAAAGCCAGAACTTATCTTTGTTGAAATGAACAGCAAAGCAGGAGAGACCAGGTATGGATGTGAATCCTCCAAAAACAACGGACAACTGGCACTGACTAAAGGATCAAGCAAGACTATATAGCCCAGCCCAAATTGCAATAAGTGGACACACCTGATAAATGCTGCGAACCAAAGACAGCAGCACTACCACTCATAACCACCGGAGGGAGCCCAAGAGAAGCATTCACAACACAGGAGGTACCAATACATACTGGTGGTGATAGACTATGCAGCATGGTACTCGAGGGTGGAACCACTGGGAAATTTCTCCATGAGGGGGAAGAAGCCTGATTGGCGAAACGGCGCTGTCGGGGTCCCAACACAGGCACCAGACATCTGTCATAGCATTATGTAAGTTACATTTATGTGCGTGCGTATTACTTATTTAGTGCACATTTGTTTTGACCTATTACACGGATACTGCTACATACAGGCATGGTATCGTATTTTGGAATTTTATCTCTTCATTAGTTTTTTATAGAGATTGCGTATTGTGCCTATTAAGTTTCATGCAACTATAGGCTTTTGGCACTTATTGCACCTTACTATATATCTTTATAATATTGCTTCATGCCTGCTAGGCATTATTTAGCACATAGCACTTTACCATCAGCCCTCTATAGTGTATTGGTCATACGTTTAGGTTTTCAACTTCAGCGTTACATTCTAGTTCTTATTTTGACTATTTTTCGGCCTAATATATGTAGCACCTTTTTGATCGCTTACTATACGCATTATTTTCATATAGGCTATGTGAACCTAATTTTATAGTAGTCGTTGCACCACATATGGTGCTGCATTTTTTCAGCTAGTCTTCTGGCATATTTGATATATCATAGCACACAGACTATGTTCTCTAGACTGCATTGACTGGGTTTCACATAAAAGTCGTATTGAATTGTCTTTCAAAAATAATACATACCCATTTTTGTCTGGTATACTGCATCTGCCTGGTGTTTGCTTTGTTTTTAATAGAGATTTCCCCTGTTTGTTTATTTTCATGGTTTTTGTTGGTAACTTTTATGGCTATTGTTAATAAAGTTGTTTTCAATTTTACATCTTTTTGTATGCGTTTTCTTTCCCCTACATATATGGGGAATTGTGTTTTGCAATATTAATTGAAGGTTTATATGATTTTTTGGATTTTGTATTATCTATTCCTCAGTAGGAAACTTTCCTGCTGTGAAAATAATTATGACATTGTTGAGAAAGAGTGCTTGGCAATCAAATGGGCAATTGACATGCTGAGGAACTATCTGTTAGGCAGGAAGTTCATGGTAGTATCAGATCATGCGTCCCTGAGATGAATAAGGGAAAGGAAGGGAAAGAATGCCCGGATGACTAGGTGGTTTCTAGCACTCCAGGACTTTAGTTTTCATGTGGAGCACAGGCCCAGAATACTACATGGTAAAGCAGATGTCCTTCCAGACTTCCCTGTTTAATTAGTAAAGGTGCCAAAACCCCCAGCTTTGGGAAGAGGGAAATATGTGACAAAGTCACTTTTCAAAGTACTGGAGGGGAGATATGTTTCACTGAAGCTACTAGGTTCATTGATTTGAAACCTAGACATTTTCTTTTCTTGGGTTTTTGTGAACAACCATAGAGCGGGAGGGAGGTTGTTCACCAAATCTCCACCCCAGGGTGTGGTCTGGAATATAAATAGCCATTGAGTCATTAGGTGTTCAGTAAGCCTGGAGAGTGGAACTCCAGTGCTATGTGTCCTGACAAGGAAGCTGAACCAGTTCATTTTTCCTGAAGGTGCGGATCCCTGCAACAACACGGACTGTACTGTTTGTTATGTTTTGTTTTTAATTAGGCCAGAAAGGTGTTGTTTATTTTTGTTAAGTATGCACTGGCTTATGCAGCACCCGTAAAAAAATATTAGGAGACTTTAAGAGACAGTGTTGCTTTGTCTACCTGCGTGTGCAGCTCAGTGAGCCGATCTACCACACCTTTAACAATCTTACTGTCTCCACGCAGAGCAGAACCAGGGGGGGAAGGGGGGGGTTTCACCCTTGTCGTTCCACCGATCAGTTGTTACCTTAGTAGTGGCTGGAAGTTTTTGGATGCTGCAGTCCATCAAAACTATAGTGGCCATGACAGGGTACTACTAATCCACCCCTAACAATAATAGAGAGCGGATATGAACTACCCTGTGGTAGCCATTATAGAAATGATTGAGCTACTGTGTTCCTGCAGATAAAATAGTAAGAGCAAACCTCTTTAAATGTTTTTTTTTTCATTTTGTGAGGCTGGTTTGTGGAAAAGCGAGGATTGGGCATGGAAGGAATGCCAACAAAAGGGGTATGACTACTTCTTGAAACTCTTTGAAAACAGCAATCTATTTGCCTCCCAGAGAGAGATCACATGTGGCAAGTGCTATTTATGGAATATCATAATCTGGTAGTTTAAGGGTAACCATATAAAACTCAAAATAATTTTACTGCCTAGAGTCAACTCCATTCTCTCACCTCTCTACCTTTCAAGATATTGTGTTAATGTATTCTGCAGGAATTGGAGTGTTTCACTTTAGTAGAACAGAAATATTAGGATAAGAAGAAACTGGATAGCTTTAAAATGGATGATATGGTGGGTGAAGAAACTCTCAAGCAAATTAAATTTGATGTTCCTCCTGGAGCTATAAAATTATTTTGACAATATCTTTTGAGATTCACATGATATGAAAAGTCTATTTAGTTCCACTGAACATTTGGGTAAGTCTTTGTGTTGATCTATACAGTAGAAGAGGAACACTGCAAATGGAGTACCTTTTTCTAAGTCTTATGTCAAGTTGACTGTAAAATTTCTGCCCGTGTTCCACTAGACAAGTGGATAAGGCTTTGTGTTGATCTAAAATAATGGAGCACTGCAAATCAGATATGTATTTCCCAGTGCCCCTTTTCTTTAGATCAACAAGGAGACTTGACTAGTTCAGTGGAACCTGGTAGAAATTTTTCAGATTGAGTAACTTTTTCTAAATGTCATTTCAAGTTGACCTAATTTTTTTATTCTGTTCCATTGGACAACCAGACAAGTCTTCATGTGGATCTAAAGAAAAGGAACAAGATCAATATGAAGAATTGTCTATTTGTTCATTGGAACATGAAAGAAATTTTTGAGTCAGCTTGACATGAGACTTAGAAAAAGTTACTCGATTTGAAATATCATGTCAAGTTGGCAGAAAAATTTCTATCATGTTCCATTGGACAAGTCTTTGTGTTGCTCTAAAGAAAGAGAGCCCTGCAAATCAAGTAGCCATTTCTAAGTCCTGTGTCAAAATGATTGAAAGATCTCCAGGGAGGAGATGAGGGATTGTGGACTTACCCAGGTTACATAACTTATACAGAGAAGGTGTGGAGAAGAAAATTGTGGGAGGGAAGATGTCAGGCTGCTCCAATTTTCATTTTTCTGCTTGATATTCCAATGAGTTGGCATCGGTAGTTAAATCTAAGCAGGGCTGACAAGGCTCGTCTCGTCTCTCTCTCTCTTTCACTTTTCCATATGTCCCCAGGCTACATCGAGAATTGATATTCATCACAGTGAGTCACAGTGTTTAGCTAAGGAATATTATGCGGGAGATGAAAGGTGCTGCGGTCACAATGCTTCTTACAAGAGCACCTAATTACATCTATCAATTCTCTAAAATGAAAGGAGAATAGTGCAGCCCCTGGTTTCAATCTCAATTTTTTTGAACTGGCAGAGGGGCATCAATCGCATCTATCGGCAGAGCCTGTGCAGGAAGAGTTAATGTCTCTGAAGTTCTAGGAAGGAGATAATAGATGAGGCTGCATGGGATGAGCAAAATTGAGGGTAGAAAAATGGTTTCTGGATTTTACATTTAATCATAAGAAATATTCCTGAGAAGGAAGAAGTACGCCTGTTAATTTTTCCGAAAAGGTCACAATGCTGCAAAGAAAACCAGCCTCCAGAGTATTCTAGTATTATTAATATTATTATTTATTTATATATAGCGCCATTGATTCCATGGTGCTGTACAGGAGAAGGGGTTACATACAAATTACAGATATCAATGAGCAAACTAAAAATCACAGACTGATACAGAGGGGCGAGGACCCTGTCCTTGTGGGCTTACATTCTACAGGATAATGAGGAAGAGACAGAAGGTCGGGGGTGCAGCATCTCTGGTGGTGGTGAGGCGGCAGCTCGGCCATGCATATGATTTCTGACCATCCTAATATATGTGTCTATTGGTTTGTGCTGGTCATAATCAAGATGGTTTGGGGCTTATGAAGAGTTAAAAGAAGAGTTTTAGACAGAATTTGCTTCCTTTTTTCAGGCATCTCTGTTTGACTCTAGACAGTAACAAGGCCACTTTTAGTGGTTGTAAAATGGGCAAATGTCCAGAGCCCTTCATGGTTTAGTGAGTTCTATAAGGACTGGATAAGCAACCTGTGAGTGGAGCATAAACAACAAAGATGCCACCAGTATAAATTGCCAATAAAAACCAATTAAAATTTTTATTAAGTCATTATAAATATAACAATAAATAAATAAATAAAATGTGAACAAGGTGAACTGTTTAGTCACACGCCTCCTGACGAAGAAGCGAGACGTGCATTGGGGAGGTGGGGATGCCATACAAACTAAGCTACACTCTAATTTAAGTGCCTTTTATATCCGGAACACTTTATCCTTTAATTTATAATGGCACTATTGGCTTCACTGTCCTTAAGTGCACTTTACTCGTCTGTTAACATATTGCATGCAGTCCTTGCTAGGTTAGCAGTTCACCTTGTTCACATTTATTTATTTAATGTTATACTTATAATGCATTAATAAAACTTGTAATTGGTTTTTGCTGACAATTTATACTGGTGGCATCTTTGTTGTTTATCTGATTTTCATTTTTTTCCATTCACTTTTGTATTAGGGTCTCTTTCTCAGTTATTACTGTGAGTGGAGCATGTAAAGCTTTTTGATTTGAAACCACCAGGGACCTTACAGTTAATCAATTCACTGATCTAGACCACCAGGGACTTCATTGTAAAACCTTCACTGTTTATTAACAGGTCATGTCTTCAGGATTTCCTCAAAATTGCACAGGTGATGGAATTAACAGCAAGGCATGAGAAATTACGGCAGGCTCTCTCTATAGTATATCCTTAAATTATCACCTGAATGGAGGTTTTGATTTGTGGAGTTGAAAAACATTTCACTAGATCACAAGGGACATTATCATGCAGTGGGGAAAATAAGTATTTGATACACTGCCAATTTTGCAAGTTTTCTCACCTACAAAGAATGGAGAGGTCTGTAATTTTTATCATAGGTACAATTCACCTGTGAGAGACAGAATCTAAGACATAAAATCCAGAAAATCAAATTGCATGATTTTTAAATATTTAAATTGCATTTTATTATGTGAAATAAATCTTTGATCACTGACCAATCGGCAGGAATTCTGGCTCTCACAGACCTGTTAGTTTTTCTTTTCTTTAAAGGAAACCTGTCACCTCAAATTGGCGGGATATGTAAATGCCTTTTTTCTGGTCCAATGGGTGGCGTTTCGTCTTCGTTTCTCCAGAACACAGCAAAATACTTCCATGACATAGTGCGCGGGCGCATGCGCAGTAATGCTTTTCAGCTTTGCCTGCAGTTGGGCAAAGCATACTGCGCGTGCGTGAGCGAAGATTGCATTGCGCACATGTGAACTATGGAGGTCAAGTACTCTAATTCTCAAACATATTGCGGACAACAGGAACGGATGGGGTGGAGAAATGAAGATGAAAGCCGCCCATCGGACCGGAAAAAAGGCATTTCCCGCCAATTTGAGGTGACAGGTTCCCTTTAACCCCTTAGTGACAGAGCCAATTTGGTACTTAATGACCGAGCCAATTTTTGCAATTCTGACCACTGTCACTTTATGAGGTTATAACTCTGGAACGCTTCAACGGATCCCACTGATTCTGAGATTGTTTTTTCGTGACATATTGTACTTCATGTTAGTGGTAACATTTCTTCGATATTACTTGTGATTATTTATGAAAAAAACGGAAATATGGCGAAAATTTTTAAAATTTTGCAATTTTCAAACTTTGTATTTTTATGCCCTTAAATCAGAGAGATATGTCACAAAAAATGGTTAATAAATAACATTTCCCACATGTCTACTTTACATCAGCACAATTTTGGAAACAAAATTTTTTATTGTTAGGGAGTTATAAGGGTTAAAAGTTGACCAGCAATTTCTCATTTTTACAACACCTTTTTTTTTAGGGACCACATCACATTTGAAGTCATTTTGAGGGATCTATATGATAGAAAATAACCAATTGTGACACCATTCTAAAAACTACACCCCTCAAGGTTCTCAAAACCACATTCAAGAAGTTTATTAACCCTTTACATGCTTCACAGGAACTGAAACAATGTGGAAGGAAAAAATGAACATTTCACTTTTTTTTACAAACATTTTAATTCAGAACCATTTTTTTTATTTTCACAAGGGTAAAAACAGAAATGTAACCATAAATTTTGTTATGCAATTTCTCCTGAATACGCGAATACCCCATATGTGGGGGTAAACCACTGTTGGGCGCACCGCAGAACTTGGAAGTGAAGGAGCGCCGTTTGACTTTTTCAATGCAGAATTGGCTGGAATTGAGATCGGACGCAATGTCACGTTTAGAGAGCCCCTGATGTACCTAAACAGTGGAAACCCCCCATAAGTGACACCATTTTGTTAACTAGACCCCTTAAGGAACTTATCTAGATGTGTGGTGAGCACTTTGAACCCCCAAGAGCTTCACAGAAGTTTATAACGTAGAGCCGTGAAAATAAAAAATCGCATTTGTTTACACAAAAATGGTCTTTTCACCCACAAATTCTTATTTTCACAAGGGTAACAGGAGAAATTAGACCACAAAAGTTGTAGTGCAATTTCTCCTGAGTATGTCGATACCCAATATGTGGGGATAAACCACTGTTTGGGCGCATCGCAGAGCTTGGAAGAGAAGGAGTGCCGTTTTACTTTTTCAATGTAGAATTGTCTGGAATTGAGATTGGACGCCATGTCGCGTTTGGAGAGCCCCTGATGTGCCTAAACAGTGCAAACCCCCCACAAGTGACCCCATTTTGGAAACTAGACCCCGCATGGAACTTATCTAGATGTGTGGTGAGAACTTTGAATGCCCAAGTGCTTCACAAAAGTTTAGAATGCAGAGTCGTGAAAATAAAAAATATTTTTTTTTTCCACAAAAAAGATTTTTTAGCCCCCAAGTTTTTATTTTCGCAAGGGTAACAAGAGAAATCGGACCCCAAAAGTTGTTGTCCAATTTGTCCTGAGTAGGCTGGTACCCCATATATGGGGGTAAACCACTGTTTGGGCGCACGGCAGAGCTTGGAAGGAAGGAGCGCCGTTTTGGAATGCAGACTTTGATAGAATGGTCTGCGGGCGTTATGTTGTGTTTGCAGAGCCCCTGATGTACCTAAACAGTAGTAACCCCCCACAAGTGACCCCATTTTGGAAACTAGACCCCCCAAGGAACTTATCTAGATGTGTGTTGAGAACTTTGAATGCCCAAGTGCTTCACAGAAGTTTAGAATGCAGAGTCGTGAAAATAAAAAAATATTTTTTTTTCCACAAAAAAGATTTTTGCCCCCAAATTTTTATTTTCACAAGGGTAACAGGAGAAATTTGACCCCAAAAGTTGTTGTCCAATTTATTCCGAGTACACTGATGCCCCATATGTGGGGGTAACCCACTGTTTGGGCGCACGGCAGAGCTCAGAAGGGAGGGAGCACCGTTTGACTTTTTGAGCGCAAAATTGCCTGTCGTGTTTGGAGACCCCCTGATGTAACTAAACAGTGGAAACCCCCTAATTCTAGCTCCAACCCTAACCCCAACACACCCCTAACCCTAATCCCAACCCAATCCATAATCCTAATCACTAACCCTAACGATAATCACAACCCTTACCCAAAACAACCCTAATGTCAACCCTAACCATAACCCTAATCAAAACCCTAAATCCAACACAACCCTAATCCTAATTTCAACCCTAACCACAAACCTAACCCTAATCCCAATACACCCCTAATCACAACCCTAACCTTAACCCTAATCCCAAACCTAACCCTAATCCCAAGCGTAACCCTAATGCCAACCCTAACCCTAATACCAACTCTAATCCAAACCCTAACCCTAATCCCAAATCTAACCCTAACTTTAGCCCCAACCCCAACCCTAAAACTACTTTCACACTTGCGTCGTTTGGCATCAGTCGCAATCCGTCGTTTTGGACAAAAACCGTATCCTCCAAATGTGCCCGCAGGATGCGTTTTTTGCCCATAGACTTGTATTGCCGACGGATCGTGACGGATGGCCACACGTCGCGTCCGTCGTGCACTGGATCAGTTGTGTTTTGGCGGACCGTCGGCACAAAAAATGTTCAATGTAACGTTTTTTTGTATGTCGCGTCCGCCATTTCTGACCGCACATGCGTGGCTGTAACTCCGCCCCCTCCTCTCCAGGACATAGATTGGGCAGTGGATGCGTTGAAAAACTACATCCGCTGCCCACGTTGTGCACAATTTTCACAACGTGCATCGGTATGTCGGGTCGACGCAATTCGAAGGCCCCGTACCGACGTAAGTGTGAAAGAACCCTAACCCTGAATTTAGCCCCAACCCTAACCCTAGCCCTAACCCTAGCCTTAGCCCTAACCCTAGCCCTAACCCTAGCCCTAACCCTAGCCCTAGCCCTAACCCCAGCCCTAACCCTAACCCTAGCCCTAACCCTAGCCCTAACCCTAGCCCTAACCCTAGCCCTAACCCTAACCCTAGCCCTAGCCCTAACCCTAGCCCTAACCCTAGCCCTAACCCTAGCCCTAACCCTAACCCTAATTTTAGCCCCAACTGCTGTTCTCCTGCCGGCCGGCAGATGGAGACAGATGGCGGGCGCACTGCGCATGCGCCCGCCATTTTCTTTTGCCGGCGGCCAGGAGGAGCAGCAGGAGGACCCAGGGACACAGGTGAGTATGGCAGGGTCCCCGAATCCCCCTATTTCTCTGTCCTCTGATGTGCGATCACATCAGAGGACAGAGAATTACACTTTGACTTTTTTTTTTTTTTTGCGGTCGCCGGTAAACAGTTAATTACCGGCGAACACAAAACAGACCAAAAACCAAAATCATGCTCTTTGGGGTCTCGGCTACCCCCGGCAGCCGAGACCCCAAAGATTCTCCCGGGGCCGGCCGGCGGGCGCACTGCGCATGCGCCCGCCATTTTGAAGATGGCGGCGCCCACCGGGAGCTACGAGGAGCATCAGGGGAGATAGGTGAGTATCGGGGGGCTATCTGGGACCCCCTTTCTCTGTCCTCTGATGTGCGATCACATCGGAGGACAGAGAAATTAAAAAGAGATCGCGTTTTTGTTTTTTTTTGCGATCGCCGGTAAACGGTTAATTACCGGCGATCACAAATGCGGGGTCGGTTAAAAACCCCCCGAATCATGTTCTCTGGGGTCTCGGCTACCCCCGGCAGCCGAGACCCCGGAGAAAATCCAACTCTGGGAGGCACTATTCACTTTTTCCACAGCGCCGTTAACGGCGCTGTGGTTTAAGTACCCTTAGCGGCCGCCATTAAAAGGCGTATCGGCGGTCGCTAAGGGGTTAAGAAGCCTCCTATACTGCATTCATTACCTGTATTAATTGCTCCTGTTTGAACTTGTTAGCTGTATAAAAGACACCTGTCCACACACACAATCAATCACACTGCAACCGCACCACCATGGCCAAGATCAAAGAGCTGTCTAAGGACACCATGGAGAAAATTGGAGACCTGCACAAGGTTTGGAATGGGCTACACGCAGGGGCGGATTATCAGAGGGTCAATATGGGCGGTAGCCCAGGGCCCAGTGGTCTGGGGGGGCCCTGGGCTACCGCACTGTTGACCCTCTGATCATCTGTGATTCGAATGCCGCTGCCGGCGGCCGCCGCCGGCATTTATGTGCCCGCCCCCGGCCCCCTGCCGTAGCCGTTGGGCAGAGAGAGGGGGCCCGCATCGGGCCCCTTCTCATCTGCTCACCGGGCCCCTTCCGGCGCTGCGGCGGTTTCCTATTGATGTGCGGGCAGGCGCCCGCACGTCAATAGTTAACACCAGCCGCCAGCCAATTGGAGGCTGGCGGCTGACGTCGGCCGCAGGCGCACACGTCGCCGGCGTCTGACGTCATTGTCAGTCGCCGGCGAGTGTGCTCTGTTGGAGGGAGCTCACCGCGGCGCTGGAGCGAGGACAGGTGAGGAGACTGTTTTTGTTTTTTTTTTGTTTTTTTTACAACGGTGGACTGGACACACTTAGGGCAATGCTGGAGGACACTGGGGCAGATGGCTGGAGGACACTGGGGCAGATGGCTGGAGGACACTGGGGCAATGCTGGAGGACACTGGGGCAGATGGCTGGAGGACACGGGGCAGATGGCTGGAGGACACTGGGGCAATGCTGGAGGACACTGGGGCAATGCTGGAGGACACTGGGGCAGATGGCTGGAGGACACTGGGGCAGATGGCTGGAGGACACTGGGGCAGATGGCTGGAGGACACGGGGCAGATGGCTGGAGGACACTGGGGCAGATGGCTGGAGGACACTGGGGCAGATGGCTGGAGGACACTGGGGCAGATGGCTGGAGGACACGGGGCAGATGGCTGGAGGACACTGGGGCAGATGGCTGGAGGACACTGGGGCAGATGGCTGGAGGACACTGGGGCAGATGGCTGGAGGACACTGGGGCAGATGGCTGGAGGACACTGGGGCAGATGGCTGGAGGACAGTCACTGGGGCAATGCTGGAGGACAGTCACTGGGGCAATGCTGGAGGACACTGGGGCAGATGGCTGGAGGACACTGGGGCAATGCTGGAGGACATTGGGGCAGATTGCTGGAGCTGCAGGACACTGGGGCAATGCTGGAGACACTGGGGGAAATGCTGGACATACTGGGGGAAATGCTGGACATACTGGGGCAGATTTCTGGACACACTGGTGGTAATATTCTGGACACACTGTCTGGGGGCAATGCTGGACGCACTGGGGCAGATTGCTGGACACACTGTCTGGGGGCAATATGCTGGACACACTGGGGGTAATATGCTGGACACACTGGGGCAGATTGCTGGACACACTGGGGCAGATTGCTGGACACACTGTCTGGGGGCAATGCTGGACACACTGGGGGCAATATGCTGGAGACACTGGGGCAGATTGCTGGACACTGGGGCAATATGCTGGACATACTGGGGCAGATTGCTGGACACAATGGGGGCAGGACTGGAGGCATGGGCAGAATGTAGACACGGGGCATGATTGGAGACACGGGGCAGAATGAAAGACATGGGGCAGGATTGGATCATGGGGCAGGATGGATACGATGGAGACATATGGGGCAGGATGTGGAGATCATATGGGGTAGAATGGATACTCATGAGGGCAGGATGCGAGAACATATGGCTGGAGCCAGGAATGAGACACACGGGGCCAGGATGTGGAATATTATTACCATAGGGGCTAATTTAGGGATATTATTACTGCAGTGATGTATTTATTTTATTTTTTGAGTATACTGTTTTAAATGGGGGTCGGTCCTGTTACTGTGCAGAGTGACACTATATCACCTTTTTTTCTTCATGTGGTGTAATGTAGAAGTTGTGAAAAATTAAGTAATGTGTTCTGCAAGCGGAGCTCGAGATAACTGTGTTATTTCCTGCAGAAACGAGTCCTGGCTGGAAGAAATGATGGCGGTCTGTGCTGGCTGAAAGATGAAGGACTTCACCTAGAGACGTCACTGGTGAGTCAGTGTTACCTATACACTGACACTATACACTGTATACTATATAGAGGTCCTGTGTATAATGTCACCAGTGATCTCTGTATTACCTCTACACAGACACTGCATACTAAGTACAGATCTCCTGTGAATACTGGCACTTATGGTGATAGTATTGTGTTGTTGTTTTTTACTGATCAGTATTGTAGTATTCAGTCACTATGTGGTGGTAATATGTGGTCTGGAAATGGTGTTGTGGTATTTGTCCCTTATATGTGATATTATTCGATCACTGTGGTTGTAATTTGTGGTCTGGTCATGGCGCGGTGGTATTTGATCCTTGTATGTGATATTATTCGATCACTGTGGTTGTAATTTGTGGTCTGGTCACGGTGCGGTGGTATTTGTTCCTTGTATGTGATATTATTGGTCAAAATATACCTAAATTGTATTGCAGATTCTAACAAATATTTAATAGGTTACAGTAGAGTAGGGCCCGGCCATTTTTCTGGAATAATCTGGTTCGGGTATATCATGACCCCCGTCACATGACCCCCGTCACATGACCCCCGTCACATGACCCCCGTCACATGACCGGGGGGGGGGCCCACAGTGTCTGAACAGCCCGGGGCCCTGGCTACCCTTAATCCACCCCTGGCTACACGACAATAGGTAAGAAGCTTGATGAGAAAGCAACAACTGTTGGCACAATTATTAGAAAATGGAAGAAACACAAGATAAAACTACATAATCAATATACTATTTGACTGGGCAATATACTACGTGACTGGGCAATATACTACGTAGCTGGGCAATATACTACGTCACTGGGCAATATACTACGTGGCTGGGCAATATACTACGTGTCTGTGCTGTATACTACGTCGCTGTGCAATATACTACATCGCTGGGCAATATACTACGTGGCTGGGCAACATACTACGTGACTGGGCAATATACTACGTGACTGGGCAATATACTACGTGGCTGGGCAATATACTACGTGGCTGGGAAATATACTACGTGACTGGGCAATATACTGCGTGACTGGGCAATATACTACGTGGCTGGGCAATATACTACGTAGCTGGGCAATATACTACGTGACTGGCCAATATACTACATGGGCTGTGCAATATACTACGTGGACATGCATATTCTAGAATACCCGATGCATTACAATCGGGCCACCATCTAGTGTATAATAATTCCCATGAGCACAATAGCCTGATAAATGATAACAATCAGAGAAGATAGTAGCCTAAAAGGGGACACAATATTCCATTTATCCAAAAGAGCTTCACAACCTGCATCGCTAATCAAGCTGACCGATGGGTTGAAAGGGATTAAAGCATCCTCTTGAGAAATTTCATCAAGTACCATCAAAGCTTTTGGGAGCCATGAATAGTAGATGAGCTACCATTTCCTCGTCTAGTTTTTGAGAACAACTCCAAGTAGTGATATCAAAAGATTGGTGAACATTTGGGGAATGAAAAGAATCCTGAAATCTACTCAATGAAAGCTCTTGTTATGATAGTGTAGCAACTCACTTGGAAAAATAAGTAGCACACTAAAAACTGTAACTGACCCTGCTGGTTGCTGTGCAGTCTTGAGATCCTGACCCCACAGCCCCTAGTGGTACCTGTGTGAGCTGAGATAGCCCTAACCAAAGACTGGACAATAGCAACTCAGACCTATGCTGCCTGAAAGGCCGTTGAGAGCTTCACATTCCTCCTAAAGAACCGTAGGGAAGAGTAGAGTGTAAATTAGCTACAGAAAGGAAAGTGTGCTGAAATAGAAAGAGATACCAGAGTAAGCAAAATAAGCCACAAAATACAAAGTAAAGAATGAAGCATGTACTGTTTGAGAATATGGCTCCTTACTTGCTAAAAAGAAACAGAAGATAGGTACAGGATAAAGAACATAAACAGCAGATAGATAAACCCTAGCTGGTCTTTCACTGCCTGGCTTAAACTACAGCAGTGTGGCTGGACATTCAAATGAGACTATCACCACCAGGAAATGCCAGCAGTGGGAAAGTATATCAAGCTGCAACCGAAAGGTGATCGGGCAGACAAATGAGTAAATGAAATCACCTGTTACCCTAAAAAGACTGAATCAAATCTAACAGAAACTAAATTCCTTGGGTAAAGGTGTAACTGTGGTTCGGCGGACAGATAAGGCAACCAACTCTACCCTCTCCTAGTGTATCCTCACCCATCCCCTGCAGACTGTGAGCCCTCGCAGGCAGGGTCCTCCCTCCTTATGTACTTGTGTGCCTTGTTTTTTGCTCATGTTTAATGTATTTGTCTATATTTGCCCCGTATTCACATGTAAAGCGCCATGGAATAAATGGCGCTATAAAAATGTATAATAATAATAAGGCAACCACAAAGAACAGGCTCAAGGGTTTGAATCCAGACGCATGACAGCTCTTTTGTAATTTTCTAAAATGATCCAGAGTAGATACCAAATTATCAGTAAGGAAGATTAACAAAAAAAAGCTAAAACTAAAATGTAAGTCACATTTTTATTTGGGTTTTGGTCTATCCATGGCATGGTTGTAGCTTTGCTAACTAGAGTCTTTTACCTCAAGGGAACAGGGATAAATATTGTTTCAATTTTGAGAAAAGCTAACAACCTATAGCTAGGTTTATCTGACCAAGAGTTTTCCATACCTTAATCACCTACCATCACTTTCTGCCAGGTCAGGACATTTAGCCGGTGGATGAAGGCCCTTGCAAGGCTGTAATACTGAGGGAAATCTGGCTTGTTGCCCGAAGTCTGAAGCTCTGGGGAGCCAAAAGCCAGTTTACCCTCATCAAATGCAGCGGGCAGGGAGTGATCCTTGCAGCCCCGCTGCCAACAGAAGAAAATGGCAGCAGAGCGGTAGTAATCTGTACTCTGTCCTGCCAAGCACTTTCTCTCTGACACAGGTTTGGCGGCTTTGTGATGTCAGCATACAGCACGCATCTGTGTCAGATAGAAAGTTACCAGTGACAAATAAAGAAGCAGCAATGCCTCAGGGGAATGAACAGAGTGAGAAGAGTGTTTTGTTTTTTTAACGCACTGTTGAGAGGGCTATGAGGGGTATGGGGGTGTGGAAGAGGACAATGATGGGATGTATGGGAGAGAACAATGATGGGATGTGGGCGAGAGAACAATAATGGGACATGAAGGAGAGGACAATGATGGATGTGTGGGAGAGGGCAATTATGGAATGTGTGGGAGAGGACAATGATGTGATGTGGGGGAGAGAAGAATGATGAGAAATGGAGGAGAGAACAATGATTAATGTTTGGGAGAGGGCAATGATGGAATGTGTGGGAGAGGACAATGATGGGATGTGGGGGAGAGAACAATGATGAGACATGGAGGAGAGAACAATGATTGATGTGGGGAAGAGAACAATGATGGGACATGGAGGAGAGGACAATAATGAATGTGTGGGAGAGGGCAATGATGGGATGTGGAGGAGAAGTCAATGATGGATGTGTGGGAGAGGGTAAGGATGGGATGTGGAGGAGAGTGGTACCACTCATTACAGTAATGAATATGGACGCGACTTCACTCCAGAGGGGTGGAGCTGCATATTCATTACTGTAATGAGCGGTACAGGTGACTGCTCAACGCTGGAAGAAGCTGTCAGCGCCCGGAGAACCAGGGAATTGCAGGGACCACGCCAGGAGCAGGTGAGTATGATTAGACAGCTGCCGCTCCCCCTCCCCTGCCGACCCCTGGGAATGACTCGAGTATAAGCCGAGAGGGGCAATTTCAGCCTAAAAAAATGGGCTGAAATTCTCGGCTTATACTTATACAGGAGTAGGTGAATATAATGGGGGCATTGCACGATATTCACCTGTCCGCGTTCCACCACCGGGCTCCGTCTTCCGCGTCCTCTGCAGTGACGCTCAGGTCAGAGGGCAGATATACTGTACAGTTAATAATATCAGCATAAACTGCATTTTATGGGGCTATAATCTACTTTTATGCAGCATAATATGGGACAAATTTCCTATGGAGCATCTTATGGGGCAATAATCAACTTTTATGCAGCATTATATGGGGCAAATTTCCTATGGAGCATCTTATGGGGCAATAATCAACTTTTATGCAGCATTATATGGGGCAAATATCTTTATGGAGTATCTTATGGGGCCATAATCAACATTTGTGCAGCATTATATGGAGCAAAGTCTCTATGGAGCATCTTATGCGGCCATTATGAACCTTTTTGCAGCATTATATGAGGCATATTTAATATGGAGCATCTTTTGGGGCCCATCATAAACTTTATGGAGCATTATATGGGGCGTATTTTGTATGGAGCATCTTATGGGGCCAATCATGAGCTGTATGGAGCATCTTATGGGGCCATCATGAACTATATGGAGCATTATATGGGGCTCCTGATTCAATATGGATATTCGAATACACTTAAACTACTGATATCTCAATTAATTTTACTTTTATTGGTATCTATTTTTATTTTTGACATTTACCAGTAGCTGCTGCATTTCCCACCCTAGGCTTATACTCGAGTCATTAAGTTTTCCCAGTTATTTGTGTCAAAATTAGGGGTCTCGGCTTATACTCGGGTTGGCTTATACTCGAGCATATACGGTATATATATATATATATCTATATCTATATACAGTGGGGCAAAAAAGCATTTAGTCAGTCAGCAATAGTGCAAGTTCCACCACTTAAAAAGATGAGAGGCGTCTGTAATTTACATCATAGGTAGACCTCAACTATGGGAGACAAACTGAGAAAAAAAAATCCAGAAAATCACATTGTCTGTTTTTTTATCATTTTTTTTTGCATATTATGGTGGAAAATAAGTATTTGTTCAGAAACAAACAATCAAGATTTCTGGCTCTCACAGACCTGTAACTTCTTCTTTAAGAGTCTCCTCTTTCCTCCACTCATTACCTGTAGTAATGGCACCTGTTTAAACTTGTTATCAGTATAAAAAGACACCTGTGCACACCCTCAAACAGTCTGACTCCAAACTCCACTATGGTGAAGACCAAAGAGCTGTCAAAGGACACCAGAAACAAAATTGTAGCCCTGCACCAGGCTGGGAAGACTGAATCTGCAATAGCCAACCAGCTTGGAGTGAAGAAATCAACAGTGGGAGCAATAATTAGAAAATGGAAGACATACAAGACCACTGATAATCTCCCTCGATCTGGGGCTTCACGCAAAATCCCACCCCGTGGGGTCAGAATGATCACAAGAACGGTGAGCAAAAATCCCAGAACCACGCGGGGGGACCTAGTGAATGAACTGCAGAGAGCTGGGACCAATGTAACAAGGCCTACCATAAGTAACACACTACGCCACCATGTACTCAGATCCTGCAGTGCCAGACGTGTCCCACTGCTTAAGCCAGTACATGTCCGGGCCCGTCTGAAGTTTGCTAGAGAGCATTTGGATGATCCAGAGGAGTTTTGGGAGAATGTCCTATGGTCTGATGAAACCAAACTGGAACTGTTTGGTAGAAACACAACTTGTCGTGTTTGGAGAAAAAAGAATACTGAGTTGCATCCATCAAACACCATACCTACTGTAAAGCATGTTGGTGGAAACACCATTCTTTGGGGCTGTTTCTCTGCAAAGGGGCCAGGACGACTGATCCGGGTACATGAAAGAATGAATGGGGCCATGTATCATGAGATTTTGAGTGCAAACCTCCTTCCATCAGCAAGGGCATTGAAGATGAAACGTGGCTGGGTCTTTCAACATGACAATGATCCAAAGCACACCGCCAGGGCAACGAAGGAGTGGCTTCGTAAGAAGCATTTCAAGGTCCTGGAGTGGCCTAGCCAGTCTCCAGATCTCAACCCTATAGAAAACCTTTGGAGGGAGTTTAAAGTCCGTGTTGCCAAGCGAAAAGTCAAAAACATCACTGCTCTAGAGGAGATCTGCATGGAGGAATGGGCCAACATACCAACAACAGTGTGTGGCAACCTTGTGAAGACTTACAGAAAACGTTTGACCTCTGTCATTGCTAACAAAGGATATATTACAAAGTATTGAGATGAAATTTTGTTTCTGACCAAATACTTATTTTCCACCATAATATGCAAATAAAATGTTAAAAAAAACAGACAATGTGATTTTCTGGATTTTTTTTTCTCAGTTTGTCTCCCATAGTTGAGGTCTACCTATGATGTAAATTACAGACGCCTCTCATCTTTTTAAGTGGTGGAACTTGCACTATTGCTGACTGACTAAATACTTTTTTGCCCCACTGTATATAGATATATAAAAAGTTAGAACAGCATCATATTACCGAACTTGTAGTGCAAAGCTCTCCAAACCAAGATTCCAGTGGTCCCAATAATATAAGAAAAAAAGAAAAGCAGCACACAAAAATAATAGAAAAAATGGGCTTTTAATGCCTGAACGGCATTTTTCTTTTATTATATATATATATAGATATATATATATAGATATTTTTATAGATATAGATATATACAATGGGTAAAATAAGTATTTGATACACTGCTGACTTTGCGAGTTTTCCCACCTACAAAGAATGGAGAGGTCTGTAGTTTTTATCATAGGTACACTTCACCTGTGAGAGACACAATCTAAACATAAAAAAAACAGAAAATCACATTGTATGATTTTTACATAATTTATTTGCATTTATTGAAATAAGACACATTTCTTGCACAAACTGTCACTGTCTCCCCTGCTTTCTGGCCAACATGACCTGGAAAAGTGAAGAAACAGGAAGGATATGCAAGAGGAACTTGAGTTGGTGGACTTGGCTCACAGCCCTGGATTATCTCACTTTGTATGTTCAGAATGATGACCACCACCAGCAATCTTTGATGTACCCAGGAACTCGGCCAAACAGGATAGTGTATGCCATCTTGGCAACCTGGAAATTTTGCTCCGTCTCAAACTTCTTAGACGCTTGTTGCATGATCCTTACCCAAATTTGCCCTAATTACCAAATTTCTCCAAAACTAACTAATAAGGGCAGCAGATAAAATAATCGATCATTGGTCTTGGACCTGGAGAAATACGTCTACCTTCTGTGCTGAATTTTCCAACAGATACATTGAGACTCTATCTGTGCACATAGAAATTCACCCACATCATCTCTGTACGCAGTTTGAGTCCATTCTGCAGTTCTTGTAACTCATTTACTAAATCCCTACGGCAGTAATGTCAAGAAAATCTAATCTAGGATTACGATTCCTAAATTAAATTATACGGCAATTCAGTTTGGAAGAAAACATGACGCAAAAGTATCCACTATTGCCACAAAACGGAGAAATCAGATAAAGCAGGATTGTGCACATGGCCCACATCTGCCGATCATTCTAATTACAGAAGACTATAGATTTATTATTGACGACCGCCAGTCATTGTTTTCTGAAAGATCCTCATCATCATCTATAGAAATGCTGCATGCTGCTGAGGACTTGATTGCATTTTGCCTATACTCCGGAGGCCATCACGGGTATCAAAAAGACAATTCCATCATTGTTTTTTGAGTTTTGTTTGAACAGAGTTCATAGGGCAGTAAAATTAACCCAACAATATAATTCTTCAAGTAAGTACAATTATTTTTATATTTAGTATTAAAGTTTTTTTTTTATAGTTTTAGTGGTTTGAAAAAAGCAATATTAAAAGAAAATGACTCGTGTCACCGTTTTATGAGTTCTAAAACTTTTTTTTCTCTCCGTTCATAGAGCTCTGTGAGCATGCTCGGAATGGCCAATAGAGTAACAGGGGAATCATCAGGGGGGCCCCTGTGCAGATCTTGACCCCCCAACCCCACTGTATGGACAGTACTTGGCAAAATTCACACTGTACAGAAAAAAACAGCATCTCATTAACCAAACTACCAAGTTTATCATTATATTGAGATATAGGTACATTTGTGAACGGGGTACAGTAACATTTGTATGCAGCATTCTAGAAATGTGGGCCCCCCAAAGTCAATGTTACTGGTGGGCCGTGAGCACTCCAGTCCGACACTGTGTGTGAGGGCCATTTTTTTGCATGCTGGGCTGTAGATTTTAGTTCCATTAATTTGGAGTACATAAAATGTCAATTTTGATCACATTTTATTATGGCCAGTGCAGGGATTAAAAAATAGCAATTTTGGCATTTTTACTAATTTTTTCACAGTGTATACCACATGAGATAAATTATTTTATATTTTCATCAATCAGACTTTTATGGACACAGCAATATCAGATATATGTTTTTTCATCACTTTTCGCAAGGGAAAAAGAGTGATTCCAATTTTTGCTAGTTTTATTGATTTAAACCTTTTGTGCTTTACTTTATACTTTTTTTCTTTTTAAGGTGCTTGAACCTGTGATCAATTGAACAATATACTTTACCACTATGGTACTGAAATATGTAGTGCAAATCACAGTCTCCTATGAAGTTCAGCCTGTGGCTTGTCTTCCCAGGAGTACCAAGATTGCAGTGATATGGGTTGGCTGACGTGACATCCCAATGGCACCCTATATTGTTGCAGATTTAGTACCCAAATGGATGTCAGTGATAGATAGGAGTTACATTAATTACTTAATTAATTACTTAATTGGAGCTGGTTCCAATCACTGCTATTAGAGGCGGATGCCGGCTGTACAACACTGCCCGCATCTGCACTGTGTAGAATGGACACACCCCCTCCATGACCGTGTGAAGAGGTTATACTGCAATACCACAAATGACCTGTAGACCAAAATGGCAAAGTTTCTGGAATTATACAGCCATAATTATCCTCACCCAAAAACAGCCTTTTAATATGTACGAACATTTTATAGACTGTTTTGGAAAACAAAACATGGTCAGCGTCCTCGCCTCTTATATGTTTTTTATGATCTACCGGCATATTTTCTCTTTTTTTCTGCAACAATGTGATCAATATGGCTTGCTACTGTTTTACGGCTGAAGTCCGATAGCTCTCATCAGTCTTACTTAGTTGTTTTCTCCTGACTGATATATATATTGCGGGATTATATTAACCAGAGACTTGTCTTGCCTTCTCTATAAACTCAATACTATGAATTATGAATTGAGGTCACTCCGGTCATTCCCGTATTTTATTATTTTTACGGCCTATAGTACGGTTAGTATTGGTCAAATCAAAATTGGTTTTATATTTTTAGCCAAATCTTCTGTCTTTAGCGAGATTTGTTGGGTTACCTGAAACAGAGCCAATCAGGTGAGCACCCCATACACTGCCAGACAGAGTACGCTGCTAAACAGTATGACCCCAAACAATGCCAAGCATGACCTGCCCATATGCTCCACTTAGTCGCACTGGTCTCCTCCTTGCTTTGATTTTTCTTCCTCGTCTTCCAAGAACTCACATTTTTTTATTTTTCTGTGGATGGAAATATATAAGAACTTGTTTTTAGTGGAAGGAGCTGTCGAGTTTATCGCTACCATTTTGGGGTAATTACAACTTTATAATTTCTTTTTATTCCATTTTTTTATGAGACAAAGAGACCTAATAATATTTTATTAATTTGAACAGCAGCACGCTGCAATATCAAACATGTTCAATAGCTTTTGTTGCCATTTTGGTAAAGAATGGTTGTGGGGGTGAAATGAACCATAATGAACCTTAATTTTTAAAATATATTTTTCATTGTTTTTACCTTTTTTTATTTGTCCTTTTAGGGGACTTGAATCTGCGATCTCTTTTACAGTACACTAAAATACTGTAATATAGCAGTGGATTGTAAAATTTCCAAACCTCTATGTAGGTAGACATGGTGGACTTCAGCAGACAACACCATCAGCAGCACGGAATTGTACTGTGAGAAGGGGGTACTAGGCATCGGGAGGGACACCTCTTTCTCCCATTTGGGAGGGACACCAGCCACCTAATTTCCAACCACCTAAATGCTGCTGTCGCAGTGGCATATAAAACAACCAGCCACTGCCTAAATGGACGGGCTAAGCTCATGAGCAGATGTCTGGCTATGTGTCTCCAGAATGAAGACCAAAGGAGTGGGAAATTCTCCTTCATATTCCACTCAATGCTGGTTTGGAGTTGAGTGAAAAGTTCCCTGGCAGATGCCTGGCTTTGTGCCTCCTCCATAGAGTTGGAAGTGGTGAGACATCATAATCAATATTTAACTCCATGATCGATCGGAGATGAGTTGAAAGTTCCCGGCAGATGCTTGCTTTGTTTCCTTGACAGAGAGTCATCCATATTCCACTCCATGCTGGTTCAGAGATGAGCCAATAGTTCCCTGGCAGGTGTCTGGCCATGTTTCTACTACATGGAGCCTGGAGATTGGAGGAATGAGATGTCTTCATTCATATTCCACTCTGTGCTGGTTTGGAGGTGAGCCAGAAATTCTCCGGCAGATGCTGTGTGGAGACTGATGAAGTGGGCAATACTCAACACTCCATGCTGGTTTGGAGATGAGCTGGAAATTTTTCTGCAGATGCCTGACTATGGGTCTCCTCAGTGAAAACTGGAGGAGTTGGTCATCCTCATCCATATTCCACTCCATTATGGTTCAGAAAGGAGTCAGACATTCTCAAGCAGATGCCTGGCTATGTGTCTCCACAGCAGTGACCAGAGGGGTGAGACTTCCTCACACATATTCCACTCTGTTATGGTTTAGAGACAAGTCGAAAGCTTGGCTATGTGTCTCCTCCATTAAGACTGGAGAGATGGTAAAGCCACATCCATATTCCACTCTGTGATGGTTTAGAGATGAGCCAGAAGTTCCCTGGCTGATGCCCATGGCTATGTGTTTCCTCTAATAAATAAATAAATGTCCAAATGTCAACGGGGCACTTCAAACATCAAATGCAAAACTAGTCCAATATATGTCGGCATGTGACAAAGAAGAGATCCCATAAATAGCTTAGAATTAAAAACAAGAATTTTATTGACAATAAATAAAAACAGCTAAAATTAAGCAAAGATAGCCATAATAGGGGACGCCAAATAAAATATAAAGAGGGCTACGCACAGCAGCGTGGAGAAAACATCAAAATGTATGACTGAAATAGCTATTAGGCCAAAGTGTCTCTTTATAGATAGTGCTATATACGATGCTGACAAAATGCCCTACAAAAATAACAAAGGAGTCCTTAACAGGATAAATTCCACAAATTGGGTTATTGCCTAAGCTATATGTGGGATCTCTTCTTTGTCACATACGGACATATATGGGACTAGTTTTGTATGTATTTCCTCTATAGAGACATGAGATCAGAGGCGTAGGACATCCTCATCCATATTCCACTCGGTGGTGGATCGGAGATGAGCCGTAAGTGCTCCACCAGATGCCTGGATATGTCACTTTCGCAGAGACCAGAGGAGTAGGGCATCCTCATCCATATTTCACCTCTTAGTGGTTCAGAGATTAGCTGAAAGTTCTCTGGCAGATAGTGGAGTGGGAACAAGAGTGGATGCCATCCACTTTGAGGAAGCAGGCCACATCATCAAGAGAATGGAAGATGCCCAAAAGCCTGCTAAGCAAAATTAGTGAATGGGGGAGATCGTCCACAGAGAGAAAATAGCATCCCTTAAAGTGCCACCAACAACAATGCCAGCAAGAGTGTTTCTCCTAGTAGAAGCCACAATAACCCTTTAGAGCCAG
This sequence comes from Ranitomeya imitator, assembly GCF_032444005.1. Classification (NCBI taxonomy): domain Eukaryota; kingdom Metazoa; phylum Chordata; class Amphibia; order Anura; family Dendrobatidae; genus Ranitomeya; species Ranitomeya imitator. Next base: position 633,602,315 of record NC_091282.1, read on the forward strand.
TCAAGTCCACATATATGGCAGAGGGGAATGATGATAGAAGTATATTACGTCTTAGGGCTCCTTTTCACTTGCATGAAATACGGTCGAGTCTCACAGGTTAAAATGCGGCTCTGCCGCCGGCACTCCAGAGTGGAGCATGCGGCAGCACAGCAATACATGGAGCTGCATGCTCCGTTCCCAAGTGCCAGTGGCAGAGCCGGGTGTTACCATGCGAGACTCGGCCGTATTTCACACAAGTAAGTATGAGCCCTTATATTCATTTCTGCTGAATTCCAGCCACAATTCCTACTCTGCAGGGTTAATAAATATTTGTTGTGTAGGGGGGTAGTATTGTACCTCTTCTTCTCTTGCTACTCATCCCCACATGTGTGTTCAAATATATTGCAAATGTGTTGTACATGTAAGTGAATGTTGTGACATGACGGCCACTAGGTGGCAGCAGCAGAAGGCATTAGAAGGGGAGCAGTGGCAGACCACAAGCAGGACATGAGTTAACTTGGAGGGAGGAGCAAGGAGATAAGGAAACAACAGCAGAGCCTGGGCAGCCATGCCACCGGCAAGAAGTGTATAGAGTGCAGTGCCTGGGTGGCCATGCCCAGGGCAAGGAGTAAAAAGAAGCTGTGTTGCAGAGACGGGGCAAGAGTAGGAAGATTCCAGACCTCTGGGACCAGAGTCAGTGTTTGGGAATATCATCCTGAGGATGCCCCGTAGAGGCAAAGCAACACTACAGAAACAGTGTGGACCAGTTATGGTGTAAGCGCACTAAGACAAGAGGCCAGTACACATTGAGTCAAGGGTCCACGTGAGTACAAGAATCCGACAGCCTGAGACCAAGACAGGGTCAAGACGGTGCACGGGTTAGAGTACTAGAAGAGAAACTGGCAGCCTGAGACCAAGACAAGATCAAGACAGTGCATGGACTGGTGCACAAGAAGAGAGTCAGCAGCTGAGTCTGAGGACTGAATAGAGACTGTGGAGAAGGGATAGAATTCATATCCGAGTAGCACAGCTTCCTTGGACAAGACAAGAGGTTCAGTAACTGGGACAGAGTGTGTGCTGAATGTGAAGGACTGCCTGCTGCTTATAACCTGTGCCTGAAGATATTGATACTGCTAAACCTGCATGTAACCTGCGCCTGAAGACATCTATTCTGCAAGTAAATGTTCTTGTTATAAAAAGCAATGAACGTGTCATTGTCTGTCTCTTCACCGCCCTGGGAAGGAAAAGTGAACGTGGAACAGAGATAACCAACCATATAGCAGTACCAGGACTTTATTTATCTTTTCATGTACAAGGTGCCGGGGTGCTCATTGACCGTTGCTTAGTGAACTCGCCCACAACTACCACCCCATGCCACTTTGTTACAACTGATCCAAACTTGATGGATTTTCAGTCTGAATGCCATTACATAACCCACCTTCATATATTAAGCAAGCAAAGATGTTATCAAAATCATCCACTCCTGATTTACTTTCCAGAGACGTGAATATCTACAGACAAGAGGGGAGGACAGCCTTGAATTTCTTAATTCCGTGTTCTCCACCATAAACAGAGGAGAAACCCAATATACAGATTGGCACAGCATTCGCCACTCCACATACGCTGCCATCATTGTTCTGCAGGAGGATATAAAACTTCATCATCTCTACATTGCTGAGACATAAGGTGGACAGACATCATTTTTGACCATTCATTTAGAATCTTATTAGGCAGGTTCTCGGTGTTTGAGCTCATTATTCCCCGAGCCAGGACTTTCACGGGGTAATTGAGTTAAACGGCCTTTTATATGGAGACAGGGAATGCGACGGACTATTCTCCGAAGCCCTTTTCTGGTATTAAAAACATGAATTATATACAACGATCAATTAAAGAACTGCAGATCCAGCAAAACTCTCTGTCTTACAGAAAAGCCATGGTGGGGAGTTTCTTTCTATGTGGCGCTGTAGCCAGCTCCATTCTGACCTTTGAGGAATATATTCAAATATCATGTCAAATATATTGCCCATATATAGTGCAGGGATTTATACCACATTCAATTAATATTGTATTAAAGGAGTTGTCCACCTTTGGAAACATTATTTTTTTGCTTAATGCTAAAAGTAATTTTTTGCATTAAAAATTTTGCACCATTTTTCTTTTACAATCTATTTATTTGTCTGAAGATTCAACTTTCATTTGGTCTTCAACCAGCTAAGGTGAGTTAAAAATAAAGGCAGAGAAAAGTGTTACAAACTCTCCAGTCAGAACAAGCTCACTGATGGATTCTCAGTTAACTTATACTGCAGCCAGCAACATACAGGCTATAGAAGGCAAATGGTACAAAACGTTTAAAGAATCCCAAAACCAAAAATAAATGTTATATATTTGGGTTAAAAATTAAGTTAAAAAAATGTCCCCGACAATGTACCTTAACTACAGAGGTGGGTCCTAATCAATTTCTATAACTAAAAATTCACTACATAATGACAACATGTTAGAAAAACCCTTGACAGGCTGCAACATACATTACTCACATAAATATCTCCCAACAGAGTATCAGAAAATCAAGTTTTGTGTTTTTTTTCAAATATGGTCACTGAGTTAAGTCAAGCAAAAAGAAAAGGGAAGGACACGACTGTAGGTAAAATTTGTGAACCATGTAAGAGTATGGTACATTGACCATAGTGAAGCTCCAATTTCGGGTATGGGGTCTCAAACAATAATATGCCATATATAATCCATGTGACATGTGGCAGGGGACCGTCACGAGTCCTTAGGTTCCAAAAGTTTGGCTTCCTGGCTTGTTATAATGGAAATCCTATTTTCAAAACTTTTGGACAATTTCTCGGGGGCTGTCCTTATTTTATTCGAGATTTGGATGGAATCCAAGACGGAGTTCACAGTAATTAACTTTGGGTTCCTTTCGTGCTCCTTTCCAGCTGTGCCCATTTTTCTTCAGAACATAATATACTTTCCTGGGATTCAGCAACATAGGGGCTTCCCATCTTCTCCCTTTCCCTCTTTTCTTCACCATTACCTTTGACTTTCAGTGATAGCTGAGCAAGTCGTGATAACAAACCCAATAGACTGCGCTGATAGAAGTCGAAGCTTCGGCCTAAACTGACGATGTCTGGATGTAAATATTCGGTGGCAATACTTTGGCGCTTCTCTGGTTCATTAAAGGCACATTGTTTTATCTTCTCGGCGATGCATTGAACAGACCCCATATAACAAACTAGGCTCTAATAACATCACTTGGATACATCACGGCATGAAAAGCGAGAGTGGAATCACTTCTTCTGCAAATGTTTAACTGGAAAAATGCACTAAAAACAACAAAATCAGGTAATGTATGCACAGCATAGAGCAGGTTTTACTACAGTTTGGGATTAATGCTGTTTTTTTCCAAACTGGCAACTAATAAAGGCACGAAAACATAATATTGCTAATTTAAGGGGAACCTGTCACTCCCAAAATCGAGGGTGAGCTAAGCCCACTGGCATCAGGGGATTATCTACAGCATTCTGGAATGCTGTAGAAAAGCCCCCGATGTATCCTGAAAGATGAGAAAAAGACGTTAGATTATATTCACCTGGGCGGGTGGTCCGATCCGGTGGGCGTCGCTGTCTGGCTCGAGGCCTCCCATCTTCATAGAATGATGTCCTCTTCTGGTCTTCATGCTGCGGCTCCAGCACAGGGTTACTTTGTCTGCCCTGCTGAGGGCAGAGCAAAGTACTGAAGTGCGCAGGCGCTGGGAAAGGTCAGAGAGGCCTGCGCACTGCAGTACTTTGCTCTGCCCTCAACAGGGTAGACAAAGTACGCCAGAGCCGGAGCCGCAGCAATAAAACGAGAAGAGGACGTCATCTGATGAAGATGGGAGGCGCCAGACCGGACTGCGATGCCCACTGCAGCGGGACCACCCCTGGGTGAGTATAATGTAACTGGAGTGCCCACAAGGGCTAGGGGAACTCGGTACCAGGCCCTTCAGTTCTCAAGGGGGGTGTCACGGTGGCTGACCCGGTCTGTGGCCCTCGGGAGGTCCGTTGTAAATGGGGGGAAAGGTCTTTAAAGGGATAAAGTTCGTGACGCCACCTGTGGTATTCGGTCAGGGTGACCGATGCTGCTTAGGGGTCCGCTGGGGTGATGTAATGGCAGCTAGATGGTATACCTTCCCACAGGTGAAGCATGTCCTCAGGGCTTCCCAGAGTGTAAAGATGGTGGATGGTGAGAGGCGCAGTAAAGACCGAGGACACAAGGTTGCAGTCTCTTTACCTTTACTGGAGGCTTCAGTGTCCACAGTCCAGAGGACCGGATCAAAGGGCAGGCAGAGTCCGGCCGGTCTGAAGACAAATCCAGAGTTCCCTTATCCAGGTGGAAATCAGTAGCCTTCCTCTAGCGCCTGAGTGTTGTAGTCCCTCCCTGCTGAGCTTCTCGGTGAGGTCCTCACAGCTATTGTAGATGTAACGTCCCCCTGATGGATAGGATAGGACAAACCCGTATGACTGATGGCCTGAGGCTTTTTACAGGGACACTATCACGCCCCAGCCCCCACAAGTTGCCACCCTGCCTCCTGGCTATAAGGTCGGGCAGCCAACGTGGAATTAACTGTCCTGCCAGTCTCTGAAGTAAAGCATAGAGATCCTTACTCCCTCAGTGTTCTGGCTACCAGCTTCTGCGCCTCAGAAAGGAGGCAGCCTTTTACAGGGCAGAACTCCTTCTGGTTTCCTCTCCTTTTGCTATGACTTCATTTCTCACTCACTATAAGACAATTCCCTTCTGATGTCTCTTTCTTAGGATCCTGTCGCACTACCAGTTTTACCTAGTTGTGATGAGTGCCGTAATAGATAGAAGCATGGCTCCCCCTGGCGGCCTGGAGTGTGAAGTGTGTTGTGTGGTTTGTGATACCTGGTAGGGTGATCTCCTTTATTGCCTTCAGACGTAACACCACTCCCCCTGGTGGAAGAGCAACATTACTGCAACGACTAGGACCCTGGGGCACTGCATAACCTCTTTTTCTTATCTTTTAGGATACATCGGGGGTTTATCTACAGCATTCCAGAATGCTGTAGATAAGCCCCTGATGCTAGTGGGCTTAGCTCACCCTCGATTTTGGGAGTGACAGGTTCCCTTTAAAGGGGTTCTTCAGGACTAAAATATTGATTGCTTATCTTAAGGGTTTGTCAATGCTGTCAGATCAATGTGGTCTGACACCTTCTAATAGCAGGTCCTGTAGAACATTCTCGGTACTGCAGCTCAGATCACATTCACTTTGATAAGAATTGTGTTGCAGTACCTGAGAGCAGTCACCAGGGTTATGGTTTTCTGGCCTCAGACATGGTTTACGAAAGGAACTAATCTAATTTTGATGTCTAGCCTAAGTAAGACCATCAAAATCTTAGTCCCAGACAACCACTAATATATAGATTAAAAAAAATGGAAACAGAGATGCACTTGTCTGGATTTTACCTAAAATTGCAGCTCTGCCCTATCAAAGTGAATGGCTGTGACCTGCAATACCACAGGCAGCTTGTAGGTAAAGCAGTGAGTAATAATCTGATCCTGATCACAATGTGACCACTACCTGTTACGGTATTCTCATACTATCAGGTTTTCAGTGAGTGCAGAACTTCTGAATAGTTACACTGTAATATTTAATTTAACAATAGATAGCATTTTAACTCTTTTCTGATATCAGGCGTAATAATCCGTCCATGTTCCCTGGGCCTATTTGATCAGGGATGGAATATTACGTCTGCGCGATCGCCCACGCACACAGAGGTGTGCAGGGATCACCGCCGGGTGTCAGCTGATTCTGACAGCTGAAACCAGGCACTAAGTGCACTTTAACCCTTGAAATGCAGTGATCAAACATGATCGCAGCATTCCCGGAGCTGGTAGAGGGCTGACAGCCCTTGGATCGGAGACCTGCGGCGTGATGCCGTGTTCCAATTGTTGCCATGGTGACCCAATATTGTGACCCACTAGTCAACCCTTTTAGTGAACACCATAAAAAAAAAAAACAAGGCAAAAAACAATACTTATCATCATAGTGCCGAACAAAAAGTGGCATAAAACGCGATAAAAAAGACAGCTATAAATAAACATGGTACCGCTGAAAACGTCATCTTGTCCCGCAAAAAAAAGCTGCCATACAGCGTAATCAGCAGAAAAATAAAAAAGTTATAGCTCTAAGAATAAAGAGATGCAAAAATAATTAATTTTTCTATAAACTAGTTTTTATTGTATTAAAGCTCCAAAACATAAAAAAAGTGATATAAATGAGGTATCGCTGTAATCATACTGACCCGAAGAATAAAACTGCTTTATCAATTTTTCCAATGACAAAAAGACCAACTGGCAATTACAAGCTAATATGAACAGGTACATGCTCACAGTAAGACTCAACGCACATTTATCCTCCGCTCTGCGCTGAGCACTTACACCGGGGTTTCTGTGTAACTCTCTGAAATATGTGATTCAGACGGAACCTCTGGCGGAAGATTACCTATAATAAGGCAGATGTGAACGCTGTCTGATCTGGAATCCAGCAGTGTCCGTCTTTTCAGGATTGCATAAAAGTACCATCGGCCACAGTTTTGTGCACTTCTGAAAAGAAGGACACATCTGAACAGAAAGTCCTGAGTAACTCTGCTGCCTCATTATAGTGAATGGATCCCTCAGTGGTTTCATCTGAATCACGTCATTCAGAGATTTAGACAGAAACCCCAAAGTAAGTGGTCAGTGTAGAGAGCTGGATAAATGTAATCCCTAATGTTATGTAAAATGTTCCCAATAAAAGCTTCAAGTCAATCCACAAAAAAAGCAAGTCCCCACTCAGGTCTGTCATCTGTTAACTGAAATATAGGGGGCTTCCATGTTACTGGTAGCACAAAGGCTCTGGAAAAGCGAAATGGCTCCTCACCTGCCAAAAGAAACTCAGCAAATTATCTGCTTCCATATCCAAATGCCCCCTCCCTTCTGAGCCTCACAATGTGCCTAAACAACATATGGCGTCCACGTTTGGCATTTCTGTAGTGATGAGAGCCTGCATAGCGTACTGGTCACTAATACGGCAATTTTCATTTTCACTTGGCAACATTCATTGCTGCTTGTTCCTGGAAAACACCCACGGAGTCGAAATCGTCACTTCACCAGTAGATAAATTTCCCAAGGGGTATAATTTCCAAAATGGGGTCTCTTGAGGGGAATTCTGCTCTTCGAGCAATTAGGGGCTCTGTGTATTGAGTCCACAAACTATTCTAGGAAAATCTGCGCTCCAGGAGGCAAATAAAGCTCTGTTCCTCCCGAGTCTCTCTGTATGGTTAAGCAGCACTGTACAGTCAGATTTGGGATATTGCCACGTTCAGTAGAAACTGTGACACACACTTTGGTCCCATTTTTACCCACTTCTTGTGTGAAAATGTAAAATCTGGGGCTAAACCTAAATTTTGGTGGCAAAAATGTAGTTATTTTGTCATCACTGCTCAATGGTATAATGGTAGATGAATTCATTGAGAGGTGTAGTTTGTAAAATGGGGTCACTTATGGGGGGGTTCTGCTGTTCTAGCACCTCATGGGCTCTCTCAGTGGGTCATGACACCTGCAAACCAGAACAGTAAAATCTGCACTGTAATCTGGCACTCCTTGCCTTCTGAGCTTTGCAATGTGCCTGAAAAATATTTTCCGATAACATGTAGGGTATTCGTGCACTCAGGAAAAAATGGACCTCAGTTTGTTGTAAAAAAAATTCCTGTTAGCCTTACAAAAATTAAAAACTTGGGGCTAAAACAACATTTCTGTGATGAAAATGTGATTTTATTATTTTCACATCTCAACATTATAAATTTCTGTGAAGCATTTGAGGGTTCAATGTGCTGCTCACCACAAATCTAGATCAGAATGGTGTCACTTATGGGGTTTTCACTGTTTAGGCTCATCAGAGGCTCCCACAACATGGCATTCGCGAATTGTTGCAGCAAATTATGCATTCAAAAAGTCAAATGGCGCTCCTTCCCTTCCAAGCTCTGCCGTGTGCCCAAACAGTGGTTTTCTCCCTCATATGGGGTATTGGTGTACTCAGGAGAAATTGTACAAAAATTGTATGGAGCTAATTTCTCCTGTTACCCTTATAAAAATACAATATTTTGTGCTAAAAACATGTTTGTAGGGAAAATTTGATTTTTTTTATTTTTATGGCTCAACGTTATAAACTTCTGTGAAGCACCTGGGGGTTCAATGTGCTCACCACACATCTAGATAAGTTCCCTGAGGAGTCTAGTTTCAAAAATGGTGTCATTTGTGGGGTATTTTCACTGTTTAGGCAGATCAGAGGCTTTCAAAATATGACATAGCATCCGCCAATTGTTGCAGCAAATTTTGCATTCAAAAAGTCAAACGGCGCTCCTTCCCATCTGAGCTCCGCCGTGCACCTAAACATTGGTTTTCTACCTTATATGGGGTATCCGGGTACTCAGGAGAAATTGCACAACAACTTTTGGGGTCCATTTTTTCCTATTACCCTTGTCAAAATAAAAAAATTTGGATCTGAAATAAATTTTTGGGGAAAAAAAGTTAAATATTCATTTTTTTTCCACATTCCAAAAATTCCTGTGAAGCATCTGAAGGGTTTATAAACTTCTTGAATGTGGTTTTGAGCACCTTGAAGAGTGCAGTTTTTATAATGGTGTCACACTTGGGTATTTTCTATAATATAGACCCCCTCAAAGTGACTTCAAATGTGAAGTGGTCCCTAAAAAAAATGGTGTTGTAAAAATGAGAAATCGCTGGTCAACTTTTAACCCTTATAACTGCTAAAGAAAAAAAATGTTTTTCCAAAATTCTGCTGATGTAAAGTAGACATGTGGGAAATGTTACTTATTAAAGGGAACCTGTCACCGCCCAGGCATTTGTAACTAAAAGAGCCACCTTGTGCTGCACTAATGCTGCATTCTGACAAGGTGGCTCTTTTAGTTCGGGTCCCTGGCACTGCTGAAATTAGGAGGAGGAGGTGCCGCCTCCTCTTCCTTCATTAGCATCCCCAGCGCCTGCGCTGTTATTTTTTGGGGGGGCATGCTCAGTTGCACTGCCCTTCGAACTTACAGTGGGATGATAATGAAGGAAGAGGAGGCGGCGCCCGACGTGCAGAGGCCCTGAGTGACGGCTGTGCTGCGTCTGTGGGGGAAAGACCTGCCCCAGGACGATTTTCTGGATTCTGATCCAGGATTGGAGGGTATTTATGAGTCACCCTTAATCCCGACCAGTGGTCGCGGCCTTGTTCCCATATATTTGTATTGAGCAAGGCCATGCACCAATTAATTACATGGCTGTCCAGTGGGTGTGGCCATACTAGTGTATGGAAGTCAGGCCACGCCCACTGGCCACGCTGTAGCCTGGAATATGTATAAGGCCAGTCTCACACGTCCAGATAATTCCAGTACCGGAAAAATCGGTACCAAAATTATCCATGTCCGTGTGTCCGTGCGTTTATGTGGCACATCAGTGTGGCACACTTGCGGCATCCGTGTGCCGCCCGTGTGCCGACTGAGGACCACACGGACCGTGCAGGAGACAGCGCTAGAGTTAAGCGCTGTCCCCTGCATCTGGTGCTGAAGCCGCTAATCATTTCTTCTCTCCAGCATCGTTTGCTGGAGAGAAGATATGAAAACTCTTTTTTCTTTTTTTTTGTGTTTAAAAAAAAGATTCCTGTCCCCAAGCCCCTCACACCCCCTGTGCGCCCCCCCACTGTTAATAAAATACTTACCCGGCTCCCTCGCTGGCGTTGCTTCCTGTCCTCGCCGCAGCTACTCCTGTATGAGCGGTTACGTGGTGCCGCCTATTACAGTGATGAATATGCGGCTCCATCTCCCATAGGGGTGGAGCCGCATATTCATCACTGTAATGGGAGGCACCATGTGACCACTCATACAGGAGAAGCTGCGGCGAGGACAGGAAGCAGCGCCAGCGAGGGAGCCTGGTAAGTATTTTATTAACAGCGGGGGGGGGGGGGGGTCGCACAGGGGGTGAGAGGGGGTTGGGGACAGGATTTTTTTTTTCAACACAAAACAAAAAAAGAGTTTTCATATCTTCTCTCCAGCGAACGATGCGAGAAGAAATGATTAGCGGCTTCAGCACCACGTGGGAGGGACAGCTCTTACAGTAGCGCTGTCTCCTGCATGGCACACGGACTGCACATGGACAACATCCGTGTGCGGTACGTGTTTTACATGGACTCATTGACTTTAATGGGTCCGTGTAATATGTGCACTCCCACAAACACTGACATGTCTCCGTGTTTTCAAAACGGACACACGGTCCGTGAAAACATGCTGACATGTGCAGAGACACATTGATTTTAATGTGTCTACATGAGTCGGTGTCTCCGGTACGTGAGGAAACTGTCACCTCACGTATCGGAGCCACCAACGTGTGAAACCAGCCTAACACATATATACCCTCTTGTCCTGGTTGAGAAACCAGCGAATCCCCGCAAAGCACCGTGCACGCTGGGCGGATTCATAAGTCTGCAGACACAAAAAGTGACTGCAGACTTATCGATTTCGGCAGAACAACCCCTTCAAGAATCTGCACTCACAATAAAATCATCCATACAAGTACCACGTGAAGAGAACAGGTTATTTTTTTTTAACCTGACAGGTTCCATTTAAGGCAGTAAATTATACCATGACTTTACCAGCTCTATGTAAATATGGAACATACTGCTATATTGAAATCAAGGACAAAAAAATGTGGTTCCTGAAAGATTTTGAAAAAGTTTTCATGTGCGAGTAGGATTGACTTGTATTTTTCCTAATTAAGCATATTGCTGATAGCCTACTCTACCCTATGTACAGCTGCAGGGCTTGTTAGAGAATACCAGCCACCAGCTGTCTGCTTTAGGCCGGTTTCACACGTCAGTGGCTCCAGTACGTGAGGTGACAGTTTCCTCACGTACCGGAGCCACTGACACACGTAGACACATTAAAATCAATGCATCTGTGCAGATGTCATTGATTTCTTGCGGACCCTGTCTCCGTGTGCCAAACACGGAGACATGTCAGTGTTTGTGGGAGCGCATGGATTACACGGACCCATTAAAGTCAATGGGTCCATGTAAAACACGTACCGCACACGGACGTTGTCCGTGTGCAGTCCGTGTGCCGTGCAGGAGACAGCGCTACAGTAAGCGCTGTCCCCCCACTGGTGCTGAAGCCGCGATTCATATCTTCCCTGCAGTAGCGTTTGCTGTAGAGAAGATATGAATAATCGTGTTTAAAATAAAGATCTATGTGCCCACCCCCCTCCCACCCCCTATGCGCCCCCCCCCCCCGCTGTTGTTAAAATACTCACCCGGCTCCCTCGCTGGCGCTGCTTCCTGTCCTGGCCGCATCTTCTACTGTATGAGCGGTCACGTGGGGCCACCCATTACAATCATGAATATGCGGCTCCACCTCCCATAGGGGTGGAGCCGCATATTCATTACTGTAAATGAGCAACCCCACGTGACCGCTCATACAGTAGAAGGTGCGGCCAGGACAGGAACCAGCGCCAGCCAGCGAGGGAGCCGGGTGAGTATTTTAACAACAGAAGGGGGTGCACAGGGGGTGGGAGGGGGGTGGGCACATGGATATTTATTTTAAACACGATTATTCATATCTTCTCTACAGCAAACGCTGCTGCAGGGAAGATATGAATCGCGGCTTCAGCACCAGATGCTGGTGCGTGTGGTACCCAGCATGGTGCGTGTGGTACCCAGTGGGCACACGGGCGGCACACGTGTGCCGCACATGTGCCACACTGATGTGCCACAGAAACGCACCAGCACACGGACACGGATAATTCCGGTACCGATTTTTCCGGTACCGGAATTATCTGGACATGTGAGACTGACCTTAGCTTGGCTGCTTCTCAAAAATGGATGAGACCCCATGACGTTTTTTAAAACAAATATATTAAAATAATGTTAAGATAAAACAGCGTGGGGACCCCTCTGTTCTTGATAACCAGCCGTGCTTAAGCTGATAGCTGAGGAACTTCTGCCTGGACCTTCTGTAGGTGACTTCCGCGATCCGGGCTGAAAATCGTGATGTCGTCCAGATAAGCGGCGGCGTGCTTTTTGAGCTCCACATTTTAAAAATGATATTCAGAAGTTGGAGTCAGTTCAAAGGCGGCAACTAGATTATTACAAAGAATGGAAGGCCTCTCATATGAGGAGAGGTTGGAAAAGTTGGGCTTGTTTAGCTTAGAAAAAAGAAGCCTCCGAGCAGATCTCATTTCTATGTACAAACAGGGCTGTATTTAGAGTTTCTGCTTCCCTAGGCACTTTAAGGCTATGTGCACACGTTCAGGATTTCTTGCAGAAAATTCCTGAGAAAAACCGGACATTTTCTGCAAGAAATACGCAAGAGAACCGCATGCGTTTTTGCTGCGATTTTGCTGCGGTTTTGACGCGTTTTTGCCGCGGTTTTTTCCGGATACTTCCCAATGCATTTTGTAGTGGGAAATCCGCAAAAAAAAACCCGCAAAATTAATGAACATGCTGCGGTTTTAAACGCGATGCATTTTTTTCGCGGAAAAAAAACGCATCATGTGCACAAAACATGCGGAGTTCATTCAAAATGATGGGATGCTTATTGTATGCGTTTTTTTTGCGGTTTTTTAGCGTTTTTATAAAAAAAAAATACACACAAAAAACGCAACGTGTGCACACAGCCTTAGTGCTGCCTCCCCCTTTGGTGAGTATGACACTATCGGTAGTGACTTTGACCTTTTGCAGCAGATCCAGCAGTTTTTCTGCATCTGCCGCATAACGGATCACTTACAGCAACACTGCGTTTGACCTCATTCATTCCCTATGGGATTTGCGGCACTTGCCGTGATTTGGCAATTGCGGTACCATACCTCCCAACTTTTGGAGAAGGGAAAGAGGTATAAAGTTTGCGGCGCGCGTAGTGCACCTCTGACCACACCCTTTTCACAACTAGTCACACCCATATCCACGTCCCAACCACACCCATTTAGCACTGCTGATCACACTGTTTCATATGGAGAAATATGGTACACCGCACACTCTATGCTTATATTTGCAAGGTAATAAGAAGTTTATTTTACAAGTGTGGTTTATAATACAAGGAAAGCGACCAGAGGTAATTATAATGACGTTTCGGCCCAACCTGGGCCTTAATCATATAATCGCTAAAGAAAGAAAAAATAAAGCAAAAGAACAAAAAAACAAAATAAACATATGGTATATACAATAAATCTTACAGTAAAACAAAAAACAATCATGTTCCCAGCCTGGAAGGAAGAGACAATGGAATGCATACATTGGAGAATCAGTACATTCAGAAGCAAAAAAATGCAATGGCAGTGACATAGCATGTTACATGTGCATAACGAAAACACCACATATGTTCCCCAAATAGAAGAGGAAGAAAAAGAGGGGGGCTAATTCATAGGGCTAGACCAAGACTCTGGGAGCCAGACCTCATGACAAAAAATATCCAGGATACAGGGTACAGAGGCATTACCTTTAATGTACATACATGGGGAGAGGAGAAGGACCTTGTGGATGAAGGCACACTCTGCAGAAGAGATAATGTAGGTACATGAGATGAGGGAGGTACATAGAAGATAGGGTGTATGAGAGGATATGAAATATACCTTAAATGTCAGATGGTAGTGCGTGTAATAACGCAATAACAGCCCTGATGTGGGTACTGTGGAGACACAGAAGGTGGGCACATGAGGGACAAAACTATAATATGGCTGCAAAAGGTTTGGCAGTGCCAGTGGCGCTATTAGGGGTAGGGTAGAGGAGTAGGTTACCTGGTTAAATGGAAGAACTAAGCGGCGCTCCCGCGCCCTGCTGCCGGTGTGTAGCGTGGCCGGCGCTGTAATGTTTTAATGGCGCAAACCGGAAGTAGGACCTGCGGCACCGGAAGTGACGCGGGCGGTCCGGGAACGCAACTGCGCATGCGCGGCCGGCGATTCAGTAAGAACCCGGTTGCTAAGGAACCATGGTGCTGCAAATGATAGCGGCTGCTGTGGGGCTTGTGTGCCTATATGGGCAACCACGGGTGGAGGTGAATATAGTACGCACTGTTAAAAATAAACATGGGGAGCCATACAAGGGTGACAGGGTAATCGGCTATAAGTATATGGCATAATATTAAAATAATGGAGTGCTAATAAATATACATCAGTGGCCGTTGGTAATGATAGGGCGGCGTATATGGCTAGGAAGGTGCTGAGGCAAACTAGAGGGAAAATGTGAGTGAATATAGAGGTATTGGGATTAGGAAACCCTAAGTCAAAGCCTGGAAGGGACTATAGTAGTAGAATGGCTATGGCTATGGTAACTATAGGGAATGGGATACCACTAGAAGTGCTGTATGCGATGTATATATTAAGAGATTAAATGGGTAGTGTACCTCTCAGGGAACTTGCCAGGAGAGTCAACGGATCTGGAAGGGAAAAGGAAGAAATTAGGAAACTAGATTAAACTGACCAATCTATTTCTCTATTTAAACCCCTAGGTGCAAGGGTGTCCAACGTGTATATCCACCAGGTTTCCCTGGATTTTAGATGTTTGATGTGGTTTCCGCCCCGTCTGGGGCGGGGTACATGTTCCAGAACCTGAAATTTAAGTTGAGCCACTGTGTGTCTAGCTTTCATAAAGTGGTCTGGTAGGGGAAGCCAGATTTTGTTGCACCTGATGGTAGATTTGTGGCTTGCGACTCTATCCCGTATATGTTGTGTAGTCTCGCCGACGTAGAGTAGTCCGCAGGGGCACTTAATGACATAGACTACAAAATTGGAATCACAGGTAAAAAAGCCACGAATGGGGTAAGATTTCCCTGTCCTGGGGTGTGTGACGTTATCTGACTTTATCACATTGGAGCAGGCGGCACAATTCAAGCATGGGAAAGTCCCATTGCGGCGTGAGCTTAAAAATTGCTGTGTTGGTACACGAAGTGTGCTACCCATATCTGCCCTGACTATTTGATCACGAATATTGGGAGGTCTCCTTGTACTCATGAGCGCTGGTACCCTGAAAGACGGGATTTCTGGGTGGGCTCTGCCAAGGAGGGGCCAGTGCTTTTTTGTTGCTGAGTACACCTTAGTCATGGATGGTGAGTGTGTACGAACGGTATCCTTTCCTGGGATTGGCGTGGTGTGGGACTCGTAGGAGGATCAGAAGACCTGTTGAGTTCTTGTCTTAGGAGGGTCGAGGGGTAGTGTTATGAAGGCAATCCAGGGACACAGTGTGCCAGCAATCAGAGCACATGCAGTGATCTGAGAATAACCCAAAAACAATAGAACGAGCTCTGAGACGTGGAATCTCTGTAGACCGCAATACCTGAACCTATCCTAAACACAACTAAAGGCAGCTGTGGATTGCGCCTGTCACTACCTATGCAACTCGGCACAGCCTGAGGAGCTGACTAGCCTGAAGATAGAAAAACAAGCCTGACTTGCCTCAGAGAAATACCCCAAAGGAAAAGGCAGCCTGTTGTGAATTCTGTGGCTGAATTCACTCCTGTGGTCACAAGTGGTACTGCAGCTTCTGAGCTTCCTCCCTCAGGTGTTCTGGTGAGCTCGTTAACTGCTTCATTACTTAACTCCGCCTGATGCTGCTTTCCTTGCTCCTTGTCAATGTTTCAGTGTTGGATCTGAGCTTCTCCTGATTGTTCCTGTGACCTGCTGCTCTGTATAGCTAAGTGCTTTTTGCTTTTTTGTTGCTTTTTTTCTGTCCAACTTGTCTTTTGTTTTGCTGGAAGCTCTGAGACGCAAAGGGTGTACCGCCGTGCCGTTAGTTCGGCACGGTGGGTTTTTTTTTGCCCCCTTTGCGTGGTTTTGCTTTAGGGTTTTTTGTAGACTGCAAAGTTCGCTTTACTGTCCTCGCTCTGTCCTAGAATATCGGGCCCCACTTTGCTGAATCTATTTCATCCCTACGTTTTGTCTTTTCATCTTACTCACAGTCATTATATGTGGGGGGCTGCCTTTTCCTTTGGGGAATTTCTCTGGGGCAAGTCAGGCCTATTTTTCTATCTTCAGGCTAGCTAGTTTCTTAGGCTGTGCCGAGTTGCCTAGGTAGTTGTTAGGCGCAATCCACAGCCGCTTTTAGTTGTGTTTAGGATAGGATCAGGTGTGCAGTCTACAGAGTTTCCACGTCTCAGAGCTCGTTCTTGTATTTTTGGGTATTCGTCAGATCACTGTGTGCGCTCTGATCGCTAAGCACACTGTGTTTCTGGATTGCCTTCATAACACCTGTCATTAGCAAACATAACAGCAGCCCCCCACATATAATGACTGTTAGCAAGATGAAAAGACAAACGTAGGGATGAAATAGATTCAGCAAAGTGAGGCCCGATATTCTAGACAGAGCGAGGATAGCAAAGAGAACTTTGCAGTCTACAAAAAACCCTAAAGCAAAAAACCACGCAAAGGGGGCAAAAAGACCCACCGTGCCGAACTAACGGCACGGCGGTGCACCCTTTGCGTCTCAGAGCTTCCAGCAAAAACGAATAGACAAGCTGGACAGAAAAAGTAGCAACAAAAGCAAAGAAGCACTTATCTAAGCAGAGCAGCAGGCCACAGGAAAGATCCAGAAGCTCAGGTCCAACACTGGAACATTGACAAGGAGCAAGGAAGACAGAATCAGGTGGAGTTAAATAACAAAGCAGCCAACGAGCTCACCAGAACACCTGAGGGAGGAAGCTCAGAAGCTGCAGTACCACTTGTGACCACAGGAGTGAATTCAGCCACAGAATTCACAACAGTACCCCCCCCTTGAGGAGGGGTCACCGAACCCTCACCAGAGCCCCCAGGCCGACCAGGATGAGCCACATGAAAGGCACGAACAAGATCTGGAGCATGGACATCAGAGGCAAAAACCCAGGAATTATCTTCCTGAGCATAAGGCTGGGGTCACATTGCGTTTTGGTCAGAGCGCTAACGGACAGCGTTGCACGGCGAAATTAACGCCATGCAACGCGTCCGTTAGCGCTCCCATTGCCCGCAATGTACCAGCGCATTGCTAGCGCGTGTCATTTTCGGCACGCACTAGCGACGCGCCGGTCTTTTGTAGCGCGCCTCGGACGCTGCTTGCAGCGTCCGCGGCGCGCCCGAGGTCCGTTCCCCGCTCTTGCAGATCGGGGATCTGCGAGAGCGGGGACGTTAACGCGACCCCGAAACGCGACCCTTTAAAAACATTGCGTTAGCGCAATCCGCTAGCGCTAGCGCTAAACGGATTGCACTAGCGCAATGTGACCCTAGCCTAACCCTTCCATTTAACCAGATACTGGAGTTTCCGTCTAGAAACACGAGAATCCAAAATTTTCTCCACAATATACTCCAATTCCCCCTCCACCAAAACCGGGGCAGGAGGCTCAACAGATGGAACCATAGGTGCCACGTATCTCCGCAACAACGACCTATGGAATACATTATGTATGGAAAAGGAGTCTGGGAGGGTCAGACGAAAAGACACAGGATTGAGAATCTCAGAAATCCTATACGGACCAATAAAACGAGGTTTAAATTTAGGAGAGGAAACCTTCATAGGAATATGACGAGAAGATAACCAAACCAGATCCCCAACACGAAGTCGGGGACCCACACGGCGTCTGCGATTAGCGAAAAGTTGAGCCTTCTCCTGGGACAAGGTCAAATTGTCCACTACCTGAGTCCAGATCTGCTGCAACCTGTCCACCACAGAATCCACACCAAGACAGTCCGAAGACTCAACCTGTCCTGAAGAGAAACGAGGATGGAACCCAGAATTGCAGAAAAATGGAGAGACCAAGGTAGCCGAGCTGGCCCGATTATTAAGGGCGAACTCAGCCAACGGCAAAAAGGACACCCAATCATCCTGGTCTGCAGAAACAAAACATCTCAGATATGTCTCCAAGGTCTGATTGGCTCGTTCGGTCTGGCCATTAGTCTGAGGATGGAAAGCCGAGGAAAAAGACAGGTCAATGCCCATCCTACCACAAAAGGCTCGCCAAAACCTCGAAACAAACTGGGAACCTCTGTCAGAAACAATATTCTCAGGAATGCCATGCAAACGAACCACATGCTGGAAGAACAAAGGCACCAAATCAGAGGAGGAAGGCAATTTAACCAAGGGCACCAGATGGACCATTTTAGAAAAGCGATCACAGACCACCCAAATGACTGACATCTTTTGAGAAACGGGAAGGTCAGAAATGAAATCCATCGAAATATGTGTCCAAGGCCTCTTTGGGACCGGCAAGGGCAAAAGCAACCCACTGGCACGTGAACAGCAGGGCTTAGCCCTAGTACAAATCCCACAGGACTGCACAAAAGTACGTACATCCCGTGACAGAGATGGCCACCAGAAGGATCTAGCCACTAACTCTCTGGTACCAAATATTCCAGGATGACCAGCCAACACCGAACAATGAAGTTCAGAGATAACTTTAGTAGTCCACCTATCAGGGACGAACAGTTTCTCCGCCGGACAACGATCAGGTTTATTCGCCTGAAATTTTTGCAACACTCGCCGCAAATCAGGGGAGATGGCAGACACAATGACTCCTTCCTTGAGGATACTCGCCGGCTCAGATGAACCCGGAGAGTCGGGCACAAAACTCCTAGACAGAGCATCCGCCTTCACATTTTTAGAGCCCGGAAGGTACGAAATCACAAAATCGAAGCGGGCAAAAAATAACGACCAACGGGCCTGTCTAGGATTCAAGCGCTTGGCAGACTCGAGATAAGTAAGGTTCTTATGATCAGTCAATACCACCACGCGATGCTTAGCTCCTTCAAGCCAATGACGCCATTCCTCGAATGCCCACTTCATGGCCAGCAACTCTCGGTTGCCCACATCATAATTACGCTCAGCAGCCGAAAACTTCCTGGAAAAGAAAGCACATGGTTTCAACACTGAGCAACCAGAACCTCTCTGTGACAAAACCGCCCCTGCTCCAATCTCAGAAGCATCAACCTCGACCTGGAACGGAAGAGAAACATCTGGTTGACACAACACAGGGGCAGAACAAAAACGACGCTTCAACTCCTGAAAAGGTTCCACAGCAGCAGAAGACCAATTAACCAAATCAGCACCCTTCTTGGTCAAATCGGTCAATGGTTTGGCAATGCTAGAAAAATTACAGATGAAGCGACGATAAAAATTAGCAAAGCCCAGGAATTTTTGCAGACTTTTCAGAGATGTCGGCTGAGTCCAATCCTGGATGGCTTGGACCTTAACCGGATCCATCTCGATAGTAGAAGGGGAAAAGATGAACCCCAAAAATGAAACTTTCTGCACCCCAAAGAGACACTTTGATCCCTTCACAAACAAAGAATTAGCACGCAGGACCTGGAAAACCATTCTGACCTGCTTCACATGAGAGTCCCAATCATCTGAGAAGATCAAAATGTCATCCAAGTAAACAATCAGGAATTTATCCAGATACTCACGGAAGATGTCATGCATAAAAGACTGAAACACAGATGGAGCATTGGCAAGTCCGAACGGCATCACTAGATACTCAAAATGACCCTCGGGCGTATTAAATGCAGTTTTCCATTCATCTCCTTGCCTGATTCTCACCAGATTATACGCACCACGAAGATCTATCTTAGTGAACCAACTAGCCCCCTTAATCCGAGCAAACAAGTCAGATAACAATGGCAAGGGATACTGAAATTTAACAGTGATCTTATTAAGAAGGCGGTAATCAATACATGGTCTCAGCGAACCATCCTTCTTGGCTACAAAAAGGAACCCTGCTCCCAGTGGTGATGACGATGGGCGAATATGTCCCTTCTCCAGGGATTCCTTCACATAACTGCGCATAGCGGCGTGTTCAGGCACGGATAAATTAAATAATCGACCTTTAGGGAATTTACTACCAGGAATCAAATTGATAGCACAATCACAATCCCTATGCGGAGGTAGGGCATCGGACTTGGGCTCTTCAAATACATCCTGATAATCAGACAAGAACTCTGGGACCTCAGAAGGAGTGGATGACGAAATAGACAAAAATGGAACATCACCATGTACTCCCTGACAACCCCAGCTGGATACCGACATAGAGTTCCAATCCAATACTGGATTATGGGTTTGCAGCCATGGCAACCCCAACACGACCACATCATGCAGATTATGTAGCACCAGAAAGCGAATAACTTCCTGATGTGCAGGAGCCATGCACATGGTCAGCTGGGTCCAGTACTGAGGTTTATTCTTGGCCAAAGGTGTAGCATCAATTCCTCTCAACGGAATAGGACACCGCAAAGGCTCCAAGAAAAACCCACAACGTTTAGCATAATCCAAATCCATCAGATTCAGGGCAGCGCCTGAATCCACAAACGCCATGACAGAATACGATGACAAAGAGCATATCAAGGTAATGGACAGAAGGAATTTGGATTGTACAGTACCAATGACGGCAGACCTATCGAACCGCTTAGTGCGCTTAGGACAATCAGAAATAGCATGAGTGGAATCACCACAGTAGAAACACAGACCATTCAGACGTCTGTGTTCTTGCCGTTCAACTCTGGTCATAGTCCTATCGCACTGCATAGGCTCAGGTTTAATCTTAGATAATACCGCCAAATGGTGCACAGATTTACGCTCGCGCAAGGGTCGACTGATCTGAATGGCCAAAGACATAGACTCATTCAAACCAGCAGGCATAGGAAAACCCACCATGACATCCTTAAGAGCCTCAGAGAGACCCTTTCTGAACAAAGCTGCCAGCGCAGATTCATTCCACAGAGTGAGTACTGACCACTTCCTAAATTTCTGACAATATACTTCTATATCATCCTGACCCTGACACAAAGCCAGCAAATTTTTCTCAGCCTGATCCACTGAATTAGGCTCATCGTAAAGCAATCCGAGCGCCAGGAAAAACGCATCGACATTACTCAATGCAGGGTCTCCTGGCGCAAGAGAAAATGCCCAGTCCTGAGGGTCGCCGCGCAAAAAAGAAATAATAATCAAAACCTGTTGAATAGGATTACCAGAAGAATGAGGTTTCAAGGCCAGAAATAGCTTACAATTATTTTTGAAATTAAGAAACTTAGTTCTATCACCAAAAAACAAATCAGGAATAGGAATTCTTGGTTCTAACATAGATTTCTGATCAATAGTATCTTGAATCCTTTGTACATTTGTAAGGAGATTATCCATTGAAGAGCACAGACCCTGAATATCCATGTCCTCACCTGTGTCCTGAAACACCCAAATGTCTAGGGGAAAAAAAAGACTGAACACAGAGCAGAGAAAAAAAAATGATGTCAGAACTTCTTTTTTCCCTCTATTGAGAATCATTAGTGTTGGCTCCTTGTACTGTTATGAAGGCAATCCAGGGACACAGTGTGCCAGCAATCAGAGCACATGCAGTGATCTGAGAATAACCCAAAAACAATAGAACGAGCTCTGAGACGTGGAATCTCTGTAGACCGCAATACCTGAACCTATCCTAAACACAACTAAAGGCAGCTGTGGATTGCGCCTGTCACTACCTATGCAACTCGGCACAGCCTGAGGAGCTGACTAGCCTGAAGATAGAAAAACAAGCCTGACTTGCCTCAGAGAAATACCCCAAAGGAAAAGGCAGCCCCCCACATATAATGACTGTTAGCAAGATGAAAAGACAAACGTAGGGATGAAATAGATTCAGCAAAGTGAGGCCCGATATTCTAGACAGAGCGAGGATAGCAAAGAGAACTTTGCAGTCTACAAAAAACCCTAAAGCAAAAAACCACGCAAAGGGGGCAAAAAGACCCACCGTGCCGAACTAACGGCACGGCGGTGCACCCTTTGCGTCTCAGAGCTTCCAGCAAAAACGAATAGACAAGCTGGACAGAAAAAGTAGCAACAAAAGCAAAGAAGCACTTATCTAAGCAGAGCAGCAGGCCACAGGAAAGATCCAGAAGCTCAGGTCCAACACTGGAACATTGACAAGGAGCAAGGAAGACAGAATCAGGTGGAGTTAAATAACAAAGCAGCCAACGAGCTCACCAGAACACCTGAGGGAGGAAGCTCAGAAGCTGCAGTACCACTTGTGACCACAGGAGTGAATTCAGCCACAGAATTCACAACAGGGTAGTTCCTATCGCTGAATTTTTGTGCCATGGTATTGAGTCGAATTTGTCGCGTCTCAGGGTCCGTGACTATGCGGGAAACTCTTTTAAACTGTGACCTAGGCAGACTGTTTTTGGTGGTGGTTGGATGGCAGATGGAATAGAGTAACAAACTGTTACAGTCCGTTGGTTTAGTGTAAAGATCCGTTGTTAGTAATCCACTGGCATCTTTCAATATCAAGGTATCCAGGAAGGCTATTTGGGTTTCATGGGTATGGATGGTAAACTTAAGTTCTTGGAAAATGGAATTAAGGGTGGAATAGAATATAGGTAACCAGGTAACCTACTCCTCTACCCTACCCCTAATAGCGCCACTGGCACTGCCAAACCTTTTGCAGCCATATTATAGTTTTGTCCCTCATGTGCCCACCTTCTGTGTCTCCACAGTACCCACATCAGGGCTGTTATTGCGTTATTACACGCACTACCATCTGACATTTAAGGTATATTTCATATCCTCTCATACACCCTATCTTCTATGTACCTCCCTCATCTCATGTACCTACATTATCTCTTCTGCAGAGTGTGCCTTCATCCACAAGGTCCTTCTCCTCTCCCCATATATGTACATTAAAGGTAATTCCTCTGTACCCTGTATCCTGGATATTTTTTGTCATGAGGTCTGGCTCCCAGAGTCTTGGTCTAGCCCTATGAATTAGCCCCCCTCTTTTTCTTCCTCTTCTATTTGGGGAACATATGTGGTGTTTTCGTTATGCACATGTAACATGCTATGTCACTGCCATTGCATTTTTTTGCTTCTGAATGTACTGATTCTCCAATATATGCATTCCATTGTCTCTTCCTTCCAAGCTGGGAACATGATTGTTTTTTGTTTTACTGTAAGATTTATTGTATATACCATATGTTTATTTTGTTTTTTTGTTCTTTTGCTTTATTTTTTCTTTCTTTAGCGATTATATGATTAAGGCCCAGGTTGGGCCGAAACGTCATTATAATTACCTCTGGTCGCTTTCCTTGTATTATAAACCACACTTGTAAAATAAACTTCTTATCACCTTGCAAATATAAGCATAGAGTGTGCGGTGTACCATATTTCTCCATATACGTAGGGCTTGTACAGCCCACTACACCAGCACCTCGCTCCCCCATTCAAACTGAGTGCGCGCCAATTTTTATTTACACACTGTTTCATAAACTATAATTTATACAAAAAAATATGGCCACACAGTGCTCCATACTTTATAATGGCCACACATGATGCTCAATACTGTATAATGGCCACACATAATGCTCTATACTGTATAATAGCTACGCAGTGCACTGCATACTGTATAATGGCCCTACATGATGCTCCATACTGTATAATGGCCACACATGATGCTCAATACTGTATAATGGCCACACATGATGCTCAATACTGTATAATGGCCACACATGATGCTCCATACTGTATAATGGCCACACATGATGCTCCGTACTGTATAATGGCCACACATGATGCTCTATCTTCTATCTATATATATAATTGTCTAAGGGTTTTTCCGTCTGTCTGTCTGTCTGTCTTTCTGTCTGTCTGTCCTGGAAATCCTGCGCCTCTGATTGGTCGAGGCCCCCAGGCCTCGACCAATCAGCGACGGGCACAGCGACGATGATGTCATAAAGGACGTAGAAATCCCACGTTTCTGATTCAGCTACGGGCACAGTATCGACGTAGATGTCATAATGGTTGCCATGGCGACGATGATGTCATAAAGGTTGCCTTGACCAATCAGCGACGATGCTCCATATTGTATAATGGCCACACATGATGCTCTATACTGTATAATGCCCCCTCCCATCGTGTATGCATGGCTCATCTCCCCTCCCATCCTATATGGATGGCTCATATCCCCTCCTGTATGCATGGTTCATATCCCCCCTCCTGTATGCATGGCTCATATCTCCCCGCCTGTATGCATGGCTCATCTCCCTCCCATCCCATATGCATAGCTCATACCCCCCCCTCCTTTATGCATGGCTCATCTCCCTCCCATCCCATATGTATGGCTCATATCCCCCCTCCTGTATGCATGGCTCATATTCCCTCCCTCCTGTATGCATGGCTCATATTCCCCCCTCCTGTATGCATGGCTCATATTCCCCCCCTCCTGTATGCATGGCTCATCTCTCAACCCCCCCGCTCCCGCTGCTGCTCCCGCTCCCATCTTGCATGGCTCGGCTCACCGTCCTCCTTCATCCCCTGTCCACCGTCCCCCGACCCCCCGTCCCTCATACTCACCTTTCCTTCACACACCGCGCGGCTGCGCCGAACATCCCTCTAACTCTGTCCCGACTCCTAGCGCAGCACCTTCTTCCTGAGTGAGCGGTCATGTGATATCGCTCATTAAGGTCATGAATATGCCCATATTCATGACCTTAATGAGCGGTACCACGTGACCGCTCACTCAGGACGAGCTGCAGGTGCTGAGACCAGGCATCGCTGGAGCAGAGTGAGTATGACGTCTTCAAGGAGGGAGGGTAGGAGGCAGGCAAGCGGGCCGGCAGGGGCAGGGGGGCGGTCAGTCGGGAGGTGACCCAGGACTTTAAAAAAAAAAGAAAACTTGCTCATGCTCAGGTGCCGCCCCCCGCATCGTCCCGCCCTAGGCATGTGCCCTCAAGGGCCTAGTAGCAAATACGGCCCTGTGTATAAATACATGTGTGGTCAGTACAGAGGACGGCACATGACTTAATCCTTCCAAAGACCATACTATGGACCAGGGGGTGCTAATTACGGTTGGAAGAAAGGTGATTCCGGCAGCTAAATAGGAAAGGGTTCTTTACAGTTAGAGCAGTCAGACTGTGGAATGCCGACCACAAGAGGTAGTAATGGCCAACTCTATAACAGCTGTTATACAAGGGATGGATGATTTCCTCAGTAAAGAACATTATGGGCTACTGTTAATTTAGTGACAATGTAATAATGGTGGAGAAAGGTTGAACTTTATGGGCTGAGCTCTTCTTTCAATCTATGTAGCTATGTACAAGAGCTGTGTCTTATAATAAGCCATATGTGATCATCATATGACCATGATAAGTTGTTATTCACTACAAGTAAACAGTGCACATCTGTATAGCATTGACAGCAAGCAGAGATCTGGAAAACTGTAATGAATTTTTACACTTTTCTTTCCCCAAAAGGGTTTCTGCACAGATGGCCCAGATATGGCTGGTGCAGGACACCAGGTACACAGCGATTCAGAACAGTGAACCCATCTCTGGCTTCACACTGAGCGAATGGGAACAGAAGAAATGACACGTATCTGCCGAGCCCGCCACTGTTCACACCTCTTTATTCTTATTGTAACAGCTTTGCTTTTGTTAACTGATGTTAAAAGTGCTGTTACCTTCAGCTTAATTATGTGAAAAGCCAAAATTGTCAGTCTGATGGTGAGTAAGAGGCTGAACAGTGAGAAAGGGACTTGAGAAGATACCAAGCGTTATTGTAAATCTATAAATTCTATGCAATCTTTTATATGTCTGTCTATCTATTTCTATCTATCTTACCTTTTATCTATCATCTATCTAGCCACACCATATCTCTATATATAACTGCCAGTTGGGACTTCCGGCAGCTGTCCCCGAATCCCATAAGGCACCGCATCAGTGTCAGTTGCGCAGGCGCAAGTGACATACATGTCTCCGCTATTCCCATGCAGGCCACGAACTGTGCCGGCGCAAAAATACAAAAATGCAGAGGGATGATATAGAAGAGATATGTTGGAAAGCGGAAACGGTGTCGGACATGTCCGCTGCTCCTGTCAGCACCACTAAGCATACACAGATTTCACCACACTCCCAATGCGATAGCATAGGGCCTATTTCTAGTGGGCTAATAAAGTCCACTTTTTTATCATTTATTGGAGTGTTGCCTTCTTTTTTCTTTTTTCTTATTTATACAAATAGATGTTTGTTTGGAGGGCCATGCACCGTGAATTCATCTATACGGTGCTGTTCCAGTTTTTTCTTCTATTATCTATCTATTATTTATCTACAGTATCTATTATCTATCTATTATCTATCATCTATTATACATAGTTACACATTTATTAAGGTTGAAGTAAGACTATAAGTCCATCTAGTTCAACCCATAGCCTAACCTATCATGCCCTAACATGTTGATCCAGAGGAAGGCAAAAAAAAAACCATGTGGCAAATAGTAATCTCCACTTTGGGGAAAAAAATTCCTTCCCGACTCCACATACGGCAATCAGATTAGTTCCCTGGACCAACGCCCTATCAAGGAATCTAGTGTATATACCCTGTAACAGTATACTTTTCCAGAAAGGTATCCAGTCCCCTCTTAAATTTAAGTAATGAATCACTCATTACAACATCATACGGCAGAGAGTTCCATAGGCTCACTGCTCTTACAGTAAAGAATCCGCGTCTGATATTATGCTTAAACCTTTTTTCCTCCAAACGCAGAGGATGCCCCCTTGTCCCTGTCTCAGGTCTATGATTAAAAAGATCATCAGAAAGGTCTTTGTACTGTCCCCTCATATATTTATACATTAAAATAAGATCACCCCTTAGTCTTCGTTTTTCCAAACTAAATAGCCCCAAGTGTAATAACCTGTCTTGGTATTGCAGACCCCCCAGTCCTCTAATAACCTTGGTCGCTCTTCTCTGCACCCGCTCTAGTTCAGCTATGTCTTTCTTATACACCAGAGACCAGAACTGTGCACAGTATTCTAAGTGTGGTCGAACTAGTGACTTGTATAGAGGTAAAATTATGTTCTCCTCATGAGCATCTATGCCTCTTTTAATGTATCCCATTATTTTATTTGCCTTTCTAGCAGCTGCCTGACTCTGGCCACTGAATATGAGTTTGTCATCCACCCATACTCCCAGGTCTTTTTCATTGACGGTTTTGCCCAGAGTTTTAGAATTAAGCACATAGTTATACATCTTATTACTTCTACCCAAGTGCATGACCTTACATTTATCCCCATTAAAGCTCATTTGCCATTTATCAGCCCAAGCTTCTAGTTTACATAAATCATCCTGTAATATAAAATTGTCCTCCTCTGTATTGTTTACCCTGCATGGTTTTTAGTGTTATCTGCAAATATTGAAATTCTACTCTGAATGCCCCCTACAAGGTCATTAATAAATATGTTACAAAGAAGAGGGCCCAATACTGACCCCTGTGGTACCCCACTGCTAACCGCTACCCAGTCCGAGTGTGCTCCATTAATAACCACCCTTTGTTTCCTATCCCTGAGCCAGCTCTCAACCCACTTACACATATTTTCACCTATCCCCATTATTCTCATTTTATGTATCAACCTTTTGTGTGGCACCGTATCAAAAGCTTTTGCAAAGTCCATATACACTACAACCACTGGGTTCCCTTGGTCCAATCCGGAACTTACCTCTTCATAGAAACTGATCAAATTAGTCTGACATGAACGGTCCCTAGTAAACCCGTGCTGATACTGGGTCATGAGGTTATTCCTCTTCAGATACTCCAGTATAGCATCCCCTAGAATGCCCTCCAGTATTTTACCCACAGTAGAGGTTAAGCTTACTGGCCTATAATTACCGAGTTCAGTTTTTGTCCCCTTTTTGAATATTGGCACCACATTTGCTATACGCCAGTCCTGTGGTACAGACCCTGTTATTATGGAGTCTTTAAAGATTAAAGGGAACCTGTCACCCCGTTTTTTCAGTAGGAGATAAAAATACCGTTAAATAGGGCCTGAGCTGTGCTTTACAATAGGGTATTTTTTGTCCCCTGATTCCCTACCTATGCTGCCGAAATACTTTACAAAAGTGGCCTTTTTCGCCTGTCAATCAGGCTGGTCAGGTCAGATGGGCGTGGTCACAGCGCTGTTTCTCCCCCACATCTTGCTTATGTTCCCGTTGGTGGCGTAGTGCTTCTCGCATGCGCAAGTGCCGAATGCACTGCGCAGCTGTAGAAAAAGAGTGCGCTCGCCGCTATTCAGCGGTTTCTCGGTGGGCGCGGCCATCTTCCTGAGGCCTTGCATGCGCAGATGGAGTCTCCTGCTTCCCGGGGCTTCAGGAAAATGGCCGCGGGATGCCGCGCGTGCGCAGATGGACATCGCGGCGGCCATTTTCCTGAAGCCGAGTTCGAATCTTTGCTGCCTTGATTTGCTTTTTACAGAATTTATTTAATTTTTTGTATTTATTTAATGCCTCCTCACTACCTATTTCCTTTAATTCTCTAAATGCTTTCTTTTTGTCACTTATTGCGCCCCTTACAGCTCTATTTAGCCATATTGGTTTCCTCCTATTTCTAGTATGTTTATTCCCATACGGTATATACTGTGCACAGGTCCTATCCAGGATGCTAATAAATGTCTCCCATTTTCTTTGTGTATTTTTATGTCTCAGGATATCGTCCCAGTTAATTGCACCAAGATCCTCTCTCATCCGTTGGAAATTTGCCCTCCTGAAGTTTAGTGTCCGTGTAACCCCTCTACTACACATCTTTTTAAAGAATACATGAAAACTTATTATTTTGTGATCGCTATTTCCTCCAACCCATATATTTGCTATGCGGTCTGGCCTGTTGGTTAATATTAGGCCTAGCAGTGTCCCCCTTCTTGTTGGGTCCTGAACCAGTTGTGAAAGGTAATTGTCTCTCATAGTTGTCAAAAACCGATTACCTTTGCTGGAACTGCAGGTTTCTGTTCCCCAATCTATTTCAGGGTAGTTGAAGTCCCCCATAATAATGACTTCTCCTTGAGTTGCAGCGTCATCTATTTGCTTTATGAGGATATTCTCCATTGTTTCCATTATTTTGGGAGATTTATAACAAACCCCTATCAGTAATTTATAATTTTTTCCCCCTCCCCTTATCTCCACCCACAGGGATTCTACATTTCCATTAAATTCACCTATATTATCACGCAGGATGGGTTTTAAGGACGATTTTACATATAGACACACCCCACCCCCTCGCGTATCTGTATGGTCATTTCTGAACAGGCTATAGCCTTGCAAGTTAACAGCCCAGTCATGGCTCTCATCCAGCCATGTTTCAGATATCCCCACCATGTCATAATTATGTTCCAACAACATTAGTTCTAATTTGTCCATTTTGTTGGCGAGGCTTCTGGCATTAGTATACATTCACTTGATGTTCCTCTCTGTACCTCTGTTTCTTAAATTATTAACTATTCTAACCCCACCCCCATGCCACCGCCACCCCCATCTTCCTTATTTGTGCCCAGGTCTCTATCTGCACTATCTTCCCCTCCTATAGATTGAATACCCTCCCCCCCCAATTCCTAGTTTAAACACTCCTCCAACCTTCTAGACATTTTCTCTTCCAGCACAGCTGCACCTTCCCCATTGAGGTGCAGCCCATCCCTAGCGTAGAGCCTGTAGCCAACTGAGAAGTCGGCCCAGTTCTGCAGGAACCCAAACCCATCCTTCCTACACCAATTATTGAGCCACTTATTAACCTCCCTAATCTCCCATTGCCTCTTTGGCGCGGCACGTGGTACAGGCAGTATTTCGGAAAATACCACGTTGGAGGTCCTTGCTTTCAGCTTGCGGCCTAATTCCCTGAAGTCATCTTTAAGGTCCTTCTTTGTCCTTCTTTGTCCTTCTTCTTACTTTGTCATTTGTGCCAATGTGCACCATGACAGTAATCTGTCCACCTGATCAGCGATGTGTCGTAGGCAGCACACCGTTCGACGATCCCTGTCTTTGTGACAGATTGCCCTATCTGTTCCCCTAATAATTGAGTCGCCCACTACCAGCACCTGTCTGGCCTGCCCTGCTCTCCTATTTCCTTCCTTACTGGAGCAGTCACTCCTCCGGCTTTCAGAGGACATGCCTGGCTGCAGCAGTGCTACCCCTGTACTGGCACCCCCCTTATCTGCCAACTTAGCAAACTTATTGGGGTGTTCCAGATCAGGACTAGCCTCCCTGGCACTCTTCCCTCTACCCCGCTTCCTAACTGTCACCCAGCTTGCTACTTCACCGTCCTGCGGCTCCATCCTACCATCCACCACCTCATCTATCCCATTGAGCATCTGCTCCATGAGCAGAAGACTCCTCTCCATATTGTCTATGGATCTCAGTGTTGCCAGCTGCACATTTAGATTCAGAATCTGGGTTTCCAAATGCACAACGTACTCACATCTCGCACAGCAGTATGCACCCTCGATCGGCTGCTCAAGGATTGCATACATGTGGCAAGATGTGCACTGGATGGCATTAACAAGAGTGGAGCACATTTCCTAATGGGGATTGCACCAGACAGAAAAGTTAAATAAAAAATAAATACAAAGTATTAATAAAAAAACAGACAGCAATTCCGTAATTCCTCCCTTGGAAACTCCCTGAATCCAAAGTCACTGAATCACAAGTCACACTTACCGCCGTTCACACTTACGCTCAGCTCACACTCGCTATGCTGAAGATTTATAGATTTTTTTTTCTCTAGTTCCATTAACAGCAATCCTCCTTGCTGTTCAAATGCACTTCCAAAAAGCATCTATCTATCTATCATCTATTATCTATCATCTATATATCTATCTATTATCTATCATAAATTATCTATCTAATATCTATCTATTATTAATCTATTATCTATCTATTATCTATTATATATCCATTATTTATCATCTATCTATCCATTATCTATTATCTATCTATTTTGGTGGGGTGGCTCACTCAGCTGTACATGGAGGTAGACACATGAACACTGTCTCTTTAAGTTCTTCACTGGTTTACTGTATACATGTGGCATAAACCATGGTGAAGTAAAAATAAACACGGTCCTTTGTTCAAAACAGGAAAAACAAAATAGAGCGGTAAATCACAGTCCATACATCCAGGGTTAGCCAAACACACAGTTGAGTTTAGCACCAACACAAGTCTGTCTGGAGTTAGCCTCTCCAGACACACTGAACACTGAATGCCTCAGCAGGCCGACTATTTAAACCCCAGACCACACTCTGGGGAGGAGGTATTGAGAACAACCCCCCACCTGCTCTATGGTTGTTTTTTTTTAAAAACACCCCTTACAATAGCTGCTTATCCTTTCTCAACACTTAGTGTGCTGGAGCAAAACTTATGTCTTTCAAATCATTGAAGCTAATAGCCTCAGTAAAACATATCTCAGAACTTTGCCAGTGACTTTGTCACATATCTCCCCCCTCTGCCCAAAGCCGGGGGTTTTGGCACCTTCACTCATTAAACGGGGAAATCTGGGCATGTCATCTGTGTTACCATGTAATTTCCCAAGCTCCACATGAAAATTAAAGTCCTGGAGAGCTAGAAACCACCTAGTCACCAGGGTATTCTTCCCCTCCCTTTGCCTCATCCATCTCAGGGGCACATGATCTGACACTAGCCTGAACTTCAGGCCTAACAGGTAGTACCTCAGCATGTCAATTGCCCATTTGATGGTCAAACACTCTTTCTCTACAATGGCATAGTTCTTTTCACAGGAGGACAGTTTCCTACTCAGGTATAGGACTGGATGTTCATCCCCATCTATTTCCTGAGACAACACAGCTCCCAAACCGACCTCGGAGGTGTCCGTCTGAACCTTGAACTCCTTAGCGAAGTCAGGTGCAAACAAGACCGACTGTTTACACAGGGCGAGCTTCATCTCCTGGAACTCCATTTCCCCTTCAGAGGACCATTTGGCCATTGACATCTGCGTGCGTTTTAGAAAATCAATCAGGGGTGGCTATTATGACAAAATTCGGGATAAATCATCGATAGTATCCCACAATTCCAGGAAACGTTTGAATTTGATTCTTGGAGACTGGAAGTGGCTAATTTAGGACTGCCTCCACCTTATTTGCTTGCAGCTTTATTTTGCCTCTTCCTAAGATGTAGCCCAAGTATTTTGTCTCTTCTTTCCCCATGTTGCACTTCTTTGGGTTTATGGTAAACCCTGCTTTTGTCAGTGCATCCAGTACTGCCTGAACCTTCTGCAGGTGACTTCCCCAATCCGGCTGAAGATCACAATGTTGTCCAGATAAGCTGCGGCATACTTTTTGTGAGATGCTAGGATCCAGACCATGGCATTCTGGAAGGTAGCTGGGGCTCCTTGCAGGCCCAACGGCATCCTGCTGTATTGAAAGGCCGACTTCTCCTTGTCACTTAGGGACAGGAGAATTTGCCACTACCCTTTCGTTAGGTCCAGTGTAGTGATATATCTGACTGACCCTAGCCTCTCAATGAGTTCATCAACGCAGGGCATTGGGTACGTGTCAAATTTGGAAACCTCATTTAGCTTCCTGTAATCATTACAAAAACACCATTCTCCATCAGGCTTTGTTATTAGAACAATTGAGCTGGACCAGCCGCTCTTTGATTCCTCGATGATGCCCAGGCTCAACATTCCCCTCACGTCCTTGGAGATCTCCTCGTGTTTGGCTTTAGGAATTAGATACGCTTTTGGTTCATCTTCACATTCAGTTTCATCAGGATTTCATGCTCCAAAACCTGCATACAACCGGTCAACTCCAAAAACAGGTTCGACTGAAGCAGCTCTCGGCACTGTTGCTTCTGGGCCGGTGACAGTGTCTCTGCCACTGTGACATCCTAGTCCCTGGTTTATGGATTTGCCCCAGGCACATAGTTTCCATCGGTTTCCTGTCTTGCCTTGGTTTAAGCATGTTAATGTGGTACACCTGGTATGGCTTTCTTCTACCTGAATCCTGAATGATGGAATGATGGACCTTTAGTTGACGTCACTCAACTTTTGAACCACCTTGTACGGCCTTTGCCACTTGTCCAGGAACTTGCTTTCCACCATGGGGATCAACATGAACACCCAGTCTCCAGGGCCAAACTGTATCAGTCTTGCCGATCGGTTGTAGACCCTTGCCTGGGCCTCTTGTGCTTGAAGGAGGCTCTCCCTCACAATCGGCATCACCCTTGTGATGCTGTCCTGCATCTGGGCCACATGTTTAATGATGCTTCGTTGGGGTGCTACCTCCACTTCCCAGGTCTCATTTGCAATGTCCAGAAGTCCTCCAAGGTGCAGTCCATGTAGCAACTTGAACGGTGAGAACCCCGTAGAGGCCTGTGGGACTTCTCTAATGGAGAACAGTAGGTACGGTAGTAGGCAATTCCAGTCTCGGCCATCCTTCTATACAACCTTCTTAAGCATAGATTTCAAGGTCTTGTTGAACCTCTCCACCAAGCCATCCGTCTGCGGATGGTACACCGACATCTGAAGTTGGGTAATATGGAGAGCTTTGCAAAATTCCCTCATGACTTTGGACATAAAAGGAGTCCCTTGGTCCCTGCAAATCTCCTTTAGCAGGAGCATCCTGGAGAAAATATGGACTAGTTCTCTAGCTATACTCCTGGCAGAGGAGTTTCTCATTGGTACCACCTCTGAGTAATGTGTTGTATAGTCCATCACCACCACGATGTATTGGTGACCCATGGCGGATTTAACTATGGGCCCTACAAGGTCTATGGCAATCTAGTCAAATGGGACCTCTGTAATGAGCAACGGCACTATGCAACTGCAGAAGTGGGATACGGGAGCAGTTAACTGTCTTGATAACACCCAGGCAAGTGAAACCTCTGAAGGACACGCTCTTGAGATTTATAGGTAATGGGAAAAGGGAGTGGGACAGTCCACTCACCTTGTGTTCTCTGCTGCACCTTGTTGTGGATACGATCTCTGCACATGGCCGTCATGGTCCAGGATGCATCATCAAGGATGAAGGAAGAAAAGCAATTTCTCCAGCAAAGATAATTGTTAAAGTAAAACTTCACGTTTATTTCCTACATGTAAAACATGTGATCACCTAGTACCCCACTAATTTGCTTCAGGGCTACTCGGTGGTCTGCCAGCATGTCACATTTGTTTACATGTAAGAAATAAACGTGATTTTATTTTAACAAATATCTTTGCTGGCAAATAGGCTAGATCTAATACCCTACGACTATAGGGATCCGGTACCAACAACTACTATATCACTTCCCCTCTCGCTTTAGTGGTTTGATAAAGCAGCTCTTTATTTAAAGTGAAATATAGAAACCTGTTGTCATCCCTAGGCTCTTGAGCAACCCCGTTTATCAGTCACGTTGTTAAGTGCACTTTTTAACATAAGATCCTGCATTTGGGAAGTCCCAAAAGTCCCCCCAGAAACCCCCAACTTAGGAATCTCGGCCTCATTGGTCACATCTCGTCCTTGTCACCAGCAAGGACACACAGGGGGAACTCATCTGTCTCTGACTGCGATGGGGATTCATCATGGTTGAACGGCTCCTGACTGAGACAATCTGTACCCCGCCTTCCACCACAAGTCCCAGAGCAAGCTAAAGTCCCACCCTATTCTCACCGAGTGCAGGTCCTTAACCACTCCAACCTCATGGGACTCAGCCCCACAGTTCATGTTTATAGTCACTCTGGCAATGGGGCAGTCCTTCATGTGTTTGCCGGGGATCAATTGGTGGGCGAGTGTGACCCTTACCAGGGTCACTAAACTCATTGATTCCAAGAGTCCTGACACCAATACCCCATTTATTGTTATGGGACATGTCTGTTGCCCCTCACTGGGCTGATAGTCCACACTGCACGTGGGGTAGGCATAGTAGGAACAGCGCCTCCCCATGCTGCAGTCCATCTGTTCATAGGACATAGGACAATGTGTGGCTATACAGTGGGGCAAAAAAGTATTTAGTCAGTCAGCAATAGTGCAAGTTCCACCACTTAAAAAGATGAGAGGCGTCTGTAATTTACATAATAGGTAGACCTCAACTATGGGAGACAAACTGAGAAAAAAAAATCCAGAAAATCACATTGTCTGTTTTTTTAACATTTTATTTGCATATTATGGTGGAAAATAAGTATTTGGTCAGAAACAAAATTTCATCTCAATACTTTGTAATATATCCTCTGTTGGCAATGACAGAGGTCAAACGTTTTCTGTAAGTCTTCACAAGGTTGCCACACACTGTTGTTGGTATGTTGGCCCATTCCTCCATGCAGATCTCCTCTAGAGCAGTGATGTTTTTGGCTTTTCGCTTGGCAACACGGACTTTCAACTCCCTCCAAAGGTTTTCTATAGGGTTGAGATCTGGAGACTGGCTAGGCCACTCCAGGACCTTGAAATGCTTCTTACGAAGCCACTCCTTCGTTGCCCTGGCGGTGTCCTTTGGATCATTGTCATGTTGAAAGACCCAGCCACGTTTCATCTTCAATGCCCTTGCTGATGGAAGGAGGTTTGCACTCAAAATCTCACGATACATGGCCCCATTCATTCTTTCATGTACCCGGATCAGTCGTCCTGGCCCCTTTGCAGAGAAACAGCCCCAAAGCATGATGTTTCCACCACCATGCTTTACAGTAGGTATGGTGTTTGATGGATGCAACTCAGTATTCTTTTTCCTCCAAACACGACAAGTTGTGTTTCTACCAAACAGTTCCAGTTTGGTTTCATCAGACCATAGGACATTCTCCCAAAACTCCTCTGGATCATCCAAATGCTCTCTAGCAAACTTCAGACGGGCCCGGACATGTACTGGCTTAAGCAGTGGGCCACGTCTGGCACTGCAGGATCTGAGTCCATGGTGGCGTAGTGTGTTACTTATGGTAGGCCTTGTTACATTGGTCCCAGCTCTCTGCAGTTCATTCACTAGGTCCCCCCGCGTGGTTCTGGGATTTTTGCTCACCGTTCTTGTGATCATTCTGACCCCACGGGGTGGGATTTTGCATGGAGCCCCAGATCGAGGGAGATTATCAGTGGTCTTGTATGTCTTCCATTTTCTAATTATTGCTCCCACTGTTGATTTCTTCACTCCAAGCTGGTTGGCTATTGCAGATTCAGTCTTCCCAGCCTGGTGCAGGGCTATAATTTTGTTTCTGGTGTCCTTTGACAGCTCTTTGGTCTTCACCATAGTGGAGTTTGGAGTCAGACTGTTTGAGGGTGTGCACAGGTGTCTTTTTATACTGATAACAAGTTTAAACAGGTGCCATTACTACAGGTAATGAGTGGAGGAAAGAGGAGACTCTTAAAGAAGAAGTTACAGGTCTGTGAGAGCCAGAAATCTTGATTGTTTGTTTCTGACCAAA
Source organism: Ranitomeya imitator (assembly GCF_032444005.1). Classification (NCBI taxonomy): domain Eukaryota; kingdom Metazoa; phylum Chordata; class Amphibia; order Anura; family Dendrobatidae; genus Ranitomeya; species Ranitomeya imitator. Next base: position 633,638,457 of record NC_091282.1, read on the forward strand.
TACTTATTTTCCACCATAATATGCAAATAAAATGTTAAAAAAACAGACAATGTGATTTTCTGGATTTTTTTTTCTCAGTTTGTCTCCCATAGTTGAGGTCTACCTATGATGTAAATTACAGACGCCTCTCATCTTTTTAAGTGGTGGAACTTGCACTATTGCTGACTGACTAAATACTTTTTTGCCCCACTGTATGTCCAGGACCAAGTCACTTGGTATCCCCACCTTCTGCCATGAATTCCAGAACAGCTGGTGGGGGAATGTGGCCCTTACCAGGGTCACCAAACTACCCGAGTCCAAGAGTCCCGACACCCGGACCCCATTTATTGTTACGGAACATGACTGCGGACCCTCATTGGGCTGTAGTACGAACAGCACCTCTCTATGCTGCAGTCCATTTGTTTGAAAGACATAGGACAATGGACAACTATATCTCCAGGACTGTGATACTTCCAACAGAGTAAGTCTTTTCCAGCGGCCTTTGAAAACCCCTCAGCCACACCTTGGGACTTCAGACACTCCCCAGTTGTGGTTCTACTACCTCTTTTTTGAGATTTGTGCGCCTTCTGGGTATTCCAGTATGAGGAAGCAACACTGCCTGCCTGGCTTCTCTAGGGATCTTTCAACCACATGGTACCTGTCCACGAGGCCAACCAGGTTATCCAGATTCTGGAGGTTTCCCTTGACAACCCAGGTCTGCACCGGCCTAGGAAGGGAGTGAATAAATCTATCCATGACAACTCACCTGACCATCTGGGCTGGAGTGGAGGAATCTGGCTGCAACCACTTCTGCACAAGATGTTTCATTTGGTAAATTCAAAAAAGTTCATTTTTTTCCTAATTAATGTACACTCTGCACCCCATCTTGACTGAAGAAAAACAGAAATGTAGACATTTTTTGCAAATTTATTAAAAAGTAAAACCTGAAATATCACATGGTCATAAGTATTCAGACCCTTTGCTCAGACACTCATATTTAAGTCACATGCTGTCCATTTCCTTGTGAACCTCCTTGAGATGGTTCTACTCCTTCATTGGAGTCCAGCTGTGTTTAATTATACTAATAGGACTTGATTTGGAAAGGTACACACCTGTCTATATAAGACATCACAGCTCACAGTGCATGTCAGACCAAATGCGAATCATAAGGTCAAAGGAACTGGCCAAGGAGCTCAGAGACAGAATTGTGGCAAGGCACAGATCTGGTCAAAGTTACAACAGAATTTCTGCAGTACTCAAGGTTCCTAAGAGCACAGTGGCCTCCATAATCCTTAAATGGAAGATGTTTGGGACCACCTGAAGTCTTACTAGACCTGGTCGTCCAGCCAAACTGAGCAGTCGTGGGAGAAGAGCATTGGTGAGAGAGGTAAAGAAGAGCCCCAAGATCACTGTGGCTGAGCTCCAGAGATGCAGTAGGGAGATGGGAGAAAGTTCCACAAAGTCAACTATCACTGCAGCTCTCCACCAGTCAGGCCTTTATGGCAGAGTGGCCCGACAGAAACTTCTCCTTAGTGCAAGACATATGAACACCCACATAGAATTTGCTTAAAAAGACATGAAAGATTCCCAGATTATAAGAAATAAGATTCTCTGGTCTGATGAGACAAAGATAGACCTTTTTGGTGATAATTCTAAGCTGAATGTGTGGAGAAAACCAGGCACTGCTCCTCACCTGCCCATTACAATCCCAACAGTGAAACATGGTGCTGGCAGCATCTTGCTATGGGGGTGTTTTTCAGCTGCAGCGACAGGACGACTGGTTGTCATTGAAGGAAACATGAATGCGGCCAAGTACAGAGATATCTTGGATGGAAACCTCTTCCAGAGAGCTCTGGACCTCAGTCTTGGTAGAAGGTTCCCCTTCCAACAAGACAATGACTCTAAGCGCACAGCTAAGGCCTCTTTCACACTTCCGTCTTCTGGCATCAGTTACACTATGTCGTCAAGACTGGGCGACGGATCTGTCAAAAATAGAGGAAAACGGATGCAACTGATTCAGTTTTTCGACGAATCCGCTATACGTATCCGTTGGCAAACAGGATCCGTTACATCCGTCGCATCCAATTTTTCCATCCATTTCATCCTTTTTTTTGGTGGATCCATTTTTCATACCATACCTCCAAATGGGAGGCTCCCAAATGTGATTGGCTACTGGAAAATAATGGAAACCTATATGTTGAGTGTTTTAACACCCCATGTCTGAGAGGTTTTAGAGCAAGTGGAAGAAATGTAAGGAGTTATAGCAAATATTGTGACCATCTATGCGGATTTTGCTTTTGAGACCAATAGGTTGGCAGTGATTGCTTGGGAAAAGGAGGAAACAAGATAGTGCATCCTTCATCAGCGACATCGCCGACGCCTTTGGAGCGATCCGATCACTGCACAGCGATTGACCCGTGGTGTCTATTCAACGCTGTACATGGAATTGAGTAAAAAGCCCGGAGAAGTTCTTCAACTATGTACGCATGAGAGCTTAAAACTTTGACGTTTTGGTGGAACGGGTTGGAGAACTAATCCTGAGAATACTTTATGTCGCCTCAAGGCAGAGTTGAACTGCAGGATAACATGGTTTGATATGTTTTGTGTTTTTATATAATGTATGTTTGGATTATCAAACTTATTGCTGAAGTCACACTTCTGATTTTATACCTGCTGAAGTCACACTTGTGATTACACTGTTTTTTGTTTTTCACCAAGTTTTATACCCTTCAGTAAAGTTGTGTATGTTTTTTGTAAACCAACCTTTTTTTACCTTTACAATTTGTGTTTTATGTTTTGTACCTTTTATACCAAATCTTATATAAATACAATTGACAATAAATGCTTTTTAAAACCAAAAATGTTAAGAAGAGGGGACGGGAAGAAAAACATTAGACTCGAACAAAGAAGACCCAGGAAAACATACTGAGAAGGGAGGTAAAAACATTTCTAAAACAATCCACAGCGAGGATATTGGAACAAAACAAAATCCTCTAAACTGCATGCTCGCAAACGCCAGAAGCCTGACAAACAAGATGGAAGAACTAGAAGCAGAAATATCTATAGGTAACTTTGACATAGTGGGAATAACCGAGACATGGTTAGATGAAAGCTATGACTGGGCAGTTAACTTACAGGGTTATAGTCTGTTTAGAAAGGATCGTAAAAATCGGAGAGGAAGAGGGGTTTGTCTCTATGTAAAGTCTTGTCTGAAGTCCACTTTAAGGGAGGATATTAGCGAAGGGAATGAGGATGTCGAGTCCATATGGGTCGAAATTCATGGAGGGAAAAATGGTAACAAAATTCTCATTGGGGTCTGTTACAAACCCCCAAATATAACAGAAATCATGGAAAGTCTACTTCTAAAGCAGATAGATGAAGCTGCAACCCATAATGAGGTCCTGGTTATGGGGGACTTTAACTACCCGGATATTTACTGGGAAACAGAAACCTGTGAAACCCATAAAGGCAACAGGTTTCTGCTAATAACCAAGAAAAATTATCTTTCACAATTGGTGCAGAATCCAACCAGAAGAGCAGCACTTTTAGACCTAATACTATCTAATAGACCTGACAGAATAACAAATCTGCAGGTGGTCGGGCATCTAGGAAATAGCGACCACAATATTGTACAGTTTCACCTGTCTTTCACTAGGGGGACTTGTCAGGGAGTCACAAAAACACTGAACTTTAGGAAGGCAAAGTTTGACCAGCTTAGAGATGCCCTTAATCTGGTAGACTGGGACAATATCCTTAGAAATAAGAATACAGATATTAAATGGAAAATGTTTAAGAACATCCTAAATAGGCACTGTAAGCGGTTTATACCTTGTGGGAATAAAAGGACTAGAAATAGGAAAAACCCAATGTGGCTAAACAAAGAAGTAAGACAGGCAATTAACAGTAAAAAGAAAGCATTTGCACTACTAAAGCAGGATGGCACCATTGAAGCTCTAAAAAACTATAGGGAGAAAAATACTTTATCTAAAAAACTAATTAAAGCTGCCAAAAAAGAAACAGAGAAGCACATTGCTAAGGAGAGTAAAACTAATCCCAAACTGTTCTTCAACTATATCAATAATAAAAGAATAAAAACTGAAAATGTAGGCCCCTTAAAAAATAGTGAGGAAAGAATGGTTGTAGATGACGAGGAAAAAGCTAACATATTAAACACCTTCTTCTCCACGGTATTCACGGTGGAAAATGAAATGCTAGGTGAAATCCCAAGAAACAATGAAAACCCTATATTAAGGGTCACCAATCTAACCCAAGAAGAGGTGCGAAACCGGCTAAATAAGATCAAAATAGATAAATCTCCGGGTCCGGATGGCATACACCCACGAGTACTAAGAGAACTAAGTAATGTAATAGATAAACCATTATTTCTTATTTTTAGGGACTCTATAGCGACGGGGTCTGTTCCGCAGGACTGGCGCATAGCAAATGTGGTGCCAATATTCAAAAAGGGCTCTAAAAGTGAACCTGGAAATTATAGGCCAGTAAGTCTAACCTCTGTTGTTGGTAAAATATTTGAAGGGTTTCTGAGGGATGTTATTCTGGATTATCTCAATGAGAATAACTGTTTAACTCCATATCAGCATGGGTTTATGAGAAATCGCTCCTGTCAAACCAATCTAATCAGTTTTTATGAAGAGGTAAGCTATAGGCTGGACCACGGTGAGTCATTGGACGTGGTATATGTCGATTTTTCAAAAGCGTTTGATACCGTGCCGCACAAGAGGTTGGTACACAAAATGAGAATGCTTGGCCTGGGGGAAAATGTGTGTAAATGGGTTAGTAACTGGCTTAGTGATAGAAAGCAGAGGGTGGTTATAAATGGTATAGTCTCTAACTGGGTCGCTGTGACCAGTGGGGTACCGCATGTGTCGGTATTGGGACCTGTTCTCTTCAACATATTCATTAATGATCTGGTAGAAGGTTTACACAGTAAAATATCGATATTTGCAGATGATACAAAACTATGTAAAGCAGTTAATACAAGAGAAGATAGTATTCTGCTACAGATGGATCTGGATAGGTTGGAAACTTGGGCTGAAAGGTGGCAGATGAGGTTTAACAATGATAAATGTAAGGTTATACACATGGAAAGAAGGAATCAACATCACCATTACACACTGAACGGGAAACCACTGGGTAAATCTGACAGAGAGAAGGACTTGGGGATCCTAGTTAATGATAAACTTACCTGGAGCAGCCAGTGCCAGGCAGCAGCTGCCAAGGCAAACAGGATCATGGGGTGCATTAAAAGAGGTCTGGATACACATGATGAGAGCATTATACTGCCTCTGTACAAATCCCTAGTTAGACCGCACATGGAGTACTGTGTCCAGTTTTGGGCACCGGTGCTCAGGAAGGATATAATGGAACTAGAGAGAGTACAAAGGAGGGCAACAAAATTAAAAAAGGGGATGGGAGAACTACAATACCTAGATAGATTAGCGAAATTAGGATTGTTTAGTCTAGAAAAAAGACGACTGAGGGGCGATCTAATAACCATGTATAAGTATATAAGGGGACAATACAAATATCTCGCTGAGGATTTGTTTATACCAAGGAAGGTGACGGGCACAAGGGGGCATTCTTTGCGTCTGGAGGAGAAAAGGTTTTTCCACCAACATAGAAGAGGATTCTTTACTGTTAGGGCAGTGAGAATCTGGAATTGCTTGCCTGAGGAGGTGGTGATGGCGAACTCAGTCGAGGGGTTCAAGAGAGGCCTGGATGTCTTCCTGGAGCAGAACAATATTGTATCATACAATTATTAGGTTCTGTAGAAGGATGTAAATCTGGGGATTTATTATGATGGAATATAGGCTGAACTGGATGGACAAATGTCTTTTTTCGGCCTTACTAACTATGTTACTATGTTACTATGTATATGTTACAGATTAGTAAACTGTTGGGTGGAGATAGTATTGGAGGGGCTGGCAGGGTGGAACACTTCGATAGTGGGGGAAAGGCGACCGGGTTGGGTTTGATCAGAAGTGGAAAGGGGGAGAAAACATAAAGTTGAGCACGGAGGACAGGTTGGGCGGGGGGATGGGTTGGTGTAGGTGGGAAATTACAAGGTACAGGAAGCTGGGCCGGGGAAGGAATATGTAACGTGGAAGGAAACTGTGGGGAAGGCATTTGGAACTGGAACAGATTTTGGAACTGGGACGGATTTTGGAAATGGCAAGGGTTTGTGTACTGGGAAGGATTTTGGTACTGGAAAGGATTGGTAGGAGACAGTGGCTGGGGGTGTGTGGTAGCAACTAGCGGGGTAGGTGGAGGGGCTTGGTAGGTGGCCCTCGCTAGAGCAGCATGGCAGCCTCGCATTACATGCCTCTGCTGGTCAGGAGTTAGGAGTTAGATTTTCCATGCGCGTGAGTACTGCCTGAAAAAAAATATGATTAGGTGACCTACTTGCATCTGAATGCATCCTATCCAGACGACTGCTGCGTTCCAGGATGCTTTTATTCAACATGTTGAACCTAGCAGTCATTTGCTCGGCCAAAAGCTTGATTGAGTTCTGGAAGGCTGCATTTAGATGCAAGAACTCGGGTGCATAGCTCCTTTCCTGACCCCTCTGGCACTGCCGCCCAGAACCTAAAGGTGTTCTAGAGGTGGCAGCATCAGAACGGTGGGGTAAAGCGAAAGCTAACTCGTCACCAGCAGCTTCATGTGATGAAGTCTGAGATGATGCTCCAGCACTGGTGGATGGGGCAGAGGGACCAGAAATTAGGGAAGGGTCAGATGAAGGGTCAGAGGGGTGGGGTCTATCGACATGGTCCCCGGTGGCGGACTCCTGTGGGATCGCTCCAGAGGGGTCAAAGGCAGCAATAGGCTCCCGAGTGCTGCAGATGGTACTGTGAAAGAAAAGAAATACTAAAATTAATATATTGATATCGCATAGCCCTTTTTGAAACAAAAAAATAAGGTTAGACAGGTAAACATTGTGACTTCATAAATGAGCTGTGGAATATTTACCTTCTGCTCACCATCGTCGACCGGAGGAACAACAGGGCCCTGCTGTACTTGTATTGGCTCCTGCATCCTCCCAATCCACTCAGGGCCAGCATCTTCTTGTTGAACTCCCTCCCTGAGTGACCACCATTGCTTCATTACCCTTTCACCTGTAAAGTGAAAAAAAATTTTTTGTTTACAACACATTCCGTCCTGCAACCGAAATTACTGAAATGTGAATACTTACGCGCTTGAGTCTGCTACCTAGGTTCGAGGTCCTCCCAGGTGTCCACAACGATGAAGCATACTTGCTCCCAGAGCCGACGGGTGATAAATTGATCAGCATGGCTGCAGTCAGCCATGTTCCACAGCGGCTCCCACTCGCGTAACTCTTAGATGAGGTGGTACTCATCAATACCACCCTCCTCACCATCAGAGTCAGGAACACGCTGTGAAGACTGTTAAAAAATAAACAAAACAAAAATAATTAAACTGAAATCTACATCTAATATAATAAAAATTGTACTTACTCGAGGTTGACCGCAGAGACGATCACGATGCCGACCCTGGGAGCTGCTGGGAGGACCTTGGCGGCATTGGCCAGAACGTGCAGCAGGCTAGAAAAAATAAATAAATTATGCTGGATGTAGGCATATGTTTTGTGTGTACAGTGATGTATGATGATTTTTTTTATGTGTTGGGTGCACTGTGATGTCTGTAGGAACTGTTTCTGCACAACTTACACTCTGCGCTGCCGCTCCGGGCATTTCTCCACCCGCCTGGTCTCCTTCTGGGAGGCCCTCTGCTACTTCAGTTTTCTGTGAAAACATAATTAATGCATATAGTGTTAACCCTAAATTTTAACAAGAACAAAAAGAAAAAAATACATATTTAAATTACCTCAATACGCCGACGCTGTGAAGTAGGGCTCCTAGAAGAATATGAAGCTGTTTAGATACACTGGTACCTGTGTGTGAAAATACAGAATATACCTTGCCTTGGGTGGAAACTTGGATAACCAGTAGTGTTGAGCATTCCGATACCGCAAGTATCGGGTATCGGCCGATATTTGCGGTATCGGAATTCCGATACCGAATTCCGATACTTCCCGCGTATCGGATACCGGAATCGGAGGTTCCCAGAATTCAAACAGAACGCAGCAGCCAATGAGGAATGATTGGAAGTGTGGGCACATCCTGTTTAGCATGGTGGGCATGTAAGTACTGGCAAGGCTGTGATTGGCTGCTGAAATGATGTCACTCTGCACTATAAAAAACGCTGCCGCCATTTTGCGCTCACTCTGCTGTGATTTCAGTTAGGGACAGGACGCTGTGTTCTAACTGAGGGCCAGTTGAGCTAGCTAATTGCTTTATTTTCCTTTCCAAAGGCTAATTTAGCAAAACGCTGTGTGTTCTTCACTGTTCACCTTGCTCTTGCCTTGCAGCGCTGTTTTAACAGCGTTCTGCAAGGTCTCTCTGTGTGTGTGTGTGTGCAGCTCACTCTGTAGTCTGTGTGCAGCCATATACCCGGTTGTATTCAGCTCAGGGGGGGTTCACACTGCCTCACACAGTTGTCCTTTTTTGCTCATAGTGCAGCCTGCTGCAAATTTTTTCTCAAATTTCCTATTAGTGTTTTTCCACCCGTCTCCAGCTAAATTGTGGAAAAACACTACATAGGATAACCTAGAGGGGGTTTTTTGGGCCTTGCAGCGCCGTTTATGGCTGTCTGCACGGTCTCCGTGTGAGCCCAGCTCGCCCTGTAGTCTGTGTGCAGCCATAGCCGGTTGGATTCAGCTCAGGGTTCGTTACTGGCTCATACCTTGAGAAAAATTTTCCTTTCTTTCAAATAGTGCAGCCTGTTTAAAAATTTAAAAAAAAATCCCTATTAGTGTTTTTCCACCCGTCTCCAGCTAAATAGTGGAAAAACACTACATAGGATAACCTAGAGGGGGGTTTTTGGGCCTTGCAGCGCCGTTTACGGCTGTCTGCACGGTCTCCGTGTGAGCCCAGCTCGCCCTGTAGTCTGTGTGCAGCCATAGCCGGTTGGATTCAGCTCAGGGTGCGTTACTGCCTCATACCTTGAAAAACAATTTCCTTTTTTTCAAATAGTACAGCCTGTTTAAAATTTAAAAAAAAAAATTCCTATTAGTGTCTTTCCACCTGTCTCCAGCTAAATAGTGGAAAAACACTACATAGGATAACCTAGAGGAGGGTTTTTTGGCCTTGCAGCGCCGTTTACGGCTGTCTGCACGGTCTCTGTGTGAGCGCAGCTCGCCCTGTAGTCTGTGTGCAGCCATAGCCGGTTGGATTCAGCTCAGGGTGCGTTACTGCCTCATACCTTGAAAAACAATTTCCTTTTTTTCAAATAGTGCAGCCTGTTTAAAATAAAAAAAAAAAATCCCTATTAGTGTTTTTCCACCCGTCTCCAGCTAAATAGTGGAAAAACACTACATAGGATAACCTAGAGGGGGGTTTTTGGGCCTTGCAGCGCCGTTTACGGCTGTCTGCACGGTCTCCGTGTGAGCCCAGCTCGCCCTGTAGTCTGTGTGCAGCCATAGCCGGTTGGATTCAGCTCAGGGTGCGTTACTGCCTCATACCTTGAAAAACAATTTCCTTTTTTTCAAATAGTGCAGCCTGTTTAAAATTTAAAAAAAAAAATTCCTATTAGTGTCTTTCCACCCGTCTCCAGCTAAATAGTGGAAAAACACTACATAGGATAACCTAGAGGAGGGTTTTTTGGCCTTGCAGCGCCGTTTACGGCTGTCTGCACGGTCTCCGTGTGATTTAAACTAGCTCTGTAGCCCGATCTGCACAAAAAAAAAAGTAAAGTTCACCAAACACAACTTAACACTTGTGTAGGCCACATTTGAAAAATAATAAAGTTTAGTCCACACTTTACAACATTAGTGTTTCTTACACCTGTTAGAAGGAGCATTTCAGGAATAAGCACGCTAAGGCCTTAGTACTTTTCTGCTTATCTTTATCTGTCAACCAAGATGAAGAGGGCAGGGAGTAAGGCACGTGGGCGTGGGCGCGGAGCAGGGAGAGGAGCAGGGAGAGGACGTGGTGATTCTGTGCCTGCTGCGGGCGCCGGTGACTCGTCGTCACTCAGTTTCAGCAGGGAACAGTCCTTCATGCGCAGCTTTGTCGGAGAGCGCCGTGCACCGCTGCTACGTGAAGACCAAATTGAAGCCGTTGTCGGGTGGATGGCAGCTAACGCCTCGGCATCGACTTCAGTTAGTGCCACATCCTCTCAGGCACAGAGCACTGGAGAGCAGCCATCTGTCTCTTCACCACCTGCCAAATTGGCCAGGCAGTCAGAGAGCCCAGGACAGGAGCCGTCTCTACTTCTGTTCTCTGAATCTCTTGGCTTGGAAACAGGGGGCCAGCCAAGCAGCATTGGAGAAATGGAAGAAGAGGCAGTGTGCAGTGATGCCCAACAGCTTTTTCTCTCTGACTCTGAAGAGGCAGGTGGGCCAGTGCCTCCGGTGACCACAGCGCAGTACGCATCTGATGATGAAACTCAGGTGCCGCTTTCTGATGCGTACTGTGCTGCCGAGACTACCCAGGAGGAGCAGTTGGTGGCAGAGGGTAGTGGAGATGATGAGGTCCTTGACCCATCGTGGCGTGCGGAACAGGAAGGTGGTGGGAGCAGCTCTGAGGAAGAGCTTCCCCTTACGGGCCAAAGAGGGAGAGGGAGGGGGAAGACTGCGGAGCCTGTAGCCTCCACTTTGGCACCCGTTAGGAGCCTGTCTCTTTCCAAAGCCAAAAAGGGCGCTCCCAAGACTTGCAGTGCCTGGTCCTTTTTTGACACAGTTGCAGATGACATTTGTTTTGTCAAATGCAAGCTGTGTCATCAGAAAGTAAAAAGAGGTAAAAGTGTCAGCAACCTCAATACCACAAATATGTGGAAACATGTGCGGACCAGGCACGCGGTGGAGTTACAGAAACACAGTGAAGACGTAGGCCAACCAACAGCGGCAGCTACCACCTCTTCATCTCGTGTTGCCTCTTCCTCCACTGTTGTCCAGAGACCTAGTGTAATTCCACCCACAGCACCACCTTCCCAGTCATCCTCACACTCCCAGTCTACTCTACAGCCATCGGTAATACAGGCATGGGAGAAAAGGCGGGCATTCTCGGCCAACCACCCCCGAGCACAGGCTCTGAATGCAGGCATTGCCAAACTGTTGTCCCTGGAAATGCTCTCGTTCAGGCTGGTGGAGACTGACAGCTTCCGTGACTTGATGGCATTGGCAGTCCCACAGTACAAGGTGCCCAGCCGCTTTTACTTCAGCAGGCAGGCTGTCCCTGCCCTGCACAGGCATGTTGAGGCAAACATAAAACATGCGCTACTGAACGCCGTCAGTAGCAAGGTCCACCTCACCACCGATGCGTGGACCAGTCAGCATGGACAAGGGCGATATGTTTCCCTCACTGCCCATTGGGTTAATGTTGTTGAGCCAGGTACAGATCGTGTGAGTGGCGCAGGACGTGTCCTGCCCACTCCAAGGATTGCAGGAATCCAGTCTGTACGCATCGACTCCTCCTCTTACACCAGTTCCTCAGATTCCTCTCTGCAGGATCCGTCACAGTCCACCTCCACATGGACCCGTGAACGTTTACCTATGACCGACATGAGCACAGCCGTGGCCAAACGTCAGCAGGCCGTCTTGAAACTAGTTTCATTGGGGCATCGAAGCCACACAGCGCAGGAGCTCTGGAATGCCATCAAGCAGGAGAGCGATGTGTGGTTACTGCCAGCGAATCTCCAGCCAGGCATGGTAGTGTGTGACAATGGCCGAAATCTGGTGGCAGCTTTGGCCCTTGGCAACCTCACTCACATCCCATGTCTGGCACATGTGCTCAATTTGGTTGTGCAGAGTTTTCTGAGGGACTATCCGGATCTTGATGCCCTGCTGCACAAGGTCCGCCTAGAGTGTGCTCACTTGCGGCGTTCCAGCTTGGCCAGATCCCGCATTGCTGCTCTGCAGCGCCGATTCCGCCTTCCGGAACACCGTATCATATGTGACCTACCTACCCGGTGGAATTCCACGTTACATATGTTGGAGCGGTTGTGTGAGCAGCAGCAAGCAGTTATGGAGTACCAGCTGCATCAGGCGCAAAGAAGTCGCAGTCAGCGCCGATCAGACTTCACAACCACAGAGTGGGCCACTATGAAGGACGTCTGCCAGGTTTTGCGTCCTTTTGATTATTCCACGCGGATGGCAAGTGCAGATGATGCACTAGTCAGCATGACTGTCCCCCTTATCTGCCTGCTTCAGCAAACTTTGCAAGGGTTAAGGGATGATGTGGTGGAAGAGGTGGAGGATGAGGAGTCACCTTTTCCATCAGCTTCTGGAGAGTCAGCGCCACGTGGTTCCTCACAAAGGGGTACGCAGGGGCCAATTTGTGAGGAGGATGAGGAGGAGTCAATGGAGGAGGAAGAGCTCCGTCCAGAGGAGGGAGCGACACAATTGTCCAGTGGTCAGTGTGTACAGCGAGGGTGGGGTGATGACGAGCGGGCAGAGATCATGTCTCAAGCAGGGGACAGCGTTTCTGGGCCAGTTGGCACTCTGCAGCACATGGTGGATTTCATGCTGCAGTGCCTGAGAAACGACCGCCGCATCGACCACATTCTCAACATGCCTGATTATTGGGTGTTCACCCTCCTCGATCCTCGCTACCGGGACAACGTCCAAAACCTCATCCCTGCGTTGACCCGGGAGCGTAAATTGCGGGAGTACCACGACACACTGGTGAATTCCATCATCTTCTCCTGTCCAACTGAGAGGAGTGCTGCTAGTGCTTTACAAAGCAGCTCAGTGCGTCGAGGCAGTGGGGGAGGCTCTGCCCAAAGAGGGAGCAGAAGCAGTGCCTCTGCCCAAGGCAAGCCCAGTATGGCACAACTCTGGCACACTTTTGTGTGCCCGCCCCAAATGTCTACACCATCACCGGCGGCTCCAGTCAGCAGGAGGCAACGGTTCCGTCAGATGGTGACAGACTACATGGCTTGCCCTCTTACTGTACTCCCAGACGGCTCTTCCCCGTTCAAGTTTTGGGTCTCTAAGCTGGATACATGGCCAGAGCTAAGCCAGTATGCATTGGAGGTGCTGGCTTGCCCTGCGGCTAGTGTCTTATCGGAACGTGTCTTTAGTGCCGCAGGTGGTGTACTAACAGACCGTCGCATGCGACTATCCTCCGATAACGTTGACCGGCTTACTTTCCTGAAAATGAACCAGGCCTGGATCTCGCAGGAATTTGCCACTCCTCTGCCTGATTAAGTAATTGGGTGTCATCCAGGTCTCCTGCTGTGTTCATCTTTCTACCACCTGAACTGCTATTCCTGGGCTCCAACACCGCCAGTTGCGGCTCAGAAGTGCAGGCTGCACAGTAAAAACATACGACCCAGTGTTATTGGGTTTCAGTAACGTCAGCTGATCCCCAGCTGTGTAGCCGGCAATGTGTCCTGCGACCGCCACGCTGGCACAACAACCTAAATGTAAGGGAACCTGCCCCCCCCCCCCCGTCGTTTGTTACTGAAAGAGCCATCTTGTGCAGCAGTAATGCTGCACAAGGAAAAGGTAGCTCTATTTTTTTTAGCTCCTTGCACACGCAGAACTTAACACTTATAAAATGTGTTCACTGATACCGTTATACTGTCCCGGAGCTGGGACTTTCCTTCGCAATGTGACGCAGCACAGCCGTCATTCCTACCCCCTTGGTGCCATGCGCTGCCTCCTCAGCGTTGTTTTAAGCTGTCACGGAGCCTGCGCTGTTCTGTTATCCTTTGGGCATGCCCTATTTGCGCTGCCTGTCTTCTGACATAATTTGGTGTCAGGCTGGCTGCGCCTGTGCGGCCGCGCTGCCCGAGATCCCGCCTCGCTGTGTCTTCTGATTGAGTCACACTGCGGGCCTGGGATCCATGGCCATGCGCAGTGCATATCTTCCCCTCGGGCTCTCGCTCATTTCCCTCCGCCTTCTTTAGACTGTGCGCCGTCAGCTGATCCCTAATAGCATGCCACGGCCGTGACACCGCACAGTCTGAAGAAGAGGGAAGGAGGGGAGTGAGAGTCGAGGATATGCACTGTGCATGTCCATGGTTCCAAGGCCCGCAGTGGGATTACGTTGGACGAGAGTGCGAGGTGGGATCTGGAGCAGCGTGGACGCACAGGCAGTAACAGCCTGACACCAAATTATGTCAGAAGACAGGCAGCGCTAATTGGGCATGGCCAAGGGCTAACAGAACAGCGCAGGCTCCGTGACAGCTTAAAACAACGCTGAGGAGGCAGCGCACGGCACCAAGGGGATAGGAATGTCAGCTGTGCTGTGTCCCATTACGAAGGAAATTCGCACCTCCGGGACGGTTTAACGGTATAAGGGGACACATTTTTAGTGTTTACTTCGGTGTTTGCAAGGAGCATAATTAAAAGAACCACCTTTTCCTTTTGCATCGTTAGTGCTGCACAAGATGGCTCTTTCAGCTACAAATGTCTTGGGGGGGGGGGTTAAAGGTTCCCTTTCAACTTGCTCCAATCAGGCTTCGGCCTACACTCTGTTCCTCTGCTCCTCCTGCTGTCCCTGGGCTCTAACACCGCCAGTTGGTGCCTGGAAGTGCTGTGTGCACAGTCAACAGTCGCTCCTCTGTTATTGGGGTTCAGTAACGTCAGCTGATCCCCAGCTGTGTGTGCGGCAATACCTCCAATCTGCTCCTCCTGCTGTCCCTGGGCTCTAACACCGCCAGTTGGTGCCTGGAAGTGCTGTGTGCACAGTCAACAGTCGCTCCTCTGTTATTGGGGTTCAGTAACGTCAGCTGATCCCCAGCTGTGTGTGCGGCAATACCTCCAATCTGCTCCTCCTGCTGTCCCTGGGCTCTAAGACCGCCAGTTGGTGCCTGGAAGTGCTGTGTGCACAGTCAACAGTCGCTCCTCTGTTATTGGGGTTCAGTAACGTCAGCTGATCCCCAGCTGTGTGTGCGGCAATACCTCCAATCTGCTCCTCCTGCTGTCCCTGGGCTCTAACACCGCCAGTTGGTGCCTGGAAGTGCTGTGTGCACAGTCAACAGTCGCTCCTCTGTTATTGGGGTTCAGTAACGTCAGCTGATCCCCAGCTGTGTATCCGGCAACGTGTCATGCGACCGCCACGCTGGCACAACTAAAATGTAAGGGGACCTGTCCCCCCCCCCCCCTAGGCGTTTGTTACTGAAAGAGCCACCATGTGCAGCACTAATACTGCACAAGGGAAAGGTCGCTCTTGAAATTATGCTCCTTGCAAACGCTGAACTACACACTCATGTAATGTGTCCCCTCACACCGTCCAACCGTCCCGGAGGTGGGACTTTCCTTTGTAATGTGACGCAGCACAGCTGTCATTGCTACCCCCTTGGCACCGTGCGCTGCCTCCTTAGCGTTGTTTGATTCCGTCATGGACCCTGCGCTGTTATGTTATCCCTTGGCCATGCACAGTTTGCGCTGCCCGTCCTCTGACATCATTTGTTGTCGTCCTGGCTGCGCCTGTGCGTCCACGCTGCCCGAAATCACACCTCGCAGTGTCGTCTAATGTGATCCCACAGTGGGCCTGGTATCCATGGCCGTGCGCAGTGCATATACTAGCCTCTCACTCCCCTTCTTCACGCTTCTTCAGACTAGGCGGCGTCAGCTGATCCCTAATAGCATGCCACGGCCGTGACGCCGCACAGTCTGAAGAAGCAGGAAGGAGGTGAGTGAGAGGCGATGATATGCACTGCGCATGCCCATGGATCCCTGGCCCGCAGTGGGACTACATTAGATGACACTGCAAGGTTGGATCTAGGGCAGCTTGGACGCACAGGCACTGCCAGCCTGACACCTACATGATGTCAGAAGACGGGCACCGCTAACTGTGCATGGCCAAGGGATAACATTACAGCGCGGGCTCCGTGACAGAACCAAACAACGTTGAGGAGGTGGCGCCCGGCACCAAGGGGGTTGGAATGACGGCTGTGCTGTGTCACATTACAAAGGAAAGTCCCACTTCCGGGATGGTTTGACGGTGTGAGGGGACACATTATATGAGTGTGTACTTCAGCGTTTGCAAGGAGCATAATTTTCGGAGCCACCATTTTCCATGTGCAGTATTACTGCTGTACAAGATGGCTCTTTCAGCAACAAATGCCTGGGGGGGGGGGTTAAAGGTTCCCTTTCAACTTGCTCCACTGCAGGCTTCGGCCTACACTCTGCTCCTCTTTGATTCCCTGGGTTTCAACACTGTCAGTTGCCACCTGGAAGTGTTGTCTACACAGAAAAAACACTAGGTGATGTGTCAGTGGGGTTCAGCACCGCCAGCTGTTCCCCTGCTGTGTAGTCGGCAACGTGTCCAGCACAAGCCACGCTGGCACAACAGAACAAAAGCTGCCACCAGTGCAGGCTTCGGCCTACACTCTGCTCCTCTCCTCCTCCTGCTGACCCTGGGCTCAAACACCGCTAGTTTTTGCCCGGAAGTGCTAGCTGCACAGAGAAAAACACCAGCCAATGTGTTAGTGGGGTTCAGCACCGCCAGCTGTTTCCCTGCTGTGTAGCTGGCAACGTGACCTGCAAACGCCACGCAGGCACATGAACTGAAATTAAAGGGAACCTGGCCCCACCCCCCCAGGTGTTTCTATGTATAACAGCCACCTAGTACAGCAGTACTGCTGCATTTGTACAAGGTGGCTGACTTTTTCTCCTTGCCCACGTGGAACTCAACACGTACAAAATGTGTCTCATTGAGACCATTCCACTGTCCCTGAGGTGTGACTTTCCTTTCTATTGATACGCAGCACCCCCCTTGGTAGCGTTTCCCGTCTTTTGTCATCATGGTTAGCTGGCTGCGCCTGTGCATCCGCCCTGCTAGAAACAACGTCCCTCGTTGTCATATTTATTTGGCAGCGAGGGTGTGGTTTATGGGCACGAGCAGTGCATATGTTCGCCTGTCTTAACTCATCTCCTTCCGCCTTCTTCAGACTGTGCGGCCTCCTGGCCGTGGTAGGCGATAAGGGATCAGCTGAGGCCGCCCAGTCTGAAGCAGGTGTAAGGACATGTGTGAGTGGCAAACCTATTTACTGCACAAGGCCACGAATCCCAGCCACGCAGTGTGATTTTTTGAAAACACACTGTGGGTCTGGGATTCATGTCCATCGCTAACCGCAACGGCCGACATGAAATGAGGTCAGAAGACAGGAAGCGCTCACAGCGCATGGCCAAGGGATCACAATAGCGCAGACTCCTGTACAGCAAATAACAACGCTCAGGAATCTGCGCCCATTACCTAGGTGCAAATTTTGACACCTGTGCTGCGTCTCCTTAAAAAGACAAGTCACGCCTCCACAACTGTTTGACAGTATAATGGGCTAAATAGTGTACGTGTTTTATTCAGCGTGTGCAAGGAGCAAACTAAAGAAAGCAACCTTTTACTTGTGCAGCATTAATGCTGCACAAGGTGTGGCTCTTGTACCTTGCAGCACCTGAGGGGGGGTTAAAGGTAACCTTTGAAATTGGTTCAACTAGGCTTCGGCCTACACTCTGCTCCTCTCCTCCTCCTGCTGACCCTGGGCTCTAACACCGCCAGTTTTTGCCCGGACATGCGATCTGCACAGAGAAAAACACCAGTCAATGTGTCAGTGGGGTTCAGCAACGCCAGCTGTTCCCCTGCTGTGTAGCTTGCATCGTGTCCAGCACAAGCCACGCTGGCACAACCGACCAAAAGCTGCCACCAGTGCAGGCTTCGGCCTACACATTGCTCCTCTCCTCCTCCTGCTGACCCTGGGCTCTAACACCGCCAGTTTTTGCCCGGACATGCGAGCTGCACAGAGAAAAACACCAGTCAATGTGTCAGTGGGGTTCAGCAACGCCAGCTGTTCCCCTGTTGTGTAGCTTGCAACGTGACCTGCAAACGCCACGCAGGCACATGAACTGAAATTGAAGGGAGCCTGCCCCCCACCCCCAGGTGTTTCTATGTATAACAGCCACCTTGTACAGCAGTACTGCTGCATTTGTACAAGGTGGCTGACTTTTTCTCCTTGCCCACGTGGAACTCAACACGTACAAAATGTGTCTCATTGAGACCATTCCACTGTCCCTGAGGTGTGACTTTCCTTTCTAATGATACGCAGCACCACCCTTGTTAGCGCTGCCCGTCTTTTGACATCATTGGTTAGCTGGCTGCGCCTGTGCGTCCGCCCTGCTAGAAACAACGCCCCTCGGTGTCTTATTTTTTTGGACAGCGAGGGTGTGATTGATGGGCATGTGCAGTGCATATGTTTGCCTGTGTTCACTCATCTCCTTCCGCCTTCTTCAGACTGGGTGTCCTCATGGCCGCGGCAGGCGATAAGGGATCAGATGAGGTCGCCCAGTCTGAAGCTGGTGTAAGGACATGTGTGAGTGTCAAACATATTTACTGCACAAGGCCACGAATCCCAGCCACGCAGTGTGATTTTTTGAAAACACACTGTGGGTCTGGGATTCATGTCCATCGCTAACCGCAACGGCCGACATGAAATGAGGTCAGAAGACAGGAAGCGCTCACAGCGCATGACCAAGGGATCACAATAGCGCAGACTCCTGTACAGCAAATAACAACGCTCAGGAATCTGCGCCCAGCAGCTAGGTGTAAATTTTGACACCTGTGCTGCATCTCCTTAAAAAGACAAGTCACGCCTCCACTACTGTTTGACAGTATAGTGGGCTAAATAGTGTACGTGTTTTATTCAGCGTGTGCAAGGAGCAAATTAAATAGAGCAACCTTTTACTTGTGCAGCATTAATGCTGCACAAGGTGTGGCTCTTGTACCTTGCAACACCTGGGGGGGGGTTAAAGGTAACCTTTGAAATTGGTTCAACTAGGCTTCGGCCTACACTCTGCTCCTCTCCTGCTGACCCTGGGCTCAAACACCGCTAGTTTTTGCCCGGAACTGCTAGCTGCACAGAGAAAAACACCAGCCAATGTGTTAGTGGGGTTCAGCACCGCCAGCTGTTCCCCTGCTGTGTAGCCGACATCGTGTCCAGCACAAGCCACGCTGGCACAACCGACCAAAAGCTGCCACCAGTGCAGGCTTCGGCCTACACTCTGCTCCTCTCCTCCTCCTGCTGACCCTGGGCTCAAACACCGCCAGTTTCTGCCCGGACATGCTAGCTGCACAGAGAAAAACACCAGCCAATGTGTTAGTGGGGTTCAGCACCGCCAGCTGTTCCCCTGCTGTGTAGCCGACATCGTGTCCAGCACAAGCCACGCTGGCACAACCGACCAAAAGCTGCCACCAGTGCAGGCTTCGGCCTACACTCTGCTCCTCTCCTCCTCCTGCTGACCCTGGGCTCAAACACCTCCAGTTTCTGCCTGGAAGTGCTAGCTGCACAGAGAAAAACACCAGTCAATGTGTCAGTGGGGTTCAGCACCGCCAGCTGTTCCCCTGCTGTGTAGCCGGCAACGTGACCTGCAAACGCCACGCAGGCACATGAACTGAAATTAAAGGGAACCTGGCCCCACCCCCCCAGGTGTTTCTATGTATAACAGCCACCTTGTACAGCAGTACTGCTGCATTTGTACAAGGTGGCTGACTTTTTCTCCTTGCCCACGTGGAACTCAACACGTACAAAATTTGTCTCATTAGAGACCATTCCACTGTCCCTGAGGTGTGACTTTCCTTTCTAATGACACGCAGCACCCCCATTGTTAGCGCTGCCCGTCTTCTGACATCATTGGTTGGCTGGCTGTGCCTGTGCGTCCGCCCTGCCCGACACAACACCCCTCGTTGTCTCATATATTTTGACTGCGAGGGTGTGATTGATGGGCACGAGCAGTGCATATGTTCCCCTGTCTTCACTCCCCTCCTTCCGCCTTCTTCAGACTGTGTGGCCTCATGGCCACGGCATGCGATAAGGGATCAGCTGAGGCCGCCCAGTCTGAAGCAGGTGTAAGGACATGTGTGAGCGGCGGACATATTTACTGCACAAGGCCACGAATCCCAGCACCGCAGTGTGACTTTAGGAAAAGGCACTGTGGGTCTGGGATTTATGGCCATCGTTAACCGCACCGGCCAACATGAAATGAGGTCATGAGACGGCCTGCACTAACAGGGTATTGCCAAGGGATAACACAAGAGCGCAGTTTCCTGTACTGCAAATAACAACGGTAAGGAATCTGCGCCCAGCACCTAGGTGTAAATTTGTACACCTGTGCTGCGTCTCCTTAAAAAGACAAGTCACGCCTCCACTACTGTTTGACAGTATAATGGGCTAAATAGTGTACGTGTTTTATTCAGCGTGTGCAAGGAGCAAAATTAAGAGAGCAACCTTTGACTTGTGCATCATTATTGCAGTTCAAGGTGTGGCTCTTGTACCTTGCAACACCTGAGGGGGGGTTAAAGGTTACCTTTGAAATTGGTTCAACTAGGCTCCGGCCTACACTGCGAGGGTGTGATTGATGGGCACGAGCAGTGCATATCTTCGCCTGTCTTAACTCATCTCCTTCCGCCTTCTTCAGACTGTGCAGCCTAATGGCCGCGGCATGCGAGAAGGGATCAGCAGAGGCCGCCCAGTCTGAAGCAGGTGTAAGGACGTGTGTGAGCGGCCAAAATATTTACTGCTCAAGGCCACGAATCCCAGCACCGCAGTGTGACTTTATGAAAAGGCACTGTGGGTCTGGGATTTATGGCCATCGTTAACCGCACCGGCCAACATGAAATGAGGTCATAAGACGGGCAGCTCTAACAGGGCATTGCCAAGGGATAACACAAGAGCGCAGACTCCTGTACAGCAAATAACAAGCTGCGCCAAGCACCAAGGCGTTATTTGGGACACCTGTGCTGCGTCTCCTTAAAAAGCCAAGTCACGCATCCACTACAGTTTGACTGTAGAATGGGCTAAATTGTGTACGTCTTTCATTCAGCGTGTGCAAGTAGACAAATTAATAGAGCAACCTTTCACTTGTGCAGCATTAATACTGCACAAGGTGTGTCTCTTGTAGTTTGTAACACCTGAGGGGGGGTTAAAGGTTTCCTTTGAAATTGGTTCAACTAGGCTTCGGCCTACACTCTGCTCCTCTCCTCCTCCTCCTGCTTCACCACGGGCTCTAACATCGCAAGTTTTTGCCCGCAAGTGCTAGCTGCACAGAGAAAAACACCCGCCATTGTGTTAGTGGGATTCAGCAACGCCAGCTGTTCCCACACTGTGTAGCCGGCAAAGTGTCCTGCAAACGCAACGCTGACACAAAGCTGCCTCCAGTGCAGGCTTCGGCCTACACTCTGCTCCCCCTGCTTACCCTTTGCTCCAGCACCGCTAGTTGGGGCTCTAGGAAGACAATCTTTAATAGGCAACGCATCTGGGTTCCAGCACCGCCAGCTGGTTCTCGGCAGTGTTTTTGTCACAGGTACTCCCTCGTGCCAAACCTGGTTTCAGCACCGTCAGCTGTTTCCGGGTTGTGTCAAGCTCACTGAGACGCCTATGCTTGCCCCGTCGTGTTGCGGTCGGGTTAGCCAACTCCAGGGTGCCTCCAGTTTAGGAGCTTCCTATGTGGGCTGCGTGAACTGGTAGTCAAGGCTGGTTCTGTAGTGCCAGTAGGCCCAGCTCCCCCTGTAGGACTGTTGGGGTTCGGTAACTGCGGCTGCCTCGCGGCCTAGCTGTTCTCTCCTCTCCTGTGGACCTTCGGGTCCACCACCTGGTTCCAGCACCGTCAGCTGGTTCCAGGCCGAGCCTTTGGCTTAGGTGCCTCCTCCTGGGTATCCGAGTTCCGCCAACGTCAGGCGGTCCTTGGTAGTGCTTTTAAGCGCGGGCACCTACAGCTTAGTAACCGGGTTCCAGCACCGCCAGCTGGTCCTCGGTCGTGCCATTGGCTCTTGCACACTGGGGCAACGCATCTGGGTTCCAGCACCGCCAGCTGGTTCTCGGCAGTGTTCTTGTCACAGGTACTCCCTCGTGCCAAGCCTGGTTTCAGCACCGTCAGCTGTTTCCGGGTTGTGTCAAGCTCACTGAGACGCCTATGCTTGCCCCGTCGTGTTGCGGTCGGGTTAGCCAACTCCAGGGTGCCTCCAGTTTTGGAGCTTCCTATGTGGGCTGCGTGAACTGGTAGTCAAGGCTGGTTCTGTAGTGCCAGTAGGCCCAGCTCCCCCTGTAGGACTGTTGGGGTTCGGTAACTGCGGCTGCCTCGCGGC
Source organism: Ranitomeya imitator (assembly GCF_032444005.1). NCBI lineage: Eukaryota > Metazoa > Chordata > Amphibia > Anura > Dendrobatidae > Ranitomeya > Ranitomeya imitator. Next base: position 633,660,557 of record NC_091282.1, read on the forward strand.
CTAGCTGTTCTCTCCTCTCCTGTGGACCTTCGGGTCCACCACCTGGTTCCAGCACCGTCAGCTGGTTCCAGGCCGAGCCTTTGGCTTAGGTGCCTCCTCCTGGGTATCCGAGTTCCGCCAACGTCAGGCGGTCCTTGGTAGTGCTTTTAAGCGCGGGCACCTACAGCTTAGTAACCGGGTTCCAGCACCGCCAGCTGGTCCTCGGTCGTGCCATTGGCTCTTGCACACTGGGGCAACGCATCTGGGTTCCAGCACCGCCAGCTGGTTCTCGGCAGTGTTCTTGTCACAGGTACTCCCTCGTGCCAAGCCTGGTTTCAGCACCGTCAGCTGTTTCCGGGTTGTGTCAAGCTCACTGAGACGCCTATGCTTGCCCCGTCGTGTTGCGGTCGGGTTAGCCAACTCCAGGGTGCCTCCAGTTTAGGAGCTTCCTATGTGGGCTGCGTGAACTGGTAGTCAAGGCTGGTTCTGTAGTGCCAGTAGGCCCAGCTCCCCCTGTAGGACTGTTGGGGTTCGGTAACTGCGGCTGCCTCGCGGCCTAGCTGTTCTCTCCTCTCCTGTGGGCCTTGGGGTCCACCACCTGGTTCCAGCACCGTCAGCTGGTTCCGGGCCGAGCCTTTGGCTTAGGTGCCTCCTCCTGGGTATCCGAGTTCCGCCAACGTCAGGCGGTCCTTGGTAGTGCTTTTAAGCGCGGGCACCTACAGCTTAGTAACCGGGTTCCAGCACCGCCAGCTGGTCCTCGGTCGTGCCATTGGCTCTTGCACACTGGGGCAACGCATCTGGGTTCCAGCACCGCCAGCTGGTTCTCGGCAGTGTTTTTGACACAGGTACTCCCTCGTGCCAAGCCTGGTTTCAGCACCGTCAGCTGTTTCCGGGTTGTGTCAAGCTCACTGAGACGCCTATGCTTGCCCCGTCGTGGTGCTGTCGGGTTAGCCAACTCCAGGGTGCCTCCAGTTTAGGAGCTTCCTATGTGGGCTGCGTGAACTGGTAGTCAAGGCTGGTTCTGTAGTGCCAGTAGGCCCAGCTCCCCCTGTAGGACTGTTGGGGTTCGGTAACTGCGGCTGCCTCGCGGCCTAGCTGTTCTCTCCTCTCCTGTGGACCTTCGGGTCCACCACCTGGTTCCAGCACCGTCAGCTGGTTCCAGGCCGAGCCTTTGGCTTAGGTGCCTCCTCCTGGGTATCCGAGTTCCGCCAACGCCAGGCGGTCCTTGGTAGTGCTTTTAAGCGCGGGCACCTACAGCTTAGTAACCGGGTTCCAGCACCGCCAGCTGGTCCTCGGTCGTGCCATTGGCTCTTGCACACTGGGGCAACGCATCTGGGTTCCAGCACCGCCAGCTGGTTCTCGGCAGTGTTTTTGTCACAGGTACTCCCTCGTGCCAAACCTGGTTTCAGCACCGTCAGCTGTTTCCGGGTTGTGTCAAACTCGCTGAGACGCCTATGCTTGCCCCGTCGTGGTGCGGTCGGGTTAGCCAACTCCAGGGTGCCTCCAGTTTAGGAGCTTCCTATGTGGGCTGCGTGAACTGGTAGTCAAGGCTGGTTCTGTAGTGCCAGTAGGCCCAGCTCCCCCTGTAGGACTATTGGGGTTCGGTAACTGCGGCTGCCTCGCGGCCTAGCTGTTCTCTCCTCTCCTGTGGGCCTCCAGGTCCACCACCTGGTTCCAGCACCGTCAGCTGGTTCTCGGCAGTGTCTTTTGCTCTTGTACCTTCTGCTCCCCATCCTGGTTCCAGTAACGTCAGCTGGTTCCGGGCAGAGCCTTTGGCTTAGGTGCCTCCTTCTGGGTATCCAAGTTCCACCAACGTCAGGTGGTCCTTGGTAGTGCTTTCGGGCACGGGTACCTCCTGCTTAGTAACCGGGTTCCAGTAACGTCAGCTGGTCCTCGGTGGTTCCATTGGCTCTTGGACCTTCGGCTACCCATCCGGGTTCCAGTACCGTCAGCTGGTTCTCGGCAGTGTCTTTTGCTCTTGTACCTTCTGCTCCCCATCCTGGTTCCAGTACCGTCAGCTGGTTCCGGGCAGAGCCTTTGGCTTAGGTGCCTCCTTCTGGGTATCCGAGTTCCGCCAACGTCAGGCGGTCCTTGGTAGTGCTTTTTAGCACGGGTACCTCCTGCTTAGTAACCGGGTTCCAGTAACGTCAGCTGGTCCTCGGTAGTTCCATAGGCTCTTGAACCTTCGGGTAGCCATCCGAGTTCCAGTTCCATCAGCTGGTTCTTGGCATTTTCTCAGCCTTCTTGTACCTTCTGCTACATTTCCAATTGAAGACCCTAAAGTCGACGACCCGGAAGACCACCCCGATGACGACAACGACGACCCGGAAGACCACCCCGATGACGACGACGACGACGGCGGAGACGACGACGGCGGAGACGACGACGGCGGAGACGACGACGGCTGAGACGACGACGGCGGAGATGACGACACTGGAGACTACGACCCTGGAGACGACGACATGGAAGACCGAGAAGCAGAAGAACAAGAGGCTGCATAACAAAGAGCAGAAGAACATTAAGCATAAGACTTAATATCAGAGCAAAAGATATTATCTAAATTATATGCAGAAGAAGACTAAGCAGTGTCTGGGGGTGAGTCCGTTCCTCCTCGTGGTGCCCCTGGATAAAGCCTGATGCTGCAGGCCAAACTGAACGCGGACAAATGTAACTTTTGTGACTGGCAGAACGGAAGGTGTAATCTTCCAACTTTTATAGATAACAACTACGGGAATGCCTGTCACAAATGAGAATATGATGAAGAAGTAGAATAGGAAGAATAATAACAGTGGAATAAAAAGAATATGTAGAATAGGAAGAATAATAATAGTTGAATAAAATGAATATGAAGAATGTAATAAAAAAAAAAAAAAAAAAGGTAAAGGATGAAGAAGATGAATAAGGTGAAGAAGAAGTTGATGTCAAAGATGCTGATGATGATGAAGATGAAAGTGTGGGAAAAGAAAAAAAAAAAAGAAAAAAAAGAAGGGGAAGGGCGTGGAATAGTGAAACATCAATATCTGACAAAATAAAAAAAAAATGTACATAGTCAATATCTTTGTCACTCCGAACGTCTTAAAAAAAAACAAAAAACATGCTATTCTATTTGATTGGGATAAACCTCTATGACTTTAATGTCTCCGCCACCTCCCCAAATACATCCGGCATTATTCTTAGTTGTTTTCCTTCATGTAGAATGAACCTACAAGGCAAGAAAGGGTTTATTTTAATTCTGATATTTTGGTCCCATTGACTTGCATTGGGATCGGGTATCGGTATCGGCGATATCCGATATTTTTTGAATATCGGACGATCCTATCCGATACCGATACTTTCCGATATCGGAAGGTATCGCTCAACACTAATAACCAGTCAAAAAATTCAAATATACATAGAGGATTTGAGCAAACGTGATATGCATTGACCAGTAGGACTGCTTTAAGTATACCAGAAGTCAGCTATGTAAAGAGCAAAGCAATAAAGCCTGCTTGTATGCAGAACCAGAGAAAAGGGATAGACACTGAAGAAATGACTACCAGACAAATACTGGCAAGAAGGGTAAATACAGCAGACAGCAGTCACAAAAGTCAAAGAATTAGCTGTAAACAGTGCCAAAAATGAACTGACACTGGCTGATTGCTGAATAGGACCTAAAGAATCCTCACATGTGTGACCCAGTCTGGTGTATTTACCCTTCTTGACAGTATTTGTATCTAGACAGCTTCATATGATTGATGCTTTGTACTGTACTTATATTCAACTGGTGATTGTTTAGCTGTTCAATGGCAGGGTGGTCGCGGGAGACTGTTTACATTGTTTTTAGATGTTTTTATTATTGTTGTCAATAAAGTTTGCCTTTTATATATACACATTGGTGGTGTGCATTCGTCATAAGTGGGGGTTTTTTTCTCTTCTTATGCCGTGACTGTTTAAACCACTTGTTTGCACCCCTTTAGTATTGATTCAGTCATTGGTGGTGCACCAGTTACATACTAATATTGGGCTCCCAGAAGAAGACATGTTTTTTTGAGATCTGCAAGTATAAAGATACTTGTTAGCTACTATACAAATTATATGCAAAGCTTTGTGTTCTTTAATACTTACTTCAGGAGTTCTGCTTGCTGGCCTGGTTGGTCCCTGATTTTTGCTATGGCCTGGTACTGCAAGTATAAACACAATTATAAAATTATGTGTAGGCAGCTGAATTAGAACATAAAAAGTTGCTCCACAGCTAGTAGGATTTAAAAATCCTCCCCCATAAAATAATCCCCATAGGACCCACAACCAAAAAAAATGCTAAGTAATTTAATAGGTTTATAAACCACCTAGCTCAAATTTTATATCTGAGCAATGTGCAAGCAGGTCAAAAAATCACCCTTCTGTAACCCAAAAAAATATACCAAGTCTGAGCTTGATATCCTCCTTCCATAATATGTGCAATGTGCAAGCTGGCAAATCTTTACCCCCCAAAAAACAAACCTTAAACTTACAAACAATACTCTCCTTCAAAGTTTAACCCCTTCATGACCTTGGGATTTTTCGTTTTTCCGTGTTCGTTTTTCACTCCCCTCTTTCCCAGAGCCATAACTTTTTTATTTTTCCATCAATTTGGCCATGTGAGGGCTTATTTTTTGCGGGACGAGTTATACTTTTGAATGACACCATTGGTTTTAGCATGTCGTGTACTAGAAAACGGGAAAAAAATTCCAAGTGCGGTGAAATTGCAAAAAAAAGTGCAATCCCACACTTGTTTTTTGTTTGGCTTTTTTGCTAGGTTCACTAAATGCTAAAACTGACCTGCCATTATGATTCTCCAGGTCAGTACGAGTTCATAGACACCTAACATGACTAGGTTATTTTTTACCTAAGTGGTGAAAAAAAATTCCAAACTTTGCTAAAAAAAAAACAAAAAACAAAATAGCGCCATTTTCCGATACTCGTAGTGTCTCCATTTTTCATGATCTGGGGTCGGTTGAGGGCTTATTTTTTGCGTGCCGAGATGACGTTTTTAATGATAGCATTTTGGTGCAGATACGTTCTTTTGATCGCCCGTTATTGCATTTTAATGCAATGTCGCGGCGACCAAAAAAACGTAATTCTGGCGTTTCGCATTTTTTTCTCGCTACGCCGTTTAGTGGTCAGGTTAATGCTTTTTTTTATTTGATAGATCGGGCGATTCTGAGCGCGGCGATACCAAATATGTGTAGATTTGATTTTTTTTTATTCATTTATTTTGATTGGGGCGAAAGGGGGGTGATTTAAACTTTTATATTTTTTTTTATTTTTTTCACATTTTTTTTTACTTTTTTTTTTTACTTTTGCCATGCTTCAATAGCCTCCATGGGAGGCTAGAAGCAGGCATAGCACGATCGGCTCTATGTAGCAGAATTGCAGGTGTGCTGTGAGCGCCGACCACAGGGTGGCGCTCACAGCTGCCGGGGATCAGTAACCATAGAGGTCTCAAGGACCTCTATGGTTACTATTCTGAAGCATCGCCGACCTCCGATCATGTGATGGGGGTCGGCGATGCGATCATTTCCGACCGCCCGGCCGGAAGTGGTGGTTAAATGCCGCTGTCTGCGTTTGACAGCGGCATTTAACTAGTTAATAGGTGCGGGCAGATCGCGATTCTGCCCGCGCCTATTACGGGCACATGTCAGCTGTTCAAAACAGCTGACATGTCCCGGCTTTGATGCGGGCTCCCCGCGGAGCCCTGCATCAAAGCAGGGGAGCTGACCTCGGACGTACTATCCCGTCCGAGGTCAGAAGGGGGTTAAATGCCTAAACCCCAGTTGAAAATCTATTGACCACATATGCTATTTTTAAAAATCCATTTAAAAAATTAAAAAAAGCAATTTCTGCTATCCACATTTTCATACACCTTTTACTTAAACAAATATACCCTCAACCAACTCTGTATTGCATGTTGTGTGTTCCAGTTTTACATACACCACACTGTAAAATGTACCTTTGTAAAATGATACTACGTAGAATTTTAGAAGAAATTTTTATTATCGTATTTTTTGGTGTATATAACAATTGGGCATATAAGACGACCCCCAACTTTTCCATATAAAATATGGAATTTGGGATATACCCGCCGTATAAGACGGGGGTCATCTTATATGCCCAGTCATCTTATACGGCGTGTGCGGTGCGGATGGTTCAATGGGTCTGGAGGAGAAGAGACTCTCCTTCAGGCCCTGGGATCCATATTCATGTAAAAAAAAGAATAGAAATAAAAAATATGGGATATACTTACCCTCCGATGGCCCGCGGCTCTCAGCGGTGCAAGCGGCGGCCTCCGTTCCTAAGAATGCATTGAGCGAAGGACGTTCGATGGCGTCGTGGTCGTGTGACCGGTCGCGTGACCGTGACATCATCAAAGGTCCTTCGCTCAATGCATCCTTAGGAACGGAGGCCGCCGCTTGCACCACTGAGAGCCGCAAGCCGTCAGAGGGTAAGTACAGTATATCTTATATTTTTTTACTTTTATTCTTTTTTTTTACATGAATATGGATCCCAGGGCCTGAAGGAGAGTTTCCTCTCCTCCAGATCCTGGGAACCATACAGGACCGCTCACTGCACACGCCGTACCCGGCGTATAAGACGACCCCCGACTTTTGAGATGATTTTCAGGGGTTAAAAAGTCGTCTTATACGCTGGAAAATGGTATTTGCTTTTTTTGTTTTATTTTTTTAACATCACAAGTAGGAGCTACACTGCTCTTTATTTTAAATACAAGTACATTAAATGCAAATTTTGTAACAGAAAAAGAACACACTCTACGCACACACATGCCACACACACACACACACACACACACAAACACACCGCAGAACTTTGTTTAAACTACACTTAAGTTGTAAAAAAAAAAAAAACCTAGACACGCAGCACACACACCGCAATTACACACACACATGCCACACACACCGCACCCACACATGTGGATCGCCCAAGTGCCGTTGGGTACTCGGTACCAGGTCATTCGGTTCACAGGGGGATGTCCGGGTGGCTGACCCAGTCCATGGCCCTGGGACATTTGTGTAAAAGGGAAAGGTCTTTAAAGGAATAGAGTTTATGTTCGTGATGCCACCTGTGGTATTCGGTCCGGGTGACTGACGCTGCTTTAAAGGGTCCTCTGGGGTGATGTTATGGCAGCTAGATGGTATACCTTCCCACAGGAGAATTATGTCCCCAGGGCTTCCCGGTGTGTAGATGGTGGTATGATGAGGGGCGCGGAGAAGAACGAGGACACAGGGTTGCAGTCTCTTTACCTTCACTGAAAACTTCAGCATCCACAGTCCAGGGTACCAGATCACAGGGAAGGCAGAGTCTGGCTGGTTTGGAGGCAAGTCCAGAGTCCCCTTGTCCAGGTGGAAATCAGTAGACTTCCCTTGCGCTGCGGTGGTGTATTCTCTTACTGCCTATGGCTTCACATAAGGGTCTCACAGATGTAGTGTTTTGTTCTCTCTGTCCCCCGTATAGGATAGGACAAAACCCGTATGACTGGTGACTTGAGGCTGTTTATAGAGTCTCTTAGATAACCCGGATCTGTAGGTGTCACCGTGCCTCCTGGGTGTAGGTGCGGACAGGTAACCTGCAATTCGCTGTCCTGCCGGTCTCTGAAATACTCCCTCAGTGTTCCGGCTACCGGGATTTTGTGCCTCAGAAGAAGGCAGCCTGAGGCGGGGCTGGTCCCCTTCTGGTATCCTCACTTTTGCTTCGACTTCCTTCATGCTCGCTGCAACACAATTCTGCCTTTCAATGTCTCTTTCTGGAAGCTGCAGCTCTGAAGCCATGCACAGCTCCTTTAGCCTTCTGTCCTTCTCAGACTCTGGTCTGGAACTTTCTAACAGAACTCCTGACTGGAGCTCTGTCAGGAACTCACTTCTGTCTGGAACTGACTGACTTTCCCTACAGACTACCAGTTACAGTTAGGTCCATATATATTTGGACAGAGACAACATTTTTCTAATTTTGGTTATAGACATTACCACAATGAATTTTAAACAAAACAATTCAGATGCAGTTGAAGTTCAGACTTTCAGCTTTCATTTGAGTGTATCCACATTAAAATTGGATGAAGGGTTTTTGAGTTTCAGCTCCTTAACATGTGCCACCCTGTTTTTAAAGGGACCAAAATTAATTGGATAGATTCAATAATTTTAAATAAAATGTTCATTTTTAGTACTTGGTTGAAAACCCTTTCTTGGCAAAGACTGCCTGAAGTCTTGAACTCATGGACATCACCAGACGCTGTGTTTCCTCCTTTTTGATGCTCTGTCAGGCCTTCACTGCAGTAGTTTTCAGTTGCTGTTTGTTTGTGGGCCTTTCTGTCTGAAGTTTAGTCTTTAACAAGTGAAATGCTGCTCAATTGGGTTGAGATCAGGTGACTGACTTGGCCATTCAAGAATATTCCACTTCTTTGCTTTAATAAACTCCTGGGTTGCTTTGGCTTTATGTTTTGGGTCATTGTCCATCTGTAGTATGAAACGACGACAATCAGTTTGGCTGCATTTGGCTGGATCTGAGCACACAGTATGGCTCTGAATACCTCAGAATTCATTCAGCTGCTTCTGTCCTGTGTCACATCATCAATAAACACTAGTGACCCAGTGCCACTGGCAGCCATGCATGCCCAAGCCATCACACTACCTCCACCGTGTTTTACAGTTGATGTGGTATGCTTTGGATCATGAGCTGTACCATGCCTTCGCCATACTTTCCTCTTTCCATCATTCTGGTAGAGGTTGAGCTTGGTTTCATCTGTCCAAAGAATGTTCTTCCAGAACTGTGCTGGCTATTTTAGATGTTTTTTAGCAAAGTCCAGTCTAGCCTTTTTATTCTTGATGCTTATGAGTGGCTTGCACCCTGCAGTGAACCCTCTGTATTTACTTTCATGCAGTCATCTCTTTATGGTAGATTTGGATATTAATACGCCTACCTCCTGGAGAGTGTTGTTCACTTGGTTGGCTGTTGTGAAGGGGTTTCTCGTCACCATGGAGATTATTCTGTGATCATCCACCACTGTTGTCTTCCGTGGGCGCCCAGGTCTTTTTGCATTGATGAGTTCACCAGTGCTTTCTTTCTTTCTCAGGATGTACCAAACTGTAGATTTTGCCACTCCTAATATTGTAGCAATTTCTCGGTTGTTTTTTTTTCTGTTTTCACAGCTTAAGGATGGCTTGTTTCACCTGCATGGAGAGCTCCTTTGACCGCATGTTTACTTCACAGCAAAACCTTCCAAATGCAAGCACCACACCTCAAATCAACTCCAGGCCTTTTATCTGCTTAATTGAGAATGACATATCGAAGGGATTGCCCACACCTGTCCATGTAATAGCCTTGGAGTCAATTGTCCAATTACTTTTGGTCCCTTTAAAAACAGGGTGGCACATGTTAAGGAGCTGAAACTCCTAAACCCTTCATCCAATTTTAATGTGGATACCCTCAAATGAAAGCTGAAAGTCTGAACTTCAACTGCATCTGAATTGTTTTGTTTAAAATTTATTGTGGTAATGTCTATAACCAAAATTAGAAAAATGTTGTCTCTGTCCAAATATATATGGACCTAACTGTATATATATATGGGGAGTGACCTATTAAATAGGAGCAGAAGCTCCCCCCGGTGGTCTGGAGTGTGAATGTGTTGCATGTTTGTGATACCTGGATGCAGTTATCCTTTCTTGCCTCCAAACGTAGCGTCACTCTCCCCGACAGGAAAGCAATACCACTGTGACGACCAGGATCCTGGAGCACCGCACACACACCGCATTTTACACACAGATGCCACACACGCCGCACTCACACACACGCCGCAAACACACCACGCCACACTTCTTGGGAAATACATGACAGTAATAAAAAAAACTAAACAACCACGGCTGGACAAACATCCACACACACAAAACACTGGCAGGACGCTGGCTGGCAGGACGCTGGCTGGCTTTTATCCTTCTTGCTGGCACATTGAGTAATGAAGCCACATGGCAGGTTTATATAGATTTGGGGCTGTCTGGACAATTGGCTGCTAAATACAGATTTGGAGCATGCTCAGTGTAAAAAAATTGAATCCAGCACTGGATTCCGTCATTTGACGGACAGCGACGGATCCTGGGGTCCATAGGCTTCCATTCTAGAAAATGACGTATGCCGCAGGATCCGTTGTTGTTTGTACGTTTTTCCGATGCAGACAAAAAACGTTTCTTTGTAGGTTTTTTAAAGACGATGGATCAACAAATTCCGATGGATCCTGCGCATGACGGACAAAACGTGAGGCCATGCGTTGCAATCTGTCACTAATACAAGTCTGTGAGAAAATGACGGATCCAGCAGGCAAATTCGCAGGATCCGTTTTTTTCACAAAATTATGCATTTTGACAGAAATAAGAAGGAAGTGTGAAAGAGGACTAAGATAACAAAGGAGTGGCTTCAGAACAACTCTGTGACCATTCTTGACTGTCCCAGCCAGAGCCCTGACCTAAACCCAATTGAGCATCTCTGGAGAGACCTGAAAATGGCTGTCCACCAACGTTCACCATCCCACCTGACGGAACTGGAGAAGATCTGCGAGGAAGAATGGCAGAAGATCCCCAAATCCAGGTGTGAAAAACTTGTTGCATCATTCCCAAGAAGACTCATGGCTGTACTAGCTCAAAGGGGTGCTTCTACTCAATATTGAGCAAAGGGTTTGAATACTTGTGATCATGTGACATTTCAGTTTTTATTTTTTAATAAATTTGCAAAAATTTCTACATTTCTGTTTTTTTTCATTCAAGATGGGGTGCAGAGTGTACACTCATGAGAAAGAATGAACTTTTTTGAATTTACCAAATGGTTGCAATGAAACTAAGAGTGAAAAATTTAAAGGGGTCTGAATACTTTCTATACCCACTGTAGTTCACTTCAGCACCAACACGAGCCTCTCTGGAGTTAGCCTCTCCAGACACACTGAACACTGAAAGACTCAGCAGGCCAACTATTCAAACCCCAGAACACACCCTGGGCTGGAGATATGGAGAACAACCCCCCGGAATATTTATCTATCTATCCTTCCATTCAAAAATGTTTTATGCTTCATTTTGCCTGTGGGGGTGCTGCAGTGAAATGGGACACTTACAGCTCAGTTAATTAACAGATTAATCACACTACCCAATCTTCTCAGTGATCCTCATTAGAATATTATATAGAGACTATGAAATACCCGAGATTTGCTCTTACAATACATGCACACTCCTCACAATTAAATTCTACTTATTGCTCAACACAAGCAAAAAATGTTTAATTATACATATGCAGCACCCCAAGGTCCTAGTCGTTGCAGTAATATAATTTCCCTCTAGGGGGAGCGGTGTTACGTCTGGAGGCAATAAAGGAAATCACTTTACCAGGTAAACACAATGCATGCAACATGTTCACACTCCACACCAGAAGGGGGAGCTCTAAGCCTGTTTTAGGTGAACTACCCTGTAAAACATCCTGATCTGGAGGGAAAAGGGGTTCAGAGTTCAGTTCCTGTCAGGAGGACAGAGGGACAGGGTGAAGCCCTGGAGCTTGAAGTGCTGCAGCTCCTGGAAGAAGACATTAAAACAAACATATTGCAGAGAGTGTGCAGGAAAGCAGAGCACAGGAGAGGAATATCAGAGGGAGACAAGCCAGGAGCAGGCTGCTTCCTTCTGAGGCGCAGAAATCCGGTAGCCAGAATACCGAGGGAGTAAGGATCTTTACGCTTTACTTCAGAGACTTCATGTAGAGGAGCTGCGGAGACACCATCATGTGTTTCTCAACGCAGGCAGTGAATAGCCAGGCCTTTTCCCGGGAAGGAACAACCAAGGGAAGGGCAGCATCCAATAAAGGAAAACATCCAATAAAGGAAAACCACCTATGCCAAGCATGGTATCCATCCCGAAACAGCTGTCTGTGGATGGATACCATGCTTGGCATAGGTGGTTTTCCTTTATTGGATGTTTTCCTTTATTGGATGCTGCCCTTCCCTTGGTTGTTTCTTCCCAGGAAAAGGCCTGGCTATTCACTGCCTGCGTTGAGAAACACGTGATGGTGTCTCCGCAGATCCTCTACATGCATTTGCATATTTGGGGGCAGTGTTCTGGATCACTGCATTGAGAAACACGTGATGGTGTCTCTGCGGTGTTGGATGTTTTGGTCTCCACGAGGTCAGTCATCCGTGCCTTTATTTACTTCAGAGACTGGCAGGACAGCTAATTCCATATTATCTGCCTGACCTATACCCAGGAGGCACGGTGGCAACTTGTGGGGGCTGGGACGTGCTAGAGTCCCTGTAAAAAGCCTCAGGCCATTAGTCATATGGGTTGTTCCTATCCGTCTGGGGGACAAAGAGAAAGACATAACACCTAGAACATCTACAACAGTTGTGAGGACCTTATGAGAGGCTCAGCAGTAAGGTATTACAACATCCAGGCGCTAGAGGAAGGCTACTGATTTCCACCTGGATAAGGGGACTCTGGATTTGCCTTCAGACCGGCCGGACTCTGCCTGCCCTGTGAGCTGGTGCTCTGGACTGTGGACTCTGAAGCCTTCAGTAAAGGTAAAGAGACTGCAACCTTGTGTCCTCGTTCTTCACTGCGCCTTTCACCATCCATCATCCACACATTGGGAAGCCCTGGGGACATACTTCACCTGTGGGAAGGTATACCATCTAGCTGCCATAACATCACCCCAGCGGACCCCTAAGCAGCGTCGGTCACCCTGACCGAATACCACAGGTGGCGTCATGAACATTATCCCTTTAAAGACCTTTCCCCATTTACAACGGACGTCCCTAGGGCCACGGATCGGGTCAGCCACCGTGACATTCCCCTTGAGAACTGAAGGGCCCGGCTCTGAGTACCCCAATGCCCTACGGGGGTGCTCCAAATCTTTTGGCATCACAAACAGGATCTACTTAAGCCTGAAAATCGGGTCATGTGCACCTAAGAACTGTGCCAGGATTGTATTTGAACTGTTTGTGCTGAAAGACTGTGTATTGCCATTTCCCGCCAAAACCCGCCATTGCCGCGCAGCGTAGAGCGCGAGGAGGAGGAGATGTACCTTCGTGGGCGGAGTCAGACAAAAAGAGCGCGAAGCAGGAAGGACGGGTGCCGCGCTGCTGCCTGGAACGCCGGAAGTGAAGACGTCATACAGCAGGGCCGCAAAAGGAGATGCCGGCTTCTATCAGGTTAGGCTAGTTTCACATCTGTGTTTAAAAACGCAGCGTTTAAAACACATCCGCAGGTGGTGAAAAAAATGCATGTAAACGCGTACAAACACTGCGTTTTTTAGACGCGTGCGTTTTCGTATGCGGTAAAAAAACGCTGCGTTTTTACGCATTTACATGCGTTTTTTCCTGCGTTTGCGTTTTTGATACGCATGATGAGAAATTTTACAAGAGAAAAATCAAGATCCAGACACCGCCAATGGGACTACAGAGGACGTGTGACATGACTCTGTGGACCAAAATATGGAAAAATTGTAGCTCTCAAAATGTGGTGGTAACGCAAAAAATATTTTTTGGAATAAAAAGCGTCTTTAGTGTGTGACAGCTGCCAATCATAAAAATCAACTAGAAAACCCACTATAAATAGAAAAGGCTAGGGTTAGGGTTAGGGTTTGGATCCCTAGGGTTAGGGTTAGGGCTAGGGTTAGGATCCCTAGGGTTAGGGGTTAGGGTTAGGCTTAGGGGTAGGGTTAGGGCTAGGGTTAGGATCCCTAGGGTTAGGGGTAGGGTTAGGGTTAGGATCCCTAGGGTTAGAGTTAGGGGTAGGGTTAGAGTTTGGATCCCTTTATCACCTTGATGGTGGGGGGTGGCTTATCAGTGTGTAGACTTGTTTTTTTCTATTGAAACGCATGCGTTTAAAAATGCAACCAAATGCATGTGCTTAAAAATGTATGCGTTTACATAGATAGCAATACGTTTTTTTGCCGCAAAAAAACGCCTCTAGAAATTACTACATGTTACATTTCCGCAAAAATCGCAAGCATAGAAACGACGCATGCGTCGTCAAACGTGGCCAAACGCATACAAAAAAACGCATGCGTTTTTAATGTTAAATATAGGAGAAAAAAAACACATGCGTTTATATGCGTTTAAACGCAGCGGCAATAAACACAAATGTGAAACCAGCCTAAGCGAGGGGAAATTGCCATGTCTCATCCGGGAGGGGAGTTGGCGGCGGTCGCAGCCGCAGACCTAATAACATCCCCAGGCTTCGCAGCGGACGTGCCCGCAGGCCCTGCGGTAGGCGCAGCCGAAGAGCCCGCCTCTCCTATCAGCCAGCCGGGTGCCGCTTCGGCTACAGCGGCCATCATGCCCTTCTCCATGCCATACATACCTTGAGCAGCCTGGCTCCCACAATATTCCGGGGAATCGCATACCTTAGTTGACTTTAAAGAGGGACTCTGCAGCCTGCTTGAAATTTATCCCCTGACAGAGCATCAGAAAGTCTACATTGTAACGGGCCAACTGCTTGGAGCGGCCCAGACGGAGGTGAAATCCTGGCCAGCTGTGGATAAAAAGACTGTTCAGCGGGTCTTTGCCAAGCTTAAGACCATCTTTGACACCCGAACTGCTACAGAAATTAAATTGACGTTCTATGGATGCAAGCAGAGGCCGCAGGATAGCCTACGGGACTGTGCCCTTAATCTCCAGGAACCACTGCGGGCAATCAGGCAGGTTGACCCTAAGAGTGTGTCAGATGAGGGCAAACTCTCAAAGGAGCGGTTCATTGAGGGACTCCTGTGCAATAACCAAAGGGTCCAACTGCACCTCCTGGTCATGCAGAATCCTGACCTGGCCTTTGCGCAGTTCAAATACATGGCCATCCAGGTGCTACAGGAATGGCAGCTCAGCCATGCAGTTCCCCCTAGGCGCCCAGCCCTCACGTACCACCAGGAGGTGGCATCCTATCCTCAAGTCTCTGCGGAGGCCGATGCTCAGACCCTGGAAGATGATTCTCCCGCAGGGCTACGCCTCCAGCTACAGGAGCTGACTAAGAACGTTGCTGCATTAGCCCAGACCATGCAGTCCCTACAGGAGGCCCCCAAGGAGAAGATCAAGCTGGCTTCCAGACCGGAGGATGTTCCCTGGCGACGACAGAAGAGGACCCCGCCGACTAGAGGCAGAGATGACGATCGCTATCATCAGGACAGACGACCCATCTGCAGCCGCTGCAATCAGACAGGCCACATTGCAAGGTACTGTCATTTAAACGAGCAACCCCTGGGGCACAGGGCCAACCACCAGGAGTAGGACGACCAGGCCCAAACAACTGGCGAGCCAAGTACATTGGAGGACGACCTGTTCTCCCCATTGTGATCAACGGTATCCCCATGAACGCTCTGTTGGACACCGGTTTTCAGGTGACAACTATGCCTTACATCCTTTATAAACGTTATTGGGAAGACACCGACATTACTCGTGGCCCTGATGATGAATTCACCATAGTAGCCAGTAACGGTCAGCCCTTACCACAAGTTTAAAGTGGGGCGGGTAGAGTTAAAATCCCAAGGGATCGTGATTGTTGATATTGATCGCCGTGAATGTAACCCTATGATGACCATTGGTACTAATGTCATAGAAAATTGTCTTGCAGAGGTTATTGTCTTGTTACAGCAGTTGGCAGAAACAGCTGGTTCCAGTGAGCAACGTGTCCTGCAGAAAGAAATCAGGGCTCTGGTACAGAGACAGCAGGTAGAACTATCTGGTGGAGAAATTGGCTGAGCCACTGTGAGTGATTCAACCCCCATTGCAATACCCCCCAGGAGCAAAATGTTAATATGGTGTCGGGCAGCAATAGGCCTCAGAGGTAAAGACTACCAGGCCTTGGTAGAATCTGTGTACTCAGATAGTAGGCCTACAATCCTGACAGCCCGAGGGGTGGTTGAAGTCCGCAAGGGGAGAGTGCCGGTACGTGTCCTTAACTGTAGAGAGAAAGTGGTCCACCTAACCAAATATGCCACACTTGCTAAACTGTTTACTGTTGATAACAATGTGATACAGACAACAGAACCCATGGTCCCGTCCAACCAGGCGGAGAACAATGGCTCTGCTGGACAAATCTAAGATTGGTGTCAGAAATTACACGTGGGCACTGACTCTACACCATCACACCAAAAACAAGGGGCTTACAGGGTGGTCCATGAGTATGAGTGAGTATTCAGCAAGCACCCACTAGATTTTGGGCAGGTAAAAGAGATTCAACATCATATCCCCACGGGAGATCATCCGCCCATTAAAGAGAGATACCGTCCTGTACCTCCAGCTCATTATCAGTGTGCCAAAGACATGTTGCGAGAGATGAAGTAGGCTGGGGTAGTTAGAGACAGTTGTAGCCCCTGGGCAGCTGAATTAATCCTCGTCAGAAAGAAGGATGGCACGATGAGGATGTGTGTTGATTATAGGCAGATAAACCACATTACACATGAAGATGCATACCCTTTGCCTAGAATAGAAGAGTCATTGGCTGCTGCCAACTACTTCTCTACCTTGGATCTCACCAGTGGGTACTGGCAGGTTCCCGTAGCAGAGGCGGACAAGGAAAAGACGGCCTTCACCACACCGATGGGTCTCTATGAGTTCAACTACATGCCAATCGGACTGTGCAACGCTCCAGGAACGTTCCAGAGGATGATGGAGGGCTGTCTTGGACACAAGAACTTTGAAACCATCTTGCTGTATCTGGACGATGTCAATGTCTTCTCTAAGACGTATGAGGACCATCTGGAGCACCTGGCTGAGGTGTTCGAAGCCCTGTCCAACTTTGGCCTGAAGGTAAAACCATCCAAATGCCATCTGTTAAAGCCCAAAGTGCAGTACCTAGACCATGTGGTGAGTGCCGAAGGAGTGGCCCCAGGCCCTGACAAGGTCACTGTGATCAGAGACCCAGCAACCTCCATGAAGTCCGGCAGTTCCTCGGGTTGGTAGGCAACTACACGAGATTTATTAAAGACTTCACCAAGAAAGCCGCGCGACTACAAGACCTGTTAGTGGGCCAATCCAAGAAAACCAAGGGTAAGAATACCCCATTTGACAGGGACGACGGACTGGAGAGATCCTTCAATCATTTGAAGTTGGCTCTGCTGGGGGATGAGGTATTGGCTTATCCTGAATATGACCAACCGTTTGTGTTGTACACGGACGCCAGCAACATGGGACTAGGAGCCGTGCTGTCCCAGGTCCAGAAAGTCAAAGAGAGGGTAATTGCCTACCCCAGCAGGAAACTTCGTCTCACTGAAAGGAACCCTGAAAACTACAGTTCCTTTAAGCTGGAGTTCCTCGCCATCGTCTGGGCAGTGACAGAAAGGTTCAAGCACTACTTAGCCTCGGCAAAATTCACCGTCTTCACGGATAACAATCCACTGACACACGTGGACACAGCAAAACTGGGTGCCCTGGAGTAACAGTGGATGGCCCGGTTGTCCAATTATGATTTCACCATCAAGTACCGCGCAGAGCACAAGAATGCGAATGCCGATGCATTTTCCAGAATGCCCAACTTGCCAGAAACAGGAGAAGACTCAGAGACCCTCGAAGAAATAGAGTTGCCAGCTTTCCATCGCCCCAAGGCCACTCAGTATTCCCATCATGTGAGAAACAGGCGTAAGAACATGCAGGACGCCACGCTAAATCCCCTGCCCCACCATGAATGGGCAGAGACCCAGGACAGTGACCCCGTGGTCCGTCTGGTGAAAGAATTCCTGACGCAGGCAGGTGCACGCACTGGTCCGGATGATCCACAAGAGATGCAACAACTGTGGAAGGAGAAGGGCAACCTATTTATCTATGATGGTAAACTGTGCCGGAGAAACATCGACCCACGCACTCATGAGTTGGTTTGGCAGATAGTGGTCCCAAGGCAAGATGCACCAATGGTTCTGGAAGCGTACGACGATGGAGCAGGATGGAGTGTGTTATGGCTGGCAATCAGGCAACACAGCGTGCAGTAATCAGCGCACATACAGAGATCTGGCAAAAACCCAAAACAATAGGACGAGCTCTGAGACGTGGAATCTCTGTAGACTGCAGTACCTGAACTGTCCTCACACAACTGGAAGCAGCAGTGGATTGCGCCTATCACTACCTATGCAACTCGGCACTGCCTGAGGAGCTGACTAGCCTGAAGATAGAAATACAAGCCTGACTTACCTCAGAGAAATACCCCAAAGGAATAGGCAGCCCCCACATATAATGACTGTTAGCAAGATGAAAAGACAAACGTAGGAATGAAATAGATTCAGCAAAGTGAGGCCCGATATTCTAGACAGAGCGAGGATAGCAAAGAGAACTATGCAGTCTACAAAAAACCCTAAAACGAAAACCACGCAAAGGGGCAAAAAAGACCCACCGTGCCGAACTAACAGCACGGCGGTGCACCCCTTTGCTTCTCAGAGCTTCCAGCAAAAGATAATAACAAGCTGGACAGAAAAAACAGAAAACAAACTAGAAGCACTTATCTAGCAGAGCAGCAGGCCCAAGGAAAGATGCAGTAGCTCAGATCCAACACTGGAACATTGACAAGGAGCAAGGAAGACAGACTCAGGTGGAGCTAAATAGCAAGGCAGCCAACGAGCTCACTAAAACACCTGAGGGAGGACGCCCAGAGACTGCAATACCACTTGTGACCACAGAATTCACAACAGTACCCCCCCCTTGAGGAGGGGTCACCGAACCCTCACCAGAACCCCCAGGCCGACCAGGATGAGCCACATGAAAGGCACGAACAAGATCTGGGGCATGGACATCAGAGGCAAAAACCCAGGAATTATCTTCCTGAGCATAACCCTTCCATTTGACCAGATACTGGAGTTTCCGTCTAGAGACACGAGAATCCAAAATCTTCTCCACAATATACTCCAATTCCCCCTCCACCAAAACAGGGGCAGGAGGCTCCACAGATGGAACCATAGGTGCCACGTATCTCCTCAACAACGACCTATGGAATACATTATGTATGGAAAAGGAGTCTGGGAGGGTCAGACGAAAAGACACCGGATTGAGAATCTCAGAAATCCTATACGGACCAATAAAACGAGGTTTAAATTTAGGAGAGGAAACCTTCATAGGTATATGACGAGAAGATAACCAAACCAGATCCCCAACACGAAGTCGGGGTCCCACACGGCGTCTGCGATTAGCGAAAAGCTGAGCCTTCTCCTGGGACAAGGTCAAATTGTCCACTACCTGAGTCCAGATCTGCTGCAACCTGTCCACCACATAATCCACACCAGGACAGTCCGAAGACTCAACCTGTCCTGAAGAGAAACGAGGATGGAACCCAGAATTGCAGAAAAATGGAGAGACCAAGGTAGCCGAGCTGGCCCGATTATTAAGGGCGAACTCAGCCAACGGCAAAAATGACACCCAATCATCCTGGTCAGCGGAAACAAAACATCTCAGATATGTTTCCAAGGTCTGATTGGTTCGTTCGGTCTGGCCATTAGTCTGAGGATGGAGGGCCGAGGAAAAAGATAGGTCAATGCCCATCCTACCACAAAAGGCTCGCCAGAACCTTGAGACAAACTGGGAACCTCTGTCAGAAACAATATTCTCAGGAATGCCATGTAAACGAACCACATGCTGGAAGAACAAAGGCACCAAATCAGAGGAGGAAGGCAATTTAACCAAGGGCACCAGATGGACCATTTTAGAAAAGCGATCACAGACCACCCAAATGACAGACATCTTTTGAGAAACGGGAAGGTCAGAAATGAAATCCATCGAAATATGTGTCCAAGGCCTCTTCGGGACCGGCAAGGGCAAAAGCAACCCACTGGCACGTGAACAGCAGGGCTTAGCCCTAGCACAAATTCCACAGGACTGCACAAAAGCACGCACATCCCGCGACAGAGACGGCCACCAAAAAGATCTAGCAACCAACTCCCTGGTACCAAAGATTCCTGGATGACCGGCCAGCACCGAACAATGAAGTTCAGAGATAACTTTACTAGTCCACCTATCAGGGACGAACAGTTTCTCGGCCGGACAACGATCAGGTTTATTAGCCTGAAATTTCTGCAACACTCTCCGCAAATCAGGGGAGATGGCAGACACAATGACTCCTTCCTTGAGGATACTCGCCGGCTCAGATAACCCCGGAGAGTCGGGCACAAAACTCCTAGACAGAGCATCCGCCTTCACATTTTTAGAGCCCGGAAGGTATGAAATCACAAAATCAAAACGAGCAAAAAATAACGACCAACGGGCCTGTCTAGGATTCAAGCGCTTGGCAGACTCAAGATAAGTAAGGTTCTTATGATCAGTCAAAACCACCACGCGATGCTTAGCACCCTCAAGCCAATGACGCCACTCCTCGAATGCCCACTTCATGGCCAGCAACTCTCGGTTGCCCACATCATAATTACGCTCAGCAGCAGAAAATTTCCTGGAAAAGAAAGCACATGGTTTGAACACTGAGCAACCAGAACCTCTCTGTGACAAAACCGCCCCTGCACCAATCTCAGAAGCATCAACCTCGACCTGGAACGGAAGAGAAACATCAGGTTGACACAACACAGGGGCACAGCAAAAACGACGCTTCAACTCCTGAAAAGCTTCCACGGCAGCAGAAGACCAATTAACCAAATCAGCACCCTTCTTGGTCAAATCGGTCAATGGTCTGGCAATGCTAGAAAAATTACAGATGAAGCGACGATAAAAATTAGCAAAGCCCAGGAATTTCTGCAAACTTTTTAGAGATGTCGGCTGAGTCCAATCCTGGATGGCCTGAACCTTAACCGGATCCATCTCGATAGTAGAAGGGGAAAAGATGAACCCCAAAAATGAAACTTTCTGCACACCGAAGAGACACTTTGATCCCTTCACAAACAAGGAATTAGCACGCAGTACCTGGAAAACCATTCTGACTTGCTTTACATGAGACTCCCAATCATCTGAGAAGATCAAAATGTCATCCAAGTAAACAATCAAGAATTTATCCAGATACTCACGAAAAATGTCATGCATAAAAGACTGAAAAACAGATGGAGCATTGGCAAGTCCGAACGGCATCACCAGATACTCAAAATGACCCTCGGGCGTATTAAATGCCGTTTTCCATTCATCTCCCTGCCTGATTCTCACCAGATTATACGCACCACGAAGATCAATCTTAGTAAACCAACTAGCCCCCTTAATCCGAGCAAACAAGTCAGAAATCAATGGCAAGGGATACTGAAACTTAACAGTGATCTTATTAAGAAGGCGGTAATCAATACACGGTCTTAGCGAACCATCCTTCTTGGCTACAAAAAAGAACCCTGCTCCCAATGGTGACGACGATGGGCGAATATGTCCCTTCTCCAGGGACTCCTTCACATAACTGCGCATAGCGGTGTGTTCAGGTACGGACAAATTAAATAAACGACCCTTAGGGAATTTACTACCAGGAATCAAATCGATAGCACAATCACAATTCCTATGCGGAGGAAGGGCATCAGACTTGGACTCTTCAAATACATCCTGAAAGTCCGACAAGAACTCTGGGATGTCAGAAGGAATGGATGACGAAATAGACAAAAATGGAACATCACCATGTACTCCCTGACAACCCCAGCTGGTTACCGACATAGAGTTCCAATCCAATACTGGATTATGGGTTTGTAGCCATGGCAACCCCAACACGACCACATCATGCAAATTATGCAGTACCAAAAAGCGAATAACTTCCTGATGTGCAGGAGCCATGCACATGGTCAGCTGGGCCCAGTACTGAGGCTTATTCTTGGCCAGAGGTGTAGCATCAATTCCTCTCAACGGAATAGGACACCGCAAAGGCTCCAAGAAAAATCCACAACGTTTAGCATAATCCAAATCCATCAGATTCAGGGCAGCGCCTGAATCCACAAACGCCATGACAGAATATGATGACAAAGAGCACATTAAGGTAATGGACAAAAGGAATTTGGACTGTACAGTACCAATAACGGCAGAGCTATCGAACCGTCTAGTGCGTTTAGGACAATTAGAAATAGCATGAGTAGAATCACCACAATAGAAACACAGTCTGTTCAGACGTCTGTGTTCGTGCCGTTCTACTTTAGTCATAGTCCTGTTGCACTGCATAGGCTCAGGCTTACTCTCAGACAATACCGCCAGATGGTGCACAGATTTACGCTCGCGCAAGCGACGACCGATCTGAATGGCCAAGGACATAGACTCATTCAAACCAGCAGGCATAGGAAATCCCACCATTACATCCTTAAGAGCTTCAGAGAGACCCTTTCTGAACAAAGCCGCTAGTGCAGATTCATTCCACAGAGTGAGTACTGACCATTTTCTAAATTTCTGACAATATAGTTCTACATCATCCTGACCCTGGCATAAAGCCAGCAGATTTTTCTCAGCTTGATCCACTGAATTAGGCTCATCGTAAAGCAATCCCAGCGCCTGGAAAAATGCATCAATATTACTCAATGCAGAATCTCCTGGTGCAAGAGAAAACGCCCAGTCCTGTGGGTCGCCGCGCAAAAAAGAAATAATAATCAAAACCTGTTGAATAGGATTACCAGAAGAATGAGGTTTCAAGGCCAAAAATAGCTTACAATTATTTCTGAAGCTCAGGAACTTAGTTCTGTCACCAAAAAACAAATCAGGAATCGGAATTCTTGGTTCTAGCATCGATTTCTGATCAATAGTATCTTGAATCTTTTGTACATTTACAACGAGATTATCCATTGAGGAGCACAGAGCCTGAATATCCATGTCCACAGCTGTGTCCTGAAGCACTCTAATGTCTAGGGGAAAAAAAAGACTGAAGACAGAGCTAAGAAAAAAAAATGATGTCAGGATTTCTTTTTTCCCTCTATTGGAAATCATTGAATTGGCTCCTTGTACTGTTATGGCTGGCAATCAGGCAACACAGCGTGCAGTAATCAGCGCACATACAGAGATCTGGCAAAAACCCAAAACAATAGGACGAGCTCTGAGACGTGGAATCTCTGTAGACTGCAGTACCTGAACTGTCCTCACACAACTGGAAGCAGCAGTGGATTGCGCCTATCACTACCTATGCAACTCGGCACTGCCTGAGGAGCTGACTAGCCTGAAGATAGAAATACAAGCCTGACTTACCTCAGAGAAATACCCCAAAGGAATAGGCAGCCCCCACATATAATGACTGTTAGCAAGATGAAAAGACAAACGTAGGAATGAAATAGATTCAGCAAAGTGAGGCCCGATATTCTAGACAGAGCGAGGATAGCAAAGAGAACTATGCAGTCTACAAAAAACCCTAAAACGAAAACCACGCAAAGGGGCAAAAAAGACCCACCGTGCCGAACTAACAGCACGGCGGTGCACCCCTTTGCTTCTCAGAGCTTCCAGCAAAAGATAATAACAAGCTGGACAGAAAAAACAGAAAACAAACTAGAAGCACTTATCTAGCAGAGCAGCAGGCCCAAGGAAAGATGCAGTAGCTCAGATCCAACACTGGAACATTGACAAGGAGCAAGGAAGACAGACTCAGGTGGAGCTAAATAGCAAGGCAGCCAACGAGCTCACCAAAACACCTGAGGGAGGACGCCCAGAGACTGCAATACCACTTGTGACCACAGAATTCACAACAGGAGTGCAGTGCCCCAGGGTCCTGGTCGTTGCAGTAATATCATTTCCCTCTAGGGGGAGTGGTGTTACGTCTGAAGGCAATTAAAGGAAATCACTTTACCAGGTAAACACAATGCATGCAACATGTTCACACTCCAGACCAGAAGGGGGAGCTCTAAGCCTGTTTTAGGTGAACTCCCCTGTAAAACATCCTGATCAGGAGGGAAAAGGGAGTTCAGAGTTCAGTTCCTGTCAGGAGGACAGAGGGAGATGACGGAGTCCTGGAGCTTGAAGTGCTGCAGCTCCTGGAAGAAGACACTAAAACAAACATATTGCAGAGAGTGTGCAGGAAAGCAGAGCACAGGAGAGGAATATCAGAGGGAGACCCGCCAGGAGCAGGCTGCTTCCTTCTGAGGTGCAGAAATCCAGTAGCCAGAATACCGAGGGAGTAAGGATCTTTACGCTTTACTTCAGAGACTGGCAGGACAGCTAATTACATATTATCTGCCTGACCTATACCCAGGAGGCACGGTGGCAACTTTTGGGGGCTGGGACGTGCTAGAGTCCCTGTAAAAAGCCACAGGCCATCAGTCATACGGGTTGTTCCTATCCATCTGGGGGACAGAGAGAGACATAACATCTAGAACGCCAACATCAGTTGTGGGGACCTTACCGAGAAGCTCAGCAGGAAGGTACTACAACACTCAGGTGCTAGAGGAAGGCTACTGATTTCCACCTGGATAAGGGGACTCTGGATTTGCCTTCAGACCGGCCGGACTCTGCCTGCCATGTGATCTGGTGCTCTGGACTGTGGACGCTGAAGCCTTCAGTAAAGGTAAAGAGACTGCAACCTTGTGTCTTTGTTCTTCACTGCGCCTCTCACCATCCACCATCCACACATTGGGAAGCCCTGGGGACATACTTCATCTGTGGGAAGGTATACCATCTAGCTGCCATAACATCACCCCAGTGGACCCCTAAGCAGCGTCGGTCACCCTGACCGAATACCACAGGTGGTGTCACGAACATTATCCCTTTAAAGACCTTTCCCCATTTACAACGGACGTCCCTAGGGCCACAGACCGGGTCAGCCACCGTGACATTCCCCTTGAGAACCGAAGGGCCCGATTCCGAGTACCCTACTGCCCTACGGGGGCGCTCCACATAATTGAATACAAAAAACATATAACATGCAAGAACAACATAGAATGAATATTATGAATCACATGGCATGCAGTAAAGTATACCTGCCTGTATGCAGTTAAACAATATTGTGAAAAATGAATTCGTAACTCATTAAAGGAAATCTTTCAGCAGATATTGCTAGGTAATCTGATAGCAGCATGATGTAGGGGCAGAGACCCTGATTCGAGCGATGTGTCACATACTGGGTGGAGCAGTTGTGATAGAATCAGAATTCTGTGCTGCAGATCAAACATTGGCTGCTTTCTTTGTACATTGTGTATACTGTCAATCAGTGTGGGGGTGTGGTTGGACCAGGAGGCACAAGATCCCTAGTCCTCTAATGATAATCTCCAGCTGATAAAACACTGAGTATAATTATGTTGATACCAGACTTTTTGAATCTTTTGCTTTATTTTTTATTAGTACCGTTTTGGGTTCCATGTGTCTCTCTGATCTCCTTTGATTACACTTTTTTGGGTGGTGGGTTGACAAAAAAACAGCAATTCTGACTATGTTTATTTTTTTCTTATTATTTCAGAATTGAGATAAATATTTTAATATTTTATTTTTACATTTTTTCTTTCACATTTCGCAATTTATGTTCAGGGAAAATTGTATTTTTTTTTATTTTGTACATTTATATTCATAAACATATATTTTTAATTAACTTTTACAATTTGAATAAGTTTTCTTAGGGTACTTAAACCTGTGATTGCTTGATACAATACACTGCAGTGCTGTGAAAATTAACAGCAGTGCCTCTTGTGTAACACAGTGAGCACCTGCACTGAATGGAGAGGAATGGAAAATTAAATCCTCAAGAAAAATGCATTTTATATATAAAAAAAAAAATAATAATAATAATACAAATTATTTTTGCAATACCATGCCAGACCACAAGGTGTGCTGTTGAGAAAGCCACTGATTATTGAGTGTAAAGTTACTTTCTCTGCTAAGTAGCTCTTTTTTTTCATGGTGATTTAAAGTACTTTGCTGGGCTTTGTCGCTGTGCTTATCTAATGTATGGGCTATTAACTTCTGATGCAAATTAAACATCCCTTTAAGTCCACCTACTAACATAGCATACATGTATTGGGAAAAAACAACGACGATGTGACCAAAGGGTTAAGTTGGTTTACTCCACCGAAATTCCTATTAATATATCTTGTCTAGTGGTGTTTTTATCACTGTAGAGTCTAGAATTACCTTTTCTGGCAGAGCTCAATTTATACCAATGCATTGTAATAGTCTGCCATCTAGTGGTGATCTCAACACATTACATCAAGGTAACAAAAAAAAAATTCCAAATCTTACTGGATGATTTGTAGATGAGGAATTTGAAACATTATGATAAAATATTCACTGCATGGCCACACAGGTAATATTGTAGACTCTTATAGTAATAGAAATCTGTTTAATATAATGAGAGCCGGCCTTTCATTCCAGCGTCACTTTTTTTTTCATCTTTTTACCATGTCATTTGAATCAGTGTACAAAAGTACAGTTGAAGTTTCTTTAGAAAAGCAAACAAGTGAGATTAAATAAAAAAGGAAACCAAACCTTTTCTGATCCACCACTGGGGGCAGTGTTCCAATCGGGTTATGTTTGGGGATCTGATTAGGACCAATTGTGCTTGTTCTTCTTTTAATTTCTGCCTTGAGGTGTATTAATTCATATTTTTTGAGAGATTTATCCAGCTGTTGAGCTAGATTTATGAAGGCTAAATAAAGTAACACATTTTGGCATACTTTTTTTTGTGTAAAAATTTGCAATTTTAAAATTTGGAGCTTGGCGGGAATGGGTTTAGGTGAAGAAGTAGGTACAGTCAAGACCTATCAGATTTACGGTAATAAAAACCACAAATTGTCCTAAAGAAGAAATCCATGCTAGTCCATAGGTGGCAAATAGGCAGCCCAAGGTGAGCGCAATTTATTAGGAGTGCGCCATTCGAAGTAAATTCCCCCAGAAATGGTTTTAAAGTGGTCTAGAAATAATTCTGTAGTACTTTCTTGGAACTCTGCTTTTTAACGCTCCCCTGTTATTCCTCCGGGAAATATGTTATAAAAATTGATAACTGAGTGCCCACATTAATGTGTCTCCACAGTCGGATACTATCAGCAATGATTAGACAAAGCCTTAGCATATGTTCACACTAGGCGTTTTTGATGCGTTTTTTTAAAATATATTTTTATGCGAAGTTTCAACCGTGTTTTACAGTACCAGATATGTCTATGAGATTTCAGAAATATCACACACACAGCTTGTTTTTTTTTTTGTCCATAGTATTTTGTGCTTTGCTTGTTTTTTGCAGAATAGAGCATGTTTCCTTTTTTAGTGTCTTTTCAGCATTTTTCACCCATTGATATTAATGGGTGGTGAAAAACCGCTGTAAAACCACAGTTATCAGGTCTTGATGCTTTTTTGTGCCAAAACCTTATGAAGTAGAATCAGATTTCTTTTGTTACTAAACTTTATCTCCATGAACAAGAGATTAATGTACCCTGAGAAAAACGCATCAAAAAACACACAAAAAAAGCAAGAAAACACAAGCAAAACCTTTTTTTTCCGCATCTTCTTTGTTGCCAAGAGAACAGGTATTGCTACAGAAAAAAGACGGAGCATAAACGCCAACATAGCGTTACTGTGAAACAGTTACAACCATACAGGGCAAATTAGAATAATGGCACCCAACGCCAGTCAGCAGCAGCAAAAGCAAATATATTTTTGTGCGTATGAAAAAGATGAAAACATGATGAAAGTATACTATATAAATCACTCATGAGGCATCATTTTCAGATGGAATCTCATTTTTGGTTATCAAAAATAAAACAGACACGAGATCCGAGTAAAAAAAAAAACAGAAACCAGATCCGAGTAAAGGAGCTAAGAGACCAGACCTGAATAGAGAGTCAGGAGACCAGATCCAGGAGAGTTAAACCGAGCAAGCAGAACCAAGGCAAACAGACGACTAGGACACAGCAGAGCAGAGAGATGTTCATGTGAAACTTGGGCTGAAAGGTGGCAGATGAGGTTTAACAATGATAAATGTAAGGTTATACACATGGGAAGAAGGAATCAATATCACCATTACACACTGAATGGGAAACCACTGGGTAAATCTGACATGGAGAAGGACTTGGGGATCCTAGTTAATGATAAACTAACCTGGAGCAGCCAGTGCCAGGCAGCAGCTGCCAAGGCAAACAGGATCATGGGGTGCATTAAAAGAGGTCTGGATACACATGATGAGAACATTATACTGCCTCTGTACAAATCTCTGGTTAAATCTCACATGGAGTATTGTGTACAGTTTTGGGCACCGGTGCTCAGGAAGGATATAATGGAACTAGAGCGAGTACAAAGGAGAGCAACACAATAAATAAAGGGGATGGGGGAACTACAATACCCAGAGAGATTAGCAAAATTAGGATTATTTAGTCTAGAAAAAAGACGACTAAGAGGCAATCTAATAACCATGTATAAGTATATAAGGGGACAATACAAATATCTCTCCAAGGATCTGTTTATACCAAGGAAAGTGACGGGCACAAGGGGGCATTCTCTGCATCTGGAGGAGAGAAGGTTTTTCCACCAAAATAGAAGAGGATTCTTTACTGTTTGGGCAGTGAGAATCTGGAATTGCTTGCCTGAGGAGGTGGTGATGTCAAACTCAGTTGAGAGGTTCAAGAGAGGCCTGGATGTTTTCATGGACCGTATCAATATTGTATCATGCAATTATTAGGTTCTTTAGAAGGATGTAGATCTGGGGATTTATTCTGATGGAATATAGGCTGAACTGGATGGACAAATGTATTTTTTTAGCCTTGCTAACTAAGTTACTATGTTACTATGTTACTATTCTACTTTTCTTCCAGCATAGTTGATTTGTACAAAGTGGGGATCAGGGCTGTGCTTTAGGGAAAGATGCCAGCCAGTGTGACGAGAGTCATGGTTCTGTCTGTTTCATGGTTGTGGTATCTTTGGGGTTAGTCTCCTTTTGGCATCAGTGAGGCCTTTTCTAGGCTCTCTGTGGGTTCCGACCTTGTCGGTTATACTTGTGCCTTTGGCTGAGGTGGTCGACCCCGCTGTGCCTGTGCTTTTGTGCCTGTATTTTGTGAGATTGTTTGGTTTTGTCCCAGTCTGTCTTCCTGTTGCTGATTCTGACTGCTGATTGTGTACTTTGCTTGCTCTCTTGGTTCTGACTTTTGGCTTGTCTCCTGGTTTCTGTTTTGGCCTCCCCTTTTGTACTATCTATCCTGTGTGGTAACTTTGATCTCGGCTTTGGTTTGACTTCCCTTTGCGCTCGCCCAACCCCGGTGCGCTTACCCCTGTTCCGTGTCCTGGTATCATCACCGCCGCGCTCTCCTGTTTGACTCTGCAGATCTTCTGGAGACTCCGCCTTTGTATCATGTGACCGGTCACGTGCCGCAGGTCCTGTTGCAGCATCTAGCCAACTTTCTTACCGCTCAGCTCTGCTGCTCAGACCACTTGCCCGCTTCTGCTACCCGGAACCCTTAACTCCCTAGTGGGTCAGTTTTTAGTACCCTGATTCAGACTCCTGCTATAAATCTATCGCAGGGATCCCAACATTATAACAAACCATTATTGTTTCTATAGCTGCCTTTTCTCTTCTGTGTTTTTTTTTCCTCAGAGGTAGTTATGGATCTGGATCGCCCCCAAGGGCCGTGGGGTTCTCGGTACCGGGTCTGAGGTTCACTGGGGGATGTCACGGTGGCTGACCCGGTCCATGGCCCTGGAACGTCCGTGTAAAAGGGAAAGGTCTTTAAAGGGATAAAGTTTATGTTCGTGATGCCACCTGTGGTATACGGTCAGGGAAGCCGACGCTGCTTTAAGGGGTCCGCTGGGGTGATGTTATGGCAGCTAGATGGTATACCTTCCCACAGGTGAAGTATATCCCCAGGGCTTCCCGGTATGTAGATGGTGGTATGGTGAGAGGTGCAGAGAAGAACATGGACACAAGGCTGCAGTCTCTTTACCTTTACTGAAGACTTCAGCATCCACAGTCCAGGGCACCAGATCACAGGGCAGGCAGAGTCCGGCCAGTTTGGAGGCAAGTCCAGAGTTCCCTTGTCCAGGTGGAAATCAGTAGCTTTCCTTGCGCTGCGGTGGTGTAGCCCCTTACTGCATATGGTTTCACATAAGGGTCTCACAGATGCGATGTTTCGCTCTCTCTGTCCCCCGTATAGGATAGGACAAAACCCGTATGACTGGTGACTTGAGCCTGTTTATAGGGTCTCTTAGATAACCAGGCTCTGTAGGTGTTGCGGTGCCTCCTGAGTGTAGGTGCGGACAGGTAACCTGCAATTAGCTGTCCTGCCGGTCTCTGAAATAAGGCGTAGAGGTCCTCACTCCCTCGGTGTTCCGGCTACTAAGATTTTGTGCCTCAGAAGGAGGCAGCCTGAGTGGGGCTGGTCCCCTTCTGGTATCCTCTCGTTTGCTTCGACTTCCTTCACGCTCGCTGCAATACCATTCTGCCTTTCAGTATCTCTTTCTGGGAGCTGCAGCTCTGAGGGCATGCACAGCTCCGTTGACCCTCTGTCCTCCTCAGACTACTGTCTGGAACTCAACTCCTACAGAACTCCTGTCTGGAGCTCTGTCAAGAACTAACTTCCATCTGGAACTCTCTAGCTTTCCCTACAGACTACCAGTTATATATATATACTAGCTGAAGAGCCCGGCGTTGCCTGGGCATAGTAAATATCTGTGGTTAGTTACAGCACGTCACTTCTCTTATTTTCCCATCACGCCTCTCATTTTCCCAATCACATCTTTAATTTTCCCCCTCACATCTCTCATTTTCTCCCTCACACCTGTCATTTTCTCCCTCACTCCTCTCATTCACGCCTAACACTTGTCATTTCGACCTCACATCTGTCATTTTCCGATCACTACACTATTTTCCCTCACTCCTCTCATTTTGCACTCACACCTTTTCATTTTCACCTCACACCTCTCATTTTCACCTCAGTATATACATGTTTGTCATCTCCCTTATATATAGTATACACCTGTATGTCATCTCTTGTATATAGTATATACCTGTATGTCATCTCCCCTGTATATAGTATATACATGCTGTGTGTCATCTCCCCTGTATATAGTATATACCTGTATGTCATCTCCTCCTATATATAGTATATACCTGTATGTCATCTCCTCCTATATATAGTATATACCTGTATGTCATCTCCTTCTATATATAGTATATACCTGTATGTCATCTCCTCCTGTATATAGTATATACCTGTGTGTCATCTCCCCTGTATATAGTATATATCTGTGTGTCATCTCCTCCTGTATATAGTATATACCTGTATGTCATCTTCTATATATAGCATATACCTGTAGGTCATCTCCTCCTGTATATAGTATATACCTGTAGATAATCTGCTCCTGTATATAGTATATACCTGTGTGTCATCTCCTCCTGTATATAGTATATACCTGTATGTCATCTCCTCCTGTATATAGTATGTTCCTGCATGTCATCTCCTCCTTTATATAGTATATACCTGTGTGTCATCTCTCCTGTATATAGTATATATCTGTGTGTCATCTCCCCTGTATATAGTATATACCTGTGTGATCTCCTGTATTAGACCTCGTTAACACGTTATTTGCTCAGTATTTTTACCTCAGTATTTGTAAGATAAATTGACAGCCTGATAAATCCCCAGCCAACAGGAAGCCCTCCCCCTGGCAGTATATATTAGCTCACACATACACATAATAGACAGGTCATGTGACTGACAGCTGCCGTATTTCCTATATGGTACATTTGTTGCTCTTGTAGTTTGTCTGCTTATTAATCAGATTTTTATTTTTGAAGGCTAATACCAGACTTGTGTGTGTTTTAGGGCGAGTTTCGTTTGTCAAGTTGTGTGTGTTGAGATGTGTGTGGCGACATGCATGTAGCGACTTTTGTGAGATGAGTTTTGTGTGGCAACATGCGTGTAGCAACTTTTTGTGTGTCGAGTTGCATGTGACAGGTTAGTGTAGCAAGTTGTGTGCAGCAAGTTTTGCGCATGGCGAGTTTTGCGTGTGGTGAGTTTTATGTGTGGTGTGTTTTGAGTATGTGCAAGTTTTGTGTGAGGCAACTTTTCCACCTGTGGCGAGTTTTCCATGAGGTGAGTTTTGCACGTGTAGCGAGTTTTGCATGAGCCTAGTTTTGCATGTGGCGAGTTTTGCGCATGGCGAGTTTTGAGCGGCGACTTTTGTGTTTCGACTTTTATGTGGCGATGTTGGTGTATGTGTGGTGAAATGTGTGCTGAGGGTGGTATATGTGTTCAAGCACGTGGTAGTGTGTGGCGCATTTTGTGTGTGTGTTCATATCCCCGTGTGTGGTGGGTATCCCATGTCGGGGCCCCATCTTAGCAACTGTACGGTATATACTCTTTGGCGCCATCGCTCCCACTCTTTAAGTTCCCCTTGTTCACATCTGGCAGCTGTCAATTTGCCTCCAACACTTTTCCTTTCACTTTTTCCCCATTATGTAGATAGGGGCAAAATTGTTTGGTGAATTAAAAAGCGCGGGGTTAAAATTTCACCTCACAACATAGCCTATGACGCTCTCGGGCTCCAGATGTGTGACTGTGCAAAATTTTGTGGCTGTAGCTGCGACGGTGCAGATGCCAATCCCGGACATACATACATACATACATACATACACACATACACACACACATTCAGCTTTATATATTAGATATATATATAGGGAGTGACCTAATAAATAAAAGCAGAAGCTCCCTCTGGTGGCCTGGAGTATGAAATGTGTTGCTTGTTTGTGATACCTGGATGCAGTTACCCTTTCTTGCCTCCAAACGTAGCATCACTCTCCCTGAGGGGAAAGCAACACCACTGTGACAACAAGGACCCTGGGGCGCCACAGATCCTCTTCAGGTCTTTCCTGAGCAGGTGGATTCAGATGTTCCAAAAGTTGAATGTGGAACAACGGACCATGGCCCAGTGACAGCAACAATTAGCGGACACGGTGCAGGGAGTGTTTGCGTCTGGTGCCCTGGGGACTTGAGGGCGGGATGGGGTTCTTGTTTCCCCTTTGCCCCCTGTTAAATTGCCAGATATTTTCTCAGGGGGCAAAAAGGAATTTAAAGTGTTTAAGAAGGGGTGCAAACTTTTCTTTTCCTTAAGACCCCGCTCTTCCAGGGATGAATGAATGCCAAAAGGAGGCTCCCAAAGATTAACCACAAAGATACCACAACTATGAAATAGACTAAACCATGACAACAAGTGTACCGAATAACTCACCAATCTGGGACTTGTGGCCGGGTGGGTAGTATCATTGACCCCCGTTAGGGCATGTGTGACATTCTGCATTGCCTAGACAGTAATGATAGTGACAGACCCAGTAGGGACAGTGACTGCCTTTAGGTTGGGGCAGGTGCTGGCTGGCAAATTTTACCCTGAGGGGCAAGCACATAGCACTGGCCCATGAGCTGCATCTGCTCCCTGACGAAGGATAAGCATCCAAAAGGCACATTTGGGCGGACGCACGAACCCGGTGTCCCTCTGTCTGCAGCTCACTTACAGGTATCGTGAAACTTTTTCTGTTGTCGGCTACATAAATTGGTCATCTACTATCATGCATTATGTGGTCAGTACATACTACACATCCCTATTAAGACCCACATGTACTGATACAGAGCAGGCTCCCCCATATGTATCTATGATTTTTGACAGCTACCACTACACTGATGATTGATACAATTATATCCTTACTGGGGGATTTTTTTTTTGGCACATCTGTTTTCGTGCATCTTTTTGCATTTGTGCATGCCATTCCATGTGTAATTGTCCACCAGTTCCACATGCCTGTTACCTACACATTTTCGAAATAAAATTATTCTTTTACTTGCAACAGACTCTTTGGGTCGTTCATGGTAATTCTTGTACCACCCCTTTTCTCTCCCTTTTTTAACCTGCTTAAGTCAGGGTGGGACATAAAGTTGCAGAGGTAGCAAGACTTTAAAAAACAGTAGTTGGTTCTGTTTTCATATTAGGATCACTCAATCATTTTCAATTCTATATACCTGTACTTTATTGAACTGTTAGTAACTGCTTGATCATTTAAAAGGACTAAGAATTAGTATTGTCATTTATTTTGCATTAGATGTAGTTGAGCAGCGTATTACAGCGATATAACACCATAATAATGTTATAGTATTAATAGTTGTCTAGTTGTCTGTCTCAGACATGGAAAATCAGCAACCCTAATAAAAGTCTAGTAGTCCACTACACCAATGTCACCAGTGGACTATGCATTGCAAATTCAATATATAGAAATGTCTTCACCAAAGATCCAACACTTGCTACACAGAATCAGAGCAAAGTTTACTGCAAAGAAAAAGGAACAGAACCAAGCTTACCACATAGATACATTGACAGAACCACGTTTACTACAAAGTCAAAAAACAGTCTTACTACATAGCTGCAGGAACAGAACTGAGCTTACTACATAGATATGGGAAGAGAATCAAGCTTACCATATAGATACAGGAACAAAACCAAGCTTATTACATAGAAAAAGGAAAAGAATCAAGCTTACTACATAAATACAGGAACAGAAAACAGCTAACTACATAGATACAGGAACATAAACAAGCTTACTACATAGATATGGGAATAGAATCAAACTTACTACATAAGTATGAGAATAACCAAAAGCTATCTACAGTAAATATTAACACCATAACAGAACAAAGTTTAATGCATGTATAAGGGAACAAACACAAGATTATCACATATATGGACATAGATATATTTTACCGTAAGCGAGATTACTACACAGATATAGCAAAATAATTGGATGTCAGAAACATAAGTACATGGCTTGGAAATTGTATGATATCCTCAATGATTTTGCCTTATTAAAACTGTATGTTTTCACACTCACTGTGCTTGTCACGTGGCCACTTCATACATGGTGCACACTTACAATCACAAGCCGACCTCTTTCTCTTCCATGTCTCACAGTAGTTACCACAATGGCCGGCTCTTAATCAGCTATATGCAAATTAAATAGACACAGTGGGTATTGGAAGTATTCAGACCCCTTTAAATTTTTCACTCTTTGTTTCATTGCAGCCATTTGGTAAGTTCAAAAAAGTTCATTTTTTCACATTAATGTACACTTTGCATCTTGAATTAAAAAAAATCAGAAATGTAGAAATTTTTGAAAATTTAATAAAAAGGAAAAACTGAAATATTGCATGGTTATAAGTATTCAGACCCTTTACTCAGTATTGAGTAGAAGCACCTTTTTGAGATAGTACATCCATAAGTCTTCTTGGGAATGATGCAATAAGTTTTTCACACCTGGATTTGGGAATCCTCTGCCATTCTTCATTGCAGATCCTCTCCAGTTCCATCAGGTTAGATGATGAACATTGGTGGACAGCCATTTTCAGGTTCTCCAGAGATGCTCAATTGAGTTCAGGTCAGGGCCCTTGCTGGACCAGTCAAGAATGATCACAGAGTTGTTTTGAAGTAACTCTTTTGCTATTTTAACTATGTACTTAGGGTCATCGTCTTGTTGGAAGGTGATCCTTCGGCCAAGTCTGATGTCCAGAGCACTCTGGAAGAGGTTTTCATCCAGGATATCTCTGTACTTGGCCGCATTCATGTTTCCTTCAAAGACAACCAGTCATTCTGTCCCTGCAACTGAAAAACACCCCCATAGCATGGTGCAGCCACCACCATGTTTCACTGTTGGGATTGTATTGGGCAGGTGATGAGCAGTGCCTGGTTATCGCCACACATACCGCTTAGAATTAGCACCAAAAAGGTCTAGGTTTGTCTCATCAGACCAGAGACTCTTATTTCTCATAGTCTGGGAGTCCTTCATGTGTATTTTAGCAAACTCTATGTGGGCTTTCATATGTCTTCCACTGAGGAGAGGCTTCCGTGGGGCCACTCTGCCATAAAGGCCCGACTGGTGCAGGGCTGCACTGTGAGTTGACTTTGTGGAACTTTCTCCCATCTCCCTACTGTATCTCTGGAGCTCAGCCACAGTGATTTTGAGGTTCAGAGCACAGTGATTTTGAGGTTCAGAGCACTCTGGAAGAGGTTTTTATCCAGGATATCTCTGTACTCTGTACTCTGTTTCCTTCAAAGACAACCAGTCATTCTGTCCCAGGGCAGTTAAAGAGTTAAAGTCAATGATATCTGAATGTTGTGGTGCAGGGCAGGTGACGCTGTAAATAATTCTGAGGACACAGCAGGGTGCAGTTTTCACACTTTTACTCACAGTTCCTAAGTGCAGTCCCAGCCGGGTGCTGTGTCCTTCAGGTCTGTGGTCCAGCCTACTCTCAGGTAATTTGGGGTCCACTTTGCCAGAACCAACTTCTTATGTTCCTTCCCTGGCAGCCTCACTGCGCTGGCTCCCACCTCTCCTACCATGAGGCGCACACACAGTGTCCCAAGCCAGCGGCCTCGGATCTTGTCGAGTGACATCCTCCTGGTCCCCTTGATCCTATGTGGCTGCCTTTTCAGAAGTGTGTGTGTGATTATGGCTGTGGCACGTACAGATACCACAGCCTCTGGCTTGCTAGCTGAGTCTTGTAGTTCTCCACTAGTCTGGTTGCCGATTCTCCCACTGCGACATGGTCCTTCCACCCTACTACAGTCAGGGTGGATTTGGGCACCACAGGTGGATTCCTCACTCCCCGTGCCCCTACGACCCCTTCTCTCTCTTCCTTCTGTAAGGAGCTTGTATCTCTTACGTCTGCTCTCCTCAAATCCTCCTCACTTAGTGACTAATTAACTCCTCTTTTCTCTACTTTCTCCACCCACACCCTCTACCTAGTCCCTCCCTGGCCTGGAGAGGTCTAGTGTTGGGTGCTAGTGTGCGGGTACTGGGTAGTGTCCCATCCTTACCCGAGAGTGCCGGTGCTCATCGGACGATGCCTACTTGTTATGAGAGGTAATTCAGTACCACAATGGACATAGAGGTCAGCGCACATACAGTGACCTGGCAATAACCCAAAAAACAAGAACGAGCTCTGAGACGTGGGAACTCTGTTGACCGCAATCCCTAATCCTCTCCAACCACACTAAAGGCAGCCGTGGATTGCGCCTAACGCTGCCTATGCAACTCGGCACGGCCTGAGAAACTAGCTAGCCTGAAGATAGAAAATAAGCCTACCTTGCCTCAGAGAAATACCCCAAAGGAAAAGGCAGCCCCCACACATAATGACTGTGAGTTAAGATGAAAAGACAAACGCAGAGATGAAACAGATCCAGCAAAGTGAGGCCCAACTTTCTGAACAGAGCGAGGACAGGAAAGGTAACTTTGCGGTCAACACAAAACCCTACAAAAACCACGCAAAGGGGGCAAAAAGACCCTCCGTACCGAACTAACGGCACGGAGGTACACCCTCTGCGTCCCAGAGCTTCCAGCAAGCAGAAAAAAACAAATTGACAAGCTGGACAGAAAAAAACAGCAAACAAATAGCAAAGAGGAAATTAGCTATGCAGAGCAGCAGGCCACAGGAACGATCCAGGAGGAAACAGGTCCAATACTAGAACATTGACTGGAAGCCAGGATCAAAGCACTAGGTGGAGTTAAATAGAGAAGCACCTAACGACTTCACCACATCACCTGAGGAAGGAAACTCAGAAGCCGCAGTACCACTTTCCTCCACCAACGGAAGCTCACAGAGAGAACCAGCCGAAGTACCACTTGTGACCACAGGAGGGAGCTCTGCCACAGAATTCACAACACCTACTACAGTGACAGTGTTTGAAACATTAGCCAATGATGGGACAGTAGTAGTCCCATCATCCGGCTAATGTGTTGAATGAAAAAAAACAAAAAAACATACATACTACACACATACTACATACATACTACATACATACATACTACATACATAAATACATAATACATACATACTACATACATACATACATAGTACATACATAGTACATACATACTACATATATACATAGTACATACATACTACATACATACATACTACATACTACATACAATATACATACTACATACATACATACTACATACAGTACATTCATACATTACATACAGTACATACATACAGACATACAGTACATTAAACATAGAGTTCATACTCACCATTACTTGTCACTTTGTTCCCCAAAGCCAGTGTCATCTGTAAAAAAAATATGAAAATAACAAACAACCAATATACTCCCTGTCCGCAGAAACCACGAGTGTCCCACGACGATCTCCCGTGGAGAACGGCAGCATCTCCGGGGGCTCCAGGAATCCAATTATGGGAGGAAGGTATCGTTCCACACTGTACTCCTCCGCCGCTGTAAAAAAATAATCCCTAGTCTCACTTTTGGCATTGCTGTGTGAGAAATTTTCCCACGCAGCAATTGCCATAAAGTGAGACATTGTCTCCTGTCAGTGTGTCACTGAGGGTCCTATAGAGCAGTGACATCACCCGATGTCACTGTTCTATAGGGGAGATTGTCGTGGGACACTAGTTATTAATTGGACTACGGCGGACAGGTAGTATACGGTTTATTATTTTATGTTTTATGTTTTTTGCAGGCGCTGAAGTATGGTAAGTATGGTTAAATGAAGAATATTAAAATACTTTTTTCCTAATGTGTGTGTGTTTTATTAACCCTTTACTAGTATTGGATTAAGGGTATGTGCACACATTGCAGATTCTCTGCGTTTTTTGAAGTGCAGAAACGCTTCAGATCCGCAATTGATTTACAGTACAATGTAAATCAATTAGAAAAAAAAAAATGCTGTGCACACTTTGTGGAAAATCCGCTGCGGAAATGCTGCAGTTTAAAAGAAGTAGCATGTCACTTTTTTTTGTGAATCTGCAGTGTTTTTCTTCCCATTCCATTATAGAAAACCGCAGGGGTAAAAACCGCAGCAAATCCGCAAGAAAACCACTGCAAAAATGCACAAAAAATGCTGCGGAACCGCACAAAAAATGCGACAAATCCGCAGGTGCGTTTTCGGCCAGGAGAGGCAGAATCCGCACCAGAAATTCCTAAGCCTAATCCGCAATGTGTGCACATAGCCTAATAATGGATAGGCGTCTTATTAATGCATCTCCGTTATTAACCCGGCCTAATGTCACCTTACAATAGCAAGGTGACATTAACCCCTTATTACCCCATATCCCACCGCTACACGGGAGTGGGAAGAGAGGGGCTAGGTGCCGGAAATGGTGCATCTTACAGATGCGCCATTTCTGGGGCGGCTGCGGACTGGTATTTGTAGGCGGGGGGAGGGCAATATCCATGGCCCCTCTCTAGGCTATGAATATCAGCCCGCAGCTATAGCCTTTCTGGCTATACAGGTCCTTCTCAAAAAATTAGCATATAGTGTTAAATTTCATTATTTACCATAATGTAATGATTACAATTAAACTTTCATATATTATAGATTCATTATCCACCAACTGAAATTTGTCAGGTCTTTTATTGTTTTAATACTGATGATTTTGGCATACAACTCCTGATAACCCAAAAAACCTGTCTCAATAAATTAGCATATCAAGAAAAGGTTCTCTAAACGACCTATTACCCTAATCTTCTGAATCAACTAATTAACTCTAAACACATGCAAAAGATACCTGAGGCTTATATAAACTCCCTGCCTGGTTCATTACTCAAAACCCCCATCATGGGTAAGACTAGCGACCTGACAGATGTCAAGAAGGCCATCATTGACACCCTCAAGCAAGAGGGTAAGACCCAGAAAGAAATTTCTCAACAAATAGGCTGTTCCCAGAGTGCTGTATCAAGGCACCTCAATGGTAAGTCTGTTGGAAGGAAACAATGTGGCAGAAAACGCTGTACAACGAGAAGAGGAGACCGGACCCTGAGGATGATTGTGGAGAAGGACCGATTCCAGACCTTGGGGAACCTGAGGAAGCAGTGGACTGGGTCTGGTGTGGAAACATCCAGAGCCACCGTGCACAGGCGTGTGCAGGAAATGGGCTACAGGTGCCGCATTCCCCAGGTAAAGCCACTTTTGAACCATAAACAGCGGCAGAAGCGCCTGACCTGGGCTACAGAGAAGCAGCACTGGACTGTTGCTAAGTGGTCCCAAGTACTTTTTTCTGATGAAAGCAAATTTTGCATGTCATTCGGAAATCAAGGTGCCAGAGTCTGGAGGAAGACTGGGGAGAAGGAAATGCCAAAATGCCTGAAGTCCAGTGTCAAGTACCCACAGTCAGTGATGGTGTGGGGTGCCATGTCAGCTGCTGGTGTTGGTCCACTGTGTTTCATCAAGGACAGGGTCAATGCTTTATGGAGATGAAGATTTCATTTTTCAGCACGACCTGGCACCTGCTCACAGTGCCAAAACCACTGGTAAATGGTTTACTGACCATGGTATTACTGTGCTCAATTGGCCTGCCAACTCTCCTGACCTGAACCCCATAGAGAATCTGTGGGATATTGTGAAGAGAAAGTTGAGAGACGCAAGACCCAACACTCTGGATGAGCTTAAGGCCGCTATTGAAGCATCCTGGGCCTCCATAACATCTCAGCAGTGTCACAGGCTCATTGCCTCCATGCCACGCCGCATTGAAGCAGTCATTTCTGCCAAAGGATTCCCGACCAAGTATTGAGTGCATAACTGAACATTATTATTTGATGGTTTTTTGTTTGTTATTAAAAAACACTTTTATTTGATTGGATGGGTGAAATATGCTAATTTATTGAGACAGGTTTTTTGGGTTATCAGGAGTTGTATGCCAAAATCATCAGTATTAAAACAATAAAAGACCTGACAAATTTCAGTTGGTGGATAATGAATCTATAATATATGAAAGTTTAATTGTAATCATTACATTATGGTAAATAATGAAATTTAACACTATATGCTAATTTTT
Source organism: Ranitomeya imitator (assembly GCF_032444005.1). Classification (NCBI taxonomy): domain Eukaryota; kingdom Metazoa; phylum Chordata; class Amphibia; order Anura; family Dendrobatidae; genus Ranitomeya; species Ranitomeya imitator. Next base: position 633,701,168 of record NC_091282.1, read on the forward strand.
TGAGAAGAACCTGTAAAATAATGTTGGGTCTTGCGTCTCTCAACTTTCTCTTCACAATATCCCACAGATTCTCTATGGGGTTCAGGTCAGGAGAGTTGGCAGGCCAATTGAGCACAGTAATACCATGGTCAGTAAACCATTTACCAGTGGTTTTGGCACTGTGAGCAGGTGCCAGGTCGTGCTGAAAAATGAAATCTTCATCTCCATAAAGCATTTCAGCCGATGGAAGCATGAAGTGCTCCAAAATCTCCTGATAGCTAGCTGCATTGACCCTGCCCTTGATGAAACACAGTGGACCAACACCAGCAGCTGACATGGCACCCCACACCATCACTGACTGTGGGTACTTAACACTGGACTTCAGGCATTTTGGCATTTCCTTCTCCCCAGTCTTCCTCCAGACTCTGGCACCTTGATTTCCGAATGACATGCAAAATTTGCTTTCATCAGAAAAAAGTACTTGGGACCACTTAGCAACAGTCCAGTGCTGCTTCTCTGTAGCCCAGGTCAGGCGCCTCTGCCGCTGTTTATGGTTCAAAAGTGGCTTTACCTGGGGAATGCGGCACCTGTAGCCCATTTCCTGCACACGCCTGTGCACGGTGGCTCTGGATGTTTCCACACCAGACTCAGTCCACTGCTTCCTCAGGTTCCCCAAGGTCTGGAATCGGTCCTTGTCCACAATCTTCCTCAGGGTCCGGTCTCCTCTTCTCATTGTACAGCGTTTTCTGCCACATTGTTTCCTTCCAACAGACTTACCATTGAGGTGCCTTGATACAGCACTCTGGGAACAGCCTATTTGTTGAAAAATTTCTTTCTGGGTCTTACCCTCTTGCTTGAGGGTGTCAATGATGGCCTTCTTGACATCTGTCAGGTCGCTAGTCTTACCCATGATGGGGGTTTTCAGTAATGAACCAGGCAGGGAGTTTATAAAAGCCTCAGGTATCTTTTGCATGTGTTTAGAGTTAATTAGTTGATTCAGAAGATTAGGGTAATAGGTCGTTTAGAGAACCTTTTCTTGATATGCTAATTTATTGAGACAGGTTTTTTGGGTTATCGGGAGTTGTATGCCAAAATCATCAGTATTAAAACAATAAAAGACCTGACAAATTTCAGTTGGTGGATAATGAATCTATAATATATGAAAGTTTAATTGTAATCATTACATTATGGTAAATAATGAAATGTAACACTATATACTAATTTTTTGAGAAGGACCTGTATAAGGGGACCCCACGTCATTTTTTGGGGGGGTCCCCTTAGCTTAATAGCCAGTAAAGGCTACGCAGACAGCTGCGGGCCAATATTCATAGCAGGCTACAGATATTGTCTTCCGGCCGGCGACTTTCCCCCTATGGTGGAGAAAATTGTGCGGGAGCCCACGCTGTTTTTTTCCGTTTTTTTTTTTTTAATTAAACGCTCATTAAGGCCTCTTTCACACTTGTGTCGGTACGGGTCCGTCGCTATGCGTCGGGCCGACGTACCGATGCACGTTGTGAAATTTGTGCACAATGTGGGCAGCGGATTCAGTTTGTCAACGCCAATTTTTTCCGCAATTTAGCCCTTAAATTTAATGGCTACAGCGCCCAAATTTTGCACATACACACTACTAACATTAGTAGTGTGTAATATGCAAAAAAAATGGGACTATGACATGGTTTACTGTATGTAAACCATGTCTCATATCATGTCGGGTTTAGGAAGGAGAAATGAAAAGCCGGCAATTGAATTACCGGCTTTTCTACTATATCGCGCTGAAGTAAATATATATATATATATATATATATATATGTGTGTCTCAATGACATATATATATATATAAAAATGGCGCTGAACGCGTCATACAAAACCCGACTTTGGTGCGAAGATCGCCGACCGCATGGCCGATCCCACACTAGGATCGGGTCGGGTTTCATGAAACCCGACTTTGCCAAAAGTCGGCGACTTTTGAAATTGGAAAAATAAGCCAGCTCACCCGTGATGCATATGCCAATCTTCGGGAGCACGGACCCGCTGTGTCCAGGCGTGTAAAGTCAAAAAAAGAAGGAATGTCCAGCTTCACCGAATCCATAAAAAAGAGTTTTCTTTATTCACAAACTTTAAACATGGAGGATACAGACTTCAGCACGAACCATATAGGTAGGAAGCTCAACCCGTTTCTGGAGACTAAGCTCCCTTAATCATGACAATCATGATTAAGGGAGCTTAGTCCCCAGAAACGCGTTGAGATTCCTACCTATATGGTTCGTGCTGAAATCTGTATCCTCCATGTTTAAAGTTTGTGAATAAAGAAAACTCTTTTTTACGGATTCGGTGAAGATGGACATTCCTTCTTTTTTTGACTTTTGAAACTGTCCGATCCGTTTCACTGAGGTTACTATAGTTCAAAGTCTCACTTTATGGCAATTGCTGCACGGGAAAATTTCTCACACAGCAATGCCAAAAGTGAGACTAGGGACTATTTTTTTTTACAGCGGCGGAGGAACACAGTGCGGAAGGATACCTTCCCCCCATCATTGTGTTCCTGGTGCCCCTGGAGAGTGGTCGCATCAGCTGATGCTGCCGTTTTCCACGAGAGATTGTTGTGGGACACTCGTGGATTTCTGCGGACAGGGAGTATATTGGTTGTTTGTTATTTTCATATTTTTTTTACAGATGACACTGGCTTCAGGGAACAAAGTGACAAGTAATGGTGAGTATGTACTCTTTGTTTAATGTACTGTTTGTATTGTATGTAATGTATGAATGTACTGTATGTAGTAAGTATGTAGTATGTATGTAGTATGTATGTAGTATGTACAGTTAGGTCCATATATATTTGGACAGAGACAACATTTTTCTAATTTTGGTTATAGACATTACCACAATGAATTTTAAACAAAACAATTCAGATGCAGTTGAAGTTCAGACTTTCAGCTTTCATTTGAGGGTATCCACATTAAAATTGGATGAAGGGTTTAGGAGTTTCAGCTCCTTAACATGTGCCACCCTGTTTTTAAAGGGACCAAAAGTAATTGGACAGATTCAATAATTTTAAATAAAATGTTCATTTTTAGTACTTGGATTGAAAACCCTTTTTTGGCAATGACTGCCTGAAGTGTTGAACTCATGGACATCACCAGATGCTGTGTTTCATCCTTTTTGAAGCTCTGCCAGGCCTTCACTGCGGTGGTTTTCGGTTGCTGTTTGTTCGTGGGCCTTTCTGTCTGAAGTTTAGTCTTTAACAAGTGAAATGCATGCTCAATTGGGTTGAGATCAGGTGACTGACTTGGCCATTCAAGAATATTCCACTTCTTTGCTTTAATAAACTCCTGGGTTGCTTTGGCTTTATGTTTTGGGTCATTGTCCATCTGTAGTATGAAATGACGACCAATCAGTTTGGCTGCATATGGCTGGATCTGAACACACAGTATGTCTCTGAATACCTCAGAATTCATTCGGCTGCTTCTGTCCTGTGTCACATCATCAATAAACACAAGTGACCCAGTGCCACTGGCAGCCATGCATGCCCAAGCCATCACACTGCCTCCACCGTGTTTTACAGATGATGTGGTATGCTTTGGATCATGAGCTGTACCACGCCTTCGCCATACTTTTCTCTTTCCATCATTCTGGTAGAGGTTGATGTTGGTTTCATCTGTCCAAAGAATGTTCTTCCAGAACTGTGCTGGCTTTTTTAGATGTTTTTGAGCAAAGTCCAGTCTAGCCTTCTTATTCTTGATGCTTACGAATTGCTTGCACCGTGCAGTGAACCCTCTGTATTTACTTTCATGCAGTCTCCTCTTTATGGAAGATTTGGATATTGATGCGCCTACCTCCTGGAGAGTGTTGTTCACTTGGTTGGCTGTTGTGAAGGGGTTTCTCTTCACCATGGAGATTATTCTGCGATCATCCACCACTGTTGTCTTCTGTGGGCGCCCAGGTCTTTTTGCATTGATGAGTTCACCAGAGCTTTCTTTCTTTCTCAGAATGTACCAAACTGTAGATTTTGCCACTCCTAATATTGCAGCAATTTCTCTGATGGGTTTTTTCTGTTTTCACAGCTTAAGGATGGCTTGTTTCACCTGCATGGAGAGCTCCTTTGACCACGTTTGCTTCACAGCAAAACCTTCCAAATGCATGCACCACACCTCAAATCGACTCCAGGCCTTTTATCTGCTTAATTCAGAATGACATAACGAAGGGATTGCCCACACCTGTCCATGAAATAGCCTTGGAGTCAATTGTCCAATTACTTTTGGTCCCTTTAAAAACAGGGTGGCACATGTTAAGGAGCTGAAACTCCTAAACCCTTCATCCAATTTTAATGTGGATATCCTCAAATTAAAGCTGAAAGTCTGAACTTCAACTACATCTGAATTGTTTTGTTTAAAATTCATTGTGGTAATGTGTATAACCAAAATTAGAAAAATGTTGTCTCTGTCCAAATATATATGGACCTAACTGTATGTATGTATGTAGTATGTATGCTTTTTTTTGTTTTTTTTCATTCAACACATTAGCCGGATGATGGGACTACTACTGTCCCATCATTGGCTAATGTGTCAATCACTGTCACTGTAGTAGGCATCGTCCGATGGGACTTGTAGTCCCATCAAACAATGCCTTCAAACACGCACAGAGCCCCGGCAGCCCGCACAGAGTCCCAGCATGCCGCACAGAGCCCTGGCACACATGCACAGAGCCCTGGCAGCCCGCACAGAGCCCCGGCAAGCCACACAGAGCCCCGGCACGCCGCACAGAGCCCCAGCAGCCCGCACAGAGCCCCGACACACCGCACAGAGCCCCGGCAGCCCGCATAGAGCCCCGGCACACACGCACAGAGCCTCGGCACGCCGCACAGAGCCCTGGCAGCCCGCACAGAGCCCCGGCACACCGCACAGAGCCCCGGCAGCCTGCATAGAGCCCCGGCACACACGCACAGAGCCCCGGCACGCCGCACAGAGCCTCGGCACCCCGCACAGAGCCCCGGCACACACGCACAGAGCCCTGGCAGCCCGCACAGAGCCCCGGCACGCCGCTCAGAGCCCCCGCACACACGCACAGAGCCCCTGCAGCCCACACAGAGCCCTGGCACACTGGACAGAGCCCTGGCACGCCGCACAGAGCCCGGCACGCCGCACAGAGCCCCAGCACACATGCACAGAGCCCCGGCAGCCCGCACAGAGCCCCGGCAGGCCGCACAGAGCCCCGACCCGCCGCACAGAGCCCCGGCACGCCGAACAGAGCCCTGGCAGGCACACACAGAGACCCGGCAGGCACGCACAGAGCCCCGGCAGGCCCGCACAGACCCCCGGCAGGCTGTACAGACCCCCAACAGGCACGCACCGACCCCCCGCAGGCCTGCACAGACCCCACCCACACACACAGAGACGCACAGTGTCCGCCCACGCACCGCCCACACTCTTCCCCCCTCCGGAAAAGGATGTAGAAGGACAGAAAGGGCTTACTTACATTCCGAAATATTGTGCATTGGTATCGGGTATCGGTATCGGCGATATCCAATATTTTTTGGATATCGGCCGATCCAATCCGATACCAATACTTCTGGATATCGGAAGGTATTGCTCAACACTATTAATGACATAGAGTGTCCTACTCGCACTTTAAAGGGGTAATGTAAAACCAACAAGGAGCACATTAAGTGCTAACTTTGTACAATAAAAGTTCTGGCCATTCACTGTCCATGACCACTTTGTCTCTGCATTAACTAGACTTAACAAGACCTAACCACATTATCTTTAACAAAACGTAGCCAGGTTTACTTAACTTTTTACAGTTATGTTCTGTCACCTCTTACTTCTTCCTCCAGGGCAGGTCATCAGGCCTGCATCCTCCTGGCCAGGGAAGTTCTGGCTCCTGTGTCACACTTGTTAACATAAACTGGTCAAGTCCTGCCACAGGAGTCTGGGTGGCTTGTGTGCATACTGCTGTTCTTACCGGAGCTGCAGGGATTGGTGCAGCAGTTGGTGTTGAGGCCTCTCAATGTCTTTTTGGACTGGCGTCCACTGGCCTGGGTACCATGCGCCTCCATGGGCATTTCCGTACGTTAAGGGTGCACTACCCCTTTTAACCCAAGTGACGGGTGTAAGTAACTTGGTCTCATGGGTATAGGTCATGATCTGGATGTCCCTCTAGAACAGGGGTGGGCAATTAATTTTGCCATGGGGCCGCATGAGAAATTTGGATGGTTTCAGAGGGCCAGACTAATATAATTAACTCATTTTTACCCAATACTGTAGTATACATATGCTATCTTTTCATAAACAAACAGTATGTTAAACAATGCAGACATTTACATTTCATTTCTGCCCCCATAATGTCCAGATTTCATTCACTTGAGACCCCATAATGTCCAGATTTCATTTGTGCCCCCATAATGTCCAGATTTCATTTGTGCCCCCATAATGTCCAGATTTCATTCATTTGTGCCCCCATAATGTCCAGATTTCATTCATTTGTGCCCCCATAATGCCCAGATTTCATTCATTTGTGCCCCCATAATGTCCAGATTTCATTCATTTGTGCCCCCATAATGTCCAGATTTCATTTGTGCCCCCATAATGTCCAGATTTCATTCATTTGTGCCCCCATAATGTCCAGATTTCATTTGTGCCCCCATACTGTCCTGATTTGTCACTTGTGCCCCCATACTGTCCTGATTTGTCACTTGTGCCCCCATACTGTCCTTATTTGTCACTTGTGCCCCCATAGTGACAAATCAGGATAGTATGGGGGCACAAGTGACAAATCAGGACAGTATGGGGCCCATACTGTCCTGATTTGTCACTTGTGCCCCCATACTGTCCTGATTTGTCACTTGTGCCCCCATACTGTCATTATATGTCACTTGTGCCCCCATAGTATGGGGGCACAAGTGACAAATCAGGACAGTATGGGGCCCATACTGTCCTGATTTGTCACTTATGCCCCCATCATACTGTCCTGACTCCTGATAATTGTGCCCCACAACCCCATAATGTCCTGTTTGTGCTGCCCCCATCCGCATCCCCCCTAGGGCTGGCCACTGCTCCCTCCCCCTCCCCCCTATCAAGCATGCAGGCAGGCAGGCGCCAGGCAGCTCCATTACCCGGTGCCCGCGGCCGCGGTATGGAGCACTTACCACCGACCACCGGCACCGTCCGACCCCACAAGTTACCACAGTACAGCCGCACAGAACACTGGCGTCCGGCGCAACGGATGAAGGAGCAGCGCAGCAGCCTGTGTCACGCTCAGTGACGTCACCCGCTGCTGGCGCTTCCCTGATGCGGAAGTGCCAGCGGCGGTCATCGCCTCTCAGTGGACAGGGGTTTCAATGCAGGGCGCACTGGCGCAGGCGCTGGAGTGGCTGAAGAGAAAAGGAACCTGGCTGGTAGCGCCGTAGTGCCGCGCAGCAGCTGCATTGTCTCTGGCGGCTGGCCGAGTGGTGCCGTGGGCCGTTTAAAATCGTCAGGCGGGCCCAGGTCTGCTCTAGAAGGTGTGACTCTACATTCTGCCAGGTGACAAAAATTTCAGAGAGCATCCCGGGCTCCTTGATGAACCCCCAGCCTTTCTTCAGCCTGAAAGCAACCACCATTCCCTGCCTCAGTGAGCCCCGGTCAGCGTGTCTTGTCTTGCGAGCATGGGCCTTGACCTTCATGTTCTGCTCCTCCATGGCCCTGAGCAGGATGTCGAGCTCTTCTAACTGCTGCTCCCACTTGAGCGCCTGCTGCTGGCGATATTCCTGCCAGCTAATGACCTCCACACTGTGCCCCTCCATTTGGGCCTCCCCAGAGAATCCCATTAGATCAATTCCCGAGTGTTCCCAGTGGAATGCCACCCTGTCGCTACACACCTTCCAGAGCGTGGGCTCAGACTGTAATGGAACCACCAGTCAATCCCTGGTGTCTGAGGACTGGTCCCAGGCCAAGTTTTTGCATTCCCGGCTGGGTTGGAGGGCTGGGGGGGTTTAAAGGGCTTCAGCTACAGGAACAGTATTCGTACCTGCATCCTCTGTATCTCTGGTGCCAGATTCCTTGCCTCCTTCCGCTGGGGACTGAGATGCTGGTCACCAGGCTGGCCGCTGCTCACACACCTTCTCCAACAGGGCCATTTTCCATTTTAATACTGTGGTGATGTGCGATTTCAGGAGCTGGCGGCTCAGCTCCTCCACCTCGGCCCCCAGGACCTCCGGGTCCATGGCTGGCAGCTGGTCAGGGTTCTCATCCTGTTGGCTGGGGGAGTCCTCCGCTTTCACCCCATGCTCTGAGTAACCACCGATTGCCATCTTTCTTGTCGATTTCTTGGTTGCACCAATGTTCTGTTCCCACTCTCTCCTTCATGGGCGGTTCTTCTTTTTCTTTCTCTTCCCACCATCCCAGACTAGGAGGTGGATCCCCATGGCTGACTGACATGTTCTCAGTGCACAGAAGTATCTACTATGGGCGTATGTGGTTTTCGCGCCTTTCTTTCAGGTGTGCCCATGACGACACGCCTCTCTTCTCTCGCGCGCCGTGTAACACCATAATGGCGGCAATTTCACAATTCAACAAAGTCTCTGGCACACAGTACCCAATGGTACCGGGCTGTGAAATCCTGTTCATGATGCCAAACGGAGCGCCCACTAGGACCTTGGGGTACTCGGGTCGGTTCCATCTGTTCTTAAGGGGGTTGTCACGGCAGCAGTGACCCAGTCCGTGGCCCTGTGCATCAAATAAAATTAAGGAAATGAAGGGGAAATAAAGTTTATAGGGGATTAGTTCATGACGCCACCTGTGGTGTTCTGCAATAAGGAAATGGCCAATGCTGCGGTTCAGGTCCACTTGGGCTGTTGGTGATGAAGTAAGGATGGTTCTGCTCTCCATGGGTAGAGCTAGGCCCCAGGGCAGTTAAAGAGTTAAAGTCAATGATAATGAATGTTGTGGTGCAGGGCAGGTGATGCAGTAAATAATTCTGAGGACACAGCAGGGTGCAGTTTCCACACTTTTACTCACAGTTCCTAAGTGTAGTCCCAGCCGGGTGCTGTGTCCTCCGGGTTTGTGGTCCAGCCAGCTCTCAGGTAATATGGGGTCCACTTTGCCAGAACCCCCTTCTTATGTTCCTTCCCTGGCCGCCTCACTGCGCTGGCTCCCGCCTCTCCTACCCTGCACCTTCACACACAGTGTCCCAAGCCAGCGGCCTCGGATCTTGTCGAGTGACATCCTCCTGGTACCCTTGATCCTATGTGGCTGCCTTTTCAGAAGAGTGTGTGTGATTGTGGCTGTGGCATGTACAGATACCACAGCAGAGCTGAATCCTGACAGTGAAGATATTACACTCCGTTAGGATTGGCTGCAGGGCTTCATTTTATAATTAAAGGGTGCATACAGGTTTCAGATAGTCTGCAGTCACTATAGGCGACTGCAGGCTTCTGAATTCTCACAGTGCATGCACTGCACACTTTTAGGATTCTCCCTTGCACAAGTATGTGATTTGTATACTTCTGGCAGCATTTTGACTAAACGTGCCTGGCCTCACTAAGTTCATTTTCATTGAGTGAGGCCACACTTGTCTAGTCGGCATGTGACCACATGTATGCAAATCGCCAACACCAGAGAATCATGACAGTGTGTAGTGCGGAAGTCTGTGGTCACATAGAATGACTGCAGACACGTCACCATATTGGACAACCACTTTAATTCTCCTAACTTAAATAACTATGTGAGAATTAGTCAGTATCACAAAAAACATTTCCTTCCAGGTACCTTATAGATTATGTCTCTGGAGCCGTTGTCTTTCTTTTCTTCATCTGATGCAGACCAGCACAGTCCATGGCTCCTCAGTGCCTCTGATACAGCATTTGTATTTTTTCAAATGTCCCTGTTCGGGTGAAGCAAGATCATAACATCTTTTCTATATTTGGAACAGATCAGTGGAATTAATGTGTAAAATGTGGAACCCTAAAGCCTCCATTTATACCAGTTACACAAAGGATCGGGTTTGTGCATTCCATTTTTCTGTTCCTAAAGCAGAAAAAAACAAAAGTAATTTCCCAAGGCATTGTTCTCACGTCAACTGCTTCATGGGAGGAGACTGACACTGAGTCTCTCAGATTCATTTCTTTCATGCTGTTAAATGGGTTATCCAGGACTCTTTATTTTTTACTCTTGGCCTAAAAACTAACAGGCAGATAAGGGCTAACTACCTGCCTGTTTGACTCTGACACACAGCAGTCATGGACCTCTTCCTCGCTGCTCTGTTTATGAGGCGTGACTGTCAGCGTTATGCTGATTGACAGTCGGCTTCCCGCAGTTAGGCAGCAGTGAGCCGGCTGACAATCAGCATGACATTGGCAGTCACACCCCAGCAGAAGATAAGCTGCTGCTCTGTCAACACGACCTCAGCAGAACCTGCAAAAATATTGGTAGAAGCATTCTGTGACTGTTCTGTGCCAGCAAAGATAAGCTTCCGGCACAACAGGCAGGTATGTAGTGACTCATTTTTTCTACTATTGACCTAAGTTCTAACAAGCAGGTGCCTGTTTGTACTTAGGTACATAGTAGAAAAAAACTATTCTGGGGTAATATTCTGGGGTAACCTCTTTAGCCAGCTCCACAAAGTTTTCAGTCATTCAGAGAGATTCCACCATGCTCCCCAAGCACAGTATACACTGTAACACCTCCAACTCATCAATGATCACAGAAGCTCAGGGTATACAACAATGAAGTGATCCTATGGCTCTCACAGTATGACACCCACCAGCACCCCAAAGTATCTAATGCACACAGTACACAGGGTAATATGTCCCCTGCCCTTAACAGTAGACAGTGCAACACCCGTCCCCTCCATACATACAGAGGGTATACAGTTTAGCAGACCCCATCTACTCATGTTATACATAGCAACAAAACCCCAGACTCTCATAATTTACATTGATGGAGACCCCTCATGATCAATATTGCTGCAGGCCCCTCATATTATAGGACCCCCATGATCTACATTGCTACCTACCATCGAAACCTTCAAAAAGAACCTGAAGACCTACCTCTTCTGACAAGCCTACAACCTGCAGTAACCACAGATCGACCAAATCACTGCACGACCAGCTCTACCCTCGCCTACTGTATCCTCACCCATCCCTTGTAGATTGTGAGCCCTCGCGGGCAGGGTCCTATATCCTCTTGTACCAGTTGTGACTTGTATTGTTCAAGATTATTGTAACTGTTTTTATTATGTATACCCCTCCTTACATGTAAAGCGCCATGGAATAAATAGCGCTATAATAATAAATAATAATAATAATAGCTGCAGACTCCCCAAGCCTCCTCCATATGGTACATAGCAACAAACCCCATCCCCTCGCAATACATATTGCTGCAGACCCCCCTAGCTCCTCATAATATACACAGCAACAAACCCACAGACCCTCATAATATATATTGTTGCATACCCCCATCCTCTCATAATATACATAGCAACAAACCCCTGCCCCTCATAATATGCATTGCAGCAGACCCTCCCAGTCCCTCATAATTAACATTGCAGCAGACCCCCCCAGACATACATAATATACATTTCAGCAGACCCCCCAGACCCACATAATATACATTGCTGCAGACCCCCCATTATATATATTGCTGCAGACCACCGCAGCTCCCCATAGTATACATTGCTGTAGACCCCCATAATATACATTGCCATATACCCCATAATATACATTGCTGTAATCGCCCAATTATTCATAATATACATTACTGTTGATCCTCCTACAATATACGTTGCTGCAGATTACCCCAACCCCTAGTATTATACATTGCTGCAACCTAGTATTATTCCTGCATCCATCCCACCACAGTGAACAGTAACCCATACCCTGAAAATCTGTCACCTCCTGTCACAAACATCCATCTTACCATTAGTTCAGGGGCCAGGAGCTTCTTGTACAGAAGGAGAGACGTCCTGAAACGCAGCATAGGAAGAGGGAGGTGGAGCCAGCAGTCCCGACACATATCACAGGAAGAGGGGGGTGGACCCAGCAGTCCTAAAATGCAACACAGGAAGAGAGAGGTGGAGCCAGCAGTCCTAAAATGCAACACAGGAAGAGGGAGGTGGAGCCAGCAGTCCTGAAATGCAACACAGGAAGAGGGAGGTGGAGCCAGCAGTCCTAAAGTGCAACACAGGAAGAGGGAGGTGGAGCCAGCAGTCCTGAAATGAAGCACAAGAAGAGGGAGGTGGAGCCCGAAGTCCTGAAACATAGCACAGTAATGGGAGGGTAGAGCCGGAAGTCCTGAAATGCGGCACAGGAAGAGGGGGGTGGAGCCAGCAATCCTGAAATGAAGCACAAGAAGAGGGAGGTGGAGCCAGAAGTCCTGAAACATAGCACAGTAATAGGAAGGTAGAGCCGGAAGTCCTGAAATGCGGCACAGGAAGAGGGGGGTGGAGCCACCAGTCCTAAAATGCAACACAGGAAGAGGGAGGTGGAGCCAGCAGTCCTAAAGTGAAACACAGGAAGAGGGAGGTGGAGCCAGCAGTCCTGAATGAAGCACAAGAAGAGGGAGGTGGAGCCAGAAGTCCTGAAACATAGCACAGTAATAGGAGGGTAGAGCCGGAAGTCCTGAAATGCGGCACAGGAAGAGGGGGGTGGAGCCAGCAATCCTGAAATGAAGCACAAGAAGAGGAAGGTGGAGCCAGAAGTCCTGAAACATAGCACAGTAATAGGAGGGTAGAGCCGGAAGTCCTGAAATGCGGCACAGGAAGAGGGGGGTGGAGCCAGCAATCCTGAAATGAAGCACAAGAAGAGGGAGGTGGAGCCAGAAGTCCTGAAACATAGCACAGTAATAGGAGGGTAGAGCCGGAAGTCCTGAAATGCGGCACAGGAAGAGGGGGGTGGAGCCAGCAGTCCTAAAATGCAACACAGGAAGAGGGAGGTGGAGCCAGCAGTCCTGAAATGCAACACAGGAAGAGGGAGGTGGAGCCAGCAGTCCTAAAGTGCAACACAGGAAGAGGGAGGTGGAGCCAGCAGTCCTGAAATGAAGCACAAGAAGAGGGAGGTGGAGCCAGAAGTCCTGAAACATAGCACAGTAATAGGAGGGTAGAGCCGGAAGTCCTGAAATGCGGCACAGGAAGAGGGGGGTGGAGCCAGCAATCCTGAAATGAAGCACAAGAAGAGGGAGGTGGAGCCAGAAGTCCTGAAACATAGCACAGTAATAGGAAGGTAGAGCCGGAAGTCCTGAAATGCGGCACAGGAAGAGGGGGGTGGAGCCAGCAGTCCTAAAATGCAACACAGGAAGAGGGAGGTGGAGCCAGCAGTCCTAAAGTGCAACACAGGAAGAGGGAGGTGGAGCCAGCAGTCCTGAAATGAAGCACAAGAAGAGGGAGGTGGAGCCAGAAGTCCTGAAACATAGCACAGTAATAGGAGGGTAGAGCCGGAAGTCCTGAAATGCGGCACAGGAAGAGGGGGGTGGAGCCAGCAATCCTGAAATGAAGCACAAGAAGAGGGAGGTGGAGCCAGAAGTCCTGAAACATAGCACAGTAATAGGAAGGTAGAGCCGGAAGTCCTGAAATGCGGCACAGGAAGAGGGGGGTGGAGCCAGCAATCCTGAAATGAAGCACAAGAAGAGGGAGGTGGAGCCAGAAGTCCTGAAACATAGCACAGTAATAGGAAGGTAGAGCCGGAAGTCCTGAAATGCGGCACAGGAAGAGGGGGGTGGAGCCAGCAATCCTGAAATGAAGCACAGGAAGAGGGAGGTGGAGCCAGAAGTCCTGAAATGAAACACAGGAAGAGGGAGGTGGAGACAGAAGTCCTGAAACATAGCACAGTAATAGGAGGGTGGAGCCAGAAGTCCTGAAACATAGCACAGTAATAGGAGGGTGGAGCCAGAAGTCCTGAAACATAGGACAGGAAGATGAGGGTAGAGCCAGAAGTCCTGAAACGCAGCACAGGAAGATGAGGGTAGAGCCGGAAGTCCTGAAACGCAGCACAGGAAGAGAGGGGTGGAGCCAGCAGTCCTGAAATGAAGCACAGGAAGAGGGGGGTGGAGCCAGAAGTCCTGAAACATAGCACAGTAATAGGAGGGTAGAGCCGGAAGTCCTGAAATGCGGCACAGGAAGAGGGGGGTGGAGCCAGCAATCCTGAAATGAAGCACAAGAAGAGGGAGGTGGAGCCAGAAGTCCTGAAACATAGCACAGTAATAGGAAGGTAGAGCCGGAAGTCCTGAAATGCGGCACAGGAAGAGGGGGGTGGAGCCAGCAGTCCTAAAATGCAACACAGGAAGAGGGAGGTGGAGCCAGCAGTCCTAAAGTGCAACACAGGAAGAGGGAGGTGGAGCCAGCAGTCCTGAAATGAAGCACAAGAAGAGGGAGGTGGAGCCAGAAGTCCTGAAACATAGCACAGTAATAGGAGGGTAGAGCCGGAAGTCCTGAAATGCGGCACAGGAAGAGGGGGGTGGAGCCAGCAATCCTGAAATGAAGCACAAGAAGAGGGAGGTGGAGCCAGAAGTCCTGAAACATAGCACAGTAATAGGAAGGTAGAGCCGGAAGTCCTGAAATGCGGCACAGGAAGAGGGGGGTGGAGCCAGCAATCCTGAAATGAAGCACAAGAAGAGGGAGGTGGAGCCAGAAGTCCTGAAACATAGCACAGTAATAGGAAGGTAGAGCCGGAAGTCCTGAAATGCGGCACAGGAAGAGGGGGGTGGAGCCAGCAATCCTGAAATGAAGCACAGGAAGAGGGAGGTGGAGCCAGAAGTCCTGAAATGAAACACAGGAAGAGGGAGGTGGAGACAGAAGTCCTGAAACATAGCACAGTAATAGGAGGGTGGAGCCAGAAGTCCTGAAACATAGCACAGTAATAGGAGGGTGGAGCCAGAAGTCCTGAAACATAGGACAGGAAGATGAGGGTAGAGCCAGAAGTCCTGAAACGCAGCACAGGAAGATGAGGGTAGAGCCGGAAGTCCTGAAACGCAGCACAGGAAGAGAGGGGTGGAGCCAGCAGTCCTGAAATGAAGCACAGGAAGAGGGGGGTGGAGCCAGAAGTCCTGAAACAAAGGACAGGAAGATGAGGGTAGAGCCGGAAGTCCTGAAACGCAGCACAGGAAGAGAGGGGTGGAGCCAGCAGCCCTGAAATGAAGCACAGGAAGAGGGGGGTGGAGCCAGAAGTCCTGAAACATAGGACAGGAAGATGAGGGTAGAGCCGGAAGTCCTGAAACGCAGCACAGGAAGAGGGGGGTGGAGCCAGCAGGCCCTAAAGAGCTTCTGAGCAATAGCTCTGGGGGCATATGTTCCTCTACCCCCCAGCCCGACCCGCCACTGGTTGGGATATTAAGACCAAGACATCACTGATGATAACAGTTGTTTAATGGTAATATTAGAAAGAAGGTGTAAATAACAGTGTGTCATTATCCTGTTCATCTGAATTACTGCACTCTTCTTGTAAATAACTTGTTGCATTTTCACTATTTGCGCTGTCCCCTGTTATTGTGATGAAGGCCCCTCTGATTGTGTTAATCAAATAAATAGTTGTTGGTTCTAATACCACTGTCTCCTCACTGCGTGTGCTGTTATAACGGCGTACCTTTTAAACACTATCGTTGTTTATTTTTGGGACCCTCCGATGACACTGTAGTACATTAAAGCAATTCATGCTGTGCGAACCCTGTATATTTTAGTCTTTTAAAAGCCGCCTGGAATGTGCTGGGATGACTAACCCGAGTCAGATTCCCGTCGGCTTCTTCCCTTACTCCCCAAGACTTACAAATCTTTTCTTATACACACATACAGTATGTATGTTTCATTATAGGGGGCATGTCTTGTACTTCTCAGGAGCCGGGTTTACTATTACTGAATCACTGTGCTGGCAATATTTTGATCGGTGGAGCTCTACTTACTCTATTAATTTCAGACAGTTTGCTGAGGCTTATGTTTCGGGGGGCTCTCATTTGGTTCTGCTTATTGGGGTCTTTTTTTTTACACTGATAATGAGGGTCTCCCAGCAGACATTGAAAGACAGTGTTAGCTTTTTGGTGACACTTTTGTATATTGGGGGGCACTCTATTTAAGCGAAATGTGGAATTATTTTTCTGGTGCTATTTAGCAGGAATATTTCCTTTACATTATTTATCAAGGGGTGCCTTTCTGTTTATTAGAGGTACTCTATTGGGAAAACTATAATTGCATTGTGACTGTAAAGGAATAAGCATGGGCTGTTCTTATGGGGGCATGTCCTGTATTCATGGGTGGTATTTAAAAAGAAAAAAATCTGCTGTTACTGTTGTTAAAAGTGAACAGGTACTGAATTAAGTTACTTCTCACCCCTAAGGTTCTGTCAGGATTTAGTTCCCTGCGGATCTGGCTCTCCGCGATGATGGGAACATTATTTACGCAGCTCGACATGAAATTTTCATAAGTACCTAACAATAAGCATAACAATATAATGACACATTCGGCTGGAACAATTTCCTGCCATTTGTACACTTTTGCTTGTTCTCCTCATTTGTAATGCTGGTGTCAGCTTCTGATTTTTCAAGTCTGTAATTTTCCGTCTTGTGTCTTTTTTATATGATAATCAGTACTGCAAGCTCTAATTTATGCCGCGCTCCATTTTACATCTACGCCTTTTTGGCATCTGTAAAGCCTCCTATTCATTTTATACGGCATTAATGTATTACGGCAAGTCTCTCTTCTCAATAAGAAAAATATAAAATAGCTCATAATTGCCTGATTTATTTTAATCCTTCATTGCTTACCTCTAGCTCCTACCACAAATATCTGACTAATTGGGGTGATTTAAATTGGGTCTGCTCCCTGTCAGCATCAGATGGAAATATTCAAGTAATTCACCCAGGATAATAATGTTACAATACGTTGCTGTCAGAAAATCTTCACACCGAACAGCAGGCAAACTAAAAATATTCCTATTTTTTTATTTATTTTATTTTTTTTGCATATGTGCATTTATTTTATGCATGAAATGGAGATTTGTTCTGGATTTTATAAAAAGGCAGCGGGTGAAAAAAATGACAGTATGTATGCAACGCACTTCATGGGTACAAGAGGCACTGAACATGAAGGGGCATAAAGGTGGTGCAGTGAAGACGGGACAGAAGAAGTCCGGAATGGGGCTATGCGTCCGGACAGAGGTGGACCGGTTTGGTATAATTTTTTTTACATCATTTTTATTATTTTCTGGGGTCTGAAGAGACGCCAGAGCATGATAATGAACATTCGATTCTCATTGAATAAATTAAATTTCTTGGAAAAGTTTGAGACAGTTTCCAAATTTTGGCCTGCACAGTTGGGTTCCCACATTTAGTTCCTCCACATGTGGGTATAGAATTCAACACTTGGGCACTTCAGAATGCCAAGGAGTCGGAATGGTGAGTTGTAAATCTCCACAACACATAATGCAAGGCCAAAGTTGGCTAAGGGTGGTTTCACATTTGCGTCTCTGTGCGCAGCGTATCATCCGAACAGATCTGCATGCGTCATGCGTACCTATCTTTAACATGGTGTACGCAGGAACATGCGCTTGCATCAGTTCGAATGCATCTGCTCTGCAAACGCATGCATCGTTTCTCGGTGTGCGGCAGGGTCCGGCGATCGCAACATGTTCCATTTTTGGAAAATCAAAAAAGAAAAAAGTTTGACGCTCAATCAGCTCCTAAACACCTGTTACACCACCCTCGGACAAGTCAGCGTTATGTAAGCCACAACGGAATCGGGTGCTCATTGAAAACAGGAGAAAGTATCTGCAACAACGAAATATGTAAGAAAAACGAGCACTCACCATCCGTACAAAAAATGTCCTTTATTTATTGAGGCTTCATGATAAAATAGCAGAGTATAGCAGGGAGAACCTGTGGTTCCAAGTGACGACGGCCGTTTCGCTCTCCTGAGCTTCTACGGGTCTAATGGTAACTGTTATGACCTGGTGGTTAAGAGGCCACACTGATATGACCTGGTGGCTAAAACGCAACATGGAACGAGCTCTGAGAAGGTGGTATCTCTACTGACCGCAGTCCCTAATCCTAACAACACAACTAGAAATAGCCGTGGGATGTTCCTGACACTCCCTAGACACCTCGTCACAGCCTCAGATATAACTACCCCTAAAGAAGGAAATAGAAAGCTATCTTGCCTCAGAGAAACCCCCAAAAGGAAAGATAGCCCCCCACAAATATTGACTGTGAAAGGAGAGGGAAATGACAAACTCAGAAATGAAATTAGAATTCAGCAAAGGGAGGCCAAAACTAAACTAGATAGACAGAGAGCAAAGGATACTGTGCGGTCAGAATTAAAAACTACAAAATCCACGCAGAGTTTACAAAAATGAACTCCACACCGACTCACGGTGTGGAGGGGCAATTCTGCTTTCCCAGAGCTTCCAGCTAGCCTGAATAAGACATAGTGATAAGCTGGACAAAAGAGACAAATAAATGGACAAACAAAAGTAGCAAAACTTATCTTTTGCAGACAAGGACTGGCCATATGAGAAATCCAATGGAAGAATCAAATCCAACCAAGAACATTGACAGCAGGCATGGACTAAAGCTCAGAGCAGGTTTAAATAACAAACCCAGGCGAGGCGATTAGTGAAGGCAGCTGCTACAGCCACCTAACGGAGCAGCAGTTCCACTCAAAACCACCAGAGGGAGCCCAAGGGCAGAACTCGCAAAAATACTATTAGCAACCACAGGAGGGAGCTCCAGAACTGAACTCACAACAGTACCCCTCCCCCTTGAGGAGGGGTCACCGAACCCTCACCAGAGCTCCCAGGCCGATCAGGACGAGCCAAATGGAAAGCATGAACCAAATCGGGAGCATGAACATCGGAGGCAACAACCCAAGAATTATCCTCCTGGCCATAACCCTTCCACTTGACCAGATACTGAAGCTTCCGCCTCAAAAAACGAGAATCCAAAATCTTCTCTACCACATATTCCAATTCCCCCTCAACCAACACCTGAGCAGGAGGATCAACGGAGGGAACCATAGGTACCACATATCTCCGCAACAAGGATCTATGGAACACATTATGAATGAAAAAGGAAGCTGGAAGGGCCAAACGAAAAGACACTGGATTGATAATTTCAGAAATCTTATAAGGCCCAATAAAGCGAGGCTTGAACTTAGGGGAAGAAACCTTCATAGGAACATGACGAGAAGACCAAATCCCCAACACGAAGCCGGGGACCAACACACCGACGACGGTTAGCAAAACGCTAAGCCTTCTCCTGAGACAACGTCAAATTGTCCACCACATGAGTCTAAATTTGCTGCAACCTGTCCACCACGGAATCCACACCAGGACAGTCAGAAGGCTCAAGCTGCCCTGAAGAAAAACGAGGATGAAAACCAAAGTTACAAAAAAAAGGCGAAACCAAGGTAGCCGAACTAGCCCGATTATTAAGGGCAAACTCGGCCAACGGCAAAAAGGTCACCCAATCATCCTGATCAGCAGACACGAAGCATCTCAAATAGGTTTCCAAGGTCTGATTGGTTCGCTCCGTTTGGCCATTTGTCTGAGGATGGAATGCAGAAGAAAAAGACAAATCAATGCCCATTCTAGCACAAAAGGACCGCCAAAACCTAGAAACGAACTGGGAACCTCTGTCAGACACAATATTCTCCGGAATACCATGCAAACGAACCACATGCTGAAAAAATAATGGAACCAAATCAGAAGAGGAAGGCAAATTAGGCAACGGCACCAAATGAACCATCTTAGAAAACCGGTCACAAACCACCCAGATGACAGACATCTTCTGAGAAACAGGAAGATCAGGAATAAAATCCATGGAAATATGCGTCCAGGGCCTCTCAGGAATAGGCAAAGGCAAAAGCAACCCGCTGGCACGGGAACAGCAAGGCTTAGCCCGAGCACAGGTCCCACAGGACTGCACAAACGAACGCACATCCCGCGACAAGGAAGGCCACCAAAAGGACCTAGCCACCAAATCTCTGGTACCGAAAATCCCAGGGTGACCAGCCAACACCGAACAATGAACCTCAGAAATTACCCTACTAGTCCATCTATCAGGAACAAACAATTTCCCCACAGGACAGCGGTCAGGTTTATCAGCCTGAAACTCCTGAAGTACCCGCCGCAAATCAGGGGAGATGGCAGAAAGAATCACCCCCTCCTTGAGGATCCCAGTCGGCTCAAGAACTCCCGGAGAATCAGGCAAAAAACTCCTAGAAAGGGCATCAGCCTTCACATTCTTAGATCCAGGAATATACGAGACCACAAAATCAAAACGTGAGAAAAACAAAGACCACCGAGCCTGTCTAGGATTCAACCGCTTAGCAGACTCGAGGTAAATCAGATTCTTGTGATCAGTCAAGACCACCACGCGATGCTTGGCTCCCTCAAGCCAATGTCGCCACTCCTCAAATGCCCACTTCATAGTCAACAACTCCCGATTGCCGACATCATAATTACGCTCAGAAGCTGAAAATTTTCTGGAGAAGAAGGCACAAGGTTTCATCAAAGAGCCATCAGAATTTCTCAGAGACAAAACGGCCCCTGCCCCAATCTCAGAAGCATCAACCTCAACCTGAAAAGGGAGAGAAACATCTGGCTGATGCCACACAGGGGTTGAAGTAAAACGACGTTTAAGCTCCTGAAAGGCCTCAACAGCCGCAGAGGACCAATTCACCACATCAGCGCCCTTCCTCGTCAAATCGGTCAGAGGCTTCACAACACTAGAAAAATTAGCAATAAAGCGACTATAAAAATTGGCAAAGCCCAAAAATTTCTGAAGGCTCTTTACAGATGTAGGTTGAGTCCAATCATGAATGGCCTGGACTTTAACAGGGTCTATTTCAATAGCCGAGGGAGAAAAAATGAAACCCAAAAAAGAAACCCTCTGAACTCCAAAGAGGCACTTAGACCCCTTCACAAACAACGCATTAGTACGAAGGACCTGAAACACCATCCTAACCTGCTTCACATGAGACTCCCAATCATCGGAGAAAACCAAAATATCATCCAAATACACAATCATAAATTTATCCAGATAATTCCGGAAGATATCATGCATAAAGGACTGAAATACCGATGGAGCATTAGAGAGCCCGAATGGCATTACAAGATATTCAAAATGCCCTTCAGGCGTATTAAATGCTGTTTTCCATTCATCACCTTGTTTAATACGCACAAGATTATACGCCCCTCGGAGGTCGATTTTAGTAAACCAACTAGCACCCTTAATCCGAGCAAACAAATCAGAAAGCAAAGGTAACGGATACTGGAATTTGACAGTGATCTTATTGAGAAGGCGATAATCTATACAGGGTCTCAAGGAGCCATCCTTCTTGGCAACAAAAAAAAATCCCGCTCCCAACGGTGACGAAGACGGGCGAATATGCCCTTTCTCCAAGGACTCCTTTACATAACTCCGCATAGCGGCATGCTCTGGCACAGACGGATTGAAAACTCGGCCCTTAGGGAACTTACAGCCAGGAATCAAATTAATGGCACAATCGCAGTCCCTATGAGGAGGTAGGGAACTGGACTTGGGCTCATCAAATACATCCTGGAAATCCGACAAAAACTCAGGAACTTCAGAAGAAGGGGACGAGGAAATGGACATCAAAGGAATATCACTATGTATCCCCTGACAACCCCAACCAGTCACAGACATAGATCTCCAATCCAGCACTGGATTATGTACCTGTAACCATGGAAAACCCAGCACAGCAACATCATGCAAATTATGCAACAACAAAAAACGAATATTTTCCTGATGTGCTGGAGCTATGCACATGGTTAACTGTGTCCAGTACTGAGGTTTATTCTTGGCCAATGGCGTAGCATCAATCCCCCTTAAGGGAATAGGACACTGCAAAGGTTCCAAGGAAAAACCACAGCGCTTGGCAAATTCTAAGTCCATTAAGTTCAGGGCAGCGCCAGAATCCACAAATGCCATAATAGAAAAGGACGACAATGAGCAAATCAGGGTAACAGACAAGAGAAATTTAGGCTGCACAGTACTAATGGTAACGGAGCTAGGGACCCTCCTAGTACGCTTAGGGTAATCAGAAATAGCATGAGCTGAATCACCACAGTAAAAACACAGGCCATTCTGACGTCTGAATTCCTGCCGTTCTGCTCTAGTCAAAATCCTATCACATTGCATAGGCTCAGGACTTCGCTCAGAGGACACTGCCATATTGTGCACCGCCTTGCGCTCACGCAAGCGCCGATTAGAGTTGAGCGAAACGGGTCGTTCATTTTCAAAAGTCGCCGACTTTTGGCAAAGTCGGGTTTCATGAAACCCGATCTGACCCTTGTGCGGGGTCGGCCATGCGGTACACGACTTTCGCGCCAAAGTCGCGTTTCAATGATGCGAAAAGCGCCATTTCTCAGCCAATGAAGGTGAACGCAGAGTGTGGGCAGCGTGATGACATAGGTCCTGGTCCCCACCATCTTAGAGAAGGGCATTGCAGTGATTGGCTTGCTGTCTGCGGCGTCACAGGGGCTATAAAGGGGCGTTCCCGCCAACCGCCATCTTACTGCTGCTGATCTGAGCTTAGGGAGAGGTTGCTGCCGCTTCGTCAGAAGCAGGGATAGCGTTAGGCAGGGTCCATTAACCACCAAACCGCTTGTGCTGTAGCGATTTCCACTGTCCAACACCACCTTCGGTGTGCAGGGACAGTGGAAGCTACATTTTTTTTTTTTCTCAGCGCTGTAGCTCATTGGGCTGCCCTAGAAGGCTCCCTGATAGCTGCATTGCTGTGTGTACGCCGCTGTGCAAACCAACTGCTTTTTTCAAAGCACAAATCCTCTTGTTCCTTCCTTTCTGCACAGCTATCTTTTTTGTTTGTCCACACTTTTTATTTAATTTGTGCATCAGTCCACTCCTTATTGCTGCCTGCCATACCTGGCTGAGATTACTGCAGGGAGATAGTAATTGTAGGACAGTCCCTGTTTTTTTTTTTTTTTTGTGGGAGATTAAGATTGGCATTCTGCTAGAGTGCCATCCCTGTGTGTGCCATCTCTCACTCAGTGGGCCATAGAAAGCCAATTTATTTTTTTGGTTGATTTGGGTTCTAAATTCTACCTGAAAAAATCACTAAATCAATCAGTGGGAGATAAATATTGGCCTCTGGGCTTGTGTGCCACTCCTGACTCCTGTTTGTGCCATCTCTCAGTCAGTGGGCCATAGAAAGCCTATTTATTTTTTTGCTTGATTTGGGTTCTAAAATCTACCTGAAAAAATCACTAAATCAATCAGTGGGAGATAAATATTGGCCTCTGGGCTTGTGTGCCACTCCTGACTCCTGTGTGTGCCATCTCTCACTCAGTGGGCCATAGAAAGCCTATTTATTTTTTTGCTTGATTTGGGTTCTAAAATCTACCTTAAAAAATCACTACATCAATCAGTGGGAGAAAAATATTGGCCTCTGGGCTTGTGTGCCACTCCTGACTCCTGTGTGTGCCATCTCTCACTCAGTGGGCCATAGAAAGCCTATTTATTTTTTTGCTTGATTTGGGTTCTAAAATCTACCTGAAAAAATCACTAAATCAATCAGTGGGAGATAAATATTGGCCTCTGGGCTTGTGTGCCACTCCTGACTCCTGTGTGTGCCATCTCTCACTCAGTGGGCCATAGAAAGCCTATTTATTTTTTTGCTTGATTTGGGTTCTAAAATCTACCTGAAAAAATCACTACATCAATCAGTGGGAGAAAAATATTGGCCTCTGGGCTTGTGTGCCACTCCTGACTCCTGTGTGTGCCATCTCTCACTCAGTGGGCCATAGAAAGCCTATTAATTTTTTTGATTTGATTTGGGTTCTAAATTCTACCTGAAAAAATCACTAAATCAATCAGTGGGAGATAAATATTGGCCTCTGGGCTTGTGTGCCACTCCTGACTCCTGTGTGTGCCATCTCTCACTCAGTGGGCCATAGAAAGCCTATTTTTTTTTATTTGGTTTCTAAATTCTTCCTGAAAAAATCATTTTATTTTATTTGATTTCTAAATTCTTCCTGAAAAAATCATTTTATTTTATTTTGTTTCTAAAGTCTCCCTGAAAAAAAAAAAAACAGTGGGAGATTAATATTGCCCTTTCTGCTTGTGTGCCAGTCTTGACTCCTGGGTGTGCCATCTCTCTCTCTCTCTCTCTCTCAAATAGTGGGCCATAGAAAGCCTATTAATTTTTTTGGTTGATTTGGGTTCTAAATTCTACCTGAAAAAATCAATAAATCAATCAGTGGGAGAAAAATATTGGCCTCTGGGCTTGTGTGCCACTCCTGACTCCTGTGTGTGCCATCTCTCACTCAGTGGGCCATAGAAAGCCTATTTTTTTTTGGTTTCTAAATTCTCCCTGAAAAAATCATTTTATTTTATTTGGTTTCTAAATTCTTCCTGAAAAAATCATTTTATTTTATTTTGCTTCTAAAGTCTCCCTGAAAAAAAAAAAAAAAAAAACAGTGGGAGATTAATATTGCCCTTTCTGCTTGTGTGCCAGTCTTGACTCCTGGGTGTGCCATCTCTCTCTCTCTCTCTCTCTCAAATAGTGGGCCATAGAAAGCCTATTAATTTTTTTGGTTGATTTGGGTTCTAAATTCTACCTGAAAAAATCAATGAATCAATCAGTGGGAGAAAAATATTGGCCTCTGGGCTTGTGTGCCACTCCTGACTCCTGTGTGTGCCATCTCTCACTCAGTGGGCCATAGAAAGCCTATTTTTTTTATTATTTGGTTTCTAAATTCTCCCTGAAAAAATCATTTTATTTTATTTGGTTTCTAAATTCTTCCTGAAAAAAATCATTTTATTTTATTTTGTTTCTAAAGTCTCCCTGAAAAAAAAAAAAAAAAAACAGTGGGAGATTAATATTGCCCTTTCTGCTTGTGTGCCAGTCTTGGCTCCTGGGTGTGCCATCTCTCTCTCTCTCTCTCTCTCTCAAATAGTGGGCCATAGAAAGCCTATTTATTTTTTTGCTTGATTTGGGTTCTAAATTCTACCTGAAAAAATCAATAAATCAATCAGTGGGAGAAAAATATTGGCCTCTGGGCTTGTGTGCCACTCCTGACTCCTGTGTGTGCCATCTCTCACTCAGTGGGCCATAGAAAGCCTATTTTTTTTTATTTGGTTTCTAAATTCTCCCTGAAAAAATCATTTTATTTTATTTGGTTTCTAAATTCTTCCTGAAAAGATCATTTTATTTTATTTTGTTTCTAAAGTCTCCCTGAAAAAAAAAAAAAAAAAAAAACAGTGGGAGATTAATATTGCCCTTTCTGCTTGTGTGCCAGTCTTGACTCCTGGGTGTGCCATCTCTCTCTCTCTCTCTCTCTCTCAAATAGTGGGCCATAGAAAGCCTATTAATTTTTTTGGTTGATTTGGGTTCTAAATTCTACCTGAAAAAATCAATGAATCAATCAGTGGGAGAAAAATATTGGCCTCTGGGCTTGTGTGCCACTCCTGACTCCTGTGTGTGCCATCTCTCACTCAGTGGGCCATAGAAAGCCTATTTTTTTTTATTATTTGGTTTCTAAATTCTCCCTGAAAAAATCATTTTATTTTATTTGTTTTCTAAATTCTTCCTGAAAAAATCATTTTATTTTATTTTGTTTCTAAAGTCTCCCTGAAAAAAAAACAAAAAAAAAAAAACAGTGGGAGATTAATATTGCCCTTTCTGCTTGTGTGCCAGTCTTGACTCCTGGGTGTGCCATCTCTCTCTCACTCTCTCAAATAGTGGGCCATAGAAAGCCTATTTATTTTTTTGCTTGATTTGGGTTCTAAATTCTACCTGAAAAAATCAATAAATCAATCAGTGGGAGAAAAATATTGGCCTCTGGGCTTGTGTGCCACTCCTGACTCCTGTGTGTGCCATCTCTCACTCAGTGGGCCATAGAAAGCCTATTTTTTTTTATTTGGTTTCTAAATTCTCCCTGAAAAAAATCATTTTATTTTATTTGGTTTCTAAATTCTTCCTGAAAAAATCATTTTATTTTATTTTGTTTCTAAAGTCTCCCTGAAAAAAAAAAAAAAAACAGTGGGAGATTAATATTGCCCTTTCTGCTTGTGTGCCAGTCTTGACTCCTGGGTGTGCCATCTCTCTCTCTCTCTCTCTCAAATAGTGAGCCATAGAAAGCCTATTTATTTTTTTGCTTGATTTGGGTTCTAAATTCTACCTGAAAAAATCAATAAATCAATCAGTGGGAGAAAAATATTGGCCTCTGGGCTTGTGTGCCACTCCTGACTCCTGTGTGTGCCATCTCTCACTCAGTGGGCCATAGAAAGCCTATTTTTTTTTTTTATTTGGTTTCTAAATTCTCCCTGAAAAAATCATTTTATTTTATTTGGTTTCTAAATTCTTCCTGAAAAAATCATTTTATTTTATTTTGTTTCTAAAGTCTCCCTGAAAAAAAAAAGAAAAAAAACAGTGGGAGATTAATATTGCCCTTTCTGCTTGTGTGCCAGTCTTGACTCCTGGGTGTGCCATCTCTCTCTCTCTCTCTCTCTCTCAAATTGTGGGCCATAGAAAGCCTATTTATTTTTTTGCTTGATTTGGGTTCTAAATTCTACCTGAAAAAATCAATGAATCAATCAGTGGGAGAAAAATATTGGCCTCTGGGCTTGTGTGCCACTCCTGACTCCTGTGTGTGCCATCTCTCACTCAGTGGGCCATAGAAAGCCTATTTTTTTTATTATTTGGTTTCTAAATTCTCCCTGAAAAAATCATTTTATTTTATTTGTTTTCTAAATTCTTCCTGAAAAAATCATTTTATTTTATTTTGTTTCTAAAGTCTCCCTGAAAAAAAAAGAAAAAAAAAAAAAACAGTGGGAGATTAATATTGCCCTTTCTGCTTGTGTGCCAGTCTTGACTCCTGGGTGTGCCATCTCTCTCTCTCTCTCTCTCTCTCAAATAGTGGGCCATAGAAAGCCTATTTATTTTTTTGCTTGATTTGGGTTCTAAATTCTACCTGAAAAAATCAATAAATCAATCAGTGGGAGAAAAATATTGGCCTCTGGGCTTGTGTGCCACTCCTGACTCCTGTGTGTGCCATCTCTCACTCAGTGGGCCATAGAAAGCCTATTTTTTTTTTATTTGGTTTCTAAATTCTCCCTGAAAAAATCATTTTATTTTATTTGGTTTCTAAATTCTTCCTGAAAAAATCATTTTATTTTATTTTGTTTCTAAAGTCTCCCTGAAAAAAAAAAAAAAACAAAAAAACAGTGGGAGATTAATATTGCCCTTTCTGCTTGTGTGCCAGTCTTGACTCCTGGGTGTGCCATCTCTCTCTCTCTCTCAAATAGTGAGCCATAGAAAGCCTATTTATTTTTTTGCTTGATTTGGGTTCTAAATTCTACCTGAAAAAATCAATAAATCAATCAGTCGGAGAAAAATATTGGCCTCTGGGCTTGTGTGCCACTCCTGACTCCTGTGTGTGCCATCTCTCACTCAGTGGGCCATAGAAAGCCTTTTTTTTTTTTTTATTTGGTTTCTAAATTCTCCCTGAAAAAATCATTTTATTTTATTTGGTTTCTAAATTCTTCCTGAAAAAATCATTTTATTTTATTTTGTTTCTAAAGTCTCCCTGAAAAAAAAAAAAAAGCAGTGGGAGATTAATATTGACATTTGTGCTTGAGTGACAGTCCTGCGTGTGTGGCATCTCTGTGATTTGGTGCCACAGAAAACAGAGTGTGTAACATTGTGCCTGATTTTCCTTGTGGTCTCACCAACCTGTAAAGGGATATTGAAATCATACTGAAGTTATAGCTTACCGTGTAAGTTGTTTAACAGCAACAAATAACGTTACTTTGGTTAAGTTTTTAAAACAATGAGGAAGTCTGGTGCAAGAGGTCGTGGCCGTGGGCGTTCATTGTCAGCTGGTAATGATGGTAGTGGTAGTGGAGCATCAGGTGGTCGTGGGAAAAAAAATATTCCACCTAAGTCTGGAGCTGTGGAGCCAGGTTCGTCGTCTGGCTACACAAGGCCTCGAACGCTCTCTTTTCTGGGAGTAGGAAAACCGCTTTTAAAGCCGGAGCAGCAACAGCAAGTTTTGGCTTACCTTGCAGACTCAGCCTCTAGCTCTTTTGCCTACTCTTCTGAAACTGGTAAATGTAAAAGCAGCGCGTCGTTTGTGGATGTTCACGGTCAGGGACAAGTCGCTTCCTTGTCCTCTTCAGCAAAAACAACAACAAGAGAGAAGGATGCAGCAGGCGACACAACGGGTTACTCCATGGAGCTCTTTACACATACCGTCCCTGGCTTAGAAAGTGAAACAGTTAACAGGCCATGCCCATTACAAGTAGATTCTGACATGGAGTGCACTGATGCACAGCCACAGCCAGACTACTATGCTGGTCCTTTGACTCAGACCACAACATTGCCCTCTCAGGGTACTGATCCACAATCAGACCCTGATGAGACTATGTTGCCCCGTCACGAACGCTATACCACCGACCGACACGGTGACACAGACGAAGTTGCACACGAGCTAGAAGAGGAGGTAATAGATGACCCAGTTGTTGACCCCGATTGGCAGCCATTGGGGGAACAGGGTGCAGGCGACAGTAGTTCTGAAGCGGAGGTGGAGGAGGGGCCGCAGCAGGCATCAACATCGCAACAGTTTCCATCTGCCGGGTCCGTATCTGGCCCAAAACGCGTGGCAAAGCCAAAACCTGTTGGAGGACAGCGTGGCCATCCGGTTAAAGCTCAGTCTGCAATCCCTGAAAAGGGATCCGATGCTAGGAAGAGTGCAGTCTGGCATTTTTTTAACCCCTTAAGCCCCGAGGGTGGTTTGCACGTTAATGACCGGGCCAATTTTTACAATTCTGACCACTGTCCCTTTATGAGGTTATAACTCTGGAACGCTTCAACGGATCTTGGCGATTCTGACATTGTTTTCTCGTGACATATTGTACTTCATTTTAGTAGTAACATTTATTCGATATAACTTGCGTTTATTTGTGAAAAAAACGGAAATTTGGCGAAAATTTAGAAAGTTTCGCAATTTTCCAACTTTAAATTTTTATGCCCTTAAATCACAGAGATATCTCACGCAAAATACTTAATAAGTAACATTTCCCACATGTCTACTTTACATCAGCACAATTTTGGAACCAAAATTTTTTTTTGTTAGGGAGTTATAAGGGTTAAAAGTTGACCAGCAATTTCTCATTTTTACAACACCATTTTTTTTTAGGGACCACATCTCATTTGATGTCATTTTGAGGGGTCTATATGATAGAAAATACCCAAGTGTGAGACCATTCTAAAAACTGCACCCCTCAAGGTGCTCAAAACCACATTCAAGAAGTTTATTAACCCTTCAGGGGTTTCACAGGAATTTTTGGAATGTTTAAATAAGAATGAATATTTAACTTTTTTTCACACAAAATTTATTTCAGCTCCAATTTGTTTTATTTTACCAAGGGTAACAGGATAAAATGGACCCCAAAAGTTGTTGTCCAATTTGTCCTGAGTACGCTGATAGCCCATATGTGGGAGTAAACCACTGTTTGGGCGCATGGCAGAGCTCGGAAGGGAAGGAGCGCCATTTGACTTTTAAATGCAAAATTGACAGGAATTGAGATGGGACACCATGTTGCGTTTGGAGAGCCACTGATGTGCCTAAACATTGAAACCCCCCCACAAGTGACACCATTTTGGAAAGTAGACACCCTAAGGAACTTATCTAGATGTGTGGTGACCACTTTGACCCACCAATTGCTTCACAGAAGTTTATAATGCAGAGCCGTAAAAATAAAAAATCATATTTTTTCACAAAAATGATCTTTTCGCCCCCAATTTTTTATTTTCCCAAGAGTAAGAGAAGAAATTGGACCTCAAAAATTGTTGGCCAATTTGTCCTGAGTACGCTGATACCCCATATATGGGTGTAAACCATTGTTTGGGCGTATGGCAGAGCTCGGAAGGGAAGGAGCGCCATTTGACTTTTCAATGCAAAATTGACTGGAATTGAGATGGGACGCCATGTTGCGTTTGGAGAGCCCCTGATGTGCCTAAACATTGGAACCCCTCACAAGTGACACCATTTTGAAAAGTAGACCCCTTAAGGAACTTATCTAGATGTGTGGTGAGCACTTTGACCCAACAAGTGCTTCACAGAAGTTTATAATGCAGAGCCGTAAAAATAAAAAATCTTATTTTTTCACAAAAATGATCTTTTCGCCCCCAATTTTTTATTTTCCCAAGGGTAAGAGAAGAAATTAGACCACAAAAGTTGTTGTGCAATTTGTCCTGAGTGCGACGATACCCCATATGTGGGGGTAAACCACTTTTTGGGTGCATAGCAGAGCTCGGAAGGGAAGGAGCGCCATTTGACTTTTCAATGCAAAATTGACTGGAATTAAGTTGGGACGCCATGTTGGTTTGGAGAGCCCCTGATGTGCCTAAACATTAAAACCCCCCACAAGTGACACCATTTTGGAAACTAGACCCCATAAGGAACTTATCTAGATGTGTTTTGAGAGCTTTGAACCCCCAAATGTTTCACTACAGTTTATAACGCAGAGCCGTTAAAATAATTTATTTTTTTTTTTCACAAAAATTATTTTTTAGCCCCCAGTTTTGTATTTTCACAAGGGTAACATAATAAATTGGACCCCAAAAGTTGTTGTCCAATTTGTCCTGAGTACGCTGATACCCCATATGTGGGGGGGAACCACTGTTTGGGCGCATGGCAGAGCTCGGAAGGGAAGGAGCGCCATTTGGAATGCAGACTTAGATGGATTGGTCTGCAGGAGTCACGTTGCATTTGCAGAGCCCCTGATGTACCCAAACAGTACAAACCCCCCACAAGTGACCCCATATTAGAAACTAGACCTCCCAAGGAACTTATCTAGATGTGTTGTGAAAACTTTGAACCCCCAAGTGTTTCACTACAGTTTACAACGCAGAGCCGTGAAAATAAAAAATCCTTTTTTTTCCCACAAAAATGATTTTTAGCCCCCCAAATTTTTATTTTCCCAAGGATAACAAGAGAACTTGGACCCATAAAGTTGTTGTCCAATTTGTCTCGAGTACGATGATACCCCATATGTTGGGGTAAACCCCTGTTTGGGCGCACGGGAGAGCTCGGAAGTGAAGGAGCACTGTTTTACTTTTTCAATGCAGAATTGGCTGGAATTGAGATCGGACGCCATGTCGCGTTTGGAGAGCCCCTGTTGTGTCTAAACAGTGGAAACCCCCAATTATAACTGAAACCCTAATCCAAACGCACCCCTAACCCTAATCCCAACTGTAACCCTAACCACACACCTAACCCTGACACACCCCTAATTCTAATCCCAACCCTAATCCCAACCGTAAATGTAATACTAACCCTAACCCTAACCCTAGCCCTAACCCTAGCCCTAACCCTAACCCTAATGGGAAAATGGAAATAAATACATTTTTTTTAATTTTATTATTTTTCCCTAAGGCTAGGTTCACATTGCATTAGGGAAATCCGTTTAGCACTAGCGGATTGCGCTAACGCAATGTCTTTTTAGGTGTCGTGTTTAGTGGTCGCGTTAACGTCCCCGCTCTGGAAGATCGGGGATCGGACCTCGGGCGCGCCGCGGACGCTGCAAGCAGCGTCTGAGGCGCGCCACAAAAGAACGGCACCTTGCTAGCGCGAGCCGAAAATGGCACGCTCTAGCGATGCGCTACACCCGAAAATCACATTGCTGTCAATGGTTGTGCTAACGGACCCGTTGCACGGCGTTAATTGTGACATTTTCGCCGTGCAACGCTGTCCGTTAGCGTTAACCCATTAACGCAATGTGAACCTAGCCTAACTAAGGGGGTGATGAAGGGGGGTTTGATTTACTTTTATAGCGAGTTTTTTATATCGGATTTTTATGATTGGCAGCCGTCACACACTAAAAGACGCTTTTTATAGCAAAAAAGTTTTTGCGTCTCCACATTTTGAGACCTATAATTTTTCCATATTTTGGTCCACAGAGTCATGTGAGGTCTTGTTTTTTGCGGGACGAGTTGACGTTTTTATCGGTTACATTTTCGGACATGTGACAGTTTTTGATCGCTTTTTATTCCGATTTTTTGTGAGGCAGAATGACCAAAAACCAGCTATTCATGAATTTCTTTTGGGGGAGGCGTTTATACGGTTCCGCTTTTGGTAAAATTGATGAAGCAGTTTTATTCTTCGGGTCAGTACGATTACAGCGATACCTCATTTATATCATTTTTTTTATGTTTTGGCGCTTTTATACGATAAAAGCTATTTTATAGAAAAAATAATTATTTTGGCATCGCTTTATTCTCAGGACTATAACTTTTTTATTTTTTTGGTTATGATGCTATATGGCGGCTCGTTTTTTGCGGGACAAGATGACGTTTTCAGAGGTACCATGGTTATTTATATCCGTCTTTTTGATCGCGTGTTATTCCACTTTTTGTTCGGCGTTATGATAATAAAGCGTTGTTTTTTGGCTCGTTTTTTTTTTTTTTTTCTTACGGTGTTCACTGAAGGGGTTAACTAGTGGGCCAGTTTTATAGGTCGGGTCGTTACGGACGCGGCGATACTAAATATGTGTACTTTTATTGTTTTTTTTGTTTTTTTTTTATGTAAAGAAATGTATTTATGGGAATAATATTTTTTTTTTTCTGCTTTATTTAGGAATTTTTTTTTAATTTTTTTTTTACAAGTGTGGAAATTTTTTTTTTTACTTTTTCACTTTGTCCCAGGGGGGGACATCACAGATCACCGATCTGACAGTGTGCACAGCACTCTATCAGATCGGTGATCTGACATACAGCCGGGCAGGATTAGAGCTGCAGCTGCAGCCTGATCCTGACCGGGAAGTGCTCCCTGCAGGACCCGGATGCAGCCCGGCGGCCATTTTGGATCCGGGGACTGCAGGGAGAAGACGCTCGGTACACGGTGAGCACATCACCGTGTACCGATCGTCTCAGGGAAGCCCGCAGGGAGCCCCCTCCCTGCGCGATGCTTCCCTGCACCGCCGGCACACCGCGATCATCTTTGATCGCGGTGTGCCGGGGGTTAATGTGCCGGGAGCGGTCCGTGACCGCTCCTGGCACATAGTGCCGGATGTCAGCTGCGATAGGCAGCTGACACCCGGCCGCGATCGGCCGCGCTCCCCCCGTGAGCGCGGCCGATCGCATATGACGTACTATCCCGTCCATGGGAATTAAGTCCCAGGTCACCTGGACGGGATAGTACGTCATATGGGATTAAGGGGTTAAACAACATCCAATTGATCAGCGCAAAGTCATGTGTCAAAAATGTTCAACTAGCTTAAGCAGAGGTCAGAATCTGAAAAGTCTCAATACAAGTTGCATGCATAGACATTTAACCACCATGCATTTTCAAGCCTGGACTAACTACCAAACGTCCCTTAAGGTTGTAGCACCCTCGGCCAATGAAGCTAGTCAGCAACGCAACATCCCTTCCGTCACTGTAAGGCCACCATTTTCCGCACCACCGGCAGTATCTGTGCAGGTTTCTT
Organism: Ranitomeya imitator; assembly: GCF_032444005.1. NCBI lineage: Eukaryota > Metazoa > Chordata > Amphibia > Anura > Dendrobatidae > Ranitomeya > Ranitomeya imitator. The sequence goes on from NC_091282.1 coordinate 633,734,566, forward strand.
TGCCAGCCAAAAGCAGTCAGGGTCAGGGAATCACCAGTTTTGTAGGAGGAAATATTGCATCTAGGGCACCGGCGGAAACAATACCGTCTCCAACCGTCTCTCAGTCTGCCATGTCCACCGGCACACCCGCTAGTTCCACGATCTCCAGCTCTCCAGTCCAGCTCACCCTACATGAGACTATGGTTAGAAAAAGGAAGTACTCATCCTCGCATCCGCGTACACAGGGTTTTAACGCCCACATAGCTAGACTAATCTCGTTAGAGATGATGCCCTACCGGTTAGTTGAAAGCGAAGCTTTCAAAGCCCTGATGGAGTACGCTGAACCACGCTACGAGCTACCCAGTCGACACTTTTTTTCCAGAAAAGCCATCCCAGCCCTGCACCAGCATGTTAAACAGCGCATCGTCCATGCACTCAGGCAATCTGTGAGTACAAAGGTGCACCTGACTACAGATACATGGACCAGTAGGCATGGCCAGGGACGTTACGTGTCCATCACGGCACACTGGGTGAATGTTGTGGATGCAGGGTCCACAGGGGACATCAATTTCGGGACAGTTGTGCCTAGCCCACGGTCTAGGAAGCAGTTGGCTGTAGGCGTTCGCACCCCCTCCTCCTCCTCCTCCTCGTACTCCTGCAGAAGCGAGAGCTCTTCCACAGACCGCAGTCGCCCAACCACTCCATCGGCAGCAGACACTGTTGCACACCAGTTGTCCCATTATGGGCCAGCTACTGGCAAGCGTCAGCAGGCTGTATTGGCTATGAAGTGTTTGGGCGACAACAGACACACCGCGGAAGTTCTGTCCGAGTTCTTGCAGCAAGAAACGCAGTCGTGGCTGGGCACAGTAGATCTTGAGGCAGGCAACGTAGTGAGTGATAACGGAAGGAATTTCATGGCTGCCATCTCCCTTTCCCAACTGAAACACATTCCTTGCCTGGCTCACACCTTAAACCTGGTGGTGCAGTGCTTATTGAAAACTTATCCTGGGTTCTCCGACCTGCTCCTCAAAGTGTGTGGACTTTGCTCACATATCCGCCGTTTGCCTGTACACTCCAGCCGTATGCAGACCTATCAGCGGTCTTTGAACCTTCCCCAGCATCGCCTAGTCATAGATGTTGCAACAAGGTGGAACTCAACACTGCACATGCTTCAGAGACTGTGCGAACAGAGGCGGGCTGTTATGTTTTTGTGGGAGGATACGCATACACGGGCAGGCAGTAGGATGGCAGACATGGAGTTGTCAGGTGTGCAGTGGTCGAAGATACAAGACATGTGTCAAGTCCTTCAGTGTTTTAAGGAATGCACACGGCTGGTTAGTGCAGACAACGCCATAATAAGCATGAGCATCCCCCTAATGTGTCTGCTGATGCAAAGTTTGACGCACATAAAGGATCAGGCGTCTGCACCAGAGGAAGAGGAAAGCCTTGATGACAGTCAGCCATTGTCTGGCCAGGGCAATGTACAGGACGAGGTAGCGGGCGCAGAGGAGGTGGAGGACGAGGAGGATGATGGGGATGAGTATATTTTTAATGAGGAAGCTTTCCCGGGGGCACTGGAAATTGGTTGCGTGGCAAGGCCGGGTTCTGGTTTTTTGAGGGACACAAGTGACGTAGATTTGCCTGAAACTGCCCCTCAACCAATCACAACCGCAGATTTGACAACTGGAACTTTGGCCCACATGGCGGATTATGCCTTACGTATCCTCAAAAGGGACACACGCATTACTAAAATGATGAACGATGACGATTACTGGTTGGCCTGCCTCCTTGATCCTCGCTGTAAAGGCAAATTGCAAAATATTATGGCACATGAGAACTTGGAACTAATATTAGCAACCAAACAATCAACTGTTGTTGCCCGTTTGCTTCAGGCATTCCCAGCACACAGCGCCCGTGATCGTTCTCACACGAGCTCCAGGGGGCAGCAGACCAGGAGTGTTAGGGGTGCACACATCAGAAGTGGCGTTGGACAGAAGGGTTTTCTGACCAGGTTGTGGAGTGATTTTGCTATGACCGCAGACAGGACAGGTACTGCAGCATCAATTCAAAGTGACAGGAGACAACATTTGTCCAGTGTGGTTACAAACTATTTTTCATCCCTTATCGATGTTCTCCCTCAACCGTCATTCCCATTTGATTACTGGGCATCAAAATTAGACACCTGGCAGGAATTGGCAGAATATGCATTGCAGGAGCTTGCTTGCCCGGCAGCTAGTGTCCTATCAGAAAGAGTATTCAGTGCTGCAGGTTCAATATTAACCGAAAAAAGGACTCGTCTGGCTACCCAAAATGTTGATGATCTAACATTCATTAAAATAAACCACAACTGGATTTCGAATTCTTTTGCCCCACCTTGCCCGGCCGACACCTAGCTTTCCTATGAAAAGCTCTTGCCTGTGGACTACTGTGAATTACTTTTCTAACGTCTAATTTGCTGCAGCTGATTGTCCAGCATACGACATGCTTACACCTCCCTAAATGGCCAAACTCCCCACACGGGGCCGTGGTATCGCGACTTGGCGCAAGCACCCGTGAGAGTGCTGTTTGTCTGAAGAGGTGGGTGTGCCCGCTTTTGGTCGACAGCACTGCCACTGGGTCCCTCATAGTACAATAAAGTGTCTCTGGTGGTGGTGGTGCGCACCCAACGTCAGACACACTGTTGTAACATGAGGGGCCCTGGGCCTGTATCGCCGGCCACAAGAGAGTTCACCCACCCCCAGGTCAAACATTGCTCTACCACTTCCACAGTTATCTCTCACACTTCCACCAATGTTTAGTCTATGTTCTGACATCCTTCCATTCCTGCCACTGACAATACCATTGTGTTGACATGTATGATGGTACTTAACATAGTCAGGGGCAGTGTCCTCTATTTACCACAGTAAATACTTTGCGCTAAATGAGTAGGTCTGAAACTACGCAGAGGATCCCACCCCTGTACCTAATGATTGCACCCTTTAGTGTTTTCGTTTTGTTTTAATGCGAAACATTCACATTTATTTATTGTTTTGGACTACTAACCGGCAGACATTCATTACAATCGGCCTCCACTGACCAGACCACTGCTGCCTGTGTACCCCTGGAACCAATTATAAAGTGCCTACAGCCTGTCCAATTTTATTATGTTAGGCCTTTGAAGCCTGTCTGCGGTCCCTCCTTCCACTAGGCCTCCACTGACCAGACCACTGCTGCCCGTGTACCCCTGGAACCAATCATAAAGTGCCTACAGCCTGTCCAATTTTATTATGTTAGGCCTTCAAAGCCTGTCTGCGGTCCCTCCTTCCACTAGGCCTCCACTGACCAGACCACTGCTGCCCGTGTACCCCTGGAACCAATTATAAAGTGCCTACAGCCTGTCCAATTTTATTATGTTAGGCCTTCGAAGTCTGTCTGCTGTCCCTCCTTCCACTAGGCCTCCACTGACCAGACCACTGCTGCCCGTGTACCCCTGGATCCAATTATAAAGTGCCTACAGCCTGTCTAATTTTATTATGTTAGGCCTTTGAAGCCTGTCTGCGGTCCCTCCTTCCACTAGGCCTCCACTGACCTGTGTACTGCTGCCCGTGTACCCCTGGAACCAATTTTTAATTGCCTACAGCCAGACCAATTTATTATGTTAGGCCTTTGAAGCCTGTCTGCGGTCCCTCCTTCCACTAGGCCTCCACTGACCAGACCACTGCTGCCCGTGTACCCCTGGAACCAATTATAAAGTGCCTACAGCCTGTCCAATTTTATTATGTTAGGCCTTCGAAGCCTGTCTGCGGTCCCTCCTTCCACTAGGCCTCCACTAACCAGACCACTCATGCCTGTGTACCCCTGGAACCAATTATAAAGTGCCTACAGCCTGTCCAATTTTATTATGTTAGGCCTTTGAAGCCTGTCTGCGGTCCCTCCTTCCACTAGGCCTCCACTGACCTGTGTACTGCTGCCCGTGTACCCCTGGAACCAATTTTTAATTGCCTACAGCCAGACCAATTTATTATGTTAGGCCTTCGAAGCCTGTCTGCGGTCCCTCCTTCCACTAGGCCTCCACTGACCAGACCACTGCTGCCCGTGTACCCCTGGAACCAATTATAAAGTGCCTACAGCCTGTCCAATTTTATTATGTTAGGCCTTCGAAGCCTGTCTGCGGTCCCTCCTTCCACTAGGCCTCCACTGACCAGACCACTGCTGCCCGTGTACCCCTGGAACCAATTATAAAGTGCCTACAGCCTGTCCAATTTTATTATGTTAGGCCTTTGAAGCCTGTCTGCGGTCCCTCCTTCCACTAGGCTTCCACTGACCTGTGTACTGCTGCCCGTTAACCCTGGAACCAATTTTTAATTGCCTACAGCCAGCCCAATTTATTATGTTAGGCCTTCGAAGCCTGTCTGCGGTCCCTCCTTCCACTAGGCCTCCACTGACCAGACCACTGCTGCCCGTGTACCCCTGGAACCAATTATAAAGTGCCTACAGCCTATCAAATTTTATTATGTTAGGCCTTCGAAGCCTGTCTGCGGTCCCTCCTTCCACTAGGCCTCCACTGACCAGACCACTGCTGCCCGTGTACCCCTGGAACCAATTATAAAGTGCCTACAGCCTGTCCAATTTTATTATGTTAGGCCTTTGAAGCCTGTCTGCGGTCCCTCCTTCCACTAGGCCTCCACTGACCTGTGTACTGCTGCCCGTGTACCCCTGGAACCAATTTTTAATTGCCTACAGCCAGCCCAATTTAATATGTTAGGCCTTCGAAGGCTGTCTGCGGTCCCTCCTTCCACTAGGCCTCCACTGACCAGACCACTGCTGCCCGTGTACCCCTGGAACCAATTATAAAGTGCCTACAGCCTGTCCAATTTTATTATGTTAGGCCTTTGAAGCCTGTCTGCGGTCCCTCCTTCCACTAGGCCTCCACTGACCTGTGTACTGCTGCCCGTGTACCCCTGGAACCAATTTTTAATTGCCTACAGCCAGACCAATTTATTATGTTAGGCCTTCGAAGCCTGTCTGCGGTCCCTCCTTCCACTAGGCCTCCACTGACCAGACCACTGCTGCCTGTGTACCCCTGGAACCAATTATAAAGTGCCTACAGCCTGTCCAATTTTATTATGTTAGGCCTTCGAAGCCTGTCTGCGGTCCCTCCTTCCACTAGGCCTCTACTGACCAGACCACTGCTGCCCGTGTACCCCTGGAACCAATTTTAAATTGCCTACAGCCAGCCCAATTTTATTATGTTAGGCCTTCGAAGCCTGTCTGCGGCCCGTTCTTTCTATTACTACTACACTGACCAGTCTACTGCTGCCTGTGGACCCCTGGAACCTATTTAAAAGTACCTACAGCCCAATATTTTTTTATGTTAGGCCTTCGAAGCCTGTCTGCGGCCCGTTCTTTCTACTACTACTACACTGACCAGTCTACTGCTGCCCGTGTACCCCTGGAACCAATTATAAAGTGCCTACAGCCTGTCCAATTTTATTATGTTAGGCCTTTGAAGCCTGTCTGCGGTCCCTCCTTCCACTAGGCCTCCACTGACCTGTGTACTGCTGCCCGTGTACCCCTGGAACCAATTTTTAATTGCCTACAGCCAGCCCAATTTATTATGTTAGGCCTTCGAAGCCTGTCTGCGGTCCCTCCTTCCACTAGGCCTCCACTGACCAGACCACTGCTGCCCGTGTACCCCTGGAACCAATTATAAAGTGCCTACAGCCTGTCCAATTTTATTATGTTAGGCCTTCGAAGCCTGTCTGCGGTCCATCCTTCCACTAGGCCTCCACTGACCAGACCACTGCTGCCCGTGTACCCCTGGAACCAATTTTAAATTGCCTACAGCCAGCCCAATTTTATTATGTTAGGCCTTCGAAGCCTGTCTGCGGCCCTTTCTTTCTACTACTACTACACTGACCAGTCTACTGCTGCCTGTGGACCCCTGGAAAATATTTAAAAGTGCCTACAGCCCAATATTTTTTTATGTTAGGCCTTCGAAGCCTGTCTGCGGCCCGTTCTTTCTAGTACTACTACACTGACCAGTCTACTGCTGCCCGTGTACCCCTGGAACCAATGTTAAAGTGCCTACAGTCCAATATTTTTTTATGTTAGGCCTTCGAAGCCTGTCTGCGGCCAGTTCTTTCTACTACTACTACACTGACCAGTCTACTGCTGCCCGTGTACCCCTGGAACCAATGTTAAAGTGCCTACAGTCCAATATTTTTTTATGTTAGGCCTTCGAAGCCTGTCTGCGGCCCGTTCTTTCTACTACTCCTACACTGACCAGACCACTGCTGCCCGTGTACCCCTGGAACCAATGTTAAAGTGCCTACAGCCCAATATCTTTTTATGTTAGGCCTTTGAAGCCTGTCTGTGGCCCGTTCTTTCTACTACTCCTCCACTGACCAGACCACAGCTGCCCGTGTACCCCTTGAACCTATTTTTAATTGCATAGAGCATCCTTTTTTTAATAGTAGGCGTACAAAGTCTGTCTGCGGTCCACTATTGAAATTGTCCTCCACTGCCCAGAGCAATGCTGCCTGTGTACCCCTGTAACCTTTTTTAAGCTGCAGTGAGCCACATTTTTGGTTTAAGGCCTACTACCTGTGTCTGTCTGCGCCACTCAATACAGCTGTGTTCCTTTGAAAAAAGCTGAGCGTCAATAGTCTTGTTTTCAGCCTCTAGGAATTTTAAAACTGCATTGGGGCTACAACTTTGGTAGGGCCTACTAACGGTGTCTGCCGCCACAAGGTGTGCCCCAGGTTTCGTCCACATTGCTTCGATCTTCCTACTCTCGTTTAGTAGTTGGTGAAAACTACACTGCATAAGGCCTGCAAATTGGGTATGGGGTGTAGAGACGGTGTGTTCAACTCCAAGGTGTTCCCCAGGTTTCCTCTCCATTGCTCCAATCTTAATGCTCTCGTTTAGTAGTTGTTGGAAACTACACTGCATTAGGCCTACACATTTGGTATGGGGTGTAGAGACGGTGTGTTCCACTCCAAGGTGTTCCCCAGGTTTCCTCGCCATTGCTTCAATCTTAATGCTCTCATTTAGTAGTTGTTGGAAACTACACTGCATTAGGCCTACAAATTGGGTATGGGGTGTAGAGAGACGGTGTGTTCAACTCCAGGTTTCCTCTCCATTGCTTCAATCTTAATGCTCTCGTTTAGTAGTTGTTGGAAACTACACTACATTAGGCCTACAAATTGGGTATGGGGTGTAGAGAGACGGTGTGTTCAACTCCAAGGTGTTCCCCAGGTTTCCTCTCCATTGCTCCAATCTTAATGCTCTCGTTTAGTAGTTGTTGGAAACTACACTGCATTAGGCCTACACATTTGGTATGGGGTGTAGAGACGGTGTGTTCCACTCCAAGGTGTTCCCCAGGTTTCCTCTCCATTGCTTCAATCTTAATGCTCTCGTTTAGTAGTTGTTGGAAACTACACTGCATTAGGCCTACAAATTGGGTATGGGGTGTAGAGAGACGGTGTGTTCCACTCCAAGGTGTTCCTCAGGTTTCCTCGCCATTGCTTCAATCTTAATGCTCTCGTTTAGTAGTTGTTGGAAACTACACTGCATTAGGCCTACAAATTGGGTATGGGGTGTAGAGAGACGGTGTGTTACACTCCAAGGTGTTCCCCAGGTTTCCTCTCCTTTGCTTCAATCTTAATGCTCTCGTTTAGTAGTTGTTGGAAACTACACTGCATTAGGCCTACAAATTGGGTATGGGGTGTAGAGAGACGGTGTGTTCAACTCCAAGGTGTTCCCCAGGTTTCCTCTCCATTGCTTCAATCTTAATGCTCTCGTTTAGTAGTTGTTGGAAACTACACTGCATTAGGCCTACACATTTGGTATGGGGTATAGAGACGGTGTGTTCTACTCCAAGGTGTTCCCCAGGTTTCCTCTCCATTGCTTCAATCTTAATGCTCTCGTTTAGTAGTTGTTGGAAACTACACTGCATTAGGCCTACAAATTGGGTATGGGGTGTAGAGAGACGGTGTGTTCAACTCCAAGGTGTTCCCTAGGTTTCCTCTCCATTGCTTCAATCTTAATGCTCTCGTTTAGTAGTTGTTGGAAACTACACTGCATTAGGCCTACACATTTGGTATGGGGTGTAGAGACGGTGTGTTCCACTCCAAGGTGTTCCCCAGGTTTCCTCTCTATTGCTTCAATCTTAATGCTCTCGTTTAGTAGTTGTTGGAAACTACACTGCATTAGGCCTACACATTTGGTATGGGGTGTAGAGACGGTGTGTTCCACTCCAAGGTGTTCCCCAGGTTTCCTCTCCATTGCTTCAATCTTAATGCTCTCGTTTAGTAGTTGTTGGAAACTACACTGCATTAGGCCTACAAATTGGGTATGGGGTGTAGAGAGACGGTGTGTTCCACTCCAAGGTGTTCCCCAGGTTTCCTCGCCATTGCTTCAATCTTAATGCTCTCGTTTAGTAGTTGTTGGAAACTACACTGCATTAGGCCTACAAATTGGGTATGGGGTGTAGAGAGACGGTGTGTTCAACTCCAAGGTGTTCCCCAGGTTTCCTCTCCATTGCTTCAAAATTAATGCTCTCGTTTAGTAGTTGTTGGAAACTACACTGCATTAGGCCTACAAATTGGGTATGGGGTGTAGAGAGACGGTGTGTTCAACTCCAAGGTGTTCCCCAGGTTTCCTCTCCATTGCTTCAATCTTAATGCTCTCGTTTAGTAGTTGTTGGAAACTACACTGCATTAGGCCTACACATTTGGTATGGGGTGTAGAGACGGTGTGTTCCACTCCAAGGTGTTCCCCAGGTTTCCTCTCCATTGCTTCAATCTTAATGCTCTCGTTTAGTAGTTGTTGGAAACTACACTGCATTAGGCCTACAAATTGGGTATGGGGTGTAGAGAGACGGTGTGTTCCACTCCAAGGTGTTCCCCAGGTTTCCTCGCCATTGCTTCAATCTTAATGCTCTCGTTTAGTAGTTGTTGGAAACTACACTGCATTAGGCCTACAAATTGGGTATGGGGTGTAGAGAGACGGTGTGTTCAACTCCAAGGTGTTCCCCAGGTTTCCTCTCCATTGCTTCAATCTTAATGCTCTCGTTTAGTAGTTGCTGGAAACTACACTGCATTAGGCCTACAAATTGGGTAAGGGGTGTAGAGAGACGGTGTGTTCAACTCCAAGGTGTTCCCCAGGTTTCCTCTCCATTGCTTCAATCTTAATGCTCTCGTTTAGTAGTTGTTGGAAACTACACTGCATTAGGCCTACACATTTGGTATGGGGTGTAGAGACGGTGTGTTCCACTCCAAGGTGTTCTCCAGGTTGCCTTTCCTGAGCTTCTATCTTCAGGCTCTTGTTAAATAGTGGTTAAATGGAACAACTGCATTTGGCGTACTAGTTGGTTTGGGGCCTACTAACAGTGTCTGCCGCTCCTTGCTGTTCTCCTGGTTTCCTGTCCTGAAATTCCATTTTCAGCCTCTCGTTAAGTAGTTGTTAATGTTAGACTGCATTTGGCCTACTAGTTGGGTTGGGGCCTACTATCGGTGTCTGCCACTCCTTGCTGTTCTCCTCCACTGAACAAAGCTGTGCCGCCTGTTTACTACGGTTGCCAATTTTGAACTGCATTTCGACTACTTACTGATTTGGGCCTACTCTCTGTGTCAGCCTCTCATTCCAGTTGTCCTCCACTGCAATGCCCCCTGGTTAGTCCTGTGTTACCAATTTTGAACTGCATTTAGCCAACTTTATTCTTTGGGCCTATATCTGTGTTTCCTCCTCATCCTGCCCATTGCCCAGCCAGTGATAGATGAGTCTGCTGGTGCATTGACCCATAACGCAACATTCCCCGTGCACGCTACACAACAAGATTGTGACCCTGCTAAAAGTCAGGTTCCTCTTCCCGCATACCATACCACCTTACACAGGGACAAAGAGGAAGGTGCAGATGAAAGTGCAGGTTCCTTCATCAGGTGAGGGGAGGAATACTAGTTGGCGACATCACTGGCACAGGGCCTCTCATAGTACGCAAAAGTGTTGCTGCCGGTGGGAGGCGCCCCTGCCGTGCAAACACACCGCTGTACTTTGAGGGGCCCTGTGCCAGTGCCAATGCAAACGAGTGGGCCCCCCCTGCTTGCTCAGGATCACAGCACTTGCATAGTTGAAATACTTACCTCTCCCTGCTCCACTGCCGTGACGTGGTCCAGATTTCCTGGGCCCACTAATTACTTGAACCAGCCCTACCCCCCACAACTTTAGCCAAATGACCCCCAATTTCAAATGCCTTCCAATTATTATAAGGTAAATTACGATTGACAAGCTTCTGTAACAAGAATGGATGTTTTTGCCATTAAAATGGGCAGTGTAGGTGTTTTCCTGGCCTCCACTCACTGCCGACTATGCTCCCCCATTGACTTGCATTGGGTTTCGTGTTTCAGTCGATACCCGACTTTTCGCGATAATCGGCCGATTCCACTCGACTCGACTTCTAAGATAGTCGGGTTTCGCGAAACACGGCTCGACTCTAAAAAGGTCAAGGTCGCTCAACCCTAGCGCCGATCAATCTGAATGGCTAGAGACATAGATTCGCTCAAACCGGTAGGCGTAGGAAAGCCCACCATAACATCTTTAAGGGTTTCAGAAAGACCTTTTCTGAAAATAGCAGCCAGCGCTTCTTCATTCCATTTAGTGAGCACAGACCATTTTCTAAATTTCTGGCAATATAACTCTGCCGCTTCCTGACCCTGACACAGGGCCAACAGTGTTTTCTCAGCATGCTCTACAGAATTAGGTTCATCATACAACAATCCGAGCGCCTGAAAGAATGCATCTACATTCAATAATGCCGGATTCCCTGTTTCAAGAGCAAATGCCCAGTCTTGAGGATCACCACGCAGTAAGGATATGATGATTTTCACTTGCTGAATGGGATCACCAGAAGAACGGGGTTTCAAAGCAAAAAACAGTTTGCAGCTATTTTTAAAGTTCAAAAACTTGGATCTGTCCCCAAAAAACAAATCAGGAGTAGGAATTCTTGGCTCTAGAGCCGGAGTCTGAACAATATAATCTTGGATACTCTGGACTTTTGCAGCAAGTTGATCCACACGAGAAAACAAACCCTGAACCTCCATACCAGAGCATATATCCAGCACCACCCAGATATCAAGAGGAAAAAGAAGACAGAACAGAGCACAGAAAAAAAAATGGTTCAGAACTCTTTTTTTTTCCTTCTTTTGAGATGCATTCAATTCATTCTTGGCCTGCTGTACTGTTATGACCTGGTGGTTAAGAGGCCACACTGATATGACCTGGTGGCTAAAACGCAACATGGAACGAGCTCTGAGAAGGTGGTATCTCTACTGACCGCAGTCCCTAATCCTAACAACACAACTAGAAATAGCCGTGGGATGTTCCTGACACTCCCTAGACACCTCGTCACAGCCTCAGATATAACTACCCCTAAAGAAGGAAATAGAAAGCTATCTTGCCTCAGAGAAACCCCCAAAAGGAAAGATAGCCCCGCACAAATATTGACTGTGAAAGGAGAGGGAAATGACGAACTCAGAAATGAAATTAGAATTCAGCAAAGGGAGGCCAAAACTTAACTAGATAGACAGAGAGCAAAGGATACTGTGCGGTCAGTATTAAAAACTACAAAATCCACGCAGAGTTTACAAAAATGAACTCCACACCGACTCACGGTGTGGAGGGGCAAATCTGCTTTCCCAGAGCTTCCAGCTAGCCTGAATAAGACATAGTGACAAGCTGGACAAAAGAGACAAAATGCAAAGCAATAGAGTCCAAACAAATGGACAAACAAAACTAGCAAAACTTATCTTTTGCAGACAAGGACTGGCCATATGAGAAATCCAAGGGAAGAATCAAATCCAACCAAGAACATTGACAGCAGGCATGGACTAAAGCCCAGAGCAGGTTTAAATAACAAACCCAGGCAAGGCGATTAGTGAAGGCAGCTGCTACAGCCACCTAACGGAGCAGCAGTTCCACTTGAAACCACCAGAGGGAGCCCAAGGGCAGAACTCGCAAAAATACCATTAGCAACGACAGGAGGGAGCTCTAGAACGGAACTCACAACAGGTAACGTCAGGTGGGAGGACTTCTTAAGCGTATCCGCCCGAGGAGTGCTCTCCCACCTGTGAGCGTCACCAAGCTACGAAACTCCTACTAAATGGTAAGAAACATTAAAAACAATGTAAAGTAGAACAAATGACTTAGCAAACATATAAAGATACAAATACAAATCCAAAACACAGAGTACTGCAACAACTTGCCAAAATAACTTTACGAGAAGACTGACATATTGGTTCGATCGTTTAACCCTAAGGGGCCCGTTGCATCTACTCTCAGTATCCACCTCCCCTCTCTTCTTAATAATAGCTTATAGAGGTCACCTCCTTGTTCTGGTAGGGTTACCCTCTCGAGACCTGCGAACCGCAGGCATGCCGCATCTCCTGCATGGTGGGTGCGTATATGACTTATGAGTCTAGGGACTCCCTTGCCGGTGCTAATGGATTTAAAGTGTTCCCTGTATCTAATGAAAGGGGGGCGTATAGTCTTCCCCTCATAATAGAAGCCGCACGGGCAAAACAGGACATACACCACATACGTGGTTCTACAGGATATAAAATCCTTTTGAAGCTCATCAAGAGAATGCCAAGAGTGTGCAAAGCAGTCATCAAAGCAAAAGGTGGCTACTTTGAAGAACCTAGAATATAAGACATACAGTGGGGCAAAAAAGTATTTAGTCAGTCAGCAATAGTGCAAGTTCCACCACTTAAAAAGATGAGAGGCGTCTGTAATTTACATCATAGGTAGACCTCAACTATGGGAGACAAACTGAGAAAAAAAAATCCAGAAAATCACATTGTCTGTTTTTTTAACATTTTATTTGCATATTATGGTGGAAAATAAGTATTTGGTCAGAAACAAACAATCAAGATTTCTGGCTTTCACAGACCTGTAACTTCTTCTTTAAGAGTCTCCTCTTTCCTCCACTCATTACCTGTAGTAATGGCACCTGTTTAAACTTGTTATCAGTATAAAAAGACACCTGTGCACACCCTCAAACAGTCTGACTCCAAACTCCACTATGGTGAAGACCAAAGAGCTGTCAAAGGACACCAGAAACAAAATTGTAGCCCTGCACCAGGCTGGGAAGACTGAATCTGCCATAGCCAACCAGCTTGGAGTGAAGAAATCAACAGTGGGAGCAATAATTAGAAAATGGAAGACATACAAGACCACTGATAATCTCCCTCGATCTGGGGCTCCATGCAAAATCCCACCCCGTGGGGTCAGAATGATCACAAGAACGGTGAGCAAAAATCCCAGAACCACGCGGGGGGGCCTAGTGAATGAACTGCAGAGAGCTGGGACCAATGTAACAAGGCCTACCATAAGTAACACACTACGCCACCATGGACTCAGATCCTGCAGTGCCAGATGTGTCCCACTGCTTAAGCCAGTACATGTCCGGGCCCATCTGAAGTTTGCTAGAGAGCATTTGGATGATCCAGAGGAGTTTTGGGAGAATATCCTATGGTCTGATGAAACCAAACTGGAACTGTTTGGTAGAAACACAACTTGTCGTGTTTGGAGGAAAAAGAATACTGAGTTGCATCATCAAACACCATACCTACTGTAAAGCATGGTGGTGGAAACATCATGCTTTGGGGCTGTTTCTCTGCAAAGGGGCCAGGACGACTGATCTGGGTACATGAAAGAATGAATGGGGCCATGTATCGTGAGATTTTGAGTGCAAACCTCCTTCCATCAGCAAGGGCATTGAAGATGAAACGTGGCTGGGTCTTTCATCATGACAATGATCCAAAGCACACCGCCAGGGCAACGAAGGAGTGGCTTCGTAAGAAGCATTTCAAGGTCCTGGAGTGGCCTAGCCAGTCTCCAGATCTCAACCCTATAGAAAACCTTTGGAGGGAGTTGAAAGTCCGTGTTGCCAAGCGAAAAGCCAAAAACATCACTGCTCTAGAGGAGATCTGCATGGGCCAACATACCAACAACAGTGTGTGGCAACCTTGTGAAGACTTACAGAAAACGTTTGACCTCTGTCATTGCCAACAAAGGATATATTACAAAGTATTGAGATGAAATTTTGTTTCTGACCAAATACTTATTTTCCACCATAATATGGAAATAAAATGTTAAAAAAACAGACAATGTGATTTTCTGGATTTTTTTTTCTCAGTTTGTCTCCCATAGTTGAGGTCTACCTATGATGTAAATTACAGACGCCTCTCATCTTTTTAAGTGGTGGAACTTGCACTATTGCTGACTGACTAAATACTTTTTTGCCTCACTGTATTTTCAGTTGTTTCACACTTTTTTGTTAAGTATATAATTCCACATGTGTCAATTCATAGTTTTGATGCCTTCAGTGTGAATTTACAATTTTCATAGTCATGAAAATAGAGAAAAATCTGTAAATGAGGTGTGTCCAAACTTTAGCTCTGTACTGTACGCAAATGTGAACTTACCCTAAGTGTCACGCACAGTGTAAGAAAGACTAAGTGCAACACGAAGGAATAAGGGGAAGGGAACCCGGCATTAGGGTAGGGGGAGTGGAGACCACTAGGAAGATCTAACATCACCCTGTCTGCCCTAAGCATCCCTATATAGGGTCCACACCTGTCGCTGAGCAGTATACCTAATCCCTGCCTGACCCTGGCGATAAGCCCTGCATAGGAAAGGACAGGATGAGCGCTAGTCAATCCCCATTACCACTAAAGACAGATGGGATACACAAACAAGTGGAACACTTAGCTTGAGTAGACTAAGAGAGAAACACAGATGTCCTCCAAACACTATAGAGGAATATAGCCGACTGCTTCAGCTCCAAGCCTCAACAGGGAAAGCGAAATGGAAATATCACCGGCAACTCCCAGCAGCAAGTTTGGAGTTAAAAGCCCCCCAGTCCAGATGTGTCAACTAGAGCTGGGGGAGGTTGTCACTAGGGTTGAGCGACTTTTCATTTTTTGAGATCGAGTCAGGTTTCACGAAACCCGACTTTCTCAAAAGTCGGGTCAAGTGAAATCGGCCGATCTTATTGAAAAGTCGGGGTCGGGGATCGGCCGAAACACGAAACCCAATGCAAGTCAATGGGAATTTTTTTTTTTTATATATATATATATTTACTTCAGCGCGATATATCAGAAAAGTCGGTAGTTCAATTGCCGGCTTTTCATTTCTCCTGCCTAAACCCGACATGATATGAGACATGGTTTACATACAGTAAACCATGTCATATCCCCCTTTTTTTTGCATATTACACACTACTAATTTTAGTGCAAAATTTCGGCGCTTTAGCTATTAAATTTAAGGGTTAAATCGCAGAAAAAATTGGCGTGGGCTCCCGCACAATTTTCTCCGCCAGAGTAGTAAAGCCAGTGACTGAGGGCAGATATTAATAGCCTGGAGAGGGTCCATGGTTATTGGCCCCACCGTGGCTAAAAACATCTGCCCCCAGCCAGCCCAGAAAAGGTACATCTGTAAGATTCATCTATTCTGGCACTTGGCCACTCTCTTCCCATTCCCGTGTAGCGGTGGGATATGGGGTAATGAAGGGTTAATGTCACCTTGCTATTGTAAGGTGACATTAAGCCATATTAATAATGGAGAGGCGTCAATTCTGACACCTATCCATTATTAATCCAATTGTATGAAAGGGTTAAAAAAAACACACACATTAATAAAAAGTATTTTAATGAAATAAACACACAGGTTGTTTTAATATTTTATTGCTTGCTCAATCCACCTGAAGACCCTCATTCTGTAACAAAGGAAAAATAATAAACCAACAATATACATACCTTCCGTTGATCTGTAAGGTCCCACGCTGTAAATCCATCTGAAAGGGTTAAAATATTTTACAGGCAGGAGCTCTGCTATAATGCAGCTGTGCTTTTGCCTGTAAAACCCCGGGGAATGAAGGTAATGTAGGTCAATGACCTACAGTTACCTTCATTCGCGGTGATGCGCCCTCTGCTGGTTGTCCTCATATGAACTCGAGCCTGGGAGCTTTCCAGGAAAGTTCCCACGCTCGAGGTCATTTGAGGACATTATATACAGTGGGGCAAAAAAGTATTTAGTCAGTCAGCAAAAGTGCAAGTTCCACAACTTAAAAAGATGAGAGGCGTCTGTAATTTACATCATAGGTAGACCTCAACTATGGGAGACAAACTGAGAAAAAAAAATCCAGAAAATCACATTGTCTGTTTTTTTAACATTTTATTTGCATATTATGGTGGAAAATAAGTATTTGGTCAGAAACAAACAATCAAGATTTCTGGCTCTCACAGACCTGTAACTTCATCTTTAAGAGTCTCCTCTTTCCTCCACTCATTACCTGTAGTAATGACACCTGTTTAAACTTGTTATCAGTATAAAAAGACACCTGTGCACACCCTCAAACAGTCTGACTCCAAACTCCACTATGGTGAAGACCAAAGAGCTGTCAAAGGACACCAGAAACAAAATTGTAGCCCTGCACCAGGCTGGGAAGACTGAATCTGCAATAGCCAACCAGCTTGGAGTGAAGAAATCAACAGTGGGAGCA
The DNA here is from genome assembly GCF_032444005.1 of Ranitomeya imitator. Lineage (NCBI taxonomy): Eukaryota > Metazoa > Chordata > Amphibia > Anura > Dendrobatidae > Ranitomeya > Ranitomeya imitator. The sequence goes on from NC_091282.1 coordinate 633,751,088, forward strand.
ATAATTAGAAAATGGAAGACATACAAGACCACTGATAATCTCCCTCGATCTGGGGCTCCACGGAAAATCCCACCCTGTGGGGTCAGAATGATCACAAGAACGGTGAGCAAAAATCCCAGAACCACGTGGGGGGACCTAGTGAATGAACTGCAGAGAGCTGGGACCAATGTAACAAGGCCTACCATAAGTAACACACTACGCCACCATGGACTCAGATCCTGCAGTGCCAGACGTGTCCCACTGCTTAAGCCAGTACATGTCCAGTCCCGTCTGAAGTTTGCTAGAGAGCATTTGGATGATCCAGAGGAGTTTTGGGAGAATGTGCTATGGTCTGATGAAACCAAACTGGAACTGTTTGGTAGAAACACAACTTGTCGTGTTTGGAGGAAAAAGAATACTGAGTTGCATCCATCAAACACCATACCTACTGTAAAGCATGGTGGTGGAAACATCATGCTTTGGGGCTGTTTCTCTGCAAAGGGGCCAGGACGACTGATCCGGGTACATGAAAGAATGAATGGGGCCATGTATCGTGAGATTTTGAGTGCAAACCTCCTTCCATCAGCAAGGGCATTGAAGATGAAACGTGGCTGGGTCTTTCAGCATGACAATGATCGAAAGCACACCGCCAGGGCAACGAAGGAGTGGCTTCGTAAGAAGCATTTCAAGGTCCTGGAGTGGCCTAGCCAGTCTCCAGATCTCAACCCTATAGAAAACCTTTGGAGGGAGTTGAAAGTCCATGTTGCCAAGCGAAAAGCCAAAAACATCACTGCTCTAGAGGAGATCTGCATGGAGGAATGGGCCAACATACCAACAACAGTGTGTGGCAACCTTGTGAAAACTTACAGAAAACGTTTGACCTCTGTCATTGCCAACAAAGGATATATTACAAAGTATTGAGATGAAATTTTGTTTCTGACCAAATACTTATTTTCCACCATAATATGCAAATAAAATGTTAAAAAAACAGACAATGTGATTTTCTGGATTTTTTTTTCTCAGTTTGTCTCCCATAGTTGAGGTCTACCTATGATGTAAATTACAGACGCCTCTCAACTTTTTAAGTGGTGGAACTTGCACTATTGCTGACTGACTAAATACTTTTTTGCCCCACTGTATATAAAAAAAAACCGAAACCCGACTTTGGAGTACAGATCGCCGACCGCCGACCCGATCCCAGAGTGGGATCGGGTCGGGTTTCACGAAACCCGACTTTGCTAAAAGTCGGCGACTTTTGAAAAGTGCCGATCTGTTTCGCTCAATCCTAGTTGCCACTGGTTCCTAAAGTCCGAAGGACGAGGAAGGAGTCTGCAAAGCCAACCTCTGAGACCTTCTGCAGTTAGATGCAGAGCGACTGTCTGCCACTTCTGACACACCCGTGACAATAAGTGTTGCTGCTGCATTGCAAGGCAATACAAGTGAATGAGGTCACATTGTGATTCCCAAAAGTACTGCGATCTCGACAAGCAAGTCACAAAAATTACAACTTGCAGTAACAGTATGACGCGTCAACAGGGCAGTGGGATACTCGGTCCATGGCCCTGGGCATCAATGTTAAAGGGGTAAAATGTTCAAAATTTGTCGTGACGCACCTATGGAGTTCGGTCAATAGGGGAGACCGACGCTGTGTTAGAGGGGTCCCCTGGGGATGTTGCAGCAGCTCAGATGTTACACTTCCCGCAGGTGAAAGCGTGGTCCCCAGGGGTCCTATGGTGTGTGGCATAGATGTGTAGCTGGTGAATAAATGGAGGAGACAAGTGATAAGTCTTTACCTGGCTTACTTGTGGGTGACAGGCCAGAGTCCATGGTACAATGCACGGATGATGGTGGTCCGGCCGACTCAGAGGCAAATTAGAGTTCTCTTTTCCCAGTAGAGGTCCATGAGCCATTCCTACTTGTGCCTTTCTAAGTGAGGTCCATGCTGCTTTAAGCTTCCTACAAGGTCCCCCAGTTTCCCCCTGTCCTGGGACAGGTACCTGCACAACGGGCAGTTTAAGCCTGTTTACAGGGATTCTCAAATGCCCTGGGCTCCTCCAGTGCTGCTGCGTCTCAGGTGTGGTGCGGGCAAGTAACGTATAATGTAGTGCCCTCCGGTTCTGCTCTGTGTCCTAGAGTCCATGAAAGCCTCGGGATCCCGGTACCCGGATTATTGCGCTTCAGCTCCAAGGGTGCTCTGCCTCTGTTCCCCTCTGAGCTTTGTCTTACTCCTGTGCTCCTTCCCTTCTGGCTGATCCACATGCAACCCAACAGGTTACTCCTTCCCAGAGGCTGCAGCTCCCCCGTGGTTGCGAGGCCTCTCTGTCTGCACTCAGTTGCAGACCTCCTTCTTCTTCTGTGTCTCTGAACAACTAACTGTTCTGCTTGGTCTCCCTGGGCCAACTAACTATCTCCTCCTCCAGGTCAGGAAACATAAAGCCTAGGGAAGCTCCCCCGAATCCGGGTACTGAGCTCCCCCTCCTGGCCTGGATTCAGAATGTGTTGCATGTGTGTGCCTTACCTGGTGAAGAGAACTCCTTTGTCTCTGAGCATGACATCACCTTCCCCGAAAGAAAAGCAACATCACTGCAGCAACCGGTAACCTGGGGTGCTGCAAGTACTCTCGGGAGTGCAACGTGACCCTACTGACTTGTATTGCCCTGTGATGTAGCAGCAACTCTTAGTGAAGTTTAGACATGCCGCAGTGTAACCCCAGCCGCAATCTTACAAATCTAGAATTTGCACCGGAACCAATGGTGATTCCATGTTTTGCGCTAATTTGTACAGCACAGGCTGAGGCTTGAGTAGCCAAGAAAGTTTGCTCAAGGAGCATTTGCCCCCGACGTCTACACTGGAATCCAAGACAAACTCAGCCTTAACTCTACTACACTGCTTGTCAATATCTGCCACGGAATCTCCTGCGTAACCCAGCTCAGCTACACTGACTTCTTGTCTCCGAGTTTCCTCTGCTTCCTTGTGGTCCTCAGCATTGACATACAGTGGGGCAAAAAAGTATTTAGTCAGTCAGCAATAGTGCAAGTTCCACCACTTAAAAAGATGAGAGGCGTCTGTAATTTACATCATAGGTAGAACTCAACTATGGGAGACAAACTGAGAAAAAAAAATCCAGAAAATCACATTGTCTGTTTTTTTATCATTTTTTTTTGCATATTATGGTGGAAAATAAGTATTTGGTCAGAAACAAACAATCAAGATTTCTGGCTCTCACAGACCTGTAACTTCTTCTTTAAGAGTCTCCTCTTTCCTCCACTCATTACCTGTAGTAATGGCACCTGTTTAAACTTGTTATCAGTATAAAAAGACACCTGTGCACACCCTCAAACAGTCTGACTCCAAACTCCACTATGGTGAAGACCAAAGAGCTGTCAAAGGACACCAGAAACAAAATTGTAGCCCTGCACCAGGCTGGAAAGACTGAATCTGCAATAGCCAACCAGCTTGGAGTGAAGAAATCAACAGTGGGAGCAATAATTAGAAAATGGAAGACATACAAGACCACTGATAATCTCCCTCGATCTGGGGCTCCACGCAAAATCCCACCCCGTGGGGTCAGAATGATCACAAGAACAGTGAGCAAAAATCCCAGAACCACGCGGGGGACCTAGTGAATGAACTGCAGAGAGCTGGGACCAATGTAACAAGGCCTACCATAAGTAACACACTACGCCACCATGGACTCAGATCCTGCAGTGCCAGACGTGTCCCAATGCTTACGCCAGTACATGTCCAAGCCCGTCTGAAGTTTGCTAGAGAGCATTTGGATGATCCAGAGGAGTTTTGGGAGAATGTCCTATGGTCTGAACTGGAACTGTTTGGTAGAAACACAACTTGTCGTGTTTGGAGGAAAAAGAATACTGAGTTGCATCCATCAAACACCATACCTACTGTAAAGCATGGTGGTGGAAACATCATGCTTTGGGGCTGTTTCTCTGCAAAGGGACCAGGACGACTGATCCGGGTACATGAAAGAATGAATGGGGCCATGTATCGTGAGATTTTGAGTGCAAACCTCCTTCCATCAGCAAGGGCATTGAAGATGAAACGTGGCTGGGTCTTTCAACATGACAATGATCCAAAGCACACCGCCAGGGCAACGAAGGAGTGGCTTCGTAAGAAGCATTTCAAGGTCCTGGAGTGGCCTAGCCAGTCTCCAGATCTCAACCCTATAGAAAACCTTTGGAGGGAGTTGAAAGTCCGTGTTGCCAAGCGAAAAGCCAAAAACATCACTGCTCTAGAGGAGATATGCATGGAGGAATGGGCCAACATACCAACAACAGTGTGTGGCAACCTTGTGAAGACTTACAGAAAACGTTTGACCTCTGTCATTGCCAACAAAGGATATATTGCAAAGTATCGAGATGAAATTTTGTTTCTGACCAAATACTTATTTTCCACCATAATATGCAAATAAAATGTTAAAAAAACAGACAATGTGATTTTCTGGTTTTTTTTTTTCTTAGGTTGTCTCCCATAGTTGAGGTCTACCTATGATGTAAATTACAGACGCCTCTCATCTTTTTAAGTGGTGGAACTTGCACTATTGCTGACTGACTGATACTTTTTTGCCCCACTGTACATGTTGCCTCATCTCAACGCTGCTTTCTCAGGTCCCATAATCTCTATGTCCACCTCCTGTTGCCTTTCTGACACCTTTGCGTCAACTTTTCCATTCAGCCTCCATGCTACATCAACACCGTGTGTCCGTGCTGCATAACAGCAGCTCAAGTGGATCAAGAGCTTCAAGAATCCACCTCACCAAGTGAGGCATATCACACTGGAGTGTAGAGCATAAGGAATCCCCAGGGAACTAGATGCCAAAGAGAAATTCCAGAGCAGTTAACTAATAGCCTAAAGTAGCAAAAAAGCATTGCACCTAGAGTAAAGGAGAAAGAACATCTGTGCAGTAGCCATGAACAAGCTGCTGCTCCATAATGCCATGGCATTTTACAGGAAAATTTTGTCCCAGTCCCAATGTGCTACCAGGTGTGGTGAGCATCACTCTCACTTGTAGGCCAAACGATAGCTGACTGCCCACTGCAACTTGAACTTGACCTTGGTTACTGTACTTCCCTATCTGTTCTGCCATTATGAAGCAATCCCTTTTACTGGGGCTTGAACCTTAACTATATCTGTGGCTGACGGATATACTTTTGCAAACACTATGCATTTGCAAACATTAAACATATTACATTTATACTGATTACCAAAGTCTATCGTAGCCTATGGTCACTACTGTACCTTAGGTCCTAAAACTTAACCTATGTATCATTTATCTCATACTTTATACGTCCTGTATTCCTGCTGCAACTTATGCCTATTATACTAACAATACTTGTTCCCCACGATCCATTAACACATCCATTGCCTATCAACTAGAAATGGCCATTGACAAGGGCCACGGTCACCCACTATAACATGAATCTGGACAAGATTATTATACATTTGGTGCTCAAGTAGAAATTCATCTGGACACAGCAGAACCTTTTTGCTTCAATCAGTAGATTTCTCATTTTTTTCCTAAGATCCCCACCGAACGTATCTCTGTAACATGGAGTCAAGAAGTAATCCACATTTATTAAATTATTGAAATACCTTGTTATTGAAGCATTAAGTAAAGATTCATAGGTTATCGTTTCTTCTGATGATGAATTGAAAGTTAGAATTTTACTGTCAGCAGAAAACCATTAGGTTTGTAAAAGAAATCGGAATAACATAAACTATTCATTAGGGCACCACCAAGGCACATCGCGGGCACCTTCATGGCATCAGTTGAACATCATTAAGGATCAATAATGCTTTTTAAGATTTATGAGAACATTTTGCGAAATCCATTAATGGACCAACTAATCATGGAAATTTCATCAACGCATTTCCCGAGCTTCCTAGTTGGTTGACATGTTGGATCATCGAGAGGTCAAGATGGAGCCGGTCAATCCTCAAGGGACTATCTGATTTGTGAGGACATTCCGGTCTTTCAGGAACTGACCTCTTCCAAGTTATAGTTGATGGGTGGACAGAATTTTGTTTTATGAGTGGACACACTGTGCGAGATAGCTAGGGGTTTTCGCTCGATACCATAAAATTAATGGGTGCTTATACTTATGCATCTATTGACTTTGCAGCTAAGCAAATATTGATTATAGATGGTATTACTCTACTGATGTTTTCATTGTGGTAGTTTAAGGCTTTGATCAGAGAAAAAGACCCTGGTTGCATGTCTCTGGTGTTGGGAGGCTAACAATCGCACTATTTGTAGCCCTTTATATGCAATATCTCTAGCTTATTATTAAAAAAGGTGGACCAAGGATCAAGAAAACAATGACTTGAAGTATTATCTTGGATGCTTAAAGGCTATGTATACCTTAACAGATTTTTGTTGCTGTTCATGTGTTTCCTAAATGTAAAATAAGGCAACTTTCTAAATAGTCTTCATTAATAATGCTCTACTGATTTATTGCTACATAGTGCTTTTGAGTTTTGTATCTGGTTCAGTGCTTTTGCAAAACTGATACAAATCCATTAGTGATCGTGCTTCTGGTCCTTATGTTCTTTTCTATGCTCTTGCCTTCTTGCAGAGTTAGAGAGAGCAAGAGGGACAGGTATACAAAAATCTGTGGTGGACAGGGAGAAAATGGTGCACGTTGGTGGACAGCCATTTTCTGGTCTCTCCAGAGATGCTCAATTGGGTTTAGGTCAGGGCTCTGGGCTGGGACAGTCAAGAATGGTCACAGAGTTGTTCTGAAGCCACTCCTTTGTTTTTTTTAGCTGTGTGCTTAGTGTCGTTGCCTTGTTGGAAGGTGAACCTTCTGCCAAGTCTAAGGTCCAGAGCACGCTGGAAGATGTTTTCATCCAGGATATCTCTGTACTTGGCCGCATTCATGTTTTCTTTAATGATAACAAGTCGTCCTGTCTCTGCAGCTGAAAAACACCCCCATAGCATGATGCTGCCACCATCATGTTTGACTAATGGGAATGTATTGGGCAGGTGATGAGTAGTGCCTGGTTTTCTCCACACATCCCCCTTAGAATTATCACCAAAAGGGTCTATCTTTTTCTCATCAGACCAGAGAATATTATTTCTCATAGTCTGGGAGTCCTTCATGTGGTTTTTTTTTTTAGCAAACTGTGTGCGGGCTTTCATATGTCTTGCACTGAGGAGAGGCTTCTGTTTGGCCACTCTGCTATAAAGGACCGACTGGTGGAGGGCTGCAGTGCTAGTTGACTTTGTGGAATTTTCTCCCATCTCCCTACTGCATCTCTGGAGCTCAGCCACAGTGATCTTGTGGTTCTTCTTTACTTCTCTCACCAAGGCTCTTCTCCCACGATTGCTCAGTTTGGCTGGACAGCCAGGTCTAGGAAGCCTTCTGGTGGTCCCAAACTTCTTCCATTAAGGATTATGGAGGCCACTGTGCTCTTAGGAATCTTGAGTACTGCAGAAATTCTGTTGTAACCTTGGCCAGATCTGTGCCTTGTCACAATATTCTCTCTGAGCTCCTTGGCTAGTTTCTTTGACCTCATGATTCTCATTTGGTCTGACATGCACTGTGAGCTGTGAGGTCTTATATAGACAGGTGTGTGCCTTTCCAAATCAAGTCCTATCAGTTTCATTAAATACAACTGGACTCCAATGAAGGAGTAGAACCATCTCAAGGAGGATCACAAGGAAATGGACAGCATGTGACTTAAATATGAGTGTCTGAGCAAAGGGTCTGAATACTTATGACCATGTGATATTTCAGTTTTCCTTTATATTAAATTTGCAAAAATTTCTACATTTCTGTTTTTTTCAGTCAAGATCAGGTGCAAGTTGTACATTAATGTGAAAAAAATGAACTTTTTTGAATTCACCAAATGGCTGCAATGAAACAAAGAGTGGGAAATTTTAAGGGGTCTGAATACTTTCTGCACCCACTGTATGTACATATATATATATATATACGGTATATACACGGTGGGAAAAAAAGTATTTAGACAGCCACCAATTGTACAAGTTCTTCCACTTAAAAAGATGAGAGACGCCTGAAATTGACATCATAAGTAGACCACAACAATGAGAGCCAAAATGAGAAAACAGATTGAGAAAATCACCTTGTCTCATTTGGCAAGATTTATTTTGCAAATTATGATGGAAAATAAGTATTTGTCCATTAAAAAAAGTTCATCTCAATATTTTGTTATATATACTTTGTTGGCAATGACAGAGGTCAAACATTTTCTGTAAGCCTTCACAAGGTTGGAAAACACTGTTGGTGGTATGTTGGCACATTCCTCCATGCAGATCTCCTCTAGAGCATTGATGTTTTGGGCCTGACGCTAGGCAACATGGACTTTCAATTCCCTCCAAAAATTTTCTATGGGGTTGAAATCTGGATACTGGCTAGGCCCAAGGCCGGCTCCAGGTTTTTGAGGGCCCCGGGCGAAAGATTCTCAGTGGGCCCCCCTTTAACACATACCACGATTCATGATCGCATATAACACAGCCATGTAGTATATAACACAGCCCACGTAGTATATAGCACAGCAGACCGGCAGACGCCGATAAAGTTCAAAGCGGCGGGGGAGTTGGCGTTTGCGACAGGCGGGCCCCCCTGCCTCACAGGTGCCCCATAGCAGCTGTGTGATATGCCGCTAGCTGGGGGCCTTAGGCACTGGCAGCTGCCTGCCCCTAACGCCGGCCCTGAATGGGCCCCCCTGTCTCGCCAGGGCCCAGGCAATTGCCAAGGTACGCCGGGTGCTGACGCCGGCCCTGGCTAGGCCACTCCAGGACCTTCATATGCTTCTTATGAAGCCACTTCTTCATTGCCCTGGCGGTGTGCTTGGGATCATTATCATGCTGAAAGACCCATCCAAGTTTCGTCTTCAATGCCCTAGCTGATGGAAGGAGGTTTGCATTCAAAATATCACTATACATGGCCCAATTCAGTCTCAGTGTACACGGATCAGTCGTCCTGTTCCCTGTGCAGAGAAACAGCCCATAGAATAACATTGCCACCCCATGCTTTACAGTAGGTATGGTGTTTTTTGGATGCAACTCAGCATTCTGTCTCCTCCAAACACGACAAGTTTTGTTTCTACCAAACAGTTCTACTTTGGTTTCATCAGACCATATGACATTCTCCCAATACTCTTCTGGATAATCCAAATGCTCTCTAGCAAATTTCAGACGAGCTTGGACATGTACTGGCTTAAGCAGGGGGACACGTGTTGCACTGCAGGATCTGAGTCCCTGGCAGCGTAGTGTGTTACTGATGGTAGCCTTTGTTATGGTGGTCCCAGCTCTGCAGGTAATTCATTCAGTCCCCCCATGTGTTTCAGCGATTTTTTCTCACCGATCTTGTGATTATTTTGACCCCACGGGGTCAGGTCTTGCGTGGAGCCCCAGATTGAGGGAGATTATCATTGGTTTTGTAGGTCTTCCATTTTCTTATAATTGCTCCCACAGGTGATTTCATCCCACGAAGCTGCTTGCCTATTGCAGATTCAGTCTTCCCAGCCTGGTGCAGGACTACAATTTTGTTTCTGATGTCCTTCGAAAGCTCTTTGGTCTTCACCATAGTGGAGTCTGGAGTGTGACTGAGGTTGTGTACAGGTGTCTTTTTTACTGATAACAAGTTCAAACAGATGCTGTTACTCCAAGTAAAGAGTGGAGGACAGAGGAGTCTCTTAAAGAAGTTACAGGTCTGTGAGAGCCAGAAATCTTGCATGTTTTTAGGTGGCCAAATACTTATTTTCCACCATAATCTGCAAAATAAATCTTGACAAATCAGACAAGGTGATTTTCTGGATTTTTCTCATTTTGACTCTCATAGTTGTGGTCTACCTATGATGTCAATTACAGGCCTCTCTCCTTTTTAAGTGGGAGAACTGGTACAATTGGTGCCTGACTAAATACTTTTTTTCCCTACTGTATTACATGGGTTGGAATAGGAGGTGTATATTCCGTATGCTCTGGCCTAGTAGTGGAAGCAGCCGTTGGCATTGTCCATCACTCATCAACCAATTGTGTAATTGTCCTGATGATTGGAGGCAGCAGAGTTGCATCCCCTGACAAACTGGTGGCAGCAGTGGGGGGATCTGCACATGATGGATGGAGAGGTGGTCTGCACATGATGGATGGAGGGGGGTCTGCACAGGATGGATGGAGGGGGTCTGCACATGATGATGGAGGGGGGGTCAGCACATGATGAATGGAGGAGGGATCTGCACATGATGGATGGAAGGGGGAATCTGCACATGATGGATGGAGGCGGGATCTGCATATGATGGATGGAGGGGGGGATCTGCACATGATGGATGGAGGGGGGATCTGCACATGATGGATGGAGGGGGGATCTGCACATTATGGATGGAAGGGGGATCTCCACATGATGGATGGAAGGGGGATCTGCACATGATGGAGGGGGCTGCAAATGATGGAGGGGTTGCAAATAATGGGGGGAGCTACAAATGATGTGAGGGAGGGGACAGTGGACTGCACATGAATGGAAGGGGACTGCACATTATGAAGTGAGGGGGAGAACGACAGCAAATGATGATGTGAGGGGGACTGCAAATGATGAAGTAAGGGACGGCGGAAAGCAATTGAATTGCAGGTGGGGGATGGGGAGAATAAATGAGGACCTGGGGAGATCAAATAATGATGGATTTTGGGGGTGGTGGGTGTAAATGATGTATTGAATGTGGTGGGAGAGCAGTTGATAATTAATAGAGGGTAGGGGTGGGATAGAGAAAATACATGACAATGAATTGGGTCGGAATGTAAATATAATGAATCGGGGGAGCGGGAGGCACATAGTGGGGGGCGTTGAGGATGCAGTGACTGGTAATGAATTGGGGGAAAGTGTTCAGGGGCTAATTAATGTATATATTAAGTGGGGTAAATGGCTATTTATAGTTGGTGGGGGCGTATTGGTGGGTTAGTAATAATTATATATTAATGGTGGGTGCACGTCTGTATTCAGATGTGTAGTGTAGTAGAAGAAAGGGAAAAAGTGGGGAATGTGCTCTGGAAGTGGGGCTCTAGGTAACTATGTGTTATTTTATGCAGAGGCAAGTCCTGCCTGGAAGAAATGATGGCGGTCTGCACTGCATGAAAAAGAACAGCAACGATAAAGGACTTCAGCTAGAGACGTCACTGGTGAGTCAGTGTGTTACGTGTCCACTGACAGTATACACTCTATTACCTGTTCACTGACACTATATACAGAGCTCCTGTGTATAATGGCATTAGTTTTGTGGGTTTTTTGTATTACTGATCAGTATTGTAGTATTCGGTCACTATGTGTTGGTAGTATGTGATCTGGTTATGGTGTGGCGGTATTTCTCCCTGCATGCGGTATTATTTGGTCACTGTGTGATGGTAATATGTGATCTGGTCATGGTATGGAGGTATTTGTTCCTTGTATGTTGTATTATTCCGTCACTATGTGGTGGTAATATGTCTTCTGGTCATGATGTAATGGTATTTCTCTCTTGTATGTGGTATTAATGGTCATTCTAAAAAATATATGTCACTCATTATCTTAAAAATAAATAAAAATATACCTAAAAAGAGTATTGGATATTTTAAGAAATGTTTAATAGGTTAGAGTAGAATAGGGCCCAACCAAAAGAGTCTACCTTGTTGTGGTGGCAGCTTAAAAATTATTTTGGCCAAAAAAAAAAGCTGCTAGCTATGTATGTGATCTGCTGTCTGCTGAGAACTGTTAATATCTGATTGGTGAGGACGTGGTGCAGAAGATGAGTTTTTCCAAGAGCGGGCGGTGGGACTGTGGAAGGCTTGAGGGTGTGGAGGCGGAGCTGGGGTGGAGCCTGGGCAGAGTCTCAAGGGGGCCCAAAAAATGTTGACAGTATGGGGCTCCAAAATTCCCAGCGGCAGCCCTGTCACTGCAGTTCTGTGAAGGCTGACCCCTTGTGTTGGCTATGCTCCACCAGTATCGACACTCTATGGCTGTCACTCATTTTCTCTTCATTACTTAGCCGTACAAACATGGGGACAGTGACTGTATATTTGTTTAAAGGCAGTCTTTCTGCAGGATTTCACCCCTCCAAACCTTTTATATGTGCATGTAGCTCTTTCAAAGACAAACTCCATAAATACCTTTATATGGTCAGTCCCTTTCTTTCTTATCCAGAAATCAGCAATTCAATTGATATATAAATAATGCCTAACGACTATGGTGGATCTTAACCCTCTATCACTCCAGCTCTATTTCTCGCAGAGTGCCACCTCCTTTTGCTTCACTGACAGCCTCTATGCTGTGTTTCTTTCTGGAAAAAAGAGCTGTAAGTCGATCAGGAACAGGTGGCACTGAGCGAGTATATAGCTGGAGTAACAGATCTACTCCCTCATTTGCATATGTATGCAAATCGATTTCAGATGAATGTACTGAACATGTAAAAATATTGCTGGAATTGTCTTTGAAAGAGCTACATGGGCATATACATAGATGTCGGCCTCATTCATTCCCTACGGGACTTGCAGACACTTGCGGTTTTGCACTTACGATGAGACAAAATAAATACTGCTAGCAGCTTTTTTTTCCCGTTGCTGCAAGTATCGCATTTGTCGGATTGCGGCAAAACCTGAAGTGATGCACATGTCCTTATAGCAGAAGGGAATTAATGACGTCGAACGCAGTGTTGTCGTAAGTGATCCGTTACGCGACAGATGCGGGAAAAATGGCAAAAGTCGCTGACTAGAAAGTAGACTAAGTCACTGCCGACAGTGTCTGCATTAGTCATACTCACCAAAAGGGGAAGCAGCACTAAAAGTGCCTAGGGCAGCAGAAACTCTAAATACGGCCCTGGTTGTATGTTAATTTGTGGGATTCCTACTGATTACATATTGCATTAGCCTTGTCACCGCTATTACTGGTGCTATGCACGCCTTTCTCTCTGCTGTTCCTTTCTGCTTCTGCACTTCAGCGACAAAGTTGCCGACTGCCTTCCCATCTCTGCTGTTCCACATGCCGTGCAGCTAGTCAAACCTCCTGCATTATCACCTCTGCTCCGTGCTGCTCAACCTGACCTATAGCTTAATAAATCCACTTCAACAAGTGAGCCCATAATTTTGGCACTGTAGTTCATTACACAAATGTGTTTTGCATTTCCCAGTATGGGGGAGCTAGAGTATTTATTTGGGAAAATATAAAGATGTTTTGTTTTTTCCTTTAAAATAACACAATGATATTATGTCAACTGCAGTATTAAATATTAAGAATGCATTAAAAGTTAAAATTGGGGTAATCTAAGAAATTTTTTAAAAAAATCAGCTTTAAATAACAGCGCACCAAAAAGTATGATTTTGCCGTTGGCACCAAGACCCAAAACAGTCACGGTCATGAAAGGGTTAAAGACGAATATCTATATTATGCAGAGAGGATACATGGACAGGCGTCCTGGAGGATTTTACAATAAAAAAGCCTGAGTATTTTGAGTATTAAAGTTGTCAAAAGGATCAAATAGTATACAGAGCTTTCACTGCCCGGGGTGGATGACGTTCCTGTTTGGTATCAATCTCTCTGATTTTGTGTTGGTTGCAGAGAAAGCAAGACGTAGACAATTTTAATGATGTTGCCTGCAGTTATTTTGGTCTCATTTGTGTTTATCTGTGGAGGTGAGAATACAGGATATCTCAAAACCAACAAATTAAATTTAGTTCTCCCCAAAAAAAAAAAAAAAGAGTACAAGCAAATGCTACCACAGCATCTGGAGGCTTGCCCTTGCAATTCACCCGATACACCCTCCCTGCCTACATTATCAGGATGGGAGAAATAACATCCAACTCAGGGAAGAATATGCTGTATGTTTTTATTTTCTTTTATGCATTGTGTTTTCCTTTAGAAAAATAGACTAATATTCTACAGATGATTCTGGATTTTTTGTTTTTAACCCATTTTCTTCCGAGCAATTTTTCTCTTTTGGGTTTCGTTTTTTCCTCCCCTTTGTCCATGAACACTGACTTTTTTATTTTTGTGTTTCCTTTGAGGGTTTTGTTATGGTTTTTTTTATATTTTTGAACTAGGAAAAAGTATAAATCTTTTATTTTATTTATTTTTAAAATATTTTTTAAACTTTTTTAAATTCATACTTACTTTACTTTTTAGTCCCAAGAAGAGACTTGAACCAGCAAATTGCTTGGAATCTACACTGCTCAAAAAAATAAAGGGAACTCTTAAACAACAGAATATAACTCCAAGTTAATCAAACTTCTGTGAAACCAAACTGACCACTTAGGAAGCAACACTTTTTGACAATCAATTTCACATGCTGTTGTGCAAATGGAATAGACAACAGATGGAAATTATTGGCAATTATCGAGTCACACTCAATAAAGGAGTGGTTCTGGAGATGGGTGCCACAGACCACATCTCTGTACTAATGCTTTCTGGCTGATGTTTTGGTCACTTTTGAATGTTGGTAGTGCTTTCACACTTGTGGTAGCATGAGACGGACTCTATAACCCATACAAGTGGCTCAGGTAGTGCAGCTCATCCAGGATTGGCACATCAATTCGAGCTGTGGCAAGAAGGTTTGCTGTGTCTGTCAGCGTAGTATCCAGACATTGGAGGCGCTACCAGGAGACAGGCCAGTACACCAGGAGACGTGGAGGGGGACGTAGGAGGGCAACAACCCAGCAGCAGGACCGATACCTAAGCCTTTGTGCAAGGAGGAACAGGAGGAGCACTGCCAGAGCCCTGCAAAATGACCTCAAGCAGGCCACAAATGTGCATGTGTCTGCACAAACGTTTAGAAACCGACTCCATGAGGATGGTCTGAGTGCCTGACGTCTCCAGATTGGGGTTGTGCTCACAGCCCAACACTGTGCAGGATGCTTAACATGTGCCACAGAACACCAGGATTGGCAAATTCGCCACTGGCGGCCAGTGCTCTTCACAGATGAAAGTAGGTTCACACTGAGCACATGTGACAGATGTGACAAAGTCTGGAGACACCGTGGAGAGTGATCTGCTGCCTGCAACATCCTTCAGCATGACTGCTTTGGCAGTTGGTCAGTAATGGTGTGGGGTGGCATTTCTTTGGAGGGCCGCACAGCCCTCCATGTGCTTGCGCAGGTGTGTACTATGGAGGACAGAGAATGAACTTCAATCCAATATTGCAGCCAGCATGCAGCCAGCGGGTAAGGAAAAGGTGAATCAAACACCCGAAAACCCCGCCCCTATGGCTGAAGATTGTTCCCTCCAAATTCAGGTGACAGAGTCCCTTTAAAGGGATTTTACAACACCTTTGAGGTCTAAGGGATAACGTTTCTCTTTTTGACATATCCGTGGGATAGGTCATCAATATCATATTGGTGGGGTTGCAACAACTGGCACTCCCACTGGAGGCTGGATGTAAGCTGTTGCAGAACTGAGCAGCAAGAGCTCCGCCAACTGTTTAGTGGCCACTGCGGTAATTTCCTACTCACATATTCATGGCGTACTTTCATGGCATAAAATTCACCTCAACAATGGGAAGGTTTGGGTCAAAACTTCTTTACTCTATCTCACTTTTCTTTAGTTTGTCCAGCCACTTCAAGGTACTGCTCCATCATTGTGGTGACTCATTACGTACTATATAGCCTTGATGATTTATCTGGTTTACAACACCCATTTTATATTTTAAAGTTAGTACGAATCGATTTGCATGATCCAGTGCATCGGTCAACTATGGCCACTAGAGAGTTGCGAGAACTACTACTTACTTGACATCATCCATTGCTCTTTTGAATAGTCGGCCTGGCACTAAAAGTGATGCACATGGTATGTTGTGCTAGGCTGGCAAATCAAAAGAAGTGACATGGATAAGAGGCACTTCTCACGGCTTTGTAGTGGCCAGTGGCCTGGGTGGTGCAAATGGATTTGTTGAAATCTATCATAAGCCCTATTAGTGAATTCTAATGGTGATCTCTTGTTTGGGACCTTCATCTTGTGGCCAGAGAGGAGAATGCCTACCAAAAGTGTCTTTCGTTCTAGAGGACCTGCTCAATGATTTGAATGGACACTGTCTAATGTTTTATTTATCCTGTGGAGGTGCTGCAGAAAAATTGAACACTTTCTGCAAGGATTCCCCACAGATCTCTGAAGGATGCAGCAGGGGGTGCATTTTGTGATCAGCTTATTGTCAAGGGAACCTTCTAACAAGTAAGAATTTTCCATGGTGAAGAATCTCCTTGGGACATTTTCAAAATAAATTTACCAGTGGATGAATCTCAAAAACTATTGGTAACTTACATATTCATTTCCACAATTTTCTAAGCTTGAAAAGAAATATTACAACTCTATGTTATGCACTGCACGGGCCCCCTTGTGCAGATCACCTGGGTTTTATTAGATCTTTTAATCAGGTCACCATCAAAAGTCACACCTTCTGAAAGACATCACTGTCATCCTGTCATTTTGGTTGTCCCTTGGACATCACTTCAGAAGAACATATTGAATTCTGCTTCCCGATGGCAGTCACAGAAGCTTTCTCATCATTACCCGCCAAGATACAGTTACTAAATTCAGTTTGTCATAATTAGCTTCTGAGGGTTTATCCCACCTGCCCCCTGTTCATAACGCTTCGCTTTGTGTTTCTCCACGGGGGCAAAATGGCAGTTTGTCACCTCTGGCCTTGTTATCCTGGAAGCTAGAGCTTGCCTAATGACTCCGGGGACTGTGGCAACATCAAGGCCTTTAATTAAAGCAAATGAAAACTCATGAAGCATGGGGACGGGATTAAAAAAAAAATCACTACTTCAGTTGTCACCATGGATTCTATAATTATAAAGTTGTAATAAATAGGTTGAACTCTCCACAGAGTTTCTTCCGGAGGGAAAGGACTTGTCATCGCTTTATCCTGTGATCTTACTCTGCATTCAGTTTCAGCCTCAGGGAATATGAGAAACGGTGGAAATTAATTGCTATGTTTGTTGGAATCATGTAAATTGATCACAGTCTCTTGTGTGTAGACACAATGTGCATGTTTCCGTACATGCGATTAATTATGGCGCCTTACTGGATGTAAATGAGGACTAATGTGTCTACAGCCAGGCCAGTGGGGCATGAAATGTTTCATGTGTTGGGACATAATGGGAAGAATAAAAAATTAATAACATGAATGACAATAAAAGAGCGGAGTGCAAAAAAATGGTGGAAATATTTTCAGGTTCCATGCCCCCTTTTGGGGACACACCTCTCCATGCCAATTGACATAAATGATGGAGCATTCCAACAGGAGACACAGGAAACCTTCCAAACACTTGTTTCCGAGAGACTTCTGGGAGAAAGTAAGGTGGTCTTCAGGCGATTTGCCAACTCATCTAGGGATCTGGAGGTTTCCCTTTTTTCCAGAAGCAAATATTTCCTGAAGTAAAAATGGGAACCCTTGTTACTTACCTCCCAGCTCCAGCGGTGATCATTAAATCACCTTTGTGTAGTGGCCAGTCTCCTCAGCTCTTCTTTGCATCAGGTTGTTACTCATTGCACCTCTGTAAACTCATCTGCCTATGTTATTTAAACCGGATCAGGAGGTGGATCACTGCATGAGTATTCAGGTCGTTTTCTTTCTTACAACTATACTACTCTTCCTACACCACTATTCTGCTGTACTAGCTCTGCCTACTGAAGCATCTTTGCTAACACACCTCTGCTATTCCAGACATCAATATTTTAGCACTGCTAAATTTTGCTACATCAATCAATGGTGTTGCAGCATTGCTAGATCAGTCTACGCAATTCCAGCTATGCTATATCAGTCTTTGCTGTTCCAGCCCTGCAACATGTGTCCTCACTGCTCTAGCTCAGCTACAGCAGTTCAGCATCTGCTCAACAGCTCATCACTTCTTCAACATAAATTCATCGTAACGCATCTATCCTGCTGCATCAGCACTACCTGCCCCTGTAGCTGAAGAATTGCCCAT
Source organism: Ranitomeya imitator (assembly GCF_032444005.1). Taxonomy (NCBI): domain Eukaryota; kingdom Metazoa; phylum Chordata; class Amphibia; order Anura; family Dendrobatidae; genus Ranitomeya; species Ranitomeya imitator. The sequence continues at coordinate 633,768,990 of NC_091282.1, forward strand.
CCTGGCCAAGGGCTCAAACGGTCACAATATATAGTCTACATGAAATTTTAGGAAACCTTCTAAGCCCGTAGAATCAAGCGTCTCCTCACGTTCTGAGGTCACCTTCTCTCTACAACTCAAAGCTCGCCTACTGGTTAAGTGATAATGATAAAGTTATGTGATAATTGAATTATAGTTTGCTCCGATGAATCCCTTCAATTGAAATTTTAAGAGCTGAAAAAGCCCAAGATAGCTGTGGGATGATGGGAAAAAGTAACTATTACCTCTCCAGACACAACTGATTATGTTACTTTGACAAACATTGGGGTGTTTTACTTATGGACCCGATTTTAAAACAAGTGTTACCACCTTCTCCCCAATATGTGGCACGACGTTCGACTAATCTTAAAGATCTTTTGGTGCATAGCCATTATGAAGCCTCCAGAAAAAATAACAACAGTAATTCATTGATGTGGGGATTTTTTCCATGTGGCCTATGGAAGGCATGTTTAAATCTTGTTAAGACTAAAACCTTCAAAAATGTGGATGGATCACGCATATATGAGATCAGGAAACATCTCACCTGTACATCAAAGGGGTTTATCTACCACGCCGAATGCCCCTGTGGAAAAGTGTACATAGGTCTTACAACCAGGGAATTCAAACTTAGAGTGAGGGAACACGTGCTGGACATCGAAAAGGCGGCCACAGCAGAATACTTGTTTGAAAACGCTACCACGGCACTTTAAAACTTTACTATAAGTGCAATCCCAGGGGTCTGCGCATTAAGGCTATTGATCAGTTGGATCTAGGTATTAGGGATGGGGACTTGGGTAGGGCCTTGGCACAATTAGAGTGCCGTTGGATTTATCACCTTGGGACGCTTAGTCCGAGTGTTCTCAATGAGAACATGGGTTTCTCGGTTTTTCTTTAAATCGGCATCCTTTTATGGGTGAGGATTGTTTGTGTTTATCGTCATTCAGGGGTTTTGTATTGATTTTAACCTATTTTTTTCTTCTTTTTTAGTTTATTTCTATGTCCAGGGATTTGGGAGTTGTGAAGTGGATGTGTTTATTTTAGGACTCTTGGCGTATTATTCTGATGGAATGCATATGAATTCAGAAGATTACATGGACATCTTATGAAGAACCATTTAATATGTGATGGATTATGATGTGATGGATTATGATGTGTGATTAAGTATTGGAGGGGCTGGGGTTATTTAATAATATTTAATAATGATAAGTTTATATATATGAATTTGACTTTATTGTAATGACATGCACTTTACATGTAATAATGTTTTTCTGACATATGTAATTTTTGCACTTTATGCACTTTATTAGGTTTGAAATAATATTATTATCCTGGGGTACATATACATGTGTATATATATATATATATATATATACATATATATATATATATATACATACTGTATATATATATATTTAGTGTGGGCATGTTTTGTTCCTATGATAAGATAATTTGGGTTTATTAGTAATTAGTAATAAATAACAGAGGTATGCACTATTATGTACACTTGATAAATTAGCAGTATTAGTCATGTAGTACTAAATAACACAGGTATTTTTAATTAAGGACCCGTTGAAGTGCTGTAGAGCATGAAACGATCGTTGTCCGTGGCTGACTCTATCCCTCCCTGCTATCCGTTTGTTTATATGCCCTAATAAAGTGATATTCACCGCAACAGGGTAAGTGCGCGCCTACTTTTTTCTATTTTGCCATTGGATTCTGTGTACATTTTTTCTGGCAGCAGCACCCCGTTGATTCAGGTGTAGAGGATTCATACAGCCAGTATCACTTTCTGTGGTGCTAGACCGATAATATAATATGGTCATTGAGTCTGACCTTTGAGCAGTGCGGATGTGTGTTTTCTCTACTATTGGATTTTTAATTTGTATTTTTATGATTCTCTTTGCGGTATGCATGCTATGTGCAGTATGATTCTTTGTATATATTTCCTGTTTTATTTGCATTCCACCATTGAGTCTACATTGTATTTACATCTTGACACCTTTTCCCGTGTTGAATATTACACCAGATTGTAGACCGGGGTTGTCGTCGGTGGTGCGCATGCGCGCCATCCCGTTCCTCTGTCACTCCCTGTGACACCCTGCTGGCTTGCGTGCCATTGAGCGTTGGCAGGAAGTGAGGTATGTTGGAGGCGGGCAGACGCGTGATGCGCCGATGACACCGATGTACGGCACCCGTCTATACCTCTGCTTTGATTGGATATGGGTGATGTAAATGCTTGACCACCCCTCTGCAACAGGTATATGGATATACTTTCATGATTTGTTCATGTGTGCACTTATTCTCCCTTCATATTTGGGTGATATTAGATATTTGGCACTTTTCTCTCTTTTCTTATTATAGCCTATGGGAATTTGGAAATTTTGATGTTGACATCTTGGCATTGTGTTTATATATCACATAGGGCCTTCAGTGCATTTGTTTATACTTGTTGCAGAGCTCCGCTTATTGTCTTATAGGGCAGATTTCAGCAGCAAACTTTGCATCACTTGTATAGGATCTTTGGTATCCATAATCATCTATAGATATAATTGTCTAAGGGTGTGTTTGTCTGTAGCCGAAATCCCACGTCACTGAATGGTCGTGCCTGGCTGGCCTCAACCAATCAGAGTTCAAAAATAAACTACATACATATACTAGAACGAGAATAACATGAAGGATGATCTGTGGGGGAAAGAATATCATGGAGAACAGTCTGTGAGGGAGAGAATAACATGGAGGACAGTCTGTGAGGGAGAGAATAACATGGACAGTCTGTGAGGGAGAGAATAACATGGATGACAGTGTGTGAGGGAGAGAATAACATGAGGTCAGTCTGTGAGGGAGAGAATAACATGGAGGACAGTCTGTGAGGGAGAGAATAACATGGAGGACAGTCTGTGAGGGAGAGAATAACATGGAGGACAGTCTGTGAGGGAGAGGATAACATGGAGAACAGTCTGTGAGGGAGAGAATAACATGGAGGACAGTGTGTGAGGGAGAGAATAGCATGGAGGACAGTCTGTGAGGGAGAGAATAACATGGAGGACAGTGTGTGAGGGAGAGAATAACATGGAGGACAGTCTGTGAGGGAGAGAACAACATGGAGGACAGTGTGTAAGGGAGAGAATAAAAATTTTCCCTGTTTTTAAGTTTATCATATGGTAAAATAAATGGTGTCTTTGAAAACTATAAGTCATCATGTGGAATACAAGCTGTCATACAGCGAGAGATGACTAATAAAGTTTTGACTTAAAATAAAGACAGGAGAAAAAAAATGGCAGTGTGTCTAATGGGTTAAAACATAAATGTAAGCACCAATGTTTATATGAATACTAGATGGTGGCCCGATTCTAACGCATCGGGTATCTACTGTATAATCGTTTAATTCTGTCTGTCTGTAATGGAAATCCCGCATCGCTGATTGGTCTCGCCAGCTGCCCACGACCAATCAGCGACAGGCGCAGTCCGGCCGCGAATTGGCGCGGGATTTGAACCACGTTTCGCTGATTGGTCGCGCCCGGCCGGCCGTGACCAATCAGCGATATTGATGCGAGATTTAAACACCACTTTACTGATAATGTATATGTTTTACCCAGAAAATCCTGTGTATTCATTGCATTATTCTTAAATCATCATAAATAAACTACATACAGTACCTATTCTAGAATACCCGATGCGTTAGAATCGGGCCATCTAAATTTTGGGTAAAGGTTGTAGTAACAATAAAACTGATTAAAGAAGCACTCCAGTCAAAGTTTTTATCCTCAATATATTGCAGTCATCATCTATATATATAATTGTCTAAGGGTCTGTTTGTCTGTAACAGAAATCCCGCGTCGCTTATTGGTCGCGCCAGCCGCCCGCGACCAATCAGCGACAGGCGCAGTCCAGCCACGAAATGGCACAGGATTTGAACCACGCTTCGCTGATTGGTCGCACCCGGCTGGCCGCGACCAATCAGCGACTGGTGCAGTCCGGCCACGAACTGGCGCCGGATTTGAACCACGCTTCGCTGATTGGTCGTGCCCGGCCGGCCACGACTAATCAGCGATATTGGCACGGGATTTAACCCCCACTCACAGCGAGACGTAGTTCACTCACATTTACTTAACAAGTTCTGTCAGTTACAGTGTGATGTAGTTCAGTCACATTTACTGGACAAGTTCTGTCAGTCACAGTGCAACGTAGTTCAGCCACATTTACTGAACAAGTTCTGTCAGTCACAGTGTTACATAGTTCAGTCACGTTTACTAAACAAGTTCTGTCAGTCACAGTGTTACGTAGTTCACTCACGCTTACTGAACAAGTTCTGTCAGTCACAGTGCTACATAGTTCAGTCACGTTTACTGAACAAGTTCATTGCATTATTCTTAAATCTTCATAAATAAACTACATATATATTCTAGAATAACCGATGCGTTAGAATCGGGCCACCATCTACTCTACTATATAATCGTCTAATTCTGTCTGTTTGTCTGTAACGGAAATCCCCCGTCGCTGATTGGTCTCACCAGCTGCCCGCGACCAATCAGGGACAGGTGCAGTCCGGCCGCAAATTGGCATGGGATTTGAACCATGCTTTGCTGATTGGTCGCGCTCGGCCGACCGCGATCAATCAGGGACTGGCGCAGTCCGGCCGTGAATTGGCACGGGATTTCAACCATGCTTCGATGATTGGTCACGCCCGGCCGGCCACGACCAATCAGAGATATTGGCGGAGTCCAGCCGCGAATTGCCATGGGATTTGAACCATGCTTCGCTGATTGTTCGCGCCTTGCCGGCTGCGACCAATCAGCGACAATGTGATTTTCTGGATTTTTTTTCTCAGTTTGTCTCCCATAGTTGAGGTCTACCTATGATGTAAATTACAGACGCCTCTCATCTTTTTAAGTGGTGGAACTTGCACTATTGCTGACTGACTAAATACTTTTTTGCCCCACTGTATATAATTTATACAATATGATTTTCTGGATTTTATTTTTGATATTCTATCTCTCAATGCTAAAATTAACCTACCCTTAAAGTTATAGACTGTTCATGTCTTTGTCTGTGGGCAAATTTACAAAATCAGCAAGGGATCAAATATTTATTTCCCCCACTGTACAGTTCATAAACTGCTGATTTTGCAAGTTTTCACACCTACAAAGAATGGAAAGGTCTGCAATTTTTATCGTAAGTACACTTCAACTGTGAGAGACAGAATCTAAAAAAATCCCATTGTATGATTTTTACATAATTAATTTGCATTTTATTGCAACTTAGTCCTGAAGCAGAAAATGTATGTCCCATCAATATCAATTCAATTGGGGTGTCTATCAGATCGATACATACCCCAATATTCATATCTGACCATCAGAGACGGCGTGTCTAGAATCTGACCCTGGGAAAGGAGAGTCCCTCTGTCATGTGTAAACACATTTGAGCCTAGTTGTCATTTTCCCAGAACAGGTATCCTATTCTCCACAATAGATATCATGTTTTAAAAATTTGGTCACCGCAGGCAGACCCAACTTCAAAGGGAGTTTTAATGAGTTTTTCTCACCTCCCAGCTACACAAAATTTCCTCTCTTTCCCTATGTTAAACATGTGGTTCTACTTCAATGAACTGTAAGCTCTTTCTCCGTCTGGAGATTATAATTTTTGTATGACACCTGCCCCTTTTGAGGTTGCATGGGAGACTGATTTACATATCGTCTCCCAAGCCTACTTCCTCAGAATCCCTCTGGTGGGACAACTCATCAGTGTTGCCATGTTCACTACACTTTTTGTGCTAAGCTCCACAGCAGTAGTTCACCGTTATCACGGGCTACATGATGCAGCCAGCTGAGAGGGTTGTGGTCAGTCACAATGGTGAAGTTGTGCCTGTATAGGTAGAGCTGGAGTTTCTGCATGGCCCACACTATAGCAAGTGTCACGATTCACACCGTGACTGTCACCCCTACGTCACGGATCGGGGTGACTTTAGGCCAACAGACGGCTATCACATGTGCAGAGGGCTTATCTTAGTTATCCCTCCACTGCTACAATGTGATGAAAACAAACACAAGGCTATCAGTTTACAGCAGGGGCTTATTTTAGTTATTCCACTGCTCTTCAATATACCACGAACTGCAGGGATTTATGTATATCCCGCTTTACAGTTCCACTTGAAAACTTGCAGCTCCTTGGCACCCCCTTACCCTCAGGTCAGATTAGGTACTGCACCTAGGGTAATTAGTCGCCAGAAAGGCTGCCTGCAATGTACTGGCTATTGGGCACACTGCAGCGAGGCGATATAACTACTCCCACTCAGGCAGGAACAATAATTATCAATGCCGCCGTCGCTACAACGACTCCCAAAGGCACAGAACAAGGTGTGCTGCCACCAGCTTCGATTAACGGGTCCGAAGCTAACCCAAAACAGTAGCGTAATTCCTCTCAGAAGACTTAAGATACGTTTAGAGCAGGAAGAACAAAACTAGTAATTTAGATATTTTACTCCGAAGATAAGGCAGTGTTCATAAAAAAATATTACAAGGATGTTACATTCTCACATTCTCACATTCCCACATTCTCAAATAAAAACTTCTCACACTGCTTTTCTTCATTGACCAAAGGAAGGAAGGCAGGAGTGATTACATTGGTTAAAAACCCTGTTCCATTCCAACTTATAGAAGAGGTTAAAGACACAAATGGCAGATTTCATATTTTAATTTGTCAAATTAACGCGGTAATTTGTACCATCGTAAATATATATGCCCCTAATACAAAACAACTAAGCTTCCTAAATAAGGTTATGAGGAAAATCCATAAATGTAAACAAGGAGAATTATACATTATGGGAGATTTTAATATGGTCCCCGATGGGAAACTTGACTCTACTTCTGCCTCACGTAGTTCCTCTATTAATCTCGACAAATGGATTACCAGTAATGAGTTATTTGACACTTTCAGATGTTTAAACTCTACCTCGAGGGAGTTTTCTTCTTCTCACTGGTACACAAAACGGAGTCCAGGATTGACCTGTTTCTAACAGAAATATATACTATAACTAAAATAAAAAAAGCCACTATTCTGGACAGGTCAATATCTGATCACTCACCCATAGTAACTGAAGTCATGATTGGACCATATCTTAAAAATTCTGCTTTGTGGAAATGCAATAGTTACCTGCTGAACGTTCCAGAATACAGAGAGGAAATTAAAACCTCATTGCAAAATTATTTCAAAGAAAACATAAATGGTGAAACACACCCATTTGTGATATGGAACGCCCACAAAGCAGTAATTAGGGGAAAATTAATTCAGATCTCAGCTAGACATAACGCAAAACAAAAAGAAAAAATTATGAATATTCAGAAAAAAATCAGAGAAAAAGAAAATAATCTTAATAACCCAAATAAGCGTTTACAAAGACATACTCGCACTGAGACAACAATTAAATAAAGCTATTATGGAGGACTATGAAAAAATAATTAAGGCATCAAAATGTAAGAACTATTCCGAGACTAATAAACCGACGAAATACATGCTAGCCAAACTTAAAAGAGACAGGATAAATAAAAGAGTAAATAAAATAAAAAATAGTTCGGGGGATATGATCCACCATCCAACAAACATAGCAGAAGAATTTGCTACATTCTACCACAAATTATATAACTTAAAGGATGATCCTTTAACCCCCATTTCAGATCCAAAAGAAATTAGGTCATTTCTTAGTAAATTACACCTTCCAACAGTGGAATCATCAGATCTAGATAATTTAACAAAGGCCATCACAGTATCTGAAGTCAGAGATACAATAAAATCCCTTAAACTCCAAAAATCACCAGGACCAGATGGGTTGGTTAATGAATATTACAGGATCTTCTCAGATCTATTGGCCCCTCACATGACTAATATTTTCAACACTGCATCAAGCTTAGGTGTTTTTCCCAAAGAAATGCTGGAGGCAACTTTGATAATGATCCCAAAACCACAGAGCAACATCGACGAAATAAAAAACTATAGGCCTATTTCGCTTATAAACACAGACGTTAAAGTTTATTCGAAAATCTTAGCTAATAGGTTAAAAGAAATCTTACCAAAAGTGATAAAACATGACCAATCTGGGTTTATCGAGGGGAGACAAACCTCCGATGCCACCAGGAGATTACTCAACATTCTCAGCAAAATTAACGCCAATGGTACTTCATCTGTCCTGTTGACACTTGATGCCGAAAAGGCGTTTGATCGAATAAATTGGCAGTATCTTAAAATGGTGATGGAGAAATTCGGTTTTGATGATAAATGGCTCACATCGGTATTTGCGCTTTACTCGATACCCAGTGCAAAAATATACATTAACAACAACTTATCAAAATCCTTCCCAATAAGTAATAGAACTAGACAGGGTTGCCCACTGTCCCCCCTGTTGTTTGCCCTGGCAATTGAACCCTTAGCAGAAATGATTCGTATTAACAAGAATATTCTAGGAGTGGACATCGGTAACAACCAATATAAAATATCCCTGTTTGCAGATGATATGTTACTAACTCTAACAGACCCCCACAATTCCATTAAAAACCTCCTGGAAATACTTGAGGAATTTTCTAAAATTTCTCTATTTAAGATAAACAATATTAAATCAAAGATACTCCAACTCAACTTACAAGAAGAAACCATTAATTCAATAAAACAAATGGTAGATTTTACCTGGGAGGAGGAACAGATTTCATATTTAGGAATTACTTTTTCAAAAAGGGTTAGCGAATTGGCCAAGACTAATGGGGAGAACATTCTTTCAGTAATTAATAAAGATTTTCAATCATGGGGTAAAGTGGGGTTATCGTTGATGGGTAGGGTTCTAGCGGTCAAATCAATGATACTTCCAAAAATTCTGTACATCTTTAGAACATTACCTTTGAAGTGTTCTTCAGAATTTTTCAAAAACTGTCAAAAAAAAATACTGTCTTTTGTCTGGAGTGGGAAAAAAGCCAGAATATCTAGGGACATCCTTTACAAAAGTAAAAGAAATGGTGGATTAGGTCTCCCGAACTTACCAGCATACCACAAAATTAATTTAATAAAACATAGCCAGGGATGGTTCAATAAAAAAGATAACCCGGTGTGGCTCGATATGGAGTTGTCTTTAAATAAATCTGATTCTTTGGGAAACCTTTTCATTAAACATACCCTAAATTTAGACAAATATAAACGTAGTCATCCAATTATCTCAGCCATTCTTCAAGCATGGGATAAATTAGCTAAAATCCCGGGGGAAAAAAATAAAACAACAATTGGGGAAATTCTACCAATTTCATTAATAACCTCTCTATTCGGACAAAAATTTCCAACATTATGGGAACAAAAGGGAGTAAAAAAATTAGGAGACTTGTTGGCAAACAATAAACTACTAAATTTCCCAGAAATCAAACAAAAATTTAATATCCCTTCATCAGAATTTAATCAGTACCTCATTGTTAAAGAATGCCTTCAGATCTTCATTTCTAAGGCTTCTCCTAAATTCGAACCAATATATTTATTGTTTAGAAATCTTGATCATAAAGTTTTCTGGAGCACTAAGTTCCTATATAATATTTTCAATAAAGACTATACATTTAAAAAGAACAAATACATGAAAAAATGGGGGAAAACACTAGGCCTACAAATAGATGACGAGCAGTGGGAAGAAGCATTAAAAAACACTTATGCCTCTAATATCTCGCTTCCACTCCACGAGACATATTACAAATTAGTTACAAAGTGGTATCTTACACCAGATAGAATTACTCATTTCGGCGGAAGCTCTTCACCGTTGTGTTGGAGGGGATGTGGAAACAAGGGGGACTTACTTCACATATTTTGGTCATGTCCAAAATTAACAAACCTGTGGAAGCAGGTCTCCAAATACATTAGTAGTCTGCTCAATGAGGACTTTGTCCTGACTCCCCAGACGGCTCTTCTGTCAGTGGACATCGAAAAATTACATTACTCAATGAGGTTTGTAATAATCCATATCTTGTTGATAGTTAAAAACAAAATTGCAGCGATGTGGAAGAGCTCTGAAGCTCCGAGTTTCCCTGACGTTGTGGACAATCTTAATCTTCACAATTTCTTACATCTTAAATTCGCTATAGCGAATGGATGTTTACAAAAATATGAAAAAAAATGGAATAAATGGAACTTCAGATTCCAAAATCAGTAATCTTTTCGGTGGATTGTGGTGTTGTTGACGATCAAATTAAGACGAGTAACTAAGTTAAAATTTTTCTTTCTTTATTAGGGCAATTTGTTTCTGGCCTAACTAGGTCAGTGGCCCAAAAAGCAAGGTTATTGCTTATCTGTTAGTTTTGTTCTTTCTTGTTTTGTTATTATGTTTCCCCTGCCCCTTCCTCTTCCCCTCCTGTTCCCCTTTTCCCCTTCCCCCCTTCTCCCAACCACTTCCTTTTCTTTAATGTAGATGCATACTAATATTTCACAAATGCATTATATTAGTTTTGTTTAAAAAAAAATTGTTAATAAAAATTATTTGAAAACAAAAGAGACAATTGAAAAATATGTACAAGCAATTATAAAAATAACATGGATTAAAGAAGAAAGGTAAAACTCACATGTTCTCAGATCATGTCAGGCAAAACCATGCTGGCAGGCAGAGCCCAGATGTCCCAGTGCATAGTACAGCTCCTCAGGCAAAAACACTGAAGGCTGGGTTAAGTGTAGAGACTTATAAACTCCAGCCTCGTGACATCACTAAAAGGCTGGTTAATTATATTCACTGAGGTCAGAGATATTTATGTTCTCAGACCCTGGAGACAAAATAAATTCCTGACTGAGAAGGGAGGGACAACAGGTGGCTTTGCAGGATTGGTCACCTGCAGTTTAAAGCCATACCCCGCTCACACACTAGCTTCAAGTTTCCCAGTGTCTGCCATAGGGCTTGTTTGTTGTATTCGGGGGGGGGGGGAGAGGGGGTTTTCAGCTGCCATGTGCTTTCAGGACCATGGTCAGAAGTGCAAAAATCCCTCAGCTATGGTTTTTACATTATCATGACATACATTATCCTCACACTTATATTATACATTATCCTCATCCTCACAGCGAGACACTCCTCCTCCACAGTTGCATATGCCACTTCCCAGGGTAAGAGCTTGTGGCTGAGAAACATCATCAGACGCTCTTCCGCCTCCCTTTTTACAATTTGTTCCTTGCATGTGGTATTATTCAGTCACTATGTGGTGGTAATATGTGGTCTGGTCATAGTGTGGTGGTATTTATCCTTGTATATGGTATTATTCTGGTACTATGTGGTGGTAATATGTGGTCTGGTCATGGTTTGACAGTATTTGTTCCTTGTATGTGGTATTATTCGGATAATATGTGGTGGTAATATATGATATGGTCCTGGTGTGGCGGTATTTGTCTCTTCTGTGTGGTATCATTTCATCACTATGTGGTGGTAATATGTGATCTGATACAGTAGAATGATGTGGACACTTGGTGGATGACGAACGTTTCGCGCCTCCTTTACTTCTTTGGTTCCTGACCAAGTGTCCACACCATTCTTTTACATCCATGTTTTAAAAGCTATACAATAATTTTTTTTAAAGGGACTGTGAGTGCCACCTTTCTCTTGATTTGGACGTACTTGCATAGACTGTATTTTCTGGTGAGCACCCGAGATTCCAAATGCATTGGTGTATCAGAGGATACAGTAAAGGAGTTTCTAATGGACTTCTTCACAATTCTGATGCCGTCAGCAGAACAGAGAGACCTGCTGATTGACAGGGCACATCGGATCCCTAAACCAAAGTCTGTTCCCAGCTCAGCACCGCGAGACATGATATCCAGGCTGCACTTCTACCACTTCAAGGAGGCAGTGACCAAGGCAGTGACAGCAAGGCAAGAACTTCCAGAAAGATTCCGGAACATCCTAGTGTTCACCGACTTCTCTGCGACAACCCTGAACAGGAGGCGGGAATTCTCATCTGCAACCAAGATTCTGCAGGACAACAGTATTGTCTACAAGGGGGGATATCCAGTAAAGCTCATCGTGACGAAAAACGGGACTTCAACGTCCTTGCGTCTCCCAGAGAGGCCATGAAAGTTATTAATGGTCCCTGACGTCAGTGGATGAAGATACCAGCTCCCCACTAAAGAAAAGACCCCCGACACTGAACAAAGAATGGACCTGATTCTCACGCAAGTACTCTGTAACTATATGTATCCCCTGTGTGCCTTTGCCGGGACACCACATTGTTATTTTTTTTTTTGCCTAGCTGGCAGGTTGAAGGGACATGAGAATAACGCTTTTGTTTTGTCTATTCTCTCCCCCCTTTAATACTGGATAGGAACGATTATCCAGTTGGTTCACGTAGAACCGGACTCTGAGTTGTACAAGTTGTACTTGTTTTAGTTGTTGTTAATAACTTTAACCCCTTTGTTTCCCTTATTATTATCCTGTATCTGGTGACTGACTGAAGTAATATTTTTTTTCTTTTTTGTAACTGATGGTATTTCAAATATCTAGCATTAATGCGAAAGGCCTAAATAGCCCTTTTAAGAGATCGTTATTATGGAAAGAAGCCCAGGCACTCAAAGCAGACATACTATGTGTCCAAGAAACTCATTTAAATCGTGAAGATACACATACTGTAGATTACAACATAAAAATTACCCCCATATCTATGTGTCATATGCGGTGAAAAAGAAGAGAGGGGTAGCGATTGCAATAAAAGACACTATAGCGTTCCAGCTTGTTGATAGCGTTCTGGATGATGAAGGCAGATATGTAATATTAATAATAAGATGTATACAATTGTATCTATATATGCACCCAATTAAGGTCAAATCACTTTTATTGAAGACCTCATAACTAAATTATCAAAAATAAAACAAGGATCTCTGTGTTATGAAGGCAATCCAGTGACACAGTGTGCCAGCAATCAGAGCACATACAGTGATCTGATAATAACCCAAAAACAATAGAACGAGCTCTGAGACGTGGAATCTCTGTAGACCGCAATACCTGAACCTATCCTAAACACAACTAAAGGCAGCTGTGGATTGCGCCTGACACTACCTATGCAACTCGGCACAGCCTGAGGAACTGACTAGCCTGAAGATAGAAATACAAGCCTGACTTGCCTCAGAGAAATACCCCAAAGGAAAAGGCAGCCCCCCACATATAATGACTGTTAGCAAGATGAAAAGACAAAACGTAGGGATGAAATAGATTCAGCAAAGTGAGGCCCGATATTCTAGATAGAGCGAGGATAGCAAAGAGAACTTTGCAGTCTACAAAAAACCCTAAAGCAAAAAAAACCACGCAAAGGGGACAAAAAGACCCACCGTGCCGAACTAACGGCACGGCGGTACACCCTTTGCGTCTCAGAGCTTCCAGCAAAAACGAATAGACAAGCTGGACAGAAAAAACAGCAACAAAAGCAAAGAAGCACTTATCTAAGCAGAACAGCAGGCCACAGGAAAGATCCAGAAGCTCAGATCCAACACTGGAACATTGACAAGGAGCAAGGAAGACAGAATCAGGTGGAGTTAAATAACAAAGCAGCCAACGAGCTCACCAGAACACCTGAGGGAGGAAGCTCAGAAGCTGCAGTACCACCTGTGACCACAGGAGTGAATTCAGCCACAGAATTCACAACAGTACCCCCCCCTTGAGGAGGGGTCACCGAACCCTCACCAGAGCCCCCAGGCCGACCAGGATGAGCCACATGAAAGGCACGAACAAGATCTGGAGCATGGACATCAGAGGCAAAAACCCAGGAATTATCTTCCTTAGCATAACCCTTCCATTTAACCAGACACTGGAGTTTCCGTCTAGAAACACGAGAATCCAAAATTTTCTCCACAATATACTCCAATTCCCCCTCCACCAAAACCGGGGCAGGAGGCTCAACAGATGGAACCATAGGTGCCACGTATCTCCGCAACAACGACCTATGGAATACATTATGTATGGAAAAGGAGTCTGGGAGGGTCAGACGAAAAGACACAGGATTGAGAATCTCAGAAATCCTATGCGGACCAATAAAACGAGGTTTAAATTTAGGAGAGGAAACCTTCATAGGAATATGACGAGAAGATAACCAAACCAGATCCCCAACACGAAGTCGGGGACCCACACGGCGTCTGCGATTAGCGAAAAGTTGAGCCTTCTCCTGGGACAAGGTCAAATTGTCCACTACCTGAGTCCAGATCTGCTGCAACCTGTCCACCACAGAATCCACACCAGGACAGTCCGAAGACTCAACCTGTCCTGAAGAGAAACGAGGATGGAACCCAGAATTGCAGAAAAATGGAGAGACCAAGGTAGCCGAGCTGGCCCGATTATTAAGGGCGAACTCAGCCAACGGCAAAAAGGACACCCAATCATCCTGGTCAGCAGAAACAAAACATCTCAGATATGTTTCCAAGGTCTGATTGGTTCGTTCGGTCTGGCCATTAGTCTGAGGATGGAAAGCCGAGGAAAAAGATAGGTCAATGCCCATCCTACCACAAAAGGCTCGCCAAAACCTTGAAACAAACTGGGAACCTCTGTCAGAAACAATATTCTCAGGAATGCCATGCAAACGAACCACATGCTGGAAGAACAAAGGCACCAAATCAGAGGAGGAAGGCAATTTAACCAAGGGCACCAGATGGACCATTTTAGAAAAGCGATCACAGACCACCCAAATGACTGACATCTTTTGAGAAACGGGAACGTCAGAAATGAAATCCATCGAAATATGTGTCCAAGGCCTCTTTGGGACCGGCAAGGGCAAAAGCAACCCACTGGCACGTGAACAGCAGGGCTTAGCCCTAGCACAAATCCCACAGGACTGCACAAAAGTACGTACATCCCGTGACAGAGATGGCCACCAGAAGGATCTAGCCACTAACTCTCTGGTACCAAAGATTCCAGGATGACCAGCCAAGACCGAACAATGAAGTTCAGAGATAACTTTACTAGTCCACCTATCAGGGACGAACAGTTTCTCCGCCGGACAACGATCAGGTTTATTCGCCTGAAATTTTTGCAACACTCGCCGCAAATCAGGGGAGATGGCAGACACAATGACTCCTTCCTTGAGGATACTCGCCGGCTCAGATAAACCCGGAGAGTCGGGCACAAAACTCCTAGACAGAGCATCCGCCTTCACATTTTTAGAGCCCGGAAGGTACGAAATCACAAAATCGAAGCGGGCAAAAAATAACGACCAACGGGCCTGTCTAGGATTCAAGCGCTTGGCAGACTCGAGATAAGTAAGGTTCTTATGATCAGTCAATACCACCACGCGATGCTTAGCTCCTTCAAGCCAATGACGCCACTCCTCGAATGCCCACTTCATGGCCAGCAATTCTCGGTTGCCCACATCATAATTACGCTCAGCAGCCGAAAACTTCCTGGAAAAGAAAGCACATGGTTTCAACACTGAGCAACCAGAACCTCTCTGTGACAAAACCGCCCCTGCTCCAATCTCAGAAGCATCAACCTCGACCTGGAACGGAAGAGAAACATCTGGTTGACACAACACAGGGGCAGAACAAAAACGACGCTTCAACTCCTGAAAAGCTTCCACAGCAGCAGAAGACCAATTAACCAAATCAGCACCCTTCTTGGTCAAATCGGTCAATGGTTTGGCAATGCTAGAAAAATTACAGATGAAGCGACGATAAAAATTAGCAAAGCCCAGGAACTTTTGCAGACTTTTCAGAGATGTCGGCTGAGTCCAATCCTGGATGGCTTGGACCTTAACCGGATCCATCTCGATAGTAGAAGGGGAAAAGATGAACCCCAAAAATGAAACTTTCTGCACACCGAAGAGACACTTTGATCCCTTCACAAACAAAGAATTAGCACGCAGGACCTGGAAAACCATTCTGACCTGCTTCACATGAGACTCCCAATCATCTGAGAAGATCAAAATGTCATCCAAGTAAACAATCAGGAATTTATCCAGATACTCACGGAAGATGTCATGCATAAAAGACTGAAACACAGATGGAGCATTGGCAAGTCCGAACGGCATCACTAGATACTCAAAATGACCCTCGGGCGTATTAAATGCAGTTTTCCATTCATCTCCTTGCCTGATTCTCACCAGATTATACGCACCACGAAGATCTATCTTAGTGAACCAACTAGCCCCCTTAACCCGAGCAAACAAGTCAGATAACAATGGCAAGGGATACTGAAATTTAACAGTGATCTTATTAAGAAGGCGGTAATCAATACACGGTCTCAGCGAACCATCCTTCTTGGCTACAAAAAAGAACCCTGCTCCCAGTGGTGATGATGATGGGCGAATATGTCCCTTCTCCAGGGATTCCTTCACATAACTGCGCATAGCGGCGTGTTCAGGCACGGATAAATTAAATAATCGACCTTTAGGGAATTTACTACCAGGAATCAAATTGATAGCACAATCACAATCCCTATGCGGAGGTAGGGCATCGGACTTGGGCTCTTCAAATACATCCTGATAATCAGACAAGAACTCTGGGACCTCAGAAGGGGTGGATGACGAAATTGACAAAAATGGAACATCACCATGTACCCCCTGACAACCCCAGCTGGATACCGACATAGAGTTCCAATCCAAAACTGGATTATGGGTTTGCAGCCATGGCAACCCCAACACGACCACATCATGCAGATTATGTAGCACCAGAAAGCGAATAACTTCCTGATGTGCAGGAGCCATGCACATGGTCAGCTGGGTCCAGTACTGAGGTTTATTCTTGGCCAAAGGTGTAGCATCAATTCCTCTCAACGGAATAGGACACCGCAAAGGCTCCAAGAAAAACCCACAACGTTTAGCATAATCCAAATCCATCAGATTCAGGGCAGCGCCTGAATCCACAAACGCCATGACAGAATACGATGACAAAGAACATATCAAGGTAATAGACAGAAGGAATTTGGACTGTACAGTACCAATGACGGCAGACCTATCGAACCGCTTAGTGCGCTTAGGACAATCAGAAATAGCATGAGTGGAATCACCACAGTAGAAACACAGCCCATTCAGACGTCTGTGTTCTCGCCGTTCAACTCTGGTCATAGTCCTATCGCACTGCATAGGCTCAGGTTTAATCTCAGACAATACCGCCAAATGGTGCACAGATTTACGCTCGCGCAAGCGTCGACCGATCTGAATGGCCAAAGACATAGACTCATTCAAACCAGCAGGCATAGGAAAACCCACCATGACATCCTTAAGAGCCTCAGAGACACCCTTTCTGAACAAAGCTGCCAGCGCAGATTCATTCCACAGAGTGAGTACTGACCACTTCCTAAATTTCTGACAATATACTTCTATATCATCCTGACCCTGGCACAAAGCCAGCAAATTTTTCTCAGCCTGATCCACTGAATTAGGCTCATCGTACAGTAATCCGAGCGCCAGGAAAAACGCATTGACATTACTCAATGCAGGGTCTCCTGGCGCAAGAGAAAATGCCCAGTCCTGAGGGTCGCCGCGCAAAAAAGAAATAATAATCAAAACCTGTTGAACAGGATTACCAGAAGAATGAGGTTTCAAGGCCAGAAATAGCTTACAATTATTTTTGAAACTAAGAAACTTAGTTCTATCACCAAAAAACAAATCAGGAATAGGAATTCTTGGTTCTAACATAGATTTCTGATCAATAGTATCTTGAATCCTTTGTACATTTGTAACGAGATTATCCATTGAAGAGCACAGACCCTGAATATCCATGTCCACACCTGTGTCCTGAAACACCCAAATGTCTAGGGGAAAAAAAAGACTGAACACAGAGCTGAGAAAAAAAAAAATGATGTCAGAACTTCTTTTTTCCCTCTATTGAAAATCATTAGTTTGGCTCCTTGTACTGTTATGAAGGCAATCCAGTGACACAGTGTGCCAGCAATCAGAGCACATACAGTGATCTGATAATAACCCAAAAACAATAGAACGAGCTCTGAGACGGGGAATCTCTGTAGACCGCAATACCTGAACCTATCCTAAACACAACTAAAGGCAGCTGTGGATTGCGCCTGACACTACCTATGCAACTCGGCACAGCCTGAGGAACTGACTAGCCTGAAGATAGAAATACAAGCCTGACTTGCCTCAGAGAAATACCCCAAAGGAAAAGGCAGCCCCGCACATATAATGACTGTTAGCAAGATGAAAAGACAAAACGTAGGGATGAAATAGATTCAGCAAAGTGAGGCCCGATATTCTAGATAGAGCGAGGATAGCAAAGAGAACTTTGCAGTCTACAAAAAACGCTAAAGCAAAAAAAACCACGCAAAGGGGACAAAAAGACCCACCGTGCCGAACTAACGGCACGGCGGTACACCCTTTGCGTCACAGAGCTTCCAGCAAAAACGAATAGACAAGCTGGACAGAAAAAACAGCAACAAAAGCAAAGAAGCACTTATCTAAGCAGAACAGCAGGCCACAGGAAAGATCCAGAAGCTCAGATCCAACACTGGAACATTGACAAGGAGCAAGGAAGACAGAATCAGGTGGAGTTAAATAACAAAGCAGCCAACGAGCTCACCAGAACACCTGAGGGAGGAAGCTCAGAAGCTGCAGTACCACCTGTGACCACAGGAGTGAATTCAGCCACAGAATTCACAACAGTACCCCCCCCTTGAGGAGGGGTCACCGAACCCTCACCAGAGCCCCCAGGCCGACCAGGATGAGCCACATGAAAGGCACGAACAAGATCTGGAGCATGGACATCAGAGGCAAAAACCCAGGAATTATCTTCCTTAGCATAACCCTTCCATTTAACCAGACACTGGAGTTTCCGTCTAGAAACACGAGAATCCAAAATTTTCTCCACAATATACTCCAATTCCCCCTCCACCAAAACCGGGGCAGGAGGCTCAACAGATGGAACCATAGGTGCCACGTATCTCCGCAACAACGACCTATGGAATACATTATGTATGGAAAAGGAGTCTGGGAGGGTCAGACGAAAAGACACAGGATTGAGAATCTCAGAAATCCTATGCGGACCAATAAAACGAGGTTTAAATTTAGGAGAGGAAACCTTCATAGGAATATGACGAGAAGATAACCAAACCAGATCCCCAACACGAAGTCGGGGACCCACACGGCGTCTGCGATTAGCGAAAAGTTGAGCCTTCTCCTGGGACAAGGTCAAATTGTCCACTACCTGAGTCCAGATCTGCTGCAACCTGTCCACCACAGAATCCACACCAGGACAGTCCGAAGACTCAACCTGTCCTGAAGAGAAACGAGGATGGAACCCAGAATTGCAGAAAAATGGAGAGACCAAGGTAGCCGAGCTGGCCCGATTATTAAGGGCGAACTCAGCCAACGGCAAAAAGGACACCCAATCATCCTGGTCAGCAGAAACAAAACATCTCAGATATGTTTCCAAGGTCTGATTGGTTCGTTCGGTCTGGCCATTAGTCTGAGGATGGAAAGCCGAGGAAAAAGATAGGTCAATGCCCATCCTACCACAAAAGGCTCGCCAAAACCTTGAAACAAACTGGGAACCTCTGTCAGAAACAATATTCTCAGGAATGCCATGCAAACGAACCACATGCTGGAAGAACAAAGGCACCAAATCAGAGGAGGAAGGCAATTTAACCAAGGGCACCAGATGGACCATTTTAGAAAAGCGATCACAGACCACCCAAATGACTGACATCTTTTGAGAAACGGGAAGGTCAGAAATGAAATCCATCGAAATATGTGTCCAAGGCCTCTTTGGGACCGGCAAGGGCAAAAGCAACCCACTGGCACGTGAACAGCAGGGCTTAGCCCTAGCACAAATCCCACAGGACTGCACAAAAGTACGTACATCCCGTGACAGAGATGGCCACCAGAAGGATCTAGCCACTAACTCTCTGGTACCAAAGATTCCAGGATGACCAGCCAAGACCGAACAATGAAGTTCAGAGATAACTTTACTAGTCCACCTATCAGGGACAATCAGTTTCTCCGCCGGACAACGATCAGGTTTATTCGCCTGAAATTTTTGCAACACTCGCCGCAAATCAGGGGAGATGGCAGACACAATGACTCCTTCCTTGAGGATACTCGCCGGCTCAGATAAACCCGGAGAGTCGGGCACAAAACTCCTAGACAGAGCATCCGCCTTCACATTTTTAGAGCCCGGAAGGTACGAAATCACAAAATCGAAGCGGGCAAAAAATAACGACCAACGGGCCTGTCTAGGATTCAAGCGCTTGGCAGACTCGAGATAAGTAAGGTTCTTATGATCAGTCAATACCACCACGCGATGCTTAGCTCCTTCAAGCCAATGACGCCACTCCTCGAATGCCCACTTCATGGCCAGCAATTCTCGGTTGCCCACATCATAATTACGCTCAGCAGCCGAAAACTTCCTGGAAAAGAAAGCACATGGTTTCAACACTGAGCAACCAGAACCTCTCTGTGACAAAACCGCCCCTGCTCCAATCTCAGAAGCATCAACCTCGACCTGGAACGGAAGAGAAACATCTGGTTGACACAACACAGGGGCAGAACAAAAACGACGCTTCAACTCCTGAAAAGCTTCCACAGCAGCAGAAGACCAATTAACCAAATCAGCACCCTTCTTGGTCAAATCGGTCAATGGTTTGGCAATGCTAGAAAAATTACAGATGAAGCGACGATAAAAATTAGCAAAGCCCAGGAACTTTTGCAGACTTTTCAGAGATGTCGGCTGAGTCCAATCCTGGATGGCTTGGACCTTAACCGGATCCATCTCGATAGTAGAAGGGGAAAAGATGAACCCCAAAAATGAAACTTTCTGCACACCGAAGAGACACTTTGATCCCTTCACAAACAAAGAATTAGCACGCAGGACCTGGAAAACCATTCTGACCTGCTTCACATGAGACTCCCAATCATCTGAGAAGATCAAAATGTCATCCAAGTAAACAATCAGGAATTTATCCAGATACTCACGGAAGATGTCATGCATAAAAGACTGAAACACAGATGGAGCATTGGCAAGTCCGAACGGCATCACTAGATACTCACCACGAAGGTCTATCTTAGTGAACCAACTAGCCCCCTTAACCCGAGCAAACAAGTCAGATAACAATGGCAAGGGATACTGAAATTTAACAGTGATCTTATTAAGAAGGCGGTAATCAATACACGGTCTCAGCGAACCATCCTTCTTGGCTACAAAAAAGAACCCTGCTCCCAGTGGTGATGATGATGGGCGAATATGTGCCTTCTCCAGGGATTCCTTCACATAACTGCGCATAGCAGCGTGTTCAGGCACGGATAAATTAAATAATCGACCTTTAGGGAATTTACTACCAGGAATCAAATTGATAGCACAATCACAATCCCTATGCGGAGGTAGGGCATCGGACTTGGGCTCTTCAAATACATCCTGATAATCAGACAAGAACTCTGGGACCTCAGAAGGGGTGGATGACGAAATTGACAAAAATGGAACATCACCATGTACCCCCTGACAACCCCAGCTGGATACCGACATAGAGTTCCAATCCAAAACTGGATTATGGGTTTGCAGCCATGGCAACCCCAACACGACCACATCATGCAGATTATGTAGCACCAGAAAGCGAATAACTTCCTGATGTGCAGGAGCCATGCACATGGTCAGCTGGGTCCAGTACTGAGGTTTATTCTTGGCCAAAGGTGTAGCATCAATTCCTCTCAACGGAATAGGACACCGCAAAGGCTCCAAGAAAAACCCACAACGTTTAGCATAATCCAAATCCATCAGATTCAGGGCAGCGCCTGAATCCACAAACGCCATGACAGAATACGATGACAAAGAACATATCAAAGTAATAGACAGAAGGAATTTGGACTGTACAGTACCAATGACGGCAGACCTATCGAACCGCTTAGTGCGCTTAGGACAATCAGAAATAGCATGAGTGGAATCACCACAGTAGAAACACAGCCCATTCAGACATCTGTGTTCTCGCCGTTCAACTCTGGTCATAGTCCTATCGCACTGCATAGGCTCAGGTTTAATCTCAGACAATACCGCCAAATGGTGCACAGATTTACGCTCGCGCAAGCGTCGACCGATCTGAATGGCCAAAGACATAGACTCATTCAAACCAGCAGGCATAGGAAAACCCACCATGACATCCTTAAGAGCCTCAGAGAGACCCTTTCTGAACAAAGCTGCCAGCGCAGATTCATTCCACAGAGTGAGTACTGACCACTTCCTAAATTTCTGACAATATACTTCTATATCATCCTGACCCTGGCACAAAGCCAGCAAATTTTTCTCAGCCTGATCCACTGAATTAGGCTCATCGTACAGTAATCCGAGCGCCAGGAAAAACGCATTGACATTACTCAATGCAGGGTCTCCTGGCGCAAGAGAAAATGCCCAGTCCTGAGGGTCGCCGCGCAAAAAAGAAATAATAATCAAAACCTGTTGAACAGGATTACCAGAAGAATGAGGTTTCAAGGCCAGAAATAGCTTACAATTATTTTTGAAACTAAGAAACTTAGTTCTATCACCAAAAAACAAATCAGGAATAGGAATTCTTGGTTCTAACATAGATTTCTGATCAATAGTATCTTGAATCCTTTGTACATTTGTAACGAGATTATCCATTGAAGAGCACAGACCCTGAATATCCATGTCCACACCTGTGTCCTGAAACACCCAAATGTCTAGGGGAAAAAAAAAGACTGAACACAGAGCTGAGAAAAAAAAAAATGATGTCAGAACTTCTTTTTTCCCTCTATTGAAAATCATTAGTTTGGCTCCTTGTACTGTTATGAAGGCAATCCAGTGACACAGTGTGCCAGCAATCAGAGCACATACAGTGATCTGATAATAACCCAAAAACAATAGAACGAGCTCTGAGACGTGGAATCTCTGTAGACCGCAATACCTGAACCTATCCTAAACACAACTAAAGGCAGCTGTGGATTGCGCCTGACACTACCTATGCAACTCGGCACAGCCTGAGGAACTGACTAGCCTGAAGATAGAAATACAAGCCTGACTTGCCTCAGAGAAATACCCCAAAGGAAAAGGCAGCCCCGCACATATAATGACTGTTAGCAAGATGAAAAGACAAAACGTAGGGATGAAATAGATTCAGCAAAGTGAGGCCCGATATTCTAGATAGAGCGAGGATAGCAAAGAGAACTTTGCAGTCTACAAAAAACGCTAAAGCAAAAAAAACCACGCAAAGGGGACAAAAAGACCCACCGTGCCGAACTAACGGCACGGCGGTACACCCTTTGCGTCTCAGAGCTTCCAGCAAAAACGAATTGACAAGCTGGACAGAAAAAACAGCAACAAAAGCAAAGAAGCACTTATCTAAGCAGAGCAGCAGGCCACAGGAAAGATCCAGAAGCTCAGATCCAACACTGGAACATTGACAAGGAGTAAGGAAGACAGAATCAGGTGGAGTTAAATAACAAAGCAGCCAACGAGCTCACCAGAACACCTGAGGGAGGAAGCTCAGAAGCTGCAGTACCACCTGTGACCACAGGAGTGAATTCAGCCACAGAATTCACAACACTCTGCTAATCTATGGAGATTTTAACATCGTCCCGATCCCTAATATAGACAAATTTTGGTGCTCAAAGAAAAAGTCCCAATCCCATGCGTTGTCCCAGTGTCTTATATCAGAAGAATTGTATGGCACGTGGAGGGTCTTTCATGCTTCTGAACGGGATTATACATATTACTCCCACCCACATAAAGTATATTCAAGAATAGATCTAATAGTAGTGGATAAATGGCTCCTACAAAGTATCCAATCAGCAAAAATTGGGAACATAACCTGGTCGGACCACGCTCCTGTAACATGCCAAATTAAAGAGACGTACAATAATTTAACTTATTCTCCTTGGAGAATTAATAACTTTTTAATAGCCTCAGATAATAGCAAATCCCAACAAAACGACCTTCTCCAGGAATTTTTTGATACCAATAGTACCCCTGACATATCCCCGACCACAGTGTGGTGCGCCAACAAGGCCTATATAAGAGGGCGGTTAATTCAGATAGCAGCGCAACACAAAAACTTGAGAATGCGACAAATAGAAGAGCTCAATAAAAATATAGCAACATTGGAAAACATCCATAAACATAGCCCATCACCCACGGTATATAGGAAACTACAAAAGGCAAGATACGAACTATATCAGCTATTCCAATATAAATATGAGCATAATTTGAGGCGGAATAAAGCGAAATATTATTGGCAGGGGAATAAGGCGAGTAAAATACTTGCCAATAAGATTAAAGCGAGATTAACAAAGCAAAAAATAGTTCACATACAAGATGATCAAAAGAACAAAATATACAACCCAAAGAAATTGCGAATACTTTCGCAAGATATTACTCCTCACTCTATAATCTCAAAACCGACAACCTTATCCCACAACCCAACGCTGAGCTAATTAATAATTTCCTGAATAGCATATCTTTACCCCAAATCCCAGAGGATAAATTGATGGCAATAAATCAACCTATAAGCCAAAAAGAAATCCAACAAACCATTCAGGCAACAAAAA
The DNA here is from genome assembly GCF_032444005.1 of Ranitomeya imitator. Classification (NCBI taxonomy): domain Eukaryota; kingdom Metazoa; phylum Chordata; class Amphibia; order Anura; family Dendrobatidae; genus Ranitomeya; species Ranitomeya imitator. Next base: position 633,793,469 of record NC_091282.1, read on the forward strand.
AATAATAAATCCCCAGGACCGGATGGTATAACTAATGAATACTTGAAGTTATTCAACCAAATACTGTCCCCACATCTATTATTAGTCTTCCAAAATATATTTGAAACGGGCAAAATACGAGAAGAAATGTTACAAGCGACTATAATCCCCCTCCCCAAGCCAGAAAAAACGCCCGACCATCCAAGTAATTTCAGGCCAATATCCCTTCTAAATACTGACCTCAAGCTGTACTCCAAAATCTTAGCAAATAGACTGTCCGATGTAATCCCTTCCCTGGTGCACAGAGACCAGGTTGGATTTATCAAATCTAGACAGACATTGGACGGCACCAGACGAATGATTGACCTCATCCATGTGGCGGTGAGGGACCGGACACCTTCTATGCTCCTTTCCCTGGACGCGGAGAAGGCGTTCGATCGGGTGCATTGGGGATACCTGTTTGAGGTTCTGACCAGATTTGGATTTGCGGGTAATATAGTTAAAGCAATCACTCTGCTATATTCTCACCCATCAGCGTCGGTTTCTGTCTCTGGAATGATGTCGGATAGGTTTATTATTACTAACGGGACGAGACAGGGGTGTCCGCTATCACCCCTTATATTAGCTTTGGTGATTAAACCTTTAGCGGAGAAAATTAGATCACACTCGATGATATCAGGAATTCAGGTGAATAAAACGGAACTCAAAATAGGTTTATTTGCGGACGACATCATTCTAGCATTAACTAACCCGACAGATTCATTACCGGCAGCAATGCAAATAATCGAATCATATACTAAAATATCATATTATAAGCTAAACGTGTCTAAATGCCAGGTATTAAACCTAACCCCATTCACAAAATACCCCCCAAATTTTGAGAATAAATACCCTTTTAAATGGGAAAATGACTATATTGAATACCGTATATACTCGAGTATAAGCCGAGATTTTCAGTCCACTTTTTTGTGCTGAAAGTCCCCCTCTCGGCTTATACTCGAGTCATACGCAGGGGTCGGCAGGGGATGGGGAGCGGGGGCTGTGAAATTATACTCACCTGGTCCTGGCGCGGTCCCTGCAGGTCCCTGGCTTCCCCGGCGCCGGCAGCAGCAGCTTCTTCCTGTACTGAGCGGTCACATGGTACTGCTCATTACAGTAATGAATATGCGGCTCTACCTCCCATAGAGGTGGAGCCACATATTCATTACTGTAATGAGCGGTAACGGTGACCGCTCAGTACAGAATGAAGCTGTGGCGTCGGGGAAGCAAGGGACCTGCACAGCGCCAGGACCAGGTGAGTATATCGGGGAGGGGAGCGCTGCACGATAGTCACCTTTCCTCGTTCCGGGCGTCGCTCTGTCTTCAGCAGTGACGCTCAGGTCAGAGGGTGCGGTGACGTGATTAGAGTGCGCCCTCTGCTGAACATCAGTGCTGAAGATGGAGTGGCGCCGGAACAAGGAGCAGGTAACTATTGAAAGTGCCGGGGGCCTGAGCGACGGAGAGGTGAGTATGTGATTTATTTTTTTTATCGCAGCAACAGCAAATGGGGCAAGTGTCTGTATGGAGCACCTTATGGGGCCATAAGCTCAGAAAAAATATATGCCTAGGGGAGGCAGCTTTTGCAATAGATAAATACATCCGAAAAGAGAGCAAAGAGAAAGCTATAGCCTTAAAATAGTAAACATCCTTTATTACAATCAATAATTACATAAGAAAAGAACAATATGGCAAAATTAGAGTTTAAAAAGATATATATGTGGATCCAAAGTGCAACAGATATAATCGATCCAGACTCAAAAATCAGGCAATATCAGGGGTCATAGCATATATGATGTGCAAAATGCAGCCTAAGGTATAGAAATATTTCTAATGATGCAGGATAAAGTGCTAGTGTGCCTTGTGCAATGAGATCTAGGCAGCAAATGCAAGCTAGGAAAATAGGAACTGAAAAAATACACCTATACAAAAGTGCTGTTAGTATACTATGCGGCCTAAGGCTCTTAGAAAGGTGCACAGGTCCTATTTAAGCAACCATCAAGAGTGACCCTGGAAAATAAATAAGGCACAGTGGCAGGAATGAATTACCTGTGAGCCGTGGAGCGATTCCCCGACGCGCGTTTCGCGTGTAGCTTTTACGAGGGGTAAGGTACAAATGCAGCGTGTATGTGGCTTTTATCATGTGCGGACAAGGGGCAGCGGCTGGGGCGGCGCTCACGCCGGGTGGAATCCGCCGACGTCATCGGGCCTCGGCGTCACGTGGCAGCGGCACTCCTCCCCACTCGACGCGTCAGAGCTGGGAGGCTGTACCGCCCCACTGCAGACGCGTTGCCCCGGCAACGCCAGAACCGGAAGCCAGGCGCGAGCGCACACCGCTGCAGGAGCGGCTTCTGAGTGGAAGATGTGCGCAGCGATGTATTAAAGTGGGAGAACTGTCTAACAATGATGAAGGGTGCTGCAAGTGATTCATCTGGCCATTCTAATAGAGGGTTGTACATAGTAATATAACAAAGTAAGAAGGCAAGGGGTTCTATGGGTAAGAAATTAGACAGCATGAAAAACGTTATCTAAGAGGAACAACCTCATCATGGAATTCCACATAGTATAAATCCAAAAAGTGGCCTACATTTAAGACTACAGAGCTATGATAAGAATTATATATAATAATTGTAGATATGTAGTGAAGAAGGTAAGGCTGTAAGGAGAAAGTCCCTGCCAGCATAAAAATGGGAAGTGACAAAATATAGGAGAAGTGAGAGGGGAATGGTGGCAGATATGCCCTATGTATATCCCATATATATGAAAAGCACATTGTATATAAAACAAGGGGCCGTAAATATAAGTGAGTGAGGTCCAGTATAAGCAGATAAAGTGTTAAGTGGAGGACTACATGAAAAACATAAAAAGCATAAAAAAGCATAAAAAGAAAAAGAAAAAACAATCACTAAATGGCATAGAGATTACAAAATTCCATGATGGCGATACGTCGTCTCCAATAAGAGTAAGTTATTCCATATAGACTCCATATGATCCTTGATGCTCATACGATATGGTCCTTAGGTGCCGACAGCAGCTGCCCAGTATGTCCGCTTTAATCAGCAATATCAGAGATAGCATAATTAAGGTTTAAGCTAAACGTGTCTAAATGCCAGGTATTAAACCTAACCCCATTCACAAAATACCCCCCAAATTTTGAGAATAAATACCCTTTTAAATGGGAAAATGACTATATTGAATACCGTATATACTCGAGTATAAGCCGAGATTTTCAGTCCACTTTTTTGTGCTGAAAGTCCCCCTCTCGGCTTATACTCGAGTCATACGCAGGGGTCGGCAGGGGATGGGGAGCGGGGGCTGTGAAATTATACTCACCTGGTCCTGGCGCGGTCCCTGCAGGTCCCTGGCTTCCCCGGCGCCGGCAGCAGCAGCTTCTTCCTGTACTGAGCGGTCACATGGTACTGCTCATTACAGTAATGAATATGCGGCTCTACCTCCCATAGAGGTGGAGCCACATATTCATTACTGTAATGAGCGGTAACGGTGACCGCTCAGTACAGAATGAAGCTGTGGCGTCGGGGAAGCAAGGGACCTGCACAGCGCCAGGACCAGGTGAGTATATCGGGGAGGGGAGCGCTGCGCGATAGTCACCTTTCCTCGTTCTGGGCGTCGCTCTGTCTTCAGCAGTGACGCTCAGGTCAGAGGGTGCGGTGACGTGATTAGAGTGCGCCCTCTGCTGAACATCAGTGCTGAAGATGGAGTGGCGCCGGAACAAGGAGCAGGTAACTATTGAAAGTGCCGGGGGCCTGAGCGACGGAGAGGTGAGTATGTGATTTATTTTTTTTATCGCAGCAACAGCAAATGGGGCAAGTGTCTGTATGGAGCATCTTATGGGGCCATAAGGTTTGTGCAGCACTATATGGGGCAAGTGTCTGTATGGGGCCATAACATTTGTGCAGCACTATATGGGGCAATAACATTTGTGCAGCACTATATGGGGCCATAACATTTGTGCAGCACTATATGGGGCCATAACGTTTGTGCAGCACTATAAGGGGCCATAACATTTGTGCAGCACTATATGTGGCCATAATGTTTGTGCAGCACTATATGGGGCAAGTGTCTGTATGGGGCCATAATTAACATTTGTGGAGCATTACGGTATATGGGGCAAGTGTCTGTATGGAGCATCTTATGGGGCCATAATCAAGGTTTGTGCAGCACTTTTTTGGGGCAAATATCTTTATGGAGCATCTTATGGGGCCATAGTCAGCATTTGTGCAGCATTATATTGGGCAAATGTGTCTATGGAGCATCTTATGGGGCCTTTATTAACCTTTATGCAGGATTATATGGGGCACATTTTAATATGGAGCATCTTATGGGGCCCATTATAAACTTTATGGAGCATTATATGGGGCTCCTGATTCAATATGGATATTCAAAAACACTTAACCTACTGATGTCTCAATTAATTTTACTTTTATTGGTACTTATTTTTACTTTTGACATTTACCGGTAGCTGCTGCATTTCCCACCCTAGGCTTATACTCGAGTCATTAAATTTTCCCAGTTTTTTGTGGCAAAATTAGGGGGGTCGGCTTATACTCGGGTCGGCTTATACTCGAGTATATATGGGTATATTTGGCCCATTTTGTAGGGATCATTTTATGAGGATCATTCTGTATGGAGCATTATATGGGGCCTGATCTTTATGGAGCATTATATGGGGCCCCTTCTCTGTGGAGCAATACATGAGGCCCATTCTGTAAGGCTTAGTTTCACATTTGCATCTGTGCATGCAGCGTTTGATACGCACACATCCGCATGCGTCATGTGTACATATATTTTACATGGTGTATGCATGGACATGTGCTTGCATACGTTTGCATGCTTTTGCGTACGCATGCGTCTTTTCGTGGTGTGCGGCTGGGCTCGGCGAACGCAACACGTTGCATTTTTGGAGGCGTCAAAAATCATTCAAATATGTGCAGGTATGTGGATGAGTGCGTTTAAAAAATGCATTACTGTCTGTGGGAACGCATGCGCAAGCATGTCCTTGCGTACGCATGCGTTCGATGCGCTTGCGTACTTCGGACTGCGTATGTCCAGGAACTGATTGAGACACACCTATTGAGACATGCCCTCCTGGAAATATCGAATGCATGTGCATAAAAAACGCAATTGCAGGTAAAAAGCGCATACAAATACATGCACATGCAGCTTTTTTTTTGCCGTCATGCGTAAGCTGATGCGGATAAAAAACTCTGTGTACATATACGCAAATGTAAACTTAGCCTAAGGAGCATTCCATGGGGTCCATTCTGCATGGAGAATTCTATAGGGCTCATTATACTGTGTGGAGCATTATATGGAGCTCAATATACTGTATGGAGCATTATATGGGACACATTATTCTGTATGTATCGTTATATGGAGAAAATTCTGTATGGGGGCACTATGCTCTATGGATCATTACATGGGGCCCAGTATACTGTATGGAGCATTATATTGGGCCCTTTATTCTGTATGGAGCAGTATATGGGGCACATTATTCTGTATGGAACATTATATGAGGTCCATTACACTGTATGAGACCCATTATTCTGTATGGACCATTATATGGGGCCCATTCTTCTGTATGCAGCACTATAAGAGGTCCATTCTGTATGGAGCATTATATGAGGTCCTAATGAAGCCCATTATTCTATCTGGAGCAATATATGGGGCCTATTATACTGTATGGAGCGACAATGGGGTCCCTTATTCTGTATAGAGCATATATTGGGTCCATTCCATTATTCTATATTGAATAATATATGGGCCTCATTATAATGAAATGAGCAATATATTGGCTCCATTATTCTGTATGGAATAGTATATGGGCCCCATTTTAATGAAATGAGCAGTATATGGGGCCCACTATTCTGTATGGAGGACTACGTGTTGCCCACTATACTGTCCGGTCTAAAATGAAAACTTTTGAGTCCCTCCCAGGGCACGCACTGTGCGCTGTGAGGATTCGCCGGTTTCTGAGCTATTGTAAAATTTACAATAGATATCACTCATGTAATGTAAGAAGTAAGTGAAATCTTTGGCATTGTACTATACCTAGATTTCTTTGCAGTATCTGTGCATCAAGACTCGTGATAGCTGTAAAAGGGGCCCACTGAGACTCTTTCACCTGGGGCTCACAAAAACCTGGAGCTAGCCCTGGGACCATGCCTTGATGGAGGTTCAGCGGTGAGAGCCACAGATCTGTCTGGTCTGTTATGTTTTTCAATAACCCTTCCGCGGTGTACGGTTTGTCTCCTGGACTAATTAGCTTCAGCAGAGCCTGTTGCCGATTCACTGAGGCAGTGCTGCAGAGCTTCCAGCTTCCAGCTGATGAGTGTTGTGAATTCCGCTCTTGGGCTCCCTCCGGTGGTTGTAAGTGGCACTTTTGTGGGTTCCGCTCTTGGGCTCCCTCCGGTGGTTTTAAGTGGTATGGCTGCTCCTTGGATTTAGCAGTCTGCTGTTGCTTCCACTGATTGTCTTTCTGCTCGGCTATTTTTGCCTGGCTCTTCCCTTCAGCCAGTGCCACTTGTCAATGGTTCCTGGTTGGATTCACATCTCTCTTGGATTTCCCTGTTATCCTGACCAGTTCAGCAAAGTTAAGTCCTTGCTTGCTCTTTTCTGTCCTCAGGTTGTGGACTTATCCGTTCTGTGCTTTCTATGTTTTGTCCAGCTTGTCAGTATGAATTAATTCAGTGAAGCTGGAAGCTCTGGGAAACAGATTTACCCTCCACACCTTTAGTCAGGTGTGGAGATTTTTGTAAACTCTGTGTGGATTTTTGTAGTTTTTTATACTGACCGCACAGTATTCCATCCTGTCCTATCTATCTAGCTAGACTGGCCTCCTGTGCTACATCCTGGTTTCATTCTGTGTATGTCTTTTCCCTCTCCACTCACAGTCATTACTTGTGGGGGGCTATCTATCCTTTGGTGATTTTCTCTGAGGCAAGATAGTTTTCCTGTTTCTATCTTTAGGGGTAGTTAGTTCTCAGGCTGTGACGAGGTGCCTAGGGAGTGTCAGGAGCATCCCACGGCTACTTCTAGTGTTGTGTTGAGCTTAGGGACTGCGGTCAGTACAGGTACCACTTCCTTCAGAGCTCGTCCCATGTTGCTCCTAAACCACCAGTTCATAACAGTACAAGTGGCCAAAAATGAATTAAATGCATCTCAAAAGAAGGAAAAAAAAATCTGAGCCATTTTTTTTTCTGTGCTCTGTTTTGTCTTTTTTTTTTCCTCTTGATCTTTGGGTGGTTCAGGATTTATGCTCTGGCATGGATGTTCAGGGTTTGTTTTCTCGTGTGGATCAACTTGCTGCAAGAATACAGAGTATCCAAGATTATGTTGTCCAGACTCCGGCTTTGGAGCCTAGAATTCCTACTCCTGATTTGTTTTTTGGGGACAGATCCAAGTTTTTGAACTTTAAAAATAACTGCAAATTGTTTTTTGCTTTGAAACCCCGTTCTTCTGGTGATCCCATTCAGCAAGTTAAAATCATCATATCTGTTATGGACCTGGTGGTTAGGAGCACCCGGAACGACCTGATGGTTAAACTCACACAGGACAAGCTCTGGGAAGTGGGAGCTCTGCTGACCGCAACCCCTGATTCTATCACACAACTAGAAATTGCCGTGGAGCGTACCTAACACGACCTAGACGTCTCTTCATAGCCTAAGAGCTAACTAGCCCTAAAGATAGAAAATAAAGCCTACCTTGGCTCAGAGAAATTCCCCAAAGGAAAAGGCAGCCCCCCACATATATTGGCTGTGAGTTAAGATGAAAGTCACAAACACAGAAATGAAACAGGTTTTAGCAAAGGGAGGCCAGACTTACTAAACAGACTGAGGATAGGAAAGGTATCTTTGCGGTCAGCACAAAACCCTACAAAAAGACCACGCAGAGTGTGCAAAAAGACCTCCTCACCGACTCACGGTACGGAGGTGCCACTCTGCATCCCTGAGCTTCCAGCTAGCAGGGCAAGATCATGATAGCCAGCTGGACAAGGAAACAATGAACAAATAAATAACTAGCAGGGACTTAGCTTCTGCTGGAGTAGACAGGTCACCAGAAAGATCCAAGAGCGAACTGAACCAGTACAAGAACATTGACAGCTGGCATGGAGTTACGATCTGAGTGGAGTTAAATAGAACAGCCAGCCAAAGAATAAACTACGTCACCTGTGGAAGGAACCTCAGCAGCTCCACTCACAGCCACCAGAGGGAGTCCATGGACAGAACTCGCCGAAGTACCATTCATGGCCACAGGTGGAGTTCGATAACAGAATTCACAACAGTACCCCCCCTTGAGGAGGGGTCACCGAACCCTCACCCGAGCCCCCAGGCCGATCAGGACGAGCCAAATGAAAGGCACGAACTAGATCGGCAGCATGAACATCAGAGGCAAAAACCCAGGAATTATCCTCCTGACCATAACCCTTCCACTTGACCAGGTACTGGAGTTTCCGTCTCGAAATACGAGAATCCAAAATCTTCTCCACCACATACTCCAACTCCCCCTCGACCAACACCGGGGCAGGAGGATCAACGGAGGGAACCATAGGCGCCACGTATCTCCGCAATAACGACCTATGGAACACATTATGGATGGCAAAAGAAGCTGGAAGGACCAAACGAAATGACACAGGATTGAGAACTTCAGAAATCTTATACGGACCAATGAAACGAGGCTTAAACTTAGGAGAGGAAACCTTCATAGGAACATAACGAGATGACAACCAAACCAAATCCCCAACACGAAGTCGGGGACCAACACAGCGCCGGCAGTTAGCGAAACGTTGAGCCTTCTCCTGGGACAATGTCAAATTGTCCACCACATGAGTCCAAATCTGCTGCAACCTGTCCACCACCGTATCCACACCAGGACAGTCCGAAGGCTCAACCTGCCCTGAAGAGAAACGAGGATGGAAACCAGAATTACAGAAAAAAGGCGAAACCAAAGTAGCCGAGCTGGCCCGATTATTAAGGGCGAACTCAGCCAAAGGCAAGAAGGACACCCAATCATCCTGATCAGCAGAAACAAAGCATCTCAGATATGTTTCCAAAGTCTGATTAGTTCGTTCGGTTTGGCCATTAGTCTGAGGATGGAAAGCCGAAGAAAAAGACAAATCAATGCCCATCTTAGCACAAAAGGACCGCCAAAACCTCGAAACAAACTGGGAACCTCTGTCCGAGACGATGTTCTCCGGAATGCCATGCAAACGAACCACATGCTGGAAAAACAATGGCACCAAATCAGAGGAGGAAGGCAATTTAGACAAGGGTGCCAAATGGACCATCTTAGAGAAGCAATCACAAACCACCCAAATGACATCCTTTGAGAGACATGGAGATCTGAAATAAAATCCATGGAAATATGCGTCCAGGGCCTCTTCGGGACCGGCAAGGGCAAAAGCAACCCACTGGCACGAGAACAGCAGGGCTTAGCCCGAGCACAAGTCCCACAGGACTGCACAAAAGAACGCACATCCCGTAACAAAGAAGGCCACCAAAAGGATCTAGCCACCAAATCTCTGGTACCAAAGATTCCAGGATGACCCGCCAACACCGAACAATGAACCTCAGAGATAACTCTACTAGTCCATCTATCAGGGACAAACAGTTTCTCCGCTGGACAACGGTCAGGTCTATCAGCCTGAAACTTCTGCAGCACGCGCCGCAAATCAGGGGAGATGGCAGACAAAATAACCCCCTCTTTGAGAATACCCGCTGGCTCAGGAACACCCGGAGATTAAGGCACAAAACTCCTTGACAGGGCATCAGCCTTCACATTCTTAGAGCCCGGAAGGTACGAAACCACAAAATCAAAACGGGAGAAAAACAGCGACCATCGAGCCTGTCTAGGATTCAACCGTTTGGCAGACTCGAGATAAGTCAAATTCTTGTGATTCGTCAAGACCACCACGCGATGCATGGCTCTTTCAAGCCAATGTCGCCACTCCTCGAATGCCCACTTCATGGCCAACAACTCTAGATTGCCAACATCATAATTGCGCTCAGCAGGCGAGAATTTTCTAGAAAAGAAGGCGGTAATCAATACAAGGTCTCAAAGAGCCATCCTTCTTGGCCACAAAAAAGAACTCTGCTCCCAACGGTGATGACGACGGGCGAATATGACCTTTCTCCAAGGATTCCTTTATATAACTCCGCATAGCGGCGTGCTCTGGCACAGATAAATTAAACAGTCGGCCCTTAGGAAACTTACTACCAAGAATCAAATTAATAGCACAATCGCAATCCCTATGAGGAGGTAAGGCTCCGGATTTGGGCTCTTCAAATACATCCCGGTAATCTGACAAAAACTCAGGGACTTCAGATAGAGTGGAAGGCGAAATTGACAGCAATGGAACATCACCATGTACCCCATGACAACCCCAGCTGGACACAGACATAGATTTCCAATCCAATACTGGATTATGGACCTGTAGCCATGGCAACCCCAAAACGACCACATCATGCAGATTATGCAACACCAAAAAGCGAATATCCTCCTGATGTGCAGGAGCCATGCACATGGTCAATTGAGTCCAGTACTGAGGCTTATTCTTGGCCAAAGGCGTAGCATCAATTCCTCTCAATGGAATAGGATACTGCAAGGGCTCCAAGAAAAAACCACAGCGCCTGGCAAACTCCAAGTCCATCAAATTCAGGGCAGCACCTGAATCCACAAATGCCATAACAGAATAGGATGACAGAGAGCAAATCAGAGTAACGGACAAAAGAAATTTAGACTGTACCGTACTATTGGTGGCAGACCTAGTGAACCGCTTAGTGCGCTTAGGACAATCGGAGATAGCATGAGTGGAATCACCACAGTAAAAACACAGCCCATTCCGACGTCTGTGTTCTTGCCGTTCAGATCAAGTCAAAGTCCTATCACACTGCATAAGCTCAGGCCTATGCTCAGAGAATACCGCCAAATGGTGCACAGCTTTGCGCTCACGAAAGCGCTGATCGATCTGAATGGCCAAGGACATAGACTCATTCAGACCAGCAGGCGTGGGAAATCCCACCATGACATCCTTAAGGGCTTCAGAAAGACCCTTTCTGAAAATTGCCGCCAGGGCACACTCATTCCACTGAGTAAGCACAGACCACTTTCTAAACTTCTGACAGTACACCTCCACTTCATCCTGACCCTGACACAAAGCCAGCAAGATTTTCTCTGCCTGATCCACTGAATTTGGTTCATCATAAAGCAATCCAAGCGCCAGAAAAAACGCATCTACATCACGCAATGCAGGATCTCCTGGCGCAAGGGAAAATGCCCAGTCTTGAGGGTCACCGCGCAACAAAGAAATAATGATTTTTACTTGTTGAACGGGGTCACCAGAGGAGCGGGGTTTCAAAGCTAGAAACAGTTTACAATTATTTTTGAAATTCAGGAACCTAGATCTATCCCCGGAAAACAAATCAGGAATTGGAATTCTAGGCTCTAACATCGGATTCTGAACAACAAAATCTTGAATGTTTTGTACCCTTGCAGTGAGATGATCCACACAAGAGGACAGACCTTGAATGTCCATATCTACACCTGTGTCCTGAACCACCCAAATTTTTAGGGGAAAAGAAAGACAAAAAAAACTGCAGAGAAAAAAAAATGGACTCAGAACTTCTCTTATCCCTCTATTGAGATGCATTAATACTTTGGGCCAGCTGTACTGTTATGGATCTGGTGGTTAGGAGCACCCGGAACGACCTGATGGTTAAACTCACACAGGACAAGCTCTGGGAAGTGGGAGCTCTGCTGACCGCAACCCCTGATCCTATCACACAACTAGAAATAGCCGTGGAGCGTACCTAACACGACCTAGACGCCTCTTCACAGCCTAAGAGCTAACTAGCCCTAAAGATAGAAAATAAAGCCTACCTTGCCTCAGAGAAATTCCCCAAAGGAAAAGGCAGCCCCCCACATATATTGACTGTGAGTTAAGATGAAAGTCACAAACACAGAAATGAAACAGGTTTTAGCAAAGGGAGGCCAGACTTACTAAACAGACTGAGGATAGGAAAGGTATCTTTGCGGTCAGCACAAAACCCTACAAAAAGACCACGCAGAGTGTGCAAAAAGACCTCCTCACCGACTCATGGTGCGGAGGTGCCACTCTGCATCCCAGAGCTTCCAGCTAGCAGGGCAAGATCATGATAGCCAGCTGGACAAGGAAACAATGAACAAATAAATAACTAGCAGGGACTTAGCTTCTGCTGGAGTAGACAGGTCATCAGAAAGATCCAAGAGCGAACTGAACCAGTACAAGAACATTGACAGCTGGCATGGAGTAACGATCTGAGTGGAGTTAAATAGAACAGCCAGCCAAAGAATAAACTACGTCACCTGTGGAAGGAACCTCAGAAGCAGCAGCTCCACTCACAGCCACCAGAGGGAGTCCATGGACAGAACTCGCCGAAGTACCATTCATGACCAGAGGAGGGAGTTCGATAACAGAATTCACAACACATATCCTTGCTGCGTGGTGACCCTCAGGACTGGGCATTCTCCCTTGAATCAGGGGATTCGGCATTGCTGAATGTAGACGCATTTTTTCAAGCGCTCGGATTATTGTATGACGAACCTAATTCTGTGGATCATGCAGAAAAAACCCTGTTGGCCCTGTGTCAAGGTCAGGAAGCGGCAGAATTATACTGCCAGAAATTTAGGATATGGTCTGTGCTCACTAAATGGAATGAGGATGCTCTGGCTGCTATTTTCAGAAAAGGTCTTTCTGAAGCCCTTAAAGATGTCATGGTGGGCTTCCCTACGCCTACTGGTTTGAGTGAATCTATGTCTCTAGCCATTCAGATTGATCGGCGTCTGCGCGAGCGCAAAGCTGTGCACCATATGGCAGTGTCCTCTGAGCAGAGTCCTGAGCCTATGCAATGTGATAGGATTTTGACTAGAACAGAACGGCAGGAATTCAGACGTCAGAATAGGCTGTGTTTTTACTGTGGTGATTCTGCTCATGTTATTTCTGATTGCCCTAAGCGTACTAGGAGGGTCGCTAGGTCTGTTACCATCAGTACTGTACAGCCTAAATTTCTTTTATCTGTGACCCTGATTTGCTCATTGTCGTCCTTTTCTGTCATGGCATTTGTGGATTCAGGCGCTGCCCTGAACTTAATGGACTTAGAATTCACCAGGCGCTGTGGTTTTTCCTTGCAGCCTTTGCAGAGCCCTATTCCTTTGAGGGGCATTGATGCTACACTATTGGCCAAGGATAAACCTCAGTACTGGACGCAGATGACCATGTACATGGCTCCAGCACATCAGGAAAATTGCCGTTTTCTGGTGTTGCATAACCTGCATGATGTTGTTGTACTGGGTTTTCCATGGTTACAGGAACATAATCCGGTGCTGGATTGGAAAACTATGTCTGTGACTAGTTGAGGTTGTCAAGGGGTATATAGTGACGTTCCTTTGATGTCAATTTCCTCTTCCCCCTCTTCTGAGGTCCCTGAGTTTTTGTCGGATTTCCAGGATGTATTTGATGAGCCCAAGTCCAGTTCCCTTCCTCCACATAGGGACTGTGATTGTGCTATTAACTTGATACCAGGTTGTAAGTTCCCTAAGGGCCGACTTTTCAATCTGTCTGTGCCAGAGCATGCCGCCATGCGGAGCTATGTTAAGGAATCTTTGGAGAAGGGGCATATTCGGCCGTCTTCGTCACCATTGGGAGCGGGTTTCTTTTTTGTTGCTAAGAAGGATGGCTCCTTGAGACCCTGTATAGATTATCGTCTTCTTAATAAGATCACGGTCAAATTCCAATACCCCTTGCCTTTGCTTTCTGATTTGTTTGCTCAGATTAAGGGGGCTAGTTGGTTTACTAAGATTGACCTCCGAGGGGCATATAATCTTGTTCGCATTAAACAGGGTGACGAATGGAAAACTGCATTTAATACGCCCGAAGGCCATTTTGAATACCTCGTGATGCCATTCGGGCTCTCTAATGCTCCATCTGTGTTCCAATCTTTCATGCATGATATTTTCTGCAATTATCTTGATAAATTCATGGTTGCATATTTGGATGATATTTTGATTTTTTCTGATGATTGGGAGTCTCATGTGAAGCAGGTCAGGATGGTATTCCAGATCCTTCGTGATAATGCTTTATTTGTGAAGGGGTCTAAGTGCCTGTTCGGAGTTCAGAAGGTCTCTTTTTTGGGTTTTATTTTTTCTCCCTCGTCTATGGAAATGGATCCTGTTAAGGTCCAAGCTATTCATGACTGGATTCAACCCACATCTGTGAAGAGCCTTCAAAAATTTTTGGGCTTTGCTTATTTCTATCACCGTTTCATTGCCAACTTTTCCAGTGTGGTTAAGCCCCTTACTGATTTGACGAAGAAAGGCGCTGATGTGACGAATTGGTCCTCTGCGGCTGTTGAGGCCTTTCGGGAGCTTAAACGCCGATTTACTTCTGCCCCTGTGTTGCGTCAGCCGGATGTTTCTCTTCCTTTTCAGGTTGAGATTGACGCTTCTGAAATTGGGGCAGGGGCCGTTTTGTCTCAGAGGGATTCTGATGGTTCTTTGATGAAACCGTGTGCTTTTTTTTTCTAGAGAGTTTTCGCCTGCGGAACGCAATTATGATGTCGGCAATCGGGAGTTGATGGCTACGAAGTGGGCGTTTGAGGAGTGGCGACATTGGCTTGAGGGAGCTAAGCACCGCGTTGTGGTCTTGACTGATCATAAGAATCTGATTTACCTCGAGTCGGCCAAGCGGTTGAATCCTAGACAGGCTCGATGGTCCCTGTTTTTCTCCCGTTTTGATTTTGTGGTCTCGTATCTTACGGGATCTAAGAATGTTAAGGCTGATGCCCTCTCTAGGAGTTTTTCGCCTGATTCTCCTGGAGTCCTTGAGCCGGTTGGCATTCTTAAGGAAGGGGTGATTCTTTTTGCCATCTCCCCTGATTTGCGGCGGGTGCTTCGGGAATTTCAGGCTGATAGGTCTAACCGCTGTCCAGTGGGGAAGCTGTTTGTTCCTGATAGATGGACAAGTAAGGTAATTTCTGAGGTTCATTGTTCAGTGTTGGCTGGTCATCCTGGGATTTTTGGTACCAGAGATTTGGTTGCTAGGTCCTTTTGGTGGCCTTCCTTGTCGCGCGATGTGCGTGCTTTTGTGCAGTCCTGTGGGACTTGCGCCCGGGCCAAGCCTTGCTGTTCCCGCGCTAGTGGGTTGCTTTTGCCTTTGCCGGTCCCTGAGAGGCCCTGGACGCATATTTCCATGGATTTTATTTCGGATCTTCCTGTTTCCCAGAAGATGTCTGTTATCTGGGTTGTTTGTGACCGGTTCTCTAAAATGGTCCATCTGGTACCTTTGCCTAAGTTGCCTTCCTCCTCAGATGTGGTTTCATTGTTTTTTCAGCATGTGGTTCGTTTGCATGGCATTCCGGAGAATATTGTGTCTGACAGAGGTTCTCAGTTTGTCTCTAGGTTTTGGCGGGCCTTTTGTGCTAGGATGGGCATTGATTTGTCTTTTTCTTCGGCGTTTCATCCTCAGACTAATGGCCAAACTGAGTGAACTAATCAGACCTTGGAGACCTATTTAAGATGCTTTGTGTCTGCTGATCAGGATGATTGGGTTACTTTCTTGCCGTTGGCCGAGTTTGCCCTTAATAATCAGGCTAGTTCGGCTACTTTGGTTTCACCTTTCTTTTGTAATTTTGGTTTTCATCCTCGTTTTTCTTCGGGGCAGGTTGAGCCTTCTGATTGTCCTGGTGTGGATTCTGTGGTGGACAGGCTGCAGCAGATGTGGACTCATGTGGTGAACAATTTGACGTTGTCTCAGGAAAGGGCTCAACGTTTTGCTCACCGCCGTCGGTGTGTTGGACCCCGGCTTCGTGTGGGGGATTTGGTTTGGTTGTCTTCTCGTCCTATGAAGGTTTCTTCCCCTAAGTTTAAGCCTCGGTTTATTGGTCCTTATAAGATTTCTGAAATTATCAATCCGGTGTCTTTTCATTTGGCTCTTCCAGCCTCTTTTGCCATTCATAATGTTTTCCATAGATCTTTGTTGCGGAGATATGTGGTGCCCGTTGTTCCCTCGGTTGATCCTCCTGCCCCGGTGTTGGTTGAGGGAGAGTTGGAATATGAGGTTGAGAAAATTTTGGATTCTCGTTTTTCGAGGCGGAGGCTTCAGTATCTTGTCAAGTGGAAGGGTTATGGCCAGGAGGATAATTCTTGGGTTGTTGCCTCCGATGTCCATGCCGCCGATTTGGTTCATGCTTTTCACTTGGCTCGTCCTGATCGGCCTGGGGGCTCTGGTGAGGGTTCGGTGACCCCTCCTCAAGGGGGGGTACTGTTGTGAATTCTGCTCTTGGGCTCCCTCCGGTGGTTGTAAGTGGCACTTTTGTGGGTTCTGCTCTTGGGCTCCCTCCGGTGGTTTTAAGTGGTATGGCTGCTCCTTGGATTTAGCAGTCTGCTGCTGCTTCCACTGATTGTCTTTCTGCTCGGCTATTTTTGCCTGGCTCTTCCCTTCAGCCAGTGCCACTTGTCAATGGTTCCTGGTTGGATTCACATCTCTCTTGGATTTCCCTGTTATCCTGACCAGTTCAGCAAAGTTAAGTCCTTGCTTGCTCTTTTCTGTCCTCAGGTTGTGGACTTATCCGTTCTGTGCTTTCTATGTTTTGTCCAGCTTGTCAGTATGAATAAATTCAGTGAAGCTGGAAGCTCTGGGAAACAGATTTACCCTCCACACCTTTAGTCAGGTGTGGAGATTTTTGTAAACTCTGTGTGGATTTTTGTAGTTTTTTATACTGACCGCACAGTATTCCATCCTGTCCTATCTATCTAGCTAGACTGGCCTCCTGTGCTACATCCTGGTTTCATTCTGTGTATGTCTTTTCCCTCTCCACAGACAATCATTACTTGTGGGGGGCTATCTATCCTTTGGGGATTTTCTCTGAGGCAAGATAGTTTTCCTGTTTCTATCGTTAGGGGTAGTTAGTTCTCAGGCTGTGACGAGGAGCCTAGGGAGTGTCAGGAGCATCCCACGGCTACTTCTAGTGTTGTGTTGAGCTTAGGGACTGCGGTCAGTACAGGTACCACTTCCTTCAGAGCTTATCCCATGTTGCTCCTAAACTACCAGTTCATAACAGATGAGGACGACATGATCTGAGATAACACATCAGAGATGGAGGATGAGGAGGAGCAGGAGTCGGTGCAGGAAATTATTGAGAAGGCTGCCGTCACACTAGCAGTATTTCGTCAGTATTTTACATCAGTATTTGTAAGCCAAAACCAGGAGTGGAACAAATAGAGGAAAAGTATAATAGAAACATGTGCACCACTTCTGCATTTATCAGCCACTCCTAGTTTTGGCTTAGAAATACGGATGTAAACTACTGACCAAATACTGCTAGTGTGACGGCAGCCGAAGGTGAAGGAAAGCTTGAAAGAAGTAGGGCCAGCAATCGGCGTCGGTAGCACATGCGCCGTGCCAGGGTGGGACTCAGCCCCGACCTCCACAATTTTCACCCAGTGTGCCATCAGGGAAATGTAGCATTCCTGGACACAAATGCGACGCCCACCAGGGCTGTGGAGTACTCGGAACCCAGTCGGACAGATCTTTGGGGAAGTCACTGGGCCGTGACCCGACTCCATGGCCCTGGGCATGCAATAAAAATGCAAGGAGAAAAGTTATATGGGATTACAGTTACAGATGACAGCAGGAGTCTGGCTAGCCTGGAAGCATTCAGGGGTCCACCTTGCCAGGTGGGGTTGGAAGCCATCCTGCTGCGCTCTATATTCGGGTCCCTGCTGCCTGTAGCTAGCTGAGTTTTCGGGTCCCTGCTGCCTGAGAGCTGAGGCCCTCTCTTGCGTATTCGCTTTGACCTGTATGGCAGACAGCGCGAGCCTATCACGGGCACTGCCTGTTCTCTAGCAGCCCCGGGCTCTTGGTCTGCTGCGGTGCCTCCGGTTGTTCGGTGTGGCAAGGAACTTGCAGTCCCTTGCCCTTCAGATTTGGCTGTTGGGGCATACAGCACCCACACAGCCAAGGACTCTGGCATCCTTCTTGTCAGTGCTCTGCTCCGGGGTCAGCTCTGATGCAGCTGCAATTCCCCAGAGCCCTTGTCCATGCTACTCGCTCTCTCCCTAGACTAACACTTTAACAGACTAAACTTATTCCTCCTCCCGACCAGAGAGAGCAGCTCCCCTGAAGTTGGGTCTAGAGCTCCCCATTCTGGCCTGGAGCACGAATTGTGATGCATGCTGTGTATTACTTGGCATGGGACCACTTCCTGCTTCCAGGCAGGACATCACCCTTCAGAGGGAGGCAATATCACCGTGGCAACTGGACTCAGGGGTGCCACACAAACGCTTTTCCACGTGTCGGTCGTTAAGTGGACAATCCCAGTAAGAGCGTTGGTAAGAGCACTGGTGATGTTCCTGGACATGTACTGGGAAAAAAAGTAGCTGCTGGGGATCGAGTACCGAGGGACCAAATTTCAGAACAATTGTTTTTATTTTGTTTCAAATCAACAAAATTCCACACAAAACAAGTTTGATCATATACAGTATATACTGTACTACAAGTAGAGATGCGCAAACCCGTGGATGTGCAAATTCTTTGAACATACAGTAGAAAGTTGGATTTCGGTCTAAACTTGACCCCGTACCCAATACAAATCAATGCGAACCTCAACTTCGGTGCTTTAAAATGACTAAAATCATCATCATCAGCGCTAGGGGGGCTGCAAAGGAAGCTAAATGGGGGTAAGAGCAGGAGAATTGACTGCAAAGATATGTGAATAAGGAAATGACTTAAAGGGGTTCTGTCACCATAGCAATCATGGCAAAATAGAAAGTTAATGAATAACAAAAATTTTAACAGAGCCCTGACAGAGACTGAGGTTTGCTACCGCCAGTCCAGTTACAAATTTTAACCCACAGAGCATGGGGCTGGGTACCCCCACAGAAGCAGCTTACAAATGTCACCACATAGCATGTGGCACAGCACCTGGAGCACCCGCCCGGGCCTAGAGGCTACTTGGTACCGGGTCCAGTGGTCGTTAAAGGGGTGGTCACAGTGGCAGCGACCCGGTCCGTGGCCCTGGGTGTCCAAATTAAAGGGAAGGTCTTTAAAGGGGTTATTAGAATGAAGAATGTTCATGATGACGCTACCTGTGGTATTCGGTCAGGGGTGACCGACGCTCCTTAAAGGGGTCCTCTAGGGAGTGATGGCACTGTAGCAAGGATGGTATGGCTTCCCACAGTTGAAGCTTGGTCCCCAGGGTTCCAGGTGTATTTGGTAGGGATAGAGTGGTGCCAGAAATAACCAGAGGACACAAGGTTTCAGTCTCTTTACCTGTTTACTGGTGATTCACGGCCACAGTCCAGGGTACCGGTAACAGGTGAGGTGAAGTCCGGTCGGCCTGAAAGCAATTATGGATCCCCCTTTCAGGTGAGGTTGTAAGCCTTCCTTCATGCACTGTAAGGCGAGTCCCTTGCTGCCTATGGCTCCACACAAGGTACTCTCTTTTCCTGTCCTAAGACAGTACCCGCATGGTAGGCAAAGCAAGCCTTTTTACAGGTGTCTCTTAGATGACTCTGGGCTCTGTATGTTGCTGTACCTTCTGGTGTGGGTGCGGACAGATGACTTGCAGTCTTCTGCCCTCCGATTCTGCTATGGGACATACAGTTCCACACAGCCTTGGGCTCCCAGTGCCCGGTTCCTGTGCTTCAGTGTGGAAGGAGCTCAGTCGCAGCTCCCTTCCAGCTCCTTAATTCTCATGTGCTTCTTCTCTCTGTCATGTTCTACAGATACAATGCTGTCCGCTTCTGCACTCCGACCTGGAGCTGCAGCACTATGTGGCTGCACGGCCCCAGCTCTCCTGCTCCTCTCCTCCAACTGACTCCTTCACTGTCTGCTACAGACTGCCTAACTCCTCCTCCAAGCCAGAAAATATATCTAGAGAAGCTCCCCTGAAACCGAGTTCAGAGCTCCCCCTTCTGGCCTGGAATCAGAACATGTTGACTGTATCTGCCACCTGTTAACCTGTTAATGGCATCATCCTCCCTTCCAGGCGTGGCATCACCCTCCCCGAAAGGAAGGCAGCACCACTGTAACGACCGGACTCCTGGGGTGTTACATTACCCCCCGTTAAATCCAGTACTCCCGGACTGGGAAAAGTAACAAAGGACAATAACAGGTTACAAACGTGCGAAATTTTTTAGGAAATGCATTTCAACAGGTACTTGGCTTTAAACAATGCTAATCATAATTTACATAAGTGCAAACAGGTGAAAGGTGCAAACATTTTTACATATCAAAGTGCAAGACTAAGACTTTGTCTTAGGCCATGCAAAAACGTTTTTTCTTCTGGTCTTTGAAACAACCCAGGTTCTACTTAAGCAGCTAGCGCGTCGTACAATCAATAACGAGCTCCTTAGGAGGTGCCAACTATTTACAAGAAAAGTTTTCTGGCAATTCACCGTTCATTACCTTGTTGTCCTTTAAGCTTTAATAAACGTTAATAAATATTTCTAACCAGGTAACTAACTATTAATTCGCTTAATCCTCATTTACTTATTTCCTCTTCCAGGGCAGATCCTCAGGTCTGCAACCACCTATTCGGGGATGGGTGTTTTCAGATATCACCACAGGTGACTCAAATGGGGACAGTCCAGCAACTGGGGTCTGCGTTGCCTGAGTTGTACTGCAGTCTTGGTTGCTACATCTGAATTTGCACGCTCTCCTTTGCATATTTTTATGTCGAGGGCATACCACCCCCTTTCACCCTTGTGCCGGGTGAATGTCACTTGATCTCCAGGGTAAAGGTCACGGTACGGGTGTCCCTTCAAGAGATGTGACTCGACGTCCCGGTGGTTTACAAAGAGATCCGAGTACTCTCCAGACTCCCTGATAAATCCCCAGCCCTTGTTCAGATTAAAAGAGACCACAATGCCATGCCTCAGCGGGCCCCAATCAGCAGGTCTAAATTTGCGGGTCCCGGCGTTGGCCAGCATGTTGCGCTCCTCCATGGTCTCCCACCGGGCCCTGTGCTCCCGCCCTTCCGACTCTAACTTCAGCAGCTGCTGCAGTAGTCCTCCTTTCTTACAGTTTCTACATGGTTAGCCCCTGCCTGGGCCTCCTCCAGAAACCCCATTAAGTCTGTCTTTGGGTGCCTCCAGTGTATTGCTTCCTCCTTCCTGCATGCCCCCAGGTACAAGGGTTTGGGTACCATTGGTTCTTCCAGGGCACCCCCCAAGTCTACCATGAGGTCCCAGGTTACTGCTGTGACTACCTGGCCAAGCATTAGGGTTGGCGGGGGCTCTAAAGGTCCCACTAGGGTCTCCGGGTCTCCTCCACTACCGGGGCAGTGTCCATACCTGCTCCTCTGGTGCCAGTCTCCTTCTCCGCCTCTGCTGGGTTGTGAGCACTGGTGGCAAGGTCTGGTGCTGCGTGGTCATCACCCTTTTCAGCAGGGACTCCTTCCATGTGATCACCACTGCCAGCTGGGACTGCAGAAGTTGTCAGGCCAGCTCCTCCATCTCAGCACCAAGGAGCTTCAGATCCAATACTCTCATCTGGCCTGGGGTTTCATTTGGCCTGCCGGGGAAGTCCAGTCCACTTTCAGCAGGTTCTGGTGGGTCTCTACTGTCGTCCGCCATCACTTTTACCAGGTAGCATTCAGTCATCTCTACTGCATGCTTTCCCGCGTGTTCACTTTCTCTCTCTGTCGTGGGCGGTCCTTGCTTCACTTTCCCCCTGGCCGTCTCCAGGGCAGATCCGTCCTCCTAACGGACATGTTTTTTTTTTACATTAAAGTCTCTGCAGTGGGTGGGTACAGTTTTCACGCCCATCCACGGGCTCCACCCGTGACAGCACATCTTCTCTATTCCTTACACTGCCTAGTGGTGCAACAAAGGCGGCCATTAAACGATCTAACACAGTCCATGGCGCACAGTATTTTTCGGGTCTGTCCATCTTGTTAGTGACGCCAAATTTGGAGCGCAAGCCTGGGCCCAGGGGCTACTCGGTACCGGGTCTGGTGGTCGTTAAAGGGGTGGTTACGGTGGCAGCGACCCGATCCATGGCCCTGGAAGTCCAAATTAATGGGAAGGTCTTTAAAGGGGTTAAATTCTGCTTAAAGGGGTCCTCTGGGGAGTGATGGCACTGCAGCAAAGATGGTATGGCTTCCCACAGGTGAAGCTGGGTCCCCAGAGCTCCCGGTGTATTTGACAGGGATAGTGTGGTGCCAGAAATAACCATAGGACACAAAGTTGCAGTCTCTTTACCTGTTTACTGGTGATTCATGGCCACAGTCCAAGGTACTGATAACAGGTGTTGGTGAGGTCCAGTTGGCCTGAAAGCGATTATGGATCCCCCTTTCAGGTGAGGTTGTAAGCCTTCCTTCTGTAATGCGAGTCCCTTGCTGCCTACGACTCCACACAAGGTCCTCTCTTTCCCTGTCCTAAGACCGTACCTGCATGGTAGGCACCGCAAGCCTTTTTACAGGTGTCTCTAAGATGACTCCGGGCTCTTTACGTTGCTGTATCTTCGGGTGTGGGTGCGGACAGATGACCTTAAGTCTTCTGCCCTCCGGTTCGGCTATGCAACATACAGTTCCACACAGGATATTCTCCCAGGCCCATTTATTCCTCAAGAAGGGTTCATCATGTTCCCTTCCATCTGGGATCTCATACACTGCATACCGGCGATGTTGATGCTCCATTTTCAGGAGTGTTAAGGTACCTTCACACATAACGATATTGTTAACGATATCGTTGCTTTTTGTGACGTAGCAACGATATCGTTAATAAAATCGTTATGTGTGACAGCGACCAACGATCAGGCCCCTGCTGGGAGATCGTTGGTCGCTGAACAAAGTCCAGAACTTTATTTCGTCGCTGGATCTCCCATGGACATCGCTGGATCGGCGTGTGTGACATCGATCCAGCGATGTCTTCACTGGTAACCAGGGTAAACATTGGGTAACTAAGCGCAGGGCCGCGCTTAGTAACCCGATGTTTACCCTGGTTACCATCCTAAAAGTAAAAAAAACAAACAGTACATACTTACCTAACGCTGTCTGTCCTCCAGCGCTGTGCTCTGCATTCCTCCTGCACTGTCTGTGAGCGTCGGTCAGCCGGAAAGCAGAGCGGTGACGTCACCGCTCTGCTTTCCGGCCGCTGTGCTCACACAGACAGTGCAGGAGGAATGCAGAGCACAGCGCTGGAGGACAGACAGCGTTAGGTAAGTATGTACTGTTTGTTTTTTTTACTTTTAGGATGGTAACCAGGGTAAACATCGGGTTACTAAGCGCGGCCCTGCGCTTAGTTACCCGATGTTTACCCTGGTTACCGACATCGTTGGTCGCTGGAGAGCGGTCTGTGTGACAGCTCTCCAGCGACCAAACAGCGACGCTGCAGCGATCCGGATCGTTGTCGGTATCGCTGCAGCGTCGCTAAGTGTGAAGGGGCCTTTACCCTAGTTCCTGCAATCGGCTCTTGCAGAATTTGAGTCAAGTGTCCAATTTCAACTGCCCTATGGTTGAATGAGATTTGATGATGAGTCACAAACTCTGCAATGGATCCCCATCTCCGCTGATGTTCGCAAGTAACTACCACCCCCCTACATGCCAGCTCTCAGTACCTTTAGACTAGAGGGCCTTATAGCATTTGTCCAGACCTGGTCCTGGCTCACCTCCTTGTCTCTTCCAAACAGCTCAGGCCACGCAGTTCGCTCACCAGTTCCTGAATTCTGGCTCTCCCAAATGCAGTTCCCGAGAACCACAGCGGTAAAGAATGAGGACTGGTTTTGGGCCTTGGTGGGTCCGAGATATCGACCATATCAGGATGACCACAGACTCCTGTCATCTCTATTGTTGTGCCAGCTTCCTCTGGCTCTGATATTCCTCTGGTCACTCCCTTGGTCATTTTTGAGGCCCACTAAGCACGTTACATTGTATGGATGACTAATTGAATACAGTAAAACATTTTAACACTCTTTAGGAATGTTATAAATCACATAAATGTACTCCAAATCACATAATGTGGTATGGCTGAAAAATGTAACCCTACAAAATGTTCAAATATTTTTTCTCAGTTTTAGAGATGACCAAAATGTACCCAGACCACGTAATACTGTATGGGTGAAAAATGGAACCCTACAAAATTTTTAAACGCTTTTACTCAGTTTTAGAGATCATAGAAATGTACCCAGACCACATAATAAGGTATGGCTGAAAAATGTAACATACGGAATAGTGTATGAGTGAGAAATTTAACCCAGGAAAATGTTTCAACGATTTTTGGAAGTGTTATATAACCCCAAAAAAGACTTACAGTAAAAGCACTTAATACTTGATGGATCAAAATATATTTAATTTTTTCAGCCCACTCAAATAAAGCTGCAGCTATATACTGTATTTGCCAACAGACTACACAGCTCTAATCCCTGTCTACAGATTGTATTGTATTCCTTGGACATTATACCAGGAAGGGGCCCATCATATCAGAAAGGGGCCCAGGATGGGAGTCATTATATAAGGAAGGGGCCAAAGGCCAAAAATGGAAGTCATACCAAAATGGTGGTCAATATACCAGGAAGGGGCCCAGGATGGGAGTCATAATACAAGGAAAGGGTCAACGATGGGGGTCACTATACCAGAATGGGGTCCACGATAGAGTTCATTATAGCAGGAAGGGGCCCAGGATGGGAGTCATAATACAAGGAAAGGGTCAAGTATGAGTGTCATTATACCAGGAAGGGTCCCGGGATGGGGGGTCATAATGCCATAATGGGATCTAGGATGGGGTTCATTATACTAGGAAGGGGCACAGGATGGCGATAATAATACAAGGAAGGGGTCCAGGATGGGGGTCATCATACCAGAAAGGGGTCCAGGATGGGAGTCATTATACATGGAAGGAGCCAAAGATGGAAGTCATTATACCAAAATGGGGGTCAATATACCAGGAAGTGGCCCAGGATGGGGGTCATAATACAAGGAAGGTGTCAAGGATAGGGGTCATTATACCAGAATGGGGTCTATGATGGAGTTCATTCATACCAGGAAGGGGCCCAGGATGGGAGTCATAATACAAGGAAAGGATCAAGTATGTGGGGTGGGTCATTATAACAGGCAGGGGCCCGAGATGGGGGTCATAATGCCATAATGGGATCTAGGATGGGGTTCATTATACTAGGAAAGGGTACAGGATCGGGGTAATAATATAAGGAAGGGGTCCAGGATGGGGGTCATTTCACCAGACTGGGGTCCAGGATCGGGTCATTATATCAGGAAAGGGTCCAGGATGGAGGTCATAATACAAGGAAGGAGTCAAGTATGGGGGACATTATACCATAATTAGCTCTAGGACGGGATTCATTATACCAGGAAGAGGCCCACGATGGGTGTCATAACACCAGGAAGGTGTTCAAAATGGGGTTCATTATACCAGAATGGGGGTCATTTTACAAGGAAATGACCCAGGATGGCGGTCATTACACCAGAATGGGGTCCAGGATCGGGGTTATTATACCAGGAAGGAGCCTATGGTAGGGGTCATCATAGCAGGATAGGGTACACTGTTGAAGGAATGGGCCAGGATGCGATACATTATTACAGTAAGCAGCCCAAGGCAGGAGACATTATACCAGGAAGGGGTCCATGTAATAGGATATTATGCCAGGAAGGTAGCATTACCCCAGGAAGGGTTCCATGACCTAGAATATTATGCAGGAAGGGACCTAGGATGGGAGACACTATAGCAGGTAGAGGCCCAGGACAGTGGATATTATGCCAGGAAGGGGCCTTGGATGAGAGACAATAATATTGGAAGGGGACCAGACAGGGAACATTAATATAGAAAGTGTCCAGGACAGAGAGACATTATTACAGGAAGGTGCCATGATTACACGTATGTCTTTGTAGGATCTACAACTCTACAAAGGCCCTTACAGGGAGGTGAGGGTCTAGGTCCAAATTTTCCAATGGAGCCCATGGGACTCTAGTAATGCCACTGCCACTACACAATGTATGGCGTTGTCCAACTTCTGGTAAGTCAGAGCACCTTCTATCGGTTGATCAGTGGTGATGCCGAAAGTCAACCACTATCAATATGATATTAATGTTCTCTCCTGAGGGTAAGGAATGGAAAATAAAAACTCCTTTACTAGAATTATTTATGTGCCCCTAGCAAAAATTCACTATACTCCAAGGCGTTCTGTGCCGAAGTATCTCCATCTTTGCAGTTACATACCGTAACTCAAAATTGTAAATAAGGATAATGCTGCGCAATGTGAAACCAGCCATTACTACATGAAACGCGTTAACGCGGCAGCAGTATTGGGGTTAAGGACTCGGAGATATTCCCTGCAGTACGCGTGAGTGCGCCTCTTCACCTTGGCTCACACCCACTTAGCTTGCCGTGTCTGTTTTCCACTGGAGCGCCCCTGTAATATTGAAATATGAGGCTCTTTAAGACTTGAGTGATTTAAAAGCTCTGCAGATGTGACACTTATGCATTAGGTGCGCTTGAACGCCCTGAACCCGCAGCATGAGGAAATTTAAATCAGGAATGTGTGGAGCGACGAGATTCTTTTATTTCTTAGTTCATTTTAAATAGTCTAACACCAGGGTGCTCGCCAGATGCTCTCACATGAGAAAACCCAGCGCAGAACTGAGTTAACCTCCTCCATGCTGAAGTTGTACTGTGAGGTTGCAATACCAGCCACTGCCAATAGAAAGGAGTGGCGCTGTTCTGAAAAAAAAAAAAAAAAAAAGAAAACCAGACGCTAATCTCAAATATCACCTTAATTTGTGAAAGGAGGCATCTTATCATAGAACTATGCTTCTTTCTCCACTTAAGAGCCACCTCTCTTCTAATCCTCACCATTATCCTCTATGAAAATCAGCTAAAAAGAATTGGGAGGAGCAGAGCGGGAGAGACACACAAAGATGGTACTGCTTTCTATCTACCGGCAGGATTTGCTTCCACTCTCCACTAGGGTTGAGCGACTTTTGTTTTTATAGGATCGGGTCAGATTTCACGAAACCCGACTTTTTCAAAAGTCGGGTCGAGTGAAATCGGCCGATCCTATAGAAAAGTCGGGGTCGGGGTCGGCCGAAACACGAAACCCAATGCAGTGCATTGGGTTTCTAATGGATCCCAGGGTCTGAAGGAGAGGAAACTCTCCTTCAGGCCCTGCGATCCATATTAATGTGTAAAATAAAGAATAAAAATAAAAAATATTGCTATACTCACCCTCGGACGCGCCCTGGTTGTAACCGGGAGCCTTCCTTCCTAAGAATCAGTGCTTGTAGGACCTTTCGATGACGTCGCGGCTTGTGATTGGTCGCGTGAGCGGTAACATGGGCGTCACGCGACCAATCAGAAGCCGTGACGTCATCGAAAGGTCCTTCAAGCGCTGATTCTTAGGAAGGAAGGCTGCGGGTTACAACCAGGGTGCGTCCGAGGGTGAGTATATACCTATTAGGAATATACTCACCCTCGGACGCGCCCTGGTTGTGATTGGTCGCGTGAGCGGTAACATGGGCGTCACGCGACCAATCAGAAGCCGTGACGTCATCGAAAGGTCCTTCAAGCACTGATTCTTAGGAAGGAAGGCTGCGGGTTACAACCAGGGCGCGTCCGATGGTGAGTATAGCAATATTTTTTATTTTTATTCTTTATTTTACACTTAAATTTGAATTCCGATACCAATTCCCGATATCTTAAACATATCGGGAATCAGTATCGGAATTCCGATTCCAGATTCAGAAGATCGCCGACTTCATGGCCGACCCCACACAGGGGTCGGGTCGGGTTTCATGACTTTGCCAAAAGTCGGCGACTTCTGAAAATGGCCGACCCGTTTCGCTCAACCCTACTCTCCACTATTCAGGTGAGACTTTGTGTCCTTAGGCCTGAAAGGCCTGAAAGGCCAGCTGAGTATTCAGGTAGTTGGCATTCACGCCCCTACCGCAGAAACCTTCCTTATAGTAGTTCTGCTACAACTATGCCTACTAATATATCATACTCTGCTATATCACAGGGCTCTGCCATCTTACCACAAAGGTGCCTCCGGTCATAGCCAGCTCTACTGCATCACTGGGTACTACTAACTATGTGAACTACACTATTGCCCAACATGTACCTGAGTTATTACTGGTAAGTTACTGCACTCTGCTACATTTTCTCAAGACACAGCTAGCTCTGCTGTACAGCTGGGCTCTGCTGCATCACTACAAATAAGTCTTCTGAACACCTGACCCTGCAATCCTGCTGGGCTCTGCTACAACTATTATCATGGATCTCCTGACCTACTCAGCACTGCTACATCAACAAGGCTACTATACTGCGCCAATATTCCGACTATGCTTCACTGACTCTAAAGCCTTCATTTCTCCACCTGCAATTCAGTCTCTACCGCCTCCATTTCTCCAATCGGTTCACTTGATTTGTCCATACTACTGTTCATCCAGACTAAGGTCATTGAGTTATGTAAGATCTTATAAAGGCGCTGACCTTCATCGGTGCTGAATTCACAGCTACACCGCTCAGTGCGGCTGTATAATGTCCTCTATGCTGCTGCTTTTGTCTGAGTGCTACATAGACACAGAAGATGAACTTAATCCTATATGGGGCTAACATCAACAGTACATAATAAATATGAGAGTAAATCTATATGGGGCTAGTAGCAGTATGTATATATAAGAAGATCTCTACAGATATAAAATAAATGTACTAATAACCATAATAAAGATAGATGAGTTCAGCGCAAACAACTTGACAAGTATATAGAAAAATTGCACCAAAGAACCAAGAAGTAGCAATGTAATAAACACAAACTTTATTAAATAAATTGATGAAATGTACAAAGTATCAAAGACTAGGGTGATGACATATGAATGACCAATAGGTGGCACCGCAAAGAGCAAGGTATCCGTTATATACATACAGTGTAGTATGCAGGATATGCCTCCTTATAGTTGTTAATATATTGGTCCTGAATTTGGACCTTCATCAGAACTGTGCAAATTACATAAAGAAGGACAATAAGAAGTAATTACAATATGTACATATTTACATATGCAAAAAACATGTCTTTCACCCTGTACTTTATAAAATGCAGGATACAACAATAATACATTCATTGTTAGATACTGTTTTTTTAAATTAAGGAACAGTAATCAAAAATATTTGCTTTTGATGTGTATCAGTTTATGGAAACATAAACTGATACACATCAAAAGCAAATGTTTTTGATTACATTGTTAAATGATATCATAAAAAGGATATGGTAGTGATCTAGCTGTGATCTAGATTGAGGTTCCAGAACCTGTCACAAGGAAGTAGTCCGTCCAAGGAGAGGAAAGAGACAGGGAAATCCTATGTAACAGTGGTGGTTTCAATAGTAAAGATACATGGTTTTGTTATACAGAGGGTGAAATGAACTATATATCATTAAGGCCATGAGATGGTTCGGTAATTGAGGAGGGTATGGTAGAGAGAATGGCAGTCCATAAATGAGTAAATAGTATAGCGGTGTGGTGGCCTAAAGATACAGGTATAGAAGACCTGAAGTTAAGAAATGCGTTGTGAGGAATACAATGTGAGAAAATGCATGTTATGGAATGCAATATTCACGTAAAGCAAGGGTTAACTGATTGCCTTAAACTATATGTTTGTAAACCGTGATGTGCAGTACTATCGCAATTGCCACATGTGTCACCATGGAATGTCAAAACTTGAATGTGCAGATGTGTCCGTCATTTGTGAAAAAAGGCACCAAGGAGTGGAGGCTCACTGTGACAACACAGCTTTTTATCTTAAGTAACCAGACGTTTGTTTTCAGTAAGCCAGGAGGAATAGACTGTTATCAATATGTTGACTTTTGAATTTATGTGTTTCTTTCTTGTTGGTCAAGAGTCTGAAATGTTGACTCTTCTCGTAGGTTAAATTGATATTTCTAAATGGATGAATGGCTAATGTTTTACTTCTAATATCAGCTCCTACAACTTATTGCCTGTTATCTTTGTAAAATAGTCAAGCAGGGTCATTGAACAATGATGTTTGCTTATATGCTGATTACACATTGTCCAAGCCAGCTAGTTTGTTGACTTGCAAAATAGAGGAAAAAAATATGCAAATAGATTACATAATCAAACAATTCAAGTTGGTGTCATCACCATTCTTCCCCTTTACATGTGAATTCTGGCATGAAGGACATGTGTTAACTATAAAAAGGATAGATACCTCCATATAAGATATACCTCCAGACATTGAGACAGCCAAGAGATTCAGAGATCAAACGAACGAGAGACTCTCTACAGGACAGCAGCCAAGACATCATGTTTCCATCACGAGAGACACAGATTTGTCATTCTACAGGATGCCAGCTTAGGGGACCACGGTCCCTGCTGGAAGAATACAGATCTGCTCCATTGACCATCGCTGAACCATGGATTTGTTTGGGGTAGTCAGGATTTTGACCCACTGGTCACCTGAGCCCCATGGATACGTTTGCAAAGCCAGGGATGGGACCCACCAGTCACCTGGCTCTATGGAGATATTCGGAGAAGCCAAGTTGTGACCCTCTGGTCAACTGGCCTTGTACCACAATGGACTGTTATCTTCCTAATCTTGTCATTACCTGCTCTCTGTGTGCGTGCCACAGGTGAGGTATTTGGCCCTGGAAGCTCAGAAGTAGCAGCTGCGCTTATCCCAGAGAGTCAGTGGAAGGGTGAAACTCTGTAATTTGCACCATCTTAGGTATTTTGCTGAGACTGTTCTGTGTATTATTTGCCTATTTTGTGGTTCAATTCAGTATTGCCACACTGTTTTACTCTCCCCCTGTTTTGTCTGAGTAGTATTACACCCATGGAGAAAGGAGAACGGGCGCTCAGTGGGAGGATCCCTGATCCATACATTTCTGGCTTGCGGACCAGGGCACCTGCTGACCCCCATGTCTCCATGCTCATGTGGTGTGGCTAGTATGTATGACGCGTGAAGGGAGGTGTGTCCATAGTGTGTGTTCTATATGAATGAATGAGTGCAGTGTGTGGTGAGCGTCACCAAATCGCATCATGGGTGGGCATGATATAGTATGTAGATACATTCCTTTATTGTGTGCAGAGTGCTGTGTAAATGTTACAGTATATCAAAGTACTGATTGAAGTTGCAGTGTGACAGCTGGCTAATGCATATTGGCAGGCATTATGAAAGCATACTTATATTACATACAGACAGAGTGGGAATCCCTCATGTATGTTTGTTACATACAGAAAGGAGAGTGGGAATTTCTGATGTCTGTGTGTTACATGGAGACAGGAGAGCGAAAATCCCTCATGTCTGTGTGTTACATGGAGACAGGAGAGCAGGAATCCCTCATGTCTGTGTGTTACATACAGACAGGAGAGCAGGAATCCCTCATGCCTGTGTGTTACATACAGACAGGAGAGATATAATCCCTCATGTCTGTGTGCTATATACAAACAGGAGAGTGGGAATCCCCCATGTCTGTGTGTTACATACAGACAGGAGAGCCGGAATCCCTCATATCTGTGTGTTACATACAGACAGGAGAGCAGGAATCCCTCATGTCTGTGTGTTACATAGAGACAGGAGAGCGGGAATCCCTCATGTCTGTGTGTTACAGACAGGAGAGCTGGAATCCCTCATGTCTGTGTGTTTCATGGAGACAGGAGAGCGTGAATTCCTCATGACTGTTTATTTCATACAGACATAAGGGCTGGAAACCCTCATTTCTGTATGTTTCATGGAGACAGGAGATCAGGAATCCCTCATGTCTGTGTGTTACATACAGACAGGAGAGCAGGAATCCCTCATGTCTGTGTGTTACATACAGACAGGAGAGCAGGAATCCCTCATGTCTGTGTGTTACATAGAGACAGGAGAGCAGGAATCCCTCATGTCTGTGTGTTACATACAGACAGGAGAGCAGGAATCCCTCATGTCTGTGTGTTTCATGGAGACAGGAGAGCGTGAATTCCTCATGACTGTTTATTTCATACAGACAGCTGGTAACCCTCATTTCTGTATGTTTCATGGAGACAGGAGATCAGGAATCCCTCATGTCTGTGTGTTACATGGAGAGAGGAGAGCAGGAATCCTTCATGTCTGTGTGTTACATGGAGACAGGAGAGCAGGAATCCCTCATGTCTGTGTGTTACATGCAAACAGGAGAGCAGGAAACCCTCATGTCTGTGTGTTACATGGAGACAGGAGAGCAGGAATCCCTCATGTCTGTGTGTTACATGGAGACAGGAGAGCAGGAATCCCTCATGTCTGTGTGTTACATGGAGACAGGAGAGCAGGAATCCTTCATGTCTGTGTGTTACATACAGACAGGAGAGCAGGAATCCCTCATGTTTGTGTGTTACATGGAGACAGGAGAGCAGGAATCCCTCATGTCTGTGTGTTACATAGAGACAGGAGAGCGGGAATCCCTCATGTCTGTGTGTTACATGGAGACAGGAGAGCAGGAATCCTTCATGTCTGTGTGTTACATGGAGACAGGAGAGCAGGAATCCTTCATGTCTGTGTGTTACATGGAGACAGGAGAGCAGGAATCCCTCATGTCTGTGTGTTACATGGAGACAGGAGAGCAGGAATCCCTCATGTCTGTGTGTTACATAGAGACAGGAGAGCAGGAATCCCTCATGTCTGTGTGTTACATACAGACAGGAGAGCAGGAATCCCTCATGTCTGTGTGTTTCATGGAGACAGGAGAGCGTGAATTCCTCATGACTGTTTATTTCATACAGACAGCTGGTAACCCTCATTTCTGTATGTTTCATGGAGACAGGAGATCAGGAATCCCTCATGTCTGTGTGTTACATGGAGAGAGGAGAGCAGGAATCCTTCATGTCTGTGTGTTACATGGAGACAGGAGAGCAGGAATCCCTCATGTCTGTGTGTTACATGGAGACAGGAGAGCAGGAAACCCTCATGTCTGTGTGTTACATGGAGACAGGAGAGCAGGAATCCCTCATGTCTGTGTGTTACATGGAGACAGGAGAGCAGGAATCCCTCATGTCTGTGTGTTACATGGAGACAGGAGAGCAGGAATCCTTCATGTCTGTGTGTTACATACAGACAGGAGAGCAGGAATCCCTCATGTTTGTGTGTTACATGGAGACAGGAGAGCAGGAATCCCTCATGTCTGTGTGTTACATGGAGACAGGAGAGCAGGAATCCTTCATGTCTGTGTGTTACATGGAGACAGGAGAGCAGGAATCCTTCATGTCTGTGTGTTACATGGAGACAGGAGAGCAGGAATCCCTCATGTCTGTGTGTTACATGGAGACAGGAGAGTAGGAATCCCTCATGTCTGTGTGTTACATAGAGACAGGAGAGCAGGAATCCTTCATGTCTGTGTGTTACATACAGACAGGAGAGCAGGAATCCCTCATGTCTGTGTGTTACATAGAGACAGGAGAGCAGGAATCCCTCATGTCTGTGTGTTACATGGAGACAGGAGAGCAGGAATCCCTCATGTCTGTGTGTTACATACAGACAGGAGAGCCGGAATCCCTCATATCTGAGTGATACATAAAAACCGGAGAGCAGGAATACCTGTGCCATGTATAAGACACAACATAGCAGGCCATCTCCCCATTTCAGCTCAGAGACAACTGAAAATTAGTGCTAAAGCTTGCAGATGGGTAATACTGGTGAAAAGTCAGGATACAATTCATAGCCAGAAATAGTATTATTCCTCGTGTACACACAGGACGGCTCATTCTGAGCCAGCTGCTGCCATCAGGAGCATGAGACCTGGAGGTCAGGTCTGTCAGGGAAAGATGATGGAACCTACTAAAATTAAAAAAACAACATGGCCTCCTGCATCAGAAAGACTCTTGCTTAATTCTCATGCTTTGGAATGGTGATGGGGATGAGATGGACTTGCCAAAATAAATGCTTGTCTGCCCGTTCTGTGACATGAGTGTGTAAAAATCAGTCCTAATTAACCCTTGAACTTCTGGGGACACGGATCTCCAGAGAAGCACCACTTTGAACACGATGCCAATACATTTGGTTCCAAAATTAAGGCAAGTAAACTTAGGTCACTTTGCCCCCTGTAGGTCTGCAGAAGTCTAAGAGCACCGTTTGTGCTCGAAACGCGTCCAGCGACTACATGGTAGCCTCCATCCAAATGATGTAATTTTTCGCTTGTCAGCAGTTTTCCAAATTTTAATATGTTTAAATAAATTTTTGATACTTTTTATTCCTGGAGCTGGATTTTTCTTTCCATGTGCACAAGAAAAAAATGCTGCAGAAAGCAATAGAGCAGTCTCAGGGTGAAGCTGGTGGGCCCCAATGCCAGAGCTCCATCCGGGTCTTTAATAGACATGTCCCCTTGTCTCCAAGGCCCAGGTGCACTTACTATAGTGATGCCCCTGGTCAACCCAAAGTGCCTGCTGGCGCCAACTCTGAGCCCTGACCCATGGTGATGGCAAGGTGAGGAGGCCTGAAAGGCATGGGCCAAGGACTCTGCATGAGAGCTCCATGGCAGCAGAGGGCACAGATGGCTGTCACTGGTCAGCCATGGCATGCAGTCAGCCGTGCGGCTGCGCTACATGCTCCAGCAGTGTAACTGCCACCTGAGCTCCCATCATGCAATGCTCTCAGGTAACCACAGCGGACTGATGGATTTTGATTTTCTGGGAGCCGCACTAACTTTTTTTTGTCTTTTTTGCCTTTTTTTTAAGCTGTGCTTCTGGGAGACACGGGAAATCGGCTGTCAGAAAAGGTCTTGTGGCTTTTACCATAATTTGCCGAGAAATATAGAGGGATTATTCATGCCGCCGACCAGTGGTGAGGATGCGGGATATTAGGACGTATATCTATGTAGGATTTGGGGGGTTCTAAAAAACAGCGCCACATTTGTCCAGAGGCTGGGTCAGGTATTGTAGTTTGGCCCCATTCAGTGGACATTTTCTAGAAAATAAAATACACCCTATTTTCGAAAGCAAGATGATCCCCTAATGCCAGCTGTATTATACAGTCGTACCAGCAGTGACCAAAGCTAGCGCCGATCACTGCTGCTATTTAAATACAAGGTTCAGTCTCACGGACAGCCATTGGGTTGCCTGTTGAAGGCCCCCGACTGCCATTTTTGTGCTCCTATGAAGCCTAGATCAGTATTATTACTATAGAGTGCAATGTTGATATATTGAAGTACTGTGTATAGTACAGGTCTCATGGGGGGCACAAAATATTTAGTAATAAGAAATAAAACCAAGACGATTTAAAATATAACAATACATAAATATATATCTATATATATATATATGTATGTATTTTTAAAAACATATATGAATACCATAACCAACATTTTTCATTGCTACATATATATAGTTCAAGTTTGGTATTGTAGCAAGCACACAACCCTGGAGAATAATAATGAATATCTTAAAGGTGTTGTCCAAAAACAGCGCCATTATTGACAATGGGTTGTATCTGGTACTGCTGGTCAGCCTTATTGTAGTGAATAGGGAGGCTGAGTTGTGATGCTACATACAACCTGTGAATAGGTGGGGCCCTGTTGTTTTTTTTTGCTATCACACAACCTCTTTAATTTCGAGGGTTCGGCCATACGTGACCATGACTGTAGCTTATGATGCATTTTGATTATTCTTCTTATTCCCTATGGCTCAGACGTTCAGGTGAAGACTGACATCATACACTATCAGCCTCTGAAATTTGTTATACCCCTTACGGATAGTGATGAAGAAGATGAGAACAAAGAACTGGATGGTGGTAAATTTGTTATTTTTTACTCAAAAATTTTACACTGTTCATGATCTCACAAATCATTAGGGAGCAAAGTACATTTCTGGGGTATTTTAATATTCATACTTTTAAAGAGTTGTTTGACCCATCAACCATGTCAGTGGGTTTGGGTCTAAATTCTTTTAAATTTTAATATAAGTATACACTTACTGCTGACTGCAGTAAATCAATGAGACAAGAAGAATGTGAATAGCTCAACAGGACAGCACCTCTGCAGCAAGTTATAACAGGCAGAGAGGTAGCAAGTCACAACAGCCAGGGGGCAGCAAGTCATAACAGCCAGAGGGTCAGCAGGTCATAACAGCAGGGCCGGCGTCAGCACCCGGCGTACCCGGGCAAGTGCCGAGGCCCTGGTAAGACAAGGGGGCCTCTTCAGGGCCGGCGTTAGGGGCAGGCAGCTGCCAGTGCCTAGGGCTCCCGCTCCCCCAGGGGCCCTAAGCTAGCGGCACATCGCGCAGCTGCTATGGGGCCCCTGTGAGGCAGGGGGGGCCGCCTGTCGCAAGCGCCAACTCCCCCGCAGCCGCTTTGAACTTTACCAACGTCTGCTGGTAAAGTTCAAAGCAAATGATGGAGGAGAGAGCGTCACCTGACGCTCGTATGCTACGTGGGCTGTGCTATATACTACATGGCTGTTCTATAAACTACGAGGGCCATGTTATATACTATGTGGCTATGCTATATACTATATGGGCTGTTATATGCTATGTGGGCTGTGCTGTATACTACTTGGCTGTG
The DNA here is from genome assembly GCF_032444005.1 of Ranitomeya imitator. Classification (NCBI taxonomy): domain Eukaryota; kingdom Metazoa; phylum Chordata; class Amphibia; order Anura; family Dendrobatidae; genus Ranitomeya; species Ranitomeya imitator. The sequence goes on from NC_091282.1 coordinate 633,830,003, forward strand.
TTCTATGCTACGTGGCTGTGCTATATACTACGTGGGCTGTGTTATATACTACATGGCTGTGTTTATATGCGTTAATGAATCGTGGTATGTGTTAAAGGGGGGCCCACTGAGACTCTTTCGCCCGGGGCCCTCAAAAACCTGGAGCCGACCCTGCATAACAGCCAGGGGGACAGCAGGTCATAACAGCTGAGGGACAGCAGGCCAGAACAGCCAGAGATGTAGCAAGCCACAACAGCAAGGGGGCAGCAAGTGATAACAGCCAGAGAGGCAAGAGGTCATAACAGCCAGAGGGGCAACAGGTCATAACAGCCAGAGGGACAGCAAGTCATACAGTCAGAAGGGCAGCAGGTCATAAAAGCAAGAGGGGTAGCAAGTGATAACAGCCTGTTGTTTTTTTTGCCATCACACAACCTCTTTAATTTCGAGGGTTCGGCCATACGTGACCATGACTGTAGCTTATGATGCATTTTGATTATTCTTCTTATTCCCTATGGCTCAGACGTTCAGATGAAGACTGACATCATACACTATCAGCCTCTGAAATTTGTTATACCCCTTATGAATAGTGATGAAGAAGATGAGAACAAAGAACTGGATGGTAGTAAATTTGTTATTTTTTACTCAAAAATGTTACACTGGTCATGATCTCACAAATCATTAGGGAGCAAAGTACATTTCTGGGGTATTTTAATATTCATATTTTTAAAGTTTTTTGACCCATAAAACATGTCAGTGGGTTTGGGTCTAATTTCTTTTAAATTTTAATATAAGTATACACTTACTGCTGACTGCAATAAACCAACGAGACAAGAAGAATGTGAATAGCTCAACAGGACAGCACCTCTGCAGCAAGTTATAACAGGCAGAGAGGTAGCAAGTCACAACAGCCAGGGGGCAGCAAGTCATAACAGCCAGAGGGTCAGCAGGTCATAACAGCCAGGGGGAGAGCAGGTCATAACAGCTGAGGGACAGCATGCCAGAACAGCCAGAGAGGTAGCAAGCCACAACAGCCAGGGGGGCAGCAAGTCATAACAGCCAGAGAGGCAACAGGTCATAACAGCCAGAGGGGCAACAGGTCATAACAGCCAGGGGGAGAGCAGGTCATAACAGCTGAGGGACAGCATGCCACAACAGCCAGAGAGAAAGCAAGTCACAACAGCCAGTGGGGCAGCAAGTGATAACAGCCAGGGGGACAGCAGGTCATAACAGCTGAGGGACAGCATGCCACAACAGCCAGAGAGGTAGCAAGCCACAACAGCCAGGGGGGCAGCAAGTCATAACAGCCAGAGAGGCAACAGGTCATAACAGCCAGAGGGACAGCAAGTCATAACAGCCAGAGGGGCAACAGGTCATAACAGCCAGGGGGAGAGCAGGTCATAACAGCTGAGGGACAGCATGCCACAACAGCCAGAGAGAAAGCAAGTCACAACAGCCAGTGGGGCAGCAAGTGATAACAGCCAGAGAGGCAACAGGTCATAACAGCCAGAGGGGCAACAGGTGATAACAGCCAGAGTGGCAACAGGTCATAACAGCCAGAGGGGCAACAGGTCATAACAGCCAGAGGGACAGCACGTCATACAGTCAGAAGAGCAGCAGGTCATAAAAGCAAGAGGGGTAGCAAGTAATAACCGCCTGTTGTTTTTTTTGCTATCACACAACCTCTTTAATTTCGAAGGTTCGGCCATACGTGACCATGACTGTAGCTTATGATGCATTTTGATTATTCTTCTTATTCCCTATGGCTCAGACGTTCAGGTGAAGACTGACATCATACACTATCAGCCTCTGAAATTTGTTATACCCCTTACGGATAGTGATGAAGAAGATGAGAACAAAGAACTGGATGGTAGTAAATTTGTTATTTTTTACTCAAAAATGTTACACTGTTCATGATCTCACAAATCATTAGGGAGCAAAGTACATTTCTGGGGTATTTTAATACTCATATTTTTAAAGAGTTTTTTGACCCATAAAACATGTCAGTGGGTTTGGGTCTAAATTCATTTAAATTTTAATATAAGTATACACTTACTGCTGACTGCAATAAACCAATGAGACAAGAAGAATGTGAATAGCTCAACAGGACAGCACCTCTGCAGCAAGTTATAACAGGCAGAGAGGTAGCAAGTCACAACAGCCAGGGGGGCAGCAAGTCATAACAGCCAGAGGGGCAGCAGGTCATAACAGCCAGGGGGACAGCAGGTCATAACAGCTGAGTGACAGCATGCCACAACAGCCAGAATGGTAGCAAGCCATAACAGCCAGGGGGCAGCAAGTCATATCAGCCAGAAAGGCAACAGGTCATAACAGCCAGGGGGACAGCAGGTCATAACAGCTGAGGGACAGCATGCCACAACAGCCAGAGAGAAAGCAAGTCACAACAGCCAGTGGGGCAGCAAGTGATAACAGCCAGAGAGGCAACAGGTCATAACTGCCAGAGGGGCAACAAGTGATAGCAGCCAGAGTGGCAACAGGTCATAACAGCCAGAGGGACAGCACGTCATACAGTCAGAAGGGCAGCAGGTCATAAAAGCAAGAGAGGTAGCAAGTGATAACAGCCAAAGAGGCAGCAGGTAATAACAGAGAGAGGGGCAGCAGGTCATAACAGCCGGAGGAGCAGGAGGTCATAACAGCCAGAGGAGTTTTACTAACTATTAAATATGCTTGTCATGAAGGAGGAAGGAGTAATTCTGAAACTGCAGCAGTTATCAGAAGTGGCATTTAGTGTGAAATTGAAGAAACAGATCATTATATTAGTTTGTGTCACGCTATTTATAATGGTCGTTTTTTTGCAAAAAGTAGAAAATGTGTACATTTTTCTAATAAAGCAATCTACACATAAAAAGTTGAGGACCTTTTATGCAAGAAGTTTTCTCCTGTATTGCAGAAGCATTGGTGAAGTAATAAGTAATCACCGGGTCACATAGCATAACATGGGACAAAACTTGCCTACTCACAAACACTGAGCAGTTGGACATGAAACGCTTATAGGTATTCAGGATTCCACTCTGATCCCTATTTTAACGCCCTTTTTGAACGGTCTCCTAATAGTCTGCATTAAATTTTCCTTTTTACATCCTCAGAGGTGGAGCTTCTTGGTTGATATGTCAACAGCTGTGGAAACCACACACCTGAGGAGCACCTATATTGTAAAATAAGTGATCTTCCTTTTAAAATAGTAAAGAGAAACACAAAATATTCTCCCCTACATTGTCAGTGGATCTCCATGATCTGTTTTGGGTTAATCAGGGGCAGCACAGTGGCTCAGTGGTTAGCACTGCAGCCTCACAGCGCTGGAGTCCTGGGTTCAAATCCCACCAAGGACAACATCTGCAAGGATTATGTATGTTCTCCCCGTGTTTGGGTGGGTTTCCTCTGGGTACTCTGGTTTCCTCCCACATTCCAAAGACATACTGATATGGAATGTAGAATGTGAGCCCCATCGAGGACAGCAATGTAAAGCGCTTCAGAATATGTTAGTGTTATAAAAAAGGGTCATTATTAATAATTTTTCATAAGTTTGTTATTTTAGTCACTTACATAGCGCCATTAATTGGACAATGCTTTACAGACATTATCATCGCTGTCCCCATTGGGGCTCACAATCTGGATTCCCTATCAGTTTGTCTTTGGAGTCTCGGAGGACACCAGAGTACCTGGAGGAAACCCACACAAACAAGGGGAGAAAATACTATCTCCTCGCAGATGTTGTCCTTGGTTGGATTTGCACCATGCCCCGATTGTTGCCTTTTGAGCGCCTTATTTTTAAACTGTTTGACCCTATAATTGCTCTCTTATTATAATCTATAGTCAAAAGGGAAGAAAGAGTTAAGACCAAAGAAGAAGAAGAGGAGGAAAAAGCCATACTTGCAGTTTGTCGTTCAGCAGGTAGTTATATAGATATTTAGGGTTAGAGGAAGCTAAGCTATGGAAGCCCTCAAATATATGCAATCAGTAATAAAATGTACCCACTTGGTCAGTATGTCATATCGGGGGACATTGCATACTTTACCATGGAAAGTTATCTCATCATACTAAAATATAGCATCCTTGGGGGGCTAGCGATTACCGTAATTCCCTCTTTTTCTTTATACATATAATAGCGATATCCAGAGTTAAGTGTTAATAATATTCTTGGTGGTCTTGATTCTGTTGTTGACACTTCACTAGTTGCCAAACTGAGGGGTTGTGGAAGGTGTTGATGATAATATCCACGGAGATCTTATCGTTATTAACTACTATCCCTGAGGCCTAGCGCTCCAAATTTCAGAGTTAGGTAATTGGTTAATATTTAACATGATCTTGAGGTTAATACTTAATATCCTGGTGAGTAGTGGTCCAAGTTTCAGATTCAGGTCATTAACTAATATCCATGGTAACGTTAAGGTGCATTAATTACCCTGGTGTCTAGTGACCCAGGTTTCAGATTGAGGTGACTAGTTAATATCCACCATCTCAAGGTTAATAAATAATATTCCTTATGCCTAGTGGTCTAATTTAAGATTCAGGCCACAGGCTAAAATCCCTGGTGGTCTGAGGTTTAATAGATGGTATTCCCAGTGCCACATAGCCCAATTTTCAGATTCAGTTAACACACTTTTGGTGGTCTAGATCAGGGGTGTCAAACTGCATTCCTCGAGGGCTGCAAACAGGTCATGTTTTCAGGATTTCCTTGTACTGCACAGGTGATAATTTAATCACCTACACAAATAATGAGTTGGTGATTAAATTATCACCTGTGCAGTACAAGGAAATCCTGAAAACATGACCTGTTTGCAGCCCTCGAGGAATGCAGTTTGACACCCCTGGTCTAGAGCTTAATAAATATTATTCCTGGCATTTATTCATTCAAATTTCAGAGTATATTCACAGTCTAAAATCCATAGTGGACTGTAAGTTAATGAATAATAACCCCGCTGCTGTTAAAGTGATGCGGAGCAGTAGTCATGACGAGCTGCTGTCCAGTTGCGCACTGGCACTTTACAAATGGTGTCCCAGTGTAATGTAAACTGTGGGGTACAGCTTCTCTTCACCTTCAGTCCTCTCTTCGTCCTGGACGACTCTGTCAGCCTCAGGGATTTCAAGTCCACCTCGGCAGTGCACACGGGAATAACCATCACCTTCTGTCTGTGCATGTCCTGTCCATCTGCAGCTGTACGCCAGAGGACACAATGTGTCCAGCAGCCCCTATGCCAGACTTTGGGCTCTGGACGTGACAGGAGCAACCGCTCGGGATCCCAGTAATGCCTCCCACTGCTTGGAACAAGAGATACATGCTGCCCCTAACAGCCCCCGGCATCTGAACTTGACCTTCACTATGCATTTCTCTAACTCCTCCTAATTCCTACTGCCAGCAAGTGCCCCCTTTTTCATTAAGACTACTTCCCATCCATTGGGTTAGTTCTATCATTAACTATTTCCTATACCTTCCTATCCTATAGACTAAACCTATTGTACCTTTCCCATGTCCTATGCTGTTGCTAAACCACTTATTATATAAACTGTACTTATGTTCTCCTAACCTTATCTAGTACTATACACTACTCACATTATATATTAACACTTCACATGATGTACATTGCCATAATACCTTACATAAGATGACTATAACTATTAAATGTAAAACCGCATGACACTATTTACACAGCGCAACTGTTGTCTACAAGACAGGAACATGGTAACACAGTCCTGATCCCTACAGTGCATCATGGTTCATTTTCAGATGCAGGTCACATGCCGATGGCTATAATGGTCTTGAGGTTAACAAATAATTTCCCTGGTATCTAGTGGACAACCAATTTATAGAGTAAATTCACAGTCCAATATCCATGGGGGTCTTGACTTTCATAGATAATAGCCCTGGTACATTGTGGTCAACGTTTCAGATTCAGGTCACATGCTAACAACTATGCATGCTAACAACTATGGTGGTCTCGAGGTTAACAAATAATATCCCTGGTGTTTAGTAGTTTCATGGTCTAGTATCCATGATGGTCTTGAGTTTAACTCTAGTGGTTCAACTTTCTGTTTTAGGAGACTTATATAAGCTCTACAAAGACAATGAAAGGCATGAAGACGAGACTCCTGAAGGTAGATTGAGTCGCCCGCTAGGGCAGTGGAGATACTTGGTACCGGGTTTGGTCGCAATTAAAGGGGTGGTCACGGTGCCTGCGACCCTGTCCGTGACCCTGGGCACCCAATTAAAAGGGGAAAGGTCTTTTAGGGGAGTTGTAATAAAGTTTGTATACCTGATACCACCTGTGGTTCTCAGTCAGAGGAGACCAACGCTGCTGAAAGGGTTCCTCTGGGATGATGTTACTGCAGCATAGATGGTGACGCTTCCCACAGGTGAAGCAGGAGCCCCAGGGCTCCCAGTGTGTTTGGCAGGGATGATGGATGCTGGCAAATAGACGGAGGACACAGATTGTAATGACTTTACCTGGATTACTGATGGTAGCAGGCCACAGTCCAGGGTACCAGGAACAGGTGGTTGATATGGTCCAGTCGGCCTGATATGGTCCAGCCGGCCTGGAGGCAAAGGTGGACCCCTCTCCCAGGTGAGTTCCATAAGCTTTCCTACTCGCGCTCGAATGCGAGGGCCCTGCTGCCTGTAGCTTGCTGGCAAAGTCCTCTCTCTCCTGTCTTGGGAAACTACCCGCATGGTGGGCAGTGCGAGCCTTTTTATTAGGTCTCCATCACGCCCCGGGCTCCAAGTGTACTGCTGCACCTTCATGTGTGGGTGCGGGCAGATTACATAATGTCCTATGCCCTCCAGTTCTGTTGTAAGACCTGGAGTACAACACAGACTCGGGCTCCCGGTGCCCAGTTCCTGTGCTTCGGCTCAGAGGGTGCCCGGTCACAGTTCCCCTCCAAGCTCTTTCCTGCTCCTATGCTCCGTTCCTCTGATGCTCACTACAATTCAACCCTTCAGATTATCTTCCTTTCCTGGAGCTGCAGCTCACACGTGGCTGGACGGCCCCACTGTCTCTGCTCTCAGTCCTCACTCTTCCACTGTGTACCACAGAGTGCACTCAATCCTCCTCCAGACCAGAATACTTAAAGCTGGGGAGGCTCCCCTGAATCCGGGTTCAAAGCTCCCCATTCTGGCCTGGATTCAGAATGTGTTGCATGTAGGTGCGTTACCTGGTAAAGGGAATCCTCCTTGCCTCCAAGCATGATATCGCCCTCCCCGAAAGGAAGGCAGCATCACTGTAACAACCGGTTACCTGGGATGTTACAAGATTGTTTTTTAAAATATTGCATGTATGGGGTTGATGGCAGGACATGCAGCAGCGCTGAGCTTGCATTGGTGGCACAGTATAGCAGACGTGACACAATGATGTCTAATTATTGGAATCACAGAATAGCATTGCTAAACAGCAGAGACGGATGTAGCAGAACTGAAAGCACAGAATACCAAAGCTGAACAGCAGAGACTGATGTAGCTGTAGTGGAAACACAGAATAGGAGAGCTCAGCAGCATAAACTGATGTATTATAGCAGTATTAAATAGCAGACTTGGACAGCAGAGGCTAATGTTGCAGTATTGGAAGCACAGAATAGCAGAGGTGAACTGTAGAGACTGATGCAGCAATATTAGTGCCACAGATTAGCTGATAGAAAGTGGTAAAGAAAAGCTAGTAACACAAAATAGCAGAGTTGATTAGCGAGACTGATGTAGCAGTACTGGAAGCATAGAATAACAGAGCTGAACAGTAGAGACTGATGCAGCATATTAGTGCCACAGATTAGCTGAAAAACAGAGACTGGTAAAACACAGCTGGTAGCACAGAACAACAGAGTGGAATGGTAGAGACTGATTCAGCAGTACTGAAAGCAGAGATTACCTGGAAAGCAGAGACTAACTTTGCATTACTAGAAGCACAGAACAGCAGAGCTGAACAGAAGAGACTAATGTAGCAGTACTGAAAGGGCAGAATAGCAGAATTGAATAGCAGTGACTGATGCTGCAGTACTGGAAGCACAGATTAGCTGAAACATGGAGACTAATGCAACAGTACTGGAAGCACAGAATATCAAGGCTGAACAGCAGAGACTGATGCCGCACTATTAGAGCCACAGATTAGCTGAAAGATAGAGACTGATAAAACAGAGCTGGGAGCACAAAACAGAAGAGTCAAATGGTAGAGACTGATGCAGCAGTACTGAAAGCATAGATTAGGCCCCTTTCACACATCAGTTTTTAGCCATTAGTCGCAATCTGTCGAATTTTGAAAAAAAAAAAAAACGGATCCAGCAACTGATGCTGCCGGATCCATTTTTTTCCTCATAGACTTGTATTAGCGACGGATTGCGACGGATGGCATCACTTTTCAGCCGTCGTTCGTCGATCCGTCGAAATTGTCTGTCCGGTGGCTGGAGACAACAGACAAAGTAACTTTTTTTGTGTCCATCAAAAAAACGGATCCGTCGCCGTCCGTCGTTTGCTAGAATGAAAGCCTATGGCGCCAGATCTGACAAATGATGGAATCCGGCAATGGATTTTGTTTTTTCAAACTGATCATGCTCTGATTTTTTAGGATCCAATTAGCTGGATCAGCTAAACGGATCCGTCGCATCAGTTTTTCACAATCTGCGACGGATCCGTTTTTTTCAAAACTTGATGGATTGCGACTGATGGCAAGAAACTGATGCGTGAAAGGAGCCTTAGCTGAAACGTGGAGACTATTGTAGCAGTACTGGAAGCACAGACTAGCAGAATTGAAAAGCAGAGACTGATGCAGCAGTATTGGAGACAGAGATTAGCTCAAAAGTGAAGAATCAGAGCGGCTGATGCAGATGGTTCCCAGCTTTATGTAGTAGCAAGACTAAGACACCAATTGCCTGCATACTTAAGAGGACTGAGGACCATAAGGACTGGGAAGTGGGAAGGTGATGTCATAGATGCCCTTTGGTTGTCACAGCAGAAGAGCAGACAGCCATTGAGTCACACAGTCAGTAGAGAATAACTTCTTGGTTGAAAAGCACATGTCTGGTTACTGGGATATTTAGGAAGTAATGGAGGAGGATGGGTAGTGCAGGTCATTAGGTTGTTGAGGTCATACATACTGTATATACTGTAAGACTCATGCTGGTGTGGTAGTTGGAGGCAGGTATATCTCGCCCAGGTGTTTGTCCTATGTGAATTAGGCCACTCAGTATCTTCAGGGGGCTAATGGGTTAATGATTGCAGGAATAAAAGATGACCAGCTGGGTGTTTCCAGTGTCTGCCTGGGGCACACAGATTGCCTGCCTGTGTGGGACAAACGTGAGTGAAGAGCTCTGCTTAAGAATTGGGTGGTGTTAGCTGGGTGGGAGAAGCCCCCCCAGTTGTTGAGATAGCAACGTATTTGTTTAGTTAGTGCCGGACAGGCTAGGATTTATTTTTATGTTTTGTTTTTTGTGTTGCTTTCACGTTAATAAATCTGACCTGAGGTCAGCCTGCTCAGAAACCTGCTGTACGCCTCAGATTCAATGCACAAACCACGTGACCTTTGACCCCAGCAAAGGTGATCCCAGAGTGTTTTGTCACATTGTGGTGGAGAACGCGGGCATACCGTGGCTCAGGCGACAGCATGGAAGACGTGGTGAAAGCCTTAGTACAGTCCACTGTCGTACAGCAGCAGGCCACTGCCGCACAGCACGAAGCTAATCGCTTGATGGCCGCACAGCTGAAGGAGTTACTGGACATGACGGTTGCAGACCGCCAACTTCTCCAACAGGTGGCGCAGCGCCTGGTGAGCATGCCTGACGCTGACCCGGAAGCAGAGTCCAGAAGGATCCATGTGAGTCGATACTGGCAAAAGCTGACTGCAGAAGATGACGTCGAGGCATACCTGACAACGTTTGAGCGGACGGCATTGAGAGAGAAGTGGCCGAAGGCACGATGGGCCGATTTGATTGCCCCGTTTCTCTCCGGCGAGGCCCAAAAAGCTTACCATGATTTGGACCCGGAGGTCGCTCAGGACTTTGAGAAGCTGAAAGCTGAGATCCTGGCCCGGCTGGGTGTGACGACGGCTGTCCGTGCACAGAGGGTACATCAGTGGACATACCAGCAAGATAAACCGGCGCGGTCTCAGATGTTCGACCTGATCTACTTGACAAAGAAATGGCTGCAACCCGAGGTACTGACAATACCCGAAATAATCCAGCGGGTTGTCCTGGACAAGTACCTGAGAGTACTACCCCCAGCGCTGAAAAGGTGGGTAAGCCAAGGAAATCCCACGACAGCGGATCAACTTGTGGAGTTGGTCGAGCGTTATTCCGTGGCAGAAGGACTTCCCGACGACACCGCCAACCCCCGGTCTGTGCCTCCTCCTCGTGGAACCGGTAAGACTGTTCCAGGGACCACGGGTGAAGGAAAATCGCTTAAAACTGTGGGGGAGGAGTCCGGGACTGCTCGCACTCCGAGACCAAGAGTATTGGACGGTGGTCTCAGTAGGAGACCTGTTAGGTGTTTCCGCTGCCATGAGAAGGGTCATGTTTCTGCGAACTGTCCTGTTACCGCTGAACCCATGCAGTGCGACGTTATAGACTCTAGAAAACGCATGTCTTTGCTTACACAGCTAGTGAGTGTGAATGCGGGTCAAAATGATACAGCGAAACACCTGTGTGAATTATCTGTTGATGGGAAAAATGTTGTGGCATTACTAGACTCTGGAAGTGTGGTGACTCTGGTGAAAGCTAGTCTGGTGGCACTTCCGTCTGGTCCGTCTGACAAGTTTTCTGTGACGTGTGTGCATGGTGACACCCGCTCGTACTTAACAACGGTCATATGGATTTCTACTCCCTATGGGTCAGTGCAGCACAAAGTGGGACTCGTTCCCGCATTGTTACAGGATGTAATCCTGGGCAGGGATTTTCCCTATTTCTGGCAGTTGTGGGAGAATCAGTTGCTCCTTCACGGTAGCTGTACCCGTGAATCTTCTCCCATGCCATCTGGAGGTCCCGAGTCCCTAGAGGAGACCCCACAGGAAGATGTGGCTGGGGAGGTTAGTGAATCTAACCTTCAGTACCCCTTCTCCGTCATGGCGGGGGAAACAGAGGAAACTGAGGAACCTCAGCGAGAGGCGGAGGCAGACAGCCATCCGGCACCCTGCCTGCCAGATTTGGGAGTCCAGGTGGATGACTTCCACAGCGAGCAAATGAAAGATCCTACCCTGACTCCGGCTAGGAAAAATGTAAAAATGATAGATGGGGTACCCGTAGAACCTGACACTAGGCTAGCGTACCCGTATATGGTTCTGGAAAATGATTTGCTCTACCAGGTAGAAAAAAAAGGGGAAGACACAGTGCAACGGTTAGTGGTACCCAAACCTTATCGGCGGAAGGTACTGGATTTGGCCCACGGACATATAATGGGGGGACATCTGGGGGTACAGAAAACCACAGAAAGGATATTGCATTGTTTTGTGTGGCCTGGAATACATTGTGATGTGCGTAACTATTGTGAGTCCTGTCCAGAGTGCCAAATCGCGGCCCCTAAATCTCAATTCCGTAGCCCTTTGGTACCCCTTCCTATCATCGGGGTCCCTTTTGAGAGAATTGGGATGGATTTGGTTGGGCCCCTTCCACGATCCGCACGTGGGCACCAACATATCCTCGTCATCGTGGACTATGCCACTCGTTACCCGGAAGCCGTCCCTTTGCGTAACACAGCTACCAAGACGATCGCCAAGGAATTGGTACAAGTGTTTAGTCGGGTGGGAATTCCAAAACAGATACTCACCGACCAGGGGACTCCCTTTATGTCGAGGGTAATGAAGGAGCTCTGCAGGCTCTTACAAATAGACCCGTTGCGTACGTCTGTCTATCACCCTCAAACAGATGGCCTGGTTGAGCGCTTCAACAAAACCTTAAAACAGATGCTCCGGAAGGCGATAGACAAAGATGGGAAGAACTGGGATTACTTGTTACCCTATTTGCTGTTTGCCATTAGGGAAGTTCCCCAGTCTTCCACAGGGTTTTCGCCTTTCGAACTGTTGTACGCCCGTCGTCCCCGGGGACTGCTGGACGTCACAAAAGAAACCTGGGAAGGTCAAGTCACTCCCTTTAAAACGGTGATCGACCATGTAACACAAATGCAGGATCGTATTGCCGCTGTCATGCCCATTGTTAGGGACCATATGTTACAGGCCCAGGGAGCCCAGAGGCAAAGTTATGATAGAGGCGCTAAGGTCCGTACATTTGCACCCGGCGATAGGGTGTTGGTCCTAATCCCTACGGTGGATAGTAAATTCCTGGCGAAATAGCAGGGCCCATTTGAGGTCCGAAAAAGAGTTGGTGAAGTGAACTATAAAGTGTACCAGCCGGGTAAGAGAAAACCGGAACAGATTTATCATGTGAATCTGATAAAATCCTGGAAAGACCGCTCTGCCCTAACGGCGGATCTGCCCCGTCCGGTTTGTTCACCTACTGTACCAGAGGTGCAGGTTGCTGAGACTCTCTCAGAACGACAAAAATCTGAGGTTAAGCAATTTTTGTTACAGAACCGACAGTTTTTCTCCGAAAAACCTGGCCGGACTAAGTTGGTGAAACATGAGATTGTCACAGAGCCTGGCGTCACTGTTCATGTGAAGCCCTACCGGATTCCGGAAGCCCGACATGAAGCCGTCTCCCGGGAAGTGATGGCAATGTTGGACTTAGGAGTCATTGAGGAGTCACACAGCGCCTGGTCCAGTCCAATTGTGTTGATACCTAAACCGGATGGCTCCATCCGGTTTTGTAATGACTTTAGGAAACTGAATGCAGTTTCTAAATTTGATGCGTACCCTATGCCCCGGGTCGATGAGTTGATCGACCGGCTTGGTAAAGCCCGATACATTACGACCTTGGATTTAACAAAGGGGTACTGGCAGATTCCTCTGGCCGAGGCGGCCAGAGAGAAGACGGCATTTGCTACACCGGAAGGTCTGTTCCAGTATGTCTATATGCCGTTTGGACTTCACGGAGCTCCTGCAACGTTCCAGAGATTGATGGATCGAGTCTTGAGGCCTCACAGACAGTACGCCTCTGCCTACCTGGATGACATCGTAATTTACAGCATGGACTGGGAAACTCATCTCCAGAAGGTACAAGCGGTGATTGATGACCTGCGAGATGCAGGTTTAACGGCAAACCCCAAGAAATGCCACATCGGGCTTGAAGAAGCCCGATACTTGGGCTACGTGATTGGCCGAAGAGTGGTTAAACCCCAGATCGACAAAATACAGGCAATTCAGAGCTGGCCACAACCAGTGAACAAGAAACAAGTGCAGGCTTTCCTGGGGATTGCCGGCTATTATCGCCGGTTCATACCCAATTTTGCAGCCATGGCTACTCCCTTGACGGATCTTACCAAGGGGAAGGGTTCCGTCATGGTAAAATGGACCTCAGCTGCTGAAGAGGCCTTGCACAGCCTGAAACGGGCTTTGTGCTCTCAGCCCATACTAGTGACTCCTGATTTCAGCAGCGAGTTTGTGGTACAAACTGATGCCTCTGATACTGGTGTCGGAGCTGTACTTTCCCAGGTGAGGGACGGAGTCGAACACCCGGTCCTCTATCTCAGTCGGAAACTGAATGTACATGAGCAGAAGTATGCGGTGGTTGAAAAAGAGTGCCTAGCCATTAAATGGGCTCTCGACTCCCTCAAGTATTACCTGGCTGGTAGGAAGTTTAGGCTGGTCACAGACCATGCCCCTCTCAAGTGGATGCACCTCCACAAGGACCGTAATAGTCGGGTAACCCGGTGGTTCCTTGCCCTGCAGGCTTACTCTTTTACGGTGGAGCACCGACCTGGGGTGCAGATGGGGAACGCCGATGCCCTATCCCGAGTGCACTGTTTCAAAAGTGTTCTTGCTCGACCGGAGTGGTCTGAGCAAGGGGGGGGATATGTAAGACTCATGCTGGTGTGGTAGTTGCAGGCAGGTATATCTCGCCCAGGTGTTTGTCCTATGTGAATTAGGCCACTCAGTATCTTCAGGGGGCTAATGGGTTAATGATTGCAGGAATAAAAGATGACCAGCTGGGTGTTTCCAGTGTCTGCCTGGGGCACACAGATTGCCTGCCTGTGTGGGACAAACGTGAGTGAAGAGCTCTGCTTAAGAATTGGGTGGTGTTAGCTGGGTGGGAGAAGCCCCCCCAGTTGTTGAGATAGCAACGTATTTGTTTAGTTAGTGCCGGACAGGCTAGGATTTATTTTTATGTTTTGTTTTTTGTGTTGCTTTCACGTTAATAAATCTGACCTGAGGTCAGCCTGCTCAGAAACCTGCTGTACGCCTCAGATTCAATGCACAAACCACGTGACCTTTGACCCCAACAAAGGCGATCCCAGAGTGTTTTGTCACAATACATATATACAGCTCTTGCAAAAATTAAGAGACCACTGCAAAATGTTCAGTTTGTCTGATTTTTCTCTTTATAGGTATATTTCTGTGTAAAATCTAAATGGTTAATTTATTCTATAAACTTCTAACAACATGTCTTTGAATTTCCAAGCAATAAATTTTATATTTTTTTTCTTAAAAGGAGAAATGGTCAAAATTTGAAAACCGCAGTGCTTTCAGACCTCAAATAATGCAAAGAAAACAAGTTCATAATCATTTAGAAACAACAATATTTTAACTCAGGAAGAGTTCAGAAATCAATATTTTGTGGAATAACCATGATTTTTAATCACAGCTTTCATGCGTCTTGGCATGCTTTCCACCAGTCTTTCACACTGCTTCTGGTGAAAAATGTAAGCAGTTCTTCTTTGTTTGATGGCTTGTGACTATCCATCATCCTCTTTTGAATACATTCCAGAGATTTTCAATGAGGTTCAGGTCTGGAGATTGAGCTGCCCATGACAGGGTTTTGATGTGGTGGGCTCTTAATTTTTGCCAGAGCTGTATGAGAGAATTAAAATTAACACCACTGCATGCTTATGGTGTGAGTATAAATGCCCACATGACAGCACATATTAATAAATTTGGAAGCAAGAAGCAAAAAAAAAACTGTTTCAAGACGCTGCAGTAATATAATATAGTAATAATAATTTGACAAATACGTTCACAGGGTGATTAATTCTTTTCTTGACAGGAGGTGATAACCAGAGACAGGAGCCCCCAAGTATTGGAGAAAAGAAAACATCAGCGCCCTCATGTGAAAAAGGTACTTGGGGTTCAACTTTTCAGCTTTTAACACTGAGTTATTTAGAGTATGGGGCACTTTCTACATTTCCTCTAGTATTAGCTGTTATATATTATATACACAGTCAGGACTTATTAGTCCCTCAAATTTCACAGGAAACAGAGAGAGAAGTTCCGCTGACAATCATCCTGTGCACGACAATGGAAGTGACCCCGACAAGAAACCACCAAAGCCTCATGAGTCACCATCCAAACACGAGAGATCCACCTACTGGAAGGGGCACCAGCACTTCTATAGAGGTATGAGATGAGCAATCACACTGCACTATATAGAGAAAAGTATGTGCACCCTTTAACATTTCATCTACAGGAGCTTTTCTCTCCTGCCATTCTACATCCATAGAGATTATTATAGAGTCACCCCTTGGAGATAGAACAGCTCCTGCTTTTATGGGAAGGTTTTCTACAAGATTTTGTGGGACATTTTGCCCTTTCATCCAAAAGAGTACTTGTGAGGTGAGACACTAATTTTGAGGGGACGCCAGTCTCACAATCTCCTTCTTGTTCATCCCAAAAGTATTGGATGAGGATGAGGCCCTGGCTCCATGCAGCAGGTCATGTTCTTCCACAAAACTCCCCCAACCATGTATGTATGGACCTTATTGGGAACAGAAAAGTACCTTCTTCAAATTGTTCCCACAAAGTTGTCAAAACTCTCTTGTTTGCTGAAATATGGCGGCTTTACACCACTCAATCTGCATTGTGCTTGGTGATGTACCGCTGCATGCAGCTTCTCAGCCATGAATCTCCCGGCTGGGGCGTAGTGTCAGTGCTGATGTTAACACCAGAAGAGGTGTAGTGTCATGCACAGTGTGGGAAAGACTAAGTGCAACACGAAGGGATGAGTGGAAGGGAACCAAATACTAGGGAAGAGGGGAGTGGGGATCCCTAGGCAGATCTAAAGTCACCTTGTCTGCCTTAAAGGTCCCTATATAGGTTCTGCACCTCTAGCCGAGCAGGAACCTAATCCCTGCCTGACCCTGGCAATAAGCCCTGCTTAGGGAAGGACTGGTCAGTCCCCACTACACTCCCTGACAGAAGTTATGTCGCGTATCCATGTTATGTAAATAAAAGCTTGTAACCTGACGTTAAATTCACCCATTGGTTGTATAAATTATTCTTTTGAAAGCTGAAACCCTCCAAAATGTGGTTTAGGTTAAGAAAATAAATTGGCATCAATGCAGAAATATTGATCAGTTAATGGACACAGAATGGTCAGATTTTGGCAAGACAAAAGTTTTGTCGCCTAGTCATATAATGCACCAAATCCTAGTTTACATCCTCACCTGCGCTCAGTAAATGAACGGTTAATTAGTATGTGTGTATAAAAAGAAACCCAGCACCCCAGACCTTCACTTGGACTGCAACTTGAGCTCTGACAACATGCCAAAAATCCACCCTGCAACCAAAGCCTGGATTATCAAGAGGCTGAAGACCAGATCCACTGCAGAGGTGGCTGGCACCTCTAATGTGTCTCAGCGTCAAGTACAAAGAATTAAAAAAAGATTTGAAGAGTCTGGAGATGTATTTGACAAGTCCAGGTCCGGCAGACCCCACAAGACAACTGCTCAGGAGGAACGTTTGTTGGTTAGAAAATCCAAAGCAGGCCCCTCTTCCACTGCAGCAGAGCTCCAACAGGCCTGGTCACCTCAAGTCCCTCTGTCAACTAGATCAGTCTGTAGGATTCTGTCCCGAAATGGTCTCCATGGTCGAATCAGTGCCCAGAAGCCAGCACTAAACAAAAGGCAAATATAAAACCGTGAGGAATTTGCAAAGTCCCACAGTCTGCTAAACAGATGGACGCTGGAAACGTGGCAGAAGGTGGATTTCTCTGACGAATCTTCAGTAGAATTACACCACAGCTGCTGCAAAAACTGCAGGAGACCTACTGGAGCCCGTATGGATCCAAAATACACCCAGAAAACAGTTACATTTGGTGGTGGAAAGATCATGGTCTGGGGTTACATTCAGTATGGGGGTGTGCGAAACATTTGCAAGGTGGAAGGCAATATCAATAGCCTAAAATATCAAAAGTATTAGCTACCTCTTATATTCCAAATCATAAAAGGAGTCAAATTCTGCAGCAGGATGGTGCTCCATTTCATACATCCATCTCTACAACAAAGTTCCTCCAGGCAAAAAAGATCAAGGTGCTCAAGGACTGGCCAGCCCAGTCACCAAACATGAACATCATTGAGCATGTTTGGGGTAGGATGAAAGAGGAAGCTTGGAAGACAAAACCAAAGAATCTAGATGAACTCTGGGAGGCATGTAAGACTGCATTCTTTGCTATTCCTGATGACTTCATTAATAAATTGTATGAATCATTGTTGAACCTCATGGATGCAGTCCTTCAAGCTCAAGGAAGTCACAATATTAAATATGACTCTAGTAGCACCACAACTTCATTCACCAATGTTATGCAACATATATTTGTTTTTTAAGTTAATTATTTGTTTGAATATCACATTACTTTCTGTGGGCGACAAAACTTTTGTCTTGCCAAAATCTGACCATTCTGTGTCCATTAACTAATCAATATTTCTGCATTGATGTCAATTTATTTTCTTAACCTAAACCACATTTCGGAGGGTTTCAGCTTTCAAAAGAATAATTTATACAACCAATGGATGAATTTAACGTCAGGTTATAAGCTTTTATTTACATTATTATTATTATTATTTATTATTATAGCGCCATTTATTCCATGGCGCTTTACATGTGAGGAGGGGTATACATAATAAAAACAGGTACAATAATCTTAAACAATACAAGTCGCAACTGGTACAGGAGGAGAGAGGACCCTGCCCGCAAGGGCTCACAATCTACATGGGATGGGTGAGGATACAGCTAGTCGTGCAGTGGTTTGGTCAATCGGTGGTTACTGCAGGTTGTAGGCTTGCCGGAAGAGGAAGGTCTTCAGGTTCTTTTTGATGGTTTCGATGTTAGGTGAGAGTCTAATATGTTGTGGTAGAGATAACATGGATAAGCAACATAACTTCTGTCAGGGAGTGTACAACTAAAGACAGATGAGATAGACAAATAAGGGGGAACACTTAACTGGTGTTAGACTCAGAGAGATAGCATAGACGCCTTCAAACAGCACAAAAGAGGAAGATAGCTGACTGCTATAGCTCCAAGCATTAACAGGTGGGGATGGAAATATCACCGGCAATTCACAGCAGCAGGCTGGGAGTCTATAAACACCCAGGTCCAGGTATGTCAATTAGAGCTGGAGAAAGGTTGCTACTGGGTAAAAGAGTCAGAAGGGTTAAGAAGGTGTCTACAAAATCAAATGCAGAGACCTTCTACAGCTAAATGCAGTGCAACTGTATGCAGTTTCTGACACATTCATGATATGTAGATGCTGCAATTATTGAGTTAGCAGAGCAGTGGTGACTTTTCTGTCTTCGGCTCCTCAGCACTAGGTGCCACTGCCCTGTAACATTATGGGGTCTCCTCTTTGAGGCTGAGTTGCTGCAGTTACTTAAACTTCTCAATAATATCACTCAGATGACGGGGAAGATATAGGAGGGAAGAAATATCACGAACAGACTTGTTACACCGGTGGCTCTAAATTCAGGACTGCACCACCAGCCGCTCTGTTAAATGGTGGGAAAGGCAGACAGCATAGTGGAGGGCTGGAGGTTATACAGCTAAGGAAAGGGGATGGATGCTATACACTAGGGCTATGGTCCAATGGTATACACAGGGGGTGTGTAGATGGATGTTGTTCACCAGGGGCTAGAGGCCAATTATTATGCACTGGGGCATGGGCGATGAATGTTATACAACTAAAGAAGGGATGCGGCCATGTCTTATACACCATGGGAAAGGGGCCAGATGTAATACACCAGGGACGAATGTTATACACGTGGAGTAGTGGAGCCAGATGTTATACACTGATGGCAGTGGGCAGGGCTGGCGTCACCACCCGGCGCATCCGGGCATGTGCCAGGGCCCTGGACAAACGGGGAGGCTGACTTGCTGTCGGGGACACAGCACACTATTGAGCACATGAGTTCGGTCCGGGCCCCTCTTAAATACTCCTCTTTCCCCTTTCCATGCTGTTCCGGTCTCTACCGGTGTCTTCTGACTCTCAGTGACGTCTCAGGGCAGATGGCGCGCTTATGTCACTACAATGCCCTCTGTGCCGAACACTGCAGAGTCAGAAGATTCAGAGGTGACCACAGTAGTGAGGAATGTGGAGAGGTGATTATTTGATTATTTATATTTTTTGTATTTATACCTACTGTTGTGTGAAAAAGTGTTTGCCCCCTTCCTGATTTCATATTCTTTTGCATATTTATTAGGTCTTTATTATTAAGGGAAAAAGAAATTCAAACCTACAGGTCCCTGTGTGAAAAAGTGATTGTCCCCTAATCCTAATAACTGGTTGGTCCACCCATAGCAGATTCAATTGCAATCAAGCATGTGCAATAACTGGCAATGAGTCTTTTGCAATGCTCTGGAGAATTTTTTCACACAGGGCCCTGTAGATTTGTATTTCTTGTTTCCTTAATTTAACAACCTTTATTTATAAACTGCATTTTGAGGTTACTTGTGTTATCTTTGTCTAATATATACATTTGTTGGGTGATCTGAAACATTTAAGTGTGAGACATATGGAAAAGAATAGGAAATCAGGAGGGGGCAAACACTTTTTCACACAATTGTATGTGTCCCCAAAATAGAGCAAAGCACTTCATCAACAATGAAAATACATAAATCTGTGACCAAATAGTCGCAGAAAAAGAATAGATCTATGATAATATAAAATATTCAATTTTATTTAAATGTATTAAAATATTCCACCAATAAAATCATTCTGCAAATAAGAATACCCCAAAGAGAAGTACAGACCACATATCTATGTAACTTATTGTGAAAAATATTACATAAGAATGTATATTACCATATGGAATTCAATATAAATATGCACCTCTGTGTATTTAAGTTATTCTCCAATATTTGTAATAATTTTATGATAACAAATAAGTTTTTGTATCAAAATTCACTCTACTAATATTGCATCTAATTCAATGTATGTAAACTCACTTGTGTTTTTATATCCATATAAACATAAGAGCTTAATATGCTATAAGTAATAGTACTAATAGATAAATATAGAAAGAAATAGAACTAGCAGAGAATGTTGTAGATAGATGTATATACACTGCTCAAAAAAACAAAGGGAACACTTAACCCCTTAGTGACAGAGCCAATTTAGTACTTAATGAGCAAGCCAATTTTTACAATTCTGACCACTGTCATTTTAAGATTTTATAGTTCTGGAACGCTTCAACGGATCCCGCTGATCCTGAGATTGTTTATCCGTGACATATTGTACTTCATGTTAGTGGTAACATTTCTTCGATATTGCTTGCGTTTATTTATGAAAAAAATGGAAATATGGCAAAAAAAATTAAGATTTTACAATTTTCAAACTTTGAATTTTTATGCCCTTAAATCAGAGAGATATTTCACACAAAATAGTTAATAAATAACATTTCCCACATGTCTACTTTACATCAGCACGATTTTGTAACCAAATTTTTTTTTTAGGAAGTTATAAGGGTTAAAAGTTGACCAGCTATTTCTAATTTTTACAACAAAATTTACAAAACCATTTTTTAGGGACCATCTCACATTTAAAGTCACATTGAGGGGTGTACATGACAGAAAATACCCAAAAGTGCCACCATTCTAAAAACTACACCCCTCAAAGTGCTCAAAACCATATTCAAGAAGTTTATTAACCCTTTACGTGCTTCACAGGAACTGAAGCAATGTGGAAGGAAAAATTAACATTTAACTTGTTTTTACAAACATTTTAATTCAGAACCAATTTTTAAACAATTTTTTTAATTTTCACAAGTGTAAAATGAAAAAATGAACCACAAAATGTGTTGAGCAATTTCTCCTGAATACGCTGATACCCCATATGTGGGGGTAAACCACTGTTAGGGTGCACGGCAGAGCTTGGAAGAGAAGGAGTGCCGTTTGACTTTTTCAACACAAAATTGTCTGGAATTGATATCGGACGCCATGTCGCGTTTGGAGAGCCCCTCATGTGCCTAAACAGTGGAAACCCTTCACAAGTGACACCATTTTGGAAACTAGACCCCTTAAGGAACTTATCTAGATGTGTGGTCAGCACTTTGAACCCCCAAGTTATTCACAGAATTTTATAACGTAGAGCCGTGAAAATAAAAAAAATCGCATTTTTTACACTAAAATGATATTTTCACCCACAAATTCTTATTTTCACAAGGTTAACAGGAGAAATTGGACCATGAAAGTTGTTGTGCAATTTCTCCTGAGTACGTCGATACCCAATATGTGAGGGTAAACCACTGTTTTGGCTCACAGCAGAGCTTGGAAGAGAAGGAGCACCGTTTGACTTTTTCAATGCAGAATTGGCTGGAATTGAGATCGGACGTCATGTCGCGTTTGGAGAGACCCTGATGTGCCTAAACAGTGCAAACCACCCACAAGTGACACCATTTTGGAAACTAGACCCTTTAAGGAACTTGGTTAGATGTGTGGTGAGCACGGTAAATCCCTAGGTAGTTCACAGAAGTTTATAATGTAGAGCCTTGAAAATAAAAAAATCACATTTTTTCTACAAAAATGATCTTTTCACCCCCAAATCTTTATTTTCACAAGGATAACAGGAGAAATTAGACGCAAAATGTTGTTGTGTAATTTGTCCTGAGTACGCCGATACCCAATATGTGGGGGTAAACCACAGTTTGGGTGCATGGCAGAGCTTGGAAGAGAAGGAGTTCCGTTTGACTTTTTCAATGCAGAATTGGCTGGAATTGAGATTGAACGCTATGTCGCATTTGGAGAGCCCCTGATGTGACTAAACAGTGGAAACCCCCCACAACTGACCCCATTTTGGAAACTAAACCCATTAAGGAACTTATCTAGATGTATGGTGAACACTTTGAACCCCCAAGTGCTTCACAGAAATTTATAACGTAGAACTGTGAAAATAAAAATTCCTTTTTTTCCCCTCAAAAACGATTTTTTTAGCTCGCATTTTTTTGTTTTCTGAAGGGTAACAGGAGAAATTGGACCCCAAAATTTGTTGTCCAGTTTGTCCTGAGTATGATGATACCCCATATGTCGAGGGAGACCAGTGTTTGGGCACACATCGGGGCTCGGAAGTGAAGTAGTGATGTTTTAAAATGCAGACTTTGATGGAATGGTCTGTGGGCGTCATGTTGCATTTCCAGAACTCCTGATGCACCTAAACAGTAGAAACCCCCCAAAAGTGACCCCATTTTGGAAACTAGACCCCAAAGGAACTTATCTAGATGTGTGGTGAGCACTTTGAATGCCCAAGTGCTTCACAGAAGTTTATAATGCAGAGTTGTGAAAATATATTTTTTTTCCACAAAAATGTTTTTTTCATCCCCCAATTTTTTATTTTCCCAATGTAGAGCCATGAAAATAAAAAAAAACATTTTTTCCACAAAAATTATCTTTTCACCCCCAGATTTTTACTTTCACAAGGGTAACAGGAGAAATTGGACCCCAAAATTTATTGTGCAATTTATCCTGAGTACGCTTATACCTCATATGTGGGGGGCGGACCACAGTTTGGGCGCATGGCTGTGCTCAGAAGGGAAGGTGCGCCGTTTTGGAATGCAGACTTTGATAGAATGGTCTGCGGGCGTTATGTTGCGTTTGCAGAGCCCCTGATGTACCTAAACAGTAGTAACCCCCACAAGTGACCCCATTTTGGAAGCTAGACCCCCAAGGAACTTATCTATATGTGTGGTGAGCACTTTGAATGCCCAAGTGCTTCACAGAAGTTTATAATGCAGAGTTGTGAAAATATTTTATTTTTTCCCACAAAAATGATTTTTTTATCCCCAAATGTTTTATTTTCCCAAGGGTAACAGGAGAAATTGGACCCCCAAATTTGTTGTCAAATTTGTTCTGAGTACGCTAATACCCCATATGTGGGGGGACCACTTATCTAGATATGTGGTGAGCATTTTGAACGCCCAAGTGCTTCACAGAAGTTTGACGCAGAGCCATGAAAATAAAAAATCATTTTTTTCCCACAAAAATGATTTTTTAGTCCCCAATTTTTTTTTATTTTTGCAAGGGTAAAAGGAGAAACTGGACCCCAAAAGTTGGTGTCCAATCAGTCCTGAGTATGCTGATACCCCATATATGGGGTAAACCACTGTTTGGGCGCACGGCAGAGCTCAGAAGGGAGGGAGCACCAATTGACTTTTTGAATGCAAAAATTGGCTGTCGCATTTGGAGACCCCTGATGTACCTAAACAGTGGAAACCCCCCAATTCTAACTCCAACCATAACCCCAACACACCCCTAACGCTAATCCCAACCCAATCCATAACCCTAATCAAAACCCTAACCCCAAAACATCCCTAACCCTAATCCCAACCCTAACCATAACCCTAATCACAACCCTAACGCCAAAACACCCCTAACCCTAATCTCAGCCCTAAACATAACCCTAATCCCAACCCTAACCATAACCCTAATCACAACCCTAACACCAAAACACCCCTAACCCTAATCCCAACCCTAACTCTAATCAAATCCCTAAGCCCAACACACCCCTAATCATAATCTCAACCCTAACCTAACCCCAACCCTAACCTTAACCCTAATCCCAAACCTAACCCTAATCCCAAATGTAATCCTAATGCCAACCTTAACCCTAATACCAACCCTATTCCACACCCTAATCCCAACCCTCTCTAACACTAATCCCAACTCTAACCCTAACTTTAGCCCCAACCCTAACCCTAACTTTAACCCCAACCCTAACTTTAGCCCCAACCCTAACCCTAACTTTAGCCCCAACCCTAGCCCTAAGCCTAGTCATAACCCTAACTTTAGCACCAACCCTAACTTTAGCCCTAACCCTAACTTTAGCCCCAACCCTAACACTAACTTTAGCACCAACCCTAACCATAGCCCTAACCCTAACTTTAGCACCAACCCTAACCTTAGCCTTAGCCCTAACTTTAGCCCCAACCCTAACCCTAACTTTAGCCCCAACCCTAACCCTAACTTTAGCCCTAACCCTAACTTTAGCCCCAGCCCTAGCCCTAACCCTAACTTTAGCCCCAACCCTGTTGTGAATTCTGTTGTCGAGCTCCCTCCTGTGGTCGTGAATGGTACTTCGGTGAGTTCTGTCCATGGACTCCCTCTGGTGGCTGTGAGTGAAGCTGCTGTTTCTGAGGTTGACGTGGTTTATCCTTTGGTTGGCTGCTCTATTTAACTCCACTCAGATCGTTACTCCATGCCAGCTGTCAATGTTCCTGCATTGGTTCAGTTCGCTCTTGGATCTTTCTGGTGACCTGTCTTCTCCAGCAGAAGCTAAGTTCCTGATAGTTATTATTTGTTCATTGTTTCCTTGTCCAGCTGGTTATCATGATTTTGTCTTGCTAGCTGGAAGCTCTGGGATGCAGAGTGGCACCTCCGCACCGTGAGTCGGTGCGGAGGTCTTTTTGCACACTCTGGTGGTCTTTTGTAGTTTTTGTGCTGACCGCAAAGATATCTTTCCTATCCTCTGTCTGTTTAGTAAGTCTGGCTTCCCTTTGCTGAAACCTGTTTCATTTCTGCGTTTGTGACTTTCATCTTTACTCACAGTCAATATAGGTGGGGGGCTGCCTTTTCCTTTGGGAAATTTCTCTGAGGCAAGGTAGGCTATATTTTCTATCTCTAGGGCTAGCTAGCTCTTAGGCTGTGAAGAGGTGTCTAGGGAGTGTCAGGAATGCTCCACGGCTATTTCTAGTTGTTATGATAGGATTAGGGCTTGCGGTCAGCAGAGCTCCCACATCCCAGAGCTTGTCCTGTGTGAGTTTAACTATCAGGTCGTGCCGGGCGCTCCTAACCACCAGGTCCATAACACAACCCTAACCCTAACTTTAGCACCAGCCCTAGCCCTAACCCTAGCCCTAACCCTAACTGGAAAATAGAAATACATACATTTTTATTTTATCATTTTTCCTAACTAAGGGGGTGATAAACGGGGGGTTAATTACTATCTTTTTTTATTTTGATCACTGTGATAGGATCTCACAGTGACCAAAACAAAACAAGAGGAAGAATCTGCGCTTGTGCCTGCCATTTTCTTCCTGGAGGAAGAAGCCAGCGGCCAGGAGGTGACATAGGAGGACCAGGGACACCAGTAAGTATGATAGGGTCCCCGAATCCCCCTATTTCTCCGTCCTCTGATGTGCAATCACATCAGAGGACAGAGAATGACACGCCATTTTTTTTTGCGTTCTCGGTAAACTGTTAATTACCGGCGATCGAAAAACAGGGGTCGGTATAACGCGACCCAATGATGTTCTTTGGGGTCTCGGCTACTCCCGACAGCAGAGAACCCAAAGATGTGCCGGGTGCCGGCCGGTAGGCGCACTGGGCATGCGCCCGCCATTTTTTCCCCGGAAAAAGATGGCTGCACCCATCGGGAGCCACGAGGAGCATTGGGGGAGATGGGTGAGTATTGGGGGCTATTGGGGACCCCATTTCTCGCTTTTTTTTTGCGGACGCCGGTAAACGGTTAATTATTGGTGGTCGCTACCCGGGGGTTGGTAAAAAAAAAACCAAAATCATGTTCTTTGGGGTCTTGGCTACCCTTGGCAACCGAGATCCCAGAGAAAATCCGACTCTGGGGGGCGCTATTCACTTTTTCCACAGTGCCTTTAATTAACGCCGCTGTGGTTTAACCTCTTTCTGACCTCGGACGGGATAGTACGTCCGAGGTCAGATACCGCGCTTTGATGCAGGGCTCCGGCGGTGAGCTCGCATCAAAGCCGGGACATGTCAGCTGTTTTGAACAGCTGACATGTGCCCGCAATAGCGGCGGGTGAAATCTCGATTCACCCGCCACTATTAACTAGTTAAATGCCGCTGTCAAACGCTGACAGTGGCATTTAACCGGCGCTTCCGGCCAGGCCAGGCGGCCGGAAATGAGCGCATCGCCAACCCCCGTCACATGATCGGGGGTCAGCGATGTTTCTGCATTGTAACCATAGAGGTCCTTGAGACCTCTATGGTTACTGATGCCAGCCTGCTGTGAGCGCCCCCCTGTGGTCGGCGCTTATAGCACACCTGCATTTCTGCTGCATAGCAGCGATCTGATGATCGCTGCAATGTAGCAGAGCCAATCGAGTTGTGCCAGCTTCTAGCCTCCCATGGAAAAAATGTGAAAAAAAAAAAAAATATATATATATATATATAAAAGTTTAAATCACCCCCCTTTCGCCCCATTCAAAATAAATCAATTAAAAAAAATCAAACCTACACATATTTGGTATTGCCACGTTCAGAATTGACCGATCTATCAATAAAAAAAAAGATTAACCTGATCGCTAAATGGCGTAGCGAGAAAA
Organism: Ranitomeya imitator; assembly: GCF_032444005.1. NCBI lineage: Eukaryota > Metazoa > Chordata > Amphibia > Anura > Dendrobatidae > Ranitomeya > Ranitomeya imitator. The sequence continues at coordinate 633,856,569 of NC_091282.1, forward strand.
AAATTTGAAACACCAGAATTACTTTTTTTGGTCGCTGCGACATTGCATTAAAGTGCAATAACGGGCGATCAAAAGAACGTATCTGCACCAAAATGCTGTCATTAAAAATGCCAGCTCAGCACGCAAAAAATAAGCCCTCACCTAATCCCAGATCATGAAAAATGGAGACGCTACGGGTATCGAAAAATTGCGCAATTTTTTTTTTTTTTAGCAAAGTTTGGAATTTTTTTCACCACTTAGATAAAAGAGAACCTAGACATGTTTGGTGTCTATGAACTCGTACTGACCTGGAGAATCATAATGGCAGGTCAATTTTAGCATTTAGTAAACCTAGCAAAAAAGACAAACAAAAAACAAGTGTGGGATTGCACTTTTTTTGCAATTTCACCGCACTTGGAATTTTTTTTCCCGTTTTCTAGTACACAACATGGTAAAACCAATGATGTCTTTCAAAAGTACAACTTGTTTCACAAAAAATAAGCCCTCACATGGCCATATTGACAGAAAAATAAAAAAGTTATGGCTCTGGGAAGAAGGAGAGCAAAAAACAAACACGGAAAAACGGAAAATCCCAAGGTCATGAAGGGGTTAACCACCCCTTAATCCCATATGACGTACTATCCCGTCGAGGTGGGGTGGGCCTTAATTCCCACTGACGGGATAGTACGTCATAGGCGATCGGCCGCGCTCACTATCGCAGCTGACATCCGGCACTATGTGCCAGGAGCGGTCACGGACCGCTCCCGGCACATTAACCCCCGGCACACCACGATCAAACATGATCGCGGTGTGCCGGCGGTACAGGGAAGCATCGCGCAGGGAGGGGGCTGCCTGCGTGCTTCCCTGAGACGATCGGTACAAGGTGATGTGCTCACCTTGTACCGAGCGTCTTTTCCCTGCAGTCCCCGGATCCAAAATGGCCGCAGGGCTGCATCCGGGTCCTGCAGGGAGTACTTCCGGGTCAGGAGCAGGCTGCAGCTGCCGATCTCACAGAGTGCTGTGCAAACTGTGAGATCGGCGATCTGTGATGTCCCCCCCCGGGACAAAGTAAAAAAGTTAAAAAAAAATTTCCACATGTGTAAAAAAAAAAATTAAAAAAAAATTACTAAATAAATAAATAAATAAAAAATATTATTCCCATAAATATATTTCTTTATTAAAAAAAAAAAAAAACAATAAAAGTACACATATTTAGTACCGCCGCGTCCGTAACGACCCGACCTATAAAACTGTCCCACTAGTTAACCCCTTCAGTGAACACCGTAAGAAAAAAAAAAAAGCCAAAAAACAACGCTTTATTATCATACCGCCGAACAAAAAGTGGAATAACACGCGATCAAAAAGACGGATGTAAATAACCATGGTACCGCTGAAAACATCATCTTGTCCCGCAAAAAACGAGCCACCACAAAGTATAATAAGCAAAAAAAAAAAAAGTTATAGTCCTGAGAATAAAGCGATGCCAAAATAATTATTTTTTCTATAAAATAGCTTTTATCGTATAAAAGTGCCAAAACATAAAAAAAAGATATAAATGAGATATCGCTGTAATCGTACTGACCCGACGAATAAAACTGCTTTATCAATTTTACCAAACGCGGAACGGTATAAACGCCTCCCCCAAAAGAAATTCATGAATAGCTGGTTTTGGTCATTCTGCCTCACAAAAATCGTAATAAAAAGTGATCAAAAACTGTCACATGTCCAAAAATGTTACCAATAAAAACGTCAACTCGTCCCGCAAAAAACAAGACCTCCGATGACTCTGTGGACCAAAATATGGAAAAATTATAGGTCTCAGAATGTGGAGACGCAAAAACTTTTTTGCTATAAAAAAAGCGTTTTTTAGTGTGTGACAGCTGCCAATCATAAAAATCCGATATAAAAAATGCTATAAAAGTAAATCAAACCCCCCTTCATCACCCCCTTAGTTAGGGAAAAATAATAAAATTAAAAAAATGTATTTATTTCCATTTTCCCATCAGGGCTAGGGTTAGGGTTAGGGCTAGGGTTAGGGCTAGGGTTGGGGTTAGGGCTGGGGCTAGAGTTAGGGCTAGGGTTAGGGCTAGGGTTAGGGTTAGGAGCTAAAGTTAGGGTTAGGGTTGGGGCTAAAGTTAGGGTTAGGGTTGGGGCTAAAGTTAGGGTTAGGGTTGGGGCTAAAGTTAGGGTTAGGGTTTGGATTATATTTACGGTTGGGATTAGGGTTGGGATTAGAGTTAGGGGTGTGTCAGGGTTAGGGGTGTGGTTAGGGTTACCATTGTGATTAGGGTTAGGGGTGTTGTTGGATTAGGGTTTCAGGTAGAATTGGGGAGTTTCCACTGTTCAGGCACATCAGGGGCTCTCCAAACGCGACATGGCATCCGATCTCAATTCCAGCCAATTCTGCCTTGAAAAAGTAAAACAGTGCTCCTTCCCTTCCGAGCTCTCCGGTGCGCCCAAACAGGGGTTTACCCCAACATATGGGGTATCAGCGTACTCAGGACAAATTGGACAACAACTTTTGGGGTCCAAGTTCTCTTGTTATCCTTGGGAAAATAAAAATGTGGGGGGCTAAAAATCATTTTTGTGGGAAAAATAAGATTTTGTTATTTTTGCGGCTCTGCGTTGTAAACTGCAGTGAAACACTTGGGGGTTCAAAGTTCTCACAACACATCTAGATAAATGCAACGTGACCAATCCATCTAAGTCTGTATTCCAAATGGCGCTCCTTCCCTTCCGAGCTCTGCCATGCGCCCAAACAGTGCTTCCCCCCCACATATGGGGTATCAGCGTACTCAGGATAAATTATACAACAACTTTTGGGGTCCAATTTATCCTGCTACCCTTGTGAAAATACAAAACTGGGGGCTAAAATATCATTTTTGTGAAAAAAAAAATTATTTTCACGGCTCTGCGTTATAAACTGCAGTGAAACACTTAGGTGTTCAAAGTTCTCACAACACATCTAGATAGTTTCTTCGGGGGTCTACTTTCCAAAATGGTGTCACTTGTGGGTGGTTTCAATGTTTAGGCACATCAGGGGCTCTCCAAACGTAACATGGCGTCCCATCTCAATTCCAGACAATTTTGTATTGAAAAGTCAAATGGCGCTCCTTCCCTTCCGAGCTCTGCCATGCGCCCAAACAATCGTTTACACCCACATATGGGGTATCAGCATACACAACAACTTTTGTGTGTCTACTTTCTTCTCTTACCCTTGGGAAAATAAAAAATTGGGGGCAAAAAGATCATTTTTGTGAAAAAATATGATTTTTTATTTTTACGGCTCTGCATTATAAACTTCTATGAAGCACTTGTTGGGTCAAAGTGCTCACCACACATCTACCTAAGTTCCTTAAGGGGTCTACTTTCCAAAATGGTGTCACTTGTGGGGGGTTTCAATGTTTAGGCACATCAGGCGCTCTCCAAATGAAACATGGCATCCCATCTCAATTCCAGTCAATTTTGCATTGAAAAGTCAAATGGCGCTCCTTTCCTTCCGAGCTCTGCCATGCGCCCAAACAGTGGTTTATCCCCACATATGGGGTATCAACGTACTCAGGACAAATTGTACAACAACTTTCGAGGTCTATTTTCTCCTGTTACCCTTGGTAAAATAAAACAAATTGGAGCTGAAATAAATTTTGTATGAAAAAAAGTTAAATGTTCATTTTTATTTAAACATTCCAAAAATTCCTGTAAAACACCTGAAGGGTTAATAAACTTCTTGAATGTGGTTTTGAGCACCTTGAGGGATGCAGTTTTTAGAATGGTGTCACACTTGGGTATTTTCTATCATATATACCCCTCAAAATGACTTCAAATGAGATGTGGTCCCTAAAAAAAAAATGGTGTTGTAAAAATGAGAAATTGCTGGTCAACTTTTAACCCTTATAACTCCCTAACAAAAAAAAATTTTGGTTCCAAAATTGTGCTGATGTAAAGTAGACATGTGGGAAATGTTACTTATTAAGTACTAGATTGTGGCCCGATTCTAACGCATCGGGTATTCTAGAATATGCATGTCCCCGTAGTATATGGACAATGATGATTCCAGAATTCGCGGCAGACTGTGCCCGTCGCTGATTGGTCGAGGCAACCTTTATGACATCATCGTCGCCATGGCAACCATTATGACATCTACGTCGATACTGTGCCCGTCGCTGAATCAGAAATGTGGGATTTCTACGTCCTTTATGACATCATCGTCGCTGTGCCCGTTGCTGATTGGTCGAGGCCTGGTGGCCTCGACCAATCAGAGACGCGGGATGTCTACGTTCTTTATGACATCATCGTCGCTGTGCCCATCGCTGATTGGTCGAGGCCTGGCGGCCTCGACCAATCAGAGGCGCGGGATTTCTACGTCGATACTGTGCCAGTCTCTGATTGGTCGAGGCCTGTCGGCCTCGACCAATCAGAGACGTGGGATTTCCAGGACAGACAGACAGAAAGACAGAAAGACAGACAGACAGAAAGACAGACAGACGGAAAAACCCTTAGACAATTATATATATAGATTTTGCATGACATATCTCTGTGATTTAAGGGTATAAAAATTCAAAGTTGGAAAATTGCGAAATTTTCTAAATTTTCGCCAAATTTCCGTTTTTTTCTCAAATAAACCAAGTTATATCAAATAAATTTTACCACTATCATGAAGTACAATACGTCACGAGAAAACAGTGTCAGAATCGCCAAGATCCGTTGAAGCTTTCCAGAGTTATAATCTCATAAACGGACAATGGTCAGAATTGTAAAAATTGGCCCGGTCATTAACGTGTAAACCACCCTCAGGGCTTAAGGGGTTAAGTACCCTTAACTGCTGCCGTAAAAAGGCGTATCGGTGGTCGTTAAGGGGTTAATGGCGCTGTAGTTTAAGTACCCTTAACTAGCGCCGTTAAAAAGGCGTATCGGCGGTCATTAAGGGGTTAAGCAGCAGAATATAACTCCAAGTAAATCAAACTTCTGTGAAGTCAAACTGTCCACTTAGGAAGCAACACTGTTTGACAATCAATTTCACATCCTGTTGTGCAAATGGAATAGACAACAGATGGAAATTATTGTCAATTATCAAGACACACTCAATAAAGGAGTGGTTCTGCAGGTGGGGACCACAGACCACATCTCAGTACCAATGCTTTCTGGCTGATGTTTTGGTCATTTGGAATATTGGTTGTGCTTTCACACTCGTGGTAGCATGAGACGGCCTCTATAACCCACACAAGTGGCACAGGTAGTGCAGCTCATCCAGGATGGCACATCATTGCGAGCTGTGACAAGAAGGTTTGCTGTGTCTGTCAGCGTAGTGTCCAGAGGCTGGAAGACATACCAGGAGACAGGCCAGTACACCAGGGGACGTGGAGAGGGGGCCATAGGAGGGCAACAACCCAGCAGCAGGACCGCTACCTAAGCCTTTGTGCAAGGAGGAACAGGAGCACTGCTAAAGCCCTGCAAAATGACCTCAAGCAGGCCACAAATGTGCATGTGTCTGCACAAACGGTTAGAAACCGACTCCATGGGGATGGTCTGAGTGCCCGACGTCCCCAGATGGGGGTTGTGCTCACAGCCCAACACCGTGCAGGATGCTTAACATTTGCCACAGAACACCAGGATTGGAAAATTCGCCACTGGCGCCCTGTGCTCTTCACAGATGAAAGCAGGTTCACACTGAGCACGTGACAGACGTGACAGAGTCTGGCAACGCCGTGGAGAGCGATCTACTGCCTGCAACAACCTTCAGCATGACTCTTTTGGCAGTGGGTCGGTAATGGTGTGTGGTGGCATTTCTTAGGAGGGCTGCACAGCCCTCCATGTGCTCGCCAGAGTAGCCTGACTGCCATTAGGTACCTAGATGAGATCCTCAGACCCCTTGTGAGACCATATGCTGGTGCGGTTGGCCCTGGGTTCCTCCTAATGCAGGACAATGCCAGACCTCATGTGGCTGGAGTACGTCAGCAGTTCCTGAAAGATGAAGGCATTGAAGCTATAGACTGGCCCTTCTGTTCCCCAGACCTGAATCCGATTGAACACATCTGGGACATCATGTCTCACATCATCCACCAATGTCACGTTGCACCACAGACTGTCCAGGAGTTGGCAGATGCTTTAGGAGGAGATCCCTCAAGAGACCATCCGCCGCCTCATCAGGAGCATGCCCAAGCGTTGTAGGGAGCCTTCTTGGCTTAATGGAAAACAAAACAAATAAGGTGCAACAGAGCCCTTTAAGTCTTTGCAGGTTTCACCTGCAGACGCCTTGCACTGTCCTTAGCTGCTTCTGAGCCACATGGGAATCCTTCCTCTCCCAATTCACCACCCAGACTGTCTCTCGTGTCCAGTTATTTTAAGGGCACCTGTCAGCAGGTTTGTGCTCAGTAAGCTACACACAGTGTCAGGTCGGCGCCGTTATACTGATTAAAATGACACCTGGTGATGAAATCCGTCTTGTGGTTGTTTTTTTATCATTATTTTCAGTTTTGAGTTAATGATATGCTCGTGCTCCGGGGCGGCCTGTGGGGGGTCTTCATGTGGTGCTCTGATGAGATATTCATAATGCAGACTGCTGACAGGACACTGATCCCTCACTGACCTGCCCCTAGTTTCCATAATGAATATCTGTACATATTTAACCCCTTTACCCCCAAGGGTGGTTTGCACGTTAATGACTAAGCCAATTTTTACAATTCTGTCCACTGTCCCTTTATGAGGTTATAACTCTGGAACTCTTCAACGGATCCCTGAATCTGACATTATTTTCTCGTGGCATATTGTACTTCATGATTGTGATAACATTAATTTGATATAACTTGCATTTATTTGTGAAAAAAAATGGAAATTTGGCCAAAATTTTGAAAATTTTGCAATTTTCCAACTTTGATTTTTCATGTACTTAATCACACATATATGTCAAACAAAATACTTAATAAGTAACATTTCCCACATGTTTACTTTGCATCAGCACAATTTTGGAACCAACATATTTTTTTTGTTAGGGAGTTATAAGGGTTAAAAGTTGACCAGCGATTTCTCATTTTTACAACCAAATTTTTTTTTAGGGACCACATGACATTTGAAGTCACTTTGAGGGGGTCTATATGATAGAAAATACTCAAAATTGACACCATTCTAAAAATATTACCCCTCAAGGTTCTCAAAACCACATTCAAGAAGCTTATTAACCCTTCAGGTGCTTCACAGGAATTTTTGGAATAAACATTTAACTTTTTTTCAAATGTTTTACTTCAGATCCAATTTGCTTTATTTTACCAAGGGTAACAGGAGAAATTGGACCCCAAAAGTTGATGGGTAATTTGTCCTGAGTACACCAATACCCCATATGTATGGGGTAAAGCACTGTTTGGGCGCATGGCAGAGCTCGGAAGGGTAGGAGCGCTGTTTGACTTTTCAATGCAAAATTGGCTGGAATTGAGATCCGACGCCATGTCACATTTGGAGAGCCCCTGATGTGCCTAAGCAGTGGAAACCCCCCAATTCTAACTCCAACCCTAACCCCAACACATATCTAACCCTAATCCCAACTCTAACCATAACCCTAATCACAAACCTAACCCTAACACACCCCTAACCCTAATTCCAATCAAAACCCTAACTTTAGCCCCAACCCTAGTCCTAACTTTAGCCCCAACCCTAACCCTAAATTTAGCCCCAACCCTAACTTTAACCCTAACATTAGCCTTAACCCTATCCCTTATTTTAGCCCCAATCCTAACACTAACCCCAAGCCTAACCCCAGCTCCAACCCTAACTCTAATCCTGACCCTAACCCTAATGGGAAAATGGAAATAAATACATTTTTTTATCTCATTATTTTTCCCTAACAAAAGGGGGTGATAAAGGGGGGTTTGATACTATTTATAGTGGGTTTTTATAGTGGGTTTTTATGTTTGGCAGCTGTCACACACTAAAAGATGCTTTTTATTGCAAAACATAGTTTTTTTTTGCATCACCACATTTTGAGAGCATTTTGGCGGGATGAGTTGACAGCGATACCTCATTTATATCATTTTTTTATATCTTGGCGCTTTTATACAATAAAAACTATTTTATTTAAAAAACAATTATTTTAGCATCCCTTTATTCTAAGAGCTTCTAAGAGCTATAACTTTTTTATTTTTCTGGTGATGGAGCTATATGCCAGTGTTTTGCAGGACAAGACGACGTTTTCGGTGGTACCACGTTTATTTCTATCTGTCTTTTTGATCACGTGTTATTACACTTTTTGTTCAGCGGTATGATGACAAAGCATTGTTTTTTTGGCTTAACTAGTGGGACAATTTTATAGGTCGGGTTGTTACGGATGGGGCGATACCAAATATGTGTACTTTTATTCTTTAGATTTTTATTTCATTCAAATCTTTATTTATTGATTGAATAAATATTGATTTTTTTAATTATTTTTTATTATTTTAGAGACATGCACCAAGCATGACAGGAAGTCTCTCAGCTCTGGAGAACCAGATGTTATCATGATGTCATGTCCATGGCAGCGATTGGGACCCGGTGGCATGCCATGGGGTCTTCGAATCGAAAGGCAAAGGGGCTGCCAGCCTCTGTCTCGGCTCCGAAATGCTGCGATTGCAGCGCCCCAGAGTCCTGGTCGTTGCCGTATTGTCGCTCTGCCACTAAGGGAAGTGATGTTATGTCTGATTGCACTGAAGGAGTTCACCTGACCAGGTATCACAGTCACACATTACACTTCGCACTCCGGCCACAAGGGGGAGCAAAAGGCACTATGTATTAGGCCACTCCTCACACTCTGGTAAAACTGGGGGTTGGATAGGAAGTTAGGACAGAACGCAGCCTGGGAGAGCTCCAGGGAGGACCCTTTCAAGGGTGGGTTCCTGGCAGGTACCTAGCAGAAAGGACAGAACGTGAGGGAGCCGCGCCTGCACTACCTTGCGGCGGCATCCTAAGAAAGGACACGAAGCGAAGGATATTGTGGAGAAGTGAGAAACGAGATTAGAGCACAAAGGAGAGCCAGTAGGAGTCGTGCCCCGAGATCGGCAACATCCTACTGAGGCGCGTAGCCGGTGGCCGGAACGCCGAGGAAGTAACTGACTCCAAGCATTACTTCAAACAGCGGCAGGACAGTTGATTATAGGTTGGCTGTCTACCATACATCACCTAAGAAGACATAGGGGGCAAACGTGGAGAGGGGCGTCTCTAGGGTCCCAGAATAGCTCCGAGCCTTCCCGTCAAACGGGTTTTTCCTATCCAGATAAACTTGGGGGACGGAGAGAGAGAGAAAGAACGAATACGAAAGTTGTGAGGACTATCCCGAATGCTCAGCAGGGAAGGACTACAACACACAGGCGCTAGTTGGCAGGCACTGATTTCCACCTGCAAAGGGAACTCTGGATGTGCCTTCGGACTGGCCGGACTCAGCCAGCCCTGTTAGCAGTGCTCTGGATTGCGGATCCCGAAGTCTTCAGTAAAAAGGTAAAGAGACTGCAACCCTGTGTCCTCGTTATTAACTGCGCCTCACATCATCACCACCTACACTACTGGGAAGCCCTGGGGAAACACTTCACCTGTGGGAAGGTATTCCATCAAGCTGCTATTACATCACCCCAGTGGGCCCCAAGCAGCGTCGGTCATCCTGACCGAACACCACAGGTGGCATCACGAAACCTTGGCTGACTTTCATCACCCTTTTATTGGACGCCCCTTAGCAGGGTCATGGACCGGGTCCAGCCACCGTGACAACCCTAGAGCCTGACAGAGAGGACCGGTACCGAGTAACCCGCGGCCCTGCATCTGGGGGAGCTCCACGATCATGTTTGATTGCAGTATTCCGGGGGTTAAAGTTCAGGGAGCGGTCCGTGACAATCAATTTAAAAATGGCGCCCGCCATGCCTGCGCAGCAGCTGTTATCAATGTCTATAGCTGTGATCCGATAGCTGCTACTGCGCATGCGCTGGCAGCGCCATCTTACCGGAGAATAAAAAAAAAATCCTCTTCCAAGATGGCGCTGTCTGCGCAGTAGCAGTAGCAGCTCAGAGATAGCTCCTGCCTGCAGAAGGTTTTTTTTTCTTCAGTATGAACATATATTATTCATTATGTAAACTATGGGGCAGGTCAGTGAGGGATCAGTGACCTGTCAGCAGTCTGCATTATGAATGCCTAATCAGAGCACCTGTAGCGCTCGCCAGGGCCGTGGGGATACTCGGTATCGAGCCGGTTCTTAAGGGGATGTGTCACGGCAGCAGTGACCCGATCCATGGCCCTAGGTGTCCAATGAAAAATTATGATTAAAGGGAATAAAGTTTATGAGGAGATTGTTTGTGATGCCACCCGTAGTGTTTTCAATGGATGGCCGACGCTGCGATTCAAGTCCACTGGGGCAGTTGGTTACGCAGCAGAGTTGGTACAGCTCTCCACTAGTGATGAGCGAGTTTACTCGTTGCTCGGGTTTTCCAGAGCACGCTCGGGTGGGCTACCAGTATTTTTAACTGCTCGGAGATTTAGTTTTCGCTCCCTCAGTTGCATGATTTACAGCTGATAGACAGCTTGAATACATGTGGGGATTCCTTAGCAACCAGGCAACCCCCACATGTACTCATGGAGCGCCCCCAGACGCAGGGCCGCAGGTTACTCAGTACCGGTCCTCTGCTGGCTCAGTTCTGGGGATGTCACGGTGGCTGGACCCGGTCCGTGACCCTGCTAAGGGGTGCCCAATGAAAGGTGATATGAGTCTGTCAAGGGTTTGTGACGCCACCTGTGGTGTTTGGTCAGGGTGACCGACACTGCTTGGGGTCCACTGGGGTGATGTGATGGCAGCTAGATGGCATACCTTCCCACAGGTGAAGTATGTCCCCAGGGCTTCCCAGTAAGGTGCATGGTGATGGTGTGAGGTGCAGACAATAACGAGGACACAGGGTTGCAGTCTCTTTACCTCTTTACTGAAGACTTCAGGATCCGCAATCCAGAGCACAGTTAACAGGGCTGTCTGAGACCGGCCGGTCCGAAGGCACATCCAGAGTTCCCTTTGCAGGTGGAAATCATTGCCTACCACTAGCGCCTGTGTGTTGTAGTGCTTCCCTGCTGAGCATTCGGGATAGTCCTCACAACTTCTATTCTCGTTCGTTGTAATTCGTTCCAGTTCTTTCTAGTTCTCCGTCCCCCAGTATGTTATGGCTAGGACGCACCCGTTTGACGGGTAAGCTCGGAGCTCTTCCGGGACCCTAGAGACGCCCCTCTCCACGCGTTGCCCCCTATGTCTGCTTAGGTGTTGTAAGGTAGACAGCCAACCTATAATAAACTGTCCTGCGGTATTTTAAGTAAGGCATAAAGTCAGTCACTTCCTCTGTGTTCTGGGCATCGGCTATGCGCCTCAGTAGGATGTTGCCGTTCTCCGGGCACGACTCCTACTGGCTCTCCTTTGTGCTTGATCTTGTTTCTCACTGTCCACAATATCCTTCGCTTCGTGTCTCTTTCTTAGGATACTGCCGTGGGTAGTGCAGGCGCGGTTCCGTTTCGTTCTTTTATTGTCGCTAGGTACCTGCCAGGTTCTCACGCCTGACAGGGACCCCCCTGAATGTTCTCCCTGCAACACCCCCTGCCACGGGATGTTGCCTGAATCCAACCCAGTCAGCTTCTAACTAACTTCTTATCCAACCCTTAGTTTTACCAGTGTGAGGAGTGGCCTAATAAATAAAACCTTTTGCTCCACCTAGTAGCCGGAGTGTGAAGTGTAATGTGTGCTGGTGATACCTGGTCAGAAGAACTCCTTTAGTGCCATCAGATGTACCATCACTCCCCTTAGTGGCAGAGCAACGTTACTGCAATGACCAGGTCTCTGGGGCGCTGCACTCACACTGGCTAGCAGCCATAAATCATGCAGCTGCGTAAAAAAAACTAAATCTCTGAGCAGTTACAAATACTCGGAGACCACCAGAGCGTGCTCGGGAAAACTCGAGCACCGAGTATTCTTGCTCATCACTAATCTCCAAGGGTAGAGCTAGGCCCCAGGGCAGTGAAAGTGTTAAATGTGATGGTGGTGGTCATAGTGCAGGGCAGATGGCACAGCAATAATTCAGAGGACACAGCATGGTGCAGTTTCCACAGTTTACTCATAGTCTGAAGTGCAGGCCGGGACACTAGTTGCAACTGACAATGGTGGTCTGGGGAGCCTGGAAGCCACTTAGGATCCACTGAGCCAGATGGGTTTTGAGGCCTCATTACTGCTCTGTCCTCTGAGGTCCTTGCTGCCTAAAGCTATGCTCATTCCTCTGTTCCTTATTGTTCTGAAGTACTTGCCCGTATGGCAGGCAGCTTGAGCCAATTGCAGGTGTCGCTCCTTTATGGTGGCTCCGGGCTCTGGTTTGCTGCTGTGCCTTCGGGTGTCTGCTGGGTCAGGAGACCTGCAATCCCCTGCCCTCTGTATTTAGCTGCTGGACTGTTGTACACGTCAGCCACGGACTCCGGCATCTGGTTTCTAGCGCTGTACTCTAGGGTGAGCTTGGTCACAGCTCCTCTCCCCAGGTTCTCTTTCACTTCTCCTCTCTCCTCTCTTCACGCTGACTCAGACTAGACTAACTCCACCTCCAGGCCAGAACTTATAGGGAAGCTCCCTGAAACTGGGTTTAGAGATCCACCTTCTGGTCTGGAGTCAGGAGAAGTGTGGGATGTACAGTATATACTTGAGTATAAGCCGAGATTTTCAGCCCATTTTTTTAGGCTGAAAGTGCCCCTCTCGGCTTATATTCGAGTCATTGTCCCAGGGGGCTGTTGGGGGAGGGGAAGCGTCAGGAGTCGCTGGCTGTCACATCATACTCATACCCTCCTGGCACGGACTCTGTACTTCCCTGCTTCTCAGATGGTCTCCGGCGCCAGCAGCACTTCCTTTGTTCAGCGGTCACATGGTACCACTCATTAAATTAATGATTATGCACGTGACTCCAGTCTCATAGGCGTGGAGCGCATATTCATTACTTTAATGAGCTGTACCATGCGACCGCTCAGCACTGGAAGGAGCTGCTGCCCCGGGACAACGGAGAAGTGGGAAGTGCAGGGACCGCGCCATTAGGGTAAGTATGACAGGGGAGGGTGAGCCATGCAATATTCACCTGTCCCCGTTCCACGGCCGGGCTGTGTCTTCCACATCCTCTGGCTGTGACATTCAGGTCAGAGGGCGCGAAGAAATGGTTAGTGCGCACCATCTGCCTGAACAGTCACTGCAGAGAGACGGAAGACATAGCAGGACGCGGTGGTGTAACTGGGACAGGTGAATATCGCAAGTGCATAGTGCAGCGGTGTCCCCGGCTGCTCAGGATACCGGCACCTGGCCTCCCAGTGAGGAGAGGTGAGTATGTCATTTTTTTTATTGCAGCAGCAGCATATGGGGCATATTATTCTATGGAGCATATTATGGGGCCATCAACCTTTATGGAGCATTATATGGAGCATATTATTCTATGGAGCATCTTATGGGACCATCAACCTTTATGGAGCATTATATGGGGCATATTATTCTATGCAGTATCTTATGGGGCCATCACCCTTTATGGAGCATTATATAGGGCATATTATTCTATGGAGCATTTTATGGAGCCATTCATTAACCTTTTGCACAGCATTAAATGGGGCATATTTTAATATAGAGCATCTTATGGGGCCATTATTAACCTTTGTGCAGCATTATATGGGGCATATCTTTTGTATGGAGCATCTTATGGCGCCCATCATGAACTTTATGGAGCATTATATGGGGTGTATTTTGTATGGAGCATCTTATGGGGCCCATCATGAACTGTATGGATCATTATATGGGGTTCCTGATTATTCAATATGGATATTCAAGAACATTTACCCTACTGATGTCTCAATTAATTTCACTTTTATTGGTATCTATTGGTATAGGCTTATACTCGAGTCCATAAGTTTTTGCAGTTTTTTGTGGCAAAATTAGGGGCCTCGGCTTATTTTCAGGTTGGTTTGTACTCGAGTATTTGCTGTAAGTGTTATCCGGTCAGGGAAACCCTCCTTGCTTCCAGGCATGTCATCACCCCCTGTGAGGGAGGCGAAGCCACTGTGGCAACCAGACTCCTGGGGTGCCAAATTCCCCCCTAGTAAAATTCAGTACTCCCGGGCTGAGGAAACAAAACATTATTACAAGCAAACAATAATATTTATTTCCAAGATTTCAAAAATGAAAAATTACAAAAACCAAAGTTCTAAAATAGTCCTGGTGACGATTAGTCCACGCCTCATTGTCCATTGTTCATTCCTGAGCCATGTTTTTAACTAAACAAAAAAGTTCCTGGTCACACTTATTCATGTGGCCCTATTGACCTTCAGCAGATTATTACGGAAATTGTTAAAAGTTCATGCAGTAAGTCTCTGTAGGCGCTCATGCTTAACGGTTGCAATTATACCTATTATTAAATTATTTACATTTTAGTCCCTATACCGGGCTGGGACCTGACCTTTTGTACTATGGTAGATCTACGCAGTACTGGTACCTCTAATGACCTACCTTGGTCTAGTGTGTTTGTTGTTGATGTTGTGGACCCACTAGTGTCTGTGCTACTGGTAGGCCTGCATTTTACTGATAAACTGGGAAACCATCTGCGACCTCTAAGGGTACTGTCACACTATACGATTTACCTACGATCACGACCAGCCATATGACCTGGCCGTGATCGTAGGTAAATCGTAGTGTGGTCGCTGGGGAGCTGTCACACAGACAGCTCTCCAGCGACCAACGATGCCGAGGTCCCTGGGTAACCAGGGTAAACATCGGGTAACTAAGCGCAGGACCGCGCTTAGTAACCCGATGTTTACCCTGGTTACAAGGGTTAAACTAAAAAAAAAACAAACAGCACATACTTACATCTGGTGTCCGTCACGTCCCTTGCCGTCTCTGCTTCCCGCACTGTGACTGCCGGCCGTAAAGTGAAAGTGAAAGCACAGCCGCTGTGCTCTGCTTTCACTTTACGGCCGGCAGTCACAGTGTGGGAAGCAGACAGCAAGGGACCTGACGGACACCAGAATGTAAGTATGTGCTGTTTGTTTTTTTTTAGTTTAACCCTTGTAACCAGGGTAAACATCGGGTAACTAAGCGCGGTCCTGCGCTTAGTTACCCGATGTTTACCCTGGTTACAAGCGAACGCATCGCTGGATCGCATCGCTAGATCGCTAGATCGGTGTCACACACACCGATCTAGCGATGACAGCGGGAGATCCAGCGATGAAAGAATGTTCCAAACGATCTGCTACGACGTACGATTCTCAGCAGGATCCCTGATCGCTGCTGCGTGTCAGACACAGCGATATCGTAACGATATCGCTGGAACGTCACGAATCATACCGTCGTAGCGATCGAAATGTTATAGTGTGACGGTACCCTTAGACTCACCATGGGTCTGACAGATTCACTCCTAGCTGGGGGTAGATTTTCACATCCCACTGCAGATCTGGCATCTGTTACTGGAGCCAACAGGTCTAGAGTCTCTGCTGCTACAGGTGCAGTAGGCTGGGGAAAGATCAGGACAGGTACTAAGATGGCTTGAATCACCTGCATCCAAGACTGGGGAAAGTCTCCAAGAATGGTATGGATCTTCTCTTCCACCTCTTCTATGGGTTGAGGGGCATCTTGATCTTCCTCTTTGTTTTTCAACTGGTGAATGCATACCTTAAGATGATCCCTTGATACTGCCACAGAGGTTTCTCCTCCATCCTTGCTAATGAGGCATACTTTGGTGTTATCAAAGTCTGCAGGTAAAACGGTGTATGGCTCAGCCTCTCAATGGTCATCTAGTTTGTGCACTCGTCTCTTCCTTTTGAGTACCTGTTCTCCAGGTGACAAGGGAACTGCAGGGGTGTGCTGATTATAATTTCTCTCCTGCTTCTGTCTTGCCTGGGACAAACTCTTCTCTACGCATTCTTGCACTTTGCGGTATCCCTGTTACCGCTCTGTATCCCAGTCTGCATCTGGTGATGTTGTCTCAGGTGTTAAAACTCCCATATCCAAGTCGATGGGTAACTTGCAGGTCTTGCCCTCATCAGGTAGGCCGGGGTGCAGTTGGTGGAGTTCATCAGGATATGATTGTATAGATCCACCATATCCGGCAAATTCTCTGGCCACAGGTTTCGCTCTTCCAGGGGCAAGGTCTTGAACAGGTCAATTACCATCTGGTTCATTTTCTTGCACATGCCACTTATCTGTGGATGGTACGGCACCGTCCTGATTTTCTTGCAGCCGTACAGGTTACAGAACTCCTGGAACACTTCTACCTCAAAGGCTGGGCTTGGTTGGTGAGCACTTGTTCAGGGTAACCGTGTGGTCGACAAAAGTATTCTTGAACCGCTTCAGCTGCTGTCTTTGCTCTTTGGTCTTTGACAGGCACGACTACCAAGAACCTTGAGTAATGGTCATTGATGGTCAAAGCGTAGGTGTAGCCAGTTCTTCTCGGAGTCAACTTCAACTGATTCAAAGCTACCAGTTAAAGCTGTTTGGTGACTATTGGCTGTAATGGGGCTCGCTGGCTGTTGCGGTCTTTCCTACGCAGGTTGCATGGGCCACACTCTTGGCACCACCTCTCAATGGCTTTCCTCATGCCAACCCAGTAGAACCTTTTACAAAGTAGGAACTCCAACTTCTTCCACCTGAAATGTCCTGCTCCATCGTGGTACGCCTCCAAGACCATTGGCGCATTCTGCTTTGGGACTAGCACCTGCCAGACCAGTTCAGGAGTGCGTGATGTTCCTCTGACACAGCTTACCCTCATAGATGAACTGCTGCGCTTCCTGTGGAGCATCTGGACTAGGGTGTGAGTCAGCTTGTGTCAGTAACTCCTTTTCTAGGAGGACTGCTGGATCGCTATCCTGCGTCTCAGCCCACTCATGGTGGGGCAATGGGTTTAACGAGGCATCTGGCATGATGCAGCGCTTTTTCCTCACTCCCTGGTAGCGTTGGGCCGCACTTGTGCTGTGGAAGGCTAGTAACTCGATTTCTTCAAGTGCTTCCGCATCTTCTCCCCGTCTGGTGAATTGGGCATCCTGGACAGCGCATCAGCATTAGTATTCTTATGTCCCGCTCGGTACTTGATGGTAAACTTGTAGTTGGACAGCTGGGCCATCCATCGCTGCTCCAGTGCACCCAGCTTTGCCGTTTCAAGGTGGGTTAGTGGATTATTGTCCATGTTGATAGTAAACTTAGCTGATGCCAGGTAGTGCTTGAAGCGCTCCGTTACCGCCCAGTGTCAGTGGGACAAAGCTTCCTGCTGGTGTAGCCAATCACTCTCTCCCTGCCTTTCTGCATTTGTGACAGCACTGCTCCTAATCCCACATTGCTGGCGTCTGTGTAAAGTACAAATGGTTGGTCATAGTCAGGGTAGGCCAGGACTTCATCTCCCCTGAGAGCCAGCTTCATCCAATTGAAGGATTCTTCTAACCTGTTGTTTCATTCAAACGGAATACTCTTGTTCTTAGCCTTCTTGAATTGGCCCACTAGCAAGTCTTACAGAGCTGCGGCTATCTTGGTGAAGCCCCTGATGAATCTCCGATTGTAGCTCACAACATAAGGAACTGCCGACCT
Organism: Ranitomeya imitator; assembly: GCF_032444005.1. Classification (NCBI taxonomy): domain Eukaryota; kingdom Metazoa; phylum Chordata; class Amphibia; order Anura; family Dendrobatidae; genus Ranitomeya; species Ranitomeya imitator. The sequence goes on from NC_091282.1 coordinate 633,874,105, forward strand.
TCATGAATGTTGCTGGGTCTTTGACAGTCCCGGATAATGGTGACTTTGTCAGGGTCTGGTGCCACACCTTCCTCACTTACCATATGTCCTAGGTACTTCACCTTGGGATTCAAAAGGTGACATTTGGATGGCTTTACTTTCAATCCAAAATTGGACAAGGCTTCAAACACCTCGGCCAGGTGCTTCAAGTGGTCTTCATAGCTTTTGGAGAAGATGATGATGTCATCCAGGTACAGCAGAACAGTTTCAAAGTTTTTAGGTCCTAGGCAGCATTCCATTAACCATTGAAATGTCCCCGATGCACTGCAGAGCCCGAATGCCATGTAGTTAAACTCACAGAGGCCCATTGGTGTCGTAAACGCGGTCTTCTCTTTGTCTGCTTCTGCCACGTGAACCTGCCAACACCCACTGGTGAGATCTAAGGTAGAGAAATAATTAGCAGATCTCAGTGCAGCTAGTGATTCCTCAATTCTAGGTAACGGGTAGGCGTCCTTGTGTGTAATGCTGTTAATTTGCCTGTAGTCAACACACATTCTCATGGTACATCTTTCTTTTTAACAAGGACTAATGGAGCTGCCCAGGGGCTGCAACTATCTCTGATTACCCCAGTCTCCTTCATCTCCCATAACATACCCTTGGTACATTGATAGTGAGCTGGGGGAGTAGGCCGGTACCAGTGGGGATATGGTGTTGAAACCTTTTTGCCTGCCCAAAGTCTAGAGGATGGTTGCTGAAGATCCACTCATACGCTCGAGCCCCATGCTTCTGGTGCAAAGGAGTGGAGTCAGCGCCTACATGTAGTTGTTGACACCAATCCTCCAGCTGCCCCTCAGAGCCATTGTCCTCCACTTGGTCAGATGGAAGCAAGGGTTCTGCTGCCTCTATTGCATTGTTACTTACAGTGAAAAGCTTAGCAAGGGTGGCATATCTTTGCCACCCATTTCCCCACAATTCAGGATGCGTATCGGTACTCTCCCCTTGCGGACATCGACTACCCCACGGCTGTCAGGACAGTGGGCCTACTATCAGAGTACACTGGTTCTACCAGGGCCTGGTAATCTTGACCCCTGAGGCATATTGCCGCCAGGCACCAGATTAACATTTCACTCCTAGGGGGTATTGCACTGGGGATTGGGTCACTCACTCTGACACTGAGTGACCTTAGTGAAGGCAGCTGCTACAGCTACCTAACGGAGCAGCAGTTCCACTCAAAACCACCAGAGGGAGCCCAAGGGCAGAACTCACAAACATACCATTAGCAACCACCAGACATCTCTACCTGTTGTCTCTGCATCAGTGCTTTGATCTACTTTTGCAGGACTCGTTGCTGACTGGAATTGGTGGCCTTGGCTACCTGTTGCGACAAAACAATAATTTCTGCAAGACAATGTTCTATTACATTGGTACCTAAAGTGATCATAGGATTGCATTCTCGTTTGTCAATATCGACAATAATCAAACCTTGCGACTGCAATTCTACTCGGCCAATCTTAATGGTCACTTCTTTATACCCTACTTGTGGCAAAGGCTGACCTGTTATGACCTGGTGGTTAAAAGGCCACACTGAAATGACCTGGTGGCTAAAACGCAACATGGAACGAGCTCTGAGAAGGTGGTATCTCTACTGACCGCAGTCCCTAATCCTAACAACACAACTAGAAATAGCCGTGGGATGTTCCTGACACTCCCTAGACACCTCGTCACAGCCAAAGATATAACTGCCCCTAAAGAAGGAAATAGAAAGCTATCTTGCCTCAGAGAAACCCCCAAAAGGAAAGATAGCCCCCCACAAATAGTGACTGTGAAAGGAGAGGGAAATGACGAACACAGAAATTAAATTAGAATTCAGCAAAGGGGAGGCCAATACTAAACTAGATAGACAGAGAGCAAAGGATACTGTGCGGTCAGTATTAAAAACTACAAAATCCACGCAGAGTTTACAAAAATGAACTCCACACCGACTCATGGTGTGGAGGGGCAAATCTGCTTTCCCAGAGCTTCCAGCTAGCCTAAATAAGACATAGTGACAAGCTGGACAAAAGAGACAAAATGCAAAGCAATAGAGTCCAAACAAATGGACAAACAAACTAGCAAAACTTATCTTTTGCAGACAAGGACTGGCCATATGAGAAATCCAAGGGAAGAATCAAATCCAACCAAGAACATTGACAGCAGGCATGGACTAAAGCCCAGAGCAGGTTTAAATAACAACCCCAAGCAAGGCGATTAGTGAAGGCAGCTGCTACAGCTACCTAACGGAGCAGCAGTTCCACTCAAAACCACCAGAGGGAGCCCAAGGGCAGAACTCGCAAACATACCATTAGCAACCACAAAAGGGAGCTCCAGAACGGAACTCACAACAGTATCCCCCCCTTGAGGAGGGGTCACCGAACCCTCACCAGAGCTCCCAGGCCGATCAGGACGAGCCAAATGGAGATCATGAACCAAATCGGGAGCATGAACATCGGAGGCAACAACCCAAGAATTATCCTCCTGGCCATAACCCTTCCACTTGACCAGATACTGAAGCTTCCGCCTCGAAAAACGAGAATCCAAAATCTTCTCTACCACATATTCCAATTCCCCCTCAACCAACACTGGAGCAGGAGGATCAACGGAGGGAACCATAGGTACCACATATCTCCGCAACAAGGATCTATGGAACACATTATGAATGGAAAAGGAAGCTGGAAGGGCCAAACGAAAAGACACTGGATTGATAATTTCAGAAATCTTATAAGGCCCAATAAAGCGAGGCTTGAACTTAGGGGAAGAAACCTTCATAGGAACATGACGAGAAGACAACCAGACCAAATCCCCAACACGAAGCCGGGGACCAACACACCGACGATGGTTAGCAAAACGCTGAGCCTTCTCCTGAGACAACGTCAAATTGTCCACCACATGAGTCCAAATTTGCTGCAACCTGTCCACCACGGAATCCACACCAGGACAGTCAGAAGGCTCAAGCTGCCCTGAAGAAAAACAATGATGAAAACCAAAGTTACAAAAAAAGGGCGAAACCAAGTTAGCCGAACTAGCCCGATTATTAAGGGCAAACTCGGCCAACGGCAAAAAGGTCACCCAATCATCCTGATCAGCAGACACGAAGCATCTCAAATAGGTTTCCAAGGTCTGATTGGTTCGCTCCGTTTGGCCATTTGTCTGAGGATGGAATGCAGAAGAAAAAGACAAATCAATGCCCATTCTAGCACAAAAGGACCGCCAAAACCTAGAAACGAACTGGGAACCTCTGTCAGACACAATATTCTCCGGAATACCATGCAAACGAACCACATGCTGAAAAAATAATGGAACCAAATCAGAAGAGGAAGGCAACTTAGGCAACGGCACCAAATGGACCATCTTAGAAAACCGGTCACAAACCACCCAGATGACAGACATCTTCTGAGAAACAGGAAGATCAGAAATAAAATCCATGGAAATATGTGTCCATGGCCTCTCAGGAATAGGCAAAGGCAAAAGCAACCCGCTGGCACGGGAACAGCAAGGCTTAGCCCGAGCACAGGTCCCACAGGACTGCACAAACGAACGCACATCCCGCGACAAGGAAGGCCACCAAAAGGACCTAGCCACCAAATCTCTGGTACCGAAAATCCCAGGGTGACCAGCCAACACTGAACCATGAACCTCAGAAATTACCCTACTAGTCTATCTATCAGGAACAAACAATTTCCCCACAGGACAGCGGTCAGGTTTATCAGCCTGAAACTCCTGAAGTACCCGCCGTAAATCAGGGGAGATGGCAGAAAGAATCACCCCCTCCTTGAGGATCCCAGCCGGCTCAAGAACTCCCGGAGATTCAGGGAAAAAACTCCTAGAAAGGGCATCAGCCTTCACATTCTTAGATCCAGGAATATACGAGACCACAAAATCAAAACGTGAGAAAAACAAAGACCACCGAGCCTGTCTAGGATTCAACCGCTTAGCAGACTCGAGGTAAATCAGATTCTTGTGATCAGTCAAGACCACCACGCGATGCTTGGCTCCCTCAAGCCAATGTCGCCACTCCTCAAATGCCCACTTCATAGCCAACAACTCCCGATTGCCGACATCATAATTACGCTCAGAAGACGAAAATATTCTGGAGAAGAAGGCACATGGTTTCATCAAAGAGCCATCAGAACTTCTCTGAGACAAAACGGCCCCTGCCCCAATCTCAGAAGCATCAACCTCAACCTGAAAAGGGAGAGAAACATCTGGCTGATGCAACACAGGGGCAGAATTAAAACGACGTTTAAGCTCCTGAAAGGCCTCAACAGCCGCAGAGGACCAATTCACCACATCAGCGCCCTTCCTCGTCAAATTGGTCAGAATCTTCAACACACTAGAAAAATTAGCAATAAAGCGACGATAAAAATTGGCAAAGCCCAAAAATTTCTGAAGGCTCTTTACAGATGTAGGTTGAGTCCAATCATGAATGGCCTGGACTTTAACAGGGTCCATTTCAATAGCCAAGGGAGAAAAAATGAAACCCAAAAAAGAAACCCTCTGAACTCCAAAGAGGCACTTAGACCCCTTCACAAACAACGCATTAGAACGAAGGACCTGAAACACCATCCTAACCTGCTTCACATGAGACTCCCAATCATCTGAGAAAACCAAAATATCATCCAAATACACAATCATAAATTTATCCAGATAATTCCGGAAGATATCATGCATAAAGGACTGAAATACCGATGGAGCATTAGAGAGCCCGAATGGCATCACAAGATATTCAAAATGGCCTTCAGGCGTATTAAATGCTGTTTTCCATTCATCACCTTGTTTAATAAGCACAAGATTATACGCCCCTCGGAGGTCGATTTTGTTAAACCAACTAGCACCCTTAATCCGAGCAAACAAATCAGAAAGCAAAGGTAACGGATACTGGAATTTGACAGTGATCTTATTGAGAAGGTGATAATCTATACAGGGTCTCAAGGAGCAATCCTTCTTTGCAACAAAAAAAAATCCCACTCCCAACGGTGACGAAGACGGGCGAATATGCCCTTTCTCCAAGGACTCCTTTACATAACTCCGCATAGCGGCATGCTCTGGCACAGACAGATTGAAAAGTCGGCCCTTAGGGAACTTACAGCCAGGAATCAAATTAATGGCACAATCGCAGTCCCTATGAGGAGGCAGGGAACTGGACTTGGGCTCATCAAATACATCCTGGAAATCCGACAAAAACTCAGGAACTTCAGAAGAAGGGGACGAGGAAATGGACATCAAAGGAATATCACTATGTATCCCCTGACAACCCCAACCAGTCACAGACATAGATCTCCAATCCAGCACTGGATCATGTTCCTGTAACCATGGAAAACCCAGCACAACAACATCATGCAAATTATGCAACACCAAAAAACGAATATTTTCCTGATGTGCTGGAGCCATGCACATGGTTAACTGTGTCCAGTACTGAGGTTTATTCTTGGCCAATGGCGTAGCATCAATCCCCCTTAAGGGAATAGGACTCTGCAAAGGTTCCAAGGAAAAACCACAGCGCCTGGCAAACTCTAAGTCCATTAAGTTCAGGGCAGCGCCAGAATCCACAAATGCCATAACAGAAAAGGACGACAATGAGCAAATCAGGGTCACAGATAACAGAAATTTAGGCTGCACAGTACTAATGGTAACAGACCTAAGGACCATTCTAGTACGCTTAGGGCAATCAGAAATAGCATGAGCTGAATCACCACAGTAAAAACACAGGCCATTCTGACGTCTGAATTTCTGCCTTTCTGCTCTAGTCAAAATCCTATCACATTGCATAGGTTCAGGACTTCGCTCAGAGGACACTGCCATATGGTGCACCGCCTTGCGCTCACGCAAGCGCCGATCAATCTGAATGGCTAGAGACATAGACTCGCTCAAACCGGCAGGCGCAGGAAAGCCCACCATTACATCTTTAAGGGTTTCAGAAAGACCTTTTCTGAAAATAGCAACCAGCGCCTCTTCATTCCATTTAGTGAGCACAGACCATTTTCTAAATTTCTGGCAATATAACTCTGCCGCTTCCTGACCCTGACACAGGGCCAACAGTATTTTCTCAGCATGCTCTACAGAGTTAGGTTCGTCATACAACAATCCGAGCGCCTGAAAAAATGCATCTACATTCAATAATGCCGGATTCCCTGTTTCAAGAGCAAATGCCCAGTCTTGAGGATCACCACGCAGTAAGGATATGATGATTTTCACTTGCTGAATGGGATCACCAGAAGAACGGGGTTTCAAAGCAAAAAAATAATTTGCAGCTATTTTTAAAGTTCAAAAACTTGGATCTGTCCCCAAAAAACAAATCAGGAGTAGGAATTCTTGGCTCTAGAGCCGGAGTCTGAACAATATAATCTTGGATACTCTGGACTCTTGCAGCAAGTTGATCCACACGAGAAAACAAACCCTGAACCTCCATACCAGAGCATATATCCAGCACCACCCAGATATCAAGAGGAAAAAAAAGGCAGAACAGAGCACAGAAAAAAAATGGTTCAGAACTCTTTTTTTTTCCTTCTTTTGAGACGCATTCAATTCATTCTTGGCCTGCTGTACTGTTATGACCTGGTGGTTAAGAGGCCACACTGAAATGACCTGGTGGCTAAAACGCAACATGGAGCGAGCTCTGAGAAGGTGGTATCTCTACTGACCGCAGTCCCTAATCCTAACAACACAACTAGAAATAGCCGTGGGATGTTCCTGACACTCCCTAGACACCTCGTCACAGCCTAAGATATAACTACCCCTAAAGGAGGAAATAGAAAGCTATTTTGCCTCAGAGAAACCCCCAAAAGGAAAGATAGCCCCCCACAAATATTGACTGTGAAAGGAGAGGGAAATGACGAACACAGAAATGAAATTAGAATTCAGCAAAGGGGAGGCCAATACTAAACTAGATAGGCAGAGAGCAAAGGATACTGTGCGGTCAGTATTAAAAACTACAAAATCCTGCTTTCCCAGAGCTTCCAGCTAGCCTAAATAAGACATAGTGACAAGCTGGACAAAAGAGACAAAATGCAAAGCAATAGAGTCCAAACAAATGGACAAACAAACTAGCAAAACTTATCTTTTGCAGACAAGGACTGGCCATATGAGAAATCCAAGGGAAGAATCAAATCCAACCAAGAACATTGACAGCAGGCATGGACTAAAGCCCAGAGCAGGTTTAAATAACAACCCCAGGCAAGGCGATTAGTGAAGGCAGCTGCTAAAGCTACCTAACGGAGCAGCAGTTCCACTCGAAACCACCAGAGGGAGCCCAAGGGCAGAACTCGCAAACATACCATTAGCAACCACAGAAGGGAGCTCCAGAACGGAACTCACAACACTGACCACTGCTGGCGACTATTGTCAGATCATTATCTGGGCCGCAGGTAATATCAGAGTCAGCCCAGTACCGTTTGTAAAGAATATATGGCATAGTCGTCACCTGGGAGTCGGTGTCCAGTAAAGCGGTCATCGGGATGCCATCAATCAAGACGGGCAGGACCGGCCGTCCTCCCACGTACTTATCTCGCCAACTGTGGGGGCCTGGACATCTTACTCCTGGGAATTTCAGAATCTTACGATGTGTCCCACCTTGTTGCAGCGGTGACAGATGGGTTGTCGGTCCTGGTCGTAGCGGTCGTTGTCTCTCCCTCTGGTCGGTGGAATCCTTTTCTACCGTCGCCACGGGACGTCATCTGGACTGGAGGCTAACTGTATCTTCTTCTTTGGTTCCTTTTGCATGGACTGCATGGTTTTAGTTAATACAGCCACACTTTTGGTCAGCTTCTGGACCTGGAAACGTAGATCTGCAGAAGAATCATTATCTTGGGTTAGCGTGTCGGCCCCCACGGGGTTTCGGGGAAAGGATACTGCCTCCTGCTGATATGTAATTGCTGGGCTCCTAGAGTTTGCTGTGCCACTAGGATTTGATTCATGCAGCACCCGGATGGCCTTATCCTTAAAGTGTGCAAAGTCCAGTTCAGGATTTTGTTGGGCCGTTATGCGCAACTGTGTCCTTTGATTGTTAGACAGGAGTCCTTCTATAAACTGCTCCATCAGCAACTTATCTTCATCTTGCACGCTGTCAGGGTCAACCTGTTTTACAGCCCATAGTGCTTCCTGAAGGTTAAGAGCATAGTCCTGTATACTGTCCTGTATCTTTTGTTTGCACCCAAAGAATCTCATTTTTATCTCTGCTGCAGTGCGGGTGTCAAATGTGTCCTTCAGCCTGGCCAAGATATGTTTGACAGTTCTTTTATCAGTGTCCGGCCAGGACTTTACTTCCCTCTGGGCCACACCAGCTAACTGGCAAGTAAGGATGCTGACTTTTTGACTCTCAGACACTGGGTACACTTTAACAAACTACATAGTCTCTCCTTGAAATCACTCAGGGTGTGTGACTCCCCTGAGTTCTGCAGTAACCAGGCCGCTACTGGTATGTACGACATTGATAGCAGCATTATGGAGGCTGTAGCTGCAGCTGTCGCTGGATCCGGCTGGTTTATGGGGGCTGCGGCCACCGCTGGGTCTGGCTGCATCATGGGGGCTGTGGCTGCGGCTGCCGCTGGGTCTCCACCCGGACTGGACATTTGCTTTCCCCTCCTAGTGAACCTCAGCCAGTCCCTGCACGTGTAACCGTTGCAAGCTGCTGCTCCGCAGACAGGATTGATGGAGCTCCTCCAGATTTATTTTTTCCATTGGGACCTCTTGCTTCCGCTCACTACAGACTGCGGCCTGTGCTGTTCTTCGCTCCCTTCTTTCAGGATCTGCCCACGACGACACTCCCCTCTCTTCCCGCACGCCGAGTGACACAATGGTGGTGCCTTCGCAATTTAACAAAATCTTTGGCGCACAGTACCCAGCAATGCCAGGCTCTGAAATCCTGTTCGAGATGTTAAAATGGGGCACCCGCCAGGGCCGTGGGGACACTCGGTACTGGGCCGCTTCTTAAAGGGATGTGTCACGGCAGCAGTCACCCGATCTGAGGCCCTGGGTGTCCAATGAAAAATGATGATTAAAAGGAATAAAGTTGTCACTTGGTCCATCTCCGGTATCACACAATCAACAGAGCCCCAAAGAGTGAACAATCCCAAGACCTTTATTTAGGCAAAAATACGAAAGGTCCATAAACGATCCACCACATAAAAGGATAAAATAGTCCAGAACACGAATGCAGTTCAGTAACAGGATAAAAGTCCAACAATCCGGCAGACAGAGGATCACATAGTCCATATACTCTTCTTTCTCTCTGAGATGCTGTGAACACATCATCATTCCACACAAGACTGCCCCGTGTCTCACCTCCCTGATATTTTAACCATCACACAGTGGCATTTTGATCGCTACGACGGCACGATTTGTGACGTTCCAGCGATATATCCGTGACGTTCCAGCGATCTCGCTGTGTCTGACACGATCCTGCGATCAGGGACCCCGCTGAGAATCGTACATCGTAGCAGATCGTTTGAAACTTTCTTTCGTCGTCTAGTGTCCCGCTGTGGTGGCATGATCGCATGGTGTAACAAAGGTGTGCACGATATTGTATACGATGTGCGCATAGTAACCAACGGCTTCTACATCGCACATACGTCATGAAATTATCGCTCCAGCGTCGTACATTGCAAAGTGTGACAGCAGTCTACGATGCTGGAGCGATATTGTTACGATGCTGGAGCGTCACGGATCGTGCCATCGTAGCGATCAAAATGCCACTGTGTGACGGTACCCTCCTCAATCACAAGTCAGGAGGGGGTTCATTGTTTCAACAAGCTAGGTCAAAATGTCATTAGCATATTAGCAAACAATACAGTGGGGCTGATATCAGATGGCAGCAACAGCCATTCATCAATTAGCAAATAACTGCTTCTACAAGAGAACACCATGAAAATAAGTAAAATAGAAATATACACGAAAATGATACCCACATAGCATATCACACCATCACAACCTCTCCCCCCTCATAATAAGTGAGCACGTTATGAGGTCTACACAGACCTCTGGCCTGCTCACTTTAGTTCACATTGCTCAATAGTTTATAGTTCCTTGTACAGTGGCAGGGGTTTCAATAATCACGAGCACTTGTCCATAAATTCCCGGGTCCTGGCTTTATGGTCATACCAGGCTTTTTGACTGGACTGGGCTATTCGCTGATGTTCATTAGCCAAGGTAAGTAGCTGGGCGAGACAGTATCTGAACTCTAGAATGTAAGGAATGATGGGCGTTCCGGTATCTGCGATATCTCCCTCCAATTGTTCTTTCAGAAGAGTGAAAGGCCCACGGACCTTCTGCTCCCACAAAATGACTTTGTAACTCCCCAATGTAATTTCCAAGGAGGATATCTGCAGGAAGTCCTCCCATAACTCCAATCCAACACAGTTTTTCTCCAAAACCATAATCCAAATATACCAAAGCTCTCTGTATATATTTGCAGACACCCCCCGCCAGGACAATGGGAATTCCCGGGCCCTGGTGAATTGCCTCGGGTCGAACCACATGGGGGTCAGTGATAGCCAGGAATGCCCCCGTGTCTCTAAATCCCGACACTTTGTATCCATCAATTAAGACATCCTGCAGGTGGCAATGCCGTTGCTCTGTACTTCTGATGGACAAAGACCGGAGTCCGTACACTCCAGGAGGGGTATCTATGGTGCTGTGGTCGTTGGTCAACTCTGGTGGGGGTGGTGGTAGCTCTTCCTCAGGAAGGATGGAGTGCACAAGATGTACTGGATGAGGTGGGGCTGCGTGGGGCTCCCTCCGAATCCTTGAGGGACAGCAAGATTGCAAATGTCCAGGTTTCCCACACCCATAACATATTCTCTCTGTGATACCCCCAGGTCGTGGTCGGAACTGTTGGGGCCCAGGTTTGTGAGGCGTGATTGTCATCGGCTTGTGACTAGGTGGAAGGGCAGATATAATCAGAGGGGGACGGGGTGCGGGAGATGGCCGTGGTTCATTGTCCAGAAGCTTCCTCCATTGCGGTCGGATAGTAAGGGCTTCATCGGCCAGGGCTGCAGCTCTATCCACGGTGCACGGCATGCGCTCCCAGACCCATTCCCGTACCTCTGCGGGGCACTTGGCAAGAAATTGTTCTATAAGGAATGCCTGTTTAACATCTTCCACAGTAATGGTGTTTTCTGCTTCCAGCCATCTCCGACATGCCTGGGACATCTTATGTGCATGCATCCTAAATGATCCCCCCGTAGTGCATGGGAGGTCTTGGAACTTGGCCCTATATGAGTCTGGGGTGATAGCATGGTAATCCAGGATAGTCTGCTTTACAATGTTATAATCACGATTCCGCTGTGAGTCAATGGTTCGGTAAGACTCCGCTGGGCTACCGTTCAGGAGTCCCACTAACAAATGCATCCAGCCAGAGTGGGGCACCTCCATCACAAAAGTTTATGGGGAGATTGTTTGTGATGCCACCCGTGGTGTTCAGCAATGGATGGCCGGTGCTGCGGTTCAGGTCCACTGGGGAAGTTGGTAACGGAGCAGAGTTCGTACAGCTCTCCATGGGTAGAGCTAGGCCCCAGGGCAGTGAAAGTGTTAAATGTGATGGTGGTGGTTGTAGTGCAGGGCAGGTGGCACAGCAATAATTCAGAGGACACAGCAGGGTGCAGTTTCCACAGTTTACTCACAGTTTAAAGTGCAGGCCGGGGCACTAGTTATAGATGACAATGGAGGTCCGGGGAGCCTGGAAGCCACTTAAGATCCACTAAGCCAGATGGGTTTTGAGGCCTACCTTACTGCGTTGTCCTCTGAGGTCCTTACTGACTAAAGCTATGCTCAGGCCTCTGTTCCTTATTGTTCTGAAGTACTTCCCCATATGGCAGGCAGCTTGAGCCAATTGCAGATGTTGCTCCTTTATGGCAGCTCCGGGCTCTGATTTGCTGCTGTGCCTTCAGGTGTCTGCTGGGCCAGGACACCTACAATCCCCTGCCCTCCGGATTTAGCTGCTGGGACTGTTGTACTTGTCAGCCACGGGTACAACAGTCCCGTGCAGTAGTCGAAGCAGGAGATGATTAGGGCATGCACAAGCATTTTGGTAGAGTGAGGGTTGAGGAAAGGACTGATTCTGGAAATATTTTTGAGCTGGAGACGACAGGAGGTGGCGAGAGCTTGGATGTACGGTTTGAAGGAAAGAGCCAAGTCAAGGATTACTCCGAGGCAGCGGATTTTGGGGACAGGGAAAAGTGTGATTTCATTGATTTTGATAGATAGATAGTTAGGAAAGATATGCGAGATGGAGGAAAGATAATTAGTTCAGATTTGTCCACATTGAGCTTGAGGAAGCGAGAGGAGAAGGAGGATATGGCTTATAGACACTATCGGATTCTGGAGAGCAGGGAGGTGACATCTGGGCCAGAGAGGTAGATCTGTGGACATGCCTGTGCATGGCAGTGATGTCATATACCAGAGACGTGCGTGCCAACGTCAGCTGCTGGCCTCTGATTGGCTGACGGGTGTTAACTGTTGCCGTGCAGGAAGCCAGTGGCTTCTTGCATGGCAATATATTTGAATTGAGGGGGGTCAGATGGTATACACTGTGGGCCGAGGGGCTGGATGTTATACACTGGGGGCCCGGATGTTATACACTGTGGGGTGAGGGGCCCGGAAGTTATACACCGTGGGCGAGGGGCCAGATGTTATACACCGTGGGGTGAGGGACTGGATGTTATGCACCTTGGGCTGAGGGGCCGGATGTTATACACCGTGAAGCATACATCTGGGGCGAGGGGCCAAATGTGATACACCATTGGACGAGGGGCCAGATGTTATACACCATGGGGCGAGGGGCTGGATATTATATACCGTGGGGCAAGGGTCTGGATGTTATAAACTGGGGGCCCGAATGTTATACACCATGGGACGAGGGGCCGGATGTTATACATCATGGGGCGAGGGGTCGGATGTTATACATTGTGGTGCGGGGGGGGCAGAATGTTATACACCGTGGGCTGAGGAGCTAGATGTTATACACCGTGGGGCGAGAGGCTGGATGTTATACACTGATTTTTTGAATATATATTTTATTTAGTAGATTATAGCAAAGACAGAGAAAACAATTCTGGTACACTGACTGCGATGAATATTATCAGGTGTGAGTATAAATGCCCACATGACAGCCCACATAAACAAAATTGGGAGCAAAAAGCAAAAAACTCTTTCTAGACACTGCAGTAATATAATATAGTAATAATCATTTGACAAATATGTTCACAGAGTGATTAGTTCTTTTCTTGACAGGAGGTGATAACCCAAGACAGGAGCCCCCTAATGTTGGAGATAAGAAAAAATCAGTGCCCTCATGTGAAAAAGGTACTCGGGGTTCATTATCTAACTTTTCAGCTTTTAACACTGAGTTATTTAGCGTATAGGGGCGCTTTCTACATTTCCTTTAGTATTAGCTGCCATATATTATATACACAGTCAGGACTTTTCAGTCCCTCAAATTTAACAGGAAACAGAGAGAGAAGATCCGCTGACAATCATACCGCTCCTGTACACGACAATGGAAGTGACCCCGACAAGAAATCACCAAAGCCTCATGAGTCACCATCCAAACACGAGAGATCCACCTACTGGAAGGGGCACCAGCACTTCTATAGAGGTATGAGATGAGCAATCACACTGCACTATATAGAGAAAAGTATGTGCACCCTTTAACATTTCATCTACAGGAGCTTTTCTCACCTCCCATTCTACATCCATAGAGATTATCATGGAGTCACCCATTGGAGATAGAACAGCTCCCACTCTTATGGGAAGGTTTTTTACGAGGTTTTGTGGGACTTATTGTCCTTTCATCCAAATGAGCATTTATGAGGTCAGACACTGATTTTGGGGAGAGGCCTAGCTCCCAATCTCCTTCTAGTTCATCCCAAAGGTATTGGATAGGGATGAGGCCCGAGCCCTGTGCAGCCGATCATGTTCTTCCACTAAACTCTCCCAACCATATCTGTATGGACGTAATGGGGAACAGAAAAGGGCCTTCTTCAAATTGTTCCCACAAGGTTGTCAAAAATGCATTGTATGCTGAAGTATGGCAGCTTTACAACACTCCATTCGACAATCAGCATTGTGCTCTGTGATGTACTGCTGCATGCAGTTGCTCAGCCATGAATCTCCCGGCTGGGGCGCAGTGTCAGTGCTGATATTAATACCAGAGAAGGTCTGGATGCTGCAATTTTGGAGTCAGCGGAGTGGTGGTGACCTTTCTAAGTCTTCTGCTCCTCAGTACTTGGCTACCACTATGTAACATTACGGGGTCTCCACTTTGAGGCTGAGTTTCTGCAGTTCCTTAAACTTCTCAATAATATCACTCACAGGTGATGGGAAGATTCAGAAGGAAGAAATGTAAAGACGGGGGCAGGAGTAGGGCGCAGCTAGACGGAGGCCCCCCATGACTGCATTTGGCCGGGAGGTCTTTTTTGAATAATGCCATGGGTTGTGATAGGAGGATTGCAGTGGGGGAGGAGCTATAAGGAGGGGGGATTTGGGAGGAAAAGTGCGGGAAAACCGCCATTCCATCCCATATTCCAGGCTGAGGCAGACGTACCTGATGGAGTCAGCGGAATCACTGATGTCCCGGCTGCAGGAGGTGGCTCGGTCCAGGAGGGGAGGTTGGCTTGAAGCCCAGCTGTCCTCGATCCTAGGAGCCGCAGAGGGATCCGGAGTGAGCGCACGGGGCAGGACGACCAGGCCCCCAGAAAGACTTGCGGTGCGTGGCAGGCGCAGGCTTCGGAGCCCCTCCAGGGACCCTGTGGGCGGTGAGTCCAGCGGCGCTGCCCCCTCCCGCCACTCACGCTCCAGCAGGAATCCACCTACCCGGCCTGCATGCGCCCGGCATCAAGCCCAGGACACCGCTGCTGCTGCTGTGAGCGCCGGACCGGAAGTGCGGCCTGTACAAGCCAGGCAGCGCACTACCGGCGCTCCCCTGGATTCCAGGCGGTCCCCGGCGCTCAGGTGGTGGTCATCAGCAGCAAGAAGAAGAACGCAGCAGGGATGGGCAGCGGCAGCAGTGAGGAGTACGGACCCTCCACCTGCGGCAGGCACCCCTAGCGCAGCTCCTTCCAGGGTGCCTGCTGGGATCACCATCAGGCGCAAGCAAGCAGCAGGCAGGCAGCAGCTGGGAGCTCCCCTGCTATCTGCATCCAGGGTGCAGCGAAGTGAGGAGAGAGAGGCAGGCAGCAGTGTCGAGCTGCCTGCCGGTCAGCGAGGAAGGGGACACGACCGGGCTGGCCTGTCCAGGTCTGCGCATCAGGATCGGTCAAAGTCACCTGTGAGGACTCCAGAGCGAAGATCTGCACGTACCCGGAACCCATCGGGCGGCGAGGTGGCCGGGGGTAATGGCCGTGGATGGAGTAGTGGGTCGGTCCAGCAGCTTCAGCACGCTCGGGTCCCACCTGGTGATGAGGAGGCCAGGGGTGTTATGATCTGGTGGCCTAGGAGCAGCATGAGACGTACTCTGGAGAAGGTGGTACCTGTACTGACCGCAAACCCTGAACTTAGCATCGCAACTAGAAGTAGCCATGGGATGTACCTAACACTCCCTAGACACCTCGACACAGCCTAAGAACTAACTTCCCCTAAAGATAGAAACAGGAAAACTATCTTGCCTCAGAGAAAATCCCCAAAGGATAGACAGCCCCCCACAAATATTGACTGTGAGAGGAGAGGAAAAGACATACGCAGACTGAAATCAAGATTTAGCAAAGGAGGCCATTCTAGCTAAAAAGAAAGAATAGGACAGAGTACTATGCGGTCAGTATTAAAACACTAGAAAATATCCACCATAGAAAATACAAATCTCCACATCTGACTAAAGACATGGAGGGTATATCTGCATTTCCAGAGATACAGCTTGGCTGCAAAAAATCCTTACACAGACAAAGCTGGACAAGACCAAACATGAAAATGCACTGAACTATAAGGCCCACAGCATGTGGACAGCAAAAACAAAGCCAGAACTTATCTTTGTTGAAATGAACAGCAAAACAGGAGAGACCAGGTATGGATGTGAATCCTCCAAAAACAATGGACAACTGGCACTGACTAAAGGATCAAGCAAGATTAAATAGCCCAGTCCAAATTGCAATAAGTGGACACACCTGATAAATGCTGCGATCCAAAGACAGCAGCACTACCACTCATAACCACCGGAGGGAGCCCAAGAGCAGAATTCACAACACAGGGGCGTGTGTTATGATCAGGTGACCCATTTTCTGTCATGGCGTTTGTGGATTCAGGCAAAAAACTCCTAGAGAGGGCATCAGCCTTAATATTCTTAGAACCCGGAAGGTACGAGACCACGAAATCAAAATGGGAAAAAAACAAGGACCATCGAGCCTGTCTAGGATTCAGCCGTTTGGCAGACTCGAGGTAAATCAGATTCTTATGATCGGTCAAGACCACAATACGGTGCTTAGCTCCCTCAAGCCAATGTCGCCACTCCTCAAACGCCCACTTCATAGCCAACAACTCACGATTGCCGACATTATAATTGCGTTCAGCAGGTGAAAACTTACAGGAAAAGAAGGAACACAGTTTCGTTAAGGAACCAACAGGATCCCTCTGAGACAAAACGGCCCCTGCCCCAATCTCAGAAGCGTCAACCTCAACCTGAAACGGAAGAGAAACATCCGGTTGGCGCAACACCGGAGCAGATGTAAATCGACGTTTAAGCTCCTGAAAGGCAGAGACAGCCGCAGAGGACCAATTCGCCACATCAGCGCCTTTCTTCGTCAAGGGTTTAACCATGCTGGAAAAATTAGCAATGAAACGGCGATAAAAATTTGCAAAACCCAAAAATTTCTGAAGGCTCTTCACGGATGTGGGCTGAATCCAATCATGAATGGCCTGAACCTTAACCGTATCCATCTCTATAGACGAGGGAGAAAAAATAAAGCCCAAAAAAGAAACCTTCTGCACCCCAAAGAGACACTTAGACCCTTTCACAAACAAAGCATTGTCATGAAGGATCTGAAATACCATCCTGACCTGTTGCACATGAGACTCCCAATCATCGGAAAAAATCAAAATATCGTCCAAATATACAATCAAGAATTTATCAAGATAAGTCCGGAAGATATCATGCATGAAGGACTGAAAAACAGATGGAGCATTAGAGAGTCCGAATGGCATCACAAGGTATTCAAAATGGCCTTCGGGCGTGTTAAATGCAGTTTTCCATTCATCACCCTGCTTAATACGAACAAGATTATATGCCCCCCGAAGGTCAATCTTAGTAAACCAACTAGCTCCCTTAATCCTAGCAAACAAATTGGAAAGCAAAGGTAAAGGGTATTGAAACTTGACCGTGATCTTATTCAAGAGGCGATAATCAATACAGGGTCTCAAGGAACCATCTTTTTTAGCAACAAAAAAGAACCCCGCTCCTAACGGTGAAGAAAATGGTCGAATATGCCCTTTCTCCAAAGACTCTTTAATATAGCTCCGCATGACGGTATGTTCAGGCACAGACAGGTTGAAAAGTCGACCCTTAGGAAACTTACAACCTGTAATTAAGTCAATAGCACAATCGCAGTCCCTGTGCAGTGGAAGGAAACTGGACTTGGGCTCATCGAATACATCCTGAAAATCAGACAAAAACTCTGGAATTTCAGAAGAGGAAGAAGAGGAGATTGACATCAAAGGAACATCATTATGAACCCCCTGACAACCCCAACTAGTCACAGACATGGACTTCCAATCCAACACAGGATTATGTAGTTGCAACCACGGAAAACCCAGCACGATAGCATCATGCAAATTATGCAACGCCAGAAATCGACAATCTTCCTGATGGGCTGGCGCCATGCGCATGGTCACCTGTGTCCAAAACTGGGGCTTATTTTTAGCCAAGGGTGTAGCATCAATGCCCCTTAAAGGAATAGGGTTCTGCAAAGGCTGCAAGGGAAAACCACAACGCTTGGCAAACTCAAAGTCCATTAAGTTCAAGGCGGCGCCTGAATCCACAAACGCCATGACAGGAAATGATGACAATGAGCAGATCAAGGACACAGATAACAAAAATTTAGGTTGTACAGTACTGATGGTAATTGAACTGGCGATCCTCTTTTTCCGCTTAGGGCAGACAGAAATGACATGAGAAACGTCGCCACAATAATAACACAACCTATTCTGACGTCTGAAACCTTGTCGTTCCGTTCTAGACAGAATCCTATAACACTGCATAGGCTCAGGAATTTGCTCTGAGGATAACGCCACAGCACGCACAGTTCTGCGCTCCCTCAAGCGCCGGTCAATCTCAATGGCCAAAGACATAGAATCACTCAGACCGGAAGGCGTGGGAAACCCCACCATAACATCTTTAACGGATTCAGAAAGACCCTTTCTGAAAATTGCCGCCAAAGCATCATTATTCCATTTAGTCAACACCGACCATTTTCTGAATTTCTGACAATACAATTCTGCCGCCTCTTGACCCTGAGACAGGGCCAACAAGGTCTTCTCAGCTTGATCCACAGAATTAGGTTCATCATATAACAATCCCAAAGCCAGAAAAAAGGAGTCTACATCAAGCAAAGCCGGATTCCCAGATTCCAGGGAAAATGCCCAATCCTGCGGGTCACCACGCAGCAGGGAGATTACAAATTTAACCTGCTGAATGGAATCACCGGAGTATCGAGGTCTCAAAGCAAAAAACAGTTTACAGTTGTTTATAAAACTCAAAAATTTGGACCTGTCACCAAAAAACAAATCATGAGTAGGAATCTTCGGTTCTAAAACAGGAGTCTGAACAATATAATCAGAAATACCCTGTACCCTAGCAGCAGGCTGGTCTACACGAGAAGCTAATTCCTGAACTTTCATGCTAGCACAAGGCTCTACAGCCACCCAGAGATAAAGAGGGAGGAGAAGACAAAGTAGACTGAAGAAAAAAAATGGCTCAAGACCTTTCTTCCTTCTTCTGAGATGCATTTAACTCATTATGGGCCAGTTGTACTGTTATGATCAGGTGACCTTTCACTGGAGTAGGTGGTAACTATACTGACCGCAAACCCTGATCTTAACACCGAAACTAGAAGTAGCCGTGGGGTGTGCCTAACAAAACCTAGACACCTCGACACAGCCGGAGGACTAAATACCCCTATAGATGGAAATAGGAATTCTACCTTGCCTCAGAGCAGAACCCCAAAGGATAGGCAGCCCCCCACAAATATTGACTGTGAGTAGTAGAGGAAAAGACACACGCAGGCAGGAAACAGGATTTAGCAAATGAGGCCACACTAGCTAAATAGGAAAGGATAGGACAGGATACTAAGCGGTCAGTATTAAAAACCCTTCCAAAAATATCCACAGCAGAAAATACAAAAACTCCACCATCTAACTAAAGATGTGGAGAGTATATCTGCAACTCCAGAGAATCCAACAAGACTGAGAAAGCACTGACACAGTCTAAGCTGGACAAGAGAAAAACAAATGAATAACACAGAATATAAGCACACTGCATGTGTGCCACAGAAAAAGAAACAGACACTTATCTTTGCTGAATTGGCAGCTAAGCAGGAGAAGCCAGAAAGTCATCCAACACTGCACAAGAAACATTGACAACTGGCAAGGACTAATGAATCCTGCACACCTAAATATCCCAGTCAGAACTGCAATTAGCAGATACACCTGGCCAGGACTGCGACTCAGAGACAACTGCATTCCCACCTACAACCACTGGAGGGAACCCAAAAGCAGAATTCACAACAGGCGTGGGCCTGGGGCAGAGAGGGCTAGCGATGCAGCGGTCCCAACATGCTCGGGGGCCCCCCTGGTGACGAGGAGGCCAGGGGCACGGGCCTAGGGCAGCAACGTAGCGAGGAGGTGTCGGCGTCTGGCAGCAATCGTCATGGAGGGACGGAGCGACAGCACCCACGCAGTGGTGTGAGTATGATTCTATGTCTTGTTTGTTGCCCACAAGGGCTGGGTTGCAGGAGGCTAGGGGGGGCCGGGTGGTAGGGAGTGAGGACCGGCAGAGGGGTGGGCCGATTGTGGCGGAGGTGCCAGGCCTACAGGATTTATTGCAAGGTATGTTGCAAATTTTGCGAGACTAGATGTCGTGGCGGCAACTGGGGTCACTACGTCGCCAGTTGGGGCATGGATTTCAGGGCGGGGGGTGGAGCCCCAGTCGGGGAGTGTGTTGTTGAGTCCTGGTCGGGTGTTGGAGGTAGCATCGTCAGGTGTATCAGTTTCGGTTCAGACAAAGAAGGAGAAAGGCGATACGGTTAAATTAGATGACAGAGCAAAAGGGGAAGTTTATGTGTGCTTTGAAGGGCCGTTGGGGGCTCATTTGAAGACAGAGGTCAAAGAAAAAATTTGGCGGGATAAGTACGTGGAAATTTTTTTCCTGCTTCCTTTGGAAAAGTTTAACTTAGATAAAGGAAAAAAAGATGATAGCAAAAAGGAGGAGGAAGAAAAGTGGAGGTGGAGATTAAATGTCACAAGACATTTGTGAATTGGTTGCAGGCATTTGCAAAATTGGCGAGTGTGGTGGGGGAGAAGTCGCCTGAGAATTGCTCGGGATTGTTTTGTTATTTAGACTCGATTGGGGAAGCGCATCGTACATATGGCAGTCAGACGTGGCAGCGGTATGATGAGCAGTTTAGACAGAGAAAGGCGGTGAGGCCAGAAATTAGGTGGGACCAGAAGGATATAGACCTTTGGTTGAAGGTTATGGCCCCAGCTAGGCATGGGCAGTCCTTTCACGGGGGTGGAGGTGGTGGCAACCAGCAGGCGGGACACGGAAGCGGTAGTCATGGATCACAGGGATCAAAGGAGAAGTCCGGAACCTGCTGGCAGTTTAATGACGGCCAGTGTAAATATGGGAATACCTGTAAGTTTAAGCATGTGTGTTCCCATTGTAACGGAAGCTCCCAAGGGGCTTCAAAATGTTTCAAGAAAGGGAAAGGAAAGCCAGCATTGGGTGCCGGTAAAGGTGGAGAGCCCGGTGAGACTTCAAGAGATGGCCCCCTTTCTAAATAGTTACCCTGATCAAGTGAAGGCTGGTATTATTTTTCATGGTTTTGCAGATGGTTTTAGGATTCTCCCCCCGAGTCACGAGGTTCCTTTCTCAGTTAAGAATTTGCGGTCGGCAATGTTGCATGCCGACGTTGTTGATGTTAAGCTCAAAAAAGAAGTGGAGCTGGGTAGGATGTCGGGGCCGTTTTTGCACCCGCCGATGGAAGGGATAGTTGTTTCCCCTTTGGGGGTAGTGCCTAAAAAAGAGCCGAATAAATTTCGGTTGATTCAGCATTTGTCATATCCAAAAGGCCAGTCAGTGAACGATGGCATTGCCCAAGAGTTGTGCTCTGTTGAATATACATCGTTTGATGCGGCGGTGCAGTGTGTGAGGAGACACGGCCCCGGGGCTTTGTTGGCGAAGACGGATATTGAATCGGCCTTCCGTTTGCTTCCGGTGCACCCGGACAGTGTTCCGTTGTTAGGTTGTTTTTGGAATGGTTGTTACTATTTGGATAGATGTTTGCCAATGGGTTGCGCAATTTCTTGTTCCTTGTTCGAGACATTCAGTACTTTCTTGGAGTGGGTGGTTAGGGAAGTTGCGGGACTTCAGTCAGTTATTCTTTATTTGGATGATTTTTTGTTTATTGGTCCGCCTGATTCAGCAGTGTGCCGGAATGCGTTAACGGCAATGTTTTGGGTTGTGGAGCGTTTTGGGGTTCCGTTAGCGGCGGAAAAGACGGAAGGTCCCAGTACCGTTTTGAGTTTTCTGGGCATTTTAATTGATTCAGAGAGAATGGAGTGTCGGTTGCCAGAAGACAAGCTGGCCCTCCTGCAACAAGGGTGGATAGAGCTAGGAAGATGCGGAAGCTGACTTTGAAAGAGTTGCAGTCTTTGTTGAGTAGGTTGAATTTCGCATGCAGGATCATACCCATGGGTAGGATATTTTGTCGCAGGTTGTCGGTCGCGACGGCAGGGGTGAAGGCGCCTCACCATTTTATTTGTTTGAACAAGGAGCACAGGGATGATTTGCTAGTGTGGCAATGATTTTTGAACAATTACAATGGGCGGTCATTGATTCAACAGGAGGTTTTAACCAATTTTGACTGCGAGATATACACGGACGCAGCTGGTGCGGCTGGTTTCGGGGCCTATTGCAAGGGACGGTGGTGTGCGGGACGTTGGCCGGACCATTGGAGGGAGTTGGGCCTTACGAAAAACCTGGCTTTGTTAGAATTGTTTCCTATTGTCGTGGCGGTTTCCATTTGGGGGGGGAATGTTCGCTAACAGGAGGGTTCGTTTTCATTGCGATAATATGAGCATCGTGTTGGTGAATAACAGTTTATCGGCCTCGTCTCCCCCTGTGATTAAGTTGGTGAGGGAGCTGGTTTTCAGGTGCTTGGAGCTGAATGCTTGTATTTCGGTGGTTCATGTGCCGGGTGTCCAGAATTCAATTGCGGATGCGTTGTCTCGTTTTCAGTGGGAGCATTTTCGGGAATTGGTGCTGGACGCGGAGATCTCGGGAGAGGACTGCCCTTTGCATCTATGGAACGTGATTATGGACGAGCGGGACGGTTGATCCAGGAGTCTGTTACAAGCCAAACCTGGTCATCATATGAAGCTTCGTGGCGGGTATGGCAAAGTTGGGTGTCTTGTTGGGGCCATTTGGTGTCCGAAGAAGATACAATGTTGGCGGTTTTAATTGTCAAGGCGGCCGAGGTAGGTTGTTCGATTTCTAAAGTGAATAAATTTGTTGCTGGACTGGCTTTTGCTTTTAAGTTGCGTGGGTTGGCGGACGCTACAAAACATTTTTTGGTTAGACAGGCATTTAGGGGTTTTAGGAGAGGTTATCAGTCGCTTGATCGGCGCCGTCCCATTTCTTTCAGCATTTTGGAATGGTTGGGCGAATTTTTGGAGACTATTTGTTGTTCAAATATTGAGTCGGCGTTGTTTCAACTTGCTTTTACTTTAGCATTTTTTGGGGCAATGTGTGTTGGTGAGCTTGTGTCAAGCTCCAGGGACAGGGCAGGGAGTTTGTTGGCAGAGGATGTGGATTTTTGGACGGGAGGTATCATTTTTTGGATTCGGCATACGAAGACTGACCAGTTTGGGAGAGGACAACGCGTGGTGTTGGGGAGGGTTAACGGGTCATTGATGTGCCCTAGAGGACGTCTGGAAGCATATTAGCGATTGTGGTCAAGCAGAGCTGGCCCATTGTTGTGTCACGCGGAGGGGTCATTTCTGTCTCGTTTTCAGTTTATTGCGGTATTAAAAAGGGGTTTGCAGGAGTTGGGCCTTTCCCCGGAGTTGTTCGGGTCGCATTCCTTTAGGATCGGGGCTGCATCGGAGAATTGGCAGGTGGACTTCGGATCGCTACTTAAGTTACGTTTGTCATTAATTTCTAGGTGGCGTGTTATGATATTGTATTTGATTTGAGTGTTTCTTCATGTATCTTGTTGCAGGTGGTTTCCCCTATTTAGCCTGGATCTTCGGACATTCGTTCGTGCATTGGGGGGCGCTGCGTGCCGATGTCAGGCCAGACGGTAGGCAACTGGGTTTTAGTAGGCGGAAAGTGGTCATTCGTTGGTTGGGATTTAGGGGGATGGTTTGGAGCAGGGCCCTTTCTGAATTTTCCAGGGCTGTTCGTTTGGATAGACAGCCTGACATTTTGATTGTGCATTTGGGGGGGAATGATTTGGGGGTTAGGCCGGTCAGAGAATTAATCAGAGACATATGGTTCGATTTTTTGAGGTTGCGGGTATCGTTTCCGGGTGTGTTGATCGTGTGGTCGGATATTGTGCCTAGGAAGCGGTGGAGGGTAGCTAGATCTTTGAAGGGTATTAACAGAGCTAGGGTAAGTTAAACAGGGCAGTATCAGGTTTCGTTTCCAGAAATGGGAGTATTAGCTTCAGGCATTTTGAATTGGAGTCGGTGGTTGGTAATTACTGGTTGGAGGACGGAGTTCACTTAAATGCGATTGGAATTGATTTGTGGACTTTGGCATTAGAAGAAGGGGTGGAAAGGGTGTTGGTGGCATTGGGGCACTCACGAGCCTGAGGGCTGTTCGTGTGTGGTGGGGGGGTGGGGGTTCTTGGAGTTGACGCTGATTGATAGGGGGAAGGAATTGGAACATAATTACAGGCAATTTAAAATGTTGTGGGGTTTGATCTGGCATTTTGGTATGGGCTCTGGATGGGGTTTTACCTTGGGAGCTGTTGGTGGTTTTTCTCTTCCCGGAACGGGATGTACGGTGCCCTCGAGCTGGTGATGTGCGGCTGAGGGTAATATGGTGGTCGATCTTCTTTTTGGGGTTTTGACAGATCTTTTAGCTCCAAGAACCCTTCCTTCGAATTTATATATTGATTGTATTACTGTTTATGTTATTTTTGCTAATAAAAGTTGGCCGCTGTGGCCAAAATATCCAAAAAGAATATAATTGGTTGTGTTTTTATTTAAGGAATGGATTGGGACAGTAGGTCAGGGGTTGGCGGTATTTAGGATTACACCCGAAGGAAAAACCGTACTCGGCATACGCGGTCAAGACGGGGGCAGGAGTAGGATGCAGCTAGACGGAGGCCCCCCATGACTGCATTTGGCCAGGAGGTCTTTTTTGAATAATGCCATGGGTTGTGATAGGAGGATTGCAGTGGGGGAAGAGCTATAAGGAGGGGGGATTTGGGAGGAAAAGTGCGGGAAAACTGCCATTCCATCCCATATTCCAGGCTGAGGCAGGGTTGGGACAGTAGGTCAGGGTTTGGCGGTATTTAGGATTACACCCGATGGAAAAACCGTACTCGGCATACGCGGTGATGTTACAGGGTGGCTCCTGTTACAGGACCATGCTGGTGTCTGGAGCTCTACACCACCACCTGCTGTTCTGTCACATGGTAGTAAAAGCAGACTGCATGGTGAGGGGTCAGAGGTTATACACCAGAGGGTGAAGGGCAAGGTGTTATGTATCTGAAGGCAAGGGGCCACATGTTATACACCTGAGGGCGAATGGCTGGATGTTATACACCGGGGGGGGCAAGGTGCCGGAGGTTATGCAGCGGGGGCTAGTGGTCGGAGGTCATAAACCGGGGGGAGGTGCCAGATGTATTCACCGGGGCACGAGGGAACAGATGTTATACACTGGGGGCCGAGGGGCTGGATGTTATACACTGGGGGCCCGGATGTTATACACTGTGGGGTGAGGGGCCCGGAACTTATACACCGTGGGCGAGGGGCTGGATGTTATACACCGTGGGGTGAGGGGCTGGATGTTATGCACCTTGGGGTGAGGGGCCGGATGTTATACATCGTGGGCGAGGGGCAAGGAAGTTATACACCATGGCGCGAGACGCTAGATGTTATACACCTGGGACGAGGGGGTCGGATGTTATACATCGTGGGGCGAGGGGTCAGATGTTATACACTGTGGTGTGGGGGGGGGGCGAATGTTATACACCGTGGGTTGAGGAGCTAGATGTAATACACCGTGGGGCGAGAGGCTGGATGTTATACACTGATTTTTTTAATATATTTTATTTAGTAGATTATAGCAAAGACAGAGAAAAAAATTCTGGTACACTGACTGCGATGAATAGTATCAGGTGTGAGTATAAATGCCCGCATGACAGCCCACATAAACAAAATTGGGAGCAAGAAGCAAAAAACTGTTTCAAGACGCTGCAGCAATATAATATAGTAATAATAATCATTTGACACATATGTTCACAGAGTGATTACGGTAGTTCTTTTCTTCACAGGAGGTGATAACCCAAGAGAGGAGCCCCTTAATATTGGAGATACAGTTATATGAAAAAGTTTGGGCACCCCTATTAATCTTAAGCTTAATGTTTTATAAAAATTGTTTTTTTGCAACAGCTATTTCAGTTTCATATATCTAATAACTGTTGGACACAGTAATGTTTCTGCCTTGAAATGAGGTTTATTGTACTAACAGAAAATGTGCAATCTGCATTCAAACAAAATTTGGCAGGTGCATAAGTATGGGCACCCTTATCATTTTCTTGTTTTAAATACTCCTACGTTCTTTTTACTGACTTACTAAAGTACTTTTTTTGGTTGTCTAACCTTATTGAGCTTTGAACTTCATAGCCAGGTGTATGCAATCATGAGGAAAGCTACTTAAAGTGGCCACTTGCAAGTTGTTCTCCTGTTTGAATCTCCTCTGAAGAGTGGCATCATGGGCTCCTCAAAACAACTGTCTAATGATCTGAAAACAAAGATTATTCAACATAGTTGTTCAGGGGAAGGATACAAAAAGCTGTCTCAGAGATTTAACCTGTCAATTTCCACTGTGAGGAACATAGTAAGGAAATGGAAGAACACAGGTACAGTTCTTGTTACGGCCAGAATGGCAGGCCAAGAAAAACATCAGAAAGGCAGAGAAGAAGAATGGTGAGATCAGTCAAGGACAATCCTCAGACCACCTCCAGAGAGCTGCAGCATTACTTGCTGCAGATGGTGTCACTGTGCATCGATCAACTATACAAAGCACTTTGCACAAGGAGAAGCTGTATGGGAGAGTGATGCGAAAGAAGCCGTTTCTGCAAGCAGGCCCAAACAGAGTCGGCTGAGGTATGCAAAAGCACATTTGGAGAAGCCAATTTCTTTTTGGAAGAAGGTCCTGTGGACTGATGAAACCAAGATTGAGTTGTTTGGTCATTCAAAAAGGCGTTATGCATGGTGGCCAAAAAGCACAGCATTCCAAGAAAAACACTTGCTACCCACAGAAAAATTTGGTGAAGGTTCCATCAAGCTTTGGGGCTGTGTGGCCAATGCCGACATCGGGAATCTTGTTAAAGTTGAGGGACGCATGGATTCCTCTCAGTATCAGCAGATTCTTGACAATAATGTTCATGAATCAGTGACAAAGTTGAAGTTACGCAGGGGATGGATCTTTCAACAAGACAATGATCCAAAACACCGCTCCAAATCTACTCAGGCATTCATGCAGAGGAACAATTACACTGTTCTGGAATGGCCATCCCAGTCCCCAGACCTGAATATCATTGAACATCTGTGGGATCATTGAAGAGGGCTGTCCATGCTCGGTGACCATCAAAGTTAACTGAACTGGAATTGTTTTGTAAAGAGGAATGGTCAAAAATACCTTCATCCAGGATCCAGGAACTCATTAAAAGCTACAGAAAGCGACTAGAGGCTGTTATTTTTGCAAAAGGAGGATCTACTAAATATTAACCCCTTTCTGCCATCAGACGTACTATTCCGTCCATGTGGGGTGGGCTTTACTTCCCAAGGACGGAATAGTACGTCATAGGCGATCGGCCGCGCTCACGGGGGGAGCGCGGCCGTTCGCGGTCGGGTGTCAGCTGCTTATCGCAGCTGACACCCGACACTATGTGCCAGGAGCGGTCACGGACCGCCCCCGGCACATTAACCCCCGGCACACCGCGATCAAACATGATCGCGATGTGCCGGCGGTGCAGGGAAGCATCGCGCAGGGAGGGGGCTCCCTGCGGGCTTCCCTGAGACCCCCGCAGCAACGGGATGTGATCGCGTTGCTCCGGGGGTCTCCGTACCTCCCTCCTGCAGCAAGTCCCGGATCCAAGATGGCCGCGGATCCGGGTCCTGCAGGGAGGGAGGTGGCTTACCAAGTGCCTGCTCAGAGCAGGCACTTGGTAACGCTGCAGCGCTCTGAGACAGATCGGTGATCTGTCAGAGTGCTGTGCAAACTGGCAGATCACCGACCTGTATTGTCCCCCCCTGGGACAAAGTAAAAAAGTAAAAAAAAATTTTTACAAGTGTGTAAAAAAAGAAAAAAATCCTAAATAATGAGAAAAAAAAAAATATTATTCCCATAAATACATTTCTTTATCTAAATAAAAAAACCAAAACAATAAAAGTACACATATTTAGTATCGCCGCGTCCGTAACGACCCGACCTATAAAAATGGCCCACTAATTAACCCCTTCAGTAAACACCGTAAGAAAAAAAAAAAAACGAGGCAAAAAACAACGCTTTATTATCAAACCGCCGAACAAAAAGTGGAACAACACGCGATCAAAAAGACAGATATAAATAACCATGGTACCGCTGAAAGCGTCATCTTGTCCCGCAAAAAACAAGCTGCCATACAGCAACATCAGCAAAAAAATAAAACAGTTATAGTCCTCAGAATAAAGCAATGCAAAAATAATTATTTTTTCTATAAAATAGTTTTTATCGTATAAAAGCGCCAAAACATAAAAAAATGATATAAATGAGGAATCGCTGTAATCATACTGACCCGAAGAATAAAACTGCTTTATCAATTTTACCAAACGCGGAACGGTATAAACGCCTCCCCCAAAAGAAATTCATGAATTGCTGGTTTTTGCTAATTCTGCCTCACAAAAATCGGAATAAAAAGCGATCAAAAAATGTCACGTGCCCGAAAGTGTTACCAATAAAAACGTCAACTCGTCCCGCAAAAAACAAGACCTCACATGACTCTGTGGACTCAAATATGGAAAAATTATAGCTCTCAAAATGTGGTAACGCAAAAAATATTTTTTGCAATAAAAAGCGTCTTTCAGTGAGTGACGGCTGCCAATCATAAAAATCCGCTAAAAAACCCGTTATAAAAGTATATCAAACCCCCCTTCATTACCCCCTTAGTTAGGGAAAAATAAAAATTTTTAAAAAAATGTATTTATTTCCTTTTTCCCATTAGGGTTAGGGCTAGGGCTAGGGTTAGGGTTAGAGCTAGGGTTAGGGCTAGGGTTAGGGTTAGGGCTAGGGTTAGGGCTAGGGTTAGGGTTAGGGTTAGGACTAGGGTTAGGGCTAGGGTTAGGGTTAGGGCTAGGGTTAGGGCTAGGGTTAGGGTTAGGGTTAGGACTAGGGCTAGGGTTAGGGCTAGGGTTAGGGTTATGGTTAGGGCTAGGGTTAGGGCTAGGGTTAAGGCTACAGTTAGGGTAAAGGCTACAGTTAGGGTTAAGGCTACAGTTAGAGTTAAGGCTACAGTTAGGGTTAAGGCTACAGTTAGGGTTGGGGCTAAAGTTAGGGTTAGGGTTTGGATTACATTTGCGGTTGGGAATAGGGTTGGGATTAGGGTTAGGGGTGTGTCTGGGTTAGAGGTGTGGTTAGGGTTACCGTTGGAATTAGGGTTAGGGGTGTGTTTGGATTAGGGTTTCAGTTATAATTGGGGGGTTTCCACTGTTTAGACACATCAGGGGCTCTCCAAACGCGACATGGCGTCCGATCTCAATTCCAGCCAATTCTGCGTTGAAAAAGTAAAACAGTGCTCCTTCCCTTCCGAGCTCTCCCGTGTGCCCAAACAGGAGTTTACCCCAACATATGGGGTATCAGCGTACTCAGGACAAATTGGACAACAACTTTTGGGGTCCAATTTCTCCTGTTACCCTTGGGAAAATACAAAACTGGGGGCTAAAAAATAAGTTTTGTGGGAAAAAAAAGATTTTTTAATTTTCACGGCTCTGCGTTATAAACTGTAGTGAAACACTTGGGGGCTCAAAGTTCTCCCAACACATCTAGATAAGTTCGTGGGAGGGGTCTAGTTTCCAATATGGGGTCACTTGTGGGGGGTTTCTACTGTTTAGGTACATTAGGGGCTCTGCAAACGCAATGTGACGCCTGCAGACCATTCCATCTAAGTCTGCATTCCAAATGGCGCTCCTTCCCTTCCGAGCCCTCCCATGTGCCCAAACGGTGGTTCCCCCCCACATATGGGGCATCAACGCACTCAGGACAAATTGGACAACAAATTTTGGGGTCCAATTTCTCCTGTCACCCTTGGGAAAATACAAAACTGGGGGCTAAAAAATAAGTTTTGTGGGAAAAAAAGATTTTTTAATTTTCACGGCTCTGCGTTATAAACTGTAGTGAAACACTTGGGGGCTCAAAGTTCTCACAACACATCTAGATAAGTTCGTGGGGGGGTCTAGTTTCCAATATGGGGTCACTTGTGGGGGTTTCTACTGTTTAGGTACATTAGGGGCTCTGCAAACGCAATGTGACGCCTGCAGACCATTCCATCTAAGTCTGTATTTCAAATGGCGCTCCTTCCCTTCCGAGCCCTCCCATGTGCCCAAACGGTGGTTCCCCCCCACATATGGGGCATCAGCGCACTCAGGACAAATTGGACAACAAATTTTGGGGTCCAATTTCTCCTGTTACCCTCGAGAAAATACAAAACTGGGGGCTAAAAAATAATTTTGGGATTTTTTTTTATTTTCATGGCTCTGCGTTAGAAACTGTAGTGAAACACTTGGGGGCTCAAAGTTCTCACAACACATCTAGATAAGTTCCTTGGGGGGTCTAGTTTCCAATATGGGGTCACTTGTGGGGGGTTTCTACTGTTTAGGTACATTAGTAGCTCTGCAAACGCAATGTGACGCCTGCAGACCATTCCATCTAAGTCTGTATTTCAAATGGCGCTCCTTCCCTTCCGAGGCTTCCCATGCGCCCAAACGGTGGTTCCCCCCCACATATGGGGTATCAGCGCACTCAGGACAAATTGCACAACAAATGGGGTCCAATTTCTCCTGTTACCCTCGGGAAAATACAAAACTGGGGGCTAAAAAATAATATTTGTGGGAAAAAATTTTTGTTTTATTTTTACGGCTCTGCATTATAAACTTCTGTGAAGCTCTTGGTGGGTCAAAGTGCTCACCACACATCTAAATAAGTTCCTTAGGGGGTCTACTTTCCAAAATGGTGTCACTTGTGTGGGGTTTCAATATTTAGGCACATCAGTGGCTCTCCAAACGCAACATGGCGTCTCATCTCAATTCCTGTGAATTTTGCATTGAATAGTCAAACGGCGCTCCTTCCCTTCCGAGCTCTCCCATGCGCCCAAACAGTGGTTTACCCCCACATATGGGGTATCAGAGTACTCAGGACAAATTGTGCAACAACTTTTTGGTTCCAATTTCTTTTCTTACCATTGGGAAAATAAAAAATTGGGGGCGAAAAGATAATTTTTGTGAAAAAAAAAATATTTTTTATTTTTACGGTTCTGCATTATAAACTTCTGTGAAGCACTTGGTGGGTCAAAGTGCTCACCACACCTCTAGATAAGTTCCTTAGGGGGTCTACTTTCCAAAAAGGTGTCACTTGTGGGGGTTTCAATGTTTAGGCACATCAGTGGCTCTTCAAACGCAACATGGCGTCCCATCTCAATTCCTATCAATTTTGCATTAAAAAGTCAAATGGCGCTCCTTCGCTTCCAAGCTCTGTCATGCGCCCAAACAGTGGTTTACCTCCACTTATGGGGTATCAGCGTACTCAGGACAAATTGTACAACAAGGTTTGGGGTCCATTTTCTCCTGTAACTCTTGGCAAAATAAAACAAATTGGAGCTGAAGTAAATTTTTTGTGAAAAAAAGTTAAATGTTAATTTTTATTTAAACATTCCAAAAATTCCTGTGAAACACCTGAAGGGATAATAAACTTCTTGAATGTGGTTTTCAGAACCTTGAGGGGTGCAGCTTTTAGAATCGTCTCACACTTGGGTATTTTCTATCATATAGACCCCTCAAAATGACTTCAAATGAGATGTGGTCCCTAAAATAAAATGGTGTTGTAAAAATTAGAAATTGCTGGTCAACTTTTAACCCTTATAACTCCCTAACAAAAAAAAATTTTGGTTCCAAAATTGTGCTGATGTAAAGTAGACATGTGGGAAATGTTACTTATTAAAGGGACTCTGTCACCTGAATTTGGCGGGACTGGTTTTGGGTCATATGGGCGGAGTTTTCGAGTGTTTGATTCACCCTTTCCTAACCCGCTGGCTGCATGCTGGCTGCAATATTGGATTGAAGTTCATTCTCTGTCCTTCATAGTACACGCCTGCGCAAAGCAATCTTGCCTTGTGCAAGCGTGTACTACGGAGGACATAGAATGAACTTCAATCCAATATTACAGCCAGCATGCAGCCAGTGGGTAAGGAAAGGGTGAATCAAACACCCGAAAACTCCGCCCATATGACCCAAAACCAGTCCCGCCAAATTCAGGTGACAGGTTCCCTTTAAGTATTTTGTGTGACATATCTCTGTGATTTAATTGCATAAAAATTCAAAGTTGGAAAATTTTCACCATGTTTCTGTTTTTTTCACAAATAAACGCAGGTAATATCAAAGAAATTTTACCACTATCATGAAGTACAATATGTCACGAGAAAACCATGTCAGAATCACCGGGATCCGTTGAAGCGTTCCAGAGTTATAACCTCATAAAGGGACAGTGGTCAGAATTGTAAAAATTGGCCCGGTCCATAACATGCAAACCACCCTTGGGGGTAAAGGGGTTAATGTCACTTTTCTGGTGGGGTGTCCATACTTATGCACCTGTCAAATTTTGTTTGAATGCAGATTGCACATTTTCTGTTAGTACAATAAACCTTCATTTCAAG